>NC_090929.1:487096857-488434954 GCF_040938575.1 Ambystoma mexicanum | reverse complement strand
CACTGTCCCATGCCCTTAAATGCCCTTCTGATTCTCAGAGAAATAATGTGGTGATTATAAATTATTTCCCAGAGACCATGAGATCTCAGAAACAGGGTCAGTCTGGGACAAGAAATAGTTCAAATTTGTCCCACAACTGCAAATAGTACCTGTTGGTGCCCTTTCGGTAAATGTTGTGTGCAGACAGTGGATCTTCATTTATATAAGTGAAGTAACATTAGTTAAAACGATCAGTTCCACAATGCATTAACACATTAAACTTGCCCACTCTGGCCCACAAAACTGTCCTGCACTGACCCGTTAGGTCAGCCCTTTAGACATTGCTCTATTGTAATTGTAATTGGTTATTTATAACGCGCTTAATACCCAGAGGTTTCGAAGTGCGGATCCGGGGTTCTAATAGGTCCACCCAAGCCTGTTCAGAAGGCCGCACCTAACTGACCAATCCTCCGCTTAAGACTACTTTTTCTAACCAAGTATTTTGTAACTTTTTTACTTTCACACCTCAAATAATATCCATGTCCCAGCACAGATCAGTGCGATATCGAGTGACAACTCATTTTGGGCTGAATGAAGTGGCGTGGTGTCCCTGGCTCCTTGGCCTGCCGCCGGGAAGCAGAACCTCAAAAGAAGCACAGGATCCTTCATCCAGTATAGGAAGTTAATGGCACCATGAGTTAAAGGCCCCATAGGAGCTACTGGACATGACCCATAGAGAGAATGGGGGATTACAGTTGCTGAATAACGACAAGGAGGTATACATCATCCAGTCGGACGGGAAGAAGAAGTCCTCCTTTCGAACAGGATAGTTTAAATACTGAGTTCCTCCTTCCACACACGCTCAGGATTTCAAATTTCAGTCACCAGAGTTTTCAGGACTTAACGGGTTAATGAATCAAGATAATCCAGTGGGATCCCGCTTCCAGAACTAGGATTTGACAATCTTGAAGGACACACTGAACCGTTCTTCCAGCTTCTAAAGTCTTGATCCTTAAACAAAGCTGCATGATCCTCCTTCCAGACCCAATAACTAGTGGCAGATTTGGAGATAAAGAGCGAGACGTTGTGAGATGAGTCGAAAACAACACCAAGGTTGCGAGCAGAAGCAGAGAATGGAAGGTAGTCAGTAGAGAAGAATAGAAGAGGGCGAAAGCAAGAGATAGTCTGTTTGGATGGGAAATAGAGAATGTCAGTGGAGTTGAGCATGAGCAAGTGAGATGCCATCTAGTATTTGATGACAGAGAGACAGATAGAAATGTTTGATCATAGCTCGTCAGATAAGGAGGAAAAGGAGAAGAAGATCTGCGTGTCAGCAAAGAGTTGATAGGAGAAGCCATAGGAGGCAATCAAGGTGCCAAGAGCAGAAGCATAGAGTGTGAAGAGAAGTGGACCCGGGACTGACCCTTGGGGGACACCAACAGTAAGGGGCGTGAGTGGGGAGGTAAGGCTGTTCCATGACACCTGGGAGTTTCTGGGGGTGAGATATGAAGCAAACCAAGCGAGGGCCTTGTCCCTGATGCCTATGAGAGACAGGTTGAGAGAAGGTGAGAATGATTGTTGGTATTGAAGGCAAACAAGAGGACGAGAAGAATAAGAATAGATGAACGGTTAGCATGACGAGCAGAAGAGATGTAGTTGCTGACATTGAGGAGAGCTCTTTCAGTAGAGGAGAGAGGTCGGAATCCAGATTGAACAGTATCCCAGAGGTTGTGTGTGCTAAGGAACTCATTCAGCTGGTTGAAAACTACACGCTCTAGGATTTTGGAATAGCGAGGTAGAAGAGAGACAGGACAAAAGTTGGCAGGACAGTTAGGATATAGGCCAGGTTGCTTAAGAATACAGATGACAGTTGCTGACTTGCAGGATGATGGAAAAGTGGCACTGTCAAGAGAAGAGTTGAAGAGGGAAGTAACATATGGAGCAACACTGGGAGCTATAGGTTTCACAATGTGTGGGGCTAGAGGGTCGATGGGGCACATGAAGGGTTAGCTCTGAGGAGAAGGTCAAGAATCTCATCATGGTCAATGAGCGTAAAGGAAGACATTGGGCCTCATTATGAGGCTGGCGGTAGCCGTGCCTGTTTTACAGGCACGGCTGCCGCCGGTATTCATTTTTTTCTGGTGCCCTGAAAGGGCAATTACCGGGTCATTACGACCCGGTAATTGCCCTTTTCTGGACACCAGAAAATATTAGTCCCCATTTCCATTGAACCCCATAGGGCTCAATGGGAATGGGGAGGGTGGTAGCACCGGTACCGTTAATAACTGTACCAGTGCTACCATCATGTTCGGCTCGTGGGTGCCAGTACGGCCACCAGGTCAGACTGCAAGGGCACCTGCGAGCAGAACTCGTAGTATGGCGATACGGTAGCAACGGTGCTGGGTAGCGATACTGGCGCCGTTGTTGCCTTACCACCATACTTGTAATGAGGCCCATTGTCTCAGGAGAGGACAGTAGAGGTGGTAGAGAAAAACGAGCAGTTGGAGGGGCTAGAAGGTAATTTACGAGGGTATTTTGAATGTTGGAAATGTTTGAAGCAAAGTAGAGAGCTAGATCATTAGCAGAAGGAGGAGTGGAAGAGGATTTAGGAAGTGACAGGATTGAGTTGAGGCATTTTTGGAGGCACCTAGGTTAAGAGGATTGAGATGAAATGAGAGATAGACGTCACGTTTGGCAGAGTCAAAAGCAGAGGAGTAGTTTTGAAGAGCAGTCAGGCAGAGTTGGAGTTCCAAGGGATGTCTAGATCTCTGCCAAGTGCAAATGTTTTTCCTCATTGTTGTTTTCAGAGTGAGGGTGGTAGGTGTAATCCAAGGCCATGGAGGGGAGTGTTTAGGAGTGAATGAAGCAAGAGGGAAGAGAGAGGAGAAGGGGGCATTAAAAGCAGCGTTAACATTAGTGAAGGCTTTCTCAGTGGTAGGAACAGTGAATTTTGCATTAGAGGAGAGAGAGTGGTGTAGGTAAGAGAGGTTGATAGGGAATTTGGTGGAGGGAAACTTGTGCTTGGTAATGGAAGTTGTAGATCAAGAGCTCGAGGTGTAAGTAGGAGTGTAGATTGGAGCAAAGATGATGCAATGATCAGAGGGAGATCAAGCAGTGGAGATACTAGAGGCAGAGAGTTGCAAGGAGATGAGAATAAGGTCAGGGAATTACTATTTGAATTGGTGGGCAGAGAGTGGACAGAAGGGAGCAAGTGGTTAAGTAGAAGAGAGATAAAGTCAGTGGATAGAGGAGTGGAGAGAGGGTTGGTTAAAGTCACCAGTGACAGTGAGGTGATGATGGGGAGGAAGGGAGTCAATTAGTTGGGACAGGTGGTCAATAAATTGACCAGAGGGACTGGGTAGCCGATAGAGATATAATATGAATGTCACAGGGAACAAGGATTGTGGAGATAGTGTATTCGAAAGAGCTAGAACTAGCGAGATATAGGGAAGTCGGAGCTATATGACGTTTGGAAGATGCAAATAGCCCTACACCACCACACCTACCAGTTGGGCTGGGAGAGTGGGAGAAGGTGTAGGCAGATTCTGAGGGAGAAAATCAGGTTCCTGTAAGGCAATTGAGGTAAAGAGAGGGAGAATGGGAAAGAAGAACGTCAGACGTAAAGGAAGATTTGTTACAGACAGATTGTGCATTCCAACGAGCAATATAAAGAGAGTGAAATGTAGAAGCATTGCGACGTTGAGTTTGAGAAGTAGAGAGGCGCTGGGGGTAGATGTAAGAAGAGGAAGTATGAGGAAAGTTAGGGTTGGAGGTTTTGTGAATAGAGAGAGTAGGTGAGCGAGACATGGGGTGGTGTCGAGGAAAAGAGATGATAGGAAGAGAGTTGAAATGGTTTTGATCAGAGCAGATGAAGAGAGAAGTAGAAGAGAAAGGAAGAGATAGTAATAGCAGTGCATGGTGAGGGCGGGACAGGGCAACGACAATTGGTACTCACAAGCAAGTAGCAGGACACAGTAAAGCAATAGCTTGAAGGCAAAGTGGCAAAGGGGCTGGAGGAAAGGCTGGAGGATAGCCCCTAGCTGATTGCCCTTTGCTGGGTCACCCGGGCTGACTTACTCCAAAGCAAGGAGTAAAGCACTGGAAGTGGTAAGGAGCATCCAATGGTCGGAAGGGGAAGAGGGAACACCAAATCTTTGTCTCCTTTTCCTCCTTCACTGCAGCCATCTCGGAACAGATTACCAACTGTCTCACTGCAATCTGTATATGAATGTCTCTCTGTTGCCAAAAGCTGAACTCTTCAAAAACAGAAGTTATCTTTCTCACATCTTCCAATGCTATCCCTCACGGCTCCTATCTCCTTCCGGCCCAAACTTCTTGCTTCATTGTCTAAAGCTTGCAGCCTTGCTGTCCTCTATCATAGCGATTATACCAATTTATCAATACCACAGACTCTAATGCTCCTATAAACCTTCCCAACGTTTGGAAGATTCATCTGTTCTTTACCCAACACTCTACGAAAACTGTAATCTCCACCCTCCTGCTCAGCAAACTCTACTATTGCTCCTGCATACTCATTTTCCTTCCTCACTATGCATTGGTCTCTCATAGTCGGCAACTTCACTATCCACATTCTCGACAACCTTCCCAGATCCTCCTTCACTTCTACCTACTGAAACCATAGTTTGTTCTCAGTAGAGGGTCACCCCTAATCCTTTCAAATTGTGTAAAACTTGGGATTTCACCTTAAGTAACCAAGAGTAATCCAGACGTGGAGCCCTTGCTCACTGTGCCTTAGAGAGGCTTAGCTTCACCTCACTGAGGAGGCCCAACAGGGCCGAAACACTTGTCTGCGGTCGCTGATGGTACTCTTCTTCAGAGGACAATTGCCTAGCACTTCGGTGCTGGACTGCCCTTATGGGTGCGACAAGGACTGATATGCAAATGAATGTTTCTCCTCTGTGAAGGGTGCAGTGGGCTAAAACGTGGTTGCAGACCCTCCTGAGTGGAAGAAATTCCACAGAACAGGGTATTTGACACATGCTCGTTCTTAGTAGAGGGGCTGCCACACTCCTTTTAAATACTGAAACCATACTGGTTGGCTCTTCATGCACAACCACTCCCTTTTCAGGTTCCTTCTCACAGTCTACTAAGCTATCGATGGTCATACTCCTCAGTACCTGGTTGACTATATCTCTTTCTATGCACCATCACAGTTCCTCCATCCCTCCATTCCTCCTCTTTTTTCCATCTATCACAATTAACTTGGAGCAGCATGTCTGTTTCCCATGTCCTTCCTATCTGTGTCTTAGCTCTTGCACTATCGGAAATTTCACCAGACCGAGTATGGTAGTTATTTTTCACATTCTTGTTGTTCATGGCCTTGTAAGAATGTCATTGTATTTTTCTTTGTTCCCTGCCTTGCCGTGAAGCACTTTGAAACATAGGCGCTATATAAATAAACTATCATTTCATAGCATATCATACTACTATGGAAGAAGCTCGCACTGGACTTACTCTAACTGCAGGGATTTTAAGTGAAGTAAATCTAGTGTCTAATGCTACCGGCATGTAACTAACTTTAAAGTGACCGCTATAGTGTTTGTTCCATCATCATTAATATAGGCATCTACCCTTCCAACCCTTTGGGACTGCAGCGGTAAGCAACATGAAGCTCTGTCTTCAAGAAAATCTCCCCTGTCACCAATTATAGACATGCTCTCATCCAACTGAGGTCCTTTAACTATAGAAAAGTATAAATTAGTACCTTGCAAAAAATGTGTATAGTACATCACACAAGTAATTGTAAATGGTTATTTATAACGCGCTTAATACCCAGATCGAACTTGTGTTGCTCGGCAGCGTCTTGCTTCCAAGACAAGCGCGTTGCCCCTGAGCTATGCTACCCTCGGTGCCTCCAACTCCCCAAAATCGTTGCCCCACTTTAGCAGCATGGACCAGCCCTAAGCCAACCGATTCCGAAACACTGACCATCAAACATTGTCATGCTTTTTTAGAGTTGGACAAACCTCACAAACTTTGAAGAAAAGAGGGTGTCAAGTGCCATGGAAGTGTTTGACAACTTTACACTGATGAAAGCTTCCATAAGCAGTGAGTGCAAAAAGTCACAGGAATTCTGCCAGCCGATATTCAAAGAAAAGAACATGACACGTTCAGGCTAACTGCTTGCAACTGGTGTGGGGGTTTGTGTTGGGTAGAAAGCAAAACCAAGTCTGTTTTCAAACGATAAAAGTTAATCCTTCAAATAAAGCATTCCCCGGAGAGAGATTTGTGTTGCACTGTTTTTATGAGCACAGATCTGCTGTGAACTCATAGCACTGCAATATTACACGTGGAACTAGAACTCATTTAAGTTACTTGAGATCTATGGTTGACAGCCAAATTCATTCTTGGCATGTGACTGACTCTTTCCCAGCTTGACATGCCTTTTCAGAGATAAATGGTGCCAGCTATGATTTCCCCTAATTGTATTAGTGCTAACCTCAAGGATACTCATGGAACCAACTTCAGAAGAATGAAGGGCTGCGTCATCTGTGTTTGACATGTGAGTGACTCACTTTGCCCCATTCCAACAGGCCTTTCATTAACAGTTCCTATTATAATATTCCAACCTCAATAGTAGCCAAGTAAGCAACCCCATATGGATGAATGGCTGGAACACCAAAGCGTGGAATGTATCTGACTTGGCCCCTTGCCCTTGTGGACTTCACAAACGCTCGTAACAAAGAACTGACTGTCTCAGCATTACCAGCCATTCAGCTGTGAATGTCTGGCACAAACTCTCCATGTTCTAATTTTACAATCCTCAAGGATACTCTTTTAAACAATCTTTGAAGCACAGCAAACTCGGGCTTACCTGGCATGTTATTGACTCTTCCCAGATCTAAAGAGGCTAGGTTCTGCTAAGAAGTCACACAATTCCCACTTAAACTGTAATTCTTTCATTGTGAAGTACCAAACTCTGAGTCGTACCTACCCACATGCAACCTGTAACACAGAGCTCTCAGGTTTCTGTGGCCATACCTGAGAAGGCCATTCAATTTGGATGTTTCCCTTTGGATTCTGGGACTTGTATTTTTTCTTTTCCCATTTGAAATTTAAGAAAACTAAAAGTCCTAGTATTCCAAGTAAAAACAGGACAGTGTTGTCATCTCGTGCATGGCCATGGGAAACTTGAGAGCTCTGGTGACATGAAGAAAATACAGGTTTCAGCAGCAGGTGCATTAACCAAGCCAGACATCTTACTTCAGAGTTTGATATACTGCCTTATTTTAATAACATTCACAGAAATGCAACAAATAAAATGAGAAGGGGCGAATGAAGCTGCCTCGGCTGTTTTCACTTTTTAGATGTTAAAATGCCTTTCCGAGGCCAAGCTGCCTAACAAAAGTCCCTTGCTCGCAGTGCCATAGGGAACCAAGCTGCACCTCACTGAGGAAGCCCAAGGCCGAAACATGTCTGGGGTTGCTTGTGTTTCCGTGCAGTGGGGACCTAACTAGTAGTTCAGGCAGGGCTTCTCCCATTGGTGGCAGTACCTGACTGAGTTGCATATGGCTGGACCCCTTTTGCAATGGCGCAGACGGGCAAAAGAACGGTGATGTGGAAGGTTGCCCAGAGCAATGCCAGTGGTTCAGATTAATTCAAAACCTTCCACCCATCACTTTTTTGGTAACAAAAGGAACACAGCAGGCGTGGCTTTGGGGGTCTCCAAAGAGTAATTCATTTAAATATGTTGTTGTTAAAAAGATAAGAAAAAACAATGAAAGAACAATGTGTGGTGATGCACAGCCAGTGCAACTACGCTGAAGGATGTCACAGAATTTTAAGAATCTTATGGTGCAACTGCGTAAAATCCTCTGCACTAAAGATCCCGACTAAATACAAACCAAAAAAAGGCTAACTGAAGCAATGAGAAAACCCTGCTGCACCGTGCTGCGGGTACACAACCCTCCGGCATTCAAAAGTGTATCCCCAACGGTTCAAAAACAGTTCAAAAAAACAGTTTCATAAAATAATATACAAGTGAATAATTCCGTATTTTAGCAGAAAAAAAGCAAATCAATTTTGTAGATAACGGAAAGGAAAAGTTCACATAAAGTTCCACCTCAAAACCTAATGTTAAAAAAGCATCACATGAGTTCTATTTTCTCAACACATGTATCACATGACAGCATAGATATGTTGAAAATATCAGTTATCTTCATTTTTGTCTTCCCAACACGTTTCAGTTTTGAACCTTAATCCTTCTTCAGGAGTAATCTTACTGTCTTCCTACAAATAAGTACCGTATAGCAATTCTGAATCCACACCCTATTAACCATCAATATTTTCCACGACCATACAACCAACAATCACTAACCTCCGGGGATGTAAAAATCCCAAGTAACCAACGTGACCTAAAGGAGGAAACTTTCAATCAGCTTCACCATGTACTGACACGTTTACACAAAACCTCACAGTAACACTGGATGGTGGAAAAAGTAGAAACTTGGGTTACCACATCTGCTGTTCTTCTAATGGCAAAGCAATCATAGAGCCCAACCTCACTTCATTTTAATATCAGCCTGTGAACAATCACACGTGTTAGTACTTTGAGTACTTTGAGTAAAAGGCACCTCCTAAGTAAGAGGCGGACACATAAATGCTCCCAAGCGAGAATGACTAATGTTTTATTTATGAGTATTGCAAGCGACGAGGCAAGGGAGTGGAAAACATTCGTGATTCTCGCTTAGGAGCGTTAATGTTTTGTGTTGGTTGTTCAAAAGTTGCCATCGCCGAGTTTACCGGTTATATCGTCGTGAAGGAAATTCACGCGCCTCCGAAGGACGATGGTCCCGCGTGTCTGGAATGCTGCCAAACGTCCGAGGTGCGTCAGCCAGGCGGCCGCCATCATAGCAGACGTGTAGAGACGTAACCTCACGAGGACAACCTGTTATCTAAAGAAGCTAAGCATTTTTATGTGGGCCCTGGCGAGCACGACAAGTACGAAACATGTATCAGCTCATGTCTCTATTTACCATTTGTAAACAGCTGAGCCGTCTTGGTTCATTTAGTACAGCCTATGGCAACGTTTGAACAACTGTCATTGCAAATAAATGTATCTTTGCAATCCTCTCAAGGGCTTTGTTATGTCCTGCCACGGGTCACCAGAGCAGAACACGCAGTTACTAGGATCACCTGGTTAGCAGTTCCATTAGGCTGGGAGCACGCAGCAGAGCGCAGCATAGGAGGCACCGGCACCCTATGGCATCTTGGTCACCAGATAAAAGACAGGGCAGGGGGCACCCAGCCAACGTCGTGTAACAGGGGGGGGCACCCTGTTAGTCCGTGGCCGCATGGATACACTCAAGGCCTGGGGGCAGACAGGCCAACAAAGGACACGACCAGAGTTGCCCAGCAGGGGCACTGGCCTCTTCAAACAGAGTTGCCCGGCAGGGGCTCTGATACTGCAGTTCAACATGGGGGACAGCCTTGCCCAGCAGTGGCGCTGTCTCGTTGTGTGGCCTTACATGGTAGGCCACTTGCCTGCTACGCAGCGCGCCGTGCTGCAAGAATGACGCTGCATGCAAGAATCATTACTTCCAAGACTCCTGAGCGGGCGGCTGCTCATTCTTTTTTATTAAAGCTAGTCACGTGGTCACTGCCACGAGACAGGAGCACGAGCCTGGGAGATACCATGCTCCCAGGAGGGGTAACACATTACAGGCAGGGTCCTTGTGGTCTTTTGCTGATCCTCTATCTGGCCTCACCCTGTCTCCTAATCGTTCCCTTTCAATAATTTGCAATTTCGATGTTTAATACGAATCTCTGACATGAAGCCCAACAACCCAGACCACGCCATGCAATTTGATGGCACTGAAAGGCGATTGTTGCTGTAAGGAAAGTTTGCAGAGATTTGCGAAACCAACCCAAACTTCATCTGGTGAAATGCGACGCCCAGCTAACCGCTTATAAAATGGTTTCCAAGGACAAGCAATTACTGTTTCAGGAGCAGGATGTTTGGCCACAACCATTTCGGCGTGGGATGTTTCGGCGCACCCTGTTGGATGCAGCCGACAGGGCGCTGGGACATTTTGGCGCCAGGATGTTTGGTACGCGAGCATATTCCGGAGCAGGACATTTTGGTGCCGCCAGTTCGGTATGGGCCGATTTGGCACGGCCGTTTCACCGCAGGAGCCGGTTTGGCATGGTCTGTTTGGAGCGGCTAGTTCGCCGCATTTTTAATTAACATTACACTTTTCACAGTGCACTTTTAATAACATTTTTTTAAAAATATTGAATTAGGGCTGTTGCGAACCCTGGCCTGCAAGGCTGGGTGACTAGTACGTTAACCACAATTACCAATTCTGATTCCACCAGTTACTTATATTGAGCTATACGAGCGTTCTTAATGGCCCCTGTTAATGTAAGTAACTGGTGCAACTGGTATTGATAAGATCTCCACAGCCCAGTGGTAAGCTCTTCTTCTCACATACCTACAGGCCAGGGTTCGAGATCGCATCAGTATTTATTAAAAAATTGTGCTGCCCCGCCAAAACATGCGGGCGCCAGAAGATGCCAGCGCGGCACCGGTCACGTCTAACAGGCCGTGCCAAACTGGCCCGTGCCGAACTGGCCACGCCGAAAAGGGGTGTACTGAGTTAATTCTGTTCATCCTGCATCTGTGGTCCGAATCTGCCACCTAGTGGCACTTGTGGAATCATGTCTGGGAGAGAGTGCTCTTGCTTATTACTAGTAATATTTTTGACATATTTTACAAGAAAATAAACGTGTACTGTTGCGTTTGAGGAATAGAGGTCCAAATGCATGCGAATCCAGCAAGGGTGGGACAAACGGAACCCTGAATCTGGCCAGGCCCACCTAAAGCCCTGCCTGCAGCATTTATAGTTGCTAGGAATATGCAAATAGCATATAATGTTATGTTATGTTATTTTGCACTTATATAGCGCCTTATATACCATTGGTATGGTCTGAAGGCGCTGGTAGGTTGAACGCCCTTGGGAACCGCAGTTCAGATCAGTAGAGAGAGTAGGGAGAGTCAAAAAGGTGCGTGTGAGCACCGGATACGTGTGCAGCTCGTGCGGCACTTGTGTAATAGCTGCTTCTTATCGGTAGGTGTGGTGGTTGAGAGATCAGGAGAATGTGTTCGTTCTGGCAGGATTTATCCGGAACGGATGTGGCTGCGTTAGGCCTGAGGAAAACGCCTGGCTGGGGGTGTGAGACCAGCAGTGTTTACATAGAATGATGTGGAGTAAGCGGCGGATGTTCGTATGAGAACAGTTATACCGAATGGTGTCATAGTATCACTGTGTTCTAGTTGAGTGGTGATGTAAAGGAGAGAGTAAGTGTGGTGGTGTGATATGATGGGTTATATGCTTTTTCAATGTGCAAACTTCTAAATGCAACTTTCCCAGAGAGGCTACTGGGCGAAACTTCTAAGTACAATTTTCCACACAGAGGCTATTGGGTACACTTCTAAATTTAATTTATCAGAGAGGCTATTTGGCACACTTCTAAATGTAACTCTCACAGAGGCTATTAGGTACACTTCTAAATGCAATTTTCACAGAGCATCTACTGGGCACACTTCTAAATTCAAGTTTCCAGAGAGGCTATTGGGCAAACTTCTAAATGCAACTTTCCAGAGTGTCTATTGGATACACTTCTATAATCAACTTTCACAGATGCTATTGGTAGTACTTCTAAATACAACTTTCAAAGCGTGGCTATTGGGCATACTTCTAAATGCAGCTTTCACAGAGGATATTGGGCCCATATCTAAATTCAATTTTCCACAGAGAGGCTATTGGGCGCACTCTTAAAATCAATTTTCCAGCGAGGCTATTTGGAACATTTCTAAATTCAATTTACCAGAGGGGCTATTGGGCACACTTCTAAATGTAACTCTCACAGAGGTTATTGGGTAATTGGGTACACTTCTAAATTTCACAGAGGGGGTATTGGGCACCCTTCTAAGTGCAACTTTCACAGAGTGGTTATTGGGGACACTATTAAATTCACAGCGAGCTTATTGGGCATACTTCAAAATGCAACTTTCCAGAGTGTCTATTGGGCACATTTCTAAATGCAACTTTCCAGAGTGTCTATTGGGCACACTTCTTAATGCAGTTTCACAGAGTGAGTATTGGGCACACTTCTAAATGCAACTTTCACAGAGTGGCTATTGGGCACACTTCTAAATGCAACTTTCACAGAGGATCTTGGGCACACTTCTAAATTCCATTTACCAGAGAGGCTATTGGGCAAATTTCTAAAATTCAAGGAGAGGCTATAGGGCACACTTTCTAAATGCAACTTTCACATGCTAACATTCACAATTCCATCTAGATGCGGCGCAGGCGAATATTCACAATTCCATCTAGGAGTGGACATGCTAACTTTCACAATTCCATCTAAGAGTGGACATGCTAACTTTCACAATTCCATCTAAGAGTGGACATGCTAACGTTTCTGAATTCCATCTAGGTGCGGACATGCTAACATTCACAATTCCATCTAAGAGTGGACATGCTAACATTTCTCAATTCCATCTAGGTGCGGACATGCTAACATTCACAATTCCATCTAAGAGTGGACATGCTAGTATTTCACATTTCTATCTAGGTGAGGACATGCTAACTTTCACAATTCCATCTAGGTGCGGACATGCTAACTTTCACACTTCCATCTAAGAGTGGACATGCTAACATTCACAATTCCATCTAAGAGTGGACATGCTAATATTTCACAATTCCATCTAAGAGTGGACATGCTAATATTTCACATTTCTATCTAGGTGAGGACATGCTAACTTTCACAATTCCATCTAAGAGTGGACATGCTAACTTTCACACTTCCATCTAAGAGTGGACATGCTAACTTTCACAATTCCATCTAAGAGTGGACATGCTAATATTTCACAATTCCATCTAAGAGTGGACATGCTAATATTTCACAATTCCATCTAAGAGTGGACATGCTAATATTTCACAATTCCATCTAAGAGTGGACATGCTAATATTTCACATTTCTATCTAGGTGAGGACATGCTAACTTTCACAATTCCATCTAAGAGTGGACATGCTAATATTTCACACTTCCATCTAAGAGTGGACATGCTAACTTTCACAATTCCATCTAAGAGTGGACATGCTAATATTTCACAATTCCATCTAAGAGTGGACATGCTAACATTCACAATTCCAACTAGGTGCGGACATGCTAATATTATGGCAGTCTATGTTATTTGGGGGTAAGATAGAGTGGCATGGGCTTTCTGGAGTGGAGTGATTGCTCTACTCCCTACCCATCCCACACTCACGGTTTTGGTGGTGTCTGTTAGCTGCTGGCTTCCTTGGCGTCCCCTGCGGACAACTGCAGACACATCTTGGAGCCGCCAATAATGGAGCCGCCCTTGGCCTTGGGGCCCTTCGCCGCTGGGGGCTGCCGGGCAGAGGGCTGCCCTGGGAGGAGCAGTGATGAAGGGCGGGATGGGCGGGTTGGGAGGCAGGAGGGGGCGGGACCAGGAAGGGGTGGGAGGCGGGTGGGCGGGTGAGGGAGAACCAGGAAGGGGAGGCCGGGAGACACGGGGCAACGCGGGGCCTGGGCACACGATATTTTAGTAATTACAAGGGAAAGGGGCGCGGATGGGTAGGCACACTCACCTGCTCCTTGGGTGAAATCAGGGCAGGGGGCGGGAACGTGTACCAGGAAGAGGAGCGGGGAAGAGAAGCGCTGCACACGGGGCCTGGGGGGGATACATTTGGACAAGGGTGGTCCAAAATGGGTCGCGGGACAATGGGGGTCTTACCTTGGGCAGAGATGGGAAATGAGGAGGCGGCAGGGGAAGCGGGTCGCCAGTATCCTTGCGAGGGAGGGATAGCCAATCAGGGCAGGGGGCGGGAACGTGTACCAGGAAGAGGAGCGGGGAAGAGAAGCGCTGCACACGGGGCCTGGGGGGGATACATTGGACAAGGTGGCCTAAAATGGGTCGCGGGACAATGGGGGTCTTACCTTGGGCACGAATGGGAAATGCGGAGGCGGCAGGGGAAGCGGGTCGCCAGTATCCTTGCGAGGGAGGGATAGCCAATCAGGGCAGGGGGCGGGAACGTGTACCAGGAAGAGGAGCAGGGAAGAGAAGCGCTGCACACGGGGCCTGGGGGGGATACATTTGGACAAGGGTGGCCCAAAATGGGTCGCGGGACAATGGGGGTCTTACCTTGGGCAGAGATGGGAAATGAGGAGGCTGCAGGGGAAGCGGGTCGCCAGTATCCTTGCGAGGGAGGGATAGCCAATCAGGGCAGGGGGCGGGAACGTGTACCAGGAAGAGGAGCGGGGAAGAGAAGCGCTGCACACGGGGCCTGGGGGGGATACATTTGGACAAGGTGCCCTAAAATGGGTCGCGGGACAATGGGGGTCTTACCTTGGGCGCGAATGGGAAATGCGGAGGCGGCAGGGGAAGCAGGTCGCCAGTATCCTTGCGAGGGAGGGATAGCCAATCAGGGCAGGGGGCGGGAACGTGTACCAGGAAGAGGAGCGGGGAAGAGAAACGCTGCACACGGGGCCTGGGGGGATACATTTGGACAAGGGTGGCCCAAAATGGGTCGCGGGACAATGGGGGTCTTACCTTGGGCAGAGATGGGAAAAAAAATGACACGAGTATCACACCTGCATTAACTTAAGCTTGGAAAGATATCTTGCATTGCGCTTTGATTGGCTAAATGTAACAGAGGGGAAGTTATGAAGAGGAACCAATCCTTGGAACGGAGGTGTAGAGCTCGCCCATTGCGAGCGAGGCTAGTTTTAGCAACTGGAGGCCATTGGCAAGTGGAAGCAGGAGGGAATGGTGTATTTAGATGGAGATGTGAAGAGGTAGAGCAGCCAAAGCAGGTGCGGTCTGTGGTCCCCGGAGAACTCCTGGCGCAGACACCCTCCCGCTTGGCTCTTGCTTTCTCGGTGCTGTTCAGTCCTGTGCATGTCAGTCAGTGTGCTACTTACCTCCACTTAGTCCTGTCTTCAGGACTTCTACCCCAGCTTCTCTATAGCACCAGTAAGTGTGAGACAAAAATCGAGTGGGGGCCCCAACAGGTCGGGAACCTATACTTGGGGCCGGGGCCTAAGAATTGTCTGGTTAATAACTAAGGAACCAATTAAAGTAGTTGCCTAACAGCTACGATCACTTTTCTTAGCTGGAATCAAGGGAAGTGAAATTTATTTCAATATGTGGGTTAAATATGATTAATGAGCAGTCAAAAATCAGTGGGTTAGGTGGGGAGCGGATGGCATGTAGCCAGATAAAATAACAATAGATATTGCCCAGGGCAATTTATAAACTTGAAAACTCAAAGAATGGCTCCTCTCGTCGAACCTGTAGTACTCACACCTCTCCTGTCTACCACCTCATGGCTAAATGTATACCTAACCTTAAAAACTGTACCGAAAATCGAATGCTGAGAACCTTCATATTGTAAACTGTAAACTGTAAATTGTATATTCATCATGTATATATTGTATATATTATAAACTCTGCAAAGACGCATCTGTCTTTGAATGCTTGTACTGCATGTTGCCTGTGCTAACAACTGCAAATGGTTCTTACCCTGTATCTCCAGCACCCAGATACCTACGGGTTAGGCGCGCTTTATAAATGCCAAATAAATAAATAAATAAATAAATGAACAGAATCTGTTAATCCCGCATACATTCAATGTGGGGAAAAGTAGATTAGAATATGGAAAATATATTTTTCTATAAAATGTCTACCCATCGTAAAATACGTTCATTGAAATTACACATGCAATTGGAACTGTTATTCATTTAGATATATAAGGACAGGACTTAACATATCCAATTTACACAGACAGAAAACAAAAAACATGTACAAATAATTTGCTGGAAATGTTTTTATATGTATCAGGGTAAACGTGGCAAATACAAGTAACCACGTTTGATTAACACAAACATGATGGTATAACAAAGCAAGACCTTATTGGTGCAGGTAGTCAACCACAGTGCCAAATAATAATGGGCTAACACACAAGTTGCACCCGAACTTCGGCTGCCGGTCCCTGGAACATGTGATAGACTTGGCTTAAGATGCGAGGTCCCATGACTAGAGCAATGCAATGTGATCATGCTGAAAAGCGCACGCTGCCATTTTGGTGCCCACGCTGTGATGACATTAGGTGTGTCCAGGGAGTGGCCTGGGGTGGCACATACCACCCCTGGAATCTGACTGGCCACCCCAGGTGTGTGTTTGTGTGTGTGTGTGTGTGTCAGTGTCATAAGTCAGTGCCCCACTTGGGCCACCCCAGTCAAAAGAGTCTGGACACGCCATTAGCCAAAGCCCCTGCTTATCATTACGGCAGGCTAAATGAAAAGGAGTGCATGTGAAGTGTTACTGTGCTATATGACAGCAGTAAACAATACATGCACATGATCGAGTTTCTGCTGTTCGCATTCCACGCATGGGTATCAAATGCTACCCATTCATTTCTGTTTCCAAGTGTCGCTGGCGCATTCAACACATGGACCGCCGCGGCAACATGTAGACTATCTTTTCTTTTTTTAAATGTAATTTTGGTTAAAATCATAAAATGTATACATTACTATGATAGAGCTTCTGATTAAAGTGTCACTCTCTCATATGGGGCAAAGTGGTATACGCTGGGCTAACACACCCAGGAAAAGTATGCATACAACCCGTTGCTACTGGGTGCCATAAGTTATAGTATTGTGGCTATGGAGCACAGCATATTCCATACAATAGTACAGGAGCATATTACCGAATATGGTCCCAGCTGCACTCAATACCCACAACACTACTGGGTGAAGAAACCGAAGCTTGAAGAAAGATGGCTGCAGTCACGTCTGAACTGGTCACTGCATTCAGGACCTGTGCTTAAGGAAACACTTACTGTGGCAACTGGTCCCAAAAGTTATCTTAGTTTACAAAGAAAAATTAGCACTTTAAAAATACTGCACATGTAAATGCCACACACGGTGTGCCATTTTCCAGTGAATGATTGCCCAATTGTATGTAGGAAGCTCTCTTGGGCCAATATATAAATAAGAAGGGCCGCACTAATAAGCTAGACGTGTTATTTATTTTCTTAAATGTATTGTCTTCACCAAAGCATATGACAGCTCTACATTGGACGTGCTGTGCTGCAGTGTGTCTGTTCCATTTTCAAGCGAAACAGAGGTGTATCCTGTTCTATAGGTATTCACGTTGGGGCATTTATAAGAAAATTGGCTTCCCTTTTTAGGACTCTAGAGTACAGCCCTCTCTGCAACAATCCATCATTTCCAGAAGATCAGCATCAACACAGGCAGGCCCATTTGGCACGACGGCCGTTTGCACATAAACTGCAACGACAGCCGTGTCCAATCAACCATTGCGCCGATTTGGTTATCGTGCCACTCTTGCCGCGCCAAAAAAGCCGGCACCGAAACGGGCGTGCCAAAACGTGGTGTACCTGACTTTTTCTTCAAACTGGGGCCTTCACAGAACAATGCTGCCCTCTTGTGGGAGTGACGAAAGCCTGCGGCCGTCAAGCACCGCTTCATTTTCAGACTGGAATGTAATTATCAGGAGCGTCATTTTCAGGCGGAGTGGGGAACTCAGTGCTGGTATCCACCAGTAGCTGAATTAGATTGGCAAAATGTAATGAGACCCCAGAACAGTGCTAGAAGTGTACCGGAAAAGTAGTGGAACTGTGACTCCGTCATGGGACCGAGTAGGAAGGAAGAGAGCAACGTGCAACCCATTTTTCAAGGTTAGACATGCTGGTTGCCGGCCAAATTAGTTGAAACAGATTTCAGTTTCGCTGGAACTGATATCCGGTGGTAAAGTGGAGAAGTGTGCTTTAATTGCACAAAGAACACTTCCAGAATGGTGAAAATAGTTGCAAAAAGTAGTGGAGCTTTAAACGGTAAAAAAATATAAGAAGTGGCACACGGCTCCCGACCGTTCCCGCTTACTTCGACCAGTGCCCCAGAATGGTGGGACCCCTGAATGGCAGGGTTGAGCAGCGGTGTGCATTTATGCCCCTGCCCAGCAGATGTCATCTAACCCACTTTGGATCATATAACATTGAGGAATAGGCCTTAGTTCACGGTCAGCTATAGCAGCCTCTGGCTCTCTCAAAGACTCTGGCCCTCATTAGGACCCTGGCGCTAAGGGGTTTGCGCCAGCGTTAGCTGCGCCGACCCCTTACCGCCAACTACGAGTTCTCATAGCGCCATGGTCATTTTTCCGCCCGCTTTTTGCTGGCGTAGAAATCCATGGCGCTATGGGACCTCGGTGTTAATTACGCCACCGTAGTGTACGGTGGCGTAATTAACACCTTCCCCACTCCCATTGAGCCCTATGGGGCCGAAATGGGAATGGGGAAGGGTAAATGGGTCAATGGGGACTTACCGCCCCGCCGACCTCGGAATGGGGCGGTAAGTCCGCCATCCGCCATGGCGTAAAGGGACTTTGCGCCATGGCGGAAAAGTCCGCCGATGGCGGTAAAAATCCGCCAGGTTCCTAATGAGGGCCTTTCTTAAACCTTGTTGGAATTATACTTTTCACAACAACCTCTGAAAAGCTAACCTAATCAACACCGTCTGGATTTCTTTCCTTTGCGTCCCCCACTGAGCGGCTTTATGATTGCCATCTTTTTTTTTTAAAGCATCTTGCGTGTAGAGCTTTTATATCGAGGTGAGGGTGAGAGCATTAGGAAACATGGATCACTGTGCTAATCATGGTGTATTCTGGGTGTGGATCCTGCTGCCGGTTGTTGGGTTCTTAGGAGGCAATGCTCTTATGTCCCGTATTGTAGTGTGAGAAGGGATTGGTAAGAACCACGTACACTCAGGTGCTGGACCTTGGGTAGCGCGACCAGTTAGGTTGTGCGTACGAAGCGAGTAAATAAAAAGTCCTGTCACTTCTGTTTTGAATTTCGAGTGCTGCTTTATTGGCATGTTATGTGCCCTGGTTTGTTAGCATACAGAGTGCTTGATCACATACAAGGAGCCGACACGTGTTTTGACCATGAAGGTCTTTATCAAGGCGGGTAGGCAATGTTCTGAGCCTGGGGTCTTGATGGAGATTTCCAATGTGATGTGTTTGCTGGATGGCAAGCTATAAGGCCAGCGAGGCCTCTGCAGACAAGGAGCGCGGTCGCGGTGATCTTTTAAACCCAGACGGGGATCCTGTCTTTCCTCATCCCTGGATACCCCTGAAAAAATAACAAAGTCTGTCATACCTCATCTGGGTCGGTGTGGGGTTTCCCACTGGGATACCCCGGTGAAGAGATGTGCGCCACTATCAGAAAACAAAGGACCAGCCACCCATGGCAGTGCCCAAAGGCTAGATAGTTGGACATTTCAATTGAGTTTACTCAATATTATGTTATTCACGATAAAAGCAGGGAAATGTAAGTTTGTAGAGAATATGTTAAAGGACGAAAATATCTGGGAAGGGTTCTTTTATTTCATTTGTTAATAATAGTAAGAGTACCTTCTAGGGCGGCGGTTGGCAACCTTTGTCTCTTTAGTGTTTTGGACTACAACTCCCATCAGTCCCAGATCAGCATAGTCAATGGTGGTAGTTCATGGGAGTCATAGTATAAGACACCTGGAGCAGGGTCCGACTGGGTCATAAAATTGTCTGGGGCACCAATGAAGAAGTGTCCCGCAGTTGCAAATGGCAACTCATCCCTTTTGTGACCGACTGTTTGAATAGTACCCAAGGGGGGAGTTTTGATAAAATGTGAGGCAAATTACACAATGTACAGAATATTTATTCAGCAACAAAGGTCAAAACTACTAGCGGCATGATTAGGTAACTTATCAAACTGGCCCATATTGGCTAAAAAAATGTCCCACTTTGACCCAAAAAAATGGGCCCCACTAGCATTTTGCTTTTTTTTGGTTCAGGCATTGCCCTATAGGCCAGTCCGAGCCTGACTTGGGGAGCTGCAGATTGCAGACCCCTGCTCTATGGCATGGGTGTATAACCTATGGCCCTACACATGCTTTGGACTACAACATTCTTCAGTCCTTGCTTGCATAGTGAGTGCTGAAAGATCTTGGGAGTTGTAGTCCAAAACATCTGGATTGCCACATTCTGCGCACCCATGGTCTAGGGCAAGGGTCTAATCTCCATGTGTTTTGGAATGACACACTGATCCCTCATCATTGACTATGGTGGGGCTGATTAGAATTGTAGTCTAAAACAGGTCTCCAAATATTTTTGGACTACGACTCCCATGATCCGTCATCATTGTGTAGTCCATATGTTTTTCTTTCTCTCAGGTGACTAGCCTCTGCTACCTACTTGTAGGGGGGGGACCTCTACAGACTGTCCCCTCCCAGGCCATCTGCAAGGATAAATATGGTAGAAAACCTGCTACATGAGCAGGAGGTGTCTACATCCATGAGTCTTCAAGAGGGAACTAACAATACTCGGCCTGCCATACAAGCACTTTGGTATCGTTCCATGTCAGAGCCGGGAGGGCCCTGTACACTCACCCTCTGAAAACATAATCTTGTGCTAGAACCTATGGACAAAGCTAGCAACATCATGTTCAGTCAGTGTCCCCTATAATGCAAAACTTCGCAGGGTTGTCCAACTCCAGGCTTCGAGGGCCGGATTTGTGTCGGGTTTTCAGGATACCCTTTATTAATATTCATGAGATAAATTTGCATACAATGATTCCAAATGCATGCACATTTGCCTCATGAATATTAATGAGGGATATCCTGAAAACACGTCAGGATCCCGGGGGCTCAAGGCCTGGAGTTGGACAATTAGTGCTATATAGGGTAAAATGAGGCAAAGGACACTTGGGATCATTTTAGCCTGCAAAGGGGGTTTTCTATTTCACTTTAAGGATCACTAGCCCAGCAATTACAATAGATCTCATCTTATTCATTTGTCACCTTCACTGCAGAATACAGGTAGTATCCACAGAAAACATTATAGCACCTTAGATCGGTTGCACGCGTGATCATGATGACTGCCAGGCATCGACCATCCTTAGATCGTGGTATATTTGCTGAGGGCATTTTTAGACAATTGACCAAACACACATGTACATATATGTATCTATCTAGATTTTTTTTTTTAAATCGCTGCATTCTGTTGCGCTTGGCCAAATAATCTTGAAATACACAATTATTTATGACTGGATCAGAACGTTTTTTTTGTTTAAATGAAATAGCATTGCATAATAGTTGATCACAACCTGTGTGTACACGTGTTTCACTCTACACCCAGCTTCTTTAGGAACACTACAAGCATGACATAGGTTCCATCAAATGACACCATTAATGGGTACGATTCTGTTCCAGGATGTTCGTCATCGATGCAAACACTGTGTCAGTGAATGTGTATTAATATGCTATTGCAAACATCAATGTAACGTATACACTTATATTGTTTGGGTATTAGATGTGGATGATTAATTCTATGATATGCTGATCACACACAAAGGCACAATTCAGTGTTTTCTCTATAAACTCAAACTCAATAAAAAGAATGAGCTGCCTCCCGCTCATTAGTCTTGGAAGGAGCTGACTCCTGCCTGATGTGTCTTCTTTGCAGCACGCAGCGCTGCGTACCTGGCAGCGGGACTACCATATAGGGCCCCACAGCAGGATGGTGACCCTGCTGGGCAACACCGCCCTCCTACCCGTGATCGGATGCAGAGCCCCTGGGGGGCACCTCTGCGTGCAGATGCTGGTGCCCCAGGCTGGGCAACACTGGCTGTGTGATTGGAATGACCTGTGTTCATGGGCTGACCGGGTGCCCCAGGTCCGGAGATGTCAGGTTGGTGCCCCCAGCATTGGTGTCACGTCGGGTGGTCCCGACGTAGGCAGGGCTCCTGCCTCCAATCCGGCTGCGTGATCGCAGCCTTCCTGTCTTCTGGGTGGCCCCAGTTTCGGTCCGGCTGGCCTGGGTGCTCCCACGCCTGGACATTACACCCTGCTCTAGGACATAGAAGAAAGGGCAGCATGGGTCTCCTGCCACGTGCCCACAGAACACAAATCTCCTGCATTTATGCTGAAGAGTTATGATGCTGGCTGGTGGGTTATATAGTACTTCCTACTACAGGGACATCTGAAACAGCAATCGAGTCAGGGTCTTTCCTCTCTTCTTCTCCAAACGATAATTCCCCCTTCTTGTCTTGTCAGCTAGCCCCCTCTTACTTGCACGGACTCACCCTTGCTTGAATGGCGGAGGTAGTCTGAGGAAGCCGTGGGGCTTTGAAGGGATTTGTGGAAAATAGTGGGGATTACATGTGAATTATATGTGTCGAGTAGGGTTCTGAAGACAGGCAGGGAGTGGCCAGAACAGAGCGATTGGGTCCCTCTGAAACACCAGCAATACTTTAGGAGGTCTCCTCTGTTGCTTTTGTGTTTGGGGTGGGGGGAGCGAGGGAGGGGGTTGGATTGGCATCTCTGAGAGAAACAGCTGGTTCTGACTCTGTTTCACATGATCCGTAAACAGGTTCCAGTGCCAAGACTTGCCCTAGAGAGGAAGAGGAGCCATCTGTTATAACTCGGGAGGATATAGCCTGGTAGGAGCAGTCGGGGGCGGAGGGTGGCTGTCAGAGAAAGAGGGGCACAAAGCCTGTCCATGCTAGCAGAGGACAGAGCAGGCCAGAGAAAGCGGAACAAAGATGCTGGCAGAGACAGCAGGGCAGGCAACATGGCAAAAACAACAGTGTTTTGCGTCTGGAAAAGATAATAAGACAAAGAGTGCAGGGAGTCTGACAGGGAAAGGACAAGAGTCTGGTTAAGAGAGTAAGGCAGTTAGCTTGGAAGAAACCACAGGGGACACACCCTGTGAGCTGTAGGGCCAGTGAGATTCGTGAGAGATCTTCCTGTCGTCCTAAAAATGTTCTGATGCCTCAGCAAGGGCAATTTTTAATTTAGTATAAAATTAGATGCTTATATTGACACATAGTTCATCATTCGGTAGCGAGGCTGAACATCCAGGCTTTACTCTGCAGAATGTCAATGGGTTGGTTCAGATTATAGCATAGCATGCTAGGGCAATCTCAATAAATAGATACTGACTTGGCGGGTATACACAAAATGCACTTTTATTCACAATCAAGTCAAATATACTGTGAAAAATGGATTGTAAAAAGACATCAGAATAGAGCAACATTAACCATTATTAAAACAGTCGAAAAAATAGGTTGAGAATTCAAAGTAGTGGCAAAGTACACTCCTGCCATCCGCTCTAGAGGTTGAGAATCCCCTCTGCTGAATGCTCTAAGCCAGGGGTGCACAAATAATTTCACTGGAGAGACGAAAATAGCACACAAACCCCATACAGTGGCTCGAACTGTCCATGGGAATGAGCAGGTGGGAGGGGCATCAGGGCACAGATTTGAGTTTTTAAAACTCGGTTTTAGGCTGAAAATTGTATTAACTTTTTTTTACTGTAATCCTCTATGGTTTCTTCACCAACTGGTCTGTTTTGCGCATATCGCTCTGTGTTTCTGCTGCTCTCTTCCTTCCTTTAGGTTCCTGCATCAACTATGCTGTTTTTGGGGTGTACTGCTCTGTGTTCTGCTTTGTTTTTTTCCTCTTCTATGTCTTCTTCCGCCGTCTGTTCTGTGTTTTGCTGTGAATGGTCTTGTACTGTGTGCTCTTCCTTGACTGCTCAGAGTTTTTGTTGCCCTGCAAACCTGGTTGTTGTTCATCACACTTCCTTGTGTTCTTGTGTGCTCTCTCCATAGCCATTCTTCTAGTATATTTTAACTTGCCTATTTACCACTTGTTCTTGTCTCGTCCCTCTGCTTGCACCCCCCTGTGTTCTCCCCTGGGTCTCTCTCCACCCTTTCCTTTCTTTTCTCACTCCCCACCCACACCCCTCTCTCTTGCCTCTTCCCCCTCCTCCTCACCATCTATGGTGCTCTCCATTTCACCTATCGTCTCCAGCTGCTTTTCTATCGACTATGCTACCTTTCTCACTAAGACTGGTAGGAAGAAGTTCAAAAAGGATATCCTGGTCTTCAACCCAGGCCTCCCTATCGCTGATACCTACACCAACGCTTCCTCCAGACAGCCCCTCACCAACATCCTCTTTGTCGTTCCTTCGCCAGACCTATGGATCCTCATATGGTCTCTGTGCTCTCTCCTTTCTCTTCCTCTCGCATTAATGGTGGCACCCGGTGGGAGGCCCTCCCGGCTTTCTTCCACTCCTCGAAGGTCATCATTAATGTTTACCTGAATGGCATCGTCTTGGTCCAAAGCCCTCAGGCCAACCTCCTCCTCTTTGATAGATGCTTCCCGGACCTTATCACTTTCATTTAATCCCCCACTGTCCCTTCTCTCCCTTCTTCAGCTTCATTGCCCCCCCTCTGCCACTTCTCTGGCACCCTCTTCCTCCTCCTTGGCTACCTTGCCCTCTCCTCCTACCTCCTCTGTCCACCCTATGGCTCTTTCTACACCTCCACAAGGAGTACCTCTGATTTGTACCCCTCACTGGAAGTCTTTCAAGGATGGCAACCTTCTCCACCTCGTCACTCTTAACTCTCGCTCAGCTGTCAAACACTCCTCCGACATCTGCTGTCTCCTGGAAGAACTTGACCTTGATGTCCTTGGTCTTAGTGAGACATGGTTCATGGTCAGATTTGTCACGAGCTTTGACACTCTCAACCCTGATGGCTACAAGATCCTCTCCGTGCCCACATCCAACCACCCCAGTGGGGGTGTGGCCTTGATTTTCCCGGAGTGGATTCCTGCCTCCATAATTCCTATGCCGGCTTGCTCCTCCTTCGAATGCCTGGTCTGGAGGTTTTCTCTCTCCCCTGGCCACTCTCTCACAGTGGCTACAACCTACCGGCCACCTGGTCAGATCACCTCCTTCCTCTCTGAGTGGGCGGACCTCTCTTCCTCCCTCCCTCCCTACCTCCCTACCAGCCTTGACCACTCAACTCCTCCTCCTTGGAGACTTCAACATCTACCTGGATGCTCCCTGTCCTGCCACAAGACTCTTTCGCGACCTTTATGACACTATAGCTCTCTCTATATTCTTCCCTCTGGCCCGACTCACTCTGCAGGGCACACTCTCGATGTTCTGATCTCTTCAAACTGCCCCCTAACTAACCCTCTCACCACTCCTCTCTCCTGGAGTGACCACTTTCTCCTCTCCTCTCATCTCTCTCTCTCCACCCCTCAGGCCAAGCTGACCCCCACACTACCACCCGCCTTCTCGGTCATTTGACCCATGAAGCGTGCCTCAGATGAAGCTTTCACTGCCTCTTTCTCTCCCCCTCCTGCACCTCTGGCTGACTCACACCCTGCCACAGCCCTTTACATGCTCCACTCTGCTATCCCCGACACTCTTGATGTCCTTGCCCCTTTTATGAGGATCGGCATGAAGCCTAAAGCCAAGTGTAACTCCTGGTATGACTCAGACTTTGTCACCCTTAAATGAAAGTGTAGGGTGGCTGAGAGAAATGGTTGGCATCTTGTACATCCTCTGACAAACTGGCCTGCCGCCTGCTCCAAAGGCAATACTGACTCTCTGTCCTCACTAGGAAGAGAGCTCACATTCAAACCCGCGCCTCTGTGGCATCTAACAACCTGGCCAAACTCTTTAAAATCTGCAAGGAGCTGGCTAATCCTGTCGCAGTCTCTACCTCTCCTGTCCCCTCCCAGGCCCTCTGTATGGCCCTGGCTTCTCATTTCATCTCTAAAACCTCTGACATCCTGTACACCCTCTCGTCCTCTCCCTCCTCTCTCTCCTCTTCCTCTGGCCTCCCTGCGGCCACCCCCTTTCTTCTCTGCCTTTCCTCTCTGCAGCCCAGACGAGGTTTCACGACAAGTCCGATCTATGAAAGCCTCATCAAAACAGGTTCTTCCCTGTTCTTCAAAAACCATTAAGGACCACATTGACACCCTTGCTCGAGCCTTGGCAAACTTCTGCAACCACTCTTTTGCCACTGGAATCTTCCCTTCCCCCTGAAGAACTCTCTTGTGTACCCTCTTCTCAAGAAACCCTCAGCCAACCCCTTCTGTCCGGCTAACTATAGCCCGAACTCCATCACCCCTTTCATGGGAAAACTCCTGGTAAAGCTGGCCATCTCCCAGTTTAATATTCACACTGAATCTGTTGGTTGCCCCCATGACCAGCAGTCTGGCTTCATAGTATCCAGAAGCATGGATACTGCTCTCCTGAACATCTGTGAAGACCTGCTCTCTAACCTCGATGCTAATCTCCCCTCAGTCCTCATCTTACTTGATCTCTCTTCTTCCTTTGATCCGCTCAACCATGCCAACCTGTTCAACCAGCTCAGTGATAATCTGGGTATCACTGATTAGGCTCTGGCCTGGCTGACCTCTTTCCTCTCAGACCAACCCTCCCAGGTCCAACCTGGGTCTTTCCTCTCCTCTATCTCACTCTCTACCTGTGGTATTTACCAGCGGTCTAACCTTTCTCCCTGGTTGTTCAACCAATACCTGGCACCTCTCGCCCACCGCATTGCTGCTCTCTGCCCCAACTTTCGGTGTTATGCGGACAACACTCACCTCGCTTTCAGGCTCCCTTTGGCCACCTCTTCTCCTTCTCTCATCTCAGATTGTCTGTCTGTCTGTCTGCAATCCAGGAGTGGTGTGCCACCAATTATCTCTGCCTAAATGCTAGTAAGACAGAGATCCTCCTCAGCGGCACACCTGCACCCTCTCTGGTTGGCCTCCCTTGGCTCTCCTCCTGCCCCCACCTGTCAGGCTAAGAATCTCAGGGTCATCTTCCACTCCACACTCTCCATCTCTTCTCACATCTCTGACGTCTCTAAGAAGTCAAACTATCAACTGTACCTCCTCAGAGGTATTCCTCCTTTCCTCTCCTTCCCCCAGAAGCTCACTGTCTCCAGAGCTCTGGTTCTCTCTAGGCTTGACTACTTTAACAGCCTCTTTTTATATCTGCCTGCCTCTACTTTCCTTCCTCTACAACTCATCCAGAACAGGACTGTGAGACTTGTGAGACTTGTCCTTGGCCTCAAGCCCAGGGATTGTATCTCTCCAGCAGTGAAATCTCTCCATTGGCTCCCTTTGACTGCAAGGCTCAAGTTCAAGTCCATCTGCATTGTCCACAAGGCCTTCTGGGGCCTGGGACCGCAATACCTCCAACTCTTTCTTCAGAAATATCTTCCTACTTGAGCTCTTCGCTCCTCCACCTCCAACTCCCTAAGGGTCAGGCGCTTCTCCTAGCAACGAGCTGGAGGCAGAGCGCTCTCTTCTGCCGGCGCCTTCATCTGGAACAACCTCCCTGCCTCTCTGAAACTTGAGCAGAACCATCAGCGGTTCCAGAAGCACCTCAAGACTTTCCTCTTTGCTTCTGCCTTCTCTGTTCCTCTTCCCTGCTGATCTCTTGTCTGATACTCCACTGGTCACCTGGCTACCCTCTAAACTTCTGGCCCAAGTCTTTGCCTACCCAGGTGCACACCTGCACTGCTTCCTGGCAACCCTTGCACTTGGGTCTGTATCTGCAACCCTACAGTCCCATTACCTGCACTTGCCAGACACTTGTCTGTACCTAACCATTGCACTGCCACCTGCTGGCCGCACTACTTGTGTTGATCCTGTGTCCTGCACTTGCTCTTCTCCCCTTCCCCTGGAAATGTTCCCCTACCCTCTTCCCTGAACTTGCGCAATCTCAATTTCACTTGGCCTAGTAAGATCGTTGTCTTTGTCCTCCCTTTGTTTCCCCTCCCTTGCCTTGTCACCTCTTGAAACACTTGTGTATAGGCGCGTTATAAATGTCATTTCATATCATATCATAACGCTGGATACATGCCTGTTAATGGATGGCGTTACCACTTTAATTTATATGCATTATGTGACTGAAATCATGTTTTAAATAGAAGTGAAACTGCGTATATCATGGTGCAAAGAAAAAAACTGGACCACAGAGTTTTCCCACACCTGACTTAACAGATTTGGGGCCTCATTAGGACCCTGGCAGAATGGGTTTAACGGCGCCGCTAGTGGTGTCGGTGCCATTAAACCCATTCTGCCCTATTACGAGGTTCCCTCGTGGGACCCGCTCTGGACGTCTGTTCAGACCAGACGTCCTTTCCGGGTCCCGCAAGGGGACCAGGGAGCTATCAACGGGTCCATTATTAGCTCCCTCCCCATTCCCATTGAGCCCTATGGGGGCTCAAATGGGAATAGGGATGGGTAAATTGAATGAGGAATTACCGGGTCCTCCAAGGTTGGAATGGCCCCTTATTTCCTCATTCTAGGAACCCGAACCTGAGTTTGGAGGCAGCCATGCCGCAAATAGCGGCATGGCTGCCTCCAAATTCGTAATGAGGCCCTTGGTGATTGATTGACAGGCTGTCTGACTTCATCCAGGCAACATTTCATCATTAAACTCACGTGATTTGGAGGGCCGCAAATAATGTCCTGGAAGCCTGCAATCCGCTTTTGAGGCACCTACTGTGCACCACTGCTCTAAACGAAAATGCACTTTAAATTATGCTCTAGCCAAGACTTTTGGAAATTCAGGATCAGTTCTGACTACTACCATAACTAGTACACATGGTATTGTACGAAGATTGGGAACTTAGTGTGCCAAATCACCTGTATGCCGATGGTGAACGGAACTTGAAGTAACACCCCTTCCTTCCAGTCTCCAGTTTTGGCTGCAAGTTCTCTGTGCAATGCTCTCACTCTTGTAATCAAATTAAAAATGGCTGCCAGACTGTATGGAACTTTTGTTTCCCCTCTACGTGATGAGGGAAACAATAAATATACATGTGAAAAGGACAGGGATAAAAGCCTTAAAAACAATCCCAACTAGAGAAAAGAAAGGGGAATGTCTGTACTGATGGTTAGCCAGCCCTCTGAGAATACAAAGGCGGATATGGCATTCGGAAGTAGTCTGTCATTGCAAAATACTTCCGGGAATCAGAATTTGTCAGGAAGCAGAGGCAGTGAACAGGCAGCATAGGAGAAAAGCAGTGTCAGAACATGCACAGGCAGAAGACGCTTGGCTGCATTTACTCTGGCTTTAAGTCACAGCTGCCATACAAAGCCAAGAGGCTGGTGAAAGTCTCTTGAAATACTTGCCTGGAAAAATCTAGAGGTGGCTGGATGCCTCAGAGGAACACTTGCCTGAGACAAAGACAAGGAGCTGTGGGGCATTTCTGAGGGAGGTGGGCCTGACAAAGCCAGGAGGCTGGTTAAAGCTTCTAGGAAATACTTGCTTAACAAAGCCAAGAGGCTAGTGAGAGTCTCTAAAAAGCGTTTGAATTTTCAAACCCAAACGTGTGCGAAACCCTCTGAAGAATGGTGAGCTAAGTCAATGGGTTGGTGAGAGCATCTAGGAGACAGTTGCAGAATAAAGGGCAGGAGTTGGTGAGAGACTCTAAGAGCCAGTTGTGCATCAATGCCATGAGGATGGCGATATCTCTAATGCAGGGTTGTCCAACTCCAGGCCTTGAGGGCCGGAAACATGTCGGATTTTCAGGAGAGCCCTCATTAATATTCATGAGAGAAATTTGCATACAATGATTCTAAATGTATGCACATTTCTCCTCATAAATATTAATGAGGGATATCCTGAAAAACCTTCAGGATTTCAGCCCTCGAGGACTGGCGTTGGGCACCCTGCTCTAATGAACGTTTGAGAGACAAAGTCAACAGGATCGTAAGGCCCTCTGAGAGACAATTTATTTAAGCCAGGATACCGGTGAAACACTTTGATAAGCACAGGCATAGCACAACCTCTGAGTTATGTTATGTAATCTGCACTTGTAAAGCGCACGGTCGCCCGAAGGCATCATGGTGCTGGAGAGGGAGGGCTGATCAATTAACAGAGACACATAAAATAAGGTGCTAGAAAAGGGTGGTTTTAAGTGCTCTTCTAAAGGCAAGATGATTGGGAGTTTTCCTCATTGTGGAGGGGAGACCATTCCAGAGGGTGGCTGCGGCTATGGAGAAGGCCCTGCCTCCGACCTTAGCACGATGATATCTTGGGACAACAAGAAGGTCCGCAGTGGATGAACGTGGGTCCCGCTCTGCAAGATAGCGGGAGAATTTGTCCTGCAAAAACTCGGCCTCTTGACCGTGAATGGCCTGATGGACAATACACAGGGCCTTGAAACGGACACGCTGGCAGACTTGCAGCCAGTGGAGTGAGCGTAGCACCAAGGTGGTATGGGCTCCATAAGGGGTGCCTGTCGCCAGCCTAGCAGCTAGATTCTGTATACGCCGGAGCCACTGTGTCAAGCCAATAGGCTGCGACAGATACAGCAAATTGCAGTAATCTAAGCAGGAGAGAACTAGTGCTGCGACTACCGGGGGGTGCATAGCTTCGGGTATCAAAGGTAAGACCTTCTTCAAAACCCTAAATTGGTGGTGACCTGCTTGTCACACAGAGTAACAGTGACATACCAAGACCAAGAGGTGGAAAACTACTATCTTCATTATAATGACCTAACATTTGACCAGCAAAAACGAAATCTTTCTTGGATCAGAGATTTCTTATGGTCAATGATTCACCACGTTACAAACCAGAAAGTAAGGGTGCACAAAAATAGTCAATGGAAAGCTTAAGCACCCACTTCGGCAGTCTTGCAGCTTTTGGGGGGCTGAACAGTGATCCTGTAGCACCCTAACCAATGGATTCAAAGCAATTTATTCTAAAGAGAGGGACAGCACGTACTCTGTCTGCGAGGATGTAAGGGTTTCCTCAGAACATAAACATTTCTCAAAATGTTTGTTTAAGCTCTACAGGAAGACCCTTCACCCCCCTGTGTCTGACTTCTGTTTCTTTAAACTCTGCAGGAATGCCCCTCAGCCCCTTTTGTCTTTCTGACTTCTGGTTCTTTAAGCTTTGCAGTAAGGCTCCTCTGCCCCTTGTGTCTATCTGACTTTTCCTCGTTTAATCTCTGCAGGGAGGCTCCTCTCTCATTGTGTCTGTCTGACTTCTGTTTCCTTAAGATGTGCAGTAAAGCCCCTCCCCCCTGTGTCTGTCTGATTTCAGTTTCTTTACGCTCTGCAGTAAGGTCACTCTCCCCCGTTCCTGTCTGACCTTAACTTGCTTAAGCTCTGCAGGGAGGACCCTCTTCCCCCCTGTGTCTGTCTGACGTTTGCTGGTTTAAGCTCTGCAGGAAGCCCCCCGCCCATTTCTGTCTGGATTTCGTTTGTTTAAGCTCTGTAGGAAGGCCCCTCTCCCCCTGTGTGTCTTTAACTTTTGTTTGTTTAATCTCTGCAGGGAGGCCCTCCCTCCCTGTGTTTGAGGATTATTTAAGCTCTGCAGGAAGGCCCCTCTTCCCCCTTTGTCTGTCTGATGGCTGTTTCTTTAACCTCTGCAGGACGGCCCCTCATCCCCTGTGTCTGCATGACTTCTGTTTCTTTAAGCTTTGCAGTAAGACCCTTCCACCCCCTGTATCTGTCTGACTTTTGCTTGTTTAAGCTCTGCAAGGAGCCCCCAGACCCCTGGTTCTGTCCGGCTTTTGTTTGTTTAAGCTCTGAAGGAAGGCCCCTCTCCCACCTGTGTCTGTTTGACTTTTGCTTGTTTAAGCTGTGTGGTAAGGCCCTTCCACCCCCTGTGTCTCTCTGACCTTTGCTTGTTTAAGCTCTACAGGAAGGCCCCTCTCCCATTTGTGTCTGACTTTTGCTTGTTTAAGCTCTGCAGGAAGGCCCCTCTCCCGCTTGTGTCTGTCTGACTTTTGCTTGTTTAGGCTCTGCAGGGAGGCCCATCTCCTCCCTGTGTCTGTTTGAAGTTTGCTTGTTTGAGCTCTGCAGGACGGCCCCTCTCCATCTTGTGGCTGTCTGATGTCTAATTCGTTAAGCTCTGTAGGAAGGCCCTTCTCCCACTTGTGTCTGCCTGATTTTTGCTTGTTTAAGCTCTGCAGGGAGGCCCATCTCCTTCCTGTGTCCGTTTGACATTTGCTTGTTTGAGCTCTGTGGAAAGGCCTCTCTCCCACTTGTGTCTGTCTGACTTTTGCTTGTTTAGGCTCTGCAGGGAGGCCCCCCTCCTCCCTGTGTCTGTTTGACTTTTGCTTGTTTGAGCTCTGCGGGAAGTCCCCTCTCCCACTTGTGTCTGTCTGATGTCTGATTCTTAAAGCTCTGTAGGAAGGACCCTCTCCCCCATGTGTCTATTTGACTTTTGCTTGTTTGAGCTCTGTGGGAAGGCCCCTCTCCCACTTGTGTCTGTCTGATGTCTGATTCTTTAAACTCTGTAGGAAGGACCCTCTCCCCCATGTGTCTATTGGACTTTTGCTTGTTCAAGCTCTGCAAGGAGACCCCTCTGCCCCTGTGTCTGTTGGACTTTTGCTTGTTTAAACTATGCAAGGAGACCCCTCTCCTCTGTGTGTCTGTTTGACTTGTGCTTGTTAAATCTCTGCTGGGAGGCCCCTCTCCCCCCTGTGTCTGACTGACTTTTGCTTGTTTAAGCTCTACAGGAAGCTCTCTCTCCTCCCTGTGTCTGCCTGACTTCTGTTTCTTTAAGCTCTGCAGTAAAGCCCCCTCCTCTCCCCCTGTGTCTGTCTGACTTTTGCTTGTGTAAGCTCTGCAGGGAGCCCCCCGCCCCCCCATGTCTGTCTGGCCTTTGTTTGTTTAAGCTCTGCAGGAAGACCCTATTCATCCTGTGTCTGTCTGACTTCTGTTTCTTTAAACTCTGTGGCAAGGTCCCTCTTGCCCCTGTGTCTGTTGATTTCTGTTACTAAAAACTGCAGAGAGCACCCTCTCCCCACCCGACCCAGTGTCTCTGTGACTTCCGTTGCTCTATGTTCTGCAGGGAGCTTCTGCTCACCCACGCCTCTGTGTAAGCTCTGCACTGCCCCCACCCACCGTCTCTACGACTTCAGTAACATGAGAGTAGGAAGGGAATTATCTGTCCAGTAAATATGCAGACTATTATATACGGAAATGTTTTACACAGGGTTTTAAGTAGGGTAAGAAATCGAGGGGGGTCACATTTGGGGGCGTGGCTTGCGGGATGATCCTGGCCTAAAAAAAGTACACAAACCGCAGTAAGGACGCAAACAAATATATAAATATATGTAAGCATTTATATATTTGTATGCATACCTTACTTTGGTTTGTGTACTATACAAGCCATCTTTTATAAACATAGAAATATGTTGCATATTTCTATCTTTATAAAAGATGGCTTGAAAAGTACACACACCATAGTAAGGTACGTACATAAAAATGTAAGTGCTTACATTTATATATTTGTTTGCGTGCCTTACTATAGTTTGTGTACTTCAAGATGGCTTCAAAAGTACACAAACCATAGTAAGTTACGCAGACAAATATATAACGTTTATATATATTGTGTGCATACCTTATGGTTTGCATACTTTGCAATCCATATTTTTAAACATTCTATGTTTATAAAAGATGGCTTGAAAAGTACAAAATTCAATCCATCTTTTATAAAGCTCTGACGACGGACAAAGCCCGAGGCGTCTTTGTCTGTCGGCAAAGCTTTATAAAGATGGCTTGAATTGTGCACTTTTCAAGTTATCTTTTGGCACCAAGTCCCCAGGTTCGCTGAGTGGCAAAGACGCCTCGGTGACTGGGGAGGGGGAAACAAAAGGACAAAAACTTCCTCCTATGAACCCTCGCGCGAGGGGTCACATGTGGAAGTTACACTGACTGACAGAAGTGCCAGCCACCCACTGGCTGGCACTTCTGTCAGTTTGCCTGAATCGAAAATGGCAGGCTCATCTCTCGTTGCAGCTGCGGCCGTGGTGGGATAATTTCTCACAAAGTGGTGTGGTGGGACCGGGGGGGCCCCAGCAGGGCCCCGGATCAGCCTCACTTTTTGGAGACTGGCAGAGCACTGGTTTTACATGAAAATAGTCTCTTACATCTTCATAGTGGATCATTTGAACAGTTGACTCAATGTTTGCACTTGGAGTGTGGCTAAGTTCAGGGAGGGATGCATTCCTCTGGCCTTAATAACCCTCAATAGCTGTTTTTCCCCCATCGCTTCCTCGCCTCCAAACATCCCAGCCGGATCTAGTGCTGCCAATGGTCAGTGCCCAACACATGAGGATATCTCTCCGCTAAGTCGCTATTGTGAGCAGGAACACGCGCAACACGTGCGCATGGTCTTGGGGCCATGTCCCACCCAGTCTGCCTCACTTCCCCACCCCGGATAACCTGGCATCATGAAACACGGCTCACATGCCCGCATTGGGATTCAGTAAATGAATAGGTGTCGCAGGAAGTGGGGTTTTATCGTATAAGACGATTACCTTGTGCAAGTTTCAACAAGCCATTGAAACTGCAGCCAATTTCTCTGTTTAGCTTGAGCTTCCATCATTCAGCGGGCTTTGCTCTTCCTAATCCTCTACACGTGTAGGCCCTCATGGCTAATATTTGTCAGGAGACAGTGCCGTGCACCTCAGACCGATCGTTTTGGCCAGAAGTCAATTCCTAGCACCTTGGAAGGCTGGCACATGTCAGAAAGCAGCTGCTTCTGTCTTAAAACGTTGTCTTTGTCAGAACATAGTGGATACTCCATGCAATTTTCTGGCATACGTTTTCTTGCCTCTTGGAAGGATATTTGCCCACTGATTTCCTTGCAGGGACGGTATATTTCAGCAGACGTTGTAAGGATTTTGCTTGCCAGAAAATAGTTCCTTGCTTCTTGTAGAGGCGAAATTTGCCAGATGACTATTCCTATCACCTTGGAAGCGCAGCATTTTTTAGCAGACAGGCCATGCCCTTGTAAGGATGGCGTTTGCCAGAAAAAAGCCCCTTGCTTCTTGGAAGGATGCTCTTGCCATAAACAGTTCCGCACACTTTGGAATTGTGATGCTTGCCAGAAGTCTTTTCCTTGCACCTAGAAAGGCTGGTATTTGCCAGAAAATACTTCTAAGCACATTAGATGGGTAGTATTTAGCGAGAAGAAAGTTACATGTACCTTGGTAGGACATTATCTGCCAGAAAATCACTGATTGCACCTTGGAAGGATGATAGTCACCTGCCAGGAACACCGTTGCTCACCTTTTGGGAAGGGAAAATGTACTTCCACTGTCGTGGACGGGCGCGTAGTGGGACAAGGCTGATATCCATAGTTATCCAAGTGCTGCTGTGATTACCACCGAACAGAAGATGGATAACCAATCATATCATATCTTATCATGTCATATCATATCAACAGCAGGACTTGGATTCTGGGTGTTTTGTTCATGACCGGGCTTTGCTCCAATGGGTCTTCTAAAAAGTGGGAAGACCATAGTTCCAAACTATGGTCGAGTTTGCCTCACACCAGTGTGTGGCAAGTGGGCTGTGCAGTGGCACATAGTGGTAAGGGAGAATTCTAGAGTTTCGTTGGCATGAGTGGAGTGGACAGTGGAGGAATCGGGGTACTTACTGACAGACTGGCCCCTCGGACAGCCAGGTGGGACCAGGGTAGCCCAATGGTCACGCGCTTCCACTGGTCTGCTGGCAAAATCACCCTACAGGTTTGTCTGAATTTGAGTCCACATTATTTACATATTCATGTGCTATTAACTACTGGTACATAGGCAATGGGGCCACCCCATACATGGCACGTTTGGAATTATCTCCCGGCAAAGACACAAAGTTCACTGAACGTAGCACAGGGGGTCCCTGACATTTTCCCGACATTAATTACTTTGAAGTAATTCTATCTATATATTTCTTAAATAGCGCCATTCAACCAAAGGCCTCAAGGCACTCACAAGACAGTAGACAACAAACAACAAAAAGGAGCGGAAAGTGCGGGAGAGGAGAGACTGGAAAGAAAAGGCGATTCAGCCTGTACATGTGTCAAAAAGATACGTTTTTAGACGCTTCCGGAATTGAGCGGTAGACGCGCATTGTTTGAAATTAGCTGGCAGTGGGTTCCAGAGACTCGTTGCCCATGCATTAAAGCTTGAACCCCCGATCTTTTGTAGGAGAAAACGAGGTTGATGGAGTAAGATGCTTTTTTTAGAGTGTAATTCCCGCCTGAAGGGACTCCTCGAGACTCGTGATGAGAGTATATAGGGGCTTCTTATATCAATTACTTTCTATTAATTACTTTGAAAAGTCACTTTGCATTTAAACAATTTTTTTTTAAAATAAATGTGGGGGTTCCCCCATTTCCCCTACACTAGCACCCCTACCCCAAGACTCTTCCCACCTCTATTAACCCTTTAACCTACAACCCCCCTATATAATTCAAAGTGTTTTTGCAGTAATTACTTTGAAGTAAATTACTTCAAAGTGATTACTGTCAGGAAAACCAGGGGATACCAGCACGGGCATTGGTGCAGTGGTGTGTGATGCTATGCAGGCTATATGGGGGGCAAGATAGCAAATCGGGGCCTCCCTTGTTTCGATGATGGCTGTAAGCATATTCAATATGGCTGCCATGCTGCGGTACAGACTCACCAGCTGCCAAACCAGGAAATTCATGTGCATTAGAATTAGCAGGCAGCGGGGCATAGACCTATCCATCCCAATGGCAACCAAGGTACTATTACACTGCCAAGGTGGTTTAAACCAACTGGACGCACCAACACACAGGTTCAACAGGTCTGAGGGGCAACACGAGGGTCTTGAACCCCCGACTACCACTCACCCCCATCTTGCCCAAATGTCGTCACAGATCAACTTCACGGATCGCCGTTCTCTTTTGCACTCCCCATCATTTGACTGGCGCTACCATCTTCTGCTGGTCAGCACCATAGCGCCATACACAACTTGCACATCATACATGTTCTATCAGTTGGAGATCACGCTCTTTAAGTACTGGGATTTTCGACCCACGGGTTTTCCGAATGACCAAAGAAATATGCAAATAATCTCCATCAAAATACAGAATCTGATCATGATTGTCCTATTTATTTATTGGGGATTTCCTGACAACCAGTCTTACTTGTACAAGTTGATCGATCAAAGAGCCCGTTCTTCGCGCTTAGTAAGTCATATTCCCAGAAATTGTGGTGTAAATCTCTAAAAACCCAGACCACAAGTAAGAGAATGAAAAACACAGACAGATGCCAAGGGTGGGTTCTCTTTATCCAGGGTTATTGCTCAGTGGGTGGCGCACTAGTCTTTTTAGAATTTATAATTCTTTTGCAAGCCCTTCCCTCCTCCCGCCCTCGGCTTCTGATTGGCCCAAGAGGTCCCCAAAAGACACATTCAGGGCAGCCCCTGCTCGGGCAGTCCCTACATCAAAGGACGACTTCAGCAGAATCAGATCCAGACCGTGTTAGCCCATGTTAGCCCGAGGGGCCTGCATCCGTCAACCAGCATCGACTGACCTGGTAAGTGCAGCAAGGGAAAAGACATTCACCTCTGTTCCTCCCATTTTAGGTGTTCTTCTCGCCTTCCAGGTATCACAGTTCTAGATATAGTTGCATTTGTTACTGTTCCCCATTTTAGGCACCTCTAATCTAAGGTATTGTTGTGCTTGTTACTGTGCCCCCATTTTAAGTGTATTTTCCCCCCTATCCAGGTATCAAATCAGTTCTAGGTGTTGTTGCATCTGTTACTATGCGCCCTTTCTAGAAGTCTCAATTCCAGGTGCTGTTGCAATTGCGACTGTGCCCCCATTTTTGCCATCTCAAATCTAGATATTGTTGCATTTGCTATTGTGCCCCCATTTTAGGCATCTCAAATCTAGATATTGTTGCATTTTGCTACTGTGCCCCCATTTTAGGCATCTCAAATCGAGATATTGTTGCATTTTGCTACTGTGCCCCCATTTTAGGCATCTTAAATCTAGATATTGTTGCATTTGCTATTGTGCCCCCATTTTAGACATCTCAAATCTAGATCTCAAATTGTTGCATTTACTACAGTGCCCCCATTTTAGGCATCTCACAGCCTTTCCACTCACACTTCCCAACCAACAAATGAAAGGAGCACACTGGCAAGCAAATAAACCCTTTGCCCGACCCACAACTGCCTTTCGAGCACCCTCATTCTCAAACTCCAGCCACAGACCGCCACTCCGCTCTACCCCCAATCCCAGAAGCATTCCTCACTCTGATGCCCTGCTTCCTTCATGCTCTCACCACACCACCTCTGTCCCTCAGACCAGAGGAGCCATCTGGCCCACCACAAACCATCCCGCCCTACCAAACCCCCACTAATTTCCGCTCATGCCCACCCTCACCCTACACCTCCACCTGGTCAAACGCCAAGAATGACCGTCACCCCCACTCCACCACCCACCATGCTACCTCGAACTCCCAAGCCAGAGGAGCACTCTGATGGTCTAACCACAACGTTATAACCACCTCGACAACATCTGCACCTCCCGCTTCAACTTCCATGCCCTACCCCCAACGCTTCAGATCCGCCGCCCTCATACCTGCCCACAACACCAAGAACCTCACACCACGCTACATTCAACTTCCAAGCCAGCGGTACACGCTGGCACTCCTTACACAACCCCCTTGCCACCACCATTTCATCTGTCCCTCCCCGCATGACTTCATCCCATAGATCCTCACCCCCCCACATCCCTCCTTGCCTCAGCCAGAACCCTGCAGACCCTCCCCTCAAACCTCACCGATCACTCTGTCAAGAAGTGGGTAATGTCCCTACACTAACCCCACCATCCCGCTGACACACCCACCATCTCACCCCTTCAACTCTGACCTACCTCGCCTCACCATCTCCCCACCTCCAACTACTACCCGGCATGGCCTGATCAGGCCCAACCCACTCACACCAAACCCCCCCAAGCTCCCCATAGTCAAACCACTTTTGCTCTCCACCAGATATGCCCATCCCCCTACACACTCACACTTCCCCAATATCCACTCACCCTCCATCTCAAGACATCCCCCTTACATCCTCTTCCCTCCTCTCAACATGGCATGGCTTGCACTGTTGCACCTTTCCGTCATCGCTGCTTTTTACATTTGCATAAGTGGAGACTGTGCAGTTCCGCGCTTTGTTGTACGGCAGCGCTGTCTATTCCTGTCAATGCTATCAGTTTTAGCGGTACTGTTGTTCCGCGTTGCCAGCGCACGTCAAGAATAGGTCACATGATTCATCCACGCAACCAGCTGACTCTTACGACAAGTCATGTGGCACTATTTCAGAACCGAAGGCTTTCGCCCTCTTGCGTCGCTACTGACTTGCATGACGCTCCGTAAGTTTGAATTCTAGGTACTCCTTACTCTTGTGTATCCAAGCTATCCTGCATGTGACTACTTATTCCTTTTTTCTCTCCTACCTTCTAGCGTTCCCTTCCAGCGCTCCCTTCCAGCTATTACTACCTTTCAGCCTGCATTTCCGGGAACCCGTTCGCTATCCTATCCCAAGCCTTTATTACAAAGTGAAAACAGCGGAATCCCAAGTCTTCCTGACTCGGTGAGTTCCTTCCCTGGTCCTCCGTTTCTTCTCCTTTCCTGGTTAGTTTTTTATCCGTTCTTTTCCGCTCCTGTTTAGTATGCTTTCCTCTCATTACTACAGAAGTTCCTGAAGGAACTAGAACTCCAGTCCTTACCTACCTTTCACTCTGAGAAATCTCCACCTCTCATCAACAGCTAGAATCTACCAACACCATCCGTAAGAACATACTCACCAGTATTAATTCTGTTCTTCTATTCCGGTTTCCTCCTATATTTACCTGTTATTTTCTCCCGATAGAACCCGTGATACTGCCATCGAGCCAGGAGTTCTGTGCCTTGGATAGCCATCTTTCTGCAAGGATCTCCGACAACGCGTCCAGGGTTTTTTCCCCTTTGAGGGTTTCCCTGGGGGTCCTGCCTCTCCCTGTTGAGGTTTTCTTTCCTTCCGAAGGGGGCTCAGGACTCTCAGGGAGGCTCTTCATTTCCGCCGTTGCTGTCCCGGTTCCGGCGTTCTGACCAGGTTGGTGGAAACTTGTATGTACATTCACCCGCTTGTGGGGTTCATTTTGATTTGCCGGATTAGAGTGTCACAGTTAGCGACGCCCTGCTCATTAACCTGGTCGGAGCGGTAGGGCTGGGATGGAACAACAAATGCAGCAATTGATGGCTGCTATGCAGTCCATGTCTCTTGAAATGCAGAGTCTTAAACAGGACAATGCACAGTTGAAGCAACAGTTTGCCCGGGCCTTTTCTGAAACCCCTCCCGTTACCCTCTCCACGGGCAAATATGATGGTGACCCTCATCGGTTAAAAGAATTCCTTGATAGTTGCACCATCCAGTTTACGTTTAAATCTCGATTCTTTCCCGCCGATAAGGACAAAGTGGGCTTTCTTATTTCACACCTAACGGGCCCCGCCCTTGCTTGGGCTACTCCGTTAGTCACTTCCGGAAACGCTATATTGGATTCCTACCCAGCGTTCTCCAACAGTCTCAGGTCCATGTTTGGTCGGCAAGAGATTTCGGTAGCCACGCAGGAAAGGCTTTTAGATCTAAGGCAAGGTCATAAGGACCTTATGTCCTACATTACCCAATTCAAACAGTTATCTTCCGAAACCGGTTGGCCTGATGACGGACTACTCACCCTCTTTCGACGAGGACTTGCTGAGGATTTGAAGGATGAGGTGTCCAAGATTCCACGGCCTGCAAACCTGGCTGAGATGATATCCTTGACTATGCAAATAGACTACCGTCTCCAAGAGCGTTCAATAGAAAGGAAGAAGAGGAAAAGCCCTTGTCTTAACCCAGATCTCTTGACCCTTCCACATAAGACCATTCCTTCTGAGGAACCAATGCAGATAGGATCAGTTAGGGGCCCTATTTCAGCAATAGAGAGAGAACGAAGGAAAGCCTTAAATTTGTGTATGTATTGTGGGTCTTCTTCCCATTTGTTGCGAGATTGTCCAGTTGTTCCTCCTCGCAGATCCAGACCTTTGCCGTCGGGAAACGCCAAGCCCCTACCCTAAGGGGAACCACGGTAGGAGTCCAGCTTCAGGGTTCCCCGACCGAAGATGAGTCCACTCCTGAACCGTTGGCTCGTAACCCATCCATGATTGTACTTTCATTAACCATCTTGTTGCCTGACCGGAACTTGATGGGTATACCGGCTCTGCTCGACTGCGGAGCCGCTGGAAACTTCATTGACGATAAATGGGCAGCCAAGAATGGGATAGACAGAACTCCTAAGTCCTTTACTACACCCATCCTAGGGGTAGATGGAAGACCATTAAGCTTGGGACCTATGCGAGAACAAACCAAGCAGCTAACTTGTTTGATCGCCTCTCATAAAGAGACATTGGTGTTTGATTTAATCAGAGCGGCACACTTCCCCATAATTCTTGGTCTGCCTTGGCTGCGATTACACAACCCCTACATAAACTGGAAGGCAGGAACACTTTTTCTGGGTTCGGAGTACTGTGTCGCTCATTGTCTTTCACACAATTCTGTAGGCATCTATATTCCATCAGAGCCTCCTCCTACCACCGAGTTGCCTTCCATCGGTCACTTGGGTCTGATTCCCAAATGTCACCAGCAATTTCTCAGGGTTTTCTCTACTCCCCAGTTTCCAACACTTCCTCCTCATCGAAGAGATGATTGTCATATAGACCTGCTTCCAGATCAACCGATTCCGTTTGGACGCATGTATGTGTTGTCCCAACGTGAGAAGAGTGCCCTTCGAGAATACCTCCATGCTAATCTCCAGAACGGTCTCATTACCGAATCTAAGTCTCCTGCTGGAGCTTCCTTATTTTTTATTCCAAAGAAAGATACAGAAGAATTGAGACCGTGCATCGATTACAGAGGACTTAATAAGATCACTATTCCTGACAAGTATCCGATGCCATTGATTAAAGACATTCTCGAAGCCGTCCGTGGAGCGGCACTTTACACTAAATTGGACCTTAGAGGGGCCTATCACCTCATCCGAATCGCTCCTAATGACGAATGGAAGACGGCCTTTCGAACACCTTTCGGACACTTCCAATACCAAATCATGCCCTTTGGTCTAGTTAATGCGCCTGCTGTGTTTCAGCGGTTTATGGATCACCTCTTCGCCGATTTGCTTCTTCACTGTGTCGTCATTTACCTCGATGACATTTTGATATTCTCAGCTACTCTTGAAGACCACATCCAGCATGTCAACCTAGTCCTGAGTCGCTTACAGACGAATCATTTGTATTGTAAGGCGGAGAAGTGTGAGTTCCATCAAACACAGATAACCTACCTAGGATTTGTCCTTTCAGCAAACGGGATCTCCATGGATCCAAGAAAAGTTTCTGCCGTGCTGGATTGGCCAGCACCTTCCACCGTAAAGGAGGTTCAGCGATTCCTCGGATTCGCACATTTCTATCGGAAATTCATTCCCTGTTACTCTGAGACTATCCTACTTACTACTCGACTATTCAAGAAGGGGATCGCTTTCTCTTGGGACCCTTCAGCCCAACAAGCCTTTGAGACTTTAAAGGGTTTATTCATCTCTGCCAGGGTTTTACTCAATCCGGATCAATCTCGTCAGTTCATCATTGAGACGGACGCTTCTCAGCATGCTCTAGGAGCCGTCCTTCTACAAACAACAGATTCAGGGGAGGAGAGACCGGTGGCCTATCTGTCAAAAACGTTTAACTCCTCGGAACTACACTAATCGGTACTTGAAAAAGAGTTATTGGCCATTAAGAAGGCCTTCGAAGAATGGAGACATCTTCTACTAGGCTCTCCCCATGCCATAGTGGTCCGAACAGATCATCAGAACTTGAAAGTACTACAACAGGCTCAAACCACCAATAGTAGACAAGCACGGTGGGCGTATTTTTTTTTGCCTTATCGGATCGAATTCACCTTTCTCCCAGGAAGCCAGAACCTGAGAGCTGATGCCTTATCTCGAAAGAAACCACATGCTTCTCAATTCTGTTCAGAGAAGATGTTTCCTCAAGCGAGATTTGTAGCAGTCATTTCCGACTTTCTACATTTACTAAAGCAGGATACCACTAAGAATCAATCCAGATGTGAAAATCTTCTTTCTACTCACCATCTTACAAGGGTTCGAGGATTATATTTCCACGCAGAACAAGTACTAATTCCTTCCAGCGTTCTTCAATCTGAGGTCCTTCGGATGTGCCATGACTCTAGAGCGGCAGGGCACCGGGGAATACAGACTACTCTGGATTTGATAAAACGATATTTCTGGTGGCCAACTCTTCAGGTCGATGTTCATGATTATGTAAACTCTTGTGCAACATGTATCCAGTCTAAATCTTCACGAGCTCCTCCTTTTGGTTTACTTACCCACATGCCTATACCAGAGAAACCTTGGCAAATCATCTCCACCGACTTTATAGTGGGTCTTCCCCCTTCCTCAGGTTATACGACCATAATGGTCACCATAGACTACTTGACCAAGATGGCACACTTCATTCCCTTGGTCAAATTGCCAGGGGCAGCCCAAATGGCTAGGATCTTCACTTCTGAAGTGTTTTCCAGACACGGACTACCTGAAGTCATAGTCTCTGACAGAGGGCCCCAATACACTTCACAATATTGGAAGGGAGTCTGTCACTTTTTGGGCATCAAGAGGGCACTCAGTTCGGGATATCATCCCCAGACCAACGGGCAGACGGAACGTCTTAACCAAACACTGGAGGGATACCTACGTTGTTACGTCTCAGCAGCTCAAGATAATTGGGCTGAACTGTTATCAATAGCAGAGTTTGCTTACAATAATGCCAAGCACACAGCTCTTAAGACTAGCCCCTTCTTCTGTTCATACGGATTTCACCCCTCTTTTGTCCCTACTGCTACTCCTTCCTCCTCTAAACTACCAGGGGTAGACTGTCTGATAGACAACATCCAGTCTGGCCAAAAGAAGGCTCGTTTGGCTCTTCAAGAAGCCCAGGATCGAGCCAAGCGATATGCAGACCGACATCGACGCAAATTTCCAGAACTACAAGTAGGAGACAAGGTTTGGTTGGCCTCTCGGTTTCTCCCAAGACACTTAGTCCCTTCTAAGTTATCTCCTAAGTTTTATGGTCCTTTCAAGTTGTTATCCAAAGTGGGCTTGGCAGCTGTTCGACTGGCTCTCCCAGCTGCCTGGTCCCGTATTCACCCTGTTTTTCATCTATCTCAAGTGAAACCAACTGTAGCCGATCGTTTCCGACGCTCTACTAAGACCATTCCACCTCCGGTAATCACTGATACCGGGACAGAATATGTGGTGGCCGGTATCTGTGATTCCCGCTGCCACAGGGGTCAGCTGCAATTTCTCATTGATTGGAAGGGGTATTCTCCGGCTGAAAGAACGTGGGAAACTGCTTCTGGTGTTCACTCTCCCCTTTTGGTTCGACGTTTTTTTCGTCTACACCCCGGGAAGCCGGATCACCCCCCAGGAGGAAGGAGCATACTGTAACACCTTTCCGTCATCGCTGCTTTTTACATTTGCATAAGTGGAGACTGTGCAGTACCGCGCTTTGTTGTACGGCAGCGCTGTCTATTCCTGTCAATGCTATCAGTTTTAGCGGTACTGTTGTTCCGCGTTGCCAGCGCACGTCAAGAATAGGTCACATGATTCATCCACGCAACCAGCTGACTCTTACGACAAGTCATGTGGCACTATTTCAGAACCGAAGGCTTTCGCCCTCTTGCGTCGCTACTGACTTGCATGACGCTCCGTAAGTTCGAATTCTAGGTACTCCTTACTCTCGTGTATCCAAGCTATCCTGCCTGTGACTACTTATTCCTTTTTTCTCTCCTACCGTCTAGCGTTCCCTTCCAGCGCTTCCTTCCAGCTATTACTACCTTTCAGCCTGCATTTCGGGAACCCGTTCGCTATCCTATCCCAAGCCTTTATTACAAAGTGAAAACAGCGGAATCCCAAGTCTTCCTGACTCAGTGAGTTCCTTCCCCGGTCCTCCGTTTCTTCTCCGTTCCTGGTTAGTTTTTTATCCGTTCTTTTCCGCTCCTGTTTAGTATTCTTTCCTCTCATTACTACAGAAGTTCCTGAAGGAACTAGAACTCCAGTCCTTACCTACCTTTCACTCCGAGAAATCTCCACCTCTCATCAACAGCTAGAATCTACCAACACCATCCGTAAGAACATACTCACCAGTATTAATTCTGTTCTTCTATTCCGGTTTCCTCCTATATTTACCTGTTATTTTCTCCCGATAGAACCCGTGATACTGCCATCGAGCCAGGAGTTCTGTGCCTTGGATAGCCATCTTTCTGCAAGGATCTCCGACAACGCGTCCAGGGTTTTTTCCCCTTTGAGGGTTTCCCTGGGGGTCCTGCCTCTCCCTGTTGAGGTTTTCTTTCCTTCCGAAGGGGGCTCAGGACTCTCAGGGAGGCTCTTCATTTCCGCCGTTGCTGTCCCGGTTCCGGCGTTCAGACCAGGTTGGTGGAAACTTGTATGTACATTCACCCGCTTGTGGGTTTCATTTTGATTTGCCGGATTAGAGTGTCACATGCACTCTCCAGAACTATCGCCTCAACCCCCTTCAACCCTCCTACCCTCCCTCACACACCTTCCATGCCGAAACACTCTAAACTCAAGGATAATACCCGGCCCCCACCCTCGACTCTTTATGCCTCTCCTCGCCTACATCAGTCCTCCGTCCCATTCACCCATAGTCCGGATGTCAGGAACTCCCGGCTACCATGTCCCTCTTCGCTCACGACTGCTCACCTCTCACCTCTACACCTCCACATCCCTCCAGACCTGCAGCCAATCCATCAGCTGGCTGGTACCCACCCACCAGAGTGACACAACTCACCGCCCGCCCCCCTCTAACGCCATCCTTTCACCTACCTCCATAGCATGCAAAGCGACCACTGCATGCTCTCTCTTCCCACTCCAAGCCAACCCAACCGTACTCCCTCTCCCTGCCCTCAAACATCATCCCCAACCATTGACACTGCCCTGGTCTCTCCCACCGCCCAGCATCCTGCTGCTCCCAACATCCCCCACCAGCCTCCCAGGCCCATCATGTCTATCCAGCCACCAGCGCCATTGAAACCCACTTCCCCCACCAAGTCACCTGCCTCTTAATCAATGCCTGCTCTATGGCCAGAAACCGTCATAGCATCTTTGACCTACTGTCTACTGACAACCCTGATCTTATCTTCATAACTGAAACATGGTTCACGGACGACTTTAAACCAATCGCACACAAGGCTTTTCCACCCGACTACACCCTCATCCCCCACAACAGAATCACCAGAGGTGGTGGAATAGCCATCCTCCACAAACCCTACATATCCATCTCTCTCACCGAAACCCAGCCATGTACAGCTAACTGTGAATCCTTTCTGATCATGCTTTCCCTGCTGCACACTTTCACACACAGTTTCCTACTCATCTACAGGCCACTGAGATATGACAGACATTTTGCCAACAATCTCTGTGACTCACTAGCTACCATTCTGGTCAACCATCCTTCACTCACTCTATTGGGGGACTTCAATATCTGGTTTGATATACCCAACAATCCCATGACCCCAACCCATAGTCGACAGCCTTGGGGCACTCAACCTCTCCAGGCATACCACAGGTCCCACCCACACCAGAGGCCACACCCTTGACAGAATCTTCAGCTCCTCTGACCTCATCTCTGTGTCCAGCCCCAAACCCCTCATCTGTACAGACCACTCAGCCCTACCTTTCTCTATCCACACACCAGCCCCACCACCCATGATCCGCTCGGTCTCACCACATGACCACAAATGGTGGAACATGGTCAAGGTACTACCTGACCTGGCTGAAGCCTTGTTACACTTACTCCTAACCACAGATAGACCTCTACCTATCAAATCCTTTGACTCATGGCTCAACGACTCACTCCTCCCTCTCACCCCCGCACGCCCCACCCATACCCACACCCACAAAGGACCAATCCCCAAATGTTTCACGCCCCACCTAAAGACTGTCAAAACCCATAACCGTTCCTTCAAGTGTAAATGGCGAGCATAAAAAAAACCTTAGCAAATCCCTGTTCACCCGCCATCACTGTATCATCTTGGAAGTCGTGAAACCCACCTGGACCACGGCCCTTACCATGCGCACGCAAGTGCTCTGCAACACCCTCTTCCATTACTTTTACAGAAAAGCACTGGAATGGACCACCACCCTTAATGCCGAACTCTCCAACCTCACCCCCCCGCCCTACTCCCACCGCTCAAGACCCACCCCCCCACATTGTCTTTCAACTCCTTCAAACCGATCTCGCCGTGAGGAATTCCTGAAACTACTGTCCAGCAGCAGACCCTCTGCGTCCACCCTTGTCCCTTGCCCAACATCCCTCCTCAAAGAAATCTTCACTTCCACCTGTGCAGGAGAACAGGCTAGGTCCATACACAATGACTCCTTCAAAATAGCGCACATCAAACCGCTTCTGAAAAAGGCAGACCTCAACCCCCATTCAGCCATCCAATTACAGGCCCATCTCCAACACCAGATTCCTCTTCAAAACTCATTGACTGCTCTGCCTACTCTCAACTCAACCTTTTCGCCAAATCCAACAACCTATTAGACCCCTCTCAGGCTGGTTTCCGGCCTCGCCATGGAACTGAAAACACATTGATCTCGATCTGGGATGACTTCAGAGTCATGGCAGACTCTGAAGGATGCGCTGCTCTGGTTCTATTTGATCTCTCAGCTGCCTTTGACACCATTAACCACTCAATACTCCTTGACTGGCTCCACTCCTTTGGAATCTGAGACTTGGGTCTCAAATGGTTTGCCTTCATTCCTTAATAACAGGAAACAAATCACTATCCTTCCCCCTTTCACCTTCTCGGCTCGCCCGCTGAACACTGCAGTACCCCAGGGTATTTGCCTCTCCTTGCTCCTTTTCATCCTCTACCTAAACCCACTGCCAGGGATCATCCACTCGCACAACTTCACCTGCTACAATTATGCTGACGACACTCAAATTATCCTGAGAATCCCCAAGACGAGCAATGATCATCCCCCTGACCTAGCAGCTTGCCTCAGTGATATAGACCAATGGATGACTAGAAACCACCTCCTTCTCAGCCCAGGGAAAACCGCGATCATGGTATGTGGAAATATAGATATACACCTGCAACCACTCCCATGGCTTCCGTCCCTCGGCACTCCACTCCTCCCCCACCTCCAACACAGTCAAAAACATAGGCTGCACATTATACTCAGGCCTAAACCTCTCACACCAAATCAAGAATGTATCCAGATCTTGTCACTACCACCTCAGGCTACTGAGACACATCTTCCCTTATCTCTCCTTCCCCAACAGATTGATTTCTATTATGTCAATTGTCATGTCCAGAATGGACTATGCAAACTCCATGTACTTGGGTGCTGCGCCATACCAACTTACCAAAACGCAGCTGCTAAACTCCTCCTTGCACTGGGATGAAGAGATCACATCTTGCCTGCTCTCTGCACCCTCCACTGGCTATCCATTGGATGAAGAGCCACTTTCAAAAACCTGTGCATCACCCACCGGGCTGTGCACAAGACCGGCCCGACATACCTCCAAGAGAAGATTATGCGCTACCGCCAAACACGCACCTTAAGATCAAGCATGGCCCTCCTACTAATGATCCCAGCCTCCAATTCAGCCAGACCTGGAGGGTCAGCCTACATGACCTTGGCACAAACTCTATGGAATTTGCTTCCTCCCCGTATTCGACAAAAACCAGGACTACATGGCCTTCCGTAAAGTGGTGAAAACATGGCTCTTCCCAAATCTGTGATTCCGGAGGCAGAATTCTGTAAATCCCCATAGGACTCCATGGGGATGGGGACAATGGAAACACTGGTTCCGTCTATGACGGAGCCAGTGTTTCCATTTCCACCTGCAGGCGGGTGGCGTTACTCCCGCCAGGTCTCCCGTCTGCAGAACTCCTAATCAGCCGGTCTGGAAACAATGGTGGCGGCGGATTTACCGGCACTGTTTTGAGACCGGCAGGGTCATAATGAGGCCCAGTGTCTTTTGGAAAAATATAATTGGTCTATAAATAATACAAAGATTAATGCGGTGGATTCTTATTCCTATTTGTGTGTGTTTTTTTCGAGTAATAGTTTATGGTCTGCACATCTACAGTAGCTGGACAAACGGTTACGAACTGACTTAGGGGGTGGGGGGCATGATGAGATTTTAATTTAAATATGGCAGCCTCTATCTAAATAAATGCATCCAGGTGTTGGAAGCAAATGTGTATTAATCTTTTTTATACTGCAGCGATATTTGGGGCAACATGCCAAGTTTGGCCCTGGATCGTATTTTGCACATCTATTTGAGGAAGCTGCTTGGCGTGGGCCCAAACCCCCTAAGCTTAGCTACTTTCGGAAAATACACCCTGGCTTCTTTGGAGCATCCATATATTATGAATGCCATGGGTGAATTAATGAAAGATTAGATTGCTTCCATTTTTGCAGAGCTCTATTAAAAGGATTCTGCCATGAAAGTCAGCTCTGCTTAACAGTCCCACAATCAGAGAGCACTCTTTGTCCTGCAAGCTGGTGCTGGTGGGTTTGTCAGTCTGTCAATAGGTTTTTTTTCGGATCCATTGGTCCATCAAACACATATAAAATACAAAGAGACACAATGATAAAATCCATATCTCTCTTAAAAACCTACATAAACTATCCATCAGTCAATCAAAATACATTAGAACAATATACAATAGTATAAAACAGATAGCTCATAGACTCCCATACAAAGTCAAAAAAGCGAAGTACATAGTAGGGAGTACCTAAAATAAAACATTCATAAAGGCATTAGCTGACCAGAAAAATGGGTAACATAGTCCCCAACTAGTTGGAGCGATACCACATCTGGATGCACGTCCCGGGAGGATAGCTCAGCGGCAACGTGCTCGCCTTGCAAGCAAGAAGACACAAAGCAACACAGGTTCAATTCCCGGGTCCGCGCTTAAAAACCTCTGGGTATTTAAGCGCGTTATAAATACGCAACTAAGACAAAAAAAACCTCCTGTAACAGTGCCGCAATGCCCACGGGCTGTGTGAGCGCTTTAAAAATGCAAATAAATAAAATGCATGATGCCTTGCTATACTTTTAGATCCATTATGTTATCAATCCCTTCCTACAGTGCATGGCTCTTTTTAAGAATGTTAATAATGCCCACACTGTTAGAAAAGAACCGGCAGTCAACAGAAACAAAACTGCTGGCAAAGAGGAGCGGATGTTAGCTTCCCGTAAAACCGGCAGTAAGGTGGACCGTCAGATACTGCTACTGCTATAACTGGGGCAGAACAACAACAAATGGACCAAATCCTCTTTAACTCCACCAGACACTGGGCAACCCGCCAAATAGGGGAACCCTTTCCATTTAGCAGCAGTACCACTCAACTGAAGAAAATCAAATCTTGCACGGGTGAGTAATCAACGATCTTTCTTGGTGGAGCCCCAGATTAAATAAGACTATCTCCTTCACCCGGCTAATCACTGCATGCTCTTTGTCGGACTTGGTTGCAAACTCCAACATGCCCTTTTCATACTGAACACCTCCCCCAAGATTCCTTTATAATACCTCATGTGAGGTTTAGTCAGCAAGGCGTCTGGGGGGAGGAAAGAACCCAGACATTTCCCTGAGACAAGACTTTATCAATATAATCAAGCCAGGGGATTTTTCTCCAACCATCCCTAGACCTTAATGATCTGTCTTCTCAGGCTGTACAGCTATCGGTGACTCTGTGGGTCTCGCACTTTCATAGTCAGGGCCAGTGCAGTGATTGGGCCAAGCTAGGTTTCCAGAGAACACAAGGTTTGAGATGTTCCACTTGTTTGCAAAAAAAGTTCAGTTTGGAGATAGTCGTGATGTGGCAGGTGTGTAACCCATCCAATGGCTTTGAGGGGACTTTATGATTTAGGTGCTCTGACTTTCCAAAGTCCAAGTACCAGAGCGGTGTGTTACCTGGAGGTGGTACAAGGTGGGAGCTGCAAGTACATGGACCCTCTGAGTCTGGTGACATACACTCTAAAGATCCAAGTTATAACACAGGACCTTTGCACTATTCCCAAAAACCTATTCCCCACCTATATATGTGTTCAGTAAAAGCGGGATCAAATCCCAGTGAGATTGCTGTGATGACTGATCATTCAAGCGTGTGGACAACGATGAAAGACCTAGACTCTGAGTTACCCTCCACACAGGGTCCAATGTGTCAGTGGGAACTCTTGAGAGAGCTATTCATTAAAAATCAAGACATCACACCCAGAAAACCTGCAGAGAAAAAAACATGACTGGTCAATAAAGAAGTTTGGCGTCTTCAGACACTGGCAGAACTTTGCCATCAGAAATGGTCTTGGAGGTTTGCATTTAGGAAAATCGTCTTCACAATATGCCGTAAGGTGGGTTGTTCTTTGAGACACATCTCTAGGTTTGTCAAGGCATAGGCACCGTCCCTCGGTTCAGGAGTTGCGAGGGGTCTCCGCTCTCAATTATAGAGCTGCATGCATTCAAACGTTTTAGCAGCCACCGAATCTTTGGATTTTGTTACACTCACCTTTGCCAGGGTATCTTCCTAAGCTTTTGCTCAGTTCTCGCTTTAAGGTAATTCCAGACACTATTCAATTCAGAGACAGTTCAGACATGGAGCTAAGTTTGGCTCTGGCAAGTACAGACTTTGGTCTCTTAGCAGGCGGGGGTCTTGACCATCTATAGAAAAATCAATACCCCACTCGCTCTCGTAGAAAACAACATTATTTTGTTGGACTGGGTTCCTGGTAGGGACAAATCCCGGGTGGAGCAGGTTGTACCCCAGTATATGTCACAGAAGCTGCCCCCAACCAGTGGAGACTAAACGGACACGTCTGCGAGGTGACTTATTACTCAGGAAACAGGGCAGCTTTGATATTCTCTGTCCCTATAAGGTGTAAAGGCCTTTCAGGGCTACATACAGGATTCGCTTCTCCGATGAGGCCTTTGATGAGGACCAATTGTGGGAAATTCTGTAAACCAGTCAGGGAAAAGTGAAAAAAGCAGGGGCCTCGGGCCAGAGCTACAGCTTGGAGGTTCATTTCTCACAATGCGTGACTGGCTCTTCGTCATCACGACCAGCCTATCGGAGGCACCAGGGGTTCGCCATCACGACCAGCCTATCAGAGGCACCAGGGGTTCGTCAGCACGACCAGCCTATCGGAGGCACCAGGGGTTCGTCATCACGACCGGCCTATCAGAGGCACCAGGGGTTCGTCATCACGACCAGCCTATCAGGGGCACCGGGGGTTTGTCATCACGACCGGCCTATCAGAGGCACCAGGGACCGCGCATAACGTACCCTTTCCTATTTCTAGCAGCCTTTCAGAGAACACTATTATGCAGATGACCCTTCCTAATCCTTCTTAGGCTTTCACAAGCTCTTGGAATGTGAATGATTTTAAGTCTGATTTGCCGGCCTTTTAGAAGCTCATAATACATGACAGTAAACATGCCATCCTCACCATGCTTTCAGAGGAATCCCACGTGTGATTGGCTCCTCCCAATCCTTGCCAGGCTTTCATAGGCCCTGGGTACATCAATGCCTGTGACACGATTACTGGCCTTGTAGAGGCACACACTATGAGACTGTGTGCATGCCACTCCCACCAGGACTCGGGGTGTGAATGCCTCTTTCCAATCCTTGACAGGTATTTAGAAGCTCCGGCGTGACTCTGTGCCAGGCTTACTGGCATTTTAGAGGTACATGATATGAAGATACATGCATGCCACCCTCACCAGGCTTTCAGAGGTCCCTGAGGTGTAGCTCATAACCTTGCCAGACTTTTAGGAGCTCCAGCCACATGCATGACTCTGCACCAGGCTTACTGGCCTTTTAGAGGTGCATGATATGAGGATACATGCATGGCACCCTCACTTGGTTTTCAGAGGTCCCTGAGGTGTAGCTCATACCAATCCTTGCCAGGCTTTCGGGAGCTCTGGTCACATGTATGACTCTGCACCAGGCTTACTGGCCTTTTAGAGGTACATGATAGGTGACTTTGAGCACCCGGATTTGAGAGGGCTCCGACATGTGACTGGCTCGCCCCAATCCATGCTAAGCTTTTAGTAGTTTCTAGCACATGAAGGACTCTGCGCCAAGCTAACTGTCGCTTTAGAGGCACATGCCACTGCATGACTCTATGCATGCTACCCCCGCCCTGAGATGGAAGTGCCATATAAATCATTGGTGAGCCGTACCACTAATTAGTTTGCGTTTTACAGAGCGTACCTTTAGTCCAAAGGCTGAAGACATGCGTCCAACATTCAAACACTGCCAGTTCCCCAGGTCTCAGCTAGGCAGACACACACACAGCGTCCATGGCTCTGCAGGTCCTTAAGGTGCTCAGGTTGCAAACATTTATTTTATCAGGGGCAAAGCCTTTGCTATGCATGATGGCACATTTCCAACTCAAAGAGCTCGCAAAGCACCAGTTACCTTGCACATCTGTGCTAGTTAAAGTGAGCAGCACAAAGTGACCATTTAAAGATGTGTTTACATCCATGTTGTCTACTATCTATAAAGTTGCTTTATGTCACTCATCAATGTTTTCAAAATCATGACTAACAACGAGCAGGAGGTTTTTTGTTGTTGCAAATAATCTGCATATCTATTACACAACTTCTTTAATTACCTGTCTTAAATCACTGAAAGTACAGTGGGGTTTAATCGATTTTTCAGGTTGGCATTATCTTGCATTCTGGGACTTATAGTTTAACATTCAGGATGTGAAAACGAAAACCACAATTATATTCTTTTGGCTTAACATGTTGCTCTGAGGATTTACATGTTGTCAGGTGGCTTTATTATGCAATTTATGTATTTTGTAAGTAAAATCTATAAGACATTATAACTGTAGGCCTTGAAATCCATATTTGTACTAAGTAAATCTTGGAAGGTATGTGGTCAAATCTGCAGAGAGGATTGAAATCTCTGCTTCACTGCTCGGCCAATGTTTGTGATCATGCCCTGCCCCTCCCCTCCCCCCACTACCCGCATCCCCCTTCCTTTTCAGGGGCACCCACCCGCCTATTGGTAGAATGAGTGATTTTCCCAAAGACCAGCCTGCCTCTGCTTTCGAGGCATTCGGCTACCCCCTGCACTCCTGGGCACAGCAAATTCCACCAGAAAGGTAAACTGACGACGAACATGCACACGACCACACCCTCGCCGACCCCCCTCACGCACCCTCCCCATCTGCTGCGCGCGACTCTAAATAGAACTTTACCAGCCAAAGGCAGCGAGACCGCCCAAAGCGTTGGACAATGACAGACATGTTTCACCCTGTATAACGTACATGAATGAGTGTGACGCAGCTTCCGTGCTTCCAGAGTGAGGAATTATTACCCAACCGCAGAGCGTGCTTTTACCTTGAATCTGGGGTGGGGGAGGGGGGTGTCAGGCTCTGCGATGTGGGGAATCCTTTCTTTTTACTATACAGAAGAGCTATATTTGCTGTTTGGGGATTAAAGCAGCAGCGCTTTGGGAATACCCACCAGTGGCGTTGCCAGGACTCAAATTTAGGAGGGGCACAGAGGGGGCCAAAGACAAAAGTAGGGGGGCACAGACAAAAGTAGGGGGAGAACATGGTCACTGCTCGTTTTAAGTAGTGGGGCACAAGGGGGGGCACAGGGTTTCACAGGGGGGGCCCGACCCCCCAGCCCCTCCCTAGCGACGCCACTGATACCCACTAACTATGCAGGCGACACAGACCCAGCCAGACCAGGAACACAAAGGGCGTTTCACTGCGAACGGGCCGCCTCAAGAAATGCTGTATTTTCACAATGATTACAGGGGTTGCGAGAAGCCCTGACTTAGTCACTGGAGTGAACACATGCTTCCAAGTGGGGGCTGGGACACCCCAAGAAAGTTTTCAAACATTGGGTCATTTAGCAGAGCACCAGGCCTGAAAAAAAAGTGTGGGGTGGGGGGGGACTCAAGAACATATGGAAAAGGCAAGTGATTACACAGGAAGTAAACAGATATTAAAGTTCTTATTTTTGTGAACAAGACAATCTCATACAACAGCGTCTCGATGCCTTTGGGCTGTAGCGTGCTTTACAAATTCAAATAAATAAATAAAATGAAATTTTCAAATTACAATCAATGGCTCTTTCCCAATCGAAGAAAGTGCACAGGCCAAATGCGCAGTTTCCTCTCAGGAGACTAATCAGGAACACTATAGTGTTTCCAATAACATTGCTGGCCAAGAATGACCGGTGTGCACATTTTAGAGCTGAATTCAGATATTCCCTGCTGTGTAAAAACCCAACAAGATATTTCAGAGGCCGCTTAAGCAGACCTTGTGGGAAAGTGTGTTTGAGCACTGTTTGTAACAGGGCAAAGCTCTCAGGTGAAGGGAGGCAACTATTTTTTCAATTCCTCAATGACCCGGATGGGGGCGGGGGGCGTTGTCCGCCCTCTGAAAAAGTGGGTGTTCCCCCGACTTGAGCCCCTTCCTTTGGTGCCCATTGAGCATGTCTGCTGTCTTCAATGCTCCTCTGGCCCCCCTGCTGATTCCTGCATCAGCACTTCCGGGGTGATGGAAGAATGACAAGTGGGCCCCAAGGAGTAGAGAAGTGTCCAGCAAAGCAACAAAGAGCTCAAGCCAGAAACCTCTTCATGAGATGGGGCCTTTTCAAAGGAGTGGGCATAATGAGTGGTAATAGGAAACAAGAAATTGGACTACCTTTCTCCCATCCTAAGCAAGCTGCAATGGCTTCCCATCCCTGTCAGAAGCTTTAATCTTAAATAACACTCACTTTTTTTCTCTTTCTTTTTCCTTTTGCGACTGCTAGTGCTACACAATAGTGGATTGTTGAATTCTGGAATACCACTCATGTACCTTTCTTTGCAAGGCATGGATATCACACAGCGTTGACAGGCACTCAAATCTCTTTTGCTAAACACACTTTTAGAAGGTTTCAGGACCTTTCCTACACGCTGATGTACAATGGGCTATCACTATACACCACAAGTTTTATAAAATGTGCATCTTGGTGCATAATTGGGTTAATCAGTATCACAAGGCGATAATTATTGTAAATATCGCTCAACCTAATATTGGAGGCATTGTGTGGAGATCACAGTATAAGTAGTGGATTGCAATGTTTCTTTTTGAAAACTACACTGACGACTATGTTTGAAATATATTTTTATTCATTTTTTATTTAGCATTTAGTTTCAATAGAAACTTTTTGCCATTACATAAGCTTGTGAAATCAACAATTGACAATATACAAGTAAGAAAGAAGAGTCATCCAATTAATATAGGAGAAAAAATGAAAGATCCAGTAAGAGAAAACAATGACAAGCTACAAGGCGCATCAAAAGAATAAAAAAAGGGTAGTAGAAAAGGAAAAGAAACGATAAAGAAGAATGTCATAGATTAATTAGATAATCCAAACAATTTTAGGTTCTCTTTTTTCTTCAAGTTTGGCAATGTTTGAAATATAATCAATATGAAAACACAACTGATGGTTATTTTTCTGACCATTTTATCCTCTCCTGATGAGATGCTAAAGTATTATTTTTGATCGATGTTGTAGATATCCTACGAGGAAGGAAGTGCCCTCGCGAAACGCGCTGGATTTGGTGCACTCTGTGGAATTTAAATTAAAAGAGAAGAGGATTGAAGAATCAAAAGTGGTGTAATAATGTGTTATTTTGAAGAAACTTGGATTTAGCTAAAGTAGTTATTTGAATTGAACTTGAACTCTGAAATAATATTGCCTGATTTGTCTGGACTAAGGTGTGCAGGGAACGGGAGTCTCCATGACATTGGGGGCTTATTGCATTGTTTAGCTTATTCCTGCCCACCTGTCAGGACAGGTGTTTCCTCCTTGCACCAAATATCTTTACTTTCTATTAAGAGTGCTTGGAAGAATTTAAATTGGTAGTGCACTGTAGTGTTCTTTTTGTTAAATTGCAATTTTAAACCTGCTATTGGTGTAACAAAGACATCTTAACCAAGTGTGCCTTCAGTCACTTGATTTATAAGCAGTATGTGTGTCCTGGCATCTGTTCCTTGCACTGAAGACCTGTTAAAAACAAGGATTGGTAAAGCCACCAATTTTGGCTTGAGTAGTTATTAAATAGGCTTGTGTCAGGCACTGCCTTTGTAGGCACAGCACTCACACCATTATCAGATCATGCCTGCACAAAAGCAAAAAATGTTGGCTTTGCCAGTGCTTGTTCTTCATAGGAGTGCGAGTCTTCACTACATTTCAATGTTTGTCAAAGGCAGTTATTCAAATGCAGCACCCACAGCACGTGCTGCAGTCGTTACGTGCTGCACTGGATGGCTGCAGAGAAGCCGTAGGTAGGCCATCCAAAAAAAGGACCATCTACACTATTTGTATTTCGGGCTATTAGGTGGCAGAGCCCTCTATACGCCAAAACTATTGCATTAGAGTATAGCTAGTGAGAAATGGCATATGAGGCGGGACACAAAGCTTAATTGTGTTTGGTTATTTTCCCACCCATTGACTGCCCATGGCCATGACTGTGGCAATTCACACCCAGTTACTGACCCTCTCCGCCCAAAACACCTCATCATGGAAGTCTTTTGGCTGCTTTAATCAGGCCTTACCATCAAACTATGCACTGGAAGTGCCTGCCATTGTTTTTTTTTAAAGTCGTCTTCTAAGAGTTAATGACTTAATTAGTGCTGTAAACACACGAATGGTGTAATAAAAAAGGTCTTAACCAGGTCTGGCTTCAGTCCTCCCCATTTATAAACACTATTCATGTCCTTCACTGATGTCCTCTTAAAAACAAGCATTGGCAAAGCCAACAGTTTTGGCTTGCATATAAATATTAGGCACTTGCCAGGCACTGCTATTAGATGCCCAGGCAATTGCACCATTTTGCACCTGCTACCGCCAATGGATAGCACGACGGCAGTGCCTGGGCAAGAGCCTTTCCCACGTCTACACAAAAGGCCAAACTGTTGGCATTGCCAATGCTTGTTTTCTTTACGCTGGACCTGCTAAGGGGTGCTGTGCCAAAGACATAGATGGACTGTTCATGTTGCTGCTGCCTACTGAAAGCAGCAGAGGGCAGAAGTCAGTTCTGCTTGTACTCATTCTTCTGATCCCCTAAAACTGGTTTGCACAGTGTTTTTGTGGGCACAACCAATCCAATAATGCCTGCCTCTGTGTCACACAAAACTATAATCGCTCTCCTACAGTATGCTTAACAAAGTATAATGGAGTAAATAACACAAGCCTGACCGTTCTACGTGTTCTGAAAGACTCATTTCAAAGTCTGCATTTTGTTGGTGCACTTTTGGTCGACCTGAATCCGACTGGATTTGTTTGTTTGTTAAGGGCCCCACACCCTATGCCACGCTCCCACCATTCCAACACCCACTCTCACACCCACTAACCCCGCGTACATGTATACATACAGATGCCTATGTATTTGGCAGATTCTATCAAAAAGTACACAACAAAATGCAGACTTTTAAATTAAGGTCTTTAAAAATACATTTTACAAAGACTGCCAGGGTCCAGGGTGTGGTTTTGAAGGAATACATAGTCAGATGCAGAAAGAGAAATGATAAGAAAGACAGAAGAAGGAAATGGATAAAGATACCAAGAAAGAAAGAAGTAGATACAGAAAGGATGAAACAAAGGAAGCATAGAAGAAATAAGGAAAGAGAGAAAGAAAAAGGAAGAAAGAAGGCATTAAAGAAAGAAACTGAGAAAAAGAAACATATTAAGAAGCAAAAAAGGAAGGGTAGAAAGAGAGACAAGATAGAAAGAGAGAAGGTCAGAAAGAAAGAAAATGGAACATGAAAAAGAATAAAAAAGCAAACATGGGCCAAAAATGAAGGGTAAACATATTTAATAAGAACATTAAAGAGAAGACCGTGGGACAAAGCAATATAATGAAAATAGAGCAAAGTTGGAGGAAGATGGACACAAGAAAGAAAATGAATGAGAGAAAAAGAAAAAAGGAAGTGAGAAAGAAAGAGAGCCAGATGGAGGTGAGGGTAGGACAAAGGTTAGGGAGTGACTAAGAATGGTGCAGATGGAGGTGAAAGTAGAGTAGAAGTGTAGGTGAAAGTGATAGTGATACTCAAAGGCAGACATGGTGAGAAATATGGGAGGAGGCTGGAGATGGGGAGAGAGAAGAAGGGGAGGATGGAGCAGGAGACAGCTGTGTGATGTGCTTGCTTCAATGAGATGTGGGCAGCCTGCAGTCACAGGTTGAAATCCGCCAGGGCCAGCACACCCCATTATTCCCTCCTAGCCCAATATATTCAGTAATACTCACACCTATCATGGGCTTAGAAGCGGAGAAACCCGGCAAGAAACACCATGAAACAGGGCACGTGAGAAATAGAGCAATAGAGGTGGGATAACCATGGCAGACATAATGTCACCCTATATAATGTCGCCAATGGCGTTTCCCGGCGACATCACTTATGGGGACATTATTACCTGATACCGGCAGACAGGTGGGATCTGAGAAGAAATGAAGAGCTGATGACTGTGAGCGGTAGAGTTGACCTGGTACAAAGGCTAAGGGTTCATCATAAATTACAAATAGAGTGAGAAGGGGGGAGAAGAGACTAATATAAGAATGAAAAGGCAGAGCGTGACAGAAAGAAAGACCATATTTGCAGATTTTCCAGCTGTACCCATTTGTAAACTGAGCTTGCACTGCTGTGGTTGGTACTCTATATAGTGGGGGGTGAGGGATGTGCTGCACTGAGACAGTGTGTGTGTGTGTGTGTGTGTCCTGCGTTGCTGCCTATGCTGTAGGCATTTTGTTTGTGCGTGAGGGAAAGTGATCGTGCTGCAGTTCCTGGGGCGTAGAGAGGCAAGGGCCTGCTCAATCAAGGCCAACTCAAAATCTGTAAATGCCCACTCAGCAGCGCAGTATGGGTATTGACTGCCAGCAGCTGAGCAGCAGGGACTGCTCTCCGACTCCGCCGTGCATGTCAGTCAGGGCCCACGAGATGGTCCTGGTTCCTGTCTGTATGAAGCATGGGAGCCGTGAGGCCTGGGGAGTAACTGAAGTGGCAGAGGCATGTCGAGTCTGGAGAGAAACTGTTATGTGCGTGTGTGTGTTTGCGAGGATGATATGTATGCATGCACGTATGTGTGCATGTGATGGGGCGTCTGTGTAAGTGTGTCTATGTATGTATGTGAGGGGGTTTGTTTGTTTATTTATTTGTATAGCACTCCAGACCTTGGGGTAGAAGGGCGCTTAAAGAAGAAGGTTATATTTTGAAGTATACAATTGCAAAATAAAACAAATTGAGGAAATCAGGATACAGCAGTTACATATTGTGATATGTACAATTGTGAAGTAAACAATACGCAGAGCAAATTTTGCAGACATGGTTAGGTAAAGGGATGTGTACCTTCCTAACTCGGTATTACTCTTTGTTCAGGAGCCAACCGATAACATTTTTCCTAAAAACCTGGAAGGACTCAATGGTTTTTATGTTAAGGGGTAGGGTGTTCCAGAGTTGGGAGGCAAGTACTGTGAAACTGGTTCCTCCCGCTCTTTTTAATGAGAATCTGGGTACTGTTAAGCATAGGGTGTTGGATGATCTGGTGGTTCTTGTGGCAGGTTTTAAGGTAAATTTGTTGTAGAGATAGGGGGGGCTAGGTGGTTTAGGGCCTTATATGTAAGGCAGATGGTTTTCAGGTCTATTTTTTGTCGAATGGAGAGCCATTTGCATGATTTCCTAGTATTGGAAATGTGCTCTTGTCTCGGAATGTTGAGTGCTACGCGAAGGGCGTTGTTTTGTAGTACCTGTAGTTTGTTGATTATGGTTTGGTTAGCACCTAGGTACAGACTATTGCAGTAGTCTAGTTTAGACTGTATGGGGCTCTGGCAAGCGTGAGGCAGCTGTTGGTGGAAAGGAAGGGTCTACTGGACCTAATAAGCTTGCCGGTGTAGGCGGCGGCAGAGGCGGATATGTTGGTTTGTTTGTGAAGGTTAGAGTTCGCATCGAGATAAAAGCCAAGGGTTTTCACATTTTTGGCGATCGGGATGGTGTGACCATCGAACATGATATTGTTATAGTTGGGGTTAAGTTTGGACAGGTTGCTGGGAGAGCCGACAAGGAGGAGCTCCGTCTTCTCATCATTCAGGCAGAGGCCATGAGAAGCCATCCATGCCTGAATGATGGAGAATATTTCGTTAATCCGGGTGATGTCTGTGTGGTAGTTGCCTGTGATGGTGAAGAGTATCTCGGTGTCATCTGCGTAAATCGTGTAGTTGACACCTAGACGGTCCAGTTGATCAAAGAGTGGCTTTGTAAATATGTTGTACAAAGTGGGGGAGACACAGGAGCCTTGTGGGACCCTGCATGAGATAGGTATAGGGTCTGCTGCTGCTGTTGTGGAGAAGACTCGCATGGTTCTGTTCGCCAGAAATGATTGTATCCAAGCGATGGCGGGGCAGGAGAAGTGAACTGCGGTGGCCAAGTGATTGCAGAGGATATTGTGGTCAACCAGGTCAAAGGCCGCTGAGAGGTCTAAGAGGAGAAGGAGTGCAGTCTTGCCTTTGTCTTTGATTTCATCAATCTGGCTTCTAAGATCAACAAGGGCAGTTTCTGTACTATGTTGAGGTCTAAAGCCAGACTGACGCAATCCTAGCAGTTGAATTTGGAGGTTTACATGTAAGTGTGCACATATGAATACATGCAGTGTGAATTGAGTGCATGTGTGTGAGTGCTCATGTGAATGAGAATGCAATGTGCTGGGTGCTCGTATGAATGTCAGAGAGATGCTGCATGCGTACCTGGATGGTGTATGAATGTGTGTGTGTGTGCGCATGTGAGGCTAGGGCACAGGGGGGCATTGGAACATGGCCGTTTTCTTACAGGGACATGGCATATTTTACTGGCATTTTGAGACATAGCAAAAGAAACTTGATACATGTTGTTATGTGGAGGAGTTTGAATGGGGGAAGCGGGGCACTGCAATGGAGCTGGCAGCTTAGATTGTTTCTTACTGTGGCATGCCTTTTTGTCCTGGTATTAAGGGAAAAGCCAACAGGAGTATGCTTTTTATGGGGTTACTGGGATATATTTGCAGAACAGGTATAAAACATGTTTATTTATAGTAGCATTACTGGGATTATGGGCATAGCAAAGATGAGTGTGTCCTTATGTGGGAATACTGGCCATATATAGGCAAACCAGCAGGATATGCATGGGCACAATCAGCAAGGGAAATGATTGCAAACTCTGTGGCGTTTTACCTCATATTTTTACAGAAAGTGCGCTGCAAAATGCACCAAAAAAAAAAAATGTCCCTTGGTTGGTTCGGGTTCTCTTGTTATGCTCCTGTTGCTCCTGCACATTCAGCTGGGGGTTCGAAAAAAAAAAAAACGTTCCCTCTCTGGGCTCCTCTTGGGCACCTCTGGGGGTGAGCCCATCTACATTAGTTCCAGGCGCCAGATGTGTAGGCTTACTGGCATCCAGTGGGAGAAGGCTGCCGTGCTTCTGCCTGTGAACCTGTTGTTTACGTGCACTTTGGAAGCCGGCACTGCTGCTGTCTGGGATGTACTTTGTGTCTGGGGGTGGGAGATAGGAGAGAGAGGGAGAGAAAGAGAGAGTGAGAGAGAGAGAGACAGCACATAGGGGAGAGTGTGCATGCTTCTTCCTTGACTCACGAAAGAGATCTTCTGTGCGTCCTGGTAAGTGGGGGGCTGTAGGTCAGGTGGGTGGTCATTAGCAAGTGGTGTATAGTAAGGGAACAGCAGGGGACACTGCAGGTCTGGACAAAATATAATGCCAGAGCCATGGGTGGATCCCAAAAGGGAAATAGCCTTTTCTAGGCCTGCAGTGGGTCCAAGCACTGGAATAACAGGGTGCTTATTGTCAAGGTATTACCCAAATTGACCTTTTACAATTGACCTTTTGCACAATTGACCTAATTAAAGTTGTCCTAATTGACCTTCTGCACAATTGACCTTTATATTATTTTAGTTATTTTATATATGTATTGGGTTGGTTTTGGATTATAAATGATATAAGGGGATTGGGTGGGGGGTTACAGGGCATTTTGGATTGGGTGCGGGGTTTGCGGGGGGTTCCCCCCCCCCACATGTATGTCCTAATTGACCTTCTAAATTAGATCGATTCTCCCGAGGTCAATTCTGCCGAGGTCAATTGTGAAAAGGTCAATTAGTACACAACCTATTGTCAAGGCCGAGGCACAGTAATTCTTGAGATACTGTACTCTCCTGCCCCCCTCTGGAACCCATAATGTTTGACGGGATAGGCCTTTTTTGCTAATGTCTCTATTGGAATATTTCTTCAGCAATTATTTGACAGTCTAACTTACTGCAGGGAAGGAGCAGGTTGCAGCATTGGCCGTGTGCTGTGTGCAGGTATGGGAACAGGGACATGAGTTCTTTTCCTGCAGCTGGACATACCATGAGATAGTGGAAGGCTATCTGGAGCATCCCTGCACTCCTGCCCCAAACAGTCAAGGGGAACAGAAACTGAAACTCTGAAAGAGGCCTCATGGGGCAGGGATGGGGCAGGGATGACCCCGTAGCACCACCGCCTAGCAGGGCAAGCATGAGATTCTGGGTCAGAACTGTTCCTGTGGGACCAAGCCTGATTTGCATATGGTCCTACCCCTTTTGTAATGGCTTCGCAGGTGAAGAGCGATGGTCTGGAGGGTTGCCCAGAGCAATGCCAGAGGTTCAGATTTATTCTAAACCTTCCTGCCATCACCCATTTTGTTTGGCCTGTGAAAGAACAGCCAGGTCAAAGTTACTCAGGTGACAGTCTCTACCTGTGACAGACTCTGCTCCAGTCTTCATAGTCTTTCAGAGGCAGCAGCCAATGTCCACACAGGCCAGACCACATCTTGATTCCTCCATCTTATAAATTGCTCTCTGCACAGAATATCAGGATTCGCTACTGGTGTTTGTCTGAAGAGGCCCTTAGAGGCCAGAGCAGGTCAGGAGCCCTTGCAGAGATTTTAGAAGAAATACACGTGTTTCTCAGCAAGAATATTGTGCATAATAATAGTGGCTCTTCCATGCAGGCACCCCAAAGGCAAATTCAGAAATTGATCTTGTGACATTGTCCAAGCGCATTATGGATAACTGGAATATAAAGTGATGTGGCAGTAAAGATAATTATATGCACGGATCTTTCAGTGATAGAATAGGTCTGCCAGTGAGCTTTTTTTAAAAATGGCACCGTTCTGAAAACATTTCAATGGGTAGCGCAATGCTATCTGCAGTGCTTAATGGGGGGGATTCAATGGGTAGCAGAGTGCTATATGCAGTGCTTAATGTGGGGTGGGTGTTCAATGGGTAGCACAGTGCTATCTGCAGTGCTTAATGCGGGGGGCGTTTTTCAATGGGCAGCGCAATGCAATCTGCAGTGCTGCAGTGCTTAATGTGCGAGGGCGTTTTTCAATGGGTAGCACGGTGCTATCTGCAGTGCTTAATGTGCGAGGGTGTTTTTGCAATGGGCAGCACAGTACTATCTACAGTGCTTAATGTGGGGTGGGGTTTCAATGGGTAGCGCAGTGCTATCTGCAGTGCTGCAGTGCTTAATGTGCAGGGGTGTTTGCCAGTGTCTAGCCCTGCCATTTACTACCGAGCACCAGCCCCTGCTCTCAGTGTGATTATGATGTGGTGTTTTGGCAACTTTATGACTGTCTGCCAGTTGTAGTCACGCAGCAAGCAACAACGCCCCAACATGTTCAGCAAAGTTACTCAAGCTGCCACCTTGGCGTGGCAAAGACATGCTATTTGGGCCCTGGCACTTACTTCGTTTTGACACATTAAGCACTAGTTACCTGGTAGGGACTGTCTTTTGGATTACATGTGTATTGACTAGACAGCACACATGGCAGTATCGTTTATCCTAAGCATTCTGCATTCACGTGATCATATAATATGTTGCTTCCTTTAGCAGGTTCGGCCCCTTGGCCTTGCCCTTTTCCCCTCCTTTAGGCTCCCCTGGCTGGGTTTGGTTTTTCAACGTGGCCACAGGTTCCCTTGGGCTTTCATGTGAGTAGGACTCACTAAGATGTTGGCACCCACTGGCTGGCATGGTTGGCGTTCTAGTTTAGTTCTAAAGGACCATTGTTTTGCATCATGGATCCTCTGACCTTTAGGGAACGATTTGCAACTCTTTCAATTAAAAGCAATTCCCATCGTCTAATCAAATGCACTTCTAGGATTCGATCTCTGTAAAGATTTGCATTGGGTTAGAATGGTTCCTCCGCATAAGCCTGTGGTGGGGGTCGTGTGTACATGCCTTGGTGGAGGTGGCACAGGGGGAGCTGGTTTGGGATCCTGGCGGGATTCTTCCCATGCTCCTTTAGCTGCACTAGCCGAGGGAGAAGGCTGAGCAAGGGCCCACCACCTGCACTGCACTCACTTACCTGTGATGCTGTCCTCCTGCTTCTTTGTGAAGATACAGAAGGCCCCCTCACTGGGCTTTGGGGGGGCACTTTGCTTTATTACATGTTCTAGGGGGCCAGTGCAGGGATTTATCTTTGCTAGACTAGTATGAGCGTAGGCATTGACAGCAGACTGTGCTTCTCTACCTATTGTGGTGCCTCAGAGTAACTTGGTGATGATGGAAAAAGTCCTCCGAAAAGTCCTAGGGTTGCAATTCCTTTGCATCATTGCATGTTCCTATGGGGCACTTGCTACAGGGATTGGGGAGGGGCATGGGCCTGGACTGTGCTCACGTACCTAGGTTGAAATCCTGGGGCCCCCTGGGGATGATGGACAAGGTCCGACATATGAACATTTGGTTTAAATTCTTTTAGATAATTCCATGTTCCTGGGGTGGACTTTTCCTCCACTGGTCCAAAGATGGGGGTGGGATTTTTAATGCGCTCACCTACGTGTGGTGCCATCCCTGAGATTCCTGGTGATGATGCAGGGGGTCCTTTGAGTGAACCTGGGACTGGATTTCCTTTACAATATTGTGTGTTGTAAGAGGAATGGGTAGAGCTCTCTCTGCACTGATCCAGGAATGGAGGGAGGTGGGCATCAGGCTGCAGTGTGCTTACTTATGGTGCTCTTTACTGATGGAGAGGGTCTCCCGAATGGGCCTAGGTCTGGAATTCCTTTACATTAGTGTATGTTCCTGGGAGAATGGGAATAGCTTGCTCTGCACTGATCCAGGAATGGCGGGAGATGGGATTTGGGCTGCAGTGTGCTTACTTATAGTGCTCTGGTGCTCTTTACTGATGGAGAGGGTCTCTAGAATGGGCCTAGGGCTGGAATTCCTTTGCATTAGTGTATGTTCCTGGGATAATGGGAAGAGCTCTCTCTGCACTGATCCAGGAATGGGGGGTGGGGGGGAGATGGGATTTCGGCTGCCATGTGCTTATTATGGTGCTCTGTACTAATGGAGAGGGTCTCCCGAATGGGCCTAGGGCTGGAATTCCTTTGCATTAGTGGATATTCCTAGGAGAATGGCAAGAGTTCTTTTTGCACTGGTCTAGGACTGGGGCACATGGACATTGGGCAGCAATGTGATCATCAATGGTGCACTGGAGCTCTTTACTGATGATGGAGAGGGGCTCCCGAATGGGGCAAGGTCTGGAATTCCTGTGCATTATTTTAGGGGACATGGAAGATCTCTCTCCACACTGGTCCAGGGATCTGATGAGGTTGGCATTGGGCTGCAAAGGGCTTAACCGTGTTGTTCTGGAATTCTTTGGTGAAGATGGACACGGTCTTTGGGCTGGGATTGTGGCTGGAATATCTTTGCACCATTGCCTGTTCCTGTGGTGGGACCTTTTCGCTCATGTCCAGGGATGGGGATAGGCTTTGGGCCTGCAGTCTGCTCTACGTTGCTCTCCCAGAACTCCTGTGTGACGGTGTAGTGCCCCAGAACGTGCATGCAATGGAATTGTTTGCATCATTGCATGTTCCATGGTGGGGTTTTCTCTGCATGTGTCCAGTGATTCAGCACGCACTGCGCCCACCTACCTATGATGGAGTCCCGGAGCTCCTTGGTGATGATTGGCAGGTCGTCCACGTCCACAAAGAGCAGGTGTTTGTCGCTGGGCTGGCTGGCGGCCTGAGAGAGCTCCAGATAGTTGCCCCGCCCAGTGCTGACGATGAAGACAGTTACACCCATTTCCTTCAGGGTCTCCATGGGTAGGGAGACATCGTCCGTGGAGATACCGTCGGTTACCCACACCAGGACTTTGGGAACGCTGGCCCTGGCCCCAGCCTGGTCAGTGAAGATCTTCTCCTTTGCCAATGAGAGGGCCAGGCCTGTGTTGGTGTCACCCATGCGCTGCTTCATGTCCCGTACAGCTTGTTGCACTGCCTCCCCCGAGGAGTGCTGGTCAAATGGAAACTCCAAGGCTGGGACAGTGCTGATGTGGATGACACTGGTCTGCACATCCTGAGGGCCGAAGGTGAAAGGCCGCAGGAGGTCGCCGACAAACGTCTTAACTTTGGAAAACTCGTAGTAGGAGACACTGCCGGAGCTGTCAGTCAGGAAGAGGACATCGCCCTCGCAATCCGGAACGAAGGAGGGAGGATCTGAAAAAGAGAACACAGAAAAGGGTCACGCAAAGGAAAATTTAATGCCAAATGTATAGATATTCAATATCCTTCAGTATTTTTTATCCAGGAGTGGAGGGGCGGTTTTGTAAACCACAATATTTACCACCATGCCATTGCAGAGTGAGCCACTTTGCATTTAGAGCCCAAAATGTGACTGACCCTGCGCCACCATTAGTGGCCATTTTGTGAGAATATCCCTGCACCACCATTAGCGGCCATTTTGTGAGACTGTCCCTGTCAGCAGAACTTCTGATTTCCCTGTAAACCAGTCTGCTTCAGTTCATAGTTCCACGACAATCTTTGAAATATTCTTTTCAAATATGAAGTGCGCCTAGGAGTGGGAGGAAGGGGGCAATGATGTTTTGTCTTTTTGTCTTTTTACATAAAGTAATGAAGATATCTGAAGGCATTTCATTACTATTTTGGACTTCGACTGCAGGGTGTTGTAATTAGAGGTGGAGGCACAATAAAGCTGAAGAAATCCTCTATTTAAGAAGGCACCACCCCACATGGAGCTGCATTTCAGAACATTCATCACTCAGCTCACCTGCTGGCACCAGTGAAATCCCCAGAACAGAGCCCCCCCACACATATTTCTTTCCTTGATGCGGGAGCCTGAGATGACATCCTGAGGGTAGCCCGTCATGAAGTGCATACACATAGGGCTTAGTACTTCGATTTTCTGGGGAAAACCTTACCCTTTTTACCCCCAAGTATTAGCAAATTGACCAGAAATAAATAGGACGAGTGACCTCCATAAGCAAAAGAATGCCCTGTGCCTTACAACCTGTGCAAATAGCCCTGGTTCATCTAATAAATGCGGCCATAAAACAGATGAGATCCTTATTGGTTGATAAAGTTATTGATATGTTATCATATGATATGGTATTTATGACGCACCTATACACAAGTGTTTCTAGGTGACACAAGACAAGGGAGGGAAGACAGGACAAATAATCCGACTAGGCCTTGTGTCATTCGGATCCTGGCAGTGCGACAACAAGAAGTGCAGGGGGAAGGGAGCGGGGGAAGTGCAAGGCAGAGGGTAGGGAGAAGTGCGATCAGGGCTTCATGGCTCTGAGAAAGTGCAGCCAAGGCAGCGCGGCTTCGGTTAAGTGCAAGGAGGCGGCAGAGCTGTAGGGGTTACAGTTACAGCCCGAAGTGCGTGGTAGGCCAGGAGGCACTGCAAGGAGACTGGTCATAGAAGAGCCTGGTCCCCAGTGAGACACTGAGTGTACCAAGCAACCAGTCAGTGCAGCAGACAGGGACGTTAGCAAGGAAGCGAAAGAGAGAAGGCAGAGGAGAAAAGGAGGGTCTTGGGCTGCTTCAGGAACTTCAGGTGGTCCAGCTCAAGTCTAAGAAGGACCCTCAGAGAGTTAGATATAGTTGAGCGAAAGGCTCTAGGAGGAAAGTATTTCGGAAGAGAAAAGTTGGATGTAGCCCCAGAAAGCTTTGCGGACGATACAGAGGGTCTGGAACTTGATCCTTGCAGCCACTGGAAGCCACTGGAGTATTTTCAGGAGAGATACGGTCCCTGGGCTTAAAGCCAAGGATAAGTCTTGCAGTTCTGTTCTGGATTAGCTGCAGGGGGCGAAGAGTAGAGGTAGACAGATTGAGAAAGATGCTGTTGCAGTAGTGCAGCCTGGAGAGAACCAGGGCTCTGGAGTTGGAAAAGGTAGAATACCTCTGAGGAGGTGCAGCTGGAAGTGGGCCTTTTTGGCAAGGTCCATGATGTGGGGAGAGAAGGAGAGAGTGGAGTCAAAGAGGACAACAAGGTTTGTTGCCTCACAGGAAGGCAAGGATAGAGGGCCAAATGGGAAGGATCTTCCTCTTACTGGCATTAAGGCAAAGATCGTTGGAGGTGCACGAATCCTGAATCGTGGATAGACAATCAGGAATGAGCGAGGGAGGAGAGGAGGCTGAAGGAAGCCTGAAGGAGAGCTGAGTGTCATCCACATAACACTGTAAGTTAGAAGAGAAGGTGGAGATCAAGTGGGCCAAATGGGCCAGATAAACATTGAAGAGCCAGAGGGAGAGGCTAGAGCCCTGGGGGACACCACATGTGGAGGAAGAGGTGGTGGAGAGAAAAGACCCAAGTTGGACCTGGGAGGGTCGGCCCAGGAGGAAGGAGGTCAGCCACGCCAGGGTCTGATCTATGATGCCCATGTTCACACAGAGTTGGTTGATCAGGGAGGATGAGGAAAAGAGGGAGAGGTGGAGTCAAGATTATAGAGACGATCTTCACGGGTGTTCAGAAGAGCAGTTTACATGTCTCTGGCTGCTCTGAAGTGAGGCTGGTGGTCATGGATTAGCTGTGTGTTCCAGATGCACTTAAAAAGGTGCAGCATCAGAACCCAAAGTGCTACACAATATCAAAGAGAGCATTAAAGGAGTACCCTCATGTTACTAATGATCTTAATTTGAGATGTTCACCTTCACCTCAGAAGGTAATGGATCAACCCCTCTGGGTCGGTTCTCCACCAGAGTCAGAAATATTTGGCAGCATTTACCGTTATCCTGCATTATTACTTTATCTGGGGTTACATCATAGCCATTATTAGCATGAAACCACTACGAGCAGGTGTCCTCAAAAGTGGTACGACATATGCATGTATGAGTAAAATCTTTGCAGCGCAAACTTGGGGAGTAAGCAGCAGACTAACGTATAAAGCTGAATCTGAGGTAGACAGAAGTGATGGCGCGTCTGGCACGTCATGTTGAGTAGGATAGCAGGGAGGTATGAGCAGCTTAAGGTGCTTTTCAGTCCCTGGCCCTCTGAGAGAACCCCCCTTGAACAGCCGGTTCAGTTCTTTCCTTAGTCTTCATAGACTTCGAGTTGTATGGCTCTCTGGTGGGATGTTGTTGCACACTATGGGTACGCAATATAGAAGCATATGGACAAATAAAAGATGGATGTTTCCACTATATGTTTTAACGCAGTGCTGAGCATTAAGAAGAAGGCCTCACTTCAGTGTGTCGCAGTTAAAAGCAATTTTTAATTGCAAAATGAATCTCAGCAGATGGAGTTGGATGAGCCAGGAAGCCAAAGTCTTATCAAACAGGAAGTGGCTGACATTGGATACAAACTGTGTGAAGGAACAAGAGGCTCCTGTTCAGGAGGCTTCAGCAAAACAAAGTACGTCAGAGGACTATTAAAACATAATATTAAATACACGAAAAGCTTGATTTCATGGTGTCCAGTCATGTGGAAAGAAGAAATTGGACGATTGAGGTGGTCACACCTACGCACAAGCACAGGCTGTGCTAACTCTCCTTAAAATTCTCAGAGCACAGTACAAACTCAAGGCCAAACTTCAGAGCACTAGTTGACACTAGACCATTGAGGTGATGATGGATTGATATAATAATTGGTGGGAAGCTAGTCTCTAGATGAGCTCACTAACACCTGGATGTTCAGTCTGCGTGCTGCCAAACATAGGTGGAAAAGTACTGATGGGGGTTAGAAGCCAACCAATTGTAGAGGACCGTGTAATCAAGGGTCCTATAGTCTGTGTAGCCAATGGAACATTGTGTATTTAGTGACGTTCGTAGTGGCTATTTTGAGGGGAGGTCTTAGTTGCCCCACCTGATGTTAAGCACCCTATCACTTTCTTTCACGGTTCTATAATGACATGGAACTTATACTTAGCTATTCACTTAGAGCCTATCACTTTCCCCGATAGGTTTTTGTAGTTTGCCACGTAGGTAGTGACGGAGGTCAACGTCAATGATGACGATTTTATGCAATATAAGCTCAGTTTCTACTAAAATGAGTCGAGTAAGAGGATCGAACGACTGCTGATGTTCGGTGTGATTCCTGTTTTATAAACTTGTTAATAAAACTGACTCCTCTTTTGCCAAACTACCTGAGTAGTTTTGATTATTGATGTATGAATAAAATCTGCATCCCCATCCATCTCCAGGGTATTGCTACTCATTTCATCTGAGAGGTGTATCTAACCTCCATCATGGTGTGAAAGTTACAACTCTTGGGCGGTAGTCCTGAAGTTAGTAGCTGGAATAAAAAGTTCTATTTTGAGCTGGGCAATTAGCTGAAACCAGGTGGGTTAGGCCTTGACGATGTGAGGTTTGAAGGATAGTTTGCGATCAATGATAAAACCCATTGATTTGGAGCTGGGGACTAAATGCGGCTTGACCAACTTGACATTCATCCCCGAGAGTCAGGTTTGGACAAGTGCTTGGCTCCGTTGCCAAGGAGCACACGCTCAGTCTTGGTGGAGTTGTTTCTCATAGTACAAGCCTCCATCTACAGAAAATTTATGAAAAATCAGACGTCCAGAGCGGGACCCGCGAGGGGACTTCGTAATTGTGCGGAATGGGTTTAATGGCGCCGGCACCATTACCGGCGCTGTTAAACCCATTTCGCACAAGTTATAATGAGGCCCACTGAATGGTACGTATTGCACAGCATACTTTTGTAATGGTGCACACAAAGTGTGCTTGTTTATTTTATGCCATTTTCACATGTTACTGGCTAACAAATACATGATATAGTAGCAGCTAGCTCCAGCAGACACCAATTGAAATATCCTAGCCTTGCTGTAATTAGCACCTGCTGTCTCAAGCTTTTCACCTGCGTGCAGGGTGCCCTGGTGTAAATGCCAATTGATTATTTTCAAATGGTTTCTACAGGATTGAGTTACTCACAGCTGAATGACCATCAAGAAAGTTCCAGTGTGATTTCATTTCATGAGGTCAATTTCATTTAATACCAATATACTGCAACTAGATGCAGTAGAACACATTCCATAGAAGTCAACTTGAAGTAACACGGGCATGAGCTACTCACAGCTTCTGTGGAACCACTTGCCATGTTCCTACCCTGCAGTAACCAACCTTTGCTTTCTCAGGCTTTATAGACGCAGGCATAGGGCCAGATGCTCAAAATATTGCGCAAATGAACGTAGTTCAGAGAATACGCTCATTTCATTTGTGCTATTTTCTGAAATACTACTCGAAAAGGTGACTGTGGAATTTCAGGAGGGGCTGGACAATAGCGCAAAGATGAGCTGTCCAACTCCTTTACATACATTAGTGTCAGGAGCGCGTTTCCAAAACTAATGTATGACAGGCTCCTAGCAACCACCGATACGGGCTGTTAAAGGGCCTGTCTCAATGAAATGACTTAGAAAGAGAAAAGTATTTACATCTCTGCTTGGGGGATATAAATGCTAGTTTGCCAGCCGCGGTTTAAGCTGCAGCTCTCACACTTCAAAAACAAACCATGGAACGGTCAGAAAAGACCCTGCCACGATGTGTGTCTCCTGATGCGGCACAGGGAGATGACCCTCATTTCTGGGCCTCTAAACCGGCACAGGGGGATGATCCTCATTTTGGGGCCTCTAAACCAGCACAGGGGGATGACCCTCATTTCTGGGCCTCTAAACCGGGATGACCCTCATTTCTGGGCCTCTAAACCGGCACAGGGGTATGACCCTCATTTCTGGGCCTCTAAACCGGCACAGGGGGATGATCCTCATTTTGGGGCCTCTAAACCAGCACAGGGGGATGACCCTCATTTCTGGGCCTCTAAACCGGGATGACCCTCATTTAGGGGCATCTAAACCGGCACAGGGGGATGACCCTAATTTCGGGGCCTTTTAAAATGCATCCCGTTTGTGAATTGGGCTGTGCTTTAAAATTCCCAGGAGCACCTCTTATTTGTGCAAATGTGCAAAGGGGGAAATGCTGCGGAGATGCCAAAAACTGTGTTGAGAAACATATAAAAGCCAGCTCGCTACAGTAGCTAGAATTGCTATTAAAGAGACAACCAAACTGTGAAGTGACCTTTCCCTGCACGCGTTGTCATGAGGCACAGGAGAGGAAACCAAGATGTGTCCAAACCAGTCATGGGAAATTAGCAGGGGCGTTCTAGGCTATATACAGAAAACAAACAAAGATGAAGGGGGAGTCCCGAGACCACCCCTCCACGGCCCAATTTCTTCTAATGACGAAGAGCGAGAAAGGCTCACTGGCATTATCCCGAGTGCACCAATGATCGACAAGTACACTGAAAGATATCCACTCAGCCAGCCATACAGACCGAATACAATGCAAGTACTGCTGGGTGTGGGAGAAGAGCCTGCGATCGTGGAAGGAGACACCTATATGGACAGCCTCGACTAAGCACCAAGAAGTCATGGTACTGACGTCATTAGTGACACCACGACATAGCAGCACTAGACATGAAGCACATGTACAATCCGCACTGCACCACATACACACACAGCCCTATACATGAAGAACATGAGTGCACAGTTCTATAGCTAGAGGACATATACACATATATGCTGTCAATGCTTTTATTATTTTGTCATTAGCCAAATGCAGTAATGCAGAACTGCAAGGCACAAGAGATCCTGAGCAAGCTTCCTGATGCGTGAAGCCAATAGTCGCTTGGACATACCGAAGTATATATGGAACCTGATCGAACCAGTTATAGCTAATCCATAAGGAACGTAGAATAACATGGAGAATGTAGAACCCACATTATAAGGTTTAGAAAAATTACAGCAGGCTTCAAGCCACTGAACATGAGATGAGCAGAGCTGACTAAGGGCTGCACAGTGAGCAAGATGCGTGAGACAGGCCCGCAGCCAACGTCAAAGATATAAAGACACATTCCAATCCCCAGACGACAAAGGAACCAGCTGCAGAGAATCAGAATAAGTCCTCATAAATGGGAGCTGCAGAGCTCAAATTCGTGGTCCGTAAACACGTGGTGCAGCCAAGCAAGACAATGGACAGTCACCCACGGTGAGAAAGAGGAGCCGGTCTCAGCAAACCCGACGAAGTGTAACATAACGGGAATATTCTCATAAGGCAAGGTGGTGTACACAAGATGCAATACAGACACATAATCGTTCACATCACCCTGAAGAGGTGCACAGCAAACTGACAACCGATTCCGATCCTAGGTCTGGGGAGATAGGCTCTCACCAATCACAGTTTAGTATTCTAGGGGTGGAAGGCAAAGGGCATGAACCAATGGTAAGCCCAATACTTTGCAACAATGTAATAGTTAGTTCTTAGGGATGGAAAAGGCCAGCCACTCGATATGCAAGGACCAGTAGAATAACACCTTTAGTGTCCACTATAGGTAGTAGAGACTCTCGGTGGTCAATCTCCCAGGGTGATAGTTTTTTAGGGGAGGGACCCAAGAGATGACGCCATAATGCAAGAAAACTGGCCTGCGCACGGCGTAACTCTGAGCCGTACCTGACCCTTGCTGTGTTCGTGTACTGATCCCTGTTGGTTTTATGTGCAATAAACCCCAGTTTGTACTTGCAATCTGACTGAGCCCGCTGTTTGTTCTGGGGAGGGTGTTGGGCCCTCTGAGTCAGCGGACTCCTAGCATCGCTCTGGCATACCTGGGATTTCCCCCCACCACCGAGATTGGCAATTAAATTACAAACAAGGTCCGGCTAGCTGGCTAAAGAGTCTCCTGCCACACTAAAACACGTGGTGCCAAGCGCCTTTGAACTCCTTGATGACCGATTTACTCCTATGTGCTCTCAGTAGAGGACTGCTACCCAGCGAGATAGCTTGTGTTGAAAAATAGAGAATAAGTTAAATATGCGATTATAGACGGTCATGGCGTCAATGTGAGAATGCAAGATAAACACAATTACGTCCTGACGTGATGACGTCAACGGCAAGAAAGGCCTGCAGTAGGACACCATTGCTCACTGATTTCAAGGGATATCAGGGTCCACTCAGATAAAGAATATGTAGCATAACTAAAAATCAGGGTAAACAATGCTACATAAAAAGTACAAAGTAATATACACAAAGAGCTGTCACTAATTGTGCATGAAAATCGCAATTCCTCCAAAAGTTCACTGATACTGGACGTAACCTAAGGGAGAGCAATATACCTAAAGTTACAAAGCTGCGTGGGTATGTACATAAAACCACATACGGGTTATTCAAGTTATTTTATTGTATTTTATTTTTTTATTGTTATTTGGAAAATAGCCATTAATAAGCAGCAATAGAATATAAATGAAGGGATTATAAAATTAATTTCAGAACAATCTACAATAAAAAACAAGCTGTCAAACAAACAAGACAAACAAGTTAATTAAAACCATATCACAATTTCATCAATTCAATACAGATGTGTTATACTATTTATACTCTTTTGATGAAAGAAGCATAAAACCTCATAAAACCAACCAGTAATTCTAACATAACTCAATACTGTCAAAAGAAAATAACCCTTACTCACAGAAGGTACTATGTATGGCACCAAGAAGAAAAAGACTTAGCTGACTATTGAATAACAGGTGGTGCCTATTATTAAAATAATTAAGAAAATGGCATGCATGGTAAGAGATAGGAAGGTCCCTAAAGCCTATGATCGTGGAATTAACTGATCATTTATGCCTACAAGTTGACTCTGCATTTTATGAATCCATTGTGCTTCCTTCTGAAGTAAAGCACATTGGACATTGGAGGCAGATTTAACTCCACTTAGAATTCACCAGGTGAAATCATTCGGGGAACAATGGAATTCTGAAATTGGGAAACCAGGGGTACTGAGATGTTTTTGCAGCAAATCCACGAATGATGCTCTGAGATGAGGACGTGAGCTGCCCTCATGGTTTGGCCCACATATCTACGGTCACACAGGCACTCTATGCAGTATACCACCTTAGTTGTTTTGCAATTGCAATTTGTCAAGTTCCTCAGTTCCCACTGTTTGTCTCCAACCATGAAGGTCTTCATTTTCTTAGTAAAATTGCACACCAAGCTAGAACCACAAGGAACATGCCCCCTGGTAGGACGCAGGTCCCAAAGTGATGTTCTGGGGCAGTCCTGCTTGAATTGGGAGTGTACTAGATATTCCCTCAATTTTATCGATCACATTTGAGCAAACATGGGGATAGGTTCACATTGCAAACTCAGTTGAACCAGTACCCAATACTTTCTGATTGTTCTTTTTAGATCCAACGTGTTTGGACAATGGGTGAAAACACATGCCAATTTGTCTTGTAGGCTGGGGGGAGACTTTAGAATAAGCATTGTCTCCCTGGGAGTGTAGCAAGCTGTTTCTTTGAATGACTAACACGTTTCTTAGAATACGCCCTAACCCTCAGCCATTCATCAAGGTTGTTGGCATGAACATAGTAATCTGCCAAAGAGGTGCAATTCCAATGCAGACACAAGTACTGTCCAAAAGGAAGTGTTAGAAAAGTGGTGTGGGCATGTGTGTGTGGTGGCAGACATCACATTAGGGGGCCAGGCCCTGTCATTGTGGCTCCAGGAAGCCACACACTTCATTACCCAGGTGTCCCTGGGATCGCGTGGCTCAGCACGTACTACGCAGCTGCTGCGCATTTCAGTCACTGCGGATACAGCGTTGGAGCGTGGCAGCTAGGGGAAGCAGTGGCAAGCACCGGAGAGGAGAGCGAGGACACAGGCCATACAGCAGTGCAAACGGGAAGCTCCGGTGCATTACGGTGTGCTACACATCATATGGGCAGCCTTCTGGGGCTCCCGGACTAGGTTAAGTGCTCATGATGCATAATCATTGTATTTCATGATGTTCTTTCTTCATTAACATATGTGTGGTCAACGGGTACACGTGGTTGACTTACATTGTTTGTGCTCAGTTAATGATCATGAAAATGGAAAATTTCTTGGAACATAATGGTTACAGCCTGCAGGTCTGCATAAGTAATGTGTGGAGTTTAACATGTTGCTAAATTGGAGCGTGTGGAAGTTAACACACGAACAGACAGTGTGGGCAGAGTTAAAAGAGGACGCACGTGCTTGCAATGGTTTACAAGTTTGTTTGTCTCTTCATGAAACGCTTTGCCTTTCAGGCCATGAGTCATGTGAAATCATGTAGGGAGTATCACAGTTGTTTGTTCCATTTTCCATTATCTTGTCATGTCTATTATGTTGTATCAGTTAATCTTCATGTGCTCCTCATGCTTGGTGTCTCAGTCTAGTTAAGGTCAATTTTTCATGTTGTATGAGAAATGCATATTAGGTTATGAGTAAAAATATGCAACGTTAAGCTGCAGGCAGGTTAGGCAACAAACAGGTTATGCCAGGCTGTTAAGGTATGTGTTACATGGTATCAAGGTGTGCTTTTTCCCTAAAGTCCCCCTACCTATCCAATCTTGTATCCTAACCCTCTATCCGGTTTTCCCACTTCCCCTCCCCATCCACAACCTCTCCGTAATCCCTCTTCCCCCCATTGGCTGCCACTTGGTCACCTGGAACCCGTGCCATCCATGGGGGGAGGGTTGATCCCAAATGGCTTCTGTGGTTCCGGAGAGGATGTTGGTACTCTCTCTTTTATGGTCTTGAAAGGAGGCTTCTCTTTCAAAATCTGAGGTTGGAAACTGTCAAAATGTGGGATAGTGTTCCTATCTCTTGCTTTTTTGTAAAGTGAACAAGCTAGAGCACCCTGTTGGTTATATTCAAGGGTGAATTGGATGTTCCTATTTTGTTCATTCACTGAACTGAACAATTGCATGAGATGATCCTCAGTGTCATGCCAAATAAAGACGATATCATCGATATAACACTTCCAGTTTTTTATTTTGGCTTGGAAAGGATTGGCCTCGAATGTTCCCATGTAAAGAATAGCAAGACTTGGGGCAAATGCTGCGCCCATTGCAGTGCTCCAAATATGGAAAGAAAATTGGTTGTTAAAGACAAATGGCCTCATTATGAGGTTGGAGGTAAGAGGTTACCGGCACCGGTAAGGATGCTGGTTCTGGTAACCCCTTACCTCCGTATTCCAAGGTCCCTTAGTGGGAGCCGTTAAGGGACCAGGGAGCAAATAACTGGTCCGCTATTTGCGGGCCCGTTATTAGCTCCTTCCCCATTCCCATTGAGCCCTACGGGGGCTCAAATGGGAATGGGGAATGGTATTCAGAATGGGGACTTATCGGGTCCTCCAAGGTCGGAATGACCTGGTAAGTCCCCATTCCGACTACCCGGACCCGACTTTGGAGGCAGCCATGGTGCTGATAGCACCATGGCTGCCTCCAAAGTCGTAATAACCCCCAAAATCTTTTTTTGGATCGCTATTGTCATTAAATCTATGATAAACCCACTAGGATAAAATTAAATCTATGATAAACCCACTATGATAAACCCCTGTATGTTTTGCAAAGTGTGATGTTCCCTTATACACTCAATAGCCTCCTCCTGTGGAATGCTTGTATAAAGGTATTTGATGTCCATTGTCACTAATAATTCTGAATTGGAGTCAAAGGACATCTCTTTAGACATTTGAATAACTGACAAAGTATCTCTTAGATACAATGCCGTTAGTTGACTCCTAGGCTGATAATTTCTCAAGGCACCTGATTGTCTAGTGGTGTAAAAGTTGGATCTATGTGATCACTGCGCGCATGAAAATATTGAATCTGAAAAAAAACACTGAGTGTGAAAATCAAGCCGCCTTGTGATCGAACATAATGTATTAAATATAGTATAACAGGGACGCTTTCATACTATATGAATCAAAATATAAAAATGAGGAATCATAGTTTAACATTTTTCATAGTGCTTACTTGGGTCACGGCTTCTGTGATAATGATCCGTCTCAAGAACACATAAAAATGTAAGTACGGTTCATGTGAGGGAACAGCTTCTAAAGTAACAGTTGGGTTTATTTACCACAACAAAAGCAAATAGTGAATATTGAGATGAATGATATAAAAAATTATTTACACAATTTAGGAATAATTGTATGATTTAGAAAGTATGTTTTTGTATTTTAAATAAGTGAATAACTATAGCTAAAATGCATTATTTAACATTTACAAACAAATATAATGATATGCTGCCATATCTTTATTAAAATAGGGTACTTAAAAATAAGGGAAAAGACAAAATATATGTTTTACAATAAAGGAAAACACTGTTATGCTATGAAACACATATATATTTTCAGGAGAGATTGGAAAATACAAAAACGTGGTGGAAATATACACTTTACTCTGTGAAAAACTGTAGAGGAAGAACATGTACTGACAACGATTGTACTGTATTTGTGAGAAAACATAACCATGAGCCAAATATAAGTGGAATTGAAATAAGAGCAAAGATAAATGAGATGAAAACACAAGCAACAAATGACCAATGTTTATCAGGCCAAGCAGGAGCGAGAGTGGGAAAATCACAGAATTTGTAGCTAGGTGAGCGAGAGGGAGCTGGTGTGCGTGGTTAAATGCACGCAATTACAGCCATGAAAGGGAGCAGGTAAGCCGTGAAGGGAGCAGATGAGCCGTGAAATATATTTTACAGGTTTGCATGCACAGTTTTTAAATTCAGCATTTTCAAACCTGTAAAATAAGAAGTAAATGATATTTCGGTAAAAAAGATTCAACATTTTCAAGTAATACCCAACAGTCGATGTCGGGCGTAAGCCCGAGTCCTCTTCCCTCAGCGGATTATTATGATCTTTGAATTTTCTTTAGTTCTAGGCCTGAAAGATTGAAAATAGGTAGTTAAAGTTGTTCATTCATCTGTGATAGGCTCTCCTGCGGGGCGTTGACGTCTCTGGCCCCCTCAAGTCTGAACATCTGGGAAAAAGGGATCCCATGGTCTGCCGCTTGGTTCTCCTCTTCCTAAAAAAGGCCTGGAATCTTGAGTAGATGGACATTGATAATTAGTATACGCATATGGTTCTTCTGCAGGTGAGTCACTATTGGTGTCAGAATAAGTGACTTGTCGACGTCGACCTTGTTGTCTGGGATAAGGTGACTGTGCTTTCTCTGCGTTATGATTCCTAGAAAATTGTCAGCCAGATATGGATATACTATCTCTGTCTTGGATTCACGTATATCCTTTGTCAATTTTTTCGTTTTCTTACTCAATGTAGCTGTTTTGAATTAATCCACCTGTTTGGTCATTTCCCCCAGTTTTTCTTCAGCATTCGTAATCAGCGTGTTTTCAGGTACTTTTGCTCCTCACTGTCAAGTTCTGTTTTAATAATGGCATTTATACATTGGGCTCTAGTGATTGCGAGAACCATCAAAACATGGCTACATTTGTTTGAAATGTAGCTGAAATTTGTTTTATATTCACTATCGTCCAAGAAGGGACATGGTTCATTACGAACTATAAACCCAGCTGTAATGATATTGCCCTTGGAATATTCACAGAGAAAGAGACTGTGTTGCTGAGTTCTAAAACACTTCTTCTTAAGTTTCAGAAGATCGTCACTAGAGGCTAAAGAGGGGATGGCGTGGCTATTGCCAGCAGGATCGAAAAATGAAAGGCTTCTTATAATCGCAGAGATGTGCTCATCGCTATAGTTAATTGTGGCGCGCTCTGCTATATTAATATTAAATAGTGTGCAAAAGTGTATCGTCTCCAATAACCAATGTTTAAACAAACAAGACCTTAATTGGTTATTTAGTGCCAATAAAGTTAGTGGATGAGTCACTAAATAGGGGAGAGTGCTCATCGCGAGTCTGTAGAGTTGCCAACATGTCTGGTGTTGCTTGAGGTCTCATGATCTGTATCATTTGTCATCAAGTTTTGGTTTTGGGACCAAGTCTTATTCTATATGGCCTTTCTTCTTCAGTAGTGGTATGGCAGGCTGGAAGATGACGGTCTGCCCAGAGCAAAGCCAGTGGTTATGATTCATTCCAAATCTTCTAGTCATCAACCTTCAGTTTTGCTTATCTCCTCAATGAATCAGGCCATTCATTCTAGCCCTGTTCCCTGGCGTGTTAATGGGTTGTGATCCCTAAAAATACGGGATCTCTTTGACGAAAGGGCATCCGCAGTCATTGGCCATGTCAGGAAAGGGAAGTGGGGCCAATCTAACGTGCCTGCCATTTTACATGGTGACTTATCAGAGAAAAAAGGAAGAGTTGTCATCGGCAGTAGAATGACGACATGCTAGAGGAACAGTAGGTGAGCGAGGGTTCTGGCTGGTGCAGGTGATGGAGCTGGAAGGGGGCAGTGGCAGGCGGACAATGCAAGGCCCATTGGGTGCTTGGGTACTGCATCCAGGCCTATACCTGCAATTCCAGCCAGGGGTTTGGTGGAGCGTATTGTCTGGCTCCCTTGAGCCAGGTGGTACATGAGAAATGGACAAACTTGAAACAAAACATTCTTCCAGATATCAAGAGAGATGATGAAATGTTATATCTGAAAAGAAAATAAAAGGCCACTCCCTCATATGTCTGCGCCCGGTCCTATGGATGTAGCCACGTGGCGCTTCAGGTTAGATCCCAGGTTGTATTGCCTTGGGCACGTGTAGCTTAATTCCACTGACTGTGCCCACAACCCCTCACCCACCACCCCCCACCCCAGGCTCAAAACTCTGATGATTGCAGGCGGGCTGTCAGACACTGAAAAACTCAATAAATTAATGTGAGGCAGTGGGGTGAAAGTGTGAGCAGCTCCAGGTAAGACCCACTTAGATGCCCAGCTAGCCCATACTTATAAACTCCAATGCTATTAGAGCATGACAGGTGAGTGCCCCCTGCCCTCCTCCCAGCACAATGTGGCAGAGGAACAGACTGCACCAGGTAAACTTCCACAAGGTTCTTCCTACTAAGGAAGATGTCTGCAACCTTTGGCTCTACAGATGTTTTGGACGGCAATCCCTAGCCATCCTAGCCAGCATGCTCGCTTTTGAGGGATCATGGGAGTCGCAGTCCAAAACATCTGGAGAGCCATAGGTTGCAGATCCCAGCTAGGGAATCCTGCAAAATTGTCATATGTCAATATTTTAGCTGGTCTTATCATAGACAAGTTTGTTCAATACTCGTTTTTATCCTGGGACTTCTATTTTAAGAGATCAATAAAAAAAGAACACAATGTTCATGATGTACACAATGATATTACAAATGTATGCCTCACCTCCATCACGTGACTAAATATTCCCCCTCTGCTTATCCCAACAGTTTTTGTGCACTTTAGTTTCAAGGGCAACACTGTTTATCCTATAGCTCCTGCAGACCAGGCACCCTGGCCGGACCCTGATCCCATTATTACTCGTCTCTCCCCAGTCTGCCAGTGCACCCTATGTTTCTTTTGTGTAGCTCTCCGTAAAGCTTGTCCGGGTTCATACTTTCCCAGCAAGGCTCACATAACGCAAATTACACAGGCTCACACATTGACAACATGGATGTCCCTCAGGCAAAGCTCAGATTCTATAGCAGAGGTCTGCAACCTGTGGATGTTCTGGACTGCGACTCCCATGAAACCTCACCATTGACTGTACTGGCTATGGCTGATGGAAGTTGCAGCCCAAACTGTCTGGAGAAGGGGCACCGAGTATGTGGGTACTCTGGCCTTGGCACCAGCTATAAAAACAGAGGTCTGACGATCATTCACACCCTAAAGCTTTTCCTCGCCCTTTCATTCGTGCCACATTTAATCAGCACACTCTGCGCCCAGGCATTCTTCAGGAACTATAGAGATATACCAACCCCACAGACACACGTGGCCTGATTTACAGAAAACACTTTTGAAAGGGAAAACCCCGTTGGAAAAGGCTTTGCAAATCAGGCCCATGGTCCGGACCCACATGCACCATTTTGGCCTTTCTCTCTCCTCTCTCTCCGAGCACACCTGCTATTCAGCCCTAAAGTCCAGGCATACAGCTGAATTCTCCCTTGCCCCCGGGAAATGTGAACGTTAGCTCCCCCATGCAGAGAGCTGGCACGACGTTTATTTATCGACAGACATTTTTTCGATGGGTTTTTTGCCAAATGTTTAGGCAAAAACAAATTGAAAAACATAGGGGGCAGTGGGGAAGGGTATTTAAGGGGTGGGGAGGTAGGAAATAGTGTTAAATTAAAAGGGGAGGTGGGTTGTGTGGGAACCCCCCAAAAAAGAAAAAAACAGCTATTCGATGAGTTTTTTCTGAAAAAAATGTCTGCAAAAAACCCATAAAAAATGACCGTCGATAAATGAACATAGAAGCCGGAGAGCTCAGCTATTTCTCTAGTTAATGTGGTGTCACCGGATGAGACCGTCTACAGCAGAGCCTCCCTCCCCACCCCTCAAGCTAAACAGATGTCACAGGCCCAAGCCTAAGAACACAGAATGAATACATATTTAAAAAATATATGATTATAGGTATTTTCAGGCAGTCAGTGTGAAAAAAAGGAATAAAGAAACAAGAAAAAAAGACATCGACGAGGCTATATAGAGAGAGAAGAGCTTGTGCATTTACATTTAAAGTGCAATCCAAAGGTAGTAGGTGCATTTGCAGACAGGAGGATGGATTGGGGACTGCTCTCATACGCATCCTGATTCTACAAGCATCCATCAAATGTCAATGAATTCATGGTGTCTCCAAGACTACACTAATTGAGAGTTCTTATCCAGCTGGGCCAACTGGCCGATAGGAAAGAGTGGACGCTGTGCATTGGCCCATCTGTAAGTAAGCCAGCAGAAAGATGTCACTTCCATGTACATTCCTAGCATTCCAATTGTTGATGATATTGGCACCATTTGCTGGAGAGCAAAGATATACCAATGATCCGATCTCGCCTTATAACAATTCTGGGAAACGCCAAGATGAGTAAGCTTCTGCGTCAATGCCTGTGGTGCTCCGATTAGTTTAATCTCAATTGCTCAAACAAAATTAGAATCTGTGGTTCCAACCAGTTTAATGGCTGCATCGTTCAAATATTCTGTCAACATAGTGCTGGGAGAGAAAGCGTGCACCGGATCCGCCCTACCAGGGCCACAGCGGGCCCATTGAGACGGGGCCGGCCGTAGAGGCAGCAGCGCCCTGGGTAGCAAAATAAAAATGCAGCACCCCTCTTTCCTCCCACACGCCCCATGTGATGCGGTGGTGGAAGAAGTGGAACCGCATTTTTAAATAGGCACCGTAGCACCCTATTGTTATTAAATGCGCTACGCTCCCGAGAGCGGGGTGCATTTAATTTCAATAGGGCGCCTGCCATGTCTTCTCCCACCACGGCTGCTCAGGAAAGACTTTGAAAGACTCCCCCGAGCAGGCGTGGCAGGGCGCTAATGGTGCCCCGGGCGGTCGCCCGGGCGGCCCTGCCCTAAGGCCGGCCCTGCGATTGAGATGTGGGGCTAAGAAGAGCTTTCAAGAAACAGTCTGGAGGGAAACATACCCGTCCATTGTCTTGTTTATTTATTTGTTTTATTTATTGGGGTTTTATAAGCTAATACGTTGCAAGTCATGCCAATTCAATGGACCAACGGATGTGGCAGAAATCAAGAGACGGGGATACGCAGAGAAGTCGTAAGGCATTGCTCCCGGGTAGACACAGACACATTCCTGATGCCTTCATGCATTTCTCAAAGTCTGTATGTACAACATTTAGTCTTCTTATTGCCCATCAGGACACCAGTGGCAGGTCTTTGGACTCATGGAAGACAATAGATCAGCAGTGTCCTGATAGGCTTGAGTAAAAGCACTGTTTTAGGGTCTACTTGAATCTCAAGTTGTCTGCTCGAGCTCACCACCCCTCCCGAAGCTTTTATTTTGGTACTTTAAATTGGACGTTGTCTGTCCTTTTGAAGATACTAGTAGAAAGGGAGTGTCTTGTTGAGAGAACTCTTGCTGGGAGATTTCATTGCTTTTTCTTGAATGCAGACAAATGACCGTAGTTCATGACCTGTAAAGGTTTGGTTTAGGCCACTTGTCGGTTTTGTGCCTGTTTTGCCACAGTCGCCTGGTTTGAAATCTAGCAAATTCGTATGGCGTAAGAGGTTTTAGCCTGGAATGTCTTATCCTGATGTAGTCGGGTTTTGCGGTGGGTAGCTTGAAGAGAAGGTAACAGGTTGTGTTTGACACTGTGCACCTATGTGTGGATCTTCGAAAAGGACAAGTTTGGACCAAAACCTCCTTTGTTCGATCCTCACGTGTATCCTTGTAGGGCTTCTGGTCAAGCTATAAAAGAGGTAATATCTTGTGTCAAGCAGGAATTTTATAAGTAGCTTGCAGAATCTTAGGATTACCACACAATGTAGTTGTTTAATTATTCCAATGAAACTATATATGTAGGGGTGTTTGTAGGATATTCTTAAAATATTTTGGGTGTTAGAATTTTGCCAAAAAAATCTTGCTTTATTTGTTTAGGATTTTTGTTAAGTGCTACCTCAGCGCTGGAAGAGGTTGCGGGGTACAGAAGTGGGAATATGACTCGAGATGTAAACTGTTTGTGGGGGTTGGCAGATCCAGAGGATGGTTGCCAGTCTATGCGTGTGGCAATGAAGGTGAGGCACTGGTCTAGGAATGCCACAGTGGAGGTGTCCATCCCAGGATTGCTAGGAAAGAGACATTCTTACATCTCCCACTGGCCGGGGAGGACCATGAGTTTGAGGGCTGGTATATAGGGTGTGGGGAGGGCACAGTATGTATGCCGTGTGGGAAAGGTGAGTCTTCAGGTCTATACAGAGCTTGGGAAAGTCCGCCTCCAGTCTTAAGAGCCGGCAAGACCTTGCCAGAGGGCAGAAGCCTGTACATGAAAAGTCCTGCACCAAAACCTTTTGTATTGGCTCGGTGGATGTGTTGTATAGTGCTTGGGAAGGATGTAGACGTCTGGTGATGTAAGAGAGAATGTTTGGTGTGACAGAGAGAATGTTATGGTGTGAGTGTGGGAATGCTTGTAGCAGAGGTTCTAGACTCAGTTGGAGAGCCCATGCCTGGGTGATGGGACCCAGTGGTTCTCACTAGTCATCTTAATATAACCAAACGTAACTGGAATAAAGTAACTTGCTAGAACCTACCTGTTGTGCCTGAGGATCCTGCTTTACTTTAGGATCAAAAGTATTTTTTGATTGGATGACATCAGGCTACTTGAGGAGCAACACACCTGATAGATTTTTAACTCTGTAGCTCAGTATGCAGCCACCTGGGACTCGTGAACTGGTTGTAATATCTTAAAATGTGGTCTTTCTTCAGTAGGAAGTCAATGCAGGTACATCAGCATTTGCGTGTGTGGCCATGTTGGTTCAGGCCGTAGACAAGTCTGGCTGCATGATTTTGACTCTTTGAAGCTTTTTAGGGACACAAGTGTTAATGTCACTACAATGGTTTAAATGTGATGATACCATTTCAAAGACTTAAACAATTTTTTGAGGAAGGTGTTATAGAGCCAGAATTCTTCTTAACAGACAAAAGTGGTAGAAAGATATATTTACCATAGATTTGGCAGGGGTTCTATGTTCTTAGATCGCCCATTTTTTCCTGAATATTTTCAGCTGAAAAAACTCATCACACGTTTCATTTTTTATTTGGGGGGTTTCCCAAAACCCCTTTTCCCTATTATCATTGCAAAATAGTTTTTACAGATTGGAAGGTCTTACGCTGTTCCTCGACGGACGGGCTGAAGTCCGGGAAGAGCCGAATTGTGGAGGTCCCCCGTCGTAATTTCTTCTTGTCCCTGGCAGAGCGGAGCAGGATATCCCTATCATGATAGCTGAAGATTCTAGCGATGAAGGGGCGTTCAGGGGCCCCAGGGGGGCCTTGCAGCCAGTGAGTGGTGTGCCCGCTCTACCATGTACATGGTCGTGAGTGGGGGTCCTCCAGGATCTCCACTAGCAGCTTCCCCACACATTTTGTCCATATTGTCAATCCGTGTGGACTCCGGTACTCCCAAAATATGGATGCTTGTTCCGCCTGGAACGACCTTCCAGATCTTCATTCTTCGCCATCACTTTCTTGATGGATTGTTGTAAGTCGGCTACTTCCCGCTGTAGAGTAGCCACTTTGTCTTCCCCTTCTCCTATCCTTTGTTCTGCCTCCATCATCCGGCCGCATAGCTTATCGATTTGTATGGTCGAGGTATCGACCTTACCTGTGAGAGCATCGATCTTTGCCCCAGATTGTCAGTGCTGCTCTTCAGGGCTAGTACAGTCTTATTTAAGACCACCATGTCTGCCTGGATCGCTAGTTGGTTCTGCTCAGGGACGGGACGGGGTGTTGCTGCTCTGCCTGTGCAAATTGGTCCATTTTGGCCTGCTTTTTGGGGTTAACCATTATATTGCTGCCCCCCCATTTGCCACGTGCGTAGGTCACCGCAGAGGCTGCAGGATATGCTAGTGTTAGGATCAGTCAATGGCAGTTTCCAGAGGCGTTGTGGATGCACGTAGCACAAGCACTCTAGTTATGGCCTTCTATACCAGCCAGAGGCCCCACTGTGAGCGTGGGAATGTGTTAAGCCTCGCAAAGGATCTTTCTGCCCCCACAAGGTGGGTGTATTGTGTCCAGGGTCAGTTCCAGGTCAGATGAAGCCTTGGCAGGAGCAAGGCGACTGTTATTGCCAGCTGCATTGCTCTGAATTTGGCACTATGGATCAGTGCAGGTACGGTTGTGGTGCTGGGTTGTTCGTTTTATAGCCTCCACTCAGCAGGGGGCGCGGGGCATCATTTGGTTTTGTCTGTGGTATGGGGTCCCCGCTGCAGCAACCCTCATCGGCCGCCGTGCCCCCGCCATCCGTCAATCCCAGCGGTCCCCACCCTCCCGTCTTTCCCTTCAGTTACGTTGCAGCACCTCCAGCTGGGCCACGTCCACAGTGGGGCTCCGGCCCACAAGTGCCACAGATAGATGTTAGGTCAGCAGCTCAGACGTCCCAAGGGGTCAACTGGGCAGCAGGAGGTGCAGAGCCTGCATGGACTGAGGGATTTGCAGAGCGATAGTGGGGTATTGCATAGTATTTAGTGTATGCTGTGTTGCACTAGGTATTACAGATATGGCAGTATGGTTGTAGGGTATGTAGCGACTGTTCATATGCTGTACTGAATGTCATACATTTCATCTGTAGAGTCGGATCCCTATTGTGACAACCGCATGACTGCCGCAGTGTCTCCTTAGCCCATTGCCCACAAGGTCTGACTATTCCTCATTTATTTCCTCAGTCACTTTACAGTGCCACAGGGCGTACCACTTGTGGCCTCAATTCGGGGGTCTATGTGCTTCTAGTGCGGTTACAATTCTCAGATGTGTTTGCAGGCACTGGGCTGGACATTTCACCACAATGATGAGCCAATAATGCCCCAGGGCCGCCTCAGAGCTCAGTGGCCATGGAGGGCAGGAGCCCCTTGATGTTGTCGTTGGGTGCCAGCAACTATGTATGCAGTGCGTAGTACCGATGGCAGGCGGATGCTCCATCCAGTGTTTCCCAGCTGGGCCGCCTCAGAAGCAAGGAGCCGCTCACTGAGCAATTGTTTGGTGGAGCTACTCGACTGTATTGATGAGGGTTTTTCCCTCTCAGTCCACAGAAGGGGCATTGGTCCTCTCGGCCACGCATTGGGATGTGGTAGCGGTGGGATATCACCTCTGTTTTAAGCTGGTCTGCACACCTTGGATGTAGTCTGGCACTGCACCGGCCTCTGCAGCGCAGTCAGCACCACGCTTCTCGCCTCTGGGCAGAGCAGATCTCCCCACAGGGGGCCCGGGGGGGAAGAGGCGGCCCACCGAACGGCCGCCGCACCTCGCTCAAGGTGTCAGTTCTTCAGGATCTCATTGCTTCCATAGTGATAGGGGCTCCCATCTCTGCCGCTCCTCCCGACATCTGCCACCGCCCGTTGGACAGGATCTTGAGGACACTGCGGGTTATGGCCTGGGTTGGCCCCTCCTCCCGCAGGCCTCCCCGCCAAGGTCCGGGACGAGAGAGGACCACGTCGCCTCATCAGTGCGACTCGAGCGGACTTCAGCCGGGCTGGCATCACGCTCAGGCGATTCTCCTCGTTTTCATAAATATAAAGCACCAGCTCCAAGGGGTAACGCCAGTCGCAGGATTTGTTTGCAGATATTGGTGCTGTGGCCAGAGCTTCTCAGGCGGCGGCACTCTTCGTAACCACGCAACAGTGCCCCCACCCATTTTCCCTATTATCTAGTCCCTATTTCCCCCACCCCTTATATCACCTTACCCACCCTCGATATTTTCCTATGAGTTTGTCTTCCGCTGAACATTTTTGGCAAAAAAACTCAGCGAAAAAAAGCCTGCTGATGTAACAACGTCATACCGTTGATAGGCGAGAGAGAGGTCACGGTGAACCCGCAATCCAAGGTAACAATTCTTCTGGGCTGGTTTTTGGTGGTGGGTTTTTAGCGGCCAGACTGCCAAATAAGAGGGGCAAAGACTACACAAGACCAAATGTCATAATCTAAATCTGACTTCATTTCAATAAGCCTCAAAGTCCGATCCTGTAGAAGTAGATCCATTCAATGTTTTAGGCATATCCAAAATCAATTTTAAAACAATAAACATAAATGGAACTTATTTACATAGTGGTTATCCTGGAAATCTGGCAAGCACACAAACAAGCCCCCAAAGGCTGTCAATTCATCCTCAGGTGGGCTTCTGCATGTAGTGACAGTCTGGCACCCTAATGATGAGAGTATGTCTTTGGCTCATGCGTGGCCGGGCTTTTTAGCCTTCCACAGTGCCAGGTTGTCATTGTGAGCGTGGGTGTGTTTAAAAAATTCCCAAGGGAACAGGAGAGCAAATGCCTACTTACTCCCTAGCCCCTGAGCAGTCATGAACTGCCCGGTTCTAAAGACTGGCACTATTAGATGAGGCTGTGCTTTGATTTGGGCCCGGGCTCCTGCAAGTACGTGAAGTCTTCTGGGAACTTTATGGGGATGTTTATAGCGGTGCAGGAGGAATATTCCCCTTGGCCAAGGCGGTCTCTTTGGGGAGCTAATCTGAATAATCCTGCCCTGTCTAATCTTCTCAATTTGGGGTGCCGTTACCTTGACCTGTCAAAAGAGGACAGCGTGGGGATCTTAGATCCAACGTGTGATAGGATCTTATTTACTTCTTACATTTGCAGGTCTGTTTTGGTCGTTGTGGCCCTTAACATGAACTAAGTGCCATTCCCTTGTATTATTTAATTACTTGGGTGCTTTTTGGAGTGCTGCCTGTCAACATGTTGTTGATTCAGAGGCCTTGTACAGAGCATCTTGTCATTAACATGAAATGACATAAACCATGACATAACGTGACCTGAAATAACAGGAAATGCCTAGCAAGTACACAACCAGCATCATATCCAAAAAACAAAATAAAGGCACGAGTAAATAAACAAATGAATACAAAACGAAAAAGGAGCAAAACCCTCTAAAAACAAAAAATGCAATTCAGTTGCAAGATCGCAATAGGGAAGGACATGCGTGCCCCATGATATGAACGCTGAGATCGCACTTCAAAGCATGCCAGAGCACAGCAGGGTTATCATGAGATAGCAAAGCCACATAGCATAGAGCAGCATACCAGAGAGATAAATATGCAAATCAGCATAACATCTCTGCAAAGGGGACATGTCTGAAATCGGACGGACACACACACACACACATCTCCAGAATCACCCTTCTGTATTTGAAGTCTGCTCTGTTTGACTTGGAGTCACACCTTGGAGAGCAGAGCTATTTCCTGGGTCACAGTCACACGAGGTAGAATTACGTTTTAGATAGCAGAGCTCTCTCCGGTCACATGCATACGTGGCAGTGGCGTCGCTAGTGGGGGGTGGAAGGGCCTGGGCCGCCCTTCTGAAATCCTAGGCCACCCCTTGCCCCCCCCTACGTCAGCTGGGCTGCTCACGCTGCACTGTCTGCAGTGCTGTGTTCACTCGTACGGCACACACACACAGGGCCGCAATCAACAATGAAGAGCTGTTAAGATCCCTCTGCCGTCAAGACCAGCCATTCCAATCAGAATGTAGCGCACACAACTGTGAATGATGGGTCATTAGTGACTTAATGGTTGTGTGCAGACATTCTGATGTGAGGTGCAGTGGGGTTTGGTAGTTGGTGTGCACAAAACCTTCTCTGCAGAAGTGCTTGTGACGTCACACATTCATTTTCATAGGCAGCCCACCTACTTTTGTCTGTAGCCCCATACTTTTGCCTTTGGCACCCTCTGTGCACCCCCCTGAATTTGATTCCTGACGATGCCACTGATACGAGGTGGAGTTACACATTAAACAGCAGTGCTATCTCTCGGGTCACGGCCACATCAGCTTGAGTCATAGCTTGGAGAGCAGAGCTAACTCTCGAGACGCAGGAGTTGCAGTTACAGTTACACCTTGGAAAAAAGAGCTATCTCTCGGGTCGCAGAGAAAGGCGCTGGAGTCGCACCTCAGACAGAAGAGCGATCCCTTGTGTCGCAGAAAAAGGCGCTGGAGTCGCACCGTAGACAGAAGAGCGATCTCTCGGGAGACGGGCCACATTTAAAAAATCTGGAGTCACACTTCTGAAAACAAAGCGGTCTCTCGGGTCACAGACACAATTTAGCTGTGGTCACAACTTGAAAAGGGGCGCAATCTCGCGCCACGGACTTAACGAGCTGGAGTTATATCTCATGCCAGGGATTTCTTGACCTAATGGTATGATTGTCCGGTTAATCTTAACCTTTCAACGTCCCCCACCCTTCATCCCCTTGTGTCCAACTTGATCCAACTTGTATCCTGACCCCCTCTCCTCCCACACACACCTTCGTGTTGAGCGCTCTACTGCTTCCAAGTCAAGTTCTCTCTTATACAAATTGTTGAGTGATCCCCATTTACACCGGCCATACATGTGGGCCACTTTCCATGCGTTTGGCAAATGGGCACCCTCTCAAAGCTCTGAATCATGTAGCAGCATCGAAAGTAGTAGGCCCAAGCATTGCTGGAAACAGGGCTGGCGCTATGCGTGTGCAGCATGTGCGGCTGCACTTTACCCCGCACCTGCTGGGGCCCAGCGCGAGGGAGCGGTTGACTCCCTCTTGCAGGCTGCAGCGCGGGCTGTGTGCTCGAGTCCCTAAGTTTGCTGCAGTGCACTCTGAGCGCATGGGCGGCACACGCGGCACACGCCACAGCCTGCATGATGATGGGGAAGCTTGCCGGCAAATCTTTTACAAAAGCGACTGTCTGTAGAGGTTTCTTCTGGTGAGGTAACTTGTCACCCGTCAACCTCCTGCTGCGACTCTGGAGAGTCAAACGCCACCCCCCATGCCGGCGGGCCAATAGGCGCTGGGGGCCTCATAAGCACTGTTGGTCACTTTCTTTCTTAAAGCAGAGCGTTTTAAAGTGGAAGCAAATTATTATTGATGGCCAATTTAAGAGACCATTGTTGTGTTAAGAACTGCAAAGGGACATTTTTATTTCGAAAGCACATGCAAAGCAGCAGTCAGTTGCCTACAACTGTGCCTTCCTCCAGCACAATTAAACACATTGCAGAAAACTGTTTTAGCTATTTGCCTTATTTGCACATGTTTATATTTACCAAGCCAAAAAGTGTTTAAGTACAATGCAACATTTTCCTCACATCATACATGAAGGCACTACCTGCCTCTCCCCCTCCAGCACTATCTGAAATGTCTTCAGGCATAGTATTATAGTTGCTTGTTTTGTTCTACTCCGTTTACTCCGACCCCCTACACCTCCCCTCCTCTTGTTAAGTTCCGGCACTACCTCAATTGTCGTCAGGCATAGTAATGTAGCCACCTGTCTGTCTCATTCTCCCTCCCACCGCCCTCCTCATCATTGTCTATAGAACTGGCACTATCTGAAATGTCGCCAGGCTGATTATGATAGTTAATTTTCACATTCTGAATGTATTAAGGACTTGTAAGAAAGTCATTGTATTCTCCCATGTTCCCTCCCTGCCTTGAAGTGCTTTGAAGAACATTGTGTATGGGTGCTATTTTAATAAACAATCAATCAATCAATATTTACCAAGGATGTGACAAGAGAGGCTGTCATCCTGGAGGGGATATTTTCTCTGGTTCTGGCACTGTACTGATTTTGATATGATATGATGTGGCATTTATAACGCGCCTGTACACCAGTGTTTCTAGGCGCAACAAGATTTTCAGGGCACAAGTCGATGTCCGCCCACTTTTTTTAACGGGTAGATGCAACCCCGGTTCTGTGTTTTTGAGGCCAGCATTACAAAAAAAGTGTGCTTGCTCAAGTGTTCAGCTACTAGGATTTCAAACCAGGATATCTTGTTTCCTAAGTAGACGCTTACCCACAACAACACATAAAAGTACCCTTAAAGCGCACGTCTCATGTTTGGAATTTGTTTTCTTTGGAATGTTTCAAAAAAGGAATAAAATGTTTAAGGTGCTTTGGGAGTATTCCAACAAACCATTCCCACCTCATTAATCCTTGCACATCTTGAGGTTTGCAGCAGGCTCTACACAGTAAAAAGACCAACACTTACAAATCCGTAGCAAGTCTTGCAATAGGATAAGCCCAGTAACCTCTGAAAAACTCACCCTGCCGTATAAGAGAGGCACTTAGGCTGCTAGCACTCTGGGGCCGCCTGTCTCTACGGGATGTGCGTAGTTTGTGAAATTGTAACCGCGGGCTGCAGAACTCGGGCTGCCATAGTCTGCATGTATGTGCGTCACGGGGCCTGGGCCAAACAAGCGCTCTGTCTTTGCGACACCGAGATTCCCAGGCGTGCCCATAGGAGGGGCCTGGGGTGGCACGTGATAACATGTGATGTAAATTGTGCAATTTTTCAGCAACACTGGTCAAAACTACTAGCCACATAGTGAAATAACTCATCAAACTGACCACATTGGCCAAAAATGTGGCCCATTTTGACTCCAAAAATAGGCCCACACATTAATTTTGCGTTTTTGGTTTGGTCATTGCCCTTTTGCCCTATGGGCTAGTCCGAGCCTGGACGTGTGTGTGCGCACGCTCGTACTTCTTGCCATCCCTGCAAAAGTCAGTCCCCCACTTGGGCCACCCCAGTCAAAAGAGTCTGGACACGCCATTGGGCATGCCCACTCCCCACGAACACCACACAGACTCCCCTTGCATGTTTTTGATTTTGGCTGTGGATAGCCACTTGTAGTGCATGAAGGGTACGGGGCTTTCCTCGAAGTTTAACTGAACCAGGGGATGGTGACACCCACTAATTGAAGGCAAGTTGAGAGGTGTGGCTAATCCCTGGATTCGGATTTTGACCCCAAATCTTCCTGAAATTCATGTATTGTTTTATAGGGAGTAGACGCCATCAGATGGCCAAGCAAGCCTTCTTTATTTAGCTGCGTGTCACGAGACACCACAGAGCTTTCTCCTGTGGGAGACTCCCGCTCCTAGCTCTATCGCCCATAGGCGCACCACTGATGCTATATCGCCCTGCTGCATAGCGCGTCACATGTGCGGCAGCATTCTTTGCCTGTGTTCATCCCCACAGCATCGCCTCACTACCTGGGAACGATGCTGCAGTGATGACTGTTAGTTTTCACACAGATCATAGACTCTGTACTTGCTCGGCATGCCTTGGCTTCTCTTGGACCACTTTGGTCCCTTATTTCCAGGTTGTGAATTTGCTTCTTCCCTCTCCTCATTCAGGAATCAGTTTTCTTGATCGTCGCTGTCCAGGTCTTGTTGGGCCACGCTCTCTGCATTTGGAAATGCGTCACTCCCAGTCCCTCTTTCTACTCTTTGTCTCGCGCAGTTGTTTGTTTCATTGTCATTTTCACTTTCAGAATCTTTGTTGCTATAGTTCTTAGCATAGAAGGATACTTTCTCAATCTCATATTTCTTTCCTATTGTGGTTGTTCTGGTGTTCCCGTCAATGTTTTGTGAACTAATCCTAGATTGTGTCTTTTTTGCCCTTGTGCGCTAACGGCACCTCCACCCAATTGGATACATTTTTGTAGCCTCCCTAATGCCATGGACTTCCTTTCTCGTCTGGTGATGTCTCTATGTGCTGTCTCTGATTTCTCCATACGCTTGAAGTTTGGGCTCGGTTTCTTTGATTGGGATTGTGTATTGCTTCATTGAACTCGCCTTGGGCTCGCGTAGCCCAGGACCCAAGATCGGTGTCTACAGCATCCTGCAAGAGCCACAGGGCCCATCGCCAGTCCCCACTGCACGGCAGCATTCAGAGCATCAACACAAATCAGTGCTCTGTGCACAGGAGCCCCCAGAACGGGATTGGTGACCCTGTAACCATTTTAGGGTACACTAGGACCTCATCACTGACGCTGGCACCCTGCAGGGCGATGCCACAGATGTGTTCCCCATGTGGGCGCCAACACCACGGCACTGACTTTTGCAGCCCATGGGAGACACCAAAACTACAAAGTCCTGTGGACACCTGCAGGTTTTAGCTGGAGGGGACAACAGCTTTATTTCCCACTTGGTACTCAACCACTAATCAGATTATTGTTTTACCTTCTAGCAACACACTGGGCCTCATTACGAGTCAGCCAGTCCGAAAATAACGGTGGTGGTAAACCCGCCGCCACCGTTGTTTCTGGACCGGCTAATCTCGAGTTCTGCAGGTGGGAGGTGTCACTCCCGCCATGTCTGACTTGGCGGGTTTAACACCACCCGCATGCAGGCGGACGTGGAAACACCGGCACCATTACAGCATGGTGCCGGTGTTTCCACTTCCCCATTCCATGGAGTCCTATGGGACTCCATGGAATGGGGATTTACCGAATTCTGCCACCGGAATTACCGGGCCACTGGGTTGTAATGCCCCGGTGATTCCGGGAATTACGGAGCCGGAATGGTAATAAGAGTCCGGCGGTAACCTGCCGGTTTTTCCGGCTCGGTTACCGCCGGACTCGTAATGAGGCCTACTGTCTCTGCTGCGTTGGCTCCTCTGCAGCCTTTTCACCCAGCCTATCCTCCCTTTCTCGCCTCACTTTTGCTCTGCCTCATTGGGCCTCTGATGACTTGACTTTCTGGTGGCGGTGTTCCTGCCTGCCTGCCTGCCCGTGCACACCAGCCAGGGTATGTCTTAGACTCACTGGGCCTCATTACGAGTACGGCGGTAACCGAGGCGGTAAAACCACCTGGTTACCGCCGGACTCGTATTACCATTCCGCCTCCGTGACTCCCGGAAATACCAGGGCATTACGACCCTGGTGTCCCGGGAATTCCAGAGGCGGAATTCGGTAAATCCCCATTGCCATTGAGTCCCATAGGACTCAATGGGAATGGGGAAGTGGAAACACCAGCAACATCTCGTGATGCTGCTGGTGTTTCCACGTCCACCTGCAGGTGGGCGGTGTTAAACCCGCCAGGTCAGACCTGGTGGGATCATCACCTCCCGCCTGCAGGAGTCAGGATTGGGCGGTCCGGAATTAACAGTGGTGGCGGGTTTACCGCCACTGTTATTTCCGGACCGCCCGACCTGTAATGAGGCCTACTGAGTCTGTGCTTGGGCCCTGGCTGGCACGTACAGGTACGCAAGTAGAAAGTGAAAAAAAAATTGAAAAGGCGGCCAGTTCGAGTCAGACTTGGCAGGGAGGGCCCACAAGCAGACCCAGGGAGACGTAGTCCAATGGTTTTCCAAAAATAACAAGCTAACACGGCGTAGGCTGCAAATTAAATACAACATCCATTTTGAATCCAAATTAAATACAAAATCCAATCAAGCACTGGCGAGGCAGACCCCAAAAAGGAGTGGGGGCCATAGGCCAGTGCCTACTTGGCCAAATGGATAATCCGGCACTCTCATGATTCTATTAATGGCATCAAGCCCAGAAAACGAAACCTCTGAGGTGGATGAACCTCAGACTTCTCCAAATTGATAATGGTTCCCAGGACTTGCAGCCGCCCGACCAATGTCTGACGGTGCTGCTAGAGCAAGGATAGAGACTAGGCCATGATGCGAATGTGGACCAGGTAAATCAATAACCTGATACCCCTTGCTAACAAAAAACTGATGACTGGCCGCAATAACTTGAAAAAACACCAAGGGGCTGATGACAAACTGAAATGAAAGATGGTGCCATTAGAAGCACAGAAAGCGGCTTCTGGGGCCATTGTAATAATTAGATAAGCATCTTTGAGGTCTAGAAAAACGAATTGGTCACCTGGCTTCAACTTGTCTCAACAATGAAACTGTCCCCATCTTGAAATGATGAGAGCGGACAAACTGACTGAGAAACTAGAGACTGAAGAAAAGACAAAAAAAGGCCAATCCTTTTTTCGTACCAGAAATATATTGGCAGATTTGGACCCCCCTATGTCTATTGCCCCTTCAATGAAGAATTAACAATCAGCTCTTGAGCTCAAGAAATCCCAAACAGGACAGCGAGAATCCCCTGAAAGGGAGTCATGACAAATTCTGAAGACACCCAATCAATTCTTTAAAACGTAATTAATCTGACCCCGTAATGGGATATCAGGTTAATTGAGTCGGAATCATAGTTATGCCCTTATGTAGCACCTCTACTGGGCTGTAAGGTAATGGAATCTGAATCATACTTATGCCCATGTGTGGACCTCTACTGGGACATGAGGTAATGTAATATGAATCATACTTATGCCCATGTGTGGACCTCTACTGGGATATGAGGTAGTGACATCTGAATCATACTTATAACCTTACGTAGCACCTGTACTGGGATATAAGGTAATGGAATATGAATCATACTTATGCCCATATGTGGACCTCTATTGGGATATGAGGTAATGTAATATGAATCATACTTATGCCCATGTGTGGATCTCTACTGGGATATGAGGTAGTGGCATCTGAATCATACTTATAACCTTATGTAGCACTTCTACTGGGATATAAGGTAATGGAATCTGAATCATACTTATGCCCATATGCAGCATCTCTGTCTTCCCTCCTGGCATCTCTGCCTCTTAGTCCTCTCTGAGGAAAGATGGTGGACTTGGATCTAGAGGTGTATTGGAAGGTCTGTGAATTTTGGAATCCCTGCTGGTGGTGGGCACAATTCAACACCACGTCTAGTGAACAGGCCGTGGCCGGCTGAAGGACCTCTAGTTTGGCCAGCCGGAGCAGAGACTCATGACTGAAAATATTTTCTCATGGTGGACTGGTCTCCTTCCAGGGTATTACTTGTGGCCATAAGATGTCCCATAAGTTTCACTGATGCATCTCTGAAAAGAACGTCCCCTTAATCCCTTCATTCCCCCCCACCCCCAACTCCCTCCAGGCCCGGGCATCCGCTAACCCAACCAGCTTTTGATTAATCTTCATCAAGATCCCCTTCATCTGTTTGTGGATCATGGAGGCCTTTGCATCACCAGCGTCACACAAAGCCCTTTGGACACAACCTAAACTCACGTCAGGATGTAGGGGCACCTCCATTAGCCTCGCCTCCTCTGCCAAGTCATCTTTTGTTAAGCTAGACACACTGAATTGAAAAGTTGATCTTGATGTTTTGCACAAGCCTTATTTGCCTCTTTGGAAATATCACTTTCATATCTAGGGGAAATTTGAGATCTATATTTAGCACTGACTGCTGCTTGCCTGCCATATTAGACCGTGGGCATGTCACCGCCACTTCTCTTCTCAATCTACTATTCAACTTCTTTCTAAGAAAATACCAAGCAAATCTTTCCACATGAGCCACTACATACCACTCTGATAAATTGGGGTGCATGAGCCCGAAGGGAAGGAACACAGGCTCACCCATATGGTCTACCACCCCCAAGGTTTAAGGGACATCCTCCATCATATAAATGAAATCGTCCCTGGCAGCTGGATCGGGACACTGAGTGGAGTATCCATTTCTACCATAGAAGGGTTCCCCCCGTCTCTACTTAATGAGTCTAGAGCAGTTAATGTCACTCTCTTGTGGGGATACTGCCCCTCACCTCCGTCAGGGGGCCCAAATGGTTAACTAAAGTCATCTACCAAACATAGGTATGCAGACTTTCCATCGAAAAATGTTCCATCAAAGGTTTTTCCATCAAATATTTTCCAATGAAAAAATGTGCATCGAATGCATATTTTTGCATATTTCGGTGGGGTAAAGGGTTAATTTTGTTTGGGGTGTGTTTTTAAGGGTTAAAAACAGGGGAATGGGGGGACGCCCCAAAAAAACTAAAAAATGCATTCGATGGACAATTTTTCGTTGGAAAAAATGTGATGGTACTTACCTACGATGGAAATAAATTGATGGAAAGACATGTAACCGCCAACATATAATCAGACCCCCAAGTGACTTCAACATGCTGCTGTTTTTGTACTACCTTTGGCTGTACTGAGGGAGGCCCCACATTACCAGTCCTAGCACCCGCTCCCTCACTTGGGTTGTCCGATAAGCCCTGCCTGATTGCAGTGGCAGGTTGCTCCCCAAGGCATATTGCCATGGAAGCCATGGTATCATTAATAGCTGTCTCTATGCTCCAGCTTAAGGTGCGCTCGCATCCTTGCGGAACTGTGTTGTGGCAGGTGGATGCCACTCTGTTGATTCGGAGGCCTTTGCAGGAACCTCTGGGGTAGCTACACCCCTTGCTTATGATTGCCAGAAGACATCTTTAAAGTAATCATAAAAGCGCAATCTCAGTATGAGAAGGAGGAAATGGAGAATGTTCAAGCTAGCATGCAAGCAAAGCAACCGGAAGGCCGAGGAAAGCAAAACACTCGTCCTCTTCGATCATGTGAGAGCACCAGGAACACAAGGTTCTTTTTTCTAACATTTCATGTAGAGAACATGGAGAGAAATAGAAACTTCCAACACAATTCTGCTGGCAGTTTGCTGTGACTATGGTTTTCCTCTTCAGTTCACTTCATATCAGATAAAAGTAGAGGGAAGGTGCTGTGTAACTTCACTTTGTAAAAATAACCGGATACAAAAGAAAATGTGTCCTTAATACCTGTATTGCCACATAATCGCATAATCAATATTAAAATCCCTTCATGATCCCCCCAAACACCACAAGTAATCCAGGAAAACACATCAAGGCAAGGGGAAACTTAGCTTTGGCATTAGGGTAGGGACAGCAAGAAAAGAGGAAGCTCAATGGCGGCCGCGCATCTTTCTAGCATACCCCGGAAGTGGATTGGAGGACATTTGAAAGAGAGAGCAGCATGGACCATGGGGTTATGGGAGCAGTAGTTTTTCTTTCAAACTGTGTTTTATTCTACTAGTGTGTAATAAAAGGAAAGACAAGCGCTCAGTAGTAGCCTCCGTGCCATGCCTTAGAATTATCTATATATGTACTAAGTGAGGCAATTGCAAATATTCAAAGCATCAGTAAAAATGAAATGGATTGGATGATATTCGGCGTTATGCGCCACTTAATCTCCCAGAGACTCAATGAAAAAGCAAAGGAGATAAAGAAAATCAGGATCCTAGGAACGGCGCTGGCAAGACAACAGGAGCTTTGGAGAGCGTACGGCATTTGTTTAGCAAGTCCTCCAAACCTATAGCTTCTCAGCGCTGTCTCCATGTACCCTTCAGTGATGAAGCACCGAGGAGACAAAATCACACAGTGTTTACAAAGGCAGTGCTGGGACTTCCTCAGATAAAGGACAGGGCCTCAACCTAAAGGACCTCATAGATCAAGCACTGTGGAATGGGTGACCAGGTCATTCTTCTGGACAGGCTTGACACAACTTCTCACTCTCACTTGAAATTTGTTTTTTGTAGAAAGATAGTTTTAGGCATATTAGGCAGACCAGCATTGCTAGAAATAGAACATATTTACTCTGGGCCCAGCTCCTATGTGGGTGTGGCAGGGGCCTGACCAAGGGGGAGAAATGGGCAGCACTAGGGGTGAAGTCATGGTAGGCAAATGATAGGCATTTAACAAGTGGAAAAAGCAGGATTAAAGTAATTATCTGTTCTTCAGAGATTTCTGAAAAAGTACACAAATCACATAATAAATGAATCAGAAAATGTATAACTCATTATAGTAACTGTTCGGCGAAAAACATACTATTGTAGCTTTGTTGTCCTCATCCTGTGTGGAGGGCTACAAGTATCTCCTCTGGGTTTTTACAAATGTACTATCAAGACTTGCAGCAAAAGACAATGCATGATAAGGTCACCTGCTTGCAGTAATTGTTTCACACAACTGCCTGCTTGTTATGCATCTCTCCCAATTCTAATCACCCGACATTTCCACTTCTTAAGATACATGGCTCAGACAATAGCACTCACAAATATCCACTCCTTGCTGTGCCTGTGTTTGAAATGGTCTGGTAAACAGAGATGTTCTAGCAAAATGAAAAAAATGGAAAATATATAAGTTTAGCCCTTACAATCTGAACTCGAAGGTTCTGAAATCTGTAAATCGCTAATCCTGTTCGCTCAAAGCGATGGGTACGGTGGCATATGCCATCTTTGCTGCCTGCAGTGTTGTACGGTGGCCTGGGCTTTTGGTTTCTCTGCAGTGGGTATCCAGGAAGAACATTTTTGCCGGATCCTGGTTCCGTGCAAATCTGGCCCAATCCGTGCACTGTAGTATAGGCCATTGGTATAACCTGGTGTGTAAAAGTGACCGTGGAATAAAGACTGGTGAACATTGATGGCCGCTTCAGGTTTAAATCTGTACTATATTTTCATTACGTGTTGTCTGCTGTGTATGAAAAGCCATGTGTTTTTATAAACACGAGTTTAAGAATGATCATTATTACATTTGTCATATCATATAATTTACTGACCTACTGGTCTTTTTTTTTTACCAGATCTTACGGATGAAAAAAACAAAATATATTTTTCAACATGCCTGAGCCCCTGGCACCACCCCTACATACAACACGTGTGTCCCCTGGTCAGGGAGCACTCCAGGGGTATGTGCGGACATCCATCCGATTTGCGGATTAACCAAGAAGGTACCTTCCTGATAGGGTGTATTTTTTTGTGGTGGTGCGCAACAGTGTCCCACGGAGAGCTGCAATTGCCCCATGTCAGGAGACACAAGACCCAATACCCCTTTCAATGTGAACATGAATTTCATTAATGATATCCCATCTCTCAGGGAGTACACAGAGCGTTTCAAAAAAGTATATCAAAATCCCGGTTTAAGGAAACACAACAATGTAAGTGTGCACGACTAAACGCGTGTTCCAGCATAAAATGTGCCCAACATATGGAAGAGCTGACGGAAAATGCAAGCTTGCATTTTCCCTTTATAATAGTAACTGGATAAAGTAGACTGCTATACCCTGCCACTTCCACACTGGGAAACATGCCTGGCACAACTAACATGCGAGTAAGCACTGCATCCGTTTTCAATGACACAAAAGAACATATCATTATAACCCTTTTAAAAACAAGGCCAGGAGCTATAATGCACACCACATGTTCTGGGCAGGTTAATAAGATATAAATCAGGATTGGCAGAATATAAAATACAGAGTTGCAGGTATGGGTGTCGCCAGCACATGGCACCATTCAAGTGCTTCTCACATAACGCAACATACTCAATGAAATCATGTAGTCACTCAGTTATGAAAATGCAAGTGCCAACCTGCTACTGTTTGTATTCAAGGGCACCGTGGTGCCCTTGAGATGCCAGAGTTAAGACCAATGCAGCAACCTTGTTGTCATGCTAATCTCCAACCTGTTCCATCTCATCTCAGTCGTGCAAAAAGTAACCGTGCTGGTCTGCTTTTACCTCAGTTAAGCATAGCTGTGCTAGTTCCCAAATCACTTCCAAACAATTGCTTTGCCAGTTTTAAACAGTGCCATGCCAGTTTTCCCTCAGTTCATTTGTTTTATAGCACCTGTAGTTCACTCACAAACCTGCCATGGCACTGTTTACCTACCCCAAGGAAATGCTGTACCATTTTAAAATACCCTGCCCCCCACGAAAATTACCATGAATGCTTGGCCAGAGCTAAGAACATTGCCCTGTTTGCTTTCACAAGTCTCCCTGCAAAATGACCATGCCAGTTTCACATTGCCACTCAAAGAAACCCATCCAGCAAGACTCTCTCAACATTGTTCCATGCCACTTCATGTTGCCTGGATAATTGCCCCATGGTACTTGTCTATTGGCCGAGCATTACCACATGCCACTTCACAACACATTGCCCTCAGAAAAAGCACAATGCCACTTCATAATTTCCTCAGAACTGCTCTGCTCTAAAACACTTTAAATTGCCCTCCGAATTGCCCCAGGTCACTCACACTGTTCCCAAAACCGCCCAATATCAGTACATATTGACAATAGAATTGCACCACACCACTCATATTGCCTCCAGCATAGCCACATGCCACTTTAAACTTCCCCATGTCACTTACATTGCCCCAGACGCTCTCACACTGCTTACAGTTCTCTAAAGCTGCCTGGTGCTATTGATCATAGAGCCCAGAATGGAATATTCCAATATTACTCACATTCCCCAACAATGGTGACATGCTGTAACCCATTGCTCCCAGAATTCTCCCACGCCAAATACAATAGGCCCAAAAATGACACATGACAGTACACATTACCCCAGAATGGATTCATGCTATTATAGAATCCTCTCAGATGTTCTCCTAGCGACTTACATTATCATATAATTGCCCATGCTAGACAGATTGCTTCAGACCTACTATATGGACCACACACAGCCCGAGACGTGCCCATGTTACTCACATTGTCCCAGAACTGTGCTTTAACCACTTCACATTGCCACAGAATGGCTCTATATCATCCGGGATTCGCTAGAACTGTCCAATGCCACTAAATATTGTCCTGAGCATCATTCTCACATAAACTGACCTATGCCACTTGACACTGTCCGCAGTTTGACATCCATCACCCATGTGTCTGCCCCATGCCACTCTACATTGCCTTGAGAAAAACCCATTGCAACTCAAAATATTCCCAGAATTGTGACAGGACACTCAAAAGTCCCTGAAATGTCCCATTCTTCTTCACATTGCCCTTAGATTGTCACACTCTATATAACCGTGTCTCCAGAATCGACACGTCTCACTCACAGGACCCCCAGAACTGCACCATAATACTTAACATTGCAACCAGATTTGGTCCATCCCAATCATATTGCCCCAGTACTATTCTAAGCTACTACACATGGCACTATAATACCAATGCCACCCGTTAATGTTCCCGGGAATTAAGCATTCTTCTTCACATCAGCCCTGAATTGGCCAATAACACGCATGTTGCCCCTACAACCTCCTATGACGCTACACATTATCCCTGATTCGCTCCAGAAAAGTCCCACGCCATTTCAGCTGCCTCAACAATGTATTAGTTTGCGCTGCTAGTTCCACATTGACACCAGGAAATGACCATGACCCTAAAAAATAGCTATGGCACCATGCTAGTGTTACTCCAATTAAGCACGCTTTAATGTGGCGTTCATCCGCCGTTCCAGGGGCTGGAACGGGGGATAACAGCTCGGCAGCCCAAGTTATCGACCTGAGCGAACCAGGGGCTGGAACAGGAGATGAAGGTCATTAGCACCCAGGGTTGCTAAAGCAGTAATCCGGGGTGCTAAAAAAAAGTATTTTCCTTCCTACAACGGGACGCACGCATCCCACTGTAGGAAGGAAAATTCTTTTCCAAGATGGCCACCACGGAAAGGGAAGGTGGGCTCCGTACGTAGCCCCTCTTCCCTTACCGTGGCGGCCTGCGGGATGTGGAGGGAAGGAGCGGATGCGCCAGCGGCACTTGCCGCCGTCGAAATAAGGTAAGTAGGAGATTGGGGAGAAAAAAAAAAGAAACAAATGGGACGTAGGCTGGCGGGAACTGTGTGGGTGGTAGACTGTTTCTAAAATTGAGAGGTACTATAGAGAGAAAGTTAGTGGAGAAGAACCCGGAAAAGAGATCCCCCATTGGCCAAGCCAATACGGACAAACAGGGAGTGAAGGTTTAAAAGGAGGAGAAGAACCAGGAGTACAAAACCAGGTTAAAAGGGCAGGCTAGGTGGAGAGGCCTATTGAACTGGGCCTAAATGCTGAAATGAGCCACATTGCAAGGTCCCTGAAGTACTGAGAATGAAGCTCTCTGGGAGCTGAAATACAAACCCTGGTGGAATTGCCAAGGTTGCCAGCCCAAATGAAGAAGCCTTGCTGCGGTCCAGACCCAACTCAAATCAAGGCCAACAGCCCAGAAGAGAAACATTGCTGAAGACCAGGCAGCATTACATTTCCTCCTATGCCAGGTATCATTTTGGCAAAATAACATTTTGAGAAAGCAGGATCCTCCAACAATGAATTTTTACACTCTTTGTTTGGGTCTATGCTGGCTTGTTTTGGGGGATTAGAACAGCACACCTCTACCACTTGGAAATGGCAAACAGCTACTGTAGCAAGGCTAGATAGTTCCTGCATTGACTATCTTATACTTAGCAGCTTGATATGCTATGTAGTCCACTATTCTTGAAAAGGAAATCCAACAATTAGTGCATGAAACAAATTCCCAGAGAAAGTCTGTTCTTGATTTGATCTTGTTAGTCACTTCTAGGCTTTGGTCAAAAAGGTATGTAAACATGTATGTACTCTAGACCTGGATTGTTGTCGTGGGAGTGTAACACTGGCATTGTCCTATCTTGCCTCAGGTGCCATCGAACCCTACCACTTACAATTGGTACTTGATCTCTGTGCACATGCAGCAGTGTGCATTGTTGCTGCATCATTGTTTGTGCTCAAATAGGTGCCTGCCAAGTCCCAGTGCTGCTAAAAAATAAAAAATCAGGAGCAGCATCAGTTTGAGGAATGGGCACAATGTATTTTTTTCATAACGTCCAAAACAAATGTGCATTCCTGTCTCATTCGTCTTCAGAGTATTGCAGTCCCCAAGGAATATAATATCCGCTGCCACTATGAAACCAAACTTTCTAAATATAAGGATTTGTAGGGTGTAGCGAGAGTAAAGAAAGCAGAGGAGCTAAAAACACAACTTATTAAGCAACAAGGTGCTTTTGATCAGAAAAGGAAGGAATCTGATTGTGCCACCATAGCAAACTATAAGGTTGCACAGCTTATTGCAAGATAAGTGTGACCTTTTATAAATGGGGATTTCTTAAAATACAGCCTGGTGGAAATTTGCGAGGCAGTGTGCAAGAAAGAAAAGATGCTTTTAATAATGTTGCTCCTTCAATCATGAGTATTCAGAGGCATCTTGTAGATATGGCTGACAAATTGTTTCAGGCAACTAAAAATAGAATGTGAGGACCATTTCTTTTCAGCAGTCCTTGATGAGAGCACAAACTGCAGTGGCACATCCCAGCTCCTAATTTTTATTCGCGGGGTTAATAGCCAATTCAACATATTTCAGGAACTGGCTTCTGCGGTGTCTTTGCATGGAAGAACTACTAGCATTGGCATTTTTAATGTTTTCAGCTAGGCTGGGGGTTAAGGGAGTTATAGCCCCGGGCCCTTTGGTTGTAGACCCCCGGACAGAAGATCAGGGGCTACAACCAAAAGGATATAGCCAGCCACAAATCCTGCCAGTCCCGACATTAGCTTAGCCCATGTTCTTTTCCAGACCTAGCAACACCCCTGCCATGGTATAATCTGGCAGGTCCCACGGCTTAAAAACACACCTGGGTGACAGGGCTAACCAGTTGAAAAAATATCATTTGTACACCAGGCAGCATTCTATGACAAGTAGTTGCAATTCAGAGTAGTGACACTTCATTGTGAAAAGAGTTAACTTTATTTGTCCACATTCTTAAAATCACATATTTATTTTGAATTCAGAAGATGAAAGGCAGGTTATAAAGATGTCCTGTCTGCTGGCTTAGTCGTGACAATGTTCTGAAGGGAATCTTTGTGATGCAAATAAAATAATGTCTTCACAAGAAGGACATGGACACTCCTGTCATGGCTGACTTTGATTTTTAGCAGAACTCAGGCCACCCAAATGACTTGCATTTAAAATTGTCATATCTTTGAAGCAGTTTGTGCTTTCAAAATCAAGTTAAAACGTCTGCCAGTCTAGCTGGAATAAGGGATGATGGCACACTTCCCGGCATTTGAAGAGACTTTCCCTCATGAGAACAAGTATGGAAAGTGACAATGTAGAGGAGCAGCTGGACACATTTTCCATACCTCCCACACCATCCCTGCTGTCATCCTGGAACAGCAGGAGAAGGGCTATATGTGGGACTCCATGTGTTATGCCTGTACCGCATCGAGTGTATGAGAGAAGATATGCACTTATGGAGCACTGAGCGAAATCTGACGTGGGTAAAGTGATGTCATAAAGAAGCTATATGAAGCCATGCTGAAACAATATGAAAATATTTAAGACGGACGATGTAACTGAAGTGACAAGAGAAACATGTACGAAAACAATAAAGTGCTCATGAACGCAAAAGAAGACCAAGTTACTTGCTGGCCAATAAGTGTAAATATCCAGTAACGCAAGGTAGAAGAGATACATAGACGCTTGCTATAGAGGAATATATAACGTGGCAAGCGCGGCCACTATTGGAAAATGGACGCTGGCTTGTGTAAATATTCAAATCAACTACCTCAGGAGCCGATCAGGGTTGGAGAGTCAGGAGATGCTGGTGCTCCCTTGAAGGTCCTAAAACAGAGAACAGGCGACAAGGTAACTACAGATGGGAAACTGGCTCATGGCTGGTCCGATGAGAGATGATTGAGTAATTGGGAAAGTGGGGAGTAATCTGATGTGCACCTGGGTTTCGGTTTCCTTTATGTGCTGCTAGCTGAGTCGAAATTCCAAGTTGGGTGAGAATGCGAACAAATCAGTGGATCTATGGGGCAACTTGCTATACAATGTTGCATAGACCGACCCACTGCCATTTTGTTTGCTATAATCAGTGTTATACGTATTTAGAGGTAGTTCGAGAGTTGGCTTAAGAGACAGCCAATGAAATACTTACCCATATGCATTCTATAAGTGAAAATGTTCCCCCGAATCCAATCCTTCCTGCTAATGAGTTTTATGGTTTACCACATAGGATGACGTCACAGATGACGCATGTTGGGGTATAAGACCTCTGTGTAATCAAGTTTATGTGTGAGCGTGCACGCATCCATCTGATGTTTGTCAGTTGACCCTGCTTTATTTTCCTAAGAAGAATACAGTAGCACTTTGCCATATCCCTTGAGTCTGTCCGGTTATTTGGTCTGAGATCTTTATTGGTAATTCCAAGGAGCTAGAGCACATGCAAGGCTTCAAGGTGCTAGAGCACAACAAGGTCATGTGAAGGTCCTAACCAAATTTCAAAGTGTGTTTTGAAATCATTAAAAGCAATGAAATACCAACAAGCATCTTTCTTTTTTCAGAGCCTTTCTCGGCTGAAGTGAAAAATGTTTCACCTGATCTTCAGCCCGCAGTGATTGAACTTCAGTGCTCCAGTGTCCTTACAAGCAAACAGACAGGTGCCTTAAATAGACTCTTACCAGTCTCTGAGCACTCTTAATGATTGTCTCAATTGTTGGCAGCACCTGCATTTGTGAGCACGTTTTTTTCTCCGATGAAATTAAATACATCCAGTCTAAGGGCAAGAATCACCATTCATAAAGCAGACATAACAGGACTGGAGCCTGAGATCGAGAAACTGGCGCCCAGGAAATGCTGCGAGGTTACTCATTGAACAGCCCGTAGTGATGTATTTCTCACTTATATAAAGCAACTACATTTCTCAGTCCTGGAGATTCATTGCTCACTTAGTAATAGATTATAGTGGTGCAAAAAGGCTGTGCAAGGGGCAGACATTGCACTTTACACATCCTAAGTAGTGTGCCCTGTGACATCTGTGTGACTGGAGTGGGCCCATCCTGTAATCCTTGCCCACTGCCGCCTGCCTTACTTCTGTAACTTAAGAGAAAGAGAGGACAAGTTAAGGGGCATGTGCCCATGAAACAAAGAATTGCCACAGGAGATTACAAAAATGCAACATTTGTACTGCTGAATGTAAAGTATAAAATAGCAATAGAGACAAGTTCCACTCAAAATACCTATTTTTCCCCCACGCGTTTCCTTAAAATGTCTGGGGGCTCCCAAATTGGCCCTACCCATGGCTCCCTCAGTCTAACAGCCTGGCACGCTGTGATCAGCTTGTAAGGTACAAACCGCCCTCTGACAAAACCAGTTGTTTACTCTGGTCTGCATGTTTTTAATTCATTCCTGCCACCATGGAGGGTACTCACCACCACTGAGGTTACTCCCCACCACTGAAGGTACTCCCCACCACTGAGGTTACTCCCCACCACTGAGGGTACCACTGAAGGTACTCCCCACCACCGAGGGTACGCACCACCACTGAGGTTACTCCCCACCACTGAGGTTACTCCCCACCACCGAGGGTACGCACCACCACTGAGGGTACGCACCACCACTGAGGTTACTCCCCACCACTGAAGGTACTCACCTCCACTGAGGTTACTCCCCACCACTGAGGGCACTCACCACCACTGAGGTTACTCCCTACCACTGAGGTCACTCACCACCACTGAGGTTACTCCCCACCACTGAAGGTACTCCCCACCACTGAGGTTACTCCCCACCACTGAGGGTACCACTGAAGGTACTCCCCACCACTGAGGTTACTCCCCACCACCGAGGGTACGCACCACCACTGAGGTTACTCCCCACCACTGGAGGTACTCACCACCACTGAAGGTACTCACCACCATTGCGGTTAGTCCCCACCACTGAAGGTACTCCCCTCCACTGAGGTTACTCCCCACCACTAAGGGTACTCCCCACGACCTAGGTTACTCCCCACCACTGAGGCACTCACCACCACTGAGGTTACTCCCCACCACTGAGAGTACGCACCACCACTGAGGGTACTCACCATCACTGAGGTTACTCCCCACCACTGAGGGCACTCACCACCACTGAGGTTACTCTCCACCACTGAAGGTACTCACCACCATTGCGGTTAGTCCCCACCACTGAAGGTACTCACCTCCACTGAGGTTACTCCCCACCACTAAGGGTACTCCCCACGACCTAGGTTACTCCCCACCACTGAGGCACTCACCACCACTGAGGTTACTCCCCACCACTGAGAGTACTCACCACTACTGAGGGTACTCACCACCACTGAGGTTACTCCCCACCACTGAGGGCACTCACCACCACTGAGGTTACTCCCCACCACTGAAGGTACTCCACTGACTGTGGATCAATGAGGAAACAGTTCAAGAATCCGTGCCCAGTACAGAAAGCCTCAGGCATCAGCAGCGTAACCTACACCTCCACAATCAACCAACTACACCAGCCAACATGCAGCAGGAGGGCAGGCTCCTGCAACTTACTTCCCTTCCACGCGACACTGAGCAAGACATGTGGAGGATGATCTCTACATACATGGGGTGAAGCTCTTTGGAATGCCACGCCACGTCACCTCAGACATGAACCATCTCCAAAGACTCCCCACGCCAACTTTCTTTTAGCAGAAGGTGCCTCTACCTGGCACCAGCTCTCCACTCAAACCAGTCCTCCAGAATCAGGAGTCTAAGGACCTGATTACAAGTTTGGCGGTAGTGGTATAATGCCAGATACTTTAGAATATTAGATGCTATAGCGCTCTGCCAAACTAGGAGTTTCAGTACTGAAACCCTTCTTTTACACTGACATTTGTCTGCAGACAAACCTCTAAGCAAAAGCATAACCTTATGCATACATATTAATAATAATATCCTATGGGACTCCAAAATGAGGAATAACTGAAGGGTCTGCATGACTGTGAAGCATGCGGACCATATGCTTACCACATGTGGAAGGGAATACTGCCAAACCCGTAACCAGGCCCTTCCCGCACGCCGATCATTGGCAGGCACAAGCCTGTGCGATGACGGCCTACCTTTTCCCCAACACATTTGCCAAAAACACACCCTCATCCAAAGATAATCTCCCTGGCACCAGCAATCGTTGCTCAAACACTAGGACGGGCCCAGCCAGCCCTCAGAGGACTGCCTAGGCTACTGTACGGCCACAGCGTTTCATGCCTAAGGCTTTTGCATACAGTGGTTGTGAATCTTTTCCCTGCCGTGACTGTTGATTTCGACCTAAACCAGGGGTCTGCAACCTTTGGCTTTCCAAATGTTTTGGACTCCACCTCGAGTGATCCTGATCATGGGAGTTGTAATACAAAACACCTGGAGAGTCACATGTTGCAGCTTCGCTGGGGGAGAGGTGGGTGGGCTGAGGGGGCAATAGCCCCAGGTATTTTGGTTGTCGCCCCAAAAAGAAGCTCGGGGCTACAACAAAAAGGCTAGCTAGCCTCGTGTCCCAACAGTCCTGACATTAGCGCAGCCCGGGATTTTTTCCAGACCTAGCAACACCCAGACCCCTGACCTAAACTGTTGGACTGCCATTGCCCACGACTTGCCCTAATGCACGCTTAAAATATTCCTAAAATCAGCTGAAAAACAGCATAAAGCACCTTACGGAAACCATGAAATGTTTAAGAGGGCATGTATAAATTGACCATAGGAGCCGCCGGGGAAATGCTAAGTAACTATTTAATAGGCCCGACCAATTTCAGTGAATTGCACTCCTCTTGTGCATGCTCCCTGAGGTATAATGCACCAAACGAAACAAGGGATCCTAAGAGTGACAAAGTGGCCCGGGGAGGGATTGCCATGGAAATGTACTTGAGTGATGGAAAGAGGCAGCCATTGTCGCTAGCTTGGCTGCGAATGCACCAGGGCTCCCCTTCTGTACGCAAGGAAATAAGGCTGTCGTTTGTGACTGTCTCTAACTGGGTAGAGTACATTTGAATGTCTTGAATATCTCTACCGCTGGATTAGTAGTCCAATGCTCTTGCTGACTATCCTGTGGAAATAGAAGTATAACATTTTAAGGATTGTGTTGTATTTTAATACAGCGGTTAATTGTACCTTTTTATGATCATTGTTTAAATTATGCCAAAATACGTTAATTGTTTGAATAAGTGTGTTAAAATTTTAACATTAACTATGGCACAATACATTTTTTTTAAAAGCTGGGCTTCATGTAGCAGTGGGACTATTCACCAATTCTTGGCATTCGCGGCACCGTCCTCCCTTGCTATGACCTCTGCACCAACTGACCTTGGATGTGAAGCTTGCATTTCAGAGCGATCGGCGACATTGGAATAGGCTGGGCTCTGCAGAGGGGCAAGCCATAATGGGGGAGTCCCTTAGAAGGCACATCCCTCTATATAAAAAGCAAACCGCGCTGGATGGAGCTATCTTAGTGTTTATATCCACACTGCGGAATACTTCACTGGTTCCAATTAGAAAAGAGCAGGGTACATTGAAATCTTAACAAGCTTTACAAGCTCACTTATCAATCATTTAAAGTGAAATGTTATATTATCTGACTACATGGAGATGATGGGGAAAATACCTGTATATTTTCTTTTGACGATCTGTCAATAGACTTGCAATTGATTCGTGATTTGTGCATGTTATGGAATGTCAGTAGCCTATTATATTAGCATTTTTACCACTAAATTGGTCTCCTGGCACCGAAGCACCTAAGCTTGTCTGCAGGTTGTTGGTGAGTGTCGCCAGTCTGAGGGGGAAAGGTATGGTGAAGGGTTAAGTGGTAGGGTTTAAGCCTGCATGCATGTAGACTCCATTGTGCCGAATTGAGCAGTGCGGGGAAAAGCCAGGTGTAAAATGCTAGAGGAGACCACTGAGTGGCACTCAAATAGCAAGTGGCATTGGTATACGTGTGGACGAGTGATGAGCACGAGATGCGCTCAAGCGTTCCCTTAAACCAGGGTTGACCAACTGCAGGCCTCGAGGACCAGAATCCAGATCAGTTTTCAGAATATCCCTCATTAATGTTCATGAGATAAAAATGACATATATTTTGAATCATTTTATGCAGTTATCTCACGAAAAATAATGAGGGGTATTGTCAGGACAGTTTTTCTATAGTCCAACGAAAGGGCTTCATAAAAGCAAACATCTGAGGCAGTACATAAGCTCCACTGTTAGTATAAGCGGATGGGGGTATCATGGACAGAGCAGCCAGGCTTATTTTAGGAGGGAGAGAGGACTGTGGCTTGGTACAAAGAAATTGTAGGATACATATAGTCCAAAGAAACATTGAAACACTATTGTACAAATAAAGGGTGTATTTAAATACAAGTAAACCAGGGTAAATCATGGGCAAATAAGTACTATCACATTATATATAAACACAATTATAAAATGTAGCTCAATACTTATGGGATACAACCCAAAGTATAACCTTATTGAGAATAGCAATCAGCAGTTCAAGTTGAGTCAAACCTACAATAGATTCAGAATGGCAGTCAGTTATTCATGGGGAGTAAAACCAGGTTATATATACTATTAGAATACAATCAGTAATTCAAGGGTAGTTGACCCTGTCAGTCATGCAGTAACACTCAGTTAAGAAATCACGTAATAAACCAACCCTGTTACAAGTATGCTCCTTGCAACGTTACCTTTTAGAACTCGTTCAGAGTTAGTAAAACAACTCATAGTTTCTGGAGAGGCCTTAAGCTACTCATTGAGGAGTATTAACAGACAATAATATAAAGAAGATCAGGGAAAGTAACACCCAATTACACTTTAAGAAGCACACAAGGTTATTCAAGGTAGGTAAACCCTATTAGTATGGTTTTACACTCATTCAGTTAAGCAATGATAAAACAGTACCAGCAGGTATTACTTTTCAGAAGGGGGAACGCCATTCAAAGTAAGTAAATCAACTTATGTACCTTTTAGAGGGCACACTGCAACTCTAAGGTAAGTATAAGTTAAGGACACTTTGTAACTTCTTCTTTCACAGAGATACAGTTACCACACCAATTCTTTCAGCAAGAAAGTACATTTACACTTGTCATACTTTTCAAGGCATAATCCTTATCTTATCCAGTCCTTCCCTAGTCTATTGCATATGTTCTCTCAGAGGCAGAAGAGGTACCCTACTGGTCTAGGTGTCAGCTGTAGGCAGGTTGAGATAGGTTTCAGTTGCAGGAAAGTCATATCTTCTTAAACAAGTGTTCACTTTCAGAGTTAATTAAAGTGTTCAGGCACTGCTGAGAAGGCTCCCTATATGTGTTCCAGGAATAGGCCTGGACAACTGCCATGGGCAAACTCCCAAACACACGAAACACCCACTCAGCCACACAAGATGCACACCAGACTTAAGGTAAGTAATACCCAAGCCCACACAGTACGTTACGAGAAAAGAAGAGCTTTAGAGTGGAGGTCTTCATGATGCAGCACAGGATTCATGGTCTGGTGATGAAACAACTGGACACTGGATGTGAACTTGGAGCAGCTGTCATCTGAGGAGGCTTCCAGCAAAGGTTTCTTCGTGGATTCTTGTGGAGTTGGTGCCTTTTTTCAGCAGCTAGATGAACTATGAATATTACTGGTCTGATTCTCTTCACTTTCTCAGTCTTGCACTTTAGTGAGGGGACTTCATGGATTCAAATCATGTCTCTGGAGAGCCAGGAGGAAGCCACAACAATTTCAGATGGGTTTGGACTTCAGAAGACCATGCACCGCACAATGACTGGAGGTCTCTGGGTATTGGGGTATTGCAGCCCAGAAAGGTCTCAGCATGTTGTGGGATGGCTCACAATGCATGTCTGCCTGACACTAGTAGATCTCATCAGACCCTGGGTAGGAGTCATCGTGTTTGGCACCCCCAGGTTGATTAGAAGTATGCATTACAGTAGGCTCTGGTTACACAGAAGGCTCTCTGGTCGCTGGAAATCGCTACAGCAATCTTTTTTTTGTCCGCCTCTTTGGTTTCAGTTCCAGTGGCTGACTTGTCAGCAGCTTCCAGCTTCAGAGTATTTATCAGGAATACAGCACAACGTCTGCAATCTCTCCCCGCAGTTTACAGAAATGGGTCAGTCTGGCTGTCCAATCAGGCCAAACAGCTCCCCACTGGGACTTGTTCCCTTTCAGGCAAGGTGGAAGACAAAGGGCTGTGGAGTTTGGACTCCTCCCACGCTTCCTGCTTTCTCAGACACTCAGGAGCCTGGGCGGGGAATACAAAGGATTCCCGCCGAAGACAAACATCCATTGAGGTAGTTCTCACCTAGAATGGCAGGGGAAGCCCTCGGAATCTACAAGAAAACAAGAGATGGCATAAAAAGAAGGAGCCCACCATTTTAGCAAAATGGTGACACTTCTGTGCGTTACCGAAGCCGATTTATGAGCCTGTGAGTAATAAGACTAAAAAGTCACTACAGTAAAACCACGGCCACCAGTCATTCAAGTAAACTTGCAATTGTAACAAAAATGCAACAGGTAAGTAAGAAAGGGGATACACTGTATCCCCCAGAAGTCCACATAAGGTGGTTTTGCTGGCTCACTACATAAAATGTAAAGGGGATGCAAATCCCTCTTTACCCCTTGGGAACAGTAGTTCACCCAAGTACATGAAAGAGAAAAAGGGGCAACCCAGCCTAAGCCCAAAAGTTATAGGAAACTATAACTCCAACCAAGCACTATGGAGAGACATACAAAAGGTCACCCATAAAAGTGTAAAAGACTAGGTGAGAGGGGGTTGACACAGGTCAGGAAGATTTATCATAAATATGAAATTCTTACCTAACCGGTATCCTTAAAATCTGACGTGTTTTCGTCCTTTAAGGCCTGGAGTTGTAATACCCTGCTTTAAATCATGGAGGCGTGTTTGTGTATGGAATGCCGTGTTTCCCTGTAGATCACTCTGATGCCACAGGGACGTAGCCCTGGGTACAACATTATCTAAATAAGGTCTTCAAAATAAATAAGCCATTCCAAACATTTGCAAATGAGTAATGTTCATTCCAGTCCACCTTTTGCAAGCCAGTTTGAGCCTTTGCAATCCCAGAGTGCCCCCCCCCCTGCGCCCACTTGTTGCACCTCACAAAGCAGTCACTGATAAATGTATTTTCCACAATAGCACCCCGACGCAGGTTTTGGGGAGTGCACGATAGTCATCACAGCATCCATGGTAAGGGTATAGGCCTTGAACTATGATTCAGAAACCTTTAGTTCTTTATGAGAAAATGCTGGGCACCCATGAGCCATGATGCCCAGCTATTGGCCTTCTTGCTTTTCTTCCTTACTTATTTGTGGCCAAACTGCTATGTTCCCACCAAAATTGTAGGCAGAAAAGCTGGAATCCCCATGCTCCATATTGACACTTATAAAGTGTAACACGACCCCGATACAGGCTCGGAGTGGCCTATAGGGCAATAGGCCAATGGCCGAACCAAAAATGCTAAATCCTGGTGTGGGCCAGTTTCTTTGGTCAAAGTGGGCCAGTTTGATGAGTTAATTCACTCTGCAGCTAGTAGTTTTGACCAATGTTGCTGAATTAATATTCTTTAAAATGCACAATTTGCAACACATTTTATAAAAAAACTCTTCTTTGGGTACTATTCAAACAGTGTCACAAAAGGAATGAGTAGTCATTTTCAAGTGTGGACCACTTTTTCATTGGTGCCCGAGACTATTTTATGGCCCAGTCCGACCCTGCCCTGATAGCACGTATTTATGAATGAGAATGAATTTGGCGGCAATGCAGTCTAGTGAAAAGGTGACATGTAAGGCTGTCTCTAACCAGGGGTGGACAGCCCAATAGGGTGCTCTGGAGATTTCCCGGTAAGCCTCTGCACCCTGTGCCTCTTTTGTGTTTTAACTTCTACATTTCCTCACTGGAAAAGGGTTGGTTTTGCTGAAAATGTGTAATATGGGGCCACTTTGAAAATTATTTCCAGGGCCTCTTTTGGTTCCCAGTCCACCCCTGTCTCTAACCCTACAATTTAGCGTACTAATGACTTCTATTTACAGTTCTACGTTTTACCTTTGATCTGTTCAGTACAGATACATTTAGACAGAAGCAAGTGGGGGCACTTTATCGATTTAAAAATTGTAGTTACCAGGCATTGGGACACAGTGTGAAACGGTGAAGGCCACAAAGTCAAGATTGTTCCATTAGCAAAGCTAGCCTAGGCCGCAGCATGACCCACACTAAGCCCAACCAATGAGCAAATGTTTGCTCAACCAAGCTCACTCTGTGGGCGAATCATCAGCGGTAATGGAAGCAAGGAGTGGCTGTACAGGCCATGTGCAGTACTGTAAATGTGCCCATAGGGACTGTGTATGTGTCACTGGCCATTTAATAAGTGACCACACCTAGGGGCGGACTGGCCATTAAACAGGTCGGCATTCGCCCAGTGGGCAAGCAGCATCATAGGCTCCCGGGATGGTCCCGGGCTACTTTTGGGCTTAGTGGAGTAATTTTTCTGTAAATGTTGGGGGGGGACATTACAACTGAAAGAAAGGGGCAGGGTGGAGGAAGGGCGGACAGTGGCTCTGAGGGATAACAGTACACTACTACGCCACAAGAGTCCATTGCTGACGCTCTGTTGTAACTTTCATAAGACTGGTGGCGTATCTTCAAAATTTAATTCTAAAGACATGCCAGTCTTCTGAAACTTATAACACCACAGTTGGTCTTTAGAATTCACTGCATTGACAGCAGTAAAAAAGCCTGTGTTCCCGCTACCCAAAGAGGGCCTCCAAACAGGCTGAAGGGAGCTGGCGTTTGATTATTGCCACTGGGGCAATGACTCAAACAAGCATACAGATATAATACAAAATGTATGCTTGCAAGATTTTAAAACAGCACATTAGGTTGCTTATTCTGTTTTAATTAATTACTTGCAACATTCGGACTCTAAAATGAAGGTATGTTATCCTGTGTTACAATGACCCCAAGCAGTAGTGTACCGAGTGAGAGGCCAGACCGGGACATTTGTCAGTGGGACACCACTCCCATTCATCACCTCAAAGAGGGTGCACAACGGGAAAGCTGTCCCAATGGTTGGACAATGTGTGCCGAGCAATTCCTACTCAGTACACTTATTGTCCTGGCAGCAAGACACCTTACCCTTTTTCCGAACGGTAGAGGTGTCCCACTGCCAGGACAATGTCCCAAGGTGCTCCGGGAAGCAGAGGGTCCTCACGTTGCTCTGTGCTAACAGAGCATTACACTGTGAGCCATTAGGCACTGATGGGGGGGGAGTGACTGGTAGCAGGGACTTTTGTCCCTTTAGAAATGTGTATGGGAGGGAGTGACCAGAAGTGAAAAGGGTGCATAACGTTGCATGCTTTATGATATAATACCTATGGCTTTAGAACCCACAGGGGATTTGTTAGGCTCACATGAATCTGCATGATGCTGTTGTGACTTAAATGCAGGATGGGGAGAATAAAACTAAAGCCATTCCTCAACATATTTCTATGACAATGTATACAGTGTACAGTTATTTTACTATGAAAGGCTAGCTTATTATGCAATGTGATTTGCTTCCAATGCATTGCCAGACATAAATATGTAAGCACATGAAATGTAAAGCAAAACCTTAATATCTATATCAACTAAACATGGGAAGATGTGCACAGTTGCTTAAATTGACCACATCCCAGTATAACAATTTAAATAAAGTGTGTGATCCTGGGCAATTAATTTAATCACATTGGGCCTCATTACACGGATGGCGGTGAACCATGGCGCTATTAGCGCCATGGTTCATGCCGGTAAAATACCGGCACCGCCTTGGTGGAAAGGGGAATTACCGCCCTATTCCAAGGTTGGCGGGGCGGTAATTCCACCTTACACCATTGCCCTTCCCCATTCCCATTTTTGCCCCATAGGGCTCTATGGGAATGGGGAAGGCGCTAATTACGGTACCGCAAATTTCGGTACCGTAATTAGCACCAAAGTCCCTTTGCGGGTTGGTTTTTAACGCCTGCAAAAAGCATGCATTAAATTCCCCAACCCGCAAAGGGACCTCGTAGTAAGGCGGTAAGGATTTACCGGTACCAGCAAAATACCGGTACCGGTAAATCCTTACCGCCATCCGTGTAATGAGGCCCATTGTCTTATCTGAAGCTCTGTACATGATTCTCATTAACTTCAAAGCTTATGTTATAATATCTTGCTATTATAATACAAAAAACTAATGACTATAGAGTTGCTCCATATATAAGAATAGTGCAATTTAGGTATTTTGCACCACAAAGTTATTTGCCACTTGGCTTACTTATGGCAACTTATTTTACAGCTGCTTCCATGATGCCTCCACGTATTAAAGACTGATGATTCTCCTTGCAATGTCCTTTTCTGTAACGTCACTTCTGTTGGTGCAATTCATATGCAAATTAGGAGGTTTCCATGTATTTTACACCAGAGCGCCTAGACAGAACTCTAATTGATGAGTTTCATGCATATGCAATGATCCTGCAGTTTTTTTTTAATGTGTAAAAACGCCATTTTCCACTAATGTTACCAAAAAGGTAGATTGGGGCAGGGGTGGCCAGGTGGGGGTGTGAATGAGACTATGACACGCACTGCATTTCGTGGCTATCTTCACCCCACAATGTTGCAATGCTGGATACTCCCCTGACCCCAAATGTGATTATACAAATGTGACCCTCACTAGTATCAGCCCACAGCCCACCTCTACAACATACACGCAGCTGAGCTGAGCTCAGCATTATGTAACCTCAGCCAGGTTTGTACTGTCAAACTACATGATATTGAATGCAGCGGCCAAAATGTGCCCCCCTGGCCCTCCCACCAAAAGATGGGGGACGGGGGGCAAAAATGCATGCCACTTAATTGGGGGGGACTTCTTCCCCCATCCGCACATATAATTACGCCCATGTTGGGGCTGCCTTCCTCCATGTGCTTGCTCCCCTTACCTGTTCTCGGTCAAGCCAAGGGCTGCCTTAATAGCTATGTTAATGCTTCGCCATGGCCCCTTCACAGTGCCGGCTCGTTCACAGCAAAGGGTTTGCGAGAGAACCTAAACCCATTTACTGCCGTGGCAGCCATTTTAGCACTGGGCGGAGAAGTCTGTTTTTGTGGCAGTGTTTTTGAATGCAGTAGATTTCGCATTTGTGTGTATGCCGGGAATATTGCAAAAGCTTCCAAGAAAACTTCTTTACTGCCCCTGCTACTGGTGGTCTCCCAGTACGCCTATCACTGGGCCTCAAATAAGGAATCGTCAGAATGGCCATACCCATTACTGGTCATGTGTATACCAACAGGGGTGGACTGGCCTACAGGGAACTCTTGAGATTTCCCGCTAGGCCTCTGCACCCTGGGACACTTTTGTGTAGGTATTTCCAAATGTAGGCAAAGGTTTGAGCTTGCTGAAAATGTGTACTATGGGGCCACTTTGATAATTATTTCCAGGGCCTCTTTTGGTTCCTGGTCCACCCCTGTAAACCAGCCATACCAATTAATGTCCATGGCTTGGCTAGCCCCACCTGTTCCTGGGTACATGGCATTGCTCTTTCCTGCTACAGGCACTTGGAGACGGGTGGCTCCAGCACTGGGCTTGTGGCGATTGCGTTACAGTGTCTCTAACAAAATGAACACAGGAAATACGAGTGGAGACTTGATGTGTGTAGAGGAATAGGAAACATTCACACCTGGAGATAGCAGGGTTATCAGAAATAAAGGGAAATAGAAACGAAATGTCAGAAAAATAAAAACAGCAAAACCAGGAGCATTACTTATATACGTATTGAAAATAGTTCATATGAAACAAAGATGCAATGTAACAGTAAATCGCAGGTCAGTGAGACTACATAGCAGGGTGATACATGGGCATGGTTAGAAAAAGGGCACATCCTAGTCTAGATCAGAGCTGTTTGGATCCGGGGAGTTGCACATTTAAGAAAGAATGAGCTCTCTTTTTACCTATTTATTTATTTGAGTTTTTTTCTTAACATGCTGCTTGCCATACATCAATCTCATCAGAGAACTGCAACATGTGCAAGGGCAGCTCTCTGTAAACGTTCCTGTTCGGGTGATGGGAACTGATTGGGACTTTCGCATCTGAAATCCAGGGGATACCTCCACCAGGTCACTAGTGAAATAAGCATCTTCTTTCAAGACATTTAAAATGAACCCCTGCTGCCCTGTACAATCATGTATGTCCAATATGTCTGCATGGCATGCACAAAAAGGTGTGTTTTTAACCTGTGGGAAGTTCAAGTGGTCTTTAAATTGTGCATAACTTCAAGCTGCAGGTTGGGGTTTTATAAGTCTTGTAAGTTGCAGAAGCAAGAGGAAAATGACAAGGCTGGCATTACTTTACATTCAATTACTTTCACTCTTAAGTGCGTTATATAAAGCTACAATCGTGCTCTCCTTGCAGGCAGTATTCCTGTACGGGTTCATATAGTTGTCAGGTTGGTTTATTAAATACTTTTACATTTCAGAGTTGGTGAAATATGTAGTCAGTCAACGCCTAAATTGCAGACCGTGCTCAAATCCCAGCGTCCCCACTTAACTAACGTGTGTGATCTTGAGCACATCATTTTCGGTTGCTGTTACCTATCTGCCAAAACTGTGTCAATAGGAAGGATTAGGCGACTGTAGATGATAGATACATTTATAGTGGCTTTAGTGCCCATTCATGTACAGACAGACCTCAAAGTGTCGTACCTCTTGTTATGATTTTCCTGTAATGTAACTCCCCATAATGTACTGCGAATCAAAGATTGATGTCACACCTTGTGATGTGATTTTCTGTGTAGCTCCCGAAGTTAATATACGTGCAAAGTAGAGGGCTTGAAGGACTTTTGTCTCACAGGGCCTAGCACATCCTAGAACTGTGGGGGTGAAGGGATCGGATGGAGAACCCGGCTTTGACAATGGCCCTTTACAATGAAAGAGCAGTTCTACCATCACTGCCATCACTCACACAGTGCCTGCTCTGGAAGCTGACAGCACGTCACAGATCACTTCACTGCTGTCATCCTGACAGCTGCCTGGGAGTTCCGCCAGGTAACATTTTTAGGGAATGACGCGGAGTTTCTGTGAGCATTTCTCTCGCCTTGAGGCAGAGGCGAGGGATAACTTCACTGAAGGTTCCCTGACATGTTACTGGCATGCCTGGATGGTTTCTTTAAGCTGTTGTCCTAGGAGGGAGGCAGCCCATCACATATCAGGACCGGCCGGTGCCTCTTCAAGGCTAGTCGAGTTTGGGTAGGACCAGTCACGTGTCAGGCCTGAGAGTTTCTGGGGAATGGTTCCCCTGAAAGCCTGGGACCTATTCTAATGATCACTGACTTACTTTGATTTTTGGCTATGGCTGAATGGGTTGTCGCCATGTTTTCCACCACGGTTCATCCATGGATGTGGCTGGCCCAGAGGCCCTGATTCCATGTTTTGCAGTAGTTGTTTTTGAAAAATGTCATGCAGCCGTTACTGTTACCTTGTGCATAGAAAGGAGCAGTACCGCACGATTATGTGGTCATGGAAGAGTGCAAAATGGCAAAGACGGCATTGCATTGCCTGAAAATAACGAATACAAAACGCTGAATGCGCTTTCACTGTGCATTCGGCGGTAACCAAAATACTGAATCCCATTATACTGATCAAGGGAAGCAGGGGTTGCTGGGATGTCCCACGCTTAATGGGTCCGGGGGATGCATGGGTGTCCCCTGATACCATTCCATGGATAGTGGGGGACAATAAAGTAGAAACGAAGAAAAAAAGGACCCTGTGGTGCAAATGTGTCATCCCACGTTAGTGAAAGGGAACTGACGTTGCAGGGAGAGAGAGGAGTCGGCGGCACAGGAAAGAAGGCAAGTGTGCAGTTAACAAGTGTGTATGGGTAAACGTAGCGGGTGCCCATATACGGGTGATGCAGGAAAGAGTGATCACTGCGCGGCACCATTTTCTAATTCAACATATTTTCCGATTCGAAATAACAGGACACACAGTCTTCTCATTCATCCAGACGGCTGTGGCCCAAATACATCAGCCATGACCTCTGCTGCATGTGTGGAAAACCAGAAACTGAGTGGCGGACATTTTATAGACACAATACTCAATCTATCCAGCATCTCTACTGCAGGAAGCCAACCAGAAGCCTTCACTGCGAGCAAGAGCTCACTATACTTCCAGAGGAGGCCACAAAGGTAGTTGCCTGACTTTCTGGCAAGATGATGGGTAAAGTGACACCCAAGAAGGGCTATGTCCGTAGGGGGACACGCACGCACGCACGCACGCACGCACGCACGCACGCACGCACGCACGCACACACACACACACACACACACACACACACACACACACACACACACACACACACACACACACACACACACACACACACACACACACACACACACACACACACACACACACACACACACACACACACACACACACACACACACACACACACACACACACACACACACACACACACACACACACACACACACACACACACACACACACACACACACACACACACACACACACACACACACACACACACACACACACACACACACACACACACACACACACACACACACACACACACACACACACCCACCCACCCCCGAGGTGGATGACTTCAGGTTGAGGGTGAAGCATAGAAAGGAGGTATGTGGAAGAGGAAATTGACCTGTCCCTCCACTCATCACACATTGGTGGGAGGAGAAGGCAGCTTCCAAGCTAGACCACGATTTGGGAAGGTAGGAAGTGGCAGCTGAACTCTTAAAACATGGAGATAAACTACGTAAGGGAACATACCAACTGTCTGTAAATGTTACCAAAATAATGCATGTTTTCACCGGTGCAGAGGAGAGCTTACCAGGGATATCGACATGTGCCATTAGCGGGTCCACAAAGATACCTGACCACCTAATCGCCATACACAAATCATATGTCCGATGCATGGACCCCACCCATGGTAGCTCCTCGTTACCCACGTCTGGCGCCACAAACAGTATCCCTGACTCACACACTGGGCTCTTCAGTTCTCATATACCATGCAAGAGTCGTTCACCCAGTTCCAGGTTTGACTTTGCATTCCCTGACTTGCTTTCCTGCATCTAAAATGGGAACATCCAAACTACAAATCCCAGAATACAAAGGGAAACCCATGACAGAATGCCTTACTCTTGCATGACATGGCAGAACTTGAGTGCTCTGTGCACACAAGGCCCTCAGAATGGCATGAGTTGTGTTGTGAATCTTCCAGGATCAGCCTCATTACGAGTATGGCGTTAAGGCAACAATGGTGCCGGTATCGCTACCGGCACGTTGTTACCGTATCACCATACTATGAGTTCTGGTCGCAGATGCCCTTACAGCAATCAGGTTTTACCGGGTGGCCGTACCAGCACCCGCGAGCAGAAATTGATGGTAGCAACGGTACCGTTAATAATGGTACTGTTGCTACCACCCTCCCCATTGGGGAATGGGCATTCATTTTTACCGGCACCCAGAAGAGGGAAATTACCGGGTCCGCTGAGGTCAAAATGACCCCGTAAATGCCCTTTTCTGGACACCATACAAAAATCAATACTGGCGGCAGTCGTGCCTTTACTACAGGCCCGGCTACCCCCATACTCGTAATGAGGCCCAATGCGCAGCCACTGACTGTGCACTCACTATACCATCAACAGGTGCTGCAACAACAAATGAGGGCACTGGTTCTGTCAGTGCTGCTTTTCAGAAGGTTGCTAAACAAAACTCTGCCACCACCCCCATTTCCAACACACAAAGGGTAGTCCCCCAGATGAACCATTCAGGAACAAATTTGATAACCCAGTCTCAATTTAAACTGGGTCCCATTCCGTGAGTTGTATACATCACCTCACAGAATGAGAAATACACAGTGTACCAAATTTTTCATTTAATATAAAAAAATCATAGTTTTATTTCGTAGGCCATAGGTCCTACGTACACCAATCATAAAAAACACCACATACAGACATGTATCAATGTGTAAAATGTGTAAAATGCATCTATTAACAATTTCATGATGTAATCATAAAAGCACAGGTGACACAGCGAGGATTATATATACCAGAGCAGGGCGGGCGCACATTCTAACTTCCTGGCCCTATCTGGCTAACAAGTCACAGATATGCTCCGTGTGGCAGTGTCACCCAATTACAATGCTAAAACTAATTAGACATGGCGAATTAAATTACGCCTGACCAAAAAAACACCCGTTTCCGCCACCACTGCCCCACCTGCAATGCTGCCGCCGCCTCGGCTACAGCCACAAAAACATCCCTATCAGGCATCTCAGGGACTGCCGCTGCTGCAGCCCCCACTGCCACAACCTTTGTTTCAGCCACCACCAGGTGCACTGTAGCAACCACCGCAGCTGCAGCCATCACCACTGCTGCTGCAGCCATCACCACCGCAGCTGCAGCCATCACCACCGCTGCTGCAGGTACCATCACCTCTGCTACCTCAGCTGGAAGGCAGCAATACCACCACAGACTGTTTATTTCTACTTCCAAGCCACTTCAGACACAGTAGCAGCAGAGGCAGCTTTTGTTGCCAGGGGGGCGGATAATTAAAGTGGCAGCGGGAGGATGGGAGGTGCACCACGGGGACTTGGGGCGGTAGACGCCCCCCCCCTGCTCTCCCCCTGGCTACGCCACTGTTCAGACAGTCCCTGAAGCTGCTGGCACACTATTGACTAGGGCAACCGTCAGCAGCCGGCACCCAGACCAGCAGAGCACTGTACTACACTGGGGGAAGGGGATGATGGAGCTAAGTGGCTCATATCATCTGACCCCCGCCGTCCCCCCCCCATGGTTCTGACCCTTGTAGCGTCACTTTAGGGGATGCTAAGTAGGGCATCACTTCTCCTTCTGCACCTAATGGCAACAATGCTGGCATAGAGGGCATGTGTCAGACCATGCAGGCAAGCAGGTGACTGGTGTTTCAAGAACGGAGCAGGTCGATTTGGCGCAGCTAAATCGGCGTGGGCCGATTCTCTGCAACCGCTTCCGCGCTGGAGACATTTGGGCACGCCCATTTTGCCGCATTCAGTTCTGCGCAGGGACGTTTCTCGGCAGGGATCTTTTGGCAGCAGGAAAGACGTTTTTTTTTTCCATATACGCTAAACCTGCACAATATCCAACAGGCGACTTTCGGGGGAAACAGAGATAGCTGCAGACAGCACCTTGACTCGCGGAGCTATCACGCCTGCAATGCATCAGTCGAGGTGCAGTAAAATATCCTAAACAGCCAAAACCGTCCTCCAGAAAAGAAATAGAAAAGAAACTTTTGGTTGATGCTAATGCTTAGAGGCTAATATATGAAGTTACTTCAGCACTATTGCGGGTCCGCCTCCCTTTCCAAGTGACATTCTGGAGTTTGTGTCACGAGAGACCAAAATGCCCTTCCAAAAACGCAATATTTTGCAGGAGGAAGAGGGGGTCGGAGGGCAAAGGTTTTACATTTAACTAAAGTGCACCCCGCAAGAAGGCTGCAGCGTACACTCGCGTGCTAATATTAACCTCTGTCCTATAGCGCTTGAAACCAATGTCGCTGGTTTGCAGAGCTTTAAATAAAATGCAGCAATACTCGATCTGATGGTACCCATTTTACTGCGCATGACAAGCTCAAGAGGGGAACTGGCCTATTAGGGGTCCTAAAGCTTCCTCGGAAACCAATAGGAATGAGGCGGCAGCATCAGTAGCTGACACCGTCCCAACCCTGCCAGCCTTTCCAATGCATCGGCTTGTCACGCAATTTCCAGGTTTCAATAAAGGCCAGTCAGTGCTAATAAGCCTAACGAATGTGCTAGAATTCTAACCTCTGGTGTAGATTTCCACCTCAGGCAGGTGCATTGACCTCCATTTGGCGTGAGGGCGTTTAAACGTGGCTGCAATGTCAGCCATGTCCAAATGTCCCTTCCATCGCGCCAAATAAGCGGCGCCAGAAAGGCTTCTGTGCCAAAATGGGCACGCCGAACTGGCCGCCGTGCCAAACCGGCCCGCACCAAAAAGGGGTGTACCGTTCAAGAAGACCTTACTCGGTAGCCGGTGGCAGCCATGCAAATGGTTAGATCCTCAAATTACTGGGTGCTGAAGAAGTCTGCAAGGTACTTTCAGTTAATGTGTAGGGCCATGAACAAACTTGCCAGGCTCATTTCCACCCAGAGCCATAGAACCTGTGAACCGACAGGGGATACTGGGGGTGGCGGGAGGGTTGGTGCAATGCCATGGACATTGGCGAGAATTGCCGTCACATCACCCAAGCTTGCCTTAGGACTGGCAAAGGATGCTTGCTCGCATCTGATCAACTGCACAGTTATTTTTCTTCTGTCCATTCATTCATCTGTTACCAGCAGTGTAGCAGGACCTTCCCTCCCCCTTCCCAGTATCTCGAGTTCTTGAAAAGAACTTGTTGGGAGTCATGGAGAGATTGAGAAGTAGGGACTAGGGAGGTGGGGTACATCATGCAGGAAATACATTTCATGTTGCACTTATATCTATTTAAGTTTAAGTGATTTTTTTTATAATGCACCTAATACCATACAGGAGTTTGGTTTCTAAGCGTGGATCCAGGATTCGAACCTTTGTTGCTCTGCATGGTCTTGCTTCCAAGACCAGCGCGTTGCCCCCTGTGCCATCCTCTGTTCACTTCATGTGTGCAATGCTTTTAGTAAGTGTGAAATGATACAGAATGTCATATTGCTTCATAATAAATTACATAGTGGAAAAGGAAGACAGAAGATCAAACAAAAGCCATCAAACAACATGGTCAACGAGGCTCCGCCAGATGATTCGGCCGCCGGAGCATCGTCGAGATTGGATGGCTGCAGAGTGCCCTTCATAACTGTCCGAGTCCTGGAGTTCCAGGCCAGGCACTGGGACCCACTGCCCCATTGCCGGGTTGTGGAGCAGCACAAGGAGGTGAACTTCCCAAACGTTGTGGGGTTTAGTTGAAGTGATTGCGCTGTACACCTCAGGCAGCCAAATAACCCCCGTAGAAAGTGCGCCATGCTGTAACGCTCCTCGAGCCCGTTTCCAGGGTTCTAGATTGGAGTGAGGAGCCAAGGCGTGTATCCAGAGTAACCTGCTAATGCCTCATAGGGCTCTATGGAGTTTCGATGACGAACATATTTTAGTGGTAATTCTGGTCAACCTAATTTGTGTCCCCCCCGTTTCGTTTCGTTTTTCTGCCCTACCCACAGCCTTCCAGCCCTTCACAATTCACACACCATGGTACATATATATATATATATATGCCGAGCTGCTAAAATCAGCGGGGCCAAAATGACAACTATCTAACATCCACTGGCTTGCATATAGATTTCAATGTCCTCATTCCCTATCTGCAACTGGGGCAGCCACAGGTGTTTTGAGGGGTGGAGTGTGAGTTTGGAATGTAGAAAGGTAGATGAAATCTTTATTCAGAAATAAGAATTTCCATCAAAGAACACACAATACAATAAAATACAGTACAGCAATAACATTCATTTAGAGACAATCAAAATCTTGCGGTCTACAGAAAATAAACTAAAATCATTCATCAAAACATACAAATTCCCTGCGTAACATTAGAGCTCGCACAATGTATAAATGCGTTGTGGGCTGTCAGCAGGTCCGGGACTGACAATAAAAATCTAAGCGCTAACTGCAAGTGTCTAAGCTCGGATGCTCTTAATACTGGAATCATACGATCTTTCCATTACTAAGTAGGGCAGAAAACAGGAAGTGCAGCAAATCATTCGAATGACTCTTACAGCAAGGGCAACGTGTCCTCTCAGTGCAATTTATTGATGACAAAAACACCCTTTCCCCCAGTGAAGAAAAGATTTGCTCTGAAAGCCATAATCACTGCCCTTTTCCTTGGTGTGGATTTAGGCTGGCCCTACAATTTTGGGGGCAAGATTGCAGTAATAGAATTGTGCACTTTGCTTCTGCAATTCACTCTTACTCCTTATGCTCACTCTATGAGGAGAGAAGATGTCTATTAACTCTTTCCTGTCAGTGTTGCCTGCGCGCAGTTCATCGCCAAACAAATGCCCAAAACCAAGCTCATGGAAGGATCAGCCAAGGCGTGGCAGCACAGGGATTTGGGGCTATAAGATCCCTTACCAGGGCTCTGGTTATTGACAGTGGGGCATCTCCCCCAGACGCAGCCAGTAGATTAGGGGCTGCATTGCTATGAGGCCTTCCACATATGCTACTTCAAGTTCTTTATGAAACACGCGCCCTGCAAAGCCCCCTGTTAAACCCATGATATTCTTCAGGAACATATTTTCAATTATTATTTTTGTTTTGTTTGGTAATGACCCCACTCGGCCACACCATACGTCAGCAGAGGTACTGATTTTGCTGCGTACATTGCAAAGGGTGTGATCCATGGGCAAGCCCCCAGTCTTCCCCCAAATCTCGGGATTGAGCCGTTATTTGAGATGGCTTTACGGCTTCTTGCTTTATGTGTAAAAACCAGCCCAAGTCACTAGAGATCGTCACCCCAAGGTAACAAAATTATTCAACCCATTTAAGACTTTTCCCCTCTAGTAGCATGGCATTCCCTCATGTTTGACTTTTACCAATGCACACGACCTTTGATTTCCCTGCGTAAATTGTCAGGCCTCTCTCTTTCATGTAGCCATTAAATCCATTAACCAATCTCTGAAGGGTGTGCTTGGTCCTGGCCATCAGGACTGCAATATCCGTATACAGGGATGCACACACCCTTCGGTTAGCTATCCCCGGGGACATCACTCACCAAGTCAGCTAAAACATTTGGTAAAGAATCTATGTAAAGATTGAAAAGGAGTGAGGCCAAGACGCAGCCCTGTCGTACTCCAAGAGAGATCTTAAATGCTTGTGTTTCTTGGCCTTGGTTTCCCAGTCTTACTTTTGTCATCAAATTGGTACGCATATAAACCAAGATCATTATCAGCTTGCCATGGAGTGCAAAATGCTCCAGAGCTTGCCATGGTCTACACAATCGAAAGCAGTCGAGAGGTCCATAAAAGTTAAGTAAATCGTGCCCTTACGGGTGTGAACATATTTATCCAGAACCAGACGTAGGTTTACTATCTGATCAACTGTTCCAATACCCTCTCGGAAACCATTTTGGTACTCCGAGAGGACTCGATTCTCAGTGACTCAAGCCCTAATCTTTTGATGTCGTAGCCGTCCAAACGACTTAGCCGAGGTGTCAAAAAGAAAAATTGGGCGGTAGCAAGATGGGTCCGATCTGTCTCCCTTATTGAAAATTGGAACAATGACTGCCTCCCTGCATGAATCTGGGAAAATCTCCAAGTGCAGTATTATGTTAAATACCAAAGTAGCAGTCGGCACCCAAATCGCCTTCTCATGTTTAAAGAATTCTATTGAAATGGAGTCCAGTCCTGCCGCTATGCCATTTGCAGATCCAGTAAGGGCCATTGCTACCTCGTCTATTGGCACCACCGGGCTTGGGCCATATTATAGGTGTTATAGGTGGCCACTCTGCCTCTTATGCCATCGGTCTCTCGAGGTCGCTATTTTTGTTTAATGCTGAGAAATGCTTAATCCACATTACCTCACCCACCTGTTCAACATGCCCCTTTGCTGGCGTGTTCTCGGCACGCAGACTATCTGCAATTACCTTCCAATAGACCCTTATATTGCCCAACAAAGCAGCCCTCTCCAATTTTGGAAGAACTAATTATAGGTCGGGTGGGGGTAAGAATAGGTGTGTTTTTTGGCGAATGGGAGGTTTTGTCACAGCAGATTTCATCGAGTTTTTTTAATGGATTTTTCAAAAATATATGTGGGTAGGTTTGATAGGGGGGCATGTGGGGGTCACTCCACATATATTAGCGGCAAAATCAACTGTTCAAAAACAAAAAACAACCCAAAAAAAAAATTGATTAAATCTACCGCAATAAAAGATATCCTAGAGCCCCGCTCTGCCGTGTCCGGCCCATTCCCTGCATTGTCTAATAGTGCTTATATAGCATTTTGCACACCAAAGCAAAGCACTTTATGAAGATGACACGAGGTCTGAAGAACAGTGATGATATGATGCAAAAATATAACAGAGAAGTTCGAGTACGAAACAGGCATTAAAATACAGCCACAAAATGAAGGAAACATGATATGATTAACCAAGTAAAGCATAACATCGAAAATGAGACCACAATGCATCATTAGCACAATATCATGAATGAAATAACTCCTACATGAACAAGCAGCGGGAAGGGAAAAGTACAACCAGCCAGTTGAGGACTGACTATACCACAAAAGGCCTCCTGACAAGTCATGGAAGGGCTGCAGAAACCAAAGTGTGGAAGCGGAAGAGGGAATAAACAGCCAGGATGAAGATAACCAACAGTACCAGCAGTGGAAGGGGGTCAGGATAGAGATCCTCCATGATCTAGACTTGCCCGATCCTCCAGGGACATAGGCCCAATTACAAGGTGTATCTGCCAATGGATCAGCTCAAGGTCTCCACCACCAGCAGCAGCGCTCACCACCACTCCCCCAAGAGCCAGTGGGTGAAACAAGGCACAAGCACCACAGAAAGAGCAAGCTGGGGAATTTCCAAGACGTGCACAACTGCAAGAATGAAAGCAAAGGGCGATGACATGTGAATCCCGGACCGACACGGCAGCACTGACCGGGCAGCAAAAAAAGGAATCTGCCACAAGCAGTCCAAGGCCACAGCCGAACCGAGGCAACCCTGCAAGGGTCAAAGAAGCCCAACGACCACAGCCTGCTGCAGCCAACACCACGATGCCAGCTTCACCAGCCGCATGTCTAGGTCAGCAAGCAGGAATGTGCAGGCTGTGGCAGCCAAAAGGCACCCACAATGCTGGGCACTGTAGCATTGTCATCTCTGGCAGATAGTACATGCTGTGCTGTTGTGTTGCATGAGGAGGAAAGATGCTACCTTTCTGCATCTACCACGGCAAATGTATTTTTGTAACTATGCATAATAAGGTTCTATGCGAAAATGTCCCCAGGAAAATGTAGTCATGTTACCCTAAACATGATCCAAACCTCTAATACAACCTCCCCAATCACGCTACCTGCATTCCAAACCCTTACTGGAGCTCTAATTACAACCCATATTCTAGCCTGAATCATTACCTAACACTAGCCATTCAGCGTGCTAAAGCATTTCATTTGTATGTGATTCAACACAAAACACAAATAAAACCTGAACAGTGGCCCAAACTCCTGCTCCATCAGACACTCGCCACAAATTCCATAGCCCTTTCCCTAACTAAACACCCTTTTTTACCACAAAGTCCAGGGGCAGACTCTGCCCACCATCCCTCGCCTAAACCCCACCCCTTTATAGATACGTAAACCAAACCCACTATCTACCAAGTGGCAATAAAACAATTCAACCTAAAGAAATTCGACCAATTTGAATTTGACCCAAGTGGTGAATACCCTAATCCTAACCTTGCCCTGACCCTAACTGCAAATCTAACACTTACACTAATGCCTTATGCAACCATAAACCCTAGGTTTATCCTAACACTACCTTACGCCTACATCACCAGCCCACCCACAAACCACTCTGACTCCAACCTGCATCATAATTCTAACCAACATCTTTATTCTAACCCTAACTTTACCCGAACACCTATCCTAACCCTAATCACAAGCCCACTAAACCCTCCTTAACCCTAACACTTACACTAGCAGTAGTGCATTTTTTGGCTACTTTTTCCAGCTGCATTTTCTGACTACTTTTTGTTTGGGGACTTTTTCACTGCAGGCGTGTCTTTCCCACGGTTTTTTCACGGACTACATTTTTGTTGGCAACATTTTCACTGGCTACCCAATATAATCTGATGGCTAGAGATCCTATTGCTTTGCACAGGTCTATACTCTCTGCAAATGGATGTTCTATTTGGTACAGTACGATCCAAGACCTAAGATTATCATTCAAATCAATGAAGCCATTCCACACTTCCACAGGCCGCCCGTCACCTAAACTTTCCATAACTATGCATATATGGTGCCCCCTGAATATTCTTTCCTACGGTTTAGGGAATGCCCACTTTTTCCATGCTACTGAAAGCACTGTGGGTAGCATTTGGGCAACCCTGCCCACCAGGAGTCAGGCTGAACTATGGGACCACTGCTTTCAAAATATTAAAAGCTGTGAAGTCACAGAGATGGGGAGGGCCGCGAGGCTGTGCAGGGCAGTGCAACCCCTGAAAGGAGGCGATTGACCCAAAAGCCTGTGGGTGTTTTCCATCGGGGCAGGTGGCTATGAAGTCATGAGGGAGTAGGGATTTCTTTAGAGGGCAGCAAGATGGGAAAGTTAGAAATAATGCTTTAGTTTGCAATTTAGGGACATTGGGCCTCTTTACAAGTTTAATGGTAAAAATAAACAGCCATAACGAGCCCATTTACTGCCAAATTTGTTTACCGCTACCACCACTCGGCCCGTGGCAATACCACAGGATTCTGAGTGGTGGTTGGCGACTGTGAATCTCTATTTTTGGTGTCCAACGGACCCCATGTGGATTTGTTATGGTTTTACCGGGAGTGGTATTACCGTGCGGTAAATCTACAGATTTTTTACCTTGAAGCGAAGGATTTATTCCGCATAATGGAACAAAACAAAAAGAAAAACGCTTCTACCCAGGGGTATAGTTTAGAGCAGATGAGGGGGGTGAGCAGGGCTGGGTGGGTGCTCAGAGATTAAAGGGGGGTCTCCCCTTTTGAAAGAATTGCTTCACAGGTAAAAACATGGAAGGGAAAATTAAGGTGGGTTGATTTGAGCCCGATGGGTGATACAGGGGCTTCTCTGGTTCTGCATCTGAAGTCAAATATATATTTATTTTTTAAAAGAAATGCTTCGCATATGATTTGAGTACATAGACACATCATTTAAATGACTGGTAAATGGCATCAGTAGCTGTGTGTCTGATCCAAATCTGGACAATGGTGTGAATACCTGGCCTAATACGATGGCAGTGGTGGTGAAAACATTTAATTATTTAGATTTTTGTAGGCTGCCTAAAGTCAGCCGGAAAAAAAATCGGTCTTTTGGTTAGGCGATCTACAAAAAATGAAATAATGACGTAGAACCTTCTAAACAGACTCCCTGTTTTTAATGGCGTGTTGAAGCATGAACGCGTCCCAAAGCCCCTGTGTCTCACTCCTCTGCACTCTTACACCTCGAGAGCTCCCAAGCGATCTCACGTCCACTCTATTTGCCCTTCCTGAAAGTGGCGGGAAAGGCCAGTCAGCCCTCGAAGTCTCAGTCCCTGACCCTTGACCTTTATTGTTATTTTTCTTAATGGTAACCTGATTACCTGGGCTATCAGCAGGTGGTCTTCAGGCAACGACACGGCCCCCTCACCCCCTCGTCCCCCACCCTGCTCCATCTGGTGAAAGACCAAGGAGTGCACTTTGTCCCCCGAGCAGGTTCCAGATCAAACACGGAAACACTTGCTGGTTCACATCTATTCGTGTGTGGAGGCTTTCATAATGAAATGTGTGTTCTGTGGGGCGTCAGCTCACAGCGAGAGCGAGGAGACTTCCTGCAATGCATCATGGGTGGAGGTCAGGCAGGCGTCCTCGCGCTAACCTTCAGGGCCGTACAGTCCCCTTCTTAGAGATGGGAGAGCCAGCGAATTCAAGGGCAGAATGAAGCCAGAGCTGAGCCAGGGGTGCTTGCTCGGCTCCAAGGTCTAAACACGAACAGAGTTGGCAAAAGAGCCTCTCTACCCCTATACAAAAATACAAAACCCATACCTGGTCCCCTGCCACTCCACCTTCTACCACACACAACCCATACCAGTGACCTGCCTCCCTAACTCCCACAACCCAAAACCCATAACTGGCCTGGACCTCTGCCTCTCTACCAAAAACACACAAACCCCATACCTTGTGCCCTGCCTCTCACCTCTATATCATAACACACAACCCATACCTAGTGTCCAAATTTTGGCAGATAAATCGAGATAAAATACTTTGCCCAGGATCACGCACTTTTGTAAAGAGGTAAATCTGGGATTTGAGCTTAGCCTGCACTTGACCACATATCTTCTCAGTTCTAGCTGATATGGCTTTAGAGAGCTAAAATAATAGTCTGTTTTATATTGATGACTTGAAAAGTACATGTGACAAATCAACTTTCTGGCCACCAGTGGTCCAGGGATGAATATTGGTTTCTAAAACATCAATCAGACCCACACCTCTAGTAAACCAGAAGGGATCCGAACAGATTGGAAACACAAGCAAATTATAAACCTCCTTGTCCAATTTTTGTAACATGGTCGGAATGGCAGGCTTATCTCCGCAAGGTCGCCGATCGTTGGTTAGTTGCAACACAGCAAAAATACAATTATTACTCAATGATATAAGTGACTGTCCAATCAAGGTTGTATAAAATATCTACTTTATTATTATCACAACAGACCATTCTAACACACTACAAAATACAACCCAATCTGTAAATGGATGCAGAGGACAGACAGTTTCAAAGAAGGAAAAGGGATGCACTCTGGATACTTACAAAAGTGTAGTCGGTATAGTAAATAATCGCAATAGTTCAAGGATACTTGCTTTCACAAAGAGAGCAATGGGTCGTAAATTGTCAATAGGGGCCTTCGGAGAAGGACCATGGGGACAGACCCACAATGTACCTTGTGCTGTAGGAGGTCTTGGTGCTCGACAGGGTTGAGTTCAAGATGCTAGACAGCTGCGGGTATTAGGTGGCAGGCAGTGTGGTGAGCGAAGCTGGACGGACAGCTGCAGGCTGGCCTACACAGCAACTCTGGGTCAGGAATCATCACAGTGCTGGTCAGCAGTTCTGAAGCACAAGCCGCAACGCCTTGGACGGCTTTAGCGACTGCGGCGTAACAACAGTCAGCGCTGCAGTTGGTGGCAGCTCGAGGGGCTAGACTGGTTTGAAAATGTGTTTTAAGGCAGACGTCGGTAGATGCTTGTTGATGTACTCCTCCTAGCTACTTCACTGGGCTCGTGTCGTCCTATAAGGTGGACGGCCCAAAGCTGAGGAGAGTGTTGCCGGAGCTGCCTTGTACTTTGTTTGGTTCAGAGACTCTCTGACACGTCCCACTTAGGAAGTTTGTTGTAGAGCCTAGCAGGGCACGCAGTGTACTGTCTGGGTACAGGTTCTGGAGCTGTGGGGGCGGGAGGGTCTTCTGGATTCGGTATCTCCCTCTGCTCCCTGGGAGATGTTTAGGGGAGGGATCCTGCTTCCCTCTTAGTGGTCCTGGCCTTCCTTCACTGGCAGGCGATGTAAGGCAGACTGCACCTTCAGCCAGGGTCCAATGCAGAGTTTTTCCTTCTGCTTCTGGTGAGGCCTTCAGATGATATGCCAAAAGAGGGGCTCAGTCCACTTTTAAAGCCAAATGTGCCACAGTGATTGGTGTAGGCTAAGCCTACCTTAGTGAACCAATCCTGGGTCCCCAACAACAATCTCCTGTATGCGTGCCCTCATAACCAGAGTGCTTGCAACAGAAAAGGTAAAGGGGTGAAAACATGTAATACTAAGTCCCACCCATCTTCCTGTCTGTTGTAGATCTCTCTGTGGGTCCTGATTAAAGCTGTAGGTCTCCATTGAAGCTGTTCCAAGACCAGACTTTCTGTCTCTGCCAAACCACATACTCCAACCTTCTTAATGGGGTCTCCCAGTGGGGATGCCTACTGTAAACATGCAGTCCCAGGCATGACATTTCCCTGTCAATCGATACTGAAGGCGAGAGCTGGCATCAGGTTGACACAGTACATATGAAAGGGTGTTGGGGGTTTCCTGTCTCTTTTGTTAGCTTCTGCCAGCCAGGCCCCATGTGGGCCTATTTGAATTAAACTATGATTAGTATGCAAATACTATCACTAGCTACAGGGCTCAACAAAAAGGCAGGGCGTATCCATGGAGCCTTTGTTAGTTAATTAGGCTGGCCTGGCAGGGGAAAAGTTTGCCCCTTCTGAGATGCCATGGGGTACTCCTGGCTGTCATATCCCAACTAAATATGAGAGGGGGGACTGTGCCTGTAGGCTGTGTCCACCCAGAGTACACAGGTCTATGTGTATGTTGTGCAGTAAGCATAGGAAAATGTGTGCGGATTAGCCCAGCGGTTGATCTACCATCATTCAATTTCATATAAAATTTCAAAAAAGCCCAGGCGAGCGCAAACCCACCATGCGGATGGTCAAATTCCTCACAGTACACACACAAGACTAGGAACCACAGAACTGCAAAGGTTGGTTGTCCAGTTGTTTTGGAGTACAACTCCCATAACCCCAACTAGCAAGGTCAATGAAAAGGGATACTGGGAGTGGTAGTCCAAACATATTATTGTAGCTGTACTCTCCCCATTATTGAACTGAGCACTGCACAAATGCAAGTAAGCCCTGCCTAAAAAAGACTTCAAGACATGTAATAAAAAACAAAACTATGTGACAAGGTTGCCTGCTTGAAATCATTGTTTAACACAGACATACACTTTGTTATCAAGCATGATCGAAGTAAATATGTGTTTCCACAATAAGCAAATTATTCTTTTCAGAATGGCAAGCCAGCAGACATTATGGACATACAATAGATTGCTTAAGTACGAAGTAGGCACAGTGTAGCTGTGTTTTTTTCAGGTACGAGTGTGCCCATCGAGTTCTTAATTCCTAATGTTCACATGTTGGCCCGTCACAGACAAGTGATCGCTCCCTGTTTCTGCGCACCTAAGGTGCTTCCCAAAGAAAGTTTCAACAGGGCTACTCAATCAGTGGTCGAAGTGTATGAAAACAAGCAGTGGAACTATGTTGCCTGGTGGCCTGTCCCCACAAACCCCATCACCACGCCCCCTCCCAAGCGCAATCCAAACCCCCAAACACGCCTGCTGTTTAAGGGAATGTTCAGTGCACTGCACTGAAATGCAAGGTTCAACTTCTTCCTACACTTTTATTTTAAAACCAAACCATTCCGGAACAGTTTCTTTGTAAAATAAAAGTATAGGAACAGTAAAACTTAAAAAATAAAAGTAGAGGAGCACCGCTCCCAACCGCTCCAGCACACTTTGACCAATGGATCACAATGCATGCCGACTCCAGAGGCACTGAGGTAATTTTGCAAGCCCCAGAGTAGGGCTCTTTGATGGATTGGGGCAATGCCCCCTTCCTCCAGCCTGGCAAGATGGCTTTTTTCAAGGGTAAGCAGGCAAGGCTTGCTCATAATTTCCAACCAGTGGCTTCAAACTGAGTGACAAGCTCGCAGGCGAGCCAGACACTTGACCCAAAACCCTGCTTGGCGCACCCTCCCCGCTCCATCCTTGAGTAGTTACCCTAAAACTGAAAAAGATACAACACCATTCCCAAGAAAAATACTAACAACATTTTCCAATTTTAGTGAAGAAATGCAACCAACAAACAAGAAAAGAAATATGTTAGGCGAACATATTTTGTTTTTTGAGGGAGGATTGAGGCTGTTTTTCAGACTAATGACCTGCCAGAAAGGGTGAGTAGTAGCAGGCTGCTGCATTGTGGGTACGCTTGCTTTGAATGACAAGCGCCTCTCACCACTGGAAGAGAATTGATTCTGCAGCTGTGAAGACAGGGTTTGCATTTATCTCAGGAAGACAAGGCATAGAGGGTTCATTCATCATGGCACAGTTTTTTTCTGAATGGTCTGAAGGTTGCCAGGATGGAGATGAAGGAGAAGAAGAGAGCGAAGGCTGCATTTGAGAAACGTATACTCTCTTCTTGTTCTAACAACTCCTCTTTTCTTATTCTGCTTGAATTATCTGCTGCCTTTGACACCGTGGATCATTCCTTGCTTTTGCAATTTCTCTCTTCCGTCTGTCTCAAAGGTTCTGTTCTTTCCTGGTTCTCCTCCTTTCTTTCTAATAGAACTTTTTTGGTCTCTTGGGCTGGCCAGACCTCCTCACCCTTCCCCCTTGAGCACAGTGTTCCCCAAGGATCAGTCTTGGGTCCTTTTCTTTTCTCTCTCTACACCTCCAAACTCTCAGCCATAATCTTCTCTTTTGGTCTTTCTCATCACTTTTATGCTGACGACACACAGCTTTTCCGATAGTTTTCATCTTTTACACCTGAAATCCATCACACTCTCACAGCATTTCTCTCTGCTATTAAATCTTGGATGGCCTCTCACGTCCTCGCTCTAAATGCAGGGAAGACTGAGGTGTTATTCTAACCTGCTAACGCTCTTCCTCCTCACCCACCACCCCCTTCCATATCTTTTCCACCTGCTAATCTCACTATCTCTTCTACTGCTCATAGCCTTGGTCTTTACTTTGATTCTGATCTTTCATTTGTTAACCATATCTCTCTTACATCTCATTCCTGTCGTTTACATCTTTAAAATATCCATAAAGTTCATCCTTTTCTCACTTTTCAAGCTACGAACTTTGTATGTCTTCCTTAATTTTTTCACTACTTTTCTATTGTTCTAATCCTCTTTTTGGTTTCCCGTGTTCTCGTCTTGCTCCTTTGAAATCTATTTATAATTCCTCTGTTCGTCTACTTTGTTTTCTTTCTTACCATGATTCTATTTCCTCCTCACTTGGCTGGTTACCCTTTCACTCTCAACTCAAATTTCACTTTCTTTGCCTAGTCTTTAAATCACTTTACGTGCTTGCACCTGACTATTTTGCGTCATTTATCCTTCTACAGTCCATCTACCTATCTCTGCTCCTCCTGTCTCTTCAGATTGAATGTTCCACATCCACCTTGTGCCCAGTCCCGGTTCCAGTCCTTTCAGCTTCTTGCTCCCCCACACTGGAATGCCCATCCACTGTCTATTCTTTCTATCACTGTTTTCTCTTTATTCCGTCTTTCTCTGAAAACCCATCTCTTACATAGTCCTTGATTGTCGGCTACCAGCATTGATGTTTTGTTGTTTATATACCATTATTTCTGTACTGTTCTTAGTTTTTAAATTGTACATCGCTTTGGATTAAAGCGCTATATAGAACACAATAATATACAAAATAAAATACAAATAGAAATACAACCAGTTAACAGTGCACCAACCATGCTTCCTGCCCCTCTGTGCGTTGACGTTACCACTGGAATTGTAAGACATCGTTTAGGGTCTGCAACTTGCTGCGTTCCAGATGTTTAGATCTACAACACTCATCATAGCTTGCCATAGCCTGTGCTGGCTGGAGCTGATGGGAGTTGTAGTCTAAAACATCTGGAGAACCAATTGCTGCAGACCCAATTGCAACCATGTCCCCATCCAGTATGCCTTTGCCCCGTGATTACAGCTGTAGCATGTCAGGCTCCTTTTTTCATCTATGTGCCCAGCATAGAAGATCCCTGGATGGCATTTTATTAATATGATCCGATGAGTCCCGTTGGTAGATGTGCGGGAGAAGGGCCCCCAGATGGCCTTCTTGCATATTGATTGTGTCTGTTTCTGCAATATGGTGTGGTGTGTGCATAGGTGCTCCACGGATCGCAGTATGAGGGGCGTGCCCAGTGCCCGAAAATTGTGTCCGGGCCAGGGCCCTGACAGGGCTCCCTAAAGTCCCCTGGAAACTCCAGCTCACCAAGCTTTAGAAAAAAATGCCTCGCCTTTTCACGATATCACTGCGCCAACCCTACTGTCTTCTTCTTGCTGATAGATTTTATCCATCAGCTGTGATTTTTGGATACCGAGGCTTGAGCCTCATTAGTCCATCTTCTCGGGTTGAGTGTGTACTGTAAATACCAGTATGTGTTTGGTATATCTGACTTATGAATGGTTCGTAGTTGGAGGAGTGTGTAGTTGTGGGTTAGGATTCTTCTTGGTCTGTGTGGACTTGTCACAGTAGGGCTGGTTTCACAGGGTCTTTGCCGTGATGGGCCGCAGCCAGACACCCCTTTTATTAGAGATGCAGGGGTGATGATTCCTGCATCGCGAATGAAAGGGGTGTCTAGCAAGGGGTTGCGACACAATGAAAAGGCAAGGCTTTTTTTTTTGTTGCAGCCTGAAGTTTTCGCAAATTAGCGAGAACTACAGGCTTTGCAAAAAAAACTTTGCCTTTTCATTGTGTCTTGCCACGCCGACCCCCTGCCAGACGCCCCTTTCATTAGAGATCCAGGAAACATCACCTTCACCCTCCAGGTGGGAGGATGGTGATGCCCGCATCTCTAGTGAAAAGAGGCAACAATTACCTTACCTGACTGCAGCCTGTTAGGGCATGGCCCTGTCCCTTTTGCAAAATCGAGGCGTGGCCTAACAGGGATCATTCAGGTGAGGTAAGTGTTGCCTCTTAATTGCGGCACTGACCCCCTGCCAGAAGACCCCCGTAAGAGCCCCGGCTCAGGTTTGAAGGCTACTGGGTGTGCCCGATGTTCTTTTGTTCTGATTGTTACTCAGCTTGTACAAATAATGTGTTAAAAGTCCTTTTTTTGTCTTAAGGATAGCAGTGGTGTTTCTGAGAAGACTTCTCTTAATTTTAATCGTCTTGGAAGATGGGTTCCAGAGTCCTAGACATTCTGCGCTGCTCTTGCAGATGGAGAAGGGGTGGGAGCACAAGGACAGTTTGTGTTAGATGATGTCCTGTGTGACACACTGGTCACACACATCAAGGTTGTGATGTGTAGGACACTGAAGGAGGGCACAGAGAAGGCTGAAGCTCAGAGCGAGGAGATTACCCGCATCATCGACTCTGGGTTGTTACCAAACATAACAATGACCATAGAGGCGAACAGTGAATTTTTATAAATTTTGCTCATACGGTGCTATGTGTCACCAGGCCATTTACAGTTCTGTGTGGGTCTAGGGGTGGCTGGTGAATTTTTTATTTTGGGGGCGCATACATGTTTACCCTGAGTATGTGGGAGAAAGCATAGCGAGGGAGACTGAACAAAGCAAAGGAGGATTCTGGGGTTGGTGTGTTTGGGGAGACGGGTAAGAAAGTATATGCAGACTGGCTTTCCAAATGTATGCAAGTCAAGCCATGCAAGAACACTAATCGTGTTTATCACTTGATGCCCAGTAAAAAATGTCATGCCACAGTAAAGTATATGCAGAATGGTGCCAGCCATGTAGGCCAGTCAAGCCATGTAATAACACATCATGTTTGCTTTACCCTTGATGCACAGTACCGAAACCCATGCCCCCGCAGCCCTCACGCCAAAATGTAGCAGCCTGCTCCCCCATCACACACACACAGGTACACGTGCTCCCATTCACACGGGTTCATACATCATGCGGTCTCTCATTCACCTGTGCATTCAGACAGCCCTTGCATGCACAGGTGCATAGAAATAAAGACACCAACATACACGTGTACATACAAACACACTGTTTTAACATCTCATTATTTGCAATTTGAAAGGAACACAAAACATATTCATAACATCAGAGGCACATATTTGAGCAATATAATATATACAATATATACAGTATACAAACATTTAGGTACAGCACTAGTAAGCTTTATACATTCAATCCCTATCTTACAATACCAAGCCTCTATTTTTAGTAATGGTTAAAATAACTACCAACATCGGACAGTACAACACTGTCAAACATTAACACACAACATAAAACAGACAATTCTGGTAACGTTCTCCATTATGATTCGCCTATCACATGCTTCGTAAGTTTACATTATTTATACAATTCATTGAATGACCCCCAGACTTCAAAGTAATGGTCCTCCCGTTTCTGCTTCCTAAAAGTATTTTTTTCATATTCAGACAGAGTGCCAACATCGAGTAACCAGTCCTCAACATTCGTTTTTTTTTGTTGACTTCCACACTTTTAGTATTTGTTTTGCGGCCACCACCAGCACTCTATTCATCCATTCATTATATTATATGTATATACAAATTCATTTTATATGCATCAATCATACTTCAATTCACTGCTTGCATCCTCAGGACACCACCACTGCCACACAGGACTGGACGGCCTGCCCCTCTTTTCGCAATGTGAGCACGAGGACTGAAAGGAAAAAACTCCTTTCCTGTCAGACAGTATTCTGTTAGCCCTATAAAGAGAGGGGGCCAGAATGTCTGCACCCCACTGGCCTCTCACTATTCAGAGCTATGTATTGCGAAGAAAAATAATATGTAGCCGGGGACGCGACCCGTCTCAGAGGTAGGCAGCACAGTCCCCTGTGCAAATAAAGCACTCAAATGAAGAGCAGACCTACTTGCCCATACAGCGGCACTGCCACTGTGCGAGTGTAGCCAAGATTCTAGGATGCCATCCTGAGTACACTATCCTTTGTAGATCTCAGGGGGAGGGGGTGCTGTGGGTTTGCAGAGGAACCATTTTATGCGAGTCATTTTTTAGTATATGAAATGGAAGGCCCTCTACCAAGTGGCACTTCCCTTCCCACTTACAGAGAAAAGACCCTGAGAAAGATTTTGTTGGAGGGACATGAAGATGGGTATTTCAGGGGTTGAGGTGCTGGGGACCATGGAGCAGAAGGGTCATAATTGACATGCCATATTCGCCCCGGAATGCAAAATCAAGAACTGTAAGAGTTCCAAACTGCTGACACTGCATGGGAGGCACTAGTCCTGAGCAAGCAAATTGATGATCTGACAAAATGACATATGAGCGTCAATACACAGATGGATGAACTGACCCAGGGAAATGAATAATGAGAACTCAAAGAGCGGGTCAGGAAAAACATGTCAGGTTTTGCTAACCATGCACCGCTCACTGCTACGATCCTAACAGCCTTTCAAAGACAGTGGCCCTCATTACAACCCTGGCGGAAAGTAACCGACCTGACCGCCATAGCGTAAATAGCGTTTCCGCCATTGCACGACGGAGTAAAGTGCGGCTAATTCCGACCCATCGGGCACGAGCACTACGCCATGGCGGAAATGCAAAGTCTGCGATGGCGGAAATGTCCCCAAAACGCCCCTCACCGCCGTCGTACGGCGCCCTAGGTGCAATTCCGCCACCCATCATAGCGGTCACCGTAATGAGCGGCAATCGGAAAATACGGTGACCGTAAATATACGGAAACGGAAGTAAAAACATGGTCCCGGAACGGGAAACAGCACGCGGTACACCTACAAAATCAGAATTCCCACACAACCATTAAAAACACTACCCTGAGACACATCCCAACCCGTCATCCAGCCTAGTGAAAACAATACAAATGGCAAAAGTAGCGAAAAAAGCGTGCGACCGCAAGCGGCAGGTCCACTTCTCCCGTGAGGAACTCACCGTGCTCACAGAGACCCTCCAGGAGAATGCTGCCGTCGTCTTCTCGACGCAAATGACCAGGACGGCACTTGCGAACAAGAAGGCCATATGGGCCCTGGTGGCACAGCGGGTAAGTGCGGTGGGGACCGCACCCCGCAACCCACAGCAATGCAGAAAGCGATGGGACGACTTGCGGATACGCGTACGGAGCATACTATCCGCCAACCGTAACATTGCCACAGCTACCGGGGGAGGATCGGAATCACCCATCAAGTTGACCCCCTGGGAAGAAATCTGTGCCTCCACCATTGGAATGGAGAGTATAGAGGGAGTCGGAGGGATGGAGAAAGGAGTGCAGACATCCGAAGAATCAGGTAGGTGGGCCAAAGAAGACAATGCTAAATCCACAATGTCCAATCATGTGAAGTACCATGTGTCCACATAGTGCAACAGAAACACATGTCCAGGAGAACGTCCACATACATTGGCCTGATAGCGCACTTTAAAAGTCACATTAAATACATAAATAAATACAAATCCAAAAAACACCCTCTACACATGCAGCAGGCACACCCTAACTGCAGGCTGCAAAACAACTGCATCCTCAATCCACACAATAATGAAACCACCTCCAAGGCCCTGACCCAAATCACCCTCAGGTACCACCCCAATGCATGTGATACATTGCCATTCCAATTTCCACAGACCCATCAATAACGCTCGCCCTCCTTTACTCCACCACAGGGTCCGATCCAAACGACGAGCTCCAGGACACCCCTACCAGCACACCTGCAAAGAGGACCAAGACCAACGGCCAAAGACCCTCCACCTCAGCTGCACGGATCAAGACACGGCAGCTGCACAAATCAAGTGGCAGCACACAGGAGGGGACTTCAACAGGCACCCCAGCAGCCAGCATGCCCACAACAGCACCACCACAGGTCCCCCCAATGGATGCCACAGAAGGCACTGCTTCTGGTGGCAGCAGCACCATAGGTGACACTGCATTAATGGCAGCATGCTCCGACACAGAAAACGGTGATGTCGATGTAGGATCCATCCATGACCTGTGGCTTTGAAAAACCTTGCTCCACCAGGGCGACTCCTTACAATCCCGATAATTATACGTGCAAGATTAAAAGTTTCAAAATTCGGTCAATGAAGTCGCAGGTCAACTGTATAAGGACGGTAAAAAGCCTAACCGTCCCATACGTTGAAGAAATTAATTAATGAAAATACAGGACTCTGCGCCAACAACTCAAGTTGAGTTAAATCTTAGATTATGCTTTATTGATCATCCATGACCATTGAGCCCATAATTGATAACATGTTTCGGCTCCACTGAGCCTTTTTCAAATCCGGGCTACCCATAATTGTAATATAGGACATACAATATATCATAGTCAAAAAACAATTTGTATGAACGACATCATAAAGTATAACATAATACCAGTTATGTTATACTTTATGGAAAAAATGGAAAATGTTGGATCATTAAACAAGGAATTAATTGCAAAACAACTTTTGTAGTATATGGCATCATCTGTGTCTGCCACAAACTATATATTGGTAGCACCAAGAGACAGTTGAGAATCCGTATCCGTGAACATCTAGCCAAAATTGGCAGTCAAGACCCATCACTTCCGTTAGCTGAACATTGGCAAAAAACACATCAGCTACATCTCAAATCGGAAATTAGATTCATTGGTCTTAAACAAGTATCCTTGAACAAAAGAGGTGGTGACAGAGTGAAGGCGTTACGACAAGCGGAAGCAAGAGCAATTTGTTACTTCAATTCGACAAATACAGGACTTAATACAGATAATGAAATGGTTTCATTCTTGTGAGATGTAGTACATTGCAATCTGGCTTCTCAAGCTCGAATAATTTTCATTGTTATACTTGATTTAGAACACGGCTCATTGATTATTAGGAGGTTACATGTATTTCAGGGTGTTGTTAAAGGGATACCCCATCATAATTGGTAGCCCAGTATGTTATTTGAATGTTGCGTGTAATGCTCACCAACCTTTTGTAGTTAGGTGCATTAGTGCCTGTGATTATACATTACTGTGATAGTAACCATTTAAGTATTCAACAAATATAAATTGGGTCAGGAGAAGCGTATACATGCTTTGTTAGTCTTTCAGGCTTTATTCAAATATTTTGAATTATATAGCATATGTAATTTGTAGAATGCTGGGGGATAGAATGCGGTTTTCAATGACGACGCTTGTCCTTGCGTCGCCGTGGTAACCGCGCACAGTGATGACGCCTAGTATAAGAAGGCATACCTGGTAAGCATTCGGCTTACCTGCCGACGCGTGTGACTGTTTGTGTTCCAGGAACTGGTAAGAGAGGACCGCTTATCACATGGTTTACTTTTCAATGAGATTTAGCTTTAATGGTACTTGACGAGTAGCAACGAAATAAGTTATATGTTGTGCTTTCCGTACTTGAAAGACGTGTTCTACATTTGAAATGCGTCATCATTTCACGTAATGATGGTTAATTACAATTGTCTTCACTGCGGAACTTATAATGAATTGTTTTGAATAAGGCAGAAATGGCCTGTGACCATTAAGAAGAGTTGTTTTGCCCATTTGGTGAAGGGCGGGATTTATTCTCATGAAAATGCCTAGTTGCCATAGGCAACCTTGATATACACAATTAATGTACATTCCAAATTGGACAATCAGTTTTATTTACCTTCGCTACTTACATTTTTTGTTTAGATTGATATTGGGGATTGTACCCCGTTACTACTACATGGACAAATAGTCATAAGAACTGGTTACATCAAATTTCGGGTAAGGACATCCATCAAGTTGTCAGTTTGTCTCAAGGGACCATTGCAGAATTTGGTTATATTATTCAATGAATTGAAGAATAATGATTACTAATGGGTTCTTTTTTCTTTTTGTTTGTGCTTTTGTTTCTGTTTTTTGTGCTCTTTTTCCGTTTACTCAAACATAACAATGTATTATGATATGTTTGCCTATTTTTCTACACCCATGAACCCTTCCCTTTTGCCCATCCTTGTTTTTCTGTCTAATTTCTTTCATGTTATTATGCATATTTTGTGGTCACGATATTTGAAAACTGGTATTATGTTATACTTTATGATGTCGTTCATACAAATTGTTTTTTGACTATGATATATTGTATGTCCTATATTACAATTATGGGTAGCCCGGATTTGAAAAAGGCTCAGTGGAGCCGAAACATGTTATCAATTATGGGCTCAATGGTCATGGATGATCAATAAAGCATAATCTAAGATTTAACTCAACTTGAGTTGTTGGCGCAGAGTCCTGTATTTTCATTAATTAATTCCATCCATGACCTGTCTCAATCCCCCTGTTCGTTTCATCCCGTACACTATGAGGATACCACGCAGGGGCACCCACAAGACGACGACTGGCCATCCCACACAAGCCCTGTGGCAAGGCAACATGAGGTGATCAGCCCCTCTGTGACACCACCGCAAATGGCCATGGCACAGCAGAGGCAACAGTCCCTCGACCAGGTGATCGTGCAACAGCAGCAACTGGCCACGCTCCTCAAGGACCATGCTGATGAATGTGGGGGTACTAAGTCAGCCATAGAAACATCTACTGAGACACTTAGGGCAGAAATGGAGAGAAGTACAGAGACACTAAGGGCACAAATGGAGAGAAGCACCGAGAGCCTGAGGGGGGAACTGCATGCGACGTCCAAAGACGTATGTGCTGAACTTGCCGCTGTGCGCCGTGTGCTCACTGAGCTCTCACAAACCCTTAGGGACATGCATGGACGTGAGCAGGCAGAGACATCATCCGTTGCAAGTTCCGTCCAGGGCAGCCCCCAACGTAGATCTGGGAGGAACCTGCGCTCCACAGGCAGGGGTGCCCCTGATACCCGGAGAGGGGGCTTGCAATAGCGTCTGCCCACTGACAATGAGCATCTTTGGACACTGGTGTTCGGGGGGGAGGTAGGAGGGTGGAGGGGGTGTTTTGGGCTTACTTGGGTGGCGGGTCGATGGGGTGTGTAACATAATTTCACATATGCTATAAACATTTCACAATCATCCAATGAGATGTGTGGACATTGATCTTTGTGTACGAGGCCTTTATAGGCGTACAGTCCATATTGTGCATGTTCCAGACACACACAGTGCCACAAGTCCCGTGTCCATGTATCAGCCACCAGGCGTGAGTGCTAGAAGCATGAATCTATGAGAATCTGACGAATTTCACGGCCCTCCTGTGCCTCGCGGACTCCTTCAGGTGCTGCCACATCCCCACCCTCATCATGACCATCTTCAGGTGCTTGCAGTTCTGCGTCAGGGGGCATGGGTACATTTCTACGTATGCACATGTTGTGTAGCATGACACATGCCATGACCATCTTTGCAACCTTCTCATGGCGGTACAGGAGTGCCCCGCCAGACCTGCTGAGGCAGCGGAAACGAGCCTTCAGTAGGCCGAATGCCTGTTCTATGACTACACGGGTACGTGAGTGGGCATGGTTGTAGTCCTCCTCATGCTGGTTCTGTGGGTTTCGGAGTGGTGTAAGGAGCCATCTCTTCAGTGGATACCCGGCATCACCTGTATGTGGACAATAAAGGATGTTTGTGGAATGACATTGCTACGTACGCATCCCCCCCCCTTCCTGCCAGGTCATTGCCGCATCACATACCCCACATTATCATGCATGAAATGAGACTCACCGAGTAGCCAGGATCTGTTCCCTGCGTGTCGCTCCATGTAGCGTGGTATTGTAGAGTTCCTCAAGACCATAGAATCATGGGTTGATCCAGGAAATCGGGCACAACAATGTGTAATGATCCTGTTGGAGTCACACACCATTTGTACATTAAGAGAATGATATTGTTTTCGGTTGCGGTACTGGGCCTCCATGGCATGTGGGACAACCAATTCCACATGGGTGCAGTCGATGGCACCAATGCAACCCGGTATGCCGGCAAGTGCATGGAATCCCACTTTTGTGTTCGTAATTTCCTGCTCCGAGCTTGGTAGAGAGATGTAGTCGTCTGCGTGCTTCAGGAGGGCATCGAGCACTTGCAATAGTGTCCGTGACAACAGTGGCTGTGAAATGCCATGCAACTGTCCGACTGTGTGCTGGTAGGTGCCTGTGGCCAGGAAGTGGAGTACAGACACCACCTTCAGTAGGGGTGGGATGGCGGTTGGGCTATCTATCATGCTGACAAGGTCAGCCTGTGTCATGTCCACAATGGCGGTTATGGTGTCCCGGTCCAAACGGTAGAGGGTGTGGATCTGCTCATCAGTGAGGTTGAACGGATGAGCTCGGAGGCGTGGGATTGCGGGCTGCCTGCGTGGTGGTAGTGGCTGTGCTGGCAGGCCTTGCTGGCCCTGCCTTGCCCTCCTCCTCCTCCTGCGTCTCCTCTGTGCGGCCGGTTGTTGTGGTAGTTGGTGTTCGTCTTCTTCTTGAAGTTGGAGTACTTGCAGTGCTATCAGGTCCCCCAGGGCCAACATCGCTAGTCCTGCCGGTAGCATTTTGGAGTGGGTGTGGTTGTGGGAGGGGGTTGGGTGTGCAATTTATGTGTTTTCAGGCTGTATAGCCTCCACCTCTGGTGATTCATTCCACCTGTGCAAGCTGCAATCCCCTTTGGGCGAGCACGTCCCGCACACAACGCTGCAATTTGACGCATGGCATCTTGCTATTCCAATCATGTATTAAATCCCGATGGCAGTGAAATATAGGTTAATATGTTCATTCTGCTATGGTCCCATTGTTTCACATACTATCTTTGCAGTCGCGAACAAACTTGTGAAGGGTCAGTGGAATGTAGTACTCGATTAACGGTGGACCCTCATGCAGCACTGTACCGAGGTTCACCGACGGGCGGGCCGTCCCATTTGTGAGTGAAGCCAGTTGCCATTTTCACACACTGCCGCACTACATGGATGAATTTGTGATTTCAAGCGGTCACAGATGCCTTTTCGACGTGATGTTGCAAATGAGGAATTCGAAGGACAGCGCTTTCGGTTTTCAGCTAGCGGCGAGGAGATGCCCACAGGTCTGACTGCAAATATAACGTTCTATTGTTTAATGTCCTTCGGACAGGGGCCATGGCGAGAATGCGATGATTGATATGAATAGTATGGGATGCGCAATAGCGTAGTGGACGATAAGGCAGGACGTTCCCAAATACATGTTACTTCACAATACTAGAATTCCGGGCTGGAGCACAGTGGATTTTGCAGACTGCATTACGCACAGACTCAATGGAAATTTCAAATGTTATGTGAGTAAATAATCAGGCGTTTTTATACCGGGATGAGGGAATGATGTATGGATGCATGGACAGATGATTTAATTGAGAGTTTGCCATGTACATGGCTTTTTGGAATCTATCCCCTTCCCCTGCGCTATGTGATGCAGAGCTGCCATAGTGGGACCATCGTCTATCTGCCCTTGTTGAACCCTCCCTGTCTCGACGCGCCTTCAAACACTTGTGTCTATGCACGTTACTAATCCCATCTAATGGATTCTGTTTTAACAGACGCATGCACACAAAGACTCGTTTGTAATAGTGTTTTCAACTCGATTTATATAGTTATGATTCGCAAGTGATTTTTGGGTGGGAATAATCCTTTTGAGTGGGCTAGCATGCATATGGCTGTGGATTTAGTGTGATCATTGAAGTGAGTAATTCAAATGAAGTTCTGATGCCCATACTATTCTTTTTCATTTCATTTGGGTGACAGGTATCTCCTCCCCTTTTGCCGCTGCCATCTGTATGCCACTCCTGCAGATGGCTTTTACTCCCGACACCTGCTGCTTCGTGTTAATCAGTGGAGCACCATTACGATCTTATGGGACGATCGCCAATGGGCCACATGCCCTTACGCAGTACTAGTGGCTAGGAGCAACATATCGACCTTTCAGCTGGACTAGTGGGACGGCCCTGCGGTTGTAGGCGCTTCCATGTTGCCTTTTTGAACGTGAATGTAGCCCCTGTGTACCATGAAGGAACAGGGCGTCACACAAGAAGAAGCTGGTCATTTATTGCGGATGCAGCCCACAATGATGAAATATATTTTGGAGTTCATGACCTAATGGCTGTATGGACTTGATGATTTTGTTGTGCATTAAATTTCTATTCTGATATTGACCGTGTAGCGTTATTCTTTGCAAGTAATGTAGCATATTCCTATTTGTGGAGCGATGTATTGTGAGAAGATCTGCATTGGGTTCCGGCTTCTGAGTATAGTTGCGTGGTACTGTACTGGGCGCGTTTGCCTACGAAGCCCAGTGAGGTCAGGGATAGGGGCTGCCATTATGACTGTTTTAATGATGTCATGCTCAGGGGCGGGGGATTAGCTTTTGTGTAACAGATGCCGGTCAGCCAGGTGGATTGGTGGAATGATGTGATTATCAGAATATGGCTGGTCACAGGTGCCTGTGTTTGCGTGCGTTTCTTGGAGGGAGACTGAGGACATGTCCATTGGAATAGCTTCTGTATTCGTGCCATCTGTGCCCTGCAGCTCCCATTGGCCCCTCTTGAGATGGGCCTGGCTGCTCAGTCACTCTGCCAACTTGTGTGGTACATGCTTATGCTGATGGTTGGTTTGTTTACTGGCAGGAGTACAGGGCTGGTGCAGTCTCCCTCAGGATACTGCTTTGAATGTTGCCTTACACTGGTGTCAAGCGATGGGGGGCCTGTTTTTATTTGTCTCATATTTCAGTTCATGTTGCTGTACTTGAACCTTCACATGCCTGTGCTGCATCAGTACGGCAATGGTGCCATGGCAAATATGGATGGCCACTCACAAGGCACTTGGAGCCCCTACATTCATTTGTTCGTTGGCATGCATGGGTGACTTGTACATTTCACTGGTTGCATTGTGTGACTTCATTGCACCTACGAGGAGTTGTGCAATGTGGCCAGGGAGTGGTGTACAGGCACTCAGTAGGGCCATTTACGGTTGGTTCGCGATGCCGTACTTCTCACCATGGCGGAATGGTACTTTCCGCCATGCTTGATGGCGTTAGGTAAATGTCCGCTAGGGTCAGAATTCGCGTACCGTTGCGCCATGGTGGTAATTACGGTTTCGCATGGCGCGCGTGCGCGTACTTGATGCAGTTAGCGTTGGCGTTCACTACGGTGTCGCTAATGGCATCGTACTTTACGGTGACGGGTCATAATCGCACCGAGCGCTATTCGATGGCGGTATTGCATTTCCGCCATCGTTTTTCGATTTCCGCCAGGGTCGTAATGAGGGCCAGTAGGTATTGGGAGCACAGTCTCCTGAAAGAGCAGTGGTGAATGCTTCTTCACCAGTGATTGCTCACATAAAGTGCGCCCCGGGCAAAAAAGACCACTTTCTGAGACTCATGCTCTGCTTGCTCCTTTCCATAAAGTGAAAACATCTGCACTTAATGACGATAAGGCCACAAAAATGCTGGGTTTTCAGGATATCCCTTATTTAAGAAAATGTGCATACAAGGATTCTAAATGCATGTAAATGTACCCCAAGAATATAAAGGACAGACACGTTTGCAGCCCTTGAGGCCTGGAATTCGACACCCCTGCACTAGGGTGCCCAGATTTGTCATACCAAAAAGCAGGGACAATTGTGCAACGCCAATAAAATAGAGATAGAAGCAGGACACGGAAAGCCGAGCTCTAAAATATACATGGCAGACTAGAATGGCTAGGTATGCAGCATGAGTGGTTATATCACAGCTGTCCACATTTCATCAAGACGTGGGTTAGCTCTAGCAGTGATGTTACTTCACCAAAATGCCCGGGATAACGGAAGTGACATCACATAACTGATGAGAACATCACATGACATGCTTTGACATGACCTTTGACTCTGATGACACCACAGGAAGTGATATCACAGATGTTAAAACACAAAATGTGCTGAAGATAAAACCACAAATAGTTACTAATGGAGACAAAGGACAAGTTTAGCTGCAAACCATATATTTACTAGGGTGCTGCCTCCATAGGCCATTTGTGGGGCCATTATGTGACATGGGTACAGCCAGAATAGCCAACATATGATATGTTATGATGTGGCATTTATAACATTCCTGTACACAAATGTTTATAGGTGCGACAAGACAAGAAGGGGGAAACAAAGGGAGGACAAAATAACGATCTTACTGGGCCTTGTGTCATGCAGATTGTGCAAGTGCAGGGAAGAGGGAATGGGAGAAGTGCCAGGGGGGAGCCGAAGGGGGAAGTGCATTTAACTCACAAGTGCAGTCAGCGGGTGGCTTTTAAGTGCAGCGAGAAGGGACTGTAGGGTTGCAGATATAGACCTTTAAGTGCAAGGGCAACTGGACATGGAGGAGCCTGGGTCCGAGTTCAGAGGGTGACTAGGCGACCAGTGCACAGAGCAGTCAGGTGCATCAGCAGCGGAGAGGAAGAGAGAAAGCGGAAGCGAAAAGGAAGGTCTTCAGTTGCTTCTGGAACTGGAGGTGGTTCTCCTCAAGTTTGAGAGGGGCAGGGAGGCTGTTCCAGAGGGAGGCCCCAGATGAGGAGATAGATCTGCCTCCAACTCTCTGCTTGGAGAAGCGTCGGACTTCAGAGAGTTGGAGGTGTATGAGCGGAGAGCTCGAGAAGGAAGATGTTTTGGAAGAGAAGGTTGGAGGTAGTGTGGTCCCAGGCCCAGAAAGCCTTGTGGGCGATGCAGACGGTCTTCAAGTGGATCCTTGCAGCCACGGGGAGCCAGAGAAGAGATTTCAGAGCTGGAGAAATGCGATCCCTGAGCTTGAGGCCAAGGACAAGTCTCGCAGTCTTGTTCTGGATAAGTTGTAAAGGTTGAATAGAAGAGGGAGGAATATTTAGAAAGAGGCTTTTGCAAAAGTCCAGCCTAGAGAGGACCAGAGCTCTGGAGACAGTGAGCTACTGGGGGAAAGTGAGAAAAGGAAGAGTACCTCTGAGGAGGTGCAGCTGATAGTTTGACTTCTTAGAGATGTCAGAGATGTGAGGAGAGAAGGAGAGGGTGGAGTCGAAGATGTCACCAAGGTTCTTAGGTAGGAAGGAGTAGGTAGAGGGTCCAGAGTGGGCGGCCAGAGAGAGAGAGAGGAAAGGAGGAAGCAGGTGTCCCAATGAGGAGGATCTCAGTCTTACTGACAGCCATAGGTTAGATGGCACTCCGTTCATATGCAATCAAAGTGCATTGTGGCCAATTCCTGGCATCCAATATCATTCACAGTCTTGGCACCAGGTGTAGTCATATATTCCAAGCTGCCCACCAGTCCCACATTCTGACATATGTAGATTCCTCCCTGTGTATACTGCCATTGCATGCCCATTATAGCCTTAAATGCTGGGTATTATCATAATATGTGAGTACAGAGCACATGTCCAGATACTTCCATTACATGTTAAATGCAATCTAAAATGCCCCATTACTATTACTTTATGCTTAATATGCCTAGTAATTATTTAATCTTTTATAACAGGCTTAATACCTGAGACCAGTCTTTAAGTGCAGAACTGGGATTCAAACCTGCGTTGCTCTTCATTATCTTGCTTCCAAAACAAACGTCTTGCCCCTGAGCTATCCTCTCAGCCCAGGGAGATATAGTCATAGTGTATAAGGTACAGAGTCACAGGTGCAAGTGCTGCCATCATATGCCAAGTACAGTCTCTGATTATTCAGAAATGCAATTTTCTATTTGTCTAATGATGGCTAATACATCATATGCCCACAGGAATCACCTACATACGTATGTATGTAATGTGTACCTTCACATATGCAATTCCTACTACCTATCACAAGAATTGCATCACATGCCCCAATAATGGCACCCAATGGCAGCTAATGGCTCATATGCACAGCAGTCAATTCTCTGCCATCATATGCTAAGCCAAACATGAAATGTCCCAGTGTTCCCATCCAATGGCAGTTAATACCTCATATGCAAGGCCAGGTCACCGTAGGTAAGGTGCAGTCTCACCTATCCATATGCTGTCCCACAGCGGTGGCCCCTACCAGTATGCCCGCTTTCTGGCCAACGCACACTAGCCTGCACCTAGCATCCCGGCTCCAGACATTGAAGGCTGCAATATACCTTTGCTCCTATGGGGTATGTGCTGGCATGGTGTGAGCAGGAAGAACAGAATCGGGACAAGGCGGGGGAAAGAGGACACCATGTGAATTTTGGAGTATGTGATGAGAGAGGGGAGCAGAGTTCCCACCCCTTGTCCCTCCAGTAGACTATCAGCAGCTAGTAGGAGGCTGTATAGAGGCTAGGGAAAGGAAAAGGCATGGAGCTACTGAAATTAACACCCCTCTCATCAGAACCCTGTTTACTTTACTTTCACCACTGCCCCTGCGATCTGTGAGCCATGGGATTGTAACAGTATGCTAGACGACGGGGGTGTTCACATCAACAATACCACAAATTAGCAGAGTATCTAGGGCCCATCCGAAACCTTCCCCCTGGCAATAACGGAAGACTCAGCCATGGGGCAAGGGATACTGTCATTTACCCCAACAAACAGGGATCATACAGGAATCAACAAAATCTCGGACAATCTCAGCGTCCTAGCCTGCGTCATCTGTTTTTGTACCGTGGTGACACGCAAACATTAACACCATCCTCAAAAACCTATGGGAAACCCCTATTGGTTAGCTCAGGCATATTACCTATAGAACTCCTATACATCTGGATTCTCACTGGTCTTCCCATGTCAGGTGGCTTTGCCTGAGACTTCCCCACAAAACTATATATTACTTTGTAGCAGGGTTGTCAGAAGACCATTGGCCCGTGCAACATTCTACACCACCCCTTGATCTGAGCATCTGGATTGGCTGGAGCGGGTTCCCCCAGGCTTCGGCCCCTGTTCTGTTCACAGCGCTTGGTGTACATTTTCAAGGTAATGAGAAAGACTATGTGTACCCATTGTCGCCACTGGTCTGATCACCCAGCCTGATAGAGTGCCTACAGGTTGCAGTTTTTGGTTGACAACGCATGTATCAATCTTGTCTGCTTCACTGGGAACAGCTCCTCTTCTCACCATTAGTAAATAGCTTTTGTTCGGCTCTGCTTGGTCACGTGTGCGAGGACCAGAAAACTGAGCCTTTCCGTCTACAATTATGAGGATTTTATTCTCTATTTCGCAGGTGACTTCTCGCCTGAGGAATCAGGAATTTTCCACCCGCCCTTGTCCTTGGCTGTGAACACCATCTCTGTGCTTTGTGCTGCAAGGACTACACTTTTGCCTCCATGTATTCGAGGCCTGTGGTTTCACGTGTATTCATTACAGTCATTCTATGGTTTCCCTATGCATTATAATATCTTCTCAGTTGTGCTAGAGCCCTATACGTTCCTTATACGTCCTGTAGCTCCTTATGGTTAGTTGCAATAAAGTGGTTGCAAGCTCAGTCCATGTATGCTCGGCTTTCTTGCATTTGGCTAATGAAAAGGAAAAGCTCTTGACAGTATGTACATGTATCTGTCCTCTATCTATAGAAGGTGTAAGCATGTTCTTTGTATATGTGTGTGTGTATCTGCGTATCTTCGTGCAGGAATGTGTATGTCTGCGCATCTTTGTGCAGGAATGCAAATTTGCTTCGTGACTAATGCTGCTATGTGGTGTTGTCACTAGTGATGTCATCACGGCTGGATCTTGTCATCAGTGAACCTGATCCATTAATGAGGCATCGGTCTCTATGAAACTGTCAACTGGATAAGGCTTAAAGGGTCATCTGAGAGAATATCTCTTTGCATATGTGGGATACACTGGTGCGCCTGGTGATTGGCCGAACAGTAAGTTGCATCTTTCGTTTCTCATTCTTTGGGCTGACATTCGTATAGGGGATATGAGGGCCATTCCAGCGATCCCCCTCTTGAGTATCACAAAGGGCAGTGCTAGTGGTATCAGGGCGGTCACTAGGGGTACCAGTTGGTAACCCTTGCAAGCCCTAAACAACCTCCTCTTCACAAGTATTTTAGGGCTCAATGCAACTACTTGAGGCACATTTTGAATAGTTTAGACATATATACATTTTTGGGTGATTGTCCTTCTGCCACATGCATGTGTGCACTAATGATGACACATTCTGATGGGAAAGTTACCAAGTTTAAGGGTGTACATCTATCATTTCCACACCGGCCCTCCTTGAACACAGCCTTCATTTTATGCACCGTCTAATCCATTCTCTCCTCATCACATAGTGTGCCTTTTCAATTCCATCCAATTACTGCTCAACATGTCTTTCACCTCTGTTTCCATGTTTTTGTTAATTTAGTCGTTTCATTGGCAGGAATGATAGAGGTCTATGTTTCCACTGCCTCTACTCCACACTGGGCTTTCCCTGCACCACTGTATACCCTGCACGTAAGTCTTATCATGTGGCGTTCATCCCCCGTTGCAGGGGCTGGTACAGGGAAGAAGGCCATTAGAATGGGGTGCTAAAAAAATAAGGATTTTCCTTCCTACAATGGGACGCATGCGGCGTCCCGCTGTAGGAAATATAATCCTTTTCCAAGATGGCTGCCATGGAAAGGGAAGGCAGTGCTCCGAACAGAGCCCCTATTCCCTTTCAATGGCGGCCTGCGGAAGGCGAAGGGAAGGAGCAGATGCCTTGGAATGCGGTCTTTTACTGGCCGTTCAAGCCCATGTTCCTAGCCATCTGATTAGCTTGCTCCCCCCCGCCCGGGTGCTATTGGAAGTTCTTTGATAAGTAGACTATAATAAGAGTGCTCGGGTACTGCAGGTCCCAGGCTCATAGCTCTTTGATTCTGTGGCCCAACTTCTGGGTGCTCATCTTCTGTTTTCTTCAGATTCCCCTGGCTGCCTTCTAGGTGTCTCCTCCAGTGCAGGAGAGAGATCCTTTCCTCCCCTGCTAAACCTGCGTAGGTTACATGTCCAAGTGCTTAGAGGCAGGGGATCCTATGTCTTTGCACTCTCCTCAGTTTCTCCAGCTACATAGGCTAGCACACTAAAACAAAAAGCAACAATAAAGCAGGTTCTAGTGCAGGAGAGAGATTATGTATTCCCTCCAGAACCCATACAGGTCTCGGGTCATAGAGTCTCCTTGCGTGGACAATAACTCCTTATTGCTAACCCTTGACCTCTTCCAATACTCAAACTGGCAGGTCATGGAACAAAGCAGGCGACATGGCAACAACCTTGCAGTAATATAGGAATGCCACCTCCCAAGTGCAAACAACACACCCTGACAGCAGGAACCAAGGATAAGGCTTGACAGCGCCTATCAAGGTTGATCACACATTGACCACAGAAGCCAGCCAGTGAACCCAAGGTCCAGGACACACGCAGAGCAACTTCCCACTCTAGCCATGCAGGGCTTTCCACAGACAGGGAAGCATGCTGTTGGGTATTGAGTACTTCCAGGTGTCGCATGCCCTTTAGAATTCCCTTCTAGATCAGGCTGTTTCTGCCGGTGGCAGAAGCCATGACTGTGCCCCAGTTCTCGTGAAAAGAGGGTCTAGTCATAGATTACGAAACGTTTTTATGATGTCAAGAGCCCCGAATTTCCATCATGTAGCCATTCACATTCATATGAGCACAAATTCCGTGGGTTGCCAGGGAAACCTGGATTTTGGCTGTTTAGTTTTGGCCAGTAAGTGGTGCGGAAAGCACTGCCAATAAGCTAAAACTATTGTGATGGGAAGTGAAGATTGGAGAGAGATGAGATCTGAGGAGGAATACACAGCCTGTGGGTGTTGTTTGACTTTTATGCTCATGGCCATGCTAGACCTTGCAAGTCCTAATGACCGTTCTCACCCGCTACCTACACCTACCGCCACAACACAACCCCTGGAACCTCTTTGAGTCTAACTCTGAGGTTTCTGAGCGGCCTTTTGAAAAGTAGTGGCTTAATGAAGCCATAATCCCATGTTCTGAGGGCCGTACCAGGTGGTAACAGCCCAGGAACGGAGTTGAGAGGGCCTTTAACTAGGGCCCCAATCGTTAACACCTGTCACAGCCCTTGGAATGTGTGATTATGGCTGCTAATACCCCAGGTTAACATCTCGGGGTGGTAATAGGAATGTATTGCTCTAAAACAATGAGTTGCTCCAAGCATGTAACCCATTGTTTCAAAGAAGCGCTTGCCCAACATGGCCCCCATAGAAATAGAAGAAAGCTCAGAATGGAGTCCTTCTTTCATTTCCATGACGGCCCAATGGACATGAGAGTGGTGCAACCATTCTAGGTAAGTGGTGGGCAGGGAGGGGTATGGGAGAAAGAAGCGGGGACACAAGAGAGGGAGAGAATATGGCAGGATGGGTGTGAGCAGCTGTTAGTTTGCTCGGAACACAGGGTTATACCATCAGTTTCAGCCTGCGTTCCAATCAACCAGATTGGTGACCAAGCCTGCCCTGGGTGTTAATTGCAGATATAACCCAGCTAAAGCAGCTCTGGATGTAATAAGATTGTCTTAACCAAGTGCACCTTCACTCACTTGATTTATATGCATTATTCATGCCCTTGCATATGTTCCTCGCAGTGAATGCCTGTTAAAAGGATGTACTGGCAAAGCCACCAGTTTTAGCTCTTGTATATGCATTTTGCCAGTTACTGCCATAATATCCCTAGGTACTAGCACCATTTACCAGCTGTTATCCTCTTATCGCTTGGTTGTACCTGGGAAATTGTTGATCCCATGCCTATGTAAAAGCCCAAACTGCCGGCTTTTCCAATGCTTGTTTTGAGCAAGGTATCAGGTTTTAGTATCATAAACCTTGACAATTATGCTAATCCCATGTTAGGTCTAGACTGGGTTGTACTCTACTAGGAAGAACAAAACCGGAGAAGTAACAGGAAAGCACACAAAGGAATTCCTAACCAGGTGGTGTCAGAAAACCCCACCCCCACCCCACCCTTCTTCCCTTGCACTGCATTGTGACAGTATGAACTCAGACAACTAGGCACAAACACTCCTACAAGTAATGTAAAGACATTCTCCAAATGCATCGCAGTATCACAAATAGTATTTTATCTGTAAGTATTAAAACAAGATTAAACCATATATACTCATGTTCTCTCGCTCCTCTCCTACTTCCTCTTCCACTTGTAGCGTCCCCGAAGGCTCCATTCTTTCACCTTGGCTCTTTAACATATACCTTTCTCTGCTGGCACACCTCATTTCATCCTTATTTCCCAAATTCCAGTTCTACGCTGATGACACACAACTCTTCTTCAAACTTCATACTGACTCCCTTGCACCTTCCTTCATCCCTAACTGCCTCTCTGCCACCCAGGCCTGGTACCCTGCTAATGACCTCTGCCACAATCCAAGCAAAATTGAGATTCTCCCTATTGGGTCCCACGCACCATACTTCTTCCCCCCTTCACTCTGGCCTCACCCACCCCCCACACCCTCCTCTGAAGCCAGGAATTGAGTCATCTTCGATTCCTCCCTTTCCCCAGAGACGCAATATTACACGTGCTCTGATTCTCTCCAGGCTAGAATACTGCAAAAGCCTCCTCCTTAATCTTCCTTTGTCCACCCTGCAACCCCTCCATCTAACCCAGATAGGGACTTTATCTCTCCTGCCCTTCAAAGCCTCCACTGGCTCCCGGTCTCAGCGAGGATTAAATTTGAATCCCTCTGTATCATTCACAAACGGTTTACTAAACAGAGAGCCGGTGGTTGATCACTGTCCTCAGCGTGCTCCCTCCTGTGGAATAGCCTCCCTCTGCATCTTGAGCAGGACCTCCTTAAGTTTCATAAAAGCCTCAAAATCTTTCTCTTTTCCCGCCTCCTTTTCCTCCTCTCTTCCCTGCTAATCATACAGTAGCCTGACTGATGTGCAGGGCCCTTATGTATCCTCAGGGCCCTGACCCCCCTCATCTCTCATCCCAGCCGCTGTCTACTTTCTTCACTTACTAGGTTCACCCTCCTCAAAGGAGATTGCACTTACATTCTTCTCCTATCAGCACTTCACTCTGAGCACTTCGCCATGAGCACCACAGCACATATCCCTTACCCCCCTCCCTCCTGCACTTGCACGTTCGGAACACTTACAAGGCATAGTAGGCTTGTCTCCCCCCCTTTTATTAATTCATTAATTTATTTGCAATTTCATTGTCTACCTTCCTCTGTCCCCACTCTGTTGCCGTGTGGGCGCTTTGAAACAGTTGATGTTAATTGTATAAGCGCCTAGCAAGTGACCAATAAATAAATGAATACAAATAAATGCTTACAATGATTAGCAAATATGCAAAGGACACTTTAAAAATAGCTGGGGTTAAACTTTATGTAGAAAAAGGTTAGCTCAGCGCAACACAAATTTGCATAAGCAGCAAACCGGTCATTCTTTAGGCATGCCGTTTTTCAACAACATTGAGCAACAAGTCAATGAATTATTTATGCATATTACATGGGGTGGTGTCATCACTGGGTTGTACATTATCCCATGTCAAAGGAGCTGCACTCATTGCTGCTTTTTAAAAGTTGACATCAAATAGTGGAAGTCATCACTGGATTACAAATGACATCACATCACAAGACCGATGTCTCACTATTTTATCAACAATCTCATATAACACTGTGGATGTAATCACTACCTTATAAATTTACGCCATTGCTTTGTTATAAGCAACCTGAAGGCACATGAACTAATGCCATACAAACATACATGTAAGACTGTGGTAGGGATTTGTGTTATTCTGGTTTAGCAAAACATTGATCCTAAACAATGTAACGGATATACAACCTAACTGCCATTACCTTCACATCCCTCTTGCATGTCCTGGTGCTTCATTTATGAGTTTCCTGCCTCTGTCATATTAACCCTCTTTCCCAAGCTTCTACTTTTAGCCCATTACTCCCCCTTTCCATTCATCCATCAGTTCTTTAATTTTCTGTCGGTGGACACAGGATACTGCACAGATCCCAAGCATTCTCCAGGATGGTGAACTGAGGGGCCACAGCTAGCAGCCCTCAGTCTCAGTCGCGGATCCAGGGGGAGGGCAAAGGGGTGGTTGCCCCCTGTGGCACCACCGTGGTGCCCTGTGCTCCTCCCCATTGTCTTCCGAAGGGCCGCTGCCAGGGAGGGAACGGGGCGCAACACCGCGGCCGCAACATCACTGGTGTAATGTGACAGTGCATGATGCAAGTCTGGCTCGGGGCGCTGTCATGCTATCCCATTACAGTAGGGTGACCGGATGCACCGGTTTTGCCAGGACAGTCCTGGAATTAGTGCCCGCTGTCCGTGTCCCAAGGGTGTTTTTAATTTAAAAACCCATCCCGGTTTTTGCAAAAAAGGGCACGTCCCTGTCTTTCGATAAAGGGAAGGTTATCTATATGAAATTATTGAGTATTGATGGTGGTCATCAACTATAAAGAAAGCAAACATCAGAATAATTAGCATTAACATTGCGTTCCTAGGACATCCCAGGCTGGGTTTGAACCCCCAACCTTTCAGTAGCCACCATACGCATTACCAGTTTGAGCCACACAGACTGATTGGTGTGGGATGTATTAACCCACTTATGCTCTGCCCTGCGGCATCACCGTGTGCTGATGGTGCCAGAATCATCAAAATGGCTGCAAAACCCCATGCGCGCCAAAACCTAAGGAAATTGCGCTCTACAAAGCACAAAAAGATGGCTGCCAAATCTACCATGCATTTTGTCAGTGGTGGAACGTAGACTTCACTTCTGAAACATGTCATTAGGCTGCCCAACCAGTAAAAATGGAGCCTGCATGAAAAGCAGGGCTTACTGAAAGAAATCCGAAATCTTGCATTTTAAAGCTTTTCTTGGTTGCTGAAAATACAGAATGCTGGTGCAAAACACCCACAAACATCCAATCTTCTTGTTGGGTGTCACATTGTACTGAATTCAATAAATCATTGTGAAATTGCAATATCCTGGAAAGCTGAATTGGTCATCTAAACACCCACAGCAAAAGGTGCCTGCCTGTGGGATCTGTCAAAATCTGGGCGCAGTACCAGTGGCTGCCTGAACGACTGTTTCAAAAGCCTTCATTAAAACTGTTCAGTGTGCCCGATTCCTGGTTCAGTGTGACTGGGGGGGTTCCAAGAGAGGGGCGTGATATACGTGGTACATCGTTCAGAATAAAAGAACTTTTAGACACAAATAAATGTATTTATTTATTTATTTATTACATTTATATAGCGCGCAGGCAGCCGAGGGGCATTGTGGCACTGTTACTTGTAAGGGGACTTAGTTACAATGGGTACAGTTGCGCCTTGGGTTACAGTGAGGCGATGACCTGTGATCAGATATCAGTGGTATCATACAACATAATACATCATACATGATATTCATGAGGATTTCAGTTGTGCATTACACGCTAGGCATTGACTTAGGTGAAGTGCCGGATTGAAATCACTTACAGATTGGGGGCTCGTCTCGAGATCCTGAATTAGACATACCACTTGTGACAGTCTAATACAGTGTGCTAAATGGCGGGGTACATAAACCCTGTTGGGCTACCACACTGTGTTACACTGTAAAAGCACCCTTCAATAGAAACACTCTAAGGAATTTGGGCTGTTCTGCAAAAATAAAATAACTACGGTAAGTCAGAAAGGAAATTAATATTTCTGGAATGGCGACCCTAGTAGAAATTAATATGGCAAAAGAACACCTACTGCACAAATTATTTGTCAGGGGTGAATGGACAGAACAGGATCAGAATGTTTGGTTGCAGGAAATTAAAGAACAGGCCACTGCCACAGGATTAGATACATGGCAGGATCAGGGTCCATTACACCTGCACTGAGTGAACTGTACATGGCCCCTAAGGTAAAAGAAGAGCAAAGTAAAATTGCCAGAATAGCGGCACATCTGTACCTCCATATTGGAGCAATACAGGAAAAATATGCCGAAAACCTATATCTGGCAAATAGGCGTGTACAATCACGAGAAAAAGCCCAAACTGATCTGGAGTCTGCAGAGCAAAGGCCACAAAAGAGCCTAGGATCAGAAAATGAAACCAGACAGTACCTAATAAAAGTAAAAGGAGATCTGGATATCCTACAGCAGGAGAAGGTAGAGCAGGATACCAAAGTACTGGCGCTGCAGAAAGAGTGCCAAGAAAGTTTGGACTCTCTACTACAGAGCCAACAAAAGCTGGAACAGTAATTATATTTTAATAGAGCCTGCGCAGAGCAGATAGTCACCCTGTAAAAACCCCCTAGACAAAGAAAAAGAAGAAAATAATAAATGAATTCTCAAAGACCTTGACACCCAGACAGAATTTGATGAAGAGCGTCAGAAAGCTGGTGCACTCCAAAAACAAAGGGACGACCTGGCTGCACAGAGGGGTACTCTAATGCAGGAAAGGGACACTTTAGGCCAGGAGGTCAGTTATTTAAAAACCAAAATGGAAGAAAATCAACTGGCCCTTCAAGGACTGGGTGAACTTCAAAAAGACTACGAAAAACTGTTAGAGCCCGCCAGGAGGGTGGAAGATGCTCTAGCAAAGAAGGACCAGGCCAGTAAGGACAAGACTCAGGAGGTAAATCTCCTGCAGCAACAATTAGCCCCAATATTCCAAAATTACACAGGAAGCAGAGAGAGACAATGAGGCTATCTGTGAGAGAAATGACAAGCTCCACAGACAGGTAGCTATGTAGGAACAACTAATAGAGACTAGTAAGGCCTTGATAGAAGAGCAAAAGGGACAGGTTCTTGCATGGCAACAGGGAGCAGGGGCTGAGAGAGATGAGGTCCGCTGGGAAAGGGAAACACCTGAGCATAACCTCAGGAACCCTGGTACCAGAGACTTTCATCTCTTCAACTCCATGGACTCTGCCACCCCCATGTCCACTGGCACACACGAGCCAAGGGCCACGGGGATGGCAGTCTTCAACCCAATGAGGAACATGGAGCTCATAGATCAGCACCTCCCAGGAATGGATGGGCGGGCATCTGTGTATGGGTTCTCAAGAGCTAGGGCCATCTTCTCTGATCAGGGAGAATAAAAGAACTTTTAGACACAAATACATGAATAAGGATTTCAGTTGTGCAATACACGCTAGGCATTGACTTAGGTGAAGTGCCGGATTGAAATCACTTACACTGGGAAACCAAGCAGAGAGGAAAGCATGTAATATTAATCAGAGCATAAGCTCCTTTGTTAATGAGATGCTCATATTAAAAATCAAAACCGCAAGGTTAATTTGCAGGATAGCAGTTTAGTCCTGGAAAAATTACGTGCACATAAGGGAAGAAAGGGGGCCGGAGGGTCTGCCATGGTAGCCCTTCTTTTATGTTTGTGCCCGCCCCAGTGTTTTATTTTGCAAATCGGACACCCAACATTAGAGGCGAAACAGACATGGGGCAGCGCCGGGATGTTCAGGTTCCATGCAGCCCAGTCCCTCTCAGTCACCCTGGCAGGACTGACTTAAAGTCAGCAGCCACTGCCAGGGTGCACTGCTGGACTGAGTGGTGCAGGGTCCACTTTCGGTCAGGCACCGCGGAACGTGGCTGTGATGCTTTACATCTGGCTTGTGAGAATGTGACAGACAGGAACCAGGAAGCACAGTCAGTTTATTGGCTTCTGTCTGCAGCGCGCGCAGAGCCGTGGGATTGAAGCAGGCCAAGAACACGGATCGCTGGCACTTTACTGGAGAGGTACACTTTAAAAAAAATAATGTCAAAATGTGTTTGTATGTGTTATTGTACATATGCATGTGTGATATGCACATTGTGTGTGAGTGAGCGAGTGTGTTCAAGCATATGTGTGTTGACTGTTGTGTCTGTGAGACTGTGAATTCATGATAGTGCATTTTTTGTATGTTCTGGGTGGAATGAAGTTTGTGAATGTTATGTTGTGTTACTGGGTGAATGGGTATAATGGTGGTTATGTGTGTGTCCGCGTACGAAAGGCATTTGAGGCGGGTCGCAGGCAGGTCACGCAACATTTATTTCTGGGCATCTTGGTAAAGTAAGTATGTGTTATCACTTGGCAAGACTGGCATTTTGGGCCAGTCAGTCTAGCCCTTCCTTACTGTGGCAATGGCATGATTTGTTTTCTGGGCATTTATGAGGCAGCATGGTATGTGTGATCACTTGGCTAGACTAAACTGGCATTTTGGAGCAGGCGATCTAGTCTAGACCTTCCTTACTGTGGCATCATTACTTTTTTCTGGGCATCTATGATAAGGTAAGCATGTCATATGTTATCACTTGGCTAGACTGGCATTTTGGGGCAGCCAGTCTAGCCCTTCCTTTCTGTGGCATGCCCTTTTTTCTGGACATCTATAATAAAGTAAGGATGATAAGTGTTATTAATTGTCTAGACTGGGATGTGCAGCCAGTCTGGACGTGTTTTCTTATTGTGGGATGGCACTTTTAAAGACAAAGCCAACAGGTGTATGTTCTTAAATGGGGATACTATCCTGTATTGACACAGCCGGTGAAATGTTTTTATGCTGGCAAATATTGTGGGCAAAGGCATCACGAAAATGTGTTGGGAAATGCTTGGCTGTAATATTGGTAATTTGCAAACCGTCTGTAATTTGTACACAGAAAGTGTGCTGTATAATGCACCATTTCAACCCAATATTTTTTTAAATTATCTGTGGGGGAGGGAAACACCCCCAACACTGTAGGTTGGTTCAGGGCCCCTTCCTAGGCTCGGTCGCTCTGGAATATTTGATGGAAAAATGTACGCCACTCCAATTAAACAATTCAACAGCTGCCACTGGATTTAGATTGACCATTGCCGATACATATAGGTTGTCCTATCTATGCCAGCAGTCGTCACTTTAAATAACATGCATGAAGCTGCTCCCACAACCTATCCAGGCAAGTAATGGTAACTGTAAATCATGTGCATGAAGGCTGAAGTGCTTCTGATACGTAATTTAAAGTGACCATTACTGGCATAGATGGGTTGGGGATGCTATATAGTGCTCCTATGTCGTGTGTATTGTTGGTGACATGGCTTTTACTTGATTTTTACATGAGTTACCCATGAAAACCAACTGTAAATTGTATCACTTTTTACCAAATGTTTTGCAAAAATGGTGCTGCAAAATGCATCATTTCAGCACATTATTTTCCCAAATGTTTGCGGTGGAGACCCCCCGCAAGCCCCCTCCACCCCACCCCACCGGATGGCACTTAATTTATGGGCGCTCCCTCGGACTGGGTCGTAAAATTGTCTCGGGCACCAATAAAAAAGTGGCCCACAGTTGCAAATGCCTATTCATTCTTTGTGTGACACTGTTTGAGTAGTACCCAAGTGGGAGTATATTGATAAAATGTGATGCAAATTGTGCATTTTAAAGAATATTTATTCAGCAACACTGGTCAAAACTACTAGCCACAGAGTGAATTAACTCATCAAACTGGCCCACATTGACCAAAAAAGTGGCCCACTTTCACCAAAAAAGCTGGCACCAGTATTTTGTGTTTTTGGTTCAGCCATGGGCCTATTGCCCTACAGGCCAGTCCGAGCCTGTTTATAAAAAACATTCACCTCCCCATGAGGGCATGCTTCCCCATAAATCGTTTAGAAATCTTGGTGCCACCTCAGGGGCTATCCGACCCCCGGCACCAAAAGCCGCCTCGGCCATTGTTTATTGTGTGCTATTTGGTGCAGTGGGCCAGGTTGACTAAAGGAAGCCACGACCCCAGGACACCAGCGGGGCAAAGGGGTTCAGTTGAGGTACTGAAGGCGCAGCGCGGCACCGTTTAGCAGATAAAGCTGACGCTGCCTGAAGACATGTCGCCTGGAGCACAGTTGCTGGGTCCTTTGCCCTTAAGGAAGGTAAGAGGACAGTCCAGGGGCAGTGGGCTGCAGTTGATGAGGGTCGACGCTTACAGAGAGTCTTCTCGTCGGAAGAGTGACTAGAAGTCACCTATCCGGTTCCATGGGTGACAGCGGTAGGCACAGAAATGTTAAGCAGGTGGGAACATGCACTGTGTACATGTCAACAAAGGGACAGTGCCCATCTTGGTTTGGGGTTGAGTGATCTGTCAAGTTACCTATTCATGTGAAAGTGATCAAAGCCAGAGCGATATGTCACATTGCTGTGCAACAAGTCCAGGGAGACTCTTGACTCGGTGATAAGTAGTGGTAAAGATGAATACAAGAAAAGGAAGAATGCAGAAAATACGGAGGCAGATAATCCCACCAAGGGGTGGGGGGAATAAGAGGTGAAAGTGCATAACAATCTCCATTCAAGGCACAACTCTTACTCATTGTCAAAAAAAAGAAGTAAAGGACATAGTTAAGCAGGCATTACATGAGGACAAATAAGCCAAGGAAAAGGGAAAGGGTAGGAATATTCCATCCTCAGCTTCCTCGTCTTTGCTTTCTCTGTCCAGTTCATCATCCTCCTCTTCAATTTATACTATTTCCTCTCCAGAAACTGTGGAGGAGGAAGAGGTCATGGGCAAGTACCTGGCCAAAGAGGAGGTGGACAAGGTACTTCAACAATCATGGTAGTCCATGGGATTTTCAGAGCAATCCATGCCTGGTCCTTATCTGGCAGTACAAGAATATACCCACCATGTTGGATATAAAGATAACATGGTGAGGGACTGGCAAGGCCTGGAGCATATCTCCATGCGTCGATGTATGTCTTAATTATGCCCTCATCCCCCAAAAAGAGAGGGATCTAAGTTACCAGAATCTATTGAGATTGATGGCATCTTATCCAGTCTGGTGGGCAGATCACCTATGGCCGCAGAGGAGGCAACCACCAGAGACTGGGCGGAGAAGAAAGAAGATTCAGCTCTCAGGAGATCATAGCCCACTCTCATTTGGCATTACGAGCCAATACACATTGGTCATACACTGTCTTAGAATGAAGGCTTAGAATGTGAACAAAATTCATGTCTCACCTTTTTTGTGATGCAGTGAGAGGAACAGCCATGTCCCCATTATCAATTGGCAATCTGACAGTTCCCAGAACGATATAGCATTGAAGCTTCAATTCGAGGGTAACAAATTGCTCTGAGAGAAACAGGAGGACAGGTTCTACTGAATATTTAAAGCTGACAAACATGCACACAAATTGAGAATCTAAAATCAGAACAACAAGGTCAGAACAACAAGGACAACAAGGGCCAGGATCCATGGGAAGTCCCATAATTCGTCAAAGGTCAGAGTAGGTCCCAAAGTGTATCCGAATTTTCAGGACATGCTGTTCCCTTCAGTAGGACACACCAACAAATCCTAAGGTTCATTGTGGGGAGTGCAGTTCAGAGTTCTCCCATTTGGACTGAAATCAGCCCCAGGGTATTCATCAAGCTCCTGACTCCTCTGGTCTCATTCCTGCATCAAGAAGTGGTGCAGGTTTTCCTGTACTTGGATGACTGGATGGCCTGGGAAGCACTGCAGAAAATGGCGGTCAGACATCTTCGCAGGGTCTGGCAGCATCTAACCCAGTGGGGTTTTGTGGTGAATGTAGCAAAACCAAAGTTGCTGCTGCCCCAATTGCTACAGGCCGTAGGGGCACAATTGTGCACGAGGGAGCTGAAGGTTCGCCTTCTGCTGGATAGATGTCATTTACAGAGACTGTTAGCTAGTTTGTTAACAAAAGAAGGAGGCAAGACCAACAGAACTGTTAACATCCAGGACACATGGCATCATGTGTGTTTATTGTTCCATGACATGACTTCACATAAACCACTAAACATTCATCTCCATGGGTCCTTGGATCTGGTTCTCCAGGAGCATGATTTCAAAACTGCTATAATCAGAGCTATGAGAAATACATCCATGTCCAGTCTAAGGAGAGGTGCAAGTCAAGAACACTGCAAGAAGATCATTCTGATTACCAACACCCGAGGGACTGGTTGGAGAGCATCTCCGTGAAGTCTGTGTCCTCAAGAAAGTTGGTTCCAGGGAGAATGTTTTAAGTCCTCCAATTGGAGAGAGCTAGAGGCTATATGCAGGGTTCTGAAAGTGCTCAAGAAGTCTGTGAGGAAACAAGGAGTTGTTGGGAGGTAAGACAATACCATGGCTTCGGCATACATAAACTGGCAGGGGGTGATTAGAGCTTGATTGTTGGGGTCCCTGCCAATGGGGCAGAGAGATATCTAGATTCTCTGGAGGCCGTTCACATCAGGGGACTAGACAGTGTTAGGGTCGACAGGTTCAGCAGGAGATTTCCCAATCCTGAGGAATGGGCTTTACATCCTTTCATCCTTCAGGAGGTATGCCACTTATTTGGGGGCCTATGATGGATTTATTTGCAATGCACTGGAATAGACAGGTCCACAAATTCTCCCAGAGGTTTCAGATCTTGGGTGCATGGTGATGATGCTATGTTGTCAGACTGGCTCTAGACCTCAGTATATGCATTCCCTGCAATCCCTCTTATACCGAGAGTGATCAGAAAGGTCAGGGAGAATCAGGTCATGGTGATTCTAGTGGTCCCTTTTTTGGCCAAGGAGGAGGTAGTTCCCGTCTTTTTTAGAATTGCAACTGGAACCAAATGGGTTGTTTACCAAATGCACGTCTCCTTCTAGGGGCTTTCAGAGTCAATCATCAATACAGATGATTCAGTGGTTTGTGTGGAAGATTTGGGGGCGTGGGGGAGGCTTCAGATATTGGGACTGTCAGCTCAGGTACCAGAAATGGTCCAGTGAGCAAAAAGACCCTTCAATTTGACGTCTATGTCCATGTCTGCCACTGATCCAACTAATCTGGCAACAGCGCCTGGGCCAAAGCTGGTCTGCGCCCGTACTCAAGATGCTTAAGATGCTTTCTTGGCACTCTTCTCACTTTGTTTGAGCTGATTCTACAGAAGTACGTGTGCGTGTTATGTGCATCTATTCTGTGGGTTGTGGAATGCTAGTGTGTTTGAACCTCAGATTTTCCTGGGACCACTAGTGTGCTTTTTAAAAAAATAAGTAGCTTTTGCATTTTCGCTAATTGTACTGACTTGAACTGCATTTAACAGCAGCCCTTTTTGCCCATTTACTAACTAATCAGGCACGTTAGCGCCTGCCGTGTCTGGGCTAAAGCTTGTCTGCGCCGGTCCGTGGTGTATGCGGTGAAGCAGTGCCTGTCTCTTTCTTCCTGTTGTAATTCTTGGTTTGAAGAGTAAGTGCTTAGTGTCAGCCTATTTGCTTGTGTTATTCTGCCCTTGCGTGCTTCGTTGAGGATCTTGCGCCTCCCCAAAGCCTATGTACCCACTCAATATAACTGAGCTGCTGCACAATGATATTCCCGAGGTCACGGTTACAGATAACGTCTCTTCCAAGCACCTCTGTTATGCTGAAATCTTAGCCAAGCGTTTGGCCATGAAAGATGTGTTATATCTGAGTGTGAGTGTTCCATTTCCATATTTCTTTCAGTAACGGGGGGAGGTGTGTTATATCTGTGTCTTGGCTTTGTACGGATGTCTTGGTGAGTGATGATGTCATTGTGTAATGTCAGTGTGGAACCCTGTGTGTCTGAGCAGAATGTTGTGAGACTGGAGTTTTGACCTAGGCAGTTAATTAAGATGTAGCCTGGGTGGTGGGTGGGAGCCTGTGGGCTCTCCACAAGATTTCTCTTGTTTATACCCGATGTAACCTTGTTACTTGATGCAGATAAGAAGCTTAATAAACCTGTGAACTATACCTCGGACTAGGCTTGTTATTGGGAAGCCTGCATCACAACAAGACTCTTCCCCCTTTAAGGTTACAAGCTCTATTGAGATAAAAACTATGCCTGTAAAATCTGAGGATATGTCTACAACCAGCATCCCTCCAATTAATGCCAGTACGTTGGTCAACAATATGAACCCCTGAGTGGCGTTACCCACCCTACCACCAGTCGGATTACAGGATTTAACTGTAGATGGTGGGTGGGCAGCCCGGGTCGACTTCTGACACTGACTTTCCACTCTTTAGAGGATGAAGGGAGATAACTTGTAGCACTGTGCCCTGTCGTAAGCCTAACCATCTGAAACTGGCTCTTCTTAACACCAGGCCCGTAGTTTTGCATGCTACTGAAATTGCAGATTTAGTTATGTCCATGGATCTAGATATTCTTTGCCTTACTGAAACATGGCTACACAATGCAGCCATCCATGTGGCCCTCCTAGCCACTCCTCCTGGCTTTAAGATCTTTAGAGCAGACCGTAATGATTCTAGAGGAGGGGATGTTGCCATTATTGCTAAGGAATCCTGGGATATGCATGTCACCAATACTAGTACGTTGGACGGCTGGGAGCACATATTTGTCAAGTTGAATGTTGACCACAATACCCCAATCACTTTGGTGGTACTGTATAGACACCACGAGGTATGCCCTTTTTTGAAGAACAATTACTGTCTCTATTGGGTGATTCATTAGAATATTCAACATATATGTTAGTCTTAGGTGGCTTGCATTTTTGGGCCTTTAATGACCTGGATCAGGAAGCAACCACACTAATCTCAGCTCCTAATGCTGCTGTGGGTTTTACATAGCATATTGCATGTCCTACTCATAGTGATGGCAACATCCTTGATTGGGTACTATAATCTACGGATCTCCACCACTATTATTACCTCCTGCCCATGGGCAGATCATCATCTAATATCCTTTGACTTACGTCGTGTATACTTAAATGGGTGAATAGTAACCCAGGGTTGACTCAGAAAGTAATACACCTGAGGAAGGCCACTCCCAAGGCCTTTGCTGAGCTGACTATTCTTATGCTTACTAACAGGCTTTTCTCTAGTGATACTGACGTATTAGTCTGCCAATTTCAGGAGATCACATCTATGGTAATTGATTACCTTAGCCCCAGAAAGAGTGAAGGTTGTCAAAATCGAAGTTAAAGCTAAGACCTTGTTTAATAGCAAAATGATTTTGCACAGGAAAGTAAGGCGGTCATGTGAACAGAATGTCATATCAGCTTGTAGCAGCAGGTTATGAAAAAGCGATCTTGCTAGCTAACCGCGAGAACTATAATAGTAGAATTTCAGATGTCAAATCTAGCGCAAGGGATTTGTTTATTATTCTTATAGAAATGAAAGCTAGAAAGTGATCTGGCAGTTAGTGCCAGAACAGTGATAGTTGATGTGCTAACTAACATTAAGTCTGAATTTGTCAGGAAAATTGATCAACATCACGATTCGTCAGGAAGGATTTTAGGGTACCTCGCCAGTGATTTCAATGGATGGTGGTAACCCCAGTAACACTATTTCTTATTATCAAAGTGTAACTTCCAGTCAGTTTCTGAAAAGGATATCATTCAGATCCTTTAGGGCCTAAAGCCAACTTCTTGCAAGGGTGACCCTTGCTCAGCAAGTATACTGAAGGGGGCTATCAACTGATTCTCACCACTAATCACTGATTTAGTCAACTCTTCCTTTTCTACAGCAACAGTTCCTTTGGGCCTGAAAGACGTGTGGGTAACCCCTTGGGTAATAACCGCCCAATTACTAACGACCCTTTTCTGTGAAAGATATTGGGCAGGGCGGCTTACCTGCAGCTTCAGGAGCACATTGAAAGTAATGGTGTGCTTGGATGTCGCTAGTCTGGATTCAGGGCAATGCACAGTTCTGAGAAGGCTTGCTCGACCTAAGAGCACATTTTGTAGAAATAACCAATAAAGGCCCGACTGCCCTGCTAATGCTCCTTGGCCTGTCTGTGGCATTCGATCTTGTGGACCACTCTTTGCTGCTGAAGAGGTTAACCGATCTTACTAACTGTTCAGATGCTGCTGCGGCCTGGATTGGGTTTTTTCTTGGCCCACAACTTTCAAGGGTCTCAGTGAGGATTTCAAAGCATCACTTTGACTCATTTGCAGTGTTCCTCAGCAGTCATGTCTCTACCCAACGCTCTTTAACATGTATACTCACTCCCTTTACTCTTCATGATAGTGCTGGGGGTGAAATATACCAAGTATGCAGATGATACCCAATTTATCTTTGAGCTGACTGGGATCTATGACCATGATTTAACTATCATCAATCACACCTTTTCACTGGTGCAGACATGGAGGGGTATGAACTCCCTTGCACGTAATCACAGCAAAGTGGGGTTGTTTGTTGCGGGGTCAGGTATGATCACTTTAGAACTGCTAACTGTAGTATCATCTGTGAAGACCTAGGGAGTCCATCTTAACTCCAATCTTTCTATGAAAAAGCAAATAGCACATTTAAGATCTACGTGCGCATATACTATCAAGTGCAAACTCCATGATTGATTGATTGCGTGTGATCAGTTGGAACTCTCGGTCATTTCTGTGAATTGTATGGCTATTTGTAATGTGTGTGCATTGTCTTCTGTTTCCTTCTCTTTTTGCATGTAATACTTTGGATACTTTAGTTTGCTGTGATCATTGTATGGGATTTAGGTTAAAAAGTCAAGCCCACAAATGCACAAATAGAAAATGCTTGACCCGGGTGACCCTAGCGAAATACCTGGAAACCAATCTATGCCAATCTGGGTTTGCGTCATGTAAGACCGGGAGGGGTCCATGGCAATCCCAGACCATCAGTGACCTCCAAATCCGGAGTGCACTGCAGCTCGATAACAATGCAGTAACACATCATTAATTAGGTGTTAATGGCCAGCAAGTAGGCGTGGGGAATTACCCACCCAGTGATGGCCCACTAAAACAAGGTGATAGGCCCAAGTGAAGCTAGGGCCTTCAATAAGGGCTTAGGACAGTAAATAACCTGGCGAATGACACAGTCTCCCACAGCGGCCATTAATAGCATTAGAACCCCTGCCGCACATCTGGGGTGGTAAGGATAACTTTATTTTTGTGTAGAAATGGTTTGACTACAAACTACAAATAAAAGATGGCTGCCAGCCACAGTAGAAACATAGCACAAGGATGAACCCCTTTTCAGTGTTGCTGGAGGTCTGCGAGAGAATGTGGCAGTGCAGCCAGAGAGCTTTTTATTTTATGGTACTTCAGAAATATGAAATATATACCGCGAAAACCTGAATATTGAATTGTGTACATTTTTTGTATTTTTTGGGGGGGGGGGTGGTTTCCCCCTCCAAAACCCCGTTTCCGACTCCTACAAACCCATCCCAACCGTTTCCCCCAAAACATTAACCCTTTACCCCACCATAAATATATTCGATATAAGGGGTTGCAAGGCTTATGTTTAGATATATAAGTGATTCGGTATATAATTCTCGATATAAAGAATGTATACCATTTTCAAGGAAAGGTGAGTTGATTGCGGCTGGACTGGTGGTCATGTGCTGGGGGTGCAACAATTATTTGACACGTGGGTATTCCACAGAACTATTGATGCTGGAGTAGCCTGATGGGCCTGCCAGGCTCAATCAGATGCCGGGTGGCTGCACTGGAACTAGGGAACGAAAAGACACCCTGGAAATTATTTTCAAAGTTGTCCCATATTACACATTTTGAGCAAGCCCAAATTCCTTCTCATAAGCACATTTGGAAATACTATAAGTAATCACACAAAAGAGGCCTCTGATTCAGAGGCCCACCAGGAAATATCCAGAGTTCCCTGTAGACTAGTCCACCTCCGTATGTCACTGTAATGATACAGAGACAACGAGGTTCTTAACAGGGTTGCCCGTATCCCGCTGGTAATGCCGGTGGGATACCGGCAACCCTGCATTACCGTCTCTGCCGCCTGATATCCCGGTGTTACTGGGATATTAGGGGCGGTGGAGTGATGGTAAGTTCCCAATCCCATGGAGTCCAATAGGACTCTATGGGGAGGTGATTGCCCGAATCACTGTCACCGTGAGTACCTGTGCGGTGTTTCGGGCATTTATCTGCTGGTAGGTGTTTGATCTAATGGCAGGTCAGGCCTGCTGGGAGATCCATGGCCCACACCGGCAGACTTGTGTTTTGCTGATCCGGAATAAATGCCGGGGCCGGAATTACTGGCATTTATTCCGGACCGGCAAACACGTAATGAGTCCAATATGTTATGGTAAATACAGGTCTGGTGCTTATAAATGAAATAACCAAAAGAAATATCTAGACAGTACGATAGAGCCCAGAAACTAGAACATAGAGTAAATTAAAATGTTCCCATTGTACCCTTCATTGTCTCTAACGCAGTATCAAGTCTTTATGGAAGTCTTTTTGGGAGGAGCCCGCCATCTTGCGGCTGACCATCAGTGACTAGTTTGGCAATTTCTTGAACGCTGCCCAGTAAGGCGGGTCGCTTCCAGAGCTCGGTCGTGGAGCTCTCAGGGCAGGCAAGCTCCCTGCGTGGAGTGCTGAGCAAGAATTATTCAGCGCTATGCTCTTCTAAGCGCTTTACATAAGATCACATAGATTGTCTACCTCAAAGGGTTAGGCAGGGGTGGGAATTTGGGGTTGATCACAGAACTCACACCAGCGTAATAGGGGAAACATGGATTTTCCTTTTCCAGGTGAGAAGTGGGGCCTGGCTGGCAAGGATAGAGACTACAAACTCCCCAAAGGCAGGAGAACATAGAAATACTCACATTACCACAGTGGGGAGGATCGTTATGGGAACTCATTTGGGTTCCGTAACCTGGTCTGTGCCCAGGGCGAGATGGTGGAATGAATAACACATGGCGATGCAACTGGGGTGGGACAGAGCCCACAGAAGGAGGGTGTTGTTGATTTCCAAAATGACAGCTCTCTGCTTGCTGGCAGGCAGAGTTCTTGGAGTTGGCCTGATTCCGTAGATTGCCCAACATGTCCATACAATGGCCTCTGTAGAGAGCAAGTACTGACGGTGAATTTTCCTACTAGCCCACAAATTACACACGCCGCCTTTCTTCCTATTATATATTCCATAGGCACACGTGACGCACCACGTATATTTTCACCAGTGAGGTGCTTTACTCAGATGATATGGTACCGAGCAGCTATGTGGACTCTGTGATATAGTTTAGGAGACAGTAGTTTCTTTGAAGGTAAGACTGCTGACATTTGTTACTGTGGTCGGTTTATTGAAATGCTCGCATTTTCAGCAATGGTTCCGCATTTTCTTTATAGTGCGTGGTCTTCATGTCACTTTATTCACAGACGCAGATTTTCGCTTCAGTTTATACACTGGAGCTCTGCAGTGACCCGGCGGATCCTTATTGAGTTGTTTCGCGGAACAGCTTTCATCGAAACGTAACTTTCCATCACACTGATATCGGGTGCAGATTACATGGTGCTGGTTTATATTAATCCTTTTATTCCAGGGAGTCATACCCTCACATATTATTTGCATTTGTTCACGCTGTCTAACACAGGTTATTTGGAGACGATACTCTGATTTTTTCAAAAATGTCTGTAGCATATCAGCAGTACTAGTTGGACTTTAATCAGGTAACATATTTTTGACCAAGTGGTAGCTAGAGTATATTTGGTTGTACATAAGAGGTGTGGTGGGGGTTTAGGAACAGTAGTGTTATTAGGGCATGCTAGTTGTTATTTTTCTTTCGGTTTGCGAGCGGGCACTCTGTCCAGGCGCAGCCACCGGCAATTCAGGGCTAAAGTTTATGGTCAGCACATTTCTTGATCAAGCCTAGTTGGGCACACTGTTAACACAGGTTAAAGGTGTATAGTAGGGTGAGTTAGAACATATTGGGTTCGCAACTGTTATTTGTTGGATCTATCTTGTTAAACAATGATTCTAATATGGCCTCTGGCCTATGTGCTTTCCTTTTCTTTTCTGTGATTTTTCTGTATATTTTCCATCGATGATATTGTCCTGGAATATGTATCATGTTTATCTCACGTTCATCTTGGTAATGTATGCATCTACATTTTCAGATTCTTTGTGAACGTGTTTTTTGGTATCCCATGTATCCATCCACTGGAATCCACTTGTATGTATCTTTGTTAATTCAATTGTATGTTTTTTTTTGGGTTAATTTGATTACAAATTTCTCTTGGTTTATTGGATTATTGATTGTATTGTGTGTGCATGTAATCCTGATTTTTTGCCTTGAGAAAGACCGCAGAAGGTCGAAACACGTGTCGGCAAATCTTTCTGGCTGGTGAAAATATCCGAATACAAGACATATTGGACATCTATTTGCGTGCTTCTGTCTTTGTTGGATCACAATTGCTCCCTATATATGCAGTTCTTTTCAAATATTGGGAGTCTAGCAGCGCAAACCTAGTGGAGCTTAACCTTTCTTGGTTTTGTTGTCTTTCTTCCTATTTAGACTGTCCTCTACAAACATTTCTGCGGCAGGATCCCTTTGTGGGGACTGAGGGGAACCTCGCCCTACTGGTCAGAAGCACAACCGTGAGCTTAGCCTTGCAGTTACATGAATACCGAATTCACCTTTATGGGTTACACTACACACCTACCTGGAAATGCTAGCTGTACTTAGGGTGACCAGATTTTGAAAATAAAAAAACCCGGACAGGCCACTGACAGAAGTAGGACTACAGCTTCAGCTGTGAAACTAGTCCTACTTCTATGTGGGTGGCCTGCCCCATGTCATGTTTATCGAGTGAGTAGAGCGCCCGGGGTCCCGAGACTATTTCAGGTTTTAAAAAACGGGTGGATACCATTCTGTTTTTTTGGCCAAACCCATGGAAAAATCATGACATTGGGCCAAAAACTGGATCCCAGGACTAGGTTTTTAAAATTAAAAAAGTCTCGGGCCACAGGACGGAGGTGCAAATACCCAGACAGTCCCAGCAAAACCGGGATGTCTGGTCACCCTAGCTGTACTGGGCATGAGGCATTCATACGGCAAAACAAAGATTCCCTCCCCCTTTCTCCGGCATGATGTGCCTGAAAGGGGCGCAGGCAGGGTAAGAAAAAGGCCGGAACAAGACAGAGCTGCTCTCCGGTAAAGTTTGTATTGCAGGAGCGCTGTTTCGTCACGAGGCCCAAATACCATGAGCTCAGTTAGCTCAGCAGTCCTCATAATCAGCGGGTGCTTTTAGCCACGAGCAGCGCGTCAGAAGACTCACAACACGGAATGTTTATGTACAGGCTGCGTGCAGAAACAGCCTCACATCCCGGGGCCAAGACGTCGAAATGGCTGTATATGCCTTGCAATTTACAGATGTTTTTGATTCTATGGGCCTCATTACACGGTAGGAGGTAACCATGTCGCTATTTGCGGTATGGCTATCCCCTTACCGGGTACCGGGTCCGGGTTCCCTGAATGGGGAATTACCGGGCCATTCTGACCCTGGAGGGCCCGGTATTTCCCCATTCAGGGAAGCCCACCCCAGCACATCCCCATTCCCATTCGAGCCCCAATAGGGCTCAATGGGAATGGGGAGGGTGCTAACAACGGGCCCGCTAATAACGGGCCCGTTGATAGCACCCTGGTCTGCTTGCGGGACCCGCTAAGGACGTCTCGTCTGACCAGACGTCCTTAGCGGGATCCCACGAGCAGACTCGTAATACGGCGGTAAGGGTTGGCGGCTCTGGCACCTTTACTGGCGCCGTTAACCCCTTACCGCCTGGGTCGTAATGACCCCCCTTTGTGTTTTTACCAACTCATTTTTTTTAAAGGCCTTTTTTCGAAAAAATGGTTTTATTGTACATATAGCCACATAAACTTTATACAAAATCATCAGAACACCAATCACAAAAAAAGATCATTTTGGTCGTGCAATTTTGTGGGACTAGAATTCGACAGAGTCCCCTGCATGCACCCCTGACTACCACATCCCCCCACATCCACGCCCCAACCCCCTACTTCTCCACCCCTTCATACACATAGGGCCTCATTCCGAGGTGGGCGCAAAGGGATACTGGCCACTGTTAAGAACATCGGTGCCGGTAATCCCTTTGCGCCCTATTCCAAGGTCCCTTAGCGGGTCCCGCAATGGGCGCCTGGTAAAACCAGGCGTCCTTAGCGGGAGCAGCTAAGGGACCACAGAGCGAATAACGGTACCGCAAATTGCGGTACCGTTATTAGCTACTTCCCCATTCCCATTGAGCCCTATGGGGGCTCAAATGGGAATGGGGAATGGATTTTTCAATGGGGACTTACCAGTCCCTCCAGGGTCGGAATGGACCGGTAAGTCCCCATTGAACCAGGTCAGACCCGGACCAGGTATGGGAGGTAGTCATGGCGCAAATAGCGCCATGACTACCTCCATACTCGGAATGGGGCCCATAGACATTAAAAGAAATGGGTTGAATTCTGCTCGAATAAAAGTGCACGAACAAAGTGACCACTTTAATGATGGAGGCAGTAAAAACACGAGATATGGATATTTTTCTGTGACAAATAAAAAGAGACCACGTTCCATTACATATTCAGAAGGGTTTCTTGCTGAAGCACCATCACAGACATATTGGGCCTCATTCCGAGTATGGTGGTAGTCATGGCGCTATTTGCGCCATGACTTCCTCCCATACCGTACCAACTCCGGTTTGGTACATTGGGGACTTACCGGTCCATTCCGACCTTGGAGGGACCGGTAAGTCCCCATTTACCAAACCATTCCCCATTCCCATTTCAGCCTCCATAGGGCTCAATGGGAATGGGGAGGGTGCAAATGATGGGCCGGCGTATGCCAAGCCCGTTATTTGCGCCCAGGTCCCTTAACGGGTCCCGTCCTTAACACCTGGTCAGACCAGGCGTTAAGGAAGGGACCCGCTAAGGGACCGCATAGTAGGGCGGTAAGGGATTACCGGCACCGGTCGCCTTACCAGTGCCCGGTATCCCTTACCGCCCTACTCGTAATGAGGCCCATTGTAAATATAAGATTACGTGGTCATTCTTATGTTCCCAAAATGCTCTTTGCTTTTATGCAAATGACCAGGATGGGTTCCTTGAAGAGATGGTCTACTACTCAACCTGGGTTGGCGCTCCACCTGTCAGCACCTGCCACACAATCCCAAGGACAAAGCGAGAGGCGGTTCATAGAGTGAATGTTTTCCATTTCCGGCACTGGGCGCAGGTGCTGCACTCCGCTTTCGTTGCAGGGTACTACAGCCACGACTTTACCCCTATTTGGCACCTACACGTATCCACAATTCTGAAGAAATTAAAGGGTCCGAGTTAGAGGCTGTATAGAGCAAGTGCATTCACGCACACGTCGTTAAAAGCACCTGCTACCATCGGGGAAAGGACCGAGTGCCAAAACTACCTTGAATGCAGGCCTGTGCTTGTCTGTATACTCACGCCAATTGAATGCGTGTTTACCTTGGCGGGAGAACACACCGGGAAACACCACTCCGGAAGCACGCTGGGATTTTCTAGCCAACTCTACCACAAAGGGAAGGTGTTAGCCCTGCAGCTGGGACTGCTCCAGAAAACCCTAGCTTCCGGCTGGGAATTCCAGGCAGTTACACAGAGTGGACGACAATTGCCACTTGTGGGTTTTTGGACTATGGTCTGTCCTTGAGCAATGGAAAAGAAACTGGAATTCGACTGATTTGATAAAAACACCAACTAAAACACTAGACCCTGTTATTACCCCAAAGCGGTCTCGCGCTTTCCTCAGGGTGCCTGCCGCGTGCAGAATTGACTTGACCAGGGGCTGGGAATGGGAAATAAAGCTAGCGTCTGCAATTCTCTACTAGTAAAGTCCACTGGTTGGGGCCAGTAGTCCAAGTCAGTAACAGAAGAAGTGGAACTATGTTCCCTGCTGGCCTTTCCCCGCTCCCCACAAACCCCATCGCCATGCCCCCTCCCATGTGCCATAAAAACCCAGTGATCGAAGTGATCGGGAACCTTTGGGACCGGTGCTCCTCTACTTTTTTAAATTAAGTTTTACTGTTCCTATACTTTTATTTTAAAAAGAAACTGTTCTGGAATGGTTTCATTTTAATTTAAAAGTGTAGGAAGACTTGCACAGTCAGTGCACTGCACTTAACGTTCCCACAAAAAGTAAGTGCATATGTTTGGGGGTTTGTATTGTGTGTGGGAGGGGGCGTGGTGAAGGGGGTTTGTGGGGAGGCGGGGCAGGCCAGCAGGGAACATAGATCCACTACTTCTTTTTGTACACTTTAACCGCCATAAACAAATGTGCCTGCTGTTTAAGGGAACGTTCAGTGCAGTGCAAGTTTCAACTTCTCCCTACACTTTATTTTGAAGCAAAACCATTCCGGAACGGGTTCTTTTCAAAATAAAAGTATAGGAACAGTTCAACTTAAAAAATAAAAAAAAAAATAAAGAGGAGCACCGCTCCCGCCCACTTCGACCACTGATTGGGGCCTGAAACAAGTTCACAAATGTAAAACACAATGAACTGCAAATGCCAAAACCATTGGCTCTTCATGTTCTGAGTCATCTCCGGGAGGATAGCTCAGGAGCAATGAGCTTGCCTTGGAAACAAGACAATGCGGAGCAACACAGGATCGATTACTGTGTCCGTGTTTAGAAACCTATGGGTATTAAGCATGTTAAAATTATACAATTATCATAGTGAGAGGTACTCTTAACGTTAATTTTTCTCCTTCTAATTTGATTAATTATTTAATGTATTTTCAGGAATAGTGAAAACTTATGCTGTGTGGAAAATGTCCTGCTGTGAGGTGGGCATTATTGGTGAATGCCCACTCTGGATGTACATCTGGGGCCAGATTACAGAAACACTGCACTGGTGCAAGTGAAAAGTAGCACTGTGTTAGCACTAGGGTAAAGTTTGCCCTAGTGCAGAAACATTGAAACTGTATTTGAAAACATTTGCACCATGACAAGTGCCATTTTTCATGGTAAAAGTACTAGAGCAAAAATGTTCCTAGTGCCAAAAACATGCACTTTCAATGCACTTTTGTTGAAGGGCAAAGTTTTAGCACTAAGGCAACCTTTGCCCTAGCGATAATACGGTGCAACTTCGCACTTGCACCGGTGCAATGTTTTCGTAATCTGGCCACTGGTCTGCAAAGTTTGTCAACGTTGGGTGGTGAAAGTGCTGCGCCATCCATAAATACAATTTTTCCAGGTGAGAAATTGAACACCACTGCTATGGGCCCTATATATGAGGTAACTAGGTGATCCCATGTCACTGGGGACACCGTATTTCCTCCTGGGCTTTGATTTTATTTCGCTTTTACTTAAGTCTATTTTATTCAATTGAGGTGACCGAAGACTACAAACCCCAGAGTGCAATTGGCAGAGAAGTGAAAAACCAGGACTGGTGCATGAGGCTCTAGACTGCATGGAGTCATTTGATCACATTAACTATATAATACTGATATTTCTCTACTACATCTGAACACAGCAGCCTGAGGCCTGCCTCCTTGTTAGATGCGCACTGTGCTTTGGGTCTAAATACAAGTATGGCAGTGTGGAAAAAAGGTGGGGTCATGGATTCACACAACATCAGATTCCCAGTTTGCAAGAAAAAGTGCTAGAAAACCCCCAGCACTTAACTGGAATATTTTCATCACTTTACCTCCAACAATAGAGGAATTACCGCCGGTGGAATGATCACTGGTGGAATTGCCCGTCTGTGGTAATTCTGCCAAACCCCAATGGAGTCCATAACGAGGAATGGCGCCACCTTGCAATCAGGTCCTGAGGTGGCATTCTGGCGGTAACAGTAAGTGATTACCGTTAATTGCCACTGGCAATCCCGCCATACTCCTAATGAAGCCCTTTATCCAGATGCACACATCTGGATAATGCACACATTATCCCTTTATCCAGATGCACACATTTTTGGGATTAATAGGATAGTTTGTATTTTTTGAGCTGGGAACAAAATGTGACGTATTACATTGTAATATTTGTAAACATCTCCATACAATTTAAGTACTACCAGTATTTGCATACTGAACAAGCAGATCTATGAACCAAAATGTGTCCGCGCTCTGATGCCTGCAGGCAGCGCTATATAAATAAATAAATAAATATATAGTACAAGTCCAACCTACTTTGTACCACGGTCCCCATTTAGTGAAACATGGACACGGGTCTTCATTCTCTGTCGGCGGTAACATGCAGCCCTACAGCCCGAGGCCATCAAGGCAGACACCTGTTCAATAGAGTTTATTGATGGTGGTCCCTGGCGGGCAAGACACGTGCAGTGCCTTTGTCCTCGTCTCTGTTCTCTGAGACAGGCGGAAGCTGACTTTGTCAAGTTAGTCAAGCGGTGGCGAAATCTTCCGCCGTCCGCCAGTGTTGACAAGTTCCCTGGCATGTGCAGTGACGTCACCGAAGAAAGAAGGCCTTGAAACACATTAATCAGCCAGCGCTGCCCTGCCTGGGAGGACTCCCACCCCCGCCTGCTCCCTCACAAACAATGCCAGAGCCCATGGAAACGACTTGTCTGAATATGTACTTCGGCCTTTCACCAGTATGCAAATTTTGCAGACCTTTAGCACAGTCTGATTATTAATAGCTGGAAAGAGCTCTGTGGATTGAGAACTCGCGCCTCTAACGGTTTATTGAGAGGCAACCCTCAACACCAGGGCCCTTAGCAGCAGCAGCACCCTGGGCGAATAGGCTCCCCCACCCACCCCTCTCTGCGCACTCCTGTTGAACAGGGGGCGCTGCGGGGGCAGGACGTGCCATATTTTTTATACCTCCTCGCTCCGCGCTTCGCAGGGGGCTAATCACTGCAATAGAACGCTCTTGTTAATGCATGAGCGTCCTATTCCAATGCAAACTACCTTGCTCCTGCGTTGGAGCGAGGAGGTAGTCATGTGAATATGGTGCTGATGAAAAGCATGAGCACCCTATTGTTATTAAATGCTCCCGCTAATGCGGGCACATTTAATAACAAAACTGCACCTGCCGCGCCTTCTCCCACTACGCCAGATCGGGGGAGCCTTTTAAAAAGACTCGCCCAAGCTGGTGTGGCAGGGGGCTAATGGCACCCTGGGGGGCATGGCGCCCCAGGCTGTCACCTGACTCGCCCTGCCCTAAGGCCGGCCCTGCTCAACACAGGGAGTTCCTTCCATCCCTGATCTAAGTACCACACAATACACGGTTTAATGTCAGTTCTTTGTTCAGCCCTATTTCTGATGCATATCATAACCCTTGGATTCCTCCCCCTGAGCTACCAATGAGCCAAGAACCATGCCGGCGTACAGGAAATATATTTGCATTTATTTGGAGGATAGGTAATAGAAAATTGCTCTAAAATGTCTTACACCACTTTATCCATGGCACAACACAATAAACTTATCTCCACATAAATTACTCACAGAATTTGGTTGAGAAAATTCAAATCACAATATTTTACTTTATACACATTTCAAAACAAATGCTCATCAACACTGACCCCTGAATAAAATCACTCTACCTTTGCAAGGTTGTACAATTTTGGATTTCCTGCGCGCTTAAAAGGCTAGCAGTAAATAAACACTCTGTGATTTGGCAGCAGGTTTTTCAGACCCAGTCTCTACTTTGGTCTTTGTTGGGCAAGTCGGACATAAACATTGGGATGATTTAAGAATTTGGGATTTCCAACCGCTCCACTTAAAGGCCTGTGTTGGAGAAGTGGGCTGGTGAAAATTGGAATGATTTGGGAATTTTGGATTTCAGACCCCCTCCACTTTGTTGGGAAGATGGCAGTTTAGAGATTTAGTTTAGTTTAGGTACAAAGACACCCCTCTTCTTAAAAGAAGTCAGGGGTTAATAGGCAAAATAGGATTTCCCAATTACATTACAGTCTATAGTTTTCAGCGCACACTGGACATGAGCTTTGTTAATTTTGAATTTTAACAAAAATCACCCCGTGGTGTTCCGCCAAGGGGAAATAAGAAATAAATACTTTTAGATAAATAGGCTGCCCACTATGGGCAGAGCAAGCATGAAAATGTTTTTTTTTTGTACTGGCATATGTTGTGGGAAAAGTCATCATGACAATTTGTTGCAAAATGCTCCTGTGCACTGTTTGTGACTTTCATCCATTGGATTTGGTCATGAGTTCCCCAACAAAATCAATTGCAAAATGTGTGACTTTTTATCCCTTTTTTCACAGCAAGTGTGCTGTAAAAAAGCACCATTTCAACCCATTATTTTAAACATTTCCCAAGCAGGAGAACCCCCCTGAAATCCCCTTGGTTGCTTTAGGCTCCCGTTCTGCGCAAAGTCGCTCCCACATATGTGTGGAAATCATATATGCTCCTCCAATGAAACAATTCACCAGCCGCCACTGTGAGAGGCTGTGCCCCCTTAGTAAATGGACACAAGAAACCCCAGAGATGTTAAGACATTGTTAAACCTAATCAATGAGGTGCAGCTTGATTCCTCTAGCAAGGGACGACATCTGAGCATACATTCTCTGACTTCCACAGACTTACCCTCTCAACCCCCATCCTTACCTTATTTTTACCATTTTTAAACTTTTATTTTTATTTTTTTACTTTAGTTCGCTTTCTACTCCAATAAAACATTTCCCTTCGTATGAACCTCAATTTTTTTCACCCGTCCTTAAGAAGTAAACTCATAGAACAGATATTTGAAAATAGTTTCTAAGTTCCTCCAGGCAGGTGACCCGTTTGTATACTGCATGAGCCAGCAGGAATTTCATCCTTCTGAGGATGATACATTTAGTTGCTCCTACCTTTCAACCAAGGCAGGGTTATACGAAGCACCAAATATAGCTACAAGTCATCTTAAACCGCATGGGACCTTTACCAGCCCTCTAGCAGGATAAGAGGGAGCAGCAGGGGTCAGCCATGTTCTACCTAATCGTGAAGGGGAAAGACAACTGAAGCAATGTGTGTCTGTTGGCAAGCCTCACATTTCAAGACTCCTCACCCTCTTCCTCCCTGTGGTGACCTTGTGGCACAAGCCTCAGGCCGAGGGGTGTAAGTGAAGAAATTGCACTAGGACATGGGTTTTGACTGTGTAAGAAGTCTCCATGCCAAACCATCTCTACACCCTCACTCGCAAAATGAGCCAATTGTGCTGCAGGTTTGGCGGTATTACCTCCAGCAGAATTACCAGTTGTGTCAGAGTGAAGAAGAAAGGCTCAGACACGATGGCAGCGTCTTTTTGGGCACAGACATTTATTAATCAAGAAAGGGTTGGAAAAAAGGCCTCTATCCCAAAAGCTAAGAGGGGTTTCCCTGTCTCAAAGAAAACAAATTGCCAGGATGTCCAAAACCAAACTGTCTGTCAGTGTCGTGTTTCAAAAGCCTACCTCTGTCCCTTACACTAACAACTTACACCAACTGTGCAAGGATGATCTCATCCCAAAGTAAAGTGTTCATGAAAGTTACAACAAACAGAAAAGTTCCCAGTCTTTTGGTCAAAAGGTGATGAAATGAACAATGTTAATACGTATAGGACTCCAAGGCTAGGTTTGTGTTACTTTGCCCTAGACGTCTTCTACTGTCAATCCCTTTTGGGCTTCTGAGCCCTGTATCATTTTAGGTAAATGTCACAATTCTTTTATCCCATCAACTTGGCACACTTCCCTACCAAGCATAGGATTATGTTATTTTTTCTTCGAGGTTCCTTGACCCCCTTGTTCTCAACTTCTTATCTGGGTGCAGGCCCCAGGCTCGCAAAGACGTGAACAGCTTGGTTTACTCCTGCCAAGCCGTTGTCCTCTCATGGACTGCCTCTCTTCCTCTTACACGGTCCCAGACCCTCTTGTTCCTCATTTCTTAAGGGTTTGCTTTTCACATGGGTGTGAGTCCTAGCCTCGAAATGTAGGGTCATATTTGCTTGGCTTACTCCTCTGCCAAGCATACAACTTTTCCTTGTTTGCTCTTTCTTCAATTAGGGCCTCAGAGCCTCTTATTCTTGGTTTCTCACATGGGTGCGGGTCCCAGACTCGCACTTCGTTGTCATATCTGTTTGGTTCACTCTCCTGCCAAACAAACCATTCTTCTCTCTTGGTTGTTCTCATGGTCCCAGACCCTTCGGTCTCCCTCTGACTTTCAAAGGGGTTTATTCTCAGATTACCATGATTTGATCGAAAGTGAAATGTCTGAGGGAGAAAAAAATGAAAGTTATGTGACAGAAAATAACTTTCTGGTTTCCCTCCCGCTGACATTTCTGACAACCCACTGCCCCCCACCCCCTAACTTACCTCTTGGTGGCACACCTCCGTGTGTACTGCCGTCTCCTGCATACCTCTGCGATGCCGGTTCCCTTCACTTACGTGAATGGGAGCCAGCGCTGCAGGGTCCTCTTTTTCTTCTTCCAATCTTTATTCAGTATGAAGCGGGGGGACCCCCACAGCCCTGATGGCATTATAGGATTATAGTGAACAAGGGTGCGTGCAGCCCCCGCAGCCCTTGTTCACTTAAATGACACTGAATGGGGAATTTAGTCGACATTTTCAGGTGTTGTAATTTTCGTACAGCCGATTTTCGAATAAATCTCCCATTCGTTTTTCTTTCTTTCTCCCAGACCATTCTGTTCACTCTGACTTTCAAAGGGGTGCAGGTACCAGACTCGCAGCCGCTTCTCAGGGTCCCAGACCCTCTTGCTCCAACTTATTGGTGCACCCCCTTGCTTTCCCAGAACTTCAATGCCTCTCATGTAACCTGCATACCTGTCAGCTTCTTCGTTGTAGGTACCAGCGTTTACCGAACAGCGATGTTGTTTCTCGAGGCTCTGGTAGTGTGTGGGTGAGCAGCGGGGTCTGCACCAGCTCTGCGGATGTCTGACTCTGTCCGGCTGTGCGTCAGTCCTCGTGGATGCTTCCATGGGGCCTGGGGTGTCCAGAGGTTTGTTTTGGCAGCAGCGTGAGTGACCAGGTTTGAGTTCCCCTTTTCCTCCATCCACAGCTTCCCATTTGGCACACGTCCGCTCGCCCAGTGCACAGTTCCCGCAGTTCCTCCTCAGAGGATCATTTTCTTCTTGCGTCCAACTGATCTTACTTTACACTCCCGCGCTGGAGTTTGAGGCAACGAGATCCCATGAGAAGCTAGACCGCCCACGTTGATCATTCAAAGTGATCCTCGTACTCTATCATTTCTTCACAGTACTTCTTTTAAACCCTGATGTAAAGTACTTAGTTGGTATTTCAGTCCTGTCAAGTATATTAGTCTGACTTCTTTGACAACAGAACATATTAGCTCTGGATAGAGGGAGGAGGAGGAGGAGGAGGACTGACTATTGGAGAAGGGGTTGGTGGTATGAGGTTGGGACATTCTGCGTCACCTGAGAATAGTCATCCCTAATTCCATAGGGGGCTTCCTTCCCCAAGTGATCCTCCCTCAATGCACCACACCATGGGGATTATTGTACTGTGGACGCAGGGTCCTAGTCCCATGGGGATGGTCTCCCAGTAAGGAAGAAAAGTATGACATCCTCACAATCATCACAGGTGGTAATTCCACAGATTTTTGGGGTTAAAGTGGAGGATTCACCAGCACTTTAACACCAAATATCGGTGGTAATAACGCCAAAAATCCCCAATGGAGCCTTATGTACTCCATAAAATGGGGATTTACACTTCCAAACCGCCACTTGTAATCCGAAATACATTTTTTCGTTTGGCTTTGAACGTTTTTTAACCCTTCCTTTGTCCTCTATTGAGAGGGGGTGTCCGCTCAGATCTCCCTTGGTCACACACACTACAATGCCCCCTTATTACCCACTCACCTCATTTGCCCCAGTATATTTTGCGGGGACTTTTGAAATTGGAATTACAAATCTACTTCTGTAATGTGGTGGCTTGAAGGATCACTTGACACAGGTACCTTGTGTGACGGGCTTTATTATCTACAGTCACACTGACATGAGACCACATAATACAATACACAGTAAACTGTGTAACCACCACAGTTGCATCACTGCTGTGGAATTGCTTGTCATTGAAGTGACTCTCATGTAATGTCTAAGAGCAACCACAAGCACTGCAGGGTGATGTTGTGTAACTGGGCTCCAAAGTCTGCTCATAGTTGTAGCTGATGGTAAGGGCCGCAAGCTGCCTCTGCAGCAGGAGCACCGGGACACTTCCGCCGCCTTCACAGTCTGCTCCGACACTGGCGTGCGATCCTGCGGATGTACGAATGTATGATTCTGTAGCCGCAGCAGAACAGAAGACTCTGGGATTGGCTGCAAGATGCAACACTACTCAGACATGGAAGTGTAATATAAATCATTGGTACACCGTACCGCTAATTCTTTAAATTTTTACAGAGCGTACCTTTAGTTCAAAGGCTCAAGAAACGCATCCTTGACACTTTGGGCCTAATTCACAGAAGCATTTTATAATGGCAAAACCCCATAGGAAAACGCTCTGTGAATCAGGGCCTTTGTCTTTCTCCTGAACCAAATATAGGGCCTCATTACGAGGTTGGCGGTAGGACCCATCAGTAGGCGGCGGGCCACCGCCGACCCCGTGATATTGTTTCTGCCACCTGATATCCTGGTGCCACCGGGATATCACGGCAGGTGGCAGAACAGTAAATCCCCATTCCTGTGGAGTCCGATAGGACTCCATGGGGATGGGGTCACTGAAGCACTGGCACTGTGACGGTGCCGGTAGGGGTCTGAACTCCTCGCAGGTCGGGCCTGCCAGGAGTTCCATGCCCTACCGGCAAACTCGCAGTTTGGTGGTCCGGAACGGATGTCGGTAAATTGCTACCGGCACCCTTAATTCCGGACCGCCAAACTTGTAATAATGTCATAGAATCGTCTCAGGCTGGACATTCAAGCACTGTCCATTTCCCAAGTCACATCTAGGCAGACCCACACACAGCGTCTGTGGCTCTGCAGGTCGTTAAGGTGCTCATGTTGCAATTTATCAGTGGCAAAGCCTTTCATATGCATGATGAAACATGTCGAACTCAAAGAGCTCCCAAAACACCAGTTACCTTGCACATCTGTGCTAGTTAAAGTGAGCAACACAAAGTGCCCATTTTATAGATGTATTGATTTCCATGATGTATATTATCTTGATATGCAAAACAATAAAGTTCCTTTAAGTCTCTAATCAAATGTTAACATCATTAATAGACGTGTTGGAAGTTTTGTGGCAAAGAATCTGCATATCTATCTTTGTTTATCACACAACTTGTATTACCTGTCTTAAATCAGGGAAAGAACTGTGGGGTTAACTAGGTTTTTCAGGTTGCCATTTTCTTGCATTATAGTTTACCACTCAGGATGTAAATATTAAAGCCACAATTATATTATTTTGGCTTAATATGTTGCTATAAGGATTTACATGGTGTCATGTGGCTTTATTTGTAAGTCAACTCTATAAGACATTAGACCTCGAAATCTAACTGTTTGAGCCAAAATGTGTGATCCTGGTCACCCCCGCCCAACTGCCCCCCTCCCAAGATGCACTCCCACCCCAGCAATCTGTCCGACCAGCTCACTCCATCCTTTTTGGATGCAGCCAGAGTACCACTAGTTTCTTGTTTCCACTTCCACTCATGTCACTACTGCAACTCGTCACGGTAAAAGCAGATACGCTTCCGAGTCACAGACCGGATGTGAATTGCTGCATCCTGACCCTAAAATGGCGAGGTTGTCTCTACAGCTCCCTGAGAAGCAATCCACGTCAGAGAGGGATGGGCACCCTTCGGATGGGGAGAGTCTCCCTCCAGCTCCCGGAGAAGCTCTCGGGATGGTGAGGATCCCTCTCCAGCTCCCTGAGAAGCAGTCGACATCAGTCAATATTTTAACTAGCTTGAAAGCAGACAGACCCTGACGAAGGATAGCTGAGTATCCGAAATGCATTGGCCAGTTGATCTGTTTTGGCCTGTTTTTTTTATCTTTTGTATTTGATACTGATCACTCATTAAAGTGGTTGTTTATGTATTGACTCCAGAGTTTGTTGGTACTTGAGCATGACTGTCAGTTAATGTATTGAGTACTACGCCTGGAGCGTGTACCGGCTGTGAGCACAGAGCATTATTGCTAGCTCGCTATAATATTGTATCTACCCATGTGAATCCCTGTAGCCATTCCCACCCATTTTCTTCCCTGCCCTGCCCAAAACACATTTGAGTTAGCTTTATCAAGTAGTAACATCGAACTTTGAGCCTGCCAGTGTTATTTCAAATCAGTCTTCTGAGAGTTCATTACTAAATAGGAGCTGTAAGCGCGCTACTGGTGTAATGAAATACCCTAACCAAGTATGCCTTCATCAACACCATGTGTGTCCTTTACTGATTCCTGTTAGAAACATTAGCAAAGGCACCAGTTTTGGCTAGTGTATAGGTAACAGAAAGGCATTTGCTTGCCAGTGCTACTATATGCACAGGTACTCGCACCATTTGCAGCTGCTACCATTAAAGGCCTGCATTACATATCAATACATAATAATTCAGCAGTACCCGGCAAATACCTATCCCATGCCTACCCAAAAGCCTAAACTGTTGCATTTGTTTGGAACTGGGGCAGTGCATACCAGTCCTCCAATCCTACATTGTTAACACAATGTAAACCCCACACTGACCGTAAGGGCTAAGTATTAAAATAAAGTAAGCATGGTCAGAATGAAAGAGTCATTCATTTGATTGCAACTATCAACATATCATATTGTAAAAATATCCTAATAGTTAGATAATGATTCCATATGGTCTACCACATAAATTGCCTTTCCCTGCAGAACATAGCATTGTCAGTAGGAGATAATTTGCTAGTAATACTGCAGAACTGGTCCGGTGTTGCTCCATGATAAAGTGGCCCTTAGTACAATTTAGCAATCCATTGCTTTGAAGATCAACACCTGTTGTTCAGAGACATACTCTGGTCTACAGGGACTCATCCAGTGACTTTTAGGAAGTACCCACCCATTTCCGTATAGACCTGCCTGCCTCGGATCTAGCCGAATGACAGGAAGTCAAGCTGTCAATTTCCTGGCTATGCATGTCCTTGCCCCATCCCCATGAAATCAGCTGCCTCTTTGATCCACACCTGAAAGCTCGGGAAATGGCGGAAGTCACATAACTGAACCTGTGCCCACATCCTGCACGATGGTTTATCACTTCCTTAATTTGAGATCCTTCGGTGAGATAAATATCAAACGCTGGCTGATGCACTTAAAATCAGAGAGTTCACACGTATTTCAAAGCACGCATGTTGACATTTTTTAATAGAACGGTAGGGACAAAAAGTTGGAAACTGCAATTAAAGGTCTGAAAGCCTATCTGGAATATTGTATCTATTTTCAAAGGCAGAATAGGGCCAGTAGCTCCAAGTACTGGGGGCTAGAATTGGCGTATTTGGTCCAGTTTTTGCAGACCCAAACTCGTATCTTATTTTGAAGCACCCCTATGGAGCATTGTATCCAGTTATGGGGGCCCCATCTGGAGTATGGTGCCAAGCTTTCAATGGCCCATACAAAGTATTTTGTCCTGTTCTATAGGGCATACCTGGCGATGATGACCAGTTCTAAAAGTTCCATTTGGAGTATTGTGCCCAGGTGTTGAGGCTCCATCTGGAGTATGGTGCCAACCTCTCAAGCACCCATGCAGAGTATTATGTCCTATTCTAGAGGCCACATTGGGCAACGATGGCCATTTCTGAAAGTTCCATGTGGGGTATTGTGCCCAGGCCTTGAGGCCCCATCTAGAGTATGATGTCAAACTCTCATGCAACCATATTGAGTACTATTTCCTATCCTAGAGGCCATACTGTTTCTGCGCTATGATGGCCAGCTCCAAAAGTTCCATTTGGCGTAGTGTGGCCAGGTCTGGAGGCCCCATCTGGAGTATGGTGCCAACCTCTCAAGGACCCATATAGAGTATTTTATCCTGTTCTAGAGGGCATGCCTGGCCATGATGACCAGCTCTAACAGTTCCATTAGGAGTATTGTGCCCAGGCCGGGAGGCCCCATCTGGAGTATGGTGCCAACCTCCCAAGGACCCATATAGAGTACTATGTCCTATTCTATAGGCCATATTGGGCTATGATGGCCATTTCTGAAAGTTCCATGTGGTGTGTTGTGCCCAGGCCTGGAGGCCCCATCTAGAGCATGATGTCAAGCTCTCATGGAACCATATTGAGTATCCTGTCCCTTTTTTAGAGGACCGTATCTGGATTGTGATGACCAGTTCAGAAATTGAATATTGTGCCCAGGTCTGGAGGCCCCATCTGTAGAATGGTGTCCTTTTCTTCTAGCCACAATTCAGGTAGGATTAAGACAGATTCCAGACTGGCCAAGAGATGGGTGCAAGCTCACAAATATAAAAACAAACATTCACATGGAGGAAAGTGAGGGAGATGGGGTATACAAGAGGGTGCATTTTTAGCTTAAGGTTACCCCTAAAACTAGGGGTCACAAGAGGACAGTGGGTTCAGGAGTACCATTACAAATTTGTTTTCATATAAAGAATAGTGAATGCATGGACGAGCGTGCCAGAGGAAGCGGAGCAGACAACAGTACATGAAGGAGATCATTTCTGAAACAGCTGCAGGGGAGAATAGCGCCAAGAAAGCGCAGGGTAGAACACGTTAACACCATGTAGAGTGTGTGTACAGGCCATGAAGGACAGTAGGCAGACCCAAAGAGCCTGGTGGGTTCTTCTCCATCATGGCATGTTCCTGCAAAATAAACATTGCATTTTCCAGTAGAACCGATAATGGTTCAGAACAGTTACAACTGGCTAAAGGAAAAAGCAATACATTTTGAGACCTGGTTGGCAACTGCCTTCCCTTTATACAACAGGAGTGACCTTATTGGCATACCAAGCCTGAAAGCAACTTGGCAGTGAAAGAACTGTGCGACAGTCGAGCTTTGGGTGTGGCTGTTCGGCGACCACATTGACTGACTGATGGGGACATTCCAAGATCTTCCAATTGTTCAGTGCCTCTGAACACATGGCAAGTCTATGTGGTTAGAGCAAGTAAGGTTCTGCTGGGTGATTTCAGCTCCAGAAACATGATTCGTAAATGGGTTTGCTGTCTTGAAAGGTTTAGTGAATCATTTTCTCGTGTCAATGGCAACGGATAAGACAAGAAGAAGGAGTATGCCTATGCGTTCCGAGACCCTGATTGCGTCCATTTGATTTTTGAGATCTCGTAGGGCCGTTTCTGTAATATGCTTGGGGTGGAAGCGTGATTGCCTCATTCCAAGCAAGTGGTTGAACTCCAGGAACAGGTATACTTGGGTGTAGGCCATGCAGTCCAGCATCTTGAGGAGAAAGGGTACTGTGGTGATTGGCCGATAATTGGTTGGGATGGTTGGATCAAGGGTAGATTTATTTTATTAGTGGGGTGATCCATGCTGACTTGATATTGGGTGGGACTTCATTGGTAAGAAACGAGGCATTGACAAAGCTTGTTATGAGAGGGGCCAAAGTGGGGGCTCAGAGTTTTGACTATGTGTGCTGGGCAAGCATCCCCTTGCAGTTGGAAGGTTTTAGTGAGAGTATGGCAGTAAGCACCTCCTCTTGAGTGACAGTGTTGAAATTGAATGGGGCAATGCTGCCAGTATTGACCTTAGGTTTGGAGTTGAACGTGGTGACGGCGGGTGTTTTGGAGGAGAGGTTGGCTCTTTTGGTACTGATTTTCACGTGTACCCACTAGAGTTTCAGCGCTAGGGCATTTTGTATGGTGGTGCACCAAGTTTTGTTGGCGATGAAGGTGGATGCAATAGGTACAAGTGTCTCGAATTCTCTTAGGATGGCAAAGAGCTCTTTGTTATTGGAGCCAGCATTAATGATGCGTTTATTATGTGCATTGGCTTTGGTGGTGATGACTGCTGTTTTGTATTTGTGTGCTGCTTTGGAAAGGGTGATGCAGTTGCTGGAGGAGGGCTTTTTGTGTGGAGGTGTTCCAGAGCTCTTTTGTTCCTGTGCAAGGAGATAAGGTCTTTGTTGAACCGGGCATTGCAAGTGAAGACGTGCATTTGTGAACATCGCAGCTTTGTAGGAAACCATATAGCAAGGGCACCTTTGGTGCAACACTATTTAGAAAAACACCATACAAAGGACAACTTAAAAAGGGCAGTGCTGATAAAGATTGTGCTTCCTGGTATTATAACTGCAGAGGGGATTCTGATTAGATTTGGACAGCATTGGCTTTAGGATTCCACAAATTTCACATGTGATATGATGTGCTAAATGGTCCTGTTGTCAGTGTTTATATTGAAATACAGGGTCGGACTTGGGCATAGAATTGTCTCGGGCACCAATGAAAAAGTGGCCAACAGTTGCACATGGCAATTCATTCCTTTTGTGACAGACTGTTTCATTAGTACCCAAGAGGGAGGTTATTGATAAAATGTGATGCAAACTGTGCATTTTAAAGGATATTTATTCAGTAAGACTGGTTAAAACTACTAGCAGCATGGTGAAGTAATTTATCAAACTGGCCAACATGAGCCAAAAAAAGTGGATCACTTTGACCCACTAAACTGGCCCACACTAGCATTTTGTGTTTTTGGTTCGGGCATTGCCCTGTTCCCCTATACGTCAGTCCAAGCCTGGAAACATATATCTTTGCATTTATATATATATGACAAGGTCAAGCTCTTGTGTTTACATGCGATTCAGACCATTGCGATTTGTGATTATACGGATTTCATAGTAAAAACGTCCTATGTAATATTTTGAATGGCATATGCCGAGGAGTTTCAACTTACTGATCCTCCTCACAAACCTACAACCCGGAAGCACATTCCAGCGGTAAATATTTACTGCTATGCCGGCATTTGATTGTTGAAAAGGTTTACCCACTTTGTACAATACATAGCACTATCCTGTGTGCTGAGCCTATACAGTTTATTCCAAAATACAACACACTATGTATATGTACACATCATGCCTGTTGTTTGATGATGCCGTCTCACAATGGGATAGGGGTGCTTTTACCGTGGCGGAAAGGTCCGCGACAGAAATGACCGCATGAGAAATGTACGATATACATAAATGTTCATACAGTTCTCATGCTGACATTTGTTGTAAAACAACCCCAAAACCTAACCCCTGCCCACACCACCACCCCCACCCACACCCGCACCCCCTACTTACCTTTCACCTCAAAGTGCAGTGTCCTTGCAACGCTGGTTCCCTTTCACTTCCGTGATCCAAAGATCCGACGCCGCAGGGCCTTTTTCCTTTTTCCTTTTTTTTTATTTCTTTTTTTTTGTCGCGCAGGGGTCTTTCTCGAAAGCCTGGTCACTATACTGTAAAGTATGGTGAGCAGGGTGCTGCGAGGGCCAACCCTGCAGACCCCACAGCTACATATATATATATATATATATATACATATATATATATATATATTCAATGAAAAAACGTTGTTAAAGGGACGTTATGGTTAAGTTGCACTAATAAAAACCTATGAAATTCAGTAAAAAAACATTGTTAAAAGGACGTTCTGGTTACAAGTAAAATCGAAAACCCCCTGAAATTCGCCAGTTATGGTAAACTAAGCAACCATAACTCGCGCCACCACCGTGCACTGCTAAGACTAACACCCAGGACATCAAAGATGACATCACAAATATCATTGATATTTTTTTTAGTCCAACTTAACCATAGCGTCCCTTTAACAACGTTTTTTCAGTGAATATCATGGGTTTTTACCAGTGCATGCTATTTTCCTACAACTTACCAATATCATACTTACCAAATATAACAATATTTGTGTCCAATTTACAAAGTGTCACAAAGTGTCACGTTAAAACTCTGCCATTTCCCACCTTCTAGAATCATTGTTAACACTTCTATACACTTTTTGCAACTATTTCAACTAGTTTTGCACCCGTAGATATCTACAGACATCTGGCTTCATTGCAGACCTTCCGGACATTGCCACATGACCATACGCTGGCGTGCGGCATGATGACGTGTCCGAGAACCCGTCTGTACTTTACGATAAGATCCGTCCTTCGCGGACAGTTCAGAACTGCATTTTATACTGATCTAGGAACTTTCAACTATCTATCCAATCTAGGACACAGTACATACTTGGAAGAATTTTATCAAAACTGCTATTTATCTTAAAAATGGCATCAGTTATTGCCATCCCTCATCCCCAAGAGCCATCACCACCACCAGCTGGAGGACCTTCAAAACAAAAAAAAGCACTGTACTTTCAAAGACAATGAAGAGGACCAAGAAGATGAGGTAGAGGAAGTGACTACTTCTAGCACCAAGATCGAATCATGGGTGTACCAGTTCTTTGCTACTGTTGTGAGTGTACCAATGGCTAAAGCTACCAAAGTGAAATGCACTGAGTGCAATTTTGTACGCAGTCGCAGACTACCTAGACAGTACTCCTACGGGACCACCTCCATGCGCCGCCACACCAAATCCAATGACGGCAATGCTCTCAGAAAGGTTATTCCTTTCTCCGCAAGTAGTGAGCTGTCTTCCTCCACCTCATCTTCCTCAACAAATACGTAACCACACAGTCTGATGTCTGCGGGCATTGGTGCGTTATAAATAAATAAATAAATAAATAAATAAATAAATAAATAAATAAGGCTACGGACCATTATTGTCCATTGCAGCCCCTGAAATGGGGGATAAAGGCCACTAGCACCCCTGGTTCCCAAAGCGGGAACCTAGGGTGCTAAAACATAGATTTTTCTTCCTATAGCGGGACGCCTGTGGCGTCCCGTTGTAAGAAGGAAAGATTATTCTTCTTACAGCGGGACGCCTGAGGCGTCCCGCTGTGGGAAGGACAATCCTTTTCCAAGACAGCCAACATGGAAAGAGAAGGCGTGGCTCCATACACAGCCCCTCTTCCCTTGCCATGGCAGCCCACAAAACCCTATGAACATATCACCACAAGCACTTTTTTCCCTTTCAAACCTATCCTACCTTCGAATATCTTTACCACATAGCCGGTCCCAGGTAGACATAGCCACTTTAACACCATTTTTCATCCCTAGCGGTCATGGCCAGTAGCCAGATTGTCCGTGCAATAACCTTATGCCATGACCCAGACAATCTGGCTACTGCCCACGGCTATACCTCAGTCACCAAAGGTATATGACTATTTTTTGTACCTACATTATTACACTTGTCAAAAAATAAAACACAGGCACATTTCCAAAACCATGCTTTAATGTCCTTGCCAATGCTCCTCACGAGTTTGCTCGAAATTCGCCCATGTTTTTTTTTTTTTAAAGTGTCAAAATGTATATACATACAAAAGTCAAATAACTTAGCCCACACTCGACAAAATCCATTCAGTCTTTACACAAATATTGAAGTTTTGGTCTACAATCTTTCTCAAAACTTTTGTCCACATTCGTCAAATAGCAACAAAGTTATAAGCCATCAAAGAATGTTGAGACCCACCCTCTAATTTCACCCCCTCTTGAGCAAATCCCACCAAACTTTACAAAACTATTTATATCTAGATCCAAAATCGTTTTGCCAAATGTTGTACAGATTTGTCAAATGACACCACATTTATATGCCTTTACAATATTTTCAGACCCTCCCTCTATTTTTGCCCCCTCTCGACAGAATCCCAAAAAAATTTGCAAAACCATTCTGGATTAGTTCTAGAATAAAATTGCAAATTACATGCAATTTCATTGAGTGGTGCAAAAGTTATAAGCCATCCAAAAACTGCTTTTCCCCAACCTTGTAATGCAGAAATAGGTACAGATGTCCTAGGACATCTGAAGTGTCCGCGAACACCACAGGACTGTCCCAGGACATCCAGAGTGTTTGCGGACATTCGGGGGGTGAAGCAACCCGTTTTTTGGCTTCTTATGGCCATATCCAATCAAATCCTCACCTCCCCCCCACATCCCCAGAGATTGTTTGTCGAGTTTAACAAGTGAAATGCTGCTTTTTTTTAAAAAAGTTTTCACCGCGCTGTTCGCGGACCCCAAAAAAGTCCACGAATCCAAGATGGCGGGCGTTTCAAGAAAACAGATGCATTTCACGTTTTCTCACCATCCAATCAGTGGACGCGTCCCGGTGTTCACGGACTACGCAAAAGTCTGTGAAATATTCTGGTCAATCGGAGGCCAATCCGCAGACAGCACAGCCAATCAGAGGCCAGTCCGCGGACCAAACAGGGAAGTGAGTCCGCGGAGCGGACATAGATATCACTAATTTTTTTGCTTTACATTTTGGTAATTTAAAAAGAAACTACTGGACAGATTTACACCAAATAAAATAAGCACGCTTTCGGGACCAAGCAGCCGCTCCTGCTGCAAATTTGGTGGAAATCCGTCCAGCGGTTTGGGCTGTAGGCATGAGCAAAGTTTGTTCCCATTATGTCTATGGGAAAAAAATAAATTTTGGGACCCCCCTATAACTTTGCCCCCCCTGGACCAAACCTCACCAAACTTTGCAAAAAAATCCAGAGTGGGCCATATACTTTTTTTTGCAAAGTCTGGTGTGGTTTTGTCCGGTTGGAGCGAAGTTATAAGCCGCTCAAAAAGTGCTCTTCCTATGGAAACAGTAACTTAACCATGTAATATATATATATTTGTTTTCTTCTGGTCAGCTTCGGGGCAACTCCCACTCACTATACTGTGAAGTACCGTGAGCTGGTTGTTGCGGGGAACACCCCCGCAACTTTTTTTTTCTTTTTCGGGTCAGCTGTGGGGGTGTCCCCCACAACCCCCGCTCACTATACTCTACCGCAGCCTTTGGTTTTCTTTTTTTTTTCCTACCCCACTAAAACATACATATCACAAAACGTTCAGACGTTTTGTAGTTCGAACTTTTGGTGGTATGTACTTTAGGTCTTTTGATGGAGTAGGTAAATTGGATTAGGTCATTTCGGCCGATTCCCTCACAATGCAAGTAAATGTAATACGGAGCTGAACAATGAACAATTTTGACATCACTGCATCATACACAATAACATCATTTGTATCACCTCATCAGGACACTGAATACACATAATAAATCTCACACAACAGTGAGATCGCAAATGTCCTTGATTTAAAGGAATTGCTGTTATCTGTGTAGGTAAAGCTCCTGGTTTCCGTCTATGGTGGCTCACCTGACCAAGAATTTGACAATTGTCCTTACTTCCTAACAGACAAATTTACTGGCCACTACACCCTATAATACTTTCGTACAACTACAAGGAAGGCGCTGTCATCATGAAAAAGGGCAGTCTACATTATAATACAGGTTAGTGCCCTGCTGGGGTTGTATGTGCACCACAATCCTTTTAATGCACTCTGCCACAACTGTAGTTGGTAGTTCAAGTAGTTTCAATTGAATTCTCTCATTTACCTCCAGGTGAGAACTGTGTCAGCCAAGACATCAGCACTTCTTGGAGAAATCCTATGGCGCTATGTAAAATAGTGGAGAAGTGATTACATCATGACTAGCAAGGTGCCAGTATGACTGGAGCCGACTCATTTAGGGTAGGGTGACCAGACGTCCCGGTTTTGCCAGGACTGAAGCAGTATTTGGTGCTCTGTCCCCCTTTCTCAAGATTATGTTCCCATTGAAACTGCAGTGGTCCCGTTTTTTTGTAGTAGGTCTTCATGGGTGGCAGACAGGAATGAACAATCTCTCAAAGAGGAAATGCTGCATTTTACACCTTAAGATAGTGTTAGTTTGTGATAGATTAATTATAATAATGCTCATTTGAACAGTAATTCTTACACCCCCTTCTTCTCCAAACGCTACTGAAGTGCAGTGCCTAGACAGACACTTTTGAAGAGTTAGTCCCGCTTTTATGTTAGTTGCTCTGTCCCGGTTTTTTACTTTATAAATCCAGTCACCCTAACGTAGGGGGATTTCTGCAACCCTACCATACATTTAGAAACTATCTTCTTAAATTCTGCAATTCAACCCCTAAGGCTGGGCTATCGTTCTTCTTTGCAATGTCCTCCCGTTTCTTTGCCTTAGAATTGCCCGCTATTGTAGACATTTGGATGCCTTTGGAAGTTGTTTCCGTATTGCCAATAGGAAATGAATCATATAAGGCTTGAGCAGAAATTCCCTGAGGGACTTCATGCCATGACACAAATGTAGCATCAAAGTCTCAAACTTGGTCATAGTATGAGGACATGAAAAGATTGGACGAATCATTGAGTAGAGTTGATACCCTCATGTGGCTATGCGAGGCATGAAAATCCAATAGCTTCAAACATAGCAAGGAAGGGCTCACGTTCTTGGCACATGTTCATCTGTATACTGTTTTGTCTTTGGTATATATAAAAGGCTCTCTATTTTGTGTGATGAAAATGGAAATTGACACTGGAAATACTAGCTTATTTGTCTATTCACTAGAAACAAAGAACTAGATTAGTAGTTGACAGGATATGTGTTGTTAGTCGGAGAATGTTTCTTTGTATGTGCTTTTTAGTGATGAAATACTATTTTATCTCAGCACACTACGCTTTTCCTAGTCAGGCTTAAAAAAATAACGGAATGTATAGAATGTTCACAAGGGAATCATTTGTGGTTGTGAAAGTTGTCAAAATGCCCCTGCAGCTGGTCCTGATGAGAGTGTGGAAAATTATACCTGGCTGAAACACATGTCAATCGTTTTTTGCAGACTTGGTTGTTTAGAAATGCCATTTAAGTTTTCAGGTCAATTAACTGAAAGCTATCACCTGGGTTTCTAGAATCCCATCGTATTATGTCAGACTTATGCTTAATGATTGTAATGTAATCTATGAGGCCTTTATTCTGCTGCCGTAGTGGTTTCTCGACTCTTAAGTGTGTTCTGTGTTTAGTTATAGTAATTCCCCTCACCCCTCCACCACATTTGTATATTGGCATGTGCTGAGTCGACATGTAAACATGATATTCAATGATAATATTTCACATTTTGGAATGTAGTCAATCAATCATGAAACCCATGAAGCATTGACAGCTCCCTGTAGTTCCACTTTATTGTGCACCTAACTTGGAGTGCGTTTAGTTTTAAACCAGACCTTCTGGAGTTTCTTCCATTCACAGGCAGGGGAAGAGTCTGTCGTTGAGGCACATGTATCTGACTGGCACTAAAAAACATCCCTCCCTACCCTGCAATGGTACTGGTCTGTCTAAAGATCTGCCCATGTCCCCAAAGGGATAGTCCACCAGCAGCTGATCAAGAAGAGTTACCTAGAACGAGCATTCCCCATGCGGTATTGAGTTTTTATAAGCAGAAAGATTCAAAATGCTCCTCCTAAGTACAATTTGTACCTCGTTCACTCTGTAAATCTGGATGTTTGTTTGCTTCTGAAAACTGAATACATGTGGAATGTAAACCTGCCACTTGCTTTAGCAAAGATCCATTGTATGTGTGGTTAATGGGTCTTGCTACAGGGCAGCTTTGTACCAGGTCAGGAGATGCTTCCTCTTGTCATTCCTGTCAGAGGGAAGGTTGCCCACAAGATGGCTGCCCAGCAGTAAGTGTTCTAAGCATTAAGATAGGTTAAGATGAAGGCCACCGGGAACAGTGATTGCAAAAATGCTCCACTCTGTAAGCAAATCAAGGGTTTGTAACATTTGCTTCTGCAGATGTTTTGAACTGCAACTCCCATCAGCCATGGACAACACAGTCAATGGTGAGGGATCATTGGATTTGTAGCCCAACAAACCTGCAGAGCCACAATTTGCAAACTATTGGCACTTCCGAATCAGGGGTCTCTTTGACTGGTGTGTTAGTCTGGGGTTCTTAGGATGAGGCAGGATTGCTCCTTGAAAATGAACTGCCTCAAGCAAGAGATACCTGGGGCTTGGGTGCATGTCGATAAACCTTTAGAACTGAACTGTATAAAGAAAACATGTTCACTGGTCCTCCTGTAAAGGAAAGAAATATTGTAGCAAAATAACACATGTAATCAGTACCATAAAATATAGGTTTACCCCTCCTGAACAGAAAGGCTGTAATCCCCCCAGGATCATCTCCTTCATTGTCTCTAGATGGATCCCGTTCCGCCCAAAAATGAGTTCTCTACTTCCAAGAGAAGAAGCGTAGAAAAGGACAGTGTGTGTCTGTGTTGGTCACACCGATGGAGCCTTATTGACGGAGCACGCTATGATCCTTCATAGCCCCTTTCTAAAGGGCTATGCTGTTTCAGGACTTTTTGGATTTGTCGATGGTCTAGTAAGTTCCCAAATTAGTCTGAAAGATGAATCCAGATACCAACACCTGCCACCCAGACGGCCCAATTCTCTCAAGAACCTACTTTCAGGGAGAAGAAGACAGCAAAGTGTAGGTCTTGGTGGGATGTACATGTGGCTGAGGGGCTAAGACAACAATCTTGCCAGTGCCCATGGTAAAGGTTAGGAGAGGGGTTGTGTCCCCTGGTGAAGATGTATATATAGAATCTGTGTTGAGGCTGCCATGGTCCCTGATAAGGGTGTCAGGTATAAGTGTAGGCCCTGGATGAACGTACATGTGGACGATGGCCTGAGGCTACCATGGGCCCTGGCGAGGCTGTTCAGGAAGGAGAAGGGTTTGAGGCCGTAGGTATATCCTGGCTGGACTTAAAGGGACCATGAGGGTGTGCCTCCATAACGGATTTTGTACAAGCGTCAACAAGCCTTCTTTATTTGGGCTGGGGTTCTTGCTACTCCCAGAACGTGGCCTTCTATGCTTGGCCAACACCTTCTACTCTACTGCTTCTACCTGTCTAACTTTCCAATCACTTTTGAGGTCTGGCGTTCTAACTTCCATCAATTCAGGAAGCTTTTGCCTCTTTTTAGAGAGGTGCGGAAAAAGAGATTTCCATGATGAGGGCTCTGCTTCACGGGCCAGTTTTCCCATTAGCTTTGTGGACCTTGATTAGGCCCGAATTAACAGCTCCATCGCCTTCAAGCTTATGTGGCTGGTGTTTGGAATTCCCTGTCGGTATTGCGGATTTCTTATTGATTAGGACATGTCTGTGTGTGCCCCGAGTTGCCATGTTTGAGCCTGGTGATGTAAACATGGCGGCCTGTAGACCCAGAGGTGAAGCTTTCACATGTCCCTGTGAGTCTCACTGCTCTCTTTTCCTGGGGCTCTGTTTAGTGCAAGCATTCGCCCTGTGTGATTTCAATGCCTGCCATAAGATTTCTGATTGACTTCGGGCAGGGATCCATGCCAGTGCTTGCACAGCAGGGTTGCACGGTATCTGGTCTTTCCATCTAATGTCATTGCATCTAATGCCATTCCATCACATGTTTTCCCATCTAAAAACTTTGCATCTAATGCATATTTTTTGGGGGTAAAGGGTTACTTTTTGTTTAGGTGCATTATAAAGGGAAAAAACGGGGATTGGGGCGGGGGGAGCCCAAAAAGAAAAAAAAAGAAAAAAGAAAAAATGCATTAGATGTAAAGGTTTTAGATGGAAACATTCGATGGAATGGCATTAGATGCAATGGCATTAGATGGAAAGACCATAAAGCGGTTGCACTGATGCCTCACTCACACTCCATGCATATGCCCCTTGCCAGGGCGTTAGACCTATTGCTGCGGTCTGGGTAATTCGATAAATCCCTTGCTGTCATTTCATATGTAAAACACTGAGTTTGGGGGTGATTTTCTTTCTAGAGGCCAATAGCTGACCTTTGGTATTAAAGATGTTCTTGGTTGACCCATTGGGACTAAACAGCAATGGACAATGGGATAGGCTTGGGAAGTAAGGATTGGTGCAGATATGCCTGTGAGTCGTGAGGTGGGATATGATGAGGACAATAAGATTTGCAAGAAAGGTTAGCAAACAAGCAACACATAACCACTCAGAGGCCACAGAGGAAAGGGCTGAGACTCTAAATTGTTGCATGGCCGAGTGCCTGCTACAATGCACATCAAAGAACCTTATGATATGATATGGCATTTATAACGCACCTATACACAAGTGTTGCCCATAAGTGGATTCCCTATTCTTGCCACACCCCATACTGACCCCTAAAACCTCTGAAACCATCCCAATTTTCCAGAGACCTTATTTCAATGCCTGGGACCAGCACTCGTTCGGGTATTGCAAATTCGTTCATTGGCTTGATCTCATGCGCTAAGCATGAGCTTTTTGCACCTATGTGGATTTTGTTATTAGTTGTATGGCCTAATTCTAAGTCAAGATTTAACATTTCAGCAACATTTATTCGAGCCCAGTTTTTACTGCTCAAGGATGGTTATTAAAAACATTATTTCCATTTAGAAAACATCTGTGCCTGGACTTCCCCACGTGCTGAACTATTGTGCTCGGGTTTGATACGGAAGCTCACTCCACCCAACTTCAGGGAGAGTTGGCCTTGCCTTTGGGACTCAGGAGCAAAGGTGATCCAAAGATACTCAGTAGCCCGGCTCTGCCTTTTCAAGTTAGGAGTATCATATGGATGGTTGCCATGGGATTCAAAGCACCACCTTTGGGAGGAACTTGTGCTCCCTGGTGCCTACAGACTAGTTCCAGGATGACACTCCCACCTCACCAAAGGCTTGAGGCCTTCTCCGGATCACACATACCGCCAGACATGTACCTCAGTGTTTATGGATGGGTGAGATCGCACCAATTGCCCTTAGGCGGAGATCAAGATCACAGAGCCCTCCAACTGACCAGATCACGCACACCACCAACCACACGTTTCTGTGTGTTTCTAGATAGCAAGCATGATAGGAGGCCTCAGGGGCAGGCAAACTAACTCATGCCCCAAGACTTGCCTAGCAAGTGGTAGACAGGCTGCAGCCCTCCAGATGTTTTGGCCTACAACTCCATTCAGCCATAGTCAGTGGTGAAGGATCATGAGTGCGGAGGACCAAAATATCTGGAGGGCCACAACTTGCCAATCACTGCCTTACAGGGGTGGACTGGCCTATAGGGAACTCTGGAGATTTCCCGGTAGGCCTCTGCACCCTGCGCCTCTTTTGTGCAGTATTTACACATTTTACAATAGGAAAGAATTGGGCTTGCTGAAAATGTGTAATATGGCGCCACTTAAAATAATTTCCAGGGCTTCTTTTGGTTCCCAGTCCACCCTTGCTGCCCTAGGTAGTGCTTGCATAATGCAGACCCATGATTTCGGATCTGCTCCGCAGGACTCCTGTATGCCGATAATTGGACTAAGAGCCTGCTGCACGTGTGACCCTCTACCACCTACACACTGCCATGTATTTGTAAGCCAGTAGGAAGATTGATCTGTGCTCAGATACTTGCAGTACAGTATATATCCCTCTGAATGATGTCTCCAAGTGCCATCCTTTATTTAGGTGGTGCGGGGTTCACACAAGTTGTTGGGTTGTATGCCATAGTGAACAAAGTTCCAATTGATAAACTGGCAAAAAACCAAACTCTTTATGAAGAATTTTGTTTTGTACTAAATTGAATATTTTTAAATCTCTTTTTTTAAAAAAAAATGGTCGGGGCTCACATAACCTGCTAGCCTCATCCTCTCTCCCTCCTGTTTTGCAAATTGTCCTACCTTTATATCCCCCTTCTCGTGGTTTTTTATTTTCCATTTGTTCCTACCCTTTTCCCTGAGCCCATTCTATTCCTCTGGGCGCAAACGAATTCGCCATTTAAACGGTCAACTAGTTGTCTTCGCCATTTTTACTCCTAACAATGGACAGATCAGGAAATGGATACTGTGCTCCTGCTGCCAAGCAGTAGTAGCTCGTCGGAGAAAGAATCGCTCCTTCTCTCGTGTTCTCCCTCTCCCGCCACCGTTGGAGAGCTCCACTCGTCTTCCTTTTCCGCTCTGCTTCGTCCATTATTTCTGTGTAGCAGGCTGCAATAGGAAAACATGATTTCTTCGCCTCTCGACGCGGCCTATTCCCGTTTGGAAAGAAACGGTTTGTCGTGCTCTGGGGGCTTTCGCTGAATCAAAGGCTCTTTCCAAGCGTTACATCTTCACATAATATGATCTGAGGTGACAAGGCTGGCAAGCTGCTCAATAGCAGAAGATGAGAAACATGGCGCATAGCACGCGCCAGAACACCACGTCATATGCACAGGGCTCCTTCCCAACGGCTCTCTCATCTTTCAAGACCTGACAGTTGGTCATAGAGTCGAGGTGCTCACTACTACATGGGAAGCAGGACAGTTTCTAACAGGACGTCGTCTCTGAAAGGCAGTAAGTGTTGAGGCAGTGCCAGTCACATGCCAGGCATCCGAGCGTCTGAACAAAAACATTCGCCTTGACTGGCCCTCTAACCGTTCCGCATGACGTGCCCTAAGATTAACGATTAAAAGCGAGGAATGTGTGACGGGCAGACCTTTGAGTTTGGAACAAGTCTCCAAGCAGTGCTGTGGACTGGGGCAGGAGCTAAGGGAATGCTGGGGGGGGGGGGGGTTATGGGAAGGGGGGTGATAGGGGCTCAACAGTGGGAGCTTAAAGGCTATTGGGCAAGTGGGGCTCATCTTCCACCTAAAACGAGGTGGCCACCCATTAGGGTGGAACCCCTCGCATAAACACATCTTCACACATTTCCGAACTACACACTCCGGTGTTTGGTAAAGTTGCAAGGCCACACGCTGATAGGAGACCTACACTATAGAGAACCCACAACTAGAAGAGAACACTATGCTTGCTGGTGCCATTGCACTTTTGTAACACTTATCCCCATTCCAAGTTTGCTGGTATTTCATATGGAAATACTGCCAAACTCTTTACATTATTTCCACTCAGACTGGCGGCAAATTCGCCAGATTGTGAGTGGTAGATTGGCCAATTTAATTACCAATTCATGGCGTCAATTGGATTACATAGAGTATTTGGAGCATTTAGCACAGGTGGTGAGTCCACATGCGGTGAACTCAGAATCTGGCAATGCTGTGAAATGATAATACATCCTATACTTCCACTGCACTGCCTCTCTTCACTGCACTACCAAACTCATAGCGAGGCCCATCAGCATTCATTAGTAGATGCACTGTGAGTAAATTTACATTAGTAGGGCATGCAACCCCAATGGGCTCACTCGCCGTATTTTGGGGAAGATTGAAAGAACATAAACCCCCCCTTAGCTCCACAATTCCACCCGAGGGGAAAGTCACAACTCCTAGACTACACCATGCTATTCAGACAGCCATCAGCGCCAACAGGCGTTTTTTGAGGCAGTCGTGCTTTAGAAATGCTACACAACACATCAATTATTTTATTCATTCATTGTTAATTTCATTTTGAGTTCTTATGCAGCTTCTGAGCGGTGAGCAGACACTTCATCAAGGTTCTGCAGAAAGCGATCTAAAGAGATTATACAAGGACTTTGACGTTTTTTGTTTAATCACCTAATCTTTATTGGGAACCAACACATGGGTGACCAGGTAGTCTAGAATTGTCAGCCTCAAGTGTTGTTTGATACCCAAGCTGCCCCCTACTAAGCTTCTCTGCCTCCCACCATACCTGACATCACATCCGACCACAGCACGTATCCCTCTACATCAAACACAAAGAGTAGAACTGCCACTAAGCACAGGCCCAACATTGCATAACCGATCAGGTCACAACACACAGACATGCCTATGCTAAATACTACCTGCCAGATCACCACACAGAACCATAGCACTCAAACTTACCATGACAGATTCAACCAGGTATGCAATATGTGTGGCCTGATTAGGGTACATCAATGCCACATACCAACCACCTAAGGGCCTAGGTACGAGGTTAGTGATGCTACTATCTCCAAAGGGAGTTAATCTTAACCACCAGTGGAAACAGCAGCTTCATTGCCTAATTATGAGTTCCTGTTAGTCCTCATTTTGGAGTCCCTTTGGGCTTCATTGGGGAATGAGCTATTCCCACCGGTGGCAATAATGCCGGCACACTTACAGTCATTTATTTGGTGGTACTAGCACCATGCAAAGGCAGGTGGTTCTGCAGGTTATGGTTTTACTAACGCATAATTGAGAACACTGAAAAAATTGATGGCAATTCTTTGACCACCTGCTTTTTTTAAAAGTTACCTCTAAACTCGAATTGAGCCCTAAATGCCAAAAAGACCTAGAGGCTTACCCCAAAACAGACCCCTTTTCCTTATACTATGTACTCATCAACACAGCAGGAAAGCATTCTTGCACTCTTCCCTCTGTTCCTACTAACCAAACCCAAGCACTTTTCTTACTTGTCCTAAGTGCCAAGAGACCATGCCAATGCCAGCTAGATGAGGCCATCCGTTCGTTCCCACAGTGGAAGTCTGGGGAACTCTGGGAGTAGGGGAAGCCCCCGCTCTGTGATGCGACCCTTGGCGATCATAGTAGGAGGATCTCCTAGAGTCCACACAGACCATCCTTGATCAAGCCAGGCGCACATTTGCTGCTGAACAGAGATGCCAGGTTACACAGAGGAAATCTTTTATGGATGAGCGGATCAGGGCTGCATCTTTGATACCAAAGGCCAGGTATTGGCATCTTGAAAGAACCAGAAGTCAAACAGACATTTTGTGGAGGGCATTGAAACCGACACCCTCCCAGAAAAACGGGATTCCTTCCAGTTCAGGTAACTTGTTTAGGGACTCATTCACAAATAGAGACAAGCTTTGGATGGATTTTTCTTCAACGAGAATCTCACAACAGTGGCATCCCTGTATCCTGGGTTGGCTGTCTCACTTTCCTGTTCTCCATATTAATCCCAGCTGCAACTCCATCAAAAAGGGGCACTGATTTACCTAAAGCCAGCAGATCACAGAAGGGCATCTAGCTGGAGAAGCCCCTTGCATCTCTTGAAACCTCGAAACCCGCACCATCTTGCCAAGCTGACTGCAAACCCGCTATGAAGGACTCTACACGCCCCAGAGGTATACCCCTTTGCTTCACCACACATTCACTTCATTATTCATTGACGTTGCCAGACATTGGGCCTCATCACTAGTTGGGCGGTACCCCATCGGTAATACTGCTGGGATACCGCCGGGGCTATTAACATTACTGCCAAACCCCCCCGGCGCTATTAGCGCCGGATCACGGGTTTGGCGGAATGGGCCCATTTGGGAATTCCCCATTCCCCATTGGGTGCAATGGGGAATTTTCGGTGCTACTACCGCCGGCGGTATTAGCGCACGGTAATAGCGCCAAAAATCAGCAACTTTGCGGTGGATTTACCCCCAAGCTGAGAGCTGGGGTAAATCCTGCCAAACCCATGATTTGACGGACCATTAAATGCGGCTATAATAGCGTTACCACCACATTTAAGGGTTACCGCCAAACTTGTGATGAGGCCCATTGAATTTGTCATACATTTACTTTGTCATGCCTTTACTTTTTCTGCATCTTCACATTGTGAAGATGGTAATGGATGTGGTTAGGGATAGCGTAGGTTAGTTTTGGGGTCAAGAGGCGTCAGGGCAGAATAATATGGAGTACAAAAGACAGGGGTGAAGGGGTTCTCCCACTGCAATAACTAAGTAAATGTCTGGCGCAGTCAATGTAGACAAAGTAAATGTCTGGCGAAGTAATGTGGCAAAGTGCTGGTGAAGTGACTGCTGGCAAAGTAAAGACCTACATCTACTCCAGAAATGGCTATTGCAAACCATTTACAGGCTGGCCCCAAGGAAGCCCTTTAATGCTCCAAAAGAAAGGCATTCATACGAAACCAACATGGGCTCCAGAAGCTACTCTATAACAGAATTGTTACAGGTAAATTGAGACAGAGATCCCTGAATATCATACCAAAATATCCTCATCACAAGTTTGGTGGCGTTTCTGTGGTAAATCTGCTGCGATACCACCAAACGGAATTACTGTTACTGCCACTTGGTCCATCAGAATTACTGCTGGATTACAAGTGGTGGTAGGCAGTGTTAGCCCCCATTAATTGGAGTCAATAGGACTCATTGGATTTTATCGGAATTGCCGCCGGCAGTAATTCCCTTCACGTTGCCCTTTTTTTGGGATAATGGTGGTGAATTTACCTCTAGCTCTTAGCTAGAGGTGAATCCTCCACCTCTCTGCCAAACTCATATGGCGGTGCGGGAATGCAGCGGTAATGTGGCGGTAACGGAATTACTGCCACATTCCCACCGAATGTTCCCGCAGCGCCATACTCGCAATGAGGCTGATTGCCTCCTGCCCATCCTCGTTATCTCATATTGTAACCCCATGTGCTTTCTCAAATAACTGTGCAGAAACATTCTTCAAGATTTCACAGAGAAGCATGGCATTCAAAACATAGCATTGTTGAAAAAATAGCCTCATGTTTATTTAATAATGAAATTGTCAACATTGCTGGCAAATACCATTTTACAATCTAAATTGATGATTAAGCTGCAGACATTATTCTACTTTCTAAAGTAGTGCTGTCACTTTATCCCTGCAACTCGACAAGCCCAACATGTTTCATCCCCTCTTGGGTACTAAGGGGACTTCTTTCCGAGCTATTCCACAGACACTAAAACCAATGAAAATCAGTGATTAATCTAGATCCAATAGCAATGCTGTGTGCCATCTTCTAGTCGGTAACCAAAGGTCTCTTAGTTTGCCACTTGTATAATTCATGGAGGAGCTTTACAATATGTTAGGTGACATTTTTATATTTGGTCATTTATTTTTTTCATATTATTTTCCATGTGATATATGATAAGGAATTGTATAATTATTTTAGTATGCATTACAGCATTGTATGTATGTCAAGCTTTTAACTGTGATTGCTTTTCTGTATTGTGTAAGGCTTGGTAAACCATATCACAAATAAAACACAATTAAAAGAAACTTTTTTTGTGGCCACCTTTGTAATTGACTATTCTTATTCTGGGCTGTGTTTTACTTGTAGAGCATTAAAATATTGCACATCAAAATCCCCTAAATAGAGGTGTGCCATCAGTTGGTATGCAGTCAACCTCAACATCCTCAAGAAAGAGAACAGAAGGATGGAGAAAATCTGGAGGAAAAATGACCACAAGATGGACAGTGCATCGTTCGACAGACACATCTATATTCACGGGAAAAGATGGTAAATGTCAAGAAAGACTACTGCTTTTACACACACACACACACACACGCACACACACACGCACACGCACACGCAAACACACACACGCACACACGCACGCACGCACGCACGCACGCACGCGAGATAGAAACGTTCAAAATAATGAAAGCATTCAAGAACACATCAGCCCGCAACACCACACACACCAACCCCATCACAACTCTCCTGCCACATCAACAACAAAATGCTACAAATATCACTTGGGCAAAAAGGACGACATACCAAACCCAACAGTACAAAACAGCCAGCATCTAGTAAGACACATCCGTGGCATTGGGGAGCCTTCCACTCTGTCGCTCGCATTGTCACCTCACGCAACCCAGCGCAATCCCAGTTCTCCATGTACCTACAAAACCATAACCAGTTACCTGGGCTCATCCTACGCTTCGAATCACTCCTCAATTCATTAAAAGAAGAAGGTACAATTCGTCAAGCATTCAAATCTGCGTATGTCAAGACTGTTAAAAAAATAAAAAAATACGAACAGCGAGTTTGGACGACCCAGAAAGCTGCCGCCGTATCAACATCATTCAACACTCCCTCCCAAAGGACACATCATAGATAATTTAATCTAGCAACAGCTTTGGGGTCACGTGAAGAACAACACGAGCATGTAGGAGTCAGAACATGGATTCCGATTAATCAGGGGAACATAATTAACTCTTTAATCCTCCCGGGTCAGAGATAAGAGCAATGCATGGACTGACACAAGAAGTACACTCATCCTTTTGAAGATCTCAGAAGCCTTTGATATCACCAGCCACAAAATCCTTTTAAAATAACTTGTGGACTTTGAATTGGAGGGAACAGGGCTAGGCTGAATCATGATGTCTCTCTGAAACAGGACGGACACCACCTACATGTCCCCCTCTAAATCCCTCTGCAATGTCATATCTGGTAATATCAACCTCTGCATGACCCCACTCTTGAACATCATTAGCAACTCAGGCCTTGACTGCTACAATTATATATATATAACAATCATATGCACCCACTAACCAAAAACCAACCGGACCTTAGCAGTTTCCTCTCATCGATAAATGTCCAGATGCCAAATAACGGACTTAATCTAAACAGTACTAAAACCAAACTTATCATCTGTGGTTCAAAAGCATCCCACCCCACAAATATTCCTTGACTACAATATATGGGCCCCTGCGCTAACCTATTTCCACATTTAAAACCTTGGATTTCGAACCATAAATTAAAGCTTTAGACAAAAGGTGCTTTGTTCAATTAAGATCTATCGCATCATGCCATACCTGATGCTTCTTCATAGAAACATGGAATTCATTGGCCTAATATTCACTTGATTTCGCCAACAGCCGTTAACTAGTCCTCCTGGTAGAGCTGCTGAACACTCTCCGAAGAGTACACAATTCAGCAGCAAGATTCCTTCTAGGACCAGAAAGATGGCACTACATCACCCTGGCACTCTGTACTCTGAATTTACTCTGAGACAAATGCCCAATCTTGTTCATCAGCCTATGCACTGCCCACTGCACTTTCCATGGCAGGTGTCTGGAACCCACCAAGAAGCTGTTCATCCTAAACATGCTTGTTAGAATGCTCCGATCAAGCAACATGGCTCCAATAACAGTCCCACACCTCAACCGGGAATGCCACTCCTGGCAAACAACCTATGAATTCTATTCCCAGGCAACTCCGCACCGTGGAAGACCATGTGACCTTCTGGCTATCCAGCAGAACACAATAAACAAAATCGCACAGATACCAACGCTCTGCTCTGAAGTCCGGACCCAATCGTGTCAGTCACACTCGCATGCCCCCTATGGATTCTGGGTCTCCAAAGCCTCACCCATAGGACATGTACCCTCGATGTAGCTGAACTCAATCGGGTGCACCGTACTGATGTATCCCGCATGAGAGACAGTGGACATGAAGACCATCCCTCAATCACTTGCCCTGGTTGGGTCTAGGATAACCATAAAACAGAGATTGTTGCATTCAACCTGATCTCCTTGAGGCTCTCTCCACATCTGACACAGCACTTGAAGCCTCCTCTTCTATTGCAAAGTCACTGTTATGTCCATCCCAGTGACGGGACTCTGCTGGGTCACTCTTGCCCTCCACCGAAGACCTAAGATATCAAGACCTCTACAAGAGCACTGATTTATGTGGGACCAAGAAAAACTGATACATGCTCAAACTACTACCAGACTGTCCTCATGAGAACAACACCAAGGACAGTCAGGACTCCCTGGTCCCATATATCACCAGGCCTGGACCCCCTCTCCCAACCAGCTCACCTTTTCCACTTTGCATCCTAAATGGATCCAAAACACATTTGTACCCTACATCCTAAAACCTGTTACCGCCCTTCTCCACCTCATTGACCACAGCAGAGCTGTAGAGAGCTCTGTCAGCAACACCTCTACCCTGCACGCCACATACACTCCGCATCCTCACCTTCAGTGGCACTCTGGAATACTTCCGCTTGTAGCGTATCAAACAGGTTTCAGACCCTTGGCTTCTTCCAGCTGGATATGTAGATACACTAAGTGTCAGCATAGGGCACCATCAAGAAAAATACAGGTACACAGGAATCCAGTATTTCCAGAATGCACCCATCAACACACCTGGATTGACACCCTCCTCTCCCCCTCCACCCACTAACCCTTTTGCAGCCCCCCACTTCTCTTCATGCACTGAGAGGTTGCCAAAATGGCAGAGGTTGTGCTGCATGAGACTACTTTACATTACAAGAGAATCCAGGTGCTAATCCGCTAATCCATGGTAACGCCTTGGGACAGAGTCTTGGGTGCTTCTAAAGATAGATGGGCGAGGCCTTATTAGAGAAGGCGGATTGGAAGGGTGATCATGGTGCATAAGGGCACAAGGGCTCGGGAACAGATGGCTGCGTTACTGCCCCTTATGTCTCAGGTAGAGCACAGGACATGTGGATGGTTTCTCTGGGGGTGTCTTACAATGAAGTTTAGACCGAGTTGGTTGACAGGCAGGTTGACTGGCAAAGGTCCTCCTTAAACGCCATATACGTATAGGTGCACATGGACATACTTTTAATTATTCTCAGCAATCACGCATGAATGCAATCTTGCAATCTTATGCTGGAACAATGGAGCCACGTTGCATTCTCAGAACGAAACCATGGGCCATGTCAAAAGGTCCCTTTCTCCAATCGGATCAAACAGAGTCCCAAATCACACGCTGCCTTTCAGTCTTGGCAGGCTTCTTGGGCCCTCAACTGTTTGGATTATTCACCGGAAACCTTCATTACTCCTTGTCCTACTCTTCCTCATTACAGTATTTACCTATGAAGCACCACGGTCCAAGACAGGACCGGGAGGATAGCTAAGGGGCAACGCACTCGCCTTGGAAGCAAGATGACACGGAGCAACACAGGATCGATCCCCGGGTCTGCGCATAGAAACCTCTGGGTATTAAGTGCGTTACAATATAATAACCAATTACAATTACTCCCAAATCTATTTAGTCTCATCCCCACCCCTAGAGGCTGTATGCACTCGAAAATATGATCATTATTCTCCCTATTAGGATCATGGGCCCTTCCATCTACAGGGAAGGCGAGGAGGGATGTCAGTGTCTCATGTCATTTCCACGCAATACATTACTTTATGGTAATTTACTTTGTGGAAATGACTTCGATTTTTTTTAATAGGGGGTTCCCCCAAACCCCCCTTTCCCCTTCACTATCATCCCTATCCCAAAGCCCCTCCCCACCTCTTACGCCCCATAACCCATATATATAGTCGAAGTAATTTTCACAAAGTAAACAACGGGAAACCATGTCAGTAATGGGATGAGGAAGAGTAGGACTAGGAATAATGAGGATTACTGTTAACACATTCAGTCTGTAGTGCTCAATGAATGTGCTGGCATCTGCCTAAATTCCAAATGTTTTTGCCTATACAACTTCCAAACATAGTCCAAGCTTGTATACATAAAGTAGCGTATGCTTATTCGTGTGCAGGCAGCTGTGCTGCTGCTTTCGCACACCAGGAAGTCCTTCCGGCCCACGGGACAATTCCCTGGCACAGGCAAGGATGCCGTTGCCACACACGTTTCGCCAGTGCTACCATAGCCCATGATCCTTTCCCGTTGCTGCCTCCATCGCCCGTGGGTGGGGGAGGGTGGGTATCCACTTCCCAATCTCCCCCCCTCATCCTGCAGGGAATGTGGCTTGGATGAGACCTGAAACTGTTGCACCCCAGAAGCCCAGTAGCAGGACGCTTTATAGAGATAGACCGACTTGCAAGCTGCCTTCCTGAGAACAGTACATATTTAACTGTAGGACTGTGGAATACTGGGGTTAGGGGAGGAGGCGGGACAAAATAAATCTCAGAGCTGGTGCCTCAAAGCGAAGTACTGGAACAAGGAAGCGAGCGTGACGGTCGTGAAGCTCTGGCGGGGTGTGGGGCGGATTAGGTGCTTGCACTGTCTGGATTATTTGCATGAATTTGGAGTACATAGGCTGCTTTCCAGGTTGGTAGTTGATTCGATATCTCAAGAATCTGGGAGCATGGGAGACAGGAATGATGGCGTACGGCAGGTTAATGTGGAATGTAGCTGCCCCCGTACGTGCTGAGTATGCAGGTGGCGCCTGGGCAAGCCCTGGGAAAGGCAACTGCACTAAAAGTCCCTACACCTTCAATGGGACTTCCTAAAAATCTGCCCACCGGCACCTACCGGCAAGATCAAAAGTCAGCTCTTATGCTTGCCCCAACATTACCAGCAGTTGGGGCTGGCGAAATTAGGGTTTTACAAAAAATTAACTCAAACATGGTCAACACATGAAAACCTCTTATTAAAATACTTTGCCTGGCATCTTCATTACAGGACACGAGGAACATGAGAATGGCATTTGCATCTTGGGTTTATTTTAAGAAGGGAAACTCCTTGTTAAAGGTAGTTTGCGGAATCATTGGTGTTATACCTGCAAAAAATAGCAACTTGATAGGGCTGTCAAGAACCACAGGTAATTAAAACCAGTCTTAGAGGGGCTACTTATTCAAAAGTCATTCATTTGTATCTTGACCCCACAGTGTTTGTAAGAGACTCTCCGCTCTCACATCTTTACTATTGCACTCCAAACACATCAGACGCGTGCTGCATTTGGTCATTGTTGGCTGAAGTAATTGCCAAAAAGCTGCAAGGAACCAGTGTCTATACAGCTAGTTTTTCCAGACACACATACTGGGGCCTGCGGTTAGGGTATGTGTTATCGTGGCACCCTTGGAGCCTGTGGGTAAGGGCCTCAGTTATCTGCAAGCCTTACTCCCTGGTTAGGGTCTGAATTACCCAGACTCCCATTGAGGCTTGTGGCGGGTTATCATGACGCCCATAGTGCCTTTGGTTGAGGTGGGGGGAGGGTAAGTTATCTGAAAGCCTTACTCCGTGGTTAGGGTCTGAATTACCCAAACTCCCACTAAGGCTTGTGGTAGGTTATTGTGATGGCCCAGGGGCCTGTGGCTTAGTTCTGAGTTATCATCAACCCATTCATTTGTGGTTGCCGTCTGCTTGATCAGATGCTGTTGGAGGTCTGTGGTTTCAGTTATTACATCCCTCCCACCCCCCTGCGCTCTGCTGTCTGGGTCTGAGTTATCCGCCATCTATTCTGTCGTTTGAGTTTACATGAGTAGGACACCCCTTGAGGCCTGTGGTTGGGGTCTGAGCGATCCTAAAATACACACTTAGCTGCAAACGCCTTACAATCCTGAAAGCCGGTGGTTGGGGTCTGAGTTATCATGAGACTCCCTGCATTCTGTGATTGGGATGTTATCCTCCACCCCTTTCTCAGTGGTAGGGGTCTGCATTACCCGAAACGCCCCTGGAAGGCCATGGTTGGGGGTCTGGGTTATCTGGACAAAAATGGAATGTCTGGGATTGAGGTCTAAATTATATAGACATGTACTTCGAATTGTAGATTGTGGTGACACAGAGCCCAACATGCAATCCTTTTCCCATACCGAAAGTGATGCATTTAGTTTAGTTTAGTTTGTTTATTTATAAAGCGCATCCGAACCCTCAGGTAACTGGGCGCATAATCATGTGTACAGCAGAGTTACATATCGTTACACGAGCATCAAGGTACAGCGGACAGAGCGTACATTAGTCCAGGCTCTGAATGTTTACATACAAGAGTAGAATATACCGAGAGAAGTATGAACAGAGAATATGCAGGAAAAAAGTTACAGTGGCTAATGCGGACCGGGTTACAGGTTGGTCCTAAATAGGCTGTCGGTAGAGTAAACATTACTACCGGTGGAGAGTGGCGGCTAGCAGGTCATGTCAGTGAAAGTCTGGATGTTTAGACTAGTAGCCATGATTTTACCATGGCTCTGAATGCCCAGAAAGCGGCTCCCGATCTAATTGAAGTGGGGAGGGTGTTCCAGCATTGTGCTGCGAGCACTGGAAAACTGGAGCCCCCTGCTGTTTTTAGGTTATAATTTGCTGATATACATTTAATGTTTTTAAAAAAACACCAGCCATTCCACATGAAACAGAGCCACATTTTTTAATGTGCTTAGCAAACTATATGGGCAAGTCATTTGTCCTATGTTGGTGTTTCCCTAGTCAGCAATAATACCCTCTGTGTAGTTCTGGCCTTGATCAAAGACACCAGGCACATGCAATAAAGCGACAAATGCCAGCAACAAGGAATTGGCCTGATTCTGAAAGAATTGGAATAGAGCAAATCTGAAGATTCCCAGGTGAAACTCAGATTGTGCACCCGTTATCTCACACCTCATTCAAAAAGCACAAAACTGGAGCAATCCTGGAGATGATGGAAGGACCTCTAAGATGCCCTTGAGCAAATCTTTGTCAAATGCATTTGCCCGTGAGCATATCAATGAAGCGCTGTGCTTCTCCTGATTTCCTGCAGTTTTAGGCTTCGTCAATCAAGTGTAAGTTAGCAGGTGAAAACCAGGGATGCCGACCGGCATCTCTCCATCTGCTCCAGGGCAAATCTTTGTGAGAATGAGTACCTCAGGCCTGATTTTCAACCACCCGAGGAAGGTCACTGGGCTCAATTCTCAAAGATTTGCACTGGAGCAAATCAGAGGATACAGAGCCGCTCAAATTTGATTCTTCTACATTTTAACTCATTCACAAAGCCTAAAACTGGAGCAAATATGGAGCTGCCCGGAGCATCTTTGAGATACTCTTGTGCAAGTGTGATTCACAAAGATTTGCTCAAGGGCATCATTGAGATTCCCCAAGAAACATGGATTTGCTCTAATTTTACCCTTTGTGAATCTGGCATGACGTAGCAGGAGCAAATGTCAGATGCCACGGCATTTTTAGATTTGCTCCAGTGCAAATATTTGTGAATCAGGCCCAATGACTACATGAAAATTCAAAATGAGAGCTAGGAAGGGTTCTTAAGCATCTTGGTCCGGTGTTGCACACCGTCAATCAGAACACCTGTGCATGGCGGCCTGGTGACCGCATGCCACGTGTAACATCCTAAGCTAGTCCTGGCCTTTCTGCCAACCATGTTTTCATACAGGGCTGTCCATGCCTCTGCTTCCCCACTACTACCACCCCCAACCCAAACCAGGTAAGCACCCCCCCCCCCTCGGGCTGGATCCATCGGTGCACGTGGGCGCCTTAGCTGACTTTCAAATTTGCTCAAATGTTTCTTGAGACTTGATCATGTGCATGATTTAGAATGTTTAACTTTGTTTGCAAATTTGTCGCTCCACTTTGTGCGACTTCCGTGGTTGCCCTCACTTACAGCATGCGGCATGGCCAATCCAAGATGGCCGTGTCCTTTGACTTTGTTTGGACTGCCTGCTCGGGACTTCAGATTGGCCCTGGCCTTCTACATCTGGGCCTATGAGGAGGCCGGCAGGCTTGGCCGGCCCTCATCACAAGGCCCACTCCTAAGGCCCCGTCTACCCCTGTCCCCCACGGTACGCCACCAGCTGCCCCCGTGTGTATGGAAGTGCCCCCCTTGTACCTCCCTGCCCCTCGTGTGTATGGAAGTGCTCCCCTTCTCTTCCCTTTCTGCCTAACTGTTCTTGCACTTGCGCTTTCAGAAATATCGCCAGGTTGATTACGATAGTTTTATTTTTCACATTCTAATTTGTTTCAAGGACTTGTAAGAATGTAACTGTATTCTCCCATGTTCCCTTCCTCCGTGACACGCTTTGAAACACTTTGTGTTTAGGCGCTATTCAAATAAACAATCAATCAATCAAAAAGTAAATTACCACTGTGTAATTTACTTTTGCAAACAACGGGACACCCAACAAAGAGGTCATGGAGCGATTTCCTACAGATATTGAAGAGTGTGGGAGAAATGCAAGAGCCCTGGGGTTTGTGGTCTTTGGTAGGTTAGGGTGTCCTGCCGACAGGAAAACTGGGATACTCTAACCGATCTCTCACTTATTGAAAGCCATATGACCATGCTTGCCAAATGTTAATATACATGTTTATAGAAATATATATCAATTAATTCATAGGACTTTTTATGGTGCTACTTGCCACTAGGGACTGCCTCAGAGTGCACAGTACAAACCAATAAGTGTCAAAAATGTCTGCAGTTCCAAAGAGCTTGGGCTTTATTAAAGATCTAAAGAAGCAGTGGTTGAAGTGAGTGGGAACGGCCGGGAACGGTGTTCCACTACTTTTTTTTAATTTTTACTGTTAACAGCTCCACTACTTTTTGCAACCATTTTCACCATTGCTGAACTGTTATTTGTGAGGTTACAGCACACTTCTCCACTTTACAACCTGAGAACAATTACAGCTAAACTGAAATCTGTTTCAATTCAATTGGCTGTCAACCAGCATGACTGCAACCATTGAAAAATGTGTTGCACGTTGCTCTCTTCATTCCTACTCTGTCCCCTGTCTGAGTCACAGTTCCACTACTTTTTTGGTACACTTCTATCATTGATAAGAAGGCACGGGTAGGAGGAAACATATTCCATTTCAGCCCTTTTATGTCTGGTGGAGGGCGATTCGCTCTAGCCAGAGCTTAGTTGTATCAGTTTGCATTATGGGTTAGAGCACTGTGCAGTTTCATCAGGGGTTCAGTGCATCTCCTTTAGTGATGTCGTACATGCACCAAGATGGGAAGCATATGGTGGTGACCAACCATTGCTCTCCCACGAGTGGATCACATGGGAATTTATTTCAGGATCTGGATTCTCAGAAGAATGATTCCCTGAAGCATCCCTGCTTGCTCAGGAAAATACAGTGGGAAAGGCAGACCATCAAGTGGAAATGGTTCCAAGGAGGAACATGCTGATTAAAACAAAACATACTCTATTGACTCATCTCCAGTCCAGCAACAGGATCGGGAATCCTCTGTCTAGAGGTGGCATCACACGGGAGAGAAGAAGAACCCTTTACTTGGCCGCTAATAAACTAAGCACCATTCATGGGGGAAGACCATCCACACTGATTGTTAGTACAATGAATATTCATCCTGGTGCAGGAACATACATTAACCTTGACATATATATATTGGAACATAAAGAATCAGGCCTTCCATAACTGCCAACGTATCTGAGTATCACGCTGACACTGACCCCTTTGGCAAAATACTATCCAAGATGCTCCCTGACATTATGTTGTCCTCAGCATCACTGAACACTCTTCTGTAACCGATGCCCAGGTAGGACACTGTGATGGCAACACAAGGTTTGTGGTCAGAGTACCTGAGTATTTGATGGCATTGCAAATTATGTGACAGGCATACCGAGACATATGATTTCAATAACTGATATGATATGATTGGTTATTTATAACGCGCTTAATACCCAGAGGTTTCTAAGCGCGGACCGAACCTGTGTTGCTCCGTTGGCAGAATGTTGGCTGCTCTGTGCACTCAAGGTTGGAGTTCTGGAGGTAGTCCTGACTTTTTCAGGCTGAAACTTGAAGAGTTGCCATATAACCGTCAAACTGGGTGGCCGGCTACTGCAAGAGGGTGTGTACTTTCAAGAAGACAGCCAAAGTAATGAGTAAATGGGAGACCATAGTTTGCATGCATATGTAGGTTGTCTGTGTTCACATGGGTGCATGCAGTCTTATCTGTGTGTTGTTACAAAGACAAGCAGAATCAATGAGTTATTAAACTTATATAGCACAGTAAAAGTGGCCGGTCCGATGGTGCCATGCTGCCAGTTGTCCAGGTGAAAAGGTAGGTTGTCGCTGTTTAGGTCTCATTTGAAAAAGAATTATAGGAGCAGAGGGAGAGAGCCAGCGAGTTCCAGATCTTGACAGCTTGAACTGCAAAATGACTTCCTCCCTTCGAGCACAACCAAAATGTAGGGAGACGCAGAAGATGTTGGTTCACACAATATGATATGATATGATAAGGCATTTGTAACGCGCCTATACACAAGTGTTTCAAGGCGTGACGAGGCAGGGGGGGAAACAAGGGGAGACAGACAATGATCTTACTAGGCCAGGTGTCATTCAGATCGCGCAAGTGCAAGGGTAGAGGGGAAGGGAAAAGTGCATGGGGGAAAGGGAGAGGGGAAAGTGCAGTACAGGGTTATTAGCATACAGCATACAGGATAAATAAAAGGGCCAGCTGGTGGCAAGTGCGAGGTAAGTGCAGACAAGTGCTGGGAAGGGGGGTTGTATGGATACAGACACAGTCCCGTAGTGCAGGGGTTGCCGTGGAGGCAGTGCAGGGGAGAGTGGCTGGGCCGAGAACGGTGAATGGCCCAGTTGCAGATTCAGTGCAGTTTCAGTAGTATTAGCAGGGGAGAGGGGGAGAGAAAGCGGAGGCAAAGAGGAAGGTTTTGAGGTGCTTCCGGAACCGGAGGTGGTTCTCCTCAAGTTTCAGGGAGGCAGGAAGGCTGTTCCAGAGGGAGGCCCCTGCAGTGGAAAGAGATATGCCCCCAACTCGTTGTTTGGAGAAGCGGCTGACCCAGAGGGAGTTGGAGGCGGATGAGCGAAGAGCTCGAGAAGGAAAATATTTAGGAAGAGAGAGTTGAAGGTATTTTGGCCCAAGGCCCCAGACGGCCTTGTGGACAATGCAGAGGGTTTTGAACTTGATCCTCGCAGTCATTGGGAGCCAGTGTAGTGATTTCAGTCCTGGAGAGATACGGTCCCTGGGCTTGAGGCCAAGGACAAGTCTTGCAGTCCTGTTCTGGATGAGTTGCAAAGGGCGGAGAGTAGAGGCGGGCAGATTTAGATAGAGGCTGTTACAGTAGTCCAGCTTAGAGAGAACCAGGGCTCTAGAGACAGTGAGCTTCTGGGGGAAGGAGAGGAAAGGAAGGATACCTCTGAGGAGGTGTAGCTGGTAGTGTGACTTCTTAGATACGTCAGATATGTGAGGAGAGAAGGAGAGTGTGGAGTTGAAGATGACCCCAAGGTTTTTTTTTTGCCTTGCAGGTACGAGCAGGAAGAGGGCCCAGAGAGGCCGGCCAGAGAGCAGCAGGGAAGGAGGGAGTGGGAGTGCCGATGAGTAGAATCTCAGTCTTACTGGCATTAAGGCAGAGGTCGTTGGCAGCACACCATTCCTGGATAGCAGAAAGACAGTCAGAGATGAGGGAAGGAGAAGAGGAGGCCGAGGGTAGCCTGAAAATGAGCTGGGTATCATCCGCATAGCACTGAAAGTAGGGGCAGAGAGCGGCGATGTGGTGGGCGAGAAGTGCCAGATACTGGTTGAACAGCCAGGGAGAGAGGTTAGATTCCTGGGGGACACCACAGGTAGAGAAGAAGATGTCAGAGAGGAAAGACCCCAGTTGGACCTGGGAGGGTCGATTTGAGAGGAAAGAGGTCAGCCACGCCAGAGCTTGACCAGTGATACCGAAGTTATCATGGAGACGGTTGAGCAGGATTGTATGGTTGACACTATCAAAGGCAGAAGAGAGATCAAACTAAATGAGAACACATGGAATGTTAGAGTCAAGGTTCGAGAGCAGGTCCTCACAGATGTTCAGGAGAGCAGTTTCCGTGCTTCTGGCAGCTCTGAAGCCAGACTGATGGTCATGAAGATTACCAACACATTCAGCATGGAGATTAAGCTGGGAGATGGCCAGTTTCTCCAGGAGCTTGCCCAGGAAGGGAATGATAGAGATTGGGCGATAGTTAGCTGGGCAGGAAGGGTCGGAAGAGGGTTTCTTAAGAAGGGGGTCACAAGGGAGACAGGTGCGGAAGGTTGGAGTTTTAAAAAGATACAGGTTTATGAGTGAAAGTCGACTCAAGAAAATGTAAATAGCAACTTGATGGTTTCCCCTTGGGGTTCCAACAACAAAGTATCTGGGTTCCACCCCAGAATGTATCATTACTTCCCTGCCCCTCAAAGTCTGGGCGCCTTGGCTCATGGCTTTGTAGTCTCTGCTTCTCTGCATCTCGTCCTGGATTCTGGATTCCTGCAAGACCCTTTCCTCTGGGTCTCAGGGCCCACTTGCTCTTGCATGCTAGGTGCGGAACATGGCAACAGCTAGGGAGGGACAATATTCAGATGAGCCCCCAAAGTTTCCTCATGGAGGCTGGGCACTCAAGCATCTCTTTCAGCTTGGTATGATTGCAACCTCCCGCTCCCTGCCTTAGGGTGCAGTTTCTAGTCACTAACATCCCATCCTAAAAAGAACAAGGGGGCAGAGTGAGACTGGAAACCCAAGCGCTCATACACCGAGGTAATCAAAAATTTGATATACAAATAGTCCAAGGGCAAACAGCAGCAGGTGAGTGTATTGAATCGCGGGGCTTCTGCTCAAACCGCCAACATTGAGAGACCTGTATATACAATGATACATTCACACTGCGCATATGTCCAAAATCCCGTTTAATGCTGGTTAGCAAAAAATAAATTCAATTCTGAAACAGCTGACATGTTTCGAGCACCGCTCTTCTTGGGAGGCCTATATTCTCTTATGAACATACACAAATCTATATGTCGTCGCAATTGCGGCAAATCAGCGGACTGTGAGGCAGCCTTTCACCAATGAACTGAGTGTTAATGAGCTCGAAACATGTGTCGCCGTTTCAGAATTTAATTTATTTTTTTCTAACAAGCATTAAATAGGATTTGGACATATGCGCAGTGTGAATGTATCATTGTATATACTAAGATCCTATCCTCACTATGTGCGTGTACCGACAATGCCCACCACTTATTCTCAGGTGTGACTGTCCCATACTCATCTACTTCTAGTTTTCTCCTTTGACCTTCTCTCTGGTGGTTTTCCCGCACCTCCTGCATGATACCGCCTCCAATCTTATTCTCCTCCTGGTTGTTCTCCTCGCCCGCAAACCAGACATCTCTGCCAACCTTGTCCTGAATATACGCCTCTGCCTCTCCCTTAATATTTCCTCTGACCTCCTTTATACACCTTCCTCTAAGCTTATGTCTCCTCTAAACTCCTCCATCCTTCCACTCCTCCCTTAGCTCTTTATCCAATGGCCTTACTTCCACCGATACTAGAATTGAGGCTAACCAGTATACAGGTGCCCTTAGGTTGAAAACAATATTCAATTACATTATTGTATGCACACCAATTACAAAGGATAGATGCTATTTCTGGTTTACTAAGGCTCTGCCCCAGCCTATTTATCAAACATGTACAACAAGTGTTGTGTGCCAGAAAAAGTGTGCTTGTCCATAAGGCTTAAGTTTGTACTTTTAATGTACAATTCAAAGATGAATACCCTGATTCTCAATTAAAGCTGTATCACAGATGTTGTAATCAAATCAATAAAAAGAAATGAAACAATTCCTGATCTTGTACTTAGATCATGACTTTGAAATATATATGAAATGATTCAGAACAGAAATGCCCCCGCCGGCATGTGTTTCGACCTATCAGGTCCTTATCAGGGCTTGGCATGGGTAAATAACGTATTCACAATAATCCTAGTACATCACTGATCTTTTAATTGGAAAACTAACAGTTCAATGATCTCCTTATTGGAGTAGTTTGTGCCATATGGTATGTTGTCTCTTGTATTTAAATTCACAATTCTTGGTACATAGTCATAGCGTTCAGAATTATAATAATGGATGCGTAGTTTGTGGTCATCGAGTTTGCAACTCTTACTAGCTGGATGTCCTGTAAGGAGTCCTCCTGCCTCTGTTTGGTGTTCCCTATGTAACTTACTTCCACTGATGTTGGACCTCACCACCTCATTGTTGTCCTCCAGCTCCCTTCTACTTTCTCCCCCTCTGGCCGAGGCTTTTCAGCCTTCTTTCTCTTGCTCCACCTTGCTCTCCAATGCTTTCAACTTTCCTCTAGTTCCAAACACCCACAATAATTATAATCAAAGAAGTGGTTTGTATAGCAGCCTGACCCTGCCCGCAGGGGCCGCCCTCGTTAATTTGCATTCAGGTGCGTATTTATTTGGTTGAGTGATCATGATTCAAAGCTTTCCTTCTGAACTCTGGCCACAAGCGCCCCTTGTGTGGGGAGGTGGCCGAGCCTTGATGAAGACAGGCCACCATTTTAGGGTGCCAGTCCCTAAACATCGGGAGTAGTGCTGCAACAGTGAAGCTCTGTGCTCTGCAATCACGGGAGTACTGCTGAAACCGTGAAGCTCTGTGCTCTGCAATCACGGGAGTACTGCTGAAACCGTGAAGCTCTGTGCTCTGCAATCACGGGAGTACTGCTGAAACCGTGAAGCTCTGTGCTCTGCAATCACGAGAGTACTGCTGAAACCGTGAAGCTCTGTGCTCTGCAATCACGGGAGTACTGCTGAACCCGTGAAGCTCTGTGCTCTGCAATCACGGGAGTACTGCTGAAACCGTGAAGCTCTGTGCTCTGCAATCACGGGAGTACTGCTGAAACCGTGAAGCTATGTGCTCTGCAATCACCTGCCGTTTTTATTCAGCTGCCTTCTTGAATCAGTAAGATGAAAGGTACTTGTTGTTGGCTGCTCGTGCACTCTGTTTGACTACGGGGCCCAGTATCCCTGCAGCGGGCCACACACTTCTCAGATTCCAGCGCTTCTATACTGGGGCATATAATGGGTTCAGGCACCAATGAAAAAGGGACCTAAAGTCTCAAATGGTAACTCATTCCTTTTGTAACAAGGCTGTATTGGTAGTACACCAGGCGGGGCTTTATGGTAAAATATGTTGCAGATTGTGCATTTTAAGGAATAGTTGTTCAACAACACTACTACCTGTGCGGTGAAGTGACTCAAACTGGTCCACTTTAACCAAAATATGGTTCCACTTTGACCGAAAAGCTGGTCCACAAAAGCAAATTGAGCCCGCACATTGGGCATTGTCCTATTGCCCTCTAGGCCAGTCCAAGACTGCTGTCTATACACCATTGGATCTTTGTGGGCGTGACTCGGCAAAGCCATCTCCTCCAATGTCTCCGGTGCTATCTGTGACCATCAGGCAAGCACTCTCCTTGGGAGATGGGAGCCCTGGGGTTTCTAGATGGGACATCTCGTGTGTACACTGCCACTAGGATGCTTGTGGTGTGGTAACTGTTCCATCCACACAAGGGCTTCCCTAATGATATGGGTACATTTTTGCAGGACATGACAAGCCCCTGCCAATCTACAGGGTTAGGATGGTGTAGGTCAGGGGAGCCTGCCCCTGCACTACCCCCGTGTCTATCATTTACCCAACCCTCTACTCCAATGGGTAGGCAGGGGACTTTGTGCCCGGGGAGCATGTGCGCATGCGGTATAACATAGCCAGGCTTAATAGCAATGCCATTGCTCTATTGGAATGAGGTGTAGTGTTGCCTTGCCAGTAGTTCCACCAACAGCCGCCTGCCCCTGATAGGACCCGGCTTCAAGAACAAGTGAAGCACAGCCCTGCCCTGAGTTCTTCCGCGGACACCATGTGACAGTAATGCATCTTCCAGCGACAGTGATCCCTCGAAGGGATCAGATGCCCATTGTGTGGTTGGTGCTGCGTTGTTATGAATAAAATTGAATTTTTGCCAACTCCAGAATGGAACTGTTGTGAACTCTCCATGTTGTCATTCAAGCTGGCTCAGCACTCTAACACAGACCAGCTGTGGAGCCATTGTATTGTCCAGGTGGAGCTTTATTATACATATGTAAAGTATGTACATAGACCAGTTACTCTTGATGTATTTACAGTGGCACACAGGACTGGATAGGAACAGGGATAGGTTAATACATTACATACAAAGGAGCAGACCCACTGGCCATCCTATCATACCCAGCTCAGGCCCCCAACTGACACTCATGTAACATTCACTCACAGAACCACACAACATTCTCCTGAGCTGCTCATCATTCATGCATCAGCATTCTAATAGCAAGCACTCCTGGCTGGTGACAAAAACAAGACTTGCAATACAACATCTTCCTTTCATACCAAATCACAACCACAACAGGAACATCTGCCACTTTGCAAAACAGGGTCCCAGGAGCAATGCGATGACTTGTGGCGCACCAAGCACATCCCCTTGATAAACCCGACCCACGTGCAGATGTGAAATGGATGCCGTGAGCAGTGTGACAGCTTGTTCTGGTGTGGGGGGGGGAAAGGGAAAGGGATTTCCAGGGGGACGCATTACCGAGAAGGAATGCACTGTTTCACAAGCGCACGGCAGACAACAGGCAGCTGTGCACGTCACGAACATAAGATGCGCGACTGCTGCTAAATACACACGGAGGCGGAACTCCCTCGTGGGGATATAGGAGGGGGGGTGCAGATGAAATCACAGCAGCATGCTTTCCGTTTAAATATTTGAAGGAGGCACTAGTGAGCTTTGAAAATGAACTCACTCACAAAACAACCGTACTCCAAAGTTCCCTTAAAGTTACGTTCATGAGACATGCATGACCCCATGAGCTGAAACCCAATCAAGACTACAAGGTCACTGATGACCGTGGGTTCAGAGAGCAGCTTGACATTATGCCAAGGCACACATAGGAGCTGACAGTGCACAGACAAGGGTGGACTGGGGCAGCATAAAATAGTCTCGGACACCAATGAGAAAGGGGCCCACAGTTACAAATGGCAATTCATTCCTTTTGTGACAGACTGTTTGAGTATTGGCCAATGGGGAGGTTTTTGATACAATCGGCCTCATTACGACCCAGGCGGTAGAGGGTTAACGGCACCGATAGAGCTGCTGGCGCCGTTATCCCTCTACCGCCTCATTACGAGGTCTGCTCGCGGGTCCCGCTAAGGACGTCTGGTACAACCAGGCGTCCTTAGCGGGACCCGCTAGCAGACCAGGATGCTAACAACGGGCCCGTCATTAACGTAAGCATCCTTCCCATTCCCATTGAGCCATATGGGGGCTCAAATGGGAAGGGGGATGTACCGGGTCCGTGTCCCGGGAAAGGGAATTACTGGGCCCTCCAAGGTCGGAATGGCCCGGTAATTCCCTATTCCTGCAACCCGGACCCGGTACCCGGTATGGGAGTAGCCATGATGCTAAAAGCGGCATGGCTACCTCCATACTCCTAATGAGGCCCAATGTCATGTAAATTGTGCATTTTAAAGATTATGGGCCTCATTACACGGTAGGCGGTGAGCCATGGCGCTATTAGCGCCATGGCTCATGCCGGTAAAATACCGGCACCGCCTTGGCGGAAAGGGGATTTACCGCCCCATTCCAAGGTTGGAGGGGCGGTAAATCCCCCTTCTGCCATTGTCCTTCCCCATTCCCATTTCTGCCCAATAGGGCTCTATGGGAATGGGGAAGGCGCTAATTACGGCACCGCAATTTTGCAGTGTCGTAATTAGCTCCGAGGTCCCTTAGCGGGTTGGATTTTAACGCCTGCAAAAAGCAGGCGTTAAATCCCCCAACCCGCAAAGGGACCTCGTAGTAAGGCGGTAGGGATTTACCGGTACCAGTATTTTACCGGTACCGGTAAATCCCTACCGCCATCCGTGTAATGAGGCCCTATGTACTCAAAAACACTGGTCAAAACTACTAGCCGCATGGTGAAGTAACTTATCAAACTGGTCCACATGGGCCAAAAAAAGTGGCCCACTTTGACCCAAAAAACTGCCCACACTAGCATTTTGCGTTTTTGGTTCGGGCATTGTCCTATCGCCGTATAGGCAAGTCCCAAGCTTGTGCACCAAACACCTTGTCCAAAAACGTCCACCGCAAAAAGTACTTTAGTTGGGTGGAAGTCCCCCACGGTGGGTTTGGCGTAGGTCCTTCAACTGGGATCCGTTCCCCTGCATTCAAGATCAGATCATTTCCAAAACGGCTATGCTGCGAAAGCAAAAATCTGAATTTATCTTAAGAGATAGCACCAGCATCGTTGCAGGGGGGTGCTTGAAACCCCATTCTCAGCAGAGAGAATGTTCAGATCAGGCAGAAACCAATACAGTGAGGCCTTCAGCAAAAGTTTTGTTGCTCCTGTTGTAGTCTCCAGGAAGTCTACGTTCTGTGTCAGCGGATTGATAGAGCGGCTTTAGAAAGCAGCAGGGGGCTGCGCACTAGACAGTTCACTGGGTTTTTAGTCAAAGGAAGGAACATGGGCAGTCCTGTATACGAGCAATACAGCACAGAGCAACCCTCCAGTGGGCATACAAATGCCCAAAGTTGATTCTGAATGTGGCCTCCATCACAGTGCCCGTATAAACTGCCTGCCCACTTCACCTTCCCAGCTTTATTCTCTGGGAATCTCTGTGGGTGGACGATGGCCATCCAGGAAAGCACCTGTATTATGTGGTGTATCCCTTTCCCAGATTGCTTAGGTCACGCTGCTGAACCATTGCACCCCTCCCTCCCACTTCCTCAATCCCTCTGGAAAGGGTGCAGCAGCCTGGCTTTTATTTATTTATTATTTAATAAGATGAAAATGCTAATGAGATTCCCCATTCATGAGCTTCATGCCAAAAGCATATGGCACACTTGTGACATGCTGCATCATCTGCAGCGCTGGCTCTCCAGTACAACGGAGCAGGTTCAGAAGTTACAGGTGCTCATTTGACAGCTGCAGCGACAGCTAAGTCTCTGCAGCACAGGGCTGCATTTAAGCAATGCACCCCTGTTCCAAAACCTATATAACTTTGAGTAAACCTTTTAATATAAGCCATACCTGAGTTTAAGGTATGGTGGCCAGCATCTCTAATAGTTTTCCGAGCCACATCAATTTGATATCACACATGTGTCTGTCCTGTGAGCCCAGTTCAGCTGTGGAAGGGTTCTGTGTATACTTCCCCAGACAGGCTGTTCTTGCTGCTATTGGCAGAACTGTAGCCTTGAGGGTTGTCGCTATTTATTCTTTTGTGAAGGAAGCCAACATCCTAACACACTCCACAGGAAGTTGTTCAGGGAACAGGAATCAGAGGGTACACCCATTCGCAAAAGGCTTAGCCTCACACCAGCATGTTGCACACCAAAAGGGCATTTGAGTCTATTGAGAAGGGAATGGGGTGGGGCTAGTGTAGCCAGAGGAAGCTCTTTACAGCTGGAGGAACGTTTCACCATCTTGTTTCTCGGTCTCTATCCTTCCTTTCTGTTCCCCCACTTCCTTTAGAACAAACACTTTTTGTGTGATGTCAGAAGGAAAAGGCCATTTGTTCTAAGAACAGGGTTTGGACTCTTAAAGCAGGCTAGCCTTACTCCAGTCACCTGTGGGCCTCTTCGATTCACTTTTAGACAAACACTTAATAAAGAATTCATTGGAATTCTTTTGGGAGAGTTGATCTTTACTAAAGGCCTCTGCTAGTGAGGTGAAGACTGAGTATCCAAGATACATGATATGATATTGTATGTTTTTTATAACATGCTTAATACCCAGAGGTTTTCTAAGCCGGAACCTAGGGATCGAACCTGTGCCGCTCCGTGTCGTCTTGCTTCCAAGGCGAGCACGTTGCCGCTGAGCTATCCTCCGTAGGCACAGGGAGAGACTGACCCATAACTATCCACAGGGACCAGTGGGGGTGAACTACTGCTTTGGCAATACCTGCCTCTCTTCCAGCCACAGCGGTACCCAGGACCTCACCGTATTGAATTACACCTGCAGTTGTTTACTAGCCTTCCCTGTGTTTGGGAGCCCGGCAACAAGGACCGATCCGCTCCTTGAGTCCCAGGATTGGGATTCGCAGCACCCTAAGAGCCAAGACAATCAGGAACCCTATTTTCACTGTCCCTATCTGGTCAAACTGCTTTCGACCCGGGTTCACTGCATTTGACCTGTCGGTGCTGCCTTGGACACTCAACCAAACTCTTCGAGGCAGCGTGCTTGCATCTCAAACCAGATTGATGCTGCATTGTAGATTCCAGAGCTCGTCACCTGTTCGAATTCACTGCTCATCGCCGGACTTCGCCTCCAACGGCTTGTGTGTCAGTTACACTAACGACTCGATCGCATAGTGGAGCATCAGGATCACTGTGTTGAACCTTTGTGACCATCGACTTGAACCACAGGAGCATCACTCGCTGACCCTACCAAGAGGTTGCACCAGGACTCGATTCGGCTCGACCCCGAACCAATCCTGGTGAGTGCTCCATCCTGCATCTCTTGAACACTGGTATCTAACTGCTCAGAGTCACTGTATTCACCACAGCTCGAGGTCAGCTCGACGCTTGGAACACCATGGGGCCTCATTATGACCCGTGCGGTAACCATGGCGCTACTAGCGCCATGGTTGCCGCCAGTATTTAACCGATTCCGCCATGGTGAATGGCGGAATTACCGCCCCATTCCAAGGTTGGCGAGCGGTAATTCCCCATTCACCATTGGCCCTTCCCCATTCCCATTTTTGCCCCATAGGGCTCAATGGAAATGGGGAAGGCGGTAGTTACGGTATGGCAAATTGCGGTACCGTAATTACCTCCAAGGTCCCTTTGCGGGACCAATCCTTAACGTTGGTAAAACCAGCCGTTAAGGTAGGGACCCGCAAAGGGACCTCATAATTAGGCAGTAAGGGGTTAACAGCGCCGTAAAAGGTGGCGGCGCCGTTAACCCCTTACCGCCTAATTATGACCCACCTGGGTCGTAATGAGGCCCCATGACTCGACTTGCTGCTCATGAGCTTGTCTTGAACTGCTTGCACAACCACTCGAAGCCAAGAACTGCAATAAAGTATCAATGACTGCTTTTTTCCCCCTTGATCCACTTTGACCCCTTGAGACTGGTTAGGTCACTTTGATCCCTTAAGCACCTAGGAACATATCACTTTAAAGAACATTGTGGCATTTATTCACCTTTTACCCCTGATTGATGACCCAGAGTGCTGCATCTTGCTATCTTTGCCTTTTCTGTGTTTGATACTCAGGGGTGGGTTTTGTGTTTTTGTATTTAGTTATTCTTGCATATGATGTTTTTAATTAAAGTATGGACTGTTATACTTTGAATGTTTGGGTTGGTACCAAATCATATTCAGACGCCTCTTGAGAGTATAGCCTCTCCTTGGACCACGTCGCCACAAAAGGCGAAGGAGGTATATGCCTTAACTGTGCCTGTTTTACCTTTGTGATTGTGTTGGCTTTTGGTTTGTAGAAGTGTGAGGGCAGAAGTCAATTTGTCACAGTGTGACGGTGAGATCCTGTGGGCAGAGCCACAGAAGGTGCTCGGGCTGGCACCTAACACCCAGTACATCCACTAAGCCACAAAGAGCAACAAGCATAGGAGCCGTGCTTCAGAATCAGAAAAGGGCTGGCACCCTGACACTCACAAGTCCCACCTGACAGGCAAGCACAGGCGACATAGGCACGTCATGTGCAGACACCGCATTCCCCATTACACCCAGTGAGACAAGTATACTGCACCTGTGTGTGTACCAAGAACATGCACTAATCCGAAGGCAGACATTACAGGATCACCTCCTGACTTTAGAGGCGAAAAAGCCCAGCAGTGGGTCAGTGGTCTGGTCTGGTGAAGCGCAGGGGAAATGTTACCACGTAGATATAGTAGTAATCTCGCAATCACGCAGTCAATCAGATCCTAATATGTCCCCCTCTTAGGATCTGATAGCCTATCCCCTCAGGCTTCGCAGAACCTACATACTTGTCAATTATAGTGCTTACCTGGACGGGGGAGGAAGGAGGGGGTCACAGAAAAGAAGCCACAGAAGTTAACTAAGCAGCTGTTCCCTCACAGCGCTCCATTTTGCAAATTGCAACGCGTGATGAACATACGCATATGGCGGCCATGTTGACTATGAGCTAACACCATCATGTGTTTGCTTCTGTACTGGCATTTGAGAAATATATGCTGAGCACTGGCCCATCTGGTATCGTGGAGGGGGCGCAGAGGACATGAAAGGGAGCTGGGGCGCGCGGTGGTGGCCACCACCCTGCCCCATTCTCTTGCTCCGGCATTGAATGCACCCTACAACTCATCTGCTGGCGCAGGATGAATCCCCATTCCAGCAGACTGCCCCCCGCACCCACATTATCCCCCTTGGGTGCTTTACACTCTTGTCAGGGAAATGGAAGTGCACAGAAAACTCAAATTAGCTGGTTCACAGGATCGATCGATTTTCAGGGCTATAAAGCTTGCAGTAAATTACAGAAAATAAACCAGACTTTGCAGACCCCGTAGTCAAGAATGTCCTGTGCTTTTAACTAAAGAGCACCACTGGCCATCGGGGATAGAAAACACAAGACCGATTAGATCTTGCCGGCTTAATCATGCCGTCAAGAGAAAAGTAGGATCGACTTGCCAATGACATGGCCATTTAAATCTCTTTGCCATGGGGTTAACGAACTCTGCAATTGTAAACGAGCACACAACACGACGCTCTTACGAATCCAGAGATGTGTGAGCACAAAGCCATGCCTTATAGCTGTCTTGCTACTGTGGTGCTGGCCTTTCTTCAGCGTTTAGATCAGCTGTATGTGTCTTGCAATTTCCTTCAGAGGAACTGCTCATGACTTGCTCTCAAATGTTTTGCAACGGCCAGATAAGATGTTCAGACTGCACACAAAAGAAGGTCACAAACCACTTGAATTATGCAATACATTTTTTTTCAACAAAATGCCAAGTAATTTATTAAAAACAACTGGAGACATTTGCTCATTGTCTCATTCATTCATTCTGCCTGGCCATCCGACTGAGGAGTAGTGCAAATACATCATCAATAGATTAAGAAACGTCTTCCGAAAAAAGGAACTGACCTGAGGGCCAAGATCACTCAACGACACTGATGGGCTACATGCAACTTATATATGCCTCTTTTGGAAATATCTCCGACAGCACCAATGCTGAGAGAACCACAGGTCAAGCCATGCACCACAAACAAAAAAGTCCCGTTCGACTGCACCTCTGGAAGAGAAGTTATAAAATTCAAATAGACAGAACTATATGGCCCTTAGAAGTTGAGAGCCGTTCCAATTGTACACTTGATTTATCAATAGTTCCGTGTGTTTGCGTTTGCATTTTGCAAGACAACTTATTTGTCAGTGGCTTAATGTATGAATGGCCTTCAGAACCTACAGGTTGTCCATTTAACACACTTATTTGCCTTCTGGTATTCTCTGCTATCAGACTGCAATGCCTAATAATCTGAAATTCCTTTGTTAGCAGCTATGTTTGTCTTTGTATTCCATAAGAGATAATATTAACTGAGATTTCTGCAGCTCCTTCATTACCCAATCTAAAACTTGCTGTAAATGCCTATTCCAAGACTGATAATTGACTCCTCAGGTCAGTCTAACACAGCGGTCTGCCACCTTCGGCTCTCCAGATGTTTAGGCCTAAAAATCCCATGATTCCTCCCAATTGAATATGCTGGCTGGGTCAGAGGGGAGTTGTAGTCCAAACCATTTGGGGAGCCAAAGGTTGCAGACCCTTGGTGTAACAGTATGTAGAAGTACAGAATTCGAATTTGCTGTTACCTCTGATAAAGCAAGACAAGTAAGCATAGAGGTATCCTGCAAGTGCTCAGATAGACACTCTTGCTCATACTGCAGGCGATTCCTCTGTCACTTCACCAACTCCCATAACGTTGCAACCTATAGTGCTGTGACTGCATAATATCCGGCTTTCTCTGTCCCACACTGCACAATTTTATGGAGAACAAATGTAGTATACCATTTATTGACAAGAGTAAACAACACCAACTTGTAAGGCCTGTAGTTTATTTAGGTATACATTTCAAGGGCGCGTCTGTCACCTTTGCTAATAATCCTCTGAAAAGCAATGCTCTCCTGTGCAATTTTGATGGTTTAGTGACTGAACTTGCTTGCATTTGTTGGCACCAAAAAGTAGCACAAGTCAGGGATTTCGAGTAGTTGGAGTATAGACTGTGATTGAAATCCTCAATCCACTTCAAAATCCTTAATCCTTATTTGGATCATTTTTAAGTTTGCTCTTATTGAATCCTCACGTGTTTCGGAACTTAATGTGGTTTCTGAGGAGTATGTACATTGCTCTTTGCTGTCTTTGAAGACTTAATTAGAATTTGCTTCTTGTATGATGTCTTTGTTTGGTTTTGTTTCCTTTGTCCTATATATCTCAGGATTGCTTTGGATATGATTGTCCAGTTTGCGTCCTTCTCCACGCTCAATCTCCCACACATGCATCTTCTGCAGGGGTATCCAGACTTTAGTCTGCTGGTAAAAGGAAAAGATAGCGGGGTAGACATGAGGATGGGAAAGCTGGAAACAGATGCTATGACTAAAGGGAGGAAGGGATACAGCGGAGGAAGAATGTTTTGTGATTTCATCTGGGCGTGTCAATACTGTTAGGAGGATCATCGTCCTGCAAAGCGGGGGAGGCAGAGATGTCCTAAAGTGGTGTGCTAATTGGGTTGTGTTTCCAGGGCAGATTTGGAGAATTGTACGTTGGTACACAATGTAATGCTGGATTTCTGGATACATGAGGGTCTCGAAAGTGGGCTTGGGCAATGCTGGTACTTTGGCAGCTTACTTGCTACTCAAGAAAAGCTAACGCTATCACGCCACGCTTCATCTTACTGTTCTTAACGCATTGACCTACCAACTAGCCCTGCATATTGTCTATTTAAATGTGTACTTCAATTATATCCTGACTGTATAAAACTGTATGAAATTGTACTTCACCTGCATAAAATGTACCATGTAACCGTTACTTTTATCCTAGCACCCAGATACACTTTGGTCAGGCGCGCTATATAAATAAAATAAACAAACAAATCTCTAAATGTTGCAATGCAATTTAAATGCCCGAATGTTAATACTAGGACTGCCAAGCCAGAGGACAGAGCGGCAAATAGACTGTGTGCAAAGGTGAATATTGGGAATAGAGTGGTCAAATTGGTACAGCAAAATTAAAAAGGCCTGGCACCCTGATGCCAAAAAGGTAATTATTAAGAGTGTGTTCCATGTCAAGTCATGCTAAACTGTATATTAGTTCAAGGAGAGACAGGGTGGTGCCCGTCTTAAAAAAAAAAGTATTTATAATAATACAGGCAAAAAATTGCTTTTTTAAAACACAATTTCAATTCCCAACAACTAACCATTACCTACCCGGCTAGCAAGCAAAATAAGTTAAAAAAAAAAAACGTTCCCATTCTCCTCCCCCAGATGCCTAGGTGGCCACAAAACCCCCAATTCCTATCCTCTAAAAACTGTCCCATCGTACACTGACTTCATCTTCCTGTGACCGACTTAGAAGTTGGTTATCAAAGTGATGTAATACGTAGCCTTCTGTTGTCGGAAAATATAGCCTGAGCTCCCTATGCCTAATGTGTTCATTCGACTATGTGAAAGGTTGAGGTGGATGGGCAACAAAACAGGTTGGGTAGAGAGAGATGAACTAGTTGGCTGTCCTTCTGTATGAAGTGACATACTGATGCCATCCTGGGTATGTATTGGCTTCTTCTCATGTGTCCCCATTGGTACAATTCACCATAAAACAAATCTTCAAATATTCCTGGTGCAAATTCATACATTGCTTGCACCATGCTGGCCAGGTGGACCAGGTGGTTACGTTTGACAGTTTGTATGTGGCTGCTGCTCTCGGTCCTTATGAACATGCTGAAGGATGAGGTGATTGTCTCCCTGTCCTCTACCAGTGTAAAGTGCCAGTTACCCAAAACGCAAGAAAAAAATAGCATCTTGTTGAGTGGCAGATGAATAAATCATGCATAGCTTCTGCCCCTCCCCCGGCCCAATACGGCACAGGTAAGAAACGTTACTCACTGAGGCAATCGTACCGGCCTTATCCCAGGCAGGTATTGTACAGCAAAACATAGAGCCAATTGAGGGTGAAGATGGCAAAAGCAGTCAAACTAACACGTAACAAAACATGTGCATGCATTAGATAAAAAGCAAATGTGCACTCAACATGAAGACACACAGACAACAGGTATGAATTCATACATGAAGAATATTAAAATAGCATCCACAAGACATGAAGAATATAAACATGCCTAATGTATTAGGCAAATGCAACATACACAACACGCAAGTGTAATTGGGCAGCCATCTTCTTTAAAATGGAAGCATGCTTTTAATGAAACAAGAGGCATCAAGATTTCAAAAGAACACAAAATGCTGAATCCACTAAAACAATACATATCCATGCAGAAGCTCAGACAGTAGGTAGCACCCCAAGCCAGGGTTGCCCTAAATAAGGGGGAATAGGAATGGCAGAGAGAAAGCACAAGATAACGATTCTCAAGACGCAAGCCATATAGTCTCAGATTAATTAAGAGCACAACCAGTCTTTGGTAGCCAGGTACAAGGACATGGTAAGCCAAAAGCACCATGAAGGATAACTCAAGAGTGTCCCCGATGGCAACAAAAAACAGCACACACATTAATATTAGCTTGAATCCTAATAAATAGAAATTAATTCTATTTCATACATGGTCCCTGAAAATGTAACCCATAATTGAGGAATGCTGCCAATTCATTAGAAGCAAACACAGACAGGACATCTTCCTTACTCCCTACACGTACACACGGACACGAGATACCACACAAGGCCAAGTACAAAGAGATCACCCAGGCTCAGGGCCTAATGATGGTAACTTTTTTAATGAACAATGAACAGTCCATGGGCCTCTCTCCCCCTGCTCCTTGTTTGGCTCATGTCTTGATGACCTGTCAAGTGTCCAAGGTTGGCTATTAAGAAACCAACCAATGAAAACTCTCAATGGCACCCATGAAATAGCTTGCCAACCAATCACTTGATGTAGGGATGATGTACTTTTACCTTTATCAATTTAGAGGTGATCCCAGGTGGAGCCATCAAACTGTTGCAACCCAATGAAATGTTTTACACGTACAGAATCTATATGTAGTCCCTGTCGGTTTTTATATTTAAGATTATATGACACCAGCAATGATACATTTGTAGTATTTAACCTATTATTTTCTATATATCCTCTGTGAGCCTCAAGTTTCAATCCTTGTATGCTATAGGTGCTTTATTTAGATAACTAGTGGTACAAACCGGCATTGCACAGATCAGTAGCTGAAATGCACATGGGGGTCTGCTATACCCATGTGTATGTTTTGTGTCATAACTTCCTTTTTTTGGGGAAAAATCACTAAATTGGCAATCTCCCAAAATCGCCTATACTGATAGCACAGGGCTGGACCCTGCTCCACCCCTGTGCAGGGCGAATGGGTGGGGTTGGTCAAATTTCACTATCGCCAATACACCACAGTCTGGCATGCCGACCTTGGGCCAAAATGACAGCCCACTAACTGTTACGGCGATGGAGCAACCCTGAACATACAAACACACTTCCACAAATGTATAGATAGATAGATAGATAGATAGATAGATACAGCTGGATTTTGCCTTGCACTTTGTCTCTGGGTATTTTGGAACTTTCTGGGTCGTCTTAACAATTTACATACCTGTTTGGGGGATGGAAATGCAAGTTCGACAACCGCGTTTTAAAACTAATATTTTGGGGCTCCTTCTTGGGAGAAAAGGGGGTTGTTTTTAAGAGCCACTGTGAAGCAAGTTTCAGGTGGAATGCCCTTATTTTCAGGGGGTAGTGTGTTGCAGTGAAGGGAGCCAAGAGAGTTAAGAAGAAAAAATGCATGGCAGCACACGGTGGACAAGGGACAGTTCGATTGAGGAGATCTTGGAGTACAGAGTGCCAAGGCATGCATTTCAGGGGATACATTCAACCACCCTGCATAAAGACACAAAAGTAGACAAGCTCCGTGGGAGATTGTCAATGGTAGGGATACTCAAGGCTTATGTCTTTTTGAGAGAAGAAAAGTCCCACGTGCAGTCTAGCTGTAGTCAAGGCTGCTGAGAATCATGGTGGCAATGAGCATTTCGTTAGAAGGTAAAGTGGGATGGGGACAGATTTTCGGATGTTTAGGAGATTAAGCTGAACTGCCATAGCACTGGAAGTAATGAAGTGGGAAAATCTCAGGTAGCCGTCAAGGAAAATACTCAGATTATGCGTGCTTCAAAATGAAAGTGACTTGTAGTAGGTATGCTGATGTATATTGTGGAAATAAGGCCTCATTATGAGTTTCCTGCTATGGAAAAAATGCCTGCACAATTGCCAGTAATTCTGGCACCGTCATTTCTTCCATACTGGGAAACCATGAGTTTGCTGGTGGGGCCACGGATGTCCAGGCCTGACCTGGCAGTAAATCAGGCCCCCACCGGCAAAGAAATACCACAATTACCAGCACTGGTATTACCAGTGCGGTAATTGCGTCAAACCCCTCCATGGAGTCCTATGTGACTCCAAGGAATGGGGGATTTACTGGCATTTCCACAACCTGGGAAATCGCAGTAACGCCTGGAATATCCTGGTAACACCAGGCAGGCAGCGGAAACGGTAGGGGCAGTTTGCAGGTATCCTGCCCGAATTACCGGCGGGATACCGGCAACCTTGTAATGAGCCCAAAGTCTTTAAGAAAATGCTGTAACACGCTACATTCTTTTAGATTTTTCATGTGTTACCGGTGGGGTTTAATCAAAGGCCGCAACAAACAGAAATGAAGGGCCCACGGGAAAAATGACTTACCATCCTTCAAAAGCGGTCACACTGAAAATGGGCTTATTAAGGCAGACTGTGGGGGTTTCTGCAAGTAACACAAGGAAGTGCTATGTGAAAAGGCCAAACACTGGAAATTGAAAGGCCTACCTGTAATTGACAAAGGGAAGGTCAAATTGAAAACCAACCTTTTTAATTCACAGTGAAAGAAGAATTTCAAAGGCCCCTTTTACATGAAAAGCAGGATTTTCAAACACTGACACTAAAATGGCTTTGTATGTGCATTTGCAGTTTTAAAGCAAGACATGAGAGAAATGTTCACCTGCTAACATAAAGATATCAGGGAAAAGACTTGGTGTGTGTTGACAAGATGTCATGTATATTATGCTTCACATGCAAAAAACCGGCAGTAATTGAAAAGAAAAGGCCACTTTGTTTCCATGGGTCACATGTAAATTTAATTTAAGCCTGAGGCAGACCCTTTTGCTTATTGTTGGGCAGACTTCACAAAGGACTCCCCCCACTGTGGGACTGTTGGCCTTCTGGCCTCGAAAGAGAATTCCATTGAAGCTCTTGCATCCCAGCAATTTACGACCTGCAGTCCATCCACTTCAAATGACAGAATGGAAAATTGCCTAGCCAGTGCATTACTGGAAGGTGGGAGGAGCTGTGCAATCAAGGGAAGGTGAACTCTTACAAAATACAAGAAAATAGAAGGTTTTCAGATCAAAATGTTTTCAACTTCAGATAACAGGTCACATGCTGGCCAGGAATGGCAAACGGCTGGGAGGAAGTGGAGCTCAAATTTGCATACACATGAAGATTTCCCATTAATTTAAAAGGACTATCATAACTTAAGTAGTTTTCTCAGCAACCACAATTTGCACTGCATTCATTTATGTGTCATTTTTAAGATAATTTTTAGATGATTGTGTTGAATGAAAATTCATCCACCTGCGACCTAGGGAATTGTAATAGCAAACTAAAATGTGTTTCTGACTGCTCTGGACATATCTTGAATTTAAGATTTGATGTGCTGGTGGAGTGTAAAATAAGTTATTTGGACAGTAAATTGCATGTTCATAACTATTATGCTTTCTGTATAAATTGTGGAAAATTGCTACACACCTGTGTAACATGAAGTAGACCCGGTAGTTTTTTTTATTAAATCCCCCATGATTAGCTGAAGCAGAAGATATATATATATATACACTTATTAGTACATTACAAAGTTTTGCCATGAAGGTACATTTTGACAAAAAGTTGACATGAAAGAAAAAGGGGATTTCAAATGCGAGTTGTCACATTTCTGTTCTAGACTCCTAAACCAATCCTTACAGAGAGGCTGGACTATGGGGAGAAGAGAAGGGTAACCGTCCAATCCTGTTTGCAAGAATTCTTGCAGGGCACTGCCCAAAACTGAAGTCTTGATGGTGTCTTCGCTGGTATATAAAGTGGATGCACTATTAGAGAAACAAGAGCTGTTAGAAATTACCAACTGACAGCCGCAAGGAAACACCAAAGGAGATTTGCTGGAATTGCATCTGGGTGGAACATCGAAGAGGGATGGAGTTGTCTAATGCTGGAGAAGCCTAAAAGCTGACTCAGCCCGATGGTGGGGACCATCCTTGAGAGTGGTGTGAGGAGACCACTGACCTGTCCTCAAAGAGGGTTCTGAAATGCAGCTGGCTATCCTGAACAGAGGTGTTCAATGTAAGTAGAATCAAGCCATTTGAAACCAAAAGGTGGGGGGAGATCTGCTTGCCTTAAGTCCTTTCCCTTTGTAGTGGGTCGGAGGAGGCAAAAACTGTGTAGATCCCTGGCCTATTAGATTAATATCAATTTAATGAATTCCCTTTTAGCAAAACACCAAGGGGTGATTTTTGTTAACATTCAAAATCAACAAAGCTCATTCCCAGTGTACGCTAAAAACTATAGCCTGTAATGTGATTTGGTAATCTATGTTTTCCTGTTGACCCCAACTTCTTTCAGGAAGAGGAGTGTCCTTGCCCCTTTAACTAAAATCCATGAACTGTCAACTTCTCCCTAGCACAGGCCTTTAATTGGGGGGATCTGAAAATCCAAAATTCCTAAATCATCCCAATTTTCTGTCCGACTTCCCCAACACAGACCTTTAAGTGGGGGGTAGGGGTCTGAAAAACAGACTGCTAAATCACCCTACGTTTATTTCAAATCAAAACGGTGGGTGAAATAATAATTGCCATAAGCATTTGTACAGATCTGTCAACCAAACTGCTTGTCTTTTTAAGCGTGCAGGGAAATCGAAATTGCACAGTACTGCATATGTAAATTGATTTTGTTTATTGACCAGTGTTGACTATTTCTTGAATTGAAATCGGGATAAAGTAAATTATTGCGATTTGCGCTTTTCCCAACCACAAAGAAGGTGGCGTGTGTAGTTTAGTGCGATCTCTATTACCTTTAATTCAAATAAGTACAAATATATTTCCTGTACACCGGCCTGGTTCTTGGCTCATTGGTAGCACAGGGTGAGGGATCCAAGTGGCATGAGATGAATCTGAAATAGGGCTGAACAAAGAATTGAATTAATGTGTTTGTAGTGTGACACCTTGATTGGGGAGGGAATTAACTCCCTGTGTTGAGGGTGGCCTCTCAAACTGTTACATAATCTAGAGAACAGATTGTACATTGTATGACATTTTATCCTATTTTTCTCAAATGTTGTGCTGTACATGCATAATTTCAACCAATTATTTCAAAAAGTCTGGGGTGGAGAATACACCAGAAATACCCTGAATTATGTAATGCTCCATTGCAACTCTCGCCGCTAGCACTAACTCAGAGAGATATAAATACTCCTTCACGGAAAAGAATCCCCAGCTAACAATGACCTGGGCTCATATAGAATGCCAGTAACCCCTCAGGGGTTAGACTCCGCCAGAGCACTTAAAGCTGTCTATGCCATGTATATGGTTGGAAAAAAACACATACACATTTGGAGTGCCTCACTGTGGCCCCCTGCAGGGAGGACCATTATTTTGCATTATACTAATGTCCAGATATCTTTGTATTTGCTGCTTTATGTGGTACGCACAATGTCCAGTGTGTGTGCCACTTAGAAGCACTATACACGTCCTACAATCTAAAGTATTGGGCCTTTTTAAGAGCATGTGCAGGGTACACACAATGCTCCATTCATCTAAACCAAATACAGACAATAGGAATTCAGCTGTTGACCGTGTTTAATGCATTTGTAGGGTACACACACAGTGCGTGGTTTGCAGCCTTGGCCTGTGTTCAATATTAAAATCAAATAAACCGTGCCCACTGCCTTTGACCATCAATTATATTTAGTGCATGCCCAGTTTACACATAGGGAATTGCAGGAACCATACAGAAAAACTAAATATAACTCACAGGCTATAAATGTGAACTGTGGTTTGTGCATGTAGTAGTATTAGTTTGTCATTTATATAGCATCTTTATCCTGTTAGTATGGCCTCAGCGCACTTGTGGGTGAACGCCCTCGGGGACCGGAATTCAAGAATGTAGATTGTTGGACTGAGAAGAATTTGGGTGTGCATTAGGCCAAGATAGCAATTAGGTGATCTGGCCGTGCTCCACTAAGCAACCCAAGATGGTCAGGCATGTGGGCGGGTGCTGGGGGAGGTCAGGAGATTTACAAACTGCAAGAGATTTGCTATGTGAGCAGCTTGACTGAAATTTGTCGTAGGTCTAATCTGCATTCTAGTGCCAGAGATTGGTTATATTTCCATCTAGACCGAATTTCGTCATAGGTCGTAGTTGCAGTCTGATGGCTGTTGTGCTTTGTGTATTAGAGTGGGGTATGGATGCGAGTGCATATGAGTTGGTTGCCGTGCCAGAGGCTGCTGTTCACCTAGTGTTGTTTGACTATGTTCCTTGATGCCTCGCTCAGCGCTTTGCTTTTGGTGTTGCTGAGCAAATCAGAGTCATCCTGACTGTTGTGAGAGTAGTACTTTACCTTGCAGTAGGAAATATTTTGTATGTAAACGAAAGTGTGAAAGAGGCATATGGTGCCGTGAAGAGAGAGAGTGGGGAGGGAAGAAACTTCAAGTTGCCGCAGGGACTAACCATGCCTTTAGGTCCTTTTTGAAGGAGTGGTAGTCTTCATTGTGGTGGGTGTGAACCCAACCCATATGTTTCTTAGTCCTGGGCAAACTATCCTGGTGAGAAATTGACCATTTGTTCTTGGTTATACAGGCAAAGCATATCCATGGCTTGTCATTGCACTGTTTCTAGTCAGTATCAGATCTCAGTTAGTATCCTTCCCTCCCTTTTTCCCACTTCTCCCCACTGACTTATCCTCCAAGACTAATCGTCATCCTTGATACCCTCCTCTCTTTATATCTAACCTCTTGCGTGTAATGTTCCTCGGTGGAGGCGCAAGCTTTGGAAATCTTTCTGGCCCCATTCCATGGACATCTGCCAAGTCACATGTCCCACTGGGAAGAAAAAATAGCTTTTAAACTTGCTTTCTTAATCTCCTCAAATAAAGTCCTTAGCTAGCAGATACATTTTTCAACTTAGAGAAAAATGATAGCTTTCCGCACTGAGAACCCCTATTCAGAGCTGGTGCCGGCCTCAATGTTTTGAGGTGCTGGAGGACCGTTTTTAAAAGTGGGTCGACAGTGTGGCCATGAGGAATCACCCTATGTCCCTTCAAGGGCCTGCTTGCCCGCTATCTATTGTGCCTTTGCTTTGTGCACTCTGGCCTCGGCAACCCTTGGCATTCATAAGGTATTTCTCTACTCCTAACTGGTCTGTGAAAATGTGAGGAAAAAAAGGTAATGCATAGGGGTCAATGTTCATCATTGTATACACACCCTTTGCTCTCAGAGGTGAGGGATTTGGCAGACTCTTGCTGAAGTGCCCATTTCCATCTGTGCCCTGGGCTGAGTGTCACGCAGAATGCTACCCTCTGCCTGCAACGTACTTAATAATTTGGCAGGGTTTCCGCCTCCTCCCTCCCCCAAGCCGATGGCTGCCTCTGCGACTGCCTCCTTGTATCTCTAGCAGTTGCCAAAGTATCCACTGGGTGGTATTAGATGCAGACTTCGCCAGTCCACACGATTCCACTTATTCTGCTCAGATTATCATCAGAACAGGCGGTTGTGAAACCACATCAACTAGACTGCGTGAATTGCACAGACTTCCGGTAACCCAACACATTCATTTTAAGACTATCTGGATTACCATAATGCATTGTATCCTTTTGCACACTTTTGCTCCAGGAGCAATTTAATGATTACTACCTTTCTAGAGCCTCCTCTCCAGTTCACGGAAGTTTACGTCTGCTCCCATGTTCAGACCTAAATGGAAAATTGACCTTGCTTTTTCTGTCCTCGCTCTTGACTTCCAGAATTCTCCCCATAGTCGCTCAATGGAAAATCACCTAACATTTCACAACACCCACAAAACCTGGCCGATTCTGAAACAGGAGGTTCCCTTGGAATACTTATTCTGACCAGCATAAGGAAGGAAACTGGTGCACATGACCTCTACACGTGGCTAAATAGCCACTGCGCGCCCCAGAGAGATACACAAGGCCGGAGTCCAATTATAATGTGGCTTGCTGTATTCTCAATAAGCACCCATGGTGGAAGGTTCAAATTCTGGGAGCCAATCAGGATCCCGGGCCTACCGGCAATATGGACTGGTCTAGACATGGATCCAGATGACTCTCAGCATTCCATGCCCCATACCTGTTGCAGCCTTTTCTTTGCTCTGCTGAACCACTCCCCCCTCTTTCCAACCGCTCCCATCCTACCGGCACCTTTACCTCCTGTACGCTGTGTCGCACCTGCTCTGCCTTCCTTTCCCAAACTAGTTCTCTTGATGACAGCTGTCCCAGGCCAAAAGCTTCTCCCGCAATCAGACCACCGAGAATCCATTGCTTGGAAGCCATGTTTCAATGGCTTATTCATACTTTAAAAAATGTTTCCTGTACACCCCTGCCTGCCAGTAGCACCCGTCCTGTGCCGGGTGCTAATCGTATTATTACCAGTATCTGCGGGTTATAATGCTTAATTCAAGCATCTCATGTGGATCAACACATTGGCTTCAGTTTGATTCTCATGTCCTAGATGGGATGCAAGAGTTCTGAGTGCTGCATTGTTCAATTAGAGAAATACAGTGGGAATGTAAATTGGCTATTATACTGCTCCTATTACCACTGCAGTTGTGCCCCAGAACTGAGGCTTCTTTGCAGGCTGGCAAATTCTGCCCCTGCTTGGGGTACTCAGACCAACTGTACTTCGCTGCATGCTCTTGCACAGATTGGTGTAGAAACATGGTAATTTGTTGCCTAGCTATCGCGATTCGCAGGTTCACTGGTGGGGCACACCTGTGTTTTCCGGGACGTTTTACGGTAAGCTTTTTCTTGTCGCTTCTTTTGTTTTGCTCGAGTATCACGAAGAAAGTGGCGAGCCTTCCCAGACGCCACCCCGCCTGGAAGGTGTGCTGGGTCTGGGGGGGGGGGGATCTCAGGAGAGACTGCCAAGGTGCACAGGACAAAAACCTTCCTGAATGAAGTAAAAACCTGTTTTCAGTTGGTAGCAGATCAGCAAAATATCAGAGGAAGTACTTGTCTCCCTTTCTGCAGGAGGCAGATGGAACGAGAATCACCCTGGAAAGTGGAACGATCAGGGAAGGAGGGGTACAAGGAAGCGGCATCAGAAAGAAGGTAGAGCAAGGAGGGCCAACGATTCAAGGCCAGGATATAGTATAAACAAATGAAGCGCTGAGCAAGGTATGGCTGACCAAGCGTTGAGACGCAGAGCCATCACGTCTGCGGTCCAAAGAAATAGACGTTGTTCACTGACTGCAGCTAGAGCGCCTACGGTCGGAACGCTAGAGCGCTTGTGTCGGTCCTGAATAGAGAGACGATTCGCCATGTTGGAAGAAAAAATGGTGCCCACAGCCCGGGCATTGACAACCTCCAGGAAGATCACAAGGACCAAGGTCCGCATTTCATGACACTACCATACAAATTAGGCAAATTTTTACTTTAGCCAGGTTTATTAATGTAACTGTGGGTGGGCAAAACCTACATGACAGAGAAACTTTTGAGACAGTTCCAGCCAATGTTCATGTTTCTGCTGAGGTATTCAGAGAGTGCAATCGTTGACCATAAGGCACCTCGGTGCAATAACAGCTTAACTGTTCAAATGAGAGGAAAGAAACTTTCTTCCGTGTCCTCTTGAACACTGGCGGATTCTGTTCATTTCACAGAGAAGTTCACAATAAGCTCCAGGTCTTAGAGGCAACAACTAGAGACCTCTTGCCACCAGTCCTCCCACTTCTGCGTTTAGTGAGAAGAAGAGAGATGTTATGCTGGGAACGGAGTTGTCAAAAGGATGCTGGAAAATACAACTCATTAACACTGTAGGATAATGAGAGTCTTGTGAACGACACATTAATAAAAAGCTATTATTATTATTATTAGGATATTTATTGAGTGCAGACCTTGCTCCAGGAAGCAATGGAGTGATTTGGTTCAACTCGAGACTGGAATCCAGTGCAATTAAGCTAATGCACGAGACACAGGATCAGACGTGTGTGACTGTAACAAGAGCCAGGTGGGCATGTTATGCTATTCCCAAAATTCAGGCTGGATGAAACAATGACATTAATGGCAAAGAGTCTATGGGGAAAGGATGGTAGAATTATAAACCGTGTGTCTCCTTTGCAGAAAGAAAACAGGGTTTCGTCACTGCCGAAACCAGGGCGGCCTAGGTCAGGTCTGCTTCTATAATGACACACTCATACACCACACGACAGATATTGGTGGAGAAGGGATTGATCCAAAAGAGACTCCCCAGAACACTGAGTAGAAAAGATTTGCTGGAGCATTGGCGGCGAGTACATCTGCCCTTCCAGGGTTCATTTTCAGAGAGTTAACAAAGATTAGACCACCCAATCCAAAAAAACCACCCAATCCCCTTATATTATTTATAATCCAAAACCAACCCAATACATATATAAAATAACTAAAATAATATAAAGGTCAATTGTGCAGAAGGTCAATTAGGACCACTATAATTAGGTCAATTAGGACAAGGTCAATTGTTAAAAGGTCAATTTGGGTAATACTGAATGCTGCAGACGACATATGCAAATGAGGCCGTACACGATGGGGCTACAAGTGATTGTTTGCATCCTGATATGTAGGATTCAATCTTCATAAGTACCACACCGCCAACTCCATAAGATGTCAAATGCTTCAGGAGCAGAGGATGGATGAAGGTGTTGATAGGGTCAAGAGCTGCAGATAAATCACTAAACATAAAGGCACCATCGCCACCGCTATCTAAACCCTCTCGAAGGTAGTTTAATATGGTTGGTACTAATGCAGGGTGGGAGGGTTCTGGGAAAAAGAAGAGACTCTGTGTACGCAAAGTACCCTTTTTGTTTGGGTCCCCGTGCATGGAAAGCTCCATTTAATAGGAAGTTCAATTCAGGATTTTCTATCAATTGAGTAATTCATATACTCACTGCACAATGCCCTTGATATTAAGGAGACTACTATCAATTTATAGTAATGTTTATTGAACCTGTCAGGACACAACCGTGTTTTTCTTGTCGTTTATATCCCAGTCCTCAGCAGAGTAGGGAACCACCCTTTAGTATACTATCCTATGCATCTTGTGCGCTTTGCACCTATTTTGGAAGGAAGGGTGATGTGTTGTTTCACACCTCGCCCTTCCTTCTTGTCATCCCGACTGTCAGCACCCTCCCACATCGTTGTGTGGGTGGGCCGCTGTTGCGGTCCCAACAGAGTGGACAGGATATGACGCAGGGGTTAGGGAGGGGGCGGGGAGCAAGTTCAGCAGTTGCCGCCTGTTAAGAAATAAAGAAGGTTGTGTATTGACCCCGGCTCCCGTGTCACATTTGAATAGGCCTCCCGGCCTGATTCCCCCGTGCGGGAACTGAACAATGGCGACGAGGGGTCGAGGGACCCACCCATGCCATGTCGAGGTCTGCTGCCGAGCAGTGTTGCGCGTCGGCCGCCTCAGACACGCCAGCAGCCGACAAGCCATGCACCGCCTCAAGCACACGATACGCCGCAGTGCGGAACACAACGAGCCACAGCCGTCCAGAGGGTCCTCGGAGACACGCGCCCACATCTCAGTGCAGCTGCAAGCAGGAAGACCTGTGCAAGCTGCTGACGAAGGCGGTTACCACGGAGGTCGAGAACGGGCCCAGGGAGAGCGAGCGGCCTCACCCGGGTAAGCACCGCCCACGCCCCATACTCGCCTCACGCTCTGCCACGGCATCAGGAGCCGGCCTCAAGTACTGCACACACGGCAAGATTTTCTGCCTGAAATGGCCCCATGTGCAGCTCTCCAGGCGGAGAACCCGCCAGCTGACACACATCGGCCCCGCGTGGCATGCAAGAGCATTAGCCCCCACAGTGAGAGTGAGAGTAAGGCAGCAGAGAAGAAACACGTCCACAGAGACGCGAATCAAATAAACATTAGCCCACCTGCCCCCAACACAGGCAGGACCAACAAACCACGAGCCACAAGCCCAGCCCCACACCACCATGTAAGACCCGGCAATCTCAACAGCCTTGTAATCCGGAGGGGCGGATGCCACACAGGGAAACAACCAGCCAGTGCAAACGGAAGGAGGTGCATCACAAATCATGCACATGCCGGGCCCATTCGAACTTAAAGATACCTCCAATCTAGGGCCCCGCTGGGTCATATGGCTCAGGGACTTTAAGTTTTATGCAGGCGCCATAGGCCTAACGGATGACACAAGACTCAAAAACACCCTCTTTATGGCCGTTGGACCGGCAGTGAGAGACATTGCAGGAGAACTCTTAAATGTTGACACAGTAACATATGGCGAACTGCAGGGCAAGCTATCGGAATATTTAGCCCCACACACTAACATTGACTACGAGAGGCACATATTTCATACCACCAGACAAGAGAGGGGCGAATCCATGGACAATTTTGTCATGCGCCTTCGCATCAAGCTAAAATATTGTGAATTTCACAGATACTCCAATGAAGAAGCGCTCAGATCCCAGGTAATCGCCGGATGCCTCTCGCAACCATTCAGAAAGCAGCTATTACAGAAGCAAAGGTTGCTGGAAGAGATCCTGGCACTCGCACGCATGGAGGCGGCAGTGGAATCACAACTCGATAACCTGGGCAATGTCACCATACAACAGCCCGCCGCCAACCCCAACGTACTCAACAAACTGTATGCAGCACCAAACCAAGGAGGAAAATGCCCGGACGCCACATGCTATCGATGTGGATACGAATACCCCCACATAGGAGAGTGTCCCGCCATAGGACAGCAATGCGCTGCGTGTGGTGGTATGGATCACTACAGAGCAGTGTGCAAGAACACACCAGGACATCCTCCAAGCAGACAGCAAACTCAAGAAAGGCGCAGAAACACAAGTCAAAGCCCACCGACCAGCAGAGGAGAAGGAGATCACGTGACACACAAAAGGGAGGATAAAGATCGAAGAAGCCCCTACCAATGAGAAGACAGGTGGCCACCTGATAGCTCATGGCGCTCTCAAAGAAGGCGTTTTGTCAGGTACATTGAAATGCGTTCTCCCACCAGCAGTGAATCTCCATCATCAGAGGAAGATCAGAGAAAGAAAGGCTACGTGTGGGCACTAAATAACACCATGGCCACTCAACACAGCCCCATCCTCACGCTCCAGGTAAACGACACACCTCTGGAATTCCTCGTTGACACGGGAGCCACCGTCAATATCATCAGCGAGCAGGCATACAACTCGCTCACAGGGCCTCCAAAAATCGGAAAGGCCATAGTGGACATCTACCCATACGGAGCAACGACCCCTTTACCCTGAAAATGGACAATTACAGCGTGGTGCACACACAAATCCCATGCAGCGAAAATCACCCTACACATACTGAAGACAGAAGCCTACATTGGCTGCATCCTAAGCTTCAGAACAGCGGTGGACATGGGCTTAGTGCACCTCCTGTACCAGATTATGGCACACAAATATTTCGCCAAACCAGAGGCAGTGGAACAATCATTCCCAAAACTCTTTAGTGGACTCGGGAAATTAAAAAACAGAAAGATACAACTCCACATTAATCCAGACATTCCCCCAGTGGCCCAACACTATCGAGGCATACCTGTCAACATTCAAAAACAGGTAGAAGACAAACTAGACAAACTGATCAAAATGGACGTCATTGAACCTGTCTCAGGCCCGATACCATGGGTATCACCCATCGTACCCGTCCCCAAGAAATCCCCGGACGGATCTATACATCTGTGCATCGACATGCGCAGAGCGAACGTAGCCATCGAGAGAGAGAGACACCAAGCCCCCAGAATCACAGATATGATTCACCTCCTCCACGGGGCAAAGATTTTCTCGAAATTAGATCTAACTAAAGGCTACCATCAAATTGAAATCGCCCCTGAATTCAGATATATCACCACATTTGTGACACACCTCAGCCTTTTTCAATATAAAAGACTCCGTTTCCGCATCTCATCGTCCCCAGAAATTTTTCAAGAGGAAATACACAAGGTGATTCGGCACGTCCCGAAATGTCTAAATTACTCAGATGATGTACTAGTGTTCGGGAAGACTCAAGAGGAGCACGACACGGTGTTACATCGAATACGCACGGCGCTAGAAGCAGCGGTCTCATGCTAAACAAAGAAAAATGTGAACTTGCCAAAGTCTCGATAAGATTCTTCGGCCATATCTTCTCGGACGAAGGGATGCGCCCAGACCCAGACAAGGTCAAGGCCCTCAACACTGCGCCGCCTCCCAAGACCATCACAGATCTAAGGTCATTCCTGGGCCTGGTCAGCTACTGTTCTAGATACCTGAAAGACTACGCCACCATAAGCAACCCACTGCGACTGCTCACGCGCAAGGACCAACCGTTCATCTGGTTGGAAGAGTGTTAAATGGCATTCGAGGCTATCCGCAACGCCATCGCGAAAGCGGACAACATGGCGTATTTCGACGCGTGAAGAAACACTGAAGTAATCGTCGACGCCAGCCCCGTAGGACTCGGTGCCATTTTCATGCAGAAGGACCCAGAGACACCATCCAGTGTCTACATAGTGGCATACACCAGCAGGAGCCTCACCACCACACAACAGGCATACTCCCAGGCAGAAAAAGAAAGCCTGGCGGTAGTGTGGGCGTGCAAATATTTCCATTTATTCTATATGGTAAGGAATTCACTATAATAACGGACCATCAAGTGCTCCTAACCATATATGAGGACCCCAAAGTGCGGATGCCTCGTAGGATAGCAAGGTGGGGACTACGTCTGCAAGACTACAAATTCACTGACAAGCACCGCCCAGGCAAAGAAGAAAACCCAGCAGATTATTTGACCCACCATCCCACGGGACGGGCAGAATCACAACCGTCCATCCAGGCGCATATATAAACTACGTGATACACCACCTCCAACCACTACCCATAGGATGGGTCGAGCTGATGGCACAGTCAGAACAAGACCCGGCGTTCCGGATTGTCAGACACTGCAAGCAAACAAACAGAAAGGCACACATGAGACAACAGGCTCGACAAGAGGTAGAAACAGTAAGAGACGACGTCAAGCGGCTAGACCAAGTGAGAGACGAACTGTCCATAGTGGACAAACACATACTACTGAAAGGCTGCAAGGTCATAATGCCGGAAGGGCTCAGGGAAAAGACGGTGCGGTTGACACACGAAGGACACAGAGGAGTGGTGGCAACAAAAAGACTTCTTAGGCAAAAGATATGGTTCCCGAGGCTCGACGCTCTAGTGGAAGACATAATAGGGGGGTGCCACATTTGCGCGCAGGTAGCTCTACCACCACACCCAAACCCACTACAAATGTCGCCCCTGCTGAAGCAGGTGTGGGAAGAACTAGCGGTGGACCTGTTCGGCCCACTAAGAGATGGCACGCACGTAGTCGTACTCATGGACGAGCACTCGCGCTTCCCTGATGCGCAAATAGTAGATAGCACCGCAGCCGCCAGCGTCATCCCAGTCTTGGACCGCATGTTGTCCGCATATGGAATTCCCAAAGTCATAAAGTCAGACAACTACACGACATTCGTGAGCCAGGACTTCCAGAACTTTGCTAAATACATGGGCTTTCAGCATCGGAAGGTAACCCTGCGATGGCCAACATTAAAAGGACCCTTCAAATTGCAAACATCCAAAACAAGCCTTTCGAGCAAGCCCTCAACCAATTGTTAAGAGAATACAGGCACACGCCCCACAGCACCATGGGGATATGCCCGGTGGACCTGTTGTTTCGAAGACCAGTCCGCACACGACTACCAGAAGATCCCAGACCCCAGGCACCAACGGCCCTGTAACAAGAAGCCAAAGAGAACGATGCCGCAGGAAAAGCGAAGATGAAAGAAGTAATGGACCGTAAGAGGAGAGCCAGAGAGACAACTTTAGAACCAGGAGATGAAGTATGGATGCGTCAACCAAAGAGCAGGAAAGAAGATGCCACGTTTGCACCGACGCCGCTCATCGTGACACACAAGAAAGGCACCATGATCACGGCGCAGAGGGACGATTGCTCGTCGGTAACGCGCAATGCTTCGCACTTCAAGTGCTTGAGCTCTAATGTGGAAGAAGTCTGGGGCAGACAGAGTGACAGCGAGGAAGAAAGTAAACGTGATGAGCTCTGGCAAGGAGATGGAGAAGAGTCTGAAGATGAAAGAAACCCTGCTTCTCAGCCGTCAGCGTTGGCGACGCCCCACAGCTCTAGGAGACCGCAAAGAAGCCGCATAAAGCTGCTCCGCCTCATCTAAGAAATGGGGTAGAGAGTGGAGAGGAACTGGCGTGTTAAAAAGAGGGGAGATGTCAGCACCCTCCCGCATCGTTGTGTGGGTGGGCCGCCATTGCGGTCCCATCAGAGTGGACAGGATATGACACAGGGGTTAGGGAGGGGGCGGGGAGCAAGTTCGGCAGTTGCCGCCTGTTAAGAAAAAAGAAGGTTGTGTATTGACCCCGGCTCCCGCGTATCATTTGAATAGGCCTCCCGGCCTGATTCCCCTGTGCAGGAACTCAACACCGGCCAGCGACTGCGTGTCGCCTTGTGGCAGTGGGGGGGAAGAGGGGGAGCGCGGCCCCGTTTGTTGGGCTGCTGGCCGCCCCTCTCCCCAGCCTGGCTGCCATGGGGCACAGGTTACCCGGCCTCGCTTGACGTTTCCCAGAACAGACCGTTTTGGAATTCCCACATAAACAAGACTGGTAGGTTAAAGTGGGGTGAAATGCACTTGCTTATACTTGAGGGGCAGGCATCCACAGGAGAAAAGTAGGGAGAACAAATCCAAATGTAGTAAAGGAAAATAAAAAGACTAGACTTGAAATAGAAAGGAAGGTAAATGAGGGTTGAATGCGGCTGCGTGTAGCTGCCGCGTGCACTGCTGCTGGGAGACATGTAGGAGTTTGCACCGGATCCATTTATCCATGATGTTTAATCCCCCTCTCTTTGCAACGCTGTTGCCAAAGTGGGCGAGAACGGTTGGGAGCGGTGCTCCTCTACTTTTTTAAATTACGTTTTACTGTTTCAATACTTTTATTTTAAAAAGAAACCGTTCCTGAATGGTTTCGTTTTAAAACATATGTGTGGGAAGCAGTTGAATCTTGCACTTCAGTGCACTGCATTGAACGTTCCCTGCTATAGCAGAGGCATTTGTTTGGGGGTTTGCATTGTGCATGGGAGGGGCGTGGCCATGGGGGTTGTGGCGAGCGGGGACTGGCCAGCAGGGAACATAGTTCCACTACTTCTTTTCATACACTTCGACCAAAGCCACGAGTGGAATGGCACAGGCTGCGTGCCAGAACACGCAGTATGGAGCTGCAGTTCGCTCTGACTTCACCGGCAATTAGGCGTTGAACTAAAGCAAAAGACGACTTTGGGGGCCTCTCTTCTTGCAACTTTGGCCCTCCTTGAACGATATTGAACAAACATTACTTTTGGGAAGCTTGACGTCGATTTTGAGGGGCAAAGATGCACCCAAAAATGTAGGGTCTTCATTGTTACCTTGACTTGAGGGTCGCAATTTCGAGAACGACCACTGGCGCGTGCACTCCCACGAGTCCTCTCCCCCGCCCACACACTGTAACCATGGCGTCAGGGCAATGACAGAATACGAGACTAAGTAGAGTCTACAGAAGAAAAAACAAAAACTGTCAGGTTCCAGTCCACGTCGTCTGCCATCAGCATCCATGCAAGGATGTAAATAAAGCGGTGCACCGACTGCCAGACACAAACACTCCACTCCACCCGCCTCACCCTCCGATAGGCAGGGAATACCTCCTCCTTGTCCAATAGCAGCCGGGATGCAGGAAACTGACATATTCATCCCCCCTGTCAGTGCAGCGCCTTGTGCAGAGCTGTTCGTCCCCTGACCCGAGGCGTTGCTAGGGGGCAGGTGGCTATAGCCCGGGTCTTTTGGTTGTAGCCCCGGATAGAAGCTCAGGGGTTACTGTAGCCCCAGAACTTTTCCAGACCTAGCAACACCCCTGCCGGTGATGACACTGGGGCCCAGCGGACAGGCATGGGGACAATATGTTGTATTCCTAGTGACCCACAGGCCTAGAGGCGACCTATTGTGAATACGAGGGGCGTTGCTGGAGGGGGGCTTATAGCCCCTGATCTTTTGGTTGTAGCCCCAGATAGAATCTCAGGAGCTACAGCCAAAAGACTAGCTAGCCCCCAGTCCCTACAGTTCCGACATCAGCTTAGCCCCAGGTCTTTTCCAGACCTAGCAACTCCCCTGGTGAGTACTCTGCTCTAGAAAAAACAGAATGGAATAAAAGAAAGTACACACAGTCGTCAGAGTGAGCACATGCCAATGCATGCCTTGCGGCGGAAAATTAGCGACTTGCTACCAAGGAAAACGCGAAACGAGAAATGCCAGTCGCAAGCATGCATGCCTTGTGGGGCTGTTCACCCAGGCACTGACCCACACACACCTAGACGGCATCTTGGATGTCCCCTCCCCTTTATTATCCACAGGCTAGTGGCCTAATCCGCAGGAGGGTTTTATACGGACACAACCCCACTGGAAAACGCTCTGTGAATAAGGCCTAGATCTGACGACACCCAGGCACGGTGACAATAAACTACCTCTCCGAAAAGGTTCCGGCTCCATAAGACCACCACGGCAGTGATGGCCTCAGTATAAAGGGTGGCTACTAACACAACACAGCATAGACTGCCAGGCTACACACGGAAACAGAGAAGGGCGTTTACAAATAAAAGGGTTTCCTTGTTCATTTGGGACTTTACAGTAGGCGCCTAGAGGCATGTTTCGGTGCGCTTTGCTGTTGCAGCGTGAGGCTTGAGTAGAACTAATTTCATTCGTTGCATTCTGGGCGTACTTTTGCATTTACCATTTTAAAAGTTACTCTTCGAGTACCAAAAAAGAAGACTGGGCGATTTACTGGCCCTGGTATTAAAAAGCGAGTGGCTCTTTATGGAGCAAAGTATATTTTGGATAACAAAATGGGAAAAAAATCGGATTTAGCTGAAATGCTAGACACCGAGTACGAACCCACTAACCCCAGAACAGCTCTGCTCTTCCTTTGCTCCAATGTATTGAATTTCTTGGTTTCATATAATGGTGCATACCACTCTGCCCACTTTCACTGGGAGGGAGCTACCCCTCCTTGGATTCGTTTTCACCCTGCCAGCCAACCACAAGCCTCCGGTAGACCTCAATGGTGTCACCCTTCCAGGAAAAGTTCATCTGCATAAAAACTTCAATGGGATCCACCATTAAAACGCTGGACTCTACCTCCATGAACTGATATACGAGATGTTGTAGGCACCAGCATTCCGCCTATCCTAGACATCAAATGGGGAGCTTTGCAGCAGGGGCATTCGCCCGCTGAGTTGTTTTACCATGCGTCCAATCACCGAAAAGCTATGCCGTCATAGGTAACTCTGGGGCAAAGCCACCCGTGTGTTAGAGGAGGCCATCCTATAATATAACCCGATGAAAATGTTACAGGATGCCCGCCGCTTAAGGGGGTCTTATGGTTCGGTGGGTTATGTTATGTTATGTTATAGGTACTTATGTAGCGCACCGTCACCAACGGAATTGGTCCCCAGGTGCTCTGGCGGATCTGTAAACAGGTAGGACGGGTAAGGTTAGTCGGGAGGAGGGGAGCAGGAGAGTGGGAGTGGTCACCCAGAGGTGGAACCCCACACCACGTGACGACCCAAATTGAGAGTTTATACAGACTACCGTCGCACAGATTTTATGTTAGTGCACGTAAACCCAAAAATGCATTTCATTGGTGCCAGACAGCAAATAAAAATCGTAGCACTGGCCACATAAGTAAGCCTAGAGATCAAACGTGACCCAACAGTGTATTTGTCAAATCATTAAACTAAAATATCCACTTTTATTCACAGTAGCCTCCCCTGACTTGAGCGCGATTTGTGCATATTAATCCACCTGCCCCCCCCACATTTCCAGGGGAAGGTGAACTCTGACACCCAAACTTAATACTTTTGAATGTTCACACGCCGGCAGGTGCACTCGATGAGGCGCGGGGAGCTGCTTCCTAGAGAGAACACGTGCAATCCATCACACAGCAGACTCCCGGCGCAGCTGCCAGAACCTGTGACCTCAGACTTCTCTTATCTGGAAGGCATGAATGGGCTGCCACCGCTCCCTGGCGGCCAGCGGCCATGTCTGCCCTGCATTCCCGGCCCTGCTCTACTCCGTGTTTGTTTTGAAACCATCCCCAGGTGTTGGCATCTGCGATCACGTGCCGGGTGACCCTTTCAGCGCCTCCCGAGGGTGGTGGCATGCATGTGAAAATCAAACACCGGGATGGCGCGGATCCTGGCTGATGTTTGCCTTGTCAAATCCGTGCAGCGAAAGCTAATGTGCAGATATTTACGACTCTCTAAGGTAGACAAAGGACAATACGGGGTGGGGGCTCACCTGTGTCAGGTATGCCCTGTCCCAGGGCCAGCTGGAGCCAGGAGCAGAGGGAGAGGGTGATCCAGGGTGTCATAGCCGCTCCTGTGCAGGGGGTCCTCTGCCGCCGTGAAAGCAGGGGGGCTGGGCAGTCATGGTCTCGGGCAGGGGCTGCGGAGTGGTGCCTGCCCTGTCGGGCTGGTGGGTCCCATGTCTGAGCCGGCTGGGGATGTGTGTGCGGCTCTGCTCGGCTCCAGTTCTGGCAGGCAGCTCACACTCCCCCCTCCGTGCATCTGAGGCATTCCTTCCTGGCAGCGGCGGCAGGAGTGGCCACTCCTGCCGCACCACCCACCAGCTCCTGAAACTTTCAAACTTCTGTCTCCAGGGAGCCAGACAACCCCGGGAGAGAGTGAAGCTGGCGGGCCTGGCTGCTGTGCTGTGTGAAGAGAAACGCGCGCGCTGGGCTGAGCTACTGTGAAATGCACTAACGCGATGTCCGAGAGACTTCTAGAAGCCTGACCCTGGAACAGTCCAAAGTAAGCCGAGTGTTACAGGACCATAGACTAGTACAGTGATGGCGACACGTCTCTGTATGGTGCAGTAACATGTAAAAGTATCAGCATATGATGGAGTATTTGCCAATATCGAGCTCACTACCTTACAGAGAACTTGCACACCTGGCTGTGCAATAGTGAAATGCACACATCCACGTTACAGTGGGCAGAGCCGGCCTTAGGGGATGGAGGCGGGCCGGGCGACCGCCCAGGGCACCATGCCCCCCCCCCCCCAGGGCGCAATTGGCAACCTGTAACGCCAGGCCGGGGAGTCTTTTAAGGGCTTCCCTGAGCTGGAATAGTGAGAAAAGGTGCGGCAGGCGCCCTTTTGTTATTAAATGCGCTCGCGGCGGTGGGCTGCATTTAATAACAATAGGGTGCTGATGCAGAGCATCAGCACCCTATTCACATGAGGATTACCTCCCTGCTGCGACGAGGGAGCCAGGACGCTTTCATTGGAATAGGGCGCTCATGCATTAGCATGCATGAGCGTCCTATTCCAGTGATTATCCCCCTGCGAGGCGCCAGAGCAGGGAGGGACAAAACAAATGTGGCACTCCTGCCTCTCGCCTGTCCCCTGTCAACCAGGGGTGCGCAGGGAGATGGCACCAATTTGCCCAGGGCGCTGCTGCCTCCAAGGCCCTGACAGCGGGGATATGTGTCCAGACATTAAAGGGGTATTGTAACAAGTGGGTTACAGTGAAACCAGTGGAGTAACATTGCTGAAAACTTTTGGGGGGGGCATGACCTCTAAATGAAAGCGGCCCTTGCCAAATGAGTGGGGAAAAATGGTGTGCCTCAGAAGTTAGGCAACAAATACTCCTGTCCCCCCTTAAAATGACACCCATGAGGGAAATTTACAACACTGTTTACTCTACTGAACATTTCACCCGTGCCCCGTTCTTGTTCTTTGTCTTGCTGGCAATTTTGATCTGTCATTCGGGTTGTTGGATACCGAGGCTCAGCCTCATTGCTCCAGTTTCTCTGGTTGAAAGTGTAGTCGCGGCTTCCATTGCTTCTTGATCTGTGATAGCTTGCCACAGTAGAGTTGGTTTCACAGGGTCATCGTTACGATGGGCCGTGGATATCGGTCAAAAGTATTTGCAGTGATCGTAGCAGGTTTCTTGATCAGAGGGTTTGCGTTCTGATCCAGTTTCGTTGGCAGTAATTCCTATTTAGCTTTGCTAGATGTTCATCCAACATCTGGATGCCCAGCTCCCTCTGCAGGTCCGCTGTTCTTGTAAAAAGTGTGGCTCCAGCCTCTATCATAAGGGCTGTGTTCTGCACCTTTTGAAGAGTCCTCTAGTGTGTTTCTACACAGGTGCTCCATGCCAGAGTGGCGTAAATCAGGGTGGTTCTAATAATCATCTTGTAGATGTTGACTTTACTCCAGATAGGCATGGATCTCGACTGAGGGATACACTTTCTCTTCAGTGACTGCGGCACATTTGTAAGTCTATCTTCCATTTCTACAAACTTGGAATCCCCCTACTAAAGATTCTGTCGCAGAGGAGTGAAGCGGAGTGAGCTGAGTGTTTGTGTTTGAGTGACACACTTTCTCTTCAATGACTGCAACATATTTGGAAGTCTGTCTTCCATTTCCACAAACCTGGAATCCCACCCCATAAAACTCCTGTGGCAGTGGAGCGAAGCAGAGTGAGCTGAGTGTTTGGTGTTTGAGGGACACACTTTCTCTTCAGTGACTGCAGCACATTTGGAAGTTTATCTTCCATTTATACAAACATGGAATCTCGCCTACTAAAGATCCTGTGGCAGTGGAGCGAAGCAGAGTGAGCTGAGTGTTTGGTGTTTGAGGGACACACTTTCTCTTCAGTGACTGCGGCACATGTGGAAGTCTGTCTTCCATTTCTAAAAACTTGGAATCCCGACAACTAAAGCTCCTGTGGCAGCAGAGCAAAGCGGAGTGAGCCGAGTGTTCGGTGTTCGGCTGTCGGATGCCGCGTGCCGCCAGCTGCTTGATCTTGCAGTACAAATTAAGGTAATTCATAACGGCAACTATTGTATTGGCCACGAATCTTGCATTCCCTACCAGTTTAACTACTTGGCAGCGGGAGGGACTGAAGGCAGGAATTGCCTTTGAACTCCCGCAGGATTGCAGTGCTAAGATTTTGCTAATTGCATTTACCAGGGAGCGTAACAGACACTTCCTTCCTGTCTGTTAATGTGACGTTGTGCAGAGTGCAGAACATAAAGCCTTGGTAAAATGCTAAGTCGTTGAACCATTCATTGGGAGATCTAACAATTTATTGCCAGAACTTGAAAGTGAACAGTGCTGATTTGTTCTTTGGTTAGGTGACTGTGGGAGGCCCAGTCCATTCTCCCCAGTGTATATGTCTGCAGCCAAGTATATCATCTAATTTTTCCTTATCAATAATATGCCGAGCTAAGTGGGGCCCAAATCAAAGGGCCAAAGGAAAGGCAACCAGCTGGCAAAAAACGTGGTAAAATACCTGTGGCAAAAACAAAGATATTTCAAAGACTACTGCCGCTGTGCCCCCTCCCCTCGGCCCCTTGCTCCCCCCTCTTGTATAATCACCCGCACAGGGGCCGCAACCAATAAAAACAATAACCAACAGGCCTCTTGTGTCCCAAGTGCGAAAATGACGGATTATTTTCAGTCTACTGCCAAAGATGCTATTAATTGCTTGCCAGGTAATATCCCAAATTACTTTTCATGGGGGTAGCTGACCGAAAAGAGGCCTCCGTCAGTGACTATGGAGACATTGAGACATTGCTAACAACTCCTTATTGGCGCTATGTTACTCACTTCCTTTTGTGAACATCGTCCCCACCAACAACTCAGAGTCAAATAAACCCCCGAAAGCTAGAGCGGGCCCTTCCGTGGGTCGACTGTCCACACCTGCAAGGGGGTTTGATTCTCTATCAGAGTTTCCGGAAGTCTCAGCAGCCAATAACGTCTATCGTTTCCCAAGTAGCAGACACCATTGTGCAACGACTATCGACCACCCGGGTACTTTTTCCCATTGATCAGGTACTCAGGGTTTGTCTGGTGCACAGCAGCCGAGCTTTCAACAGGAGCTCATCCCTGATGCAAGCTCGCTGTCTACAACCTCATTGTCCGTTGACGCAGTGATACATTTTGCCGTCAAAATCTTACTTAAATGACGTGGAGTAATCTTGGAAGAAGTAAAAAAACAAGGGGCGATTCTAGGCATAATGGACTAGCATGAATACTCACCACATGACCCAATGCATAAGTTGTAACCCAATGACCAATTGCAATGGCTGTAACAACAGTATGATGTTCTGTAGTATTCACAATGTATCAACGACCACCACTATGCCTGTACCTGTGTAACTAAGTTTTTTGCAAGTAACAGCGCCTCAATGCCCTAGGGCTGCTTGCGCGCTATATAAATATAAATAAATAAAAAAATAAAGACTGCAAGTTCAAGTAGCAAACCTAACACTAATGATCCAGAACACATTGCTCCCGGCTATTACTACCACCTTGTTGTGAAGAAGCTCCTCTGCGGTGGAGATAGTGGATGTGTTGGATGTGGAAGAGCGAACAGATGACATTACTGTGGATTCACGGTATAAAATCAGAAAACAAAGGCGACTGGCTAAGCGGGCCAGGCTGCGTAGGAGGGCCTGTGGCAACAATCTGGCAGTTATTGCCGAAATACCCGACCCCATGAACTCTACTTGTATCACATTAGGTATTGAACAAAAGGAGGCTGTGAAAGGCCCAACCAACGTGGGGCAGATCAGGAGAATGAGAGGGTTTGGCACTCTGACTAGTTGGTTACTTGATGAGGTGCAGAGTACAGCACCCTAAATAAATCCTGATAACCCTTTAGTTAACAGTGCGGATCATGATGATATTATTGGCCCTGCGATTACTCCACAGCACAAAGTGGTCGGCACTACCTATTTGCAGCCCACGGTCGCTTCAGTTATCACTCTCAGCCTACCCCCACCCTCGATCCCTTCCATGATCCCTCCTGTCCCTAATCCCCCACCCCATTCCCCATCTCCTCAATCAAAAAATGACCCTACGTCATTCCCTTTTGGACGCAGTCCTACTACTTTTATGGATAAACGGACCAACAGATCAGATATTCTAAATTTATGCAAAAACATTCCTGCATTGCGCGTATTGACAACTGCTGACTTTAGTTTTGTTGAGCCTGTGGACCTTCCAGTTGGTAATTTTGCACGGGTTCACTGCTCTACTACTGATGTGCCAGCGTTAATACATTGTCATGTGCGGTCCATTGAAAAGGCTGGGTTTATTGTTGATGATACCACCTATGTTACTAGCAAGGAGGGAGGGCAGGTTGAGAACCTCCCAATGCCCATTATTAAAGCTAGAATGCCAGCCAATGATTTGTCCACAGAGGGCGCTAAGGTCTGAGACTGGTTCAGAACATTCTTGATTATGCAGATGACAGAGACAAGATGAAGCCTGCGGGTCCTTAGTTGGAACACCAGAGGTTTTTCCCATTTACTAAAGCCCAAAGGGTTCGCTTAGCTGCATATCAGAGTTTGATGTCTTGTTTCTACAGGAAACATGTCTTACAACAGGGATACAATTGGGGGACTTTATTAAGAATCAACATCTGGCTACCAAAGGTGCAAAGGGTCGACCTTCTGTGGGACTGGCAGTGGCTATCAAATAGTCAGTCCCCCTGACAAGCGTAAAGATCATCCTGAGAACCCCTTACGTGCTAGAAATAGAGGTAGCAATACAAACTACCTGTCATTGATAGGCTTGCTAATTAACATCAATGTCCTTCCTGACCTGCCACAGTTGGAGGAGCAATGGGACACTCAACGAGATGTTGACTGAATGGATGTTGGGAGATAAGCATGAATTTACCCTCCTAGGGGGTGACTTTAATGCTGCTTGTATTGATCATGAACTGTGTGCCCGATATAAATGCATTAAACCAGAGTGTGTTATGGCTAAACCGAGAGGGAATAAGAAGGGAAAGCAATGGTTGGATTTCCTCCGCAAATGCGCTGTACTGATGTATAATGGTTGTACGGTCAGAGATAGCCCTGGTCACTGCACTTGGAGTATGGGTACCAAAGTCTCCACCTCAGATTACTTTTTTGGGAGCAACATGTGCTCCAAAGGAGTTATATCTCTAGAATCCCGGCAGACGAATTACAGTGATCATTACATATTGATTTTAACAACTGATCTAGGAAATCCCTTGAAAGTCTATGGGGGGCGAGGGTCTGGTGGGGAACTATGGGGGAACAGGATTTGTTGGACACAACCCAATATTACTAAAAGTTCCAAGGCAGTAAACCATCGGGTCAAATATGAGCTGGCCAGGTTTGCTCTCTTAGGGGTTGATGAGATGGAAAACTATCTTAAGAATCTAGCTCACCAAACAGGATCAAGTGTAGTGCATTGTGTGGCCCTCCAGGGAGCTGAGAAAAGCAAACCCTTTGATGTTGAAATTAGAGATGCCAAGCGAAACATGAGACGCCAGCTTAGATATGCCAAGGCGGGACCCGAAGAGAGTGGAATCGGTGAGGCACGAGTTAGGCACATTAAAAGGGATTATTAGAAATGGCTCTGGAGAAGGTGGCATTCTGAGTTAAATGCAAAATGACAGCAAATGTTCTCCGTTCTCTGTACAGACCAAATTAGACCCATCTGGCAAATACTGTCTCAGGCCAGAGGCAATATCGGGCAGTCTGTGGTTAACCCCATAGCAGAGCCTGAATGGGTCCTTTTTGTACGGTCCAAATATGCTTCTGCTGGGGAGTCAGACACAGGAGAAATAGCAACTGTACCATGGTCCCTACACCCTAGCTGGGTGGACATATGTGAGGCTATATTGGGTCTGAAGGGCTCACGGGCGCCAGGACCTAGCGGTGTGCCAAATGCAGTGCTGAAAGAAGATCACAATGCTTTGGCTACGGTGTTAAAACTGCTGTTCGATAAAGTATGTGTGGAGAGGAGAGTTCCTGCTTGATGACAGCAGGCGATTTTGTTACCTGTATATAAAAAGGGTGATAGGCTGTGCCCTGTGAATCACAGGCTCCTTTCTCTACTCGATGTCCCTGGGAAATCATTTTTGTAACTTCGTATTAAAGGCCCTGCTGCATTTGGTAGATGAAAATAGCATATTACACTGTACCCAGAAAAGTTTCCGACCAGGCTGGGCAACAGCACATAACATTAGAGCTATGGACTCGCTGATTAGGGAAGACGCGACAAAAGGTAATCCAGGCATGTACATAATATATGTGGACTTCAGTGCCGCAGTCGACACTGTACGTCGTCTGTGAGTATGGCAGAAACTCTGTAACTATGGTTTCCCAGAACGGCTGATTTCAATCTTAAGACTTCTCCATAAGAATAGCTCTGTGCAAATAAGGTTAACAAGTGGGGGTTTATTGTCAGCGGCTGAGGAAATCAACAGGAGTGTCAGGCAAGGTTGTGTCCTGGCTCCCCTGTTGTTTAACCTATATCTGGCAGATCTCACGGCATACCTGCTTGCCATACCAGGCTGTCCTGTAAAAATGGATGAAACTACCATCACTAGTTTACTCTATGCAGACAACCTTATATTGTTGGATTGCACCATACGTGGAGCAAAAAATAAGCTCACAGTCCTTACAGAATACGCTAAAGAAAATGGGCTGGTTAATAACACCACAAAAACAAAAATGATGGTCGTCACCAGCAGGAAATTTAGTAAAGTAAGTATTACCAACGACATTAAAACCACCGACTATGTCCCAATTTATTTATATTTAGGTATACCCATGCAGGCAGACGGTGATTATAGACCACTAATTGCTAGTAAAGAGAGTAAAGCCAGGCAATTCACATTTGCCATTAATCCATTTGCACATCATACAGCAGGCTACTCTGTGGAAGGCATTATAAGGCTTTATAAACAAAGCTTTGCCCTGACAATACTATATGGGCTAGAAGCCCTCGGACTGCCCAATCTAACATGGCTCCACACAATGAGGGTTTCTCCTGAAGGATTCTCCTGAGGCCCCCCCCCAGTCAACACCAATGGCCTATCTCCGTTTGTAGATGGGCCTGGTGTCTTTGTCTAGCCAGTTATTGAGCAGAAGAGTCTTTATCTGGATGAGAACTGATCCCAAGTGTCAGATTCTGAAAATCTTGAGCAAACGAACTGGGGCGAATTGCGCATCTATCAGCAAGGGCGATAATTTTAATAAACTCAATGAGGCATGCTTTACTATGAGCGATTGGCACCCTGATTTTGCGCAGGCCCCAAGGTTTGAAATACTGAAAGCTTTGTTTAAAAATAAGTTACAGCAATGGGATTGGCTAAATAATTACACCCCTTAGCATCATTGCATAACTTTACATCGATATCTCAAGACTCAGTATCACCTTTTAAGATGCCCAAGCCCGCTGTACGAAGTTTCAGACTACGTCTATGGACCAATCAGCTCTCTGTGTTGGCACTGCAGGGGGGCCACTTGAAACTTGCAGCAAATAACAGAATATGTAGAATGTGCATGCTGGAAACTAACTTTGAAACTCCTAGACATGTCCTGACAGCATGCCCAAGGTGGGTGTCCCTTTAAATGACTGTACTGGGGCAGTTTCTGGGGCATTATGACGCAATTAAGTCCGATGAATTTTGGGCTTATTGTTTGAATACAGACTCAGAGGGGGTACACATGGCACTATTTAAAATCTGGAGTGTTTTGTGGGATATATTCAGGATTTGGCCATCGCCATGCCTATGTCGTACCCCCATACTGTTGACTGGTGACAATGGAATTATCATGTGATGTTGGTGGAAATTCTGGATATGTCTTAGATGTCTTAAATGTTGAATGTCTAAATTTTTTAAATGTTTTATTGTGTTTTAAACATCAAACGTTTTATATGCTAAATGTTTTAAACATTTAAAGTTTGTATGAATCTTTTCTATGGTAAACTATGAATTTTTGTCTGATTCATTTTGTAAAGGTTCTTAAGTGAATCAAAAAAATAAACAAATAATAAAAATAAAATGCGAAGACATTTTCATATTGGAAAAAACAGATCACAGTTATTAGAGTCGACATAATGGGCGATCCCAACCTTGCTCACTGTACTTGGCGTAAAACACTCACCTGGTGGCCCTTTGCGGTTCCTGTGTGATTCCACAGCCGGTGCACCAGCCCTTTGGTTTAAAGTCTTCCGGGTGACCCTGTCACTTCTGGTTTTACTTCCTAGTGGACGACCGCCTCTGGTTGTTTTTACTGCCAGGCCAGTAAGTCTCCCACGCCGTGCATGTAGTGAATAACCCAGGGTCCACTGCATTCAGTTTTCAAGGAGTCCCAACTCTCCGTAAGTGTGTCAGTGACCGTCTAACCCCAATCTGGCTTGTGAGGCCAGTGGGTAATGCTCACAGCAGCATCTGCAGCATGACTCCTGACCGGCTAGGACCGCCCAGTAGCGCTGCCATGCTTTGAGGGTGGCCCCCTGCAAACACTGATGCCCCCACTCCTGATACCATAAAACCTGACTCACAACCATCCCTCTTGAGAGCTGCAAAGAAGTCCAGGAGGAAAACGTTGTGCCCCTCATCCGACAGGTGAACACCATCGTTAGCAAAATGCATGGCGTTCTTCTCACACAGCATCCAGTGCCTGATAAAACCCATGCCCTCTGTTTTCACGAATTTCTCCAAGCTCTTATTCACTCGTTTCCTGGATTTTTCCAAGGCAGCAGTGGAAACTGCACCCGCCACACCTTCCAGGGCACAATTTCAGACCAAAACATTTCTGCCAGCATTTGACCCAAAATTCTGATGCCCTCCTGCATTTGGGATATTAGCCACCCTCTCCCTAAGCTGGCAAGATCATTCCCTCCCAGGTGCAAGACCAGATGCCCAGTGTCGGCATCCTCCCCCGCTGTCTCAGAACCGCGGGCAGTAAGCAATGCCATTGCATGACCGGTGTGCCCAGATAGACCAATTCCGTGTTCCTCAGACCTATGCTGCCACCTCTCTGCTATTGCTGTGCTCTCCTCTCCACTCGCAACACAAATTAGTGTCCCATGAGCCAAAAAGCCCCACCTGCTGATACAATGAGTCGTGCTAAAATTCTTTTTTTAACAATATGTATGAAAACAGTAAAAACCTCCCGAGGTAAAGCGCAGGCATTCCTGGACCCACTCCAATCCCTGCCGCCAATCTATGATCATCTTTGACCAGAGCCCAAGCTTGCGATGGGGGGACCCGGCCAGTCCTTCTGTATAATTTATAGCGGTCATAATCCCACTTCCCTAACTTCTGTATCGCTGGCCCAGGCATCCCTAGCTGGATAGCAGTCATAGCGACCCCTATTCTGAAAGCGTGGAAGGACCAACCCTTACCATGGCAACCAGCCACGTCGAATGCATACCATACCTGACACACTTAGGAACTTACCAAAGCACCGCTGATACTGGGACCTAACTCCTGGCATGATCGATTGCTCCCCGAGGTCCCAGAGTGCCTGGTTAACAACATCAGCTGCCACCATTCCGTCTCAAACTGCACCCCTTTTATTGTTCATACTTTTCATCCACCCTCAAATCTACTATTCCCATTCTCAACTACATATATACAGTTTTAACAAATTCGTTCTTTTTTTTTAGATGTTTTCGGTTCATCAAAAATTCAATTAGTTATTTTTCATTCGTTAAAATCACTGCATACCATTTCAATGCCATGGAACATGATCACTTCCATCCAGCCCTGTGTTTTCTCAGGTGCCACAGGGATCCCCATCCTGCCCATCAAATTCTGGAAGGAAGCCAACACACTTGCACAATCTCCAGAGCCCCTTCTCCCTACAAAGAGAACATTGTCAAGGTAGTGGTAGTGAACAATCACCCCCCTCTGTTCTTCCTTACGTGCTGCCCACTCCATAAATGAAAGCCTCAAAGAAAGCGCAAGACACCAAGCAGTCCATTGGCATGCACATATCGAAGTAGAATTGGCCGTCCCACAGAGAACCAGTAGACAAAAGCTATCAGGTGCACCGACATGATCCGAAATGCTGATTCAATATCAACCTTGGCCAGCAATGCCCCCATGCCTGTCTCAGCCAGCAGGTCCATTGCCTGATCGAAGGAAGCATATGTCACTGAGCAATACCCTGGGCCTAACCAGTTGTTAACCGACTCTCCCCTTGGATAAGATAAATGATGTATCAATCTGTCACTCCCTTGTTCCGTGTTAGGCACTATGTAACAAAGTGGACCTCCAGTACTTCAGGTAAGTTACAGGTTCCTTTATTGTCCATGTCCAGTACTCTTCCTCAAGACACAGGGATGGTAGGGGACACAAGATGACAAGGGAAACACCGGGCTCACCCCCACACCCATCTTCTCAGCTCACTCTTCACTCTCACTCCCAACCGTCACTCACAGAACCTTGCACACCAACATTCTACATAAACATTCCAAGTAGGTGATGTCACACACCCACCTAGCCTGAAAGCAGATTACTACACTTCTCCCCCCCCCTTAGAAACACGAGCCAACTGCTACGCCAACGCTTCCCAGGGAAGACAAAAAGGAATGACCTTAACTCCCCAAGACACCACGCTACCAGAAATTCCACAACACAGCGGCCGCCTATGTGCAGAACCTCTGGCAAAACCAAAAAACGGAAATCCAACAAAAGGACAGCATTAACTGGACACCAACGGACCAAGAAGGAAAAGATTGCCAACGGCATGCAACCAAAACAAAACAACACCACTCCCTCGGTCACACCTCGAGGCCACAAAAATAAAAAACAGAGCACTTACGCCTGTCCCGAGCTGCCCCTCAGGACCTAGGGCTGCCCCCCCTAGCCAAAACTATTGTTAGTGAACACTAACACAACTAACACCTAACCAACCTACCCACCTTAGCACAAATCACCTTCCACTTCGGTCTGCCACCCCAAAGTCTCAGAGCTGCCCCTCCAAGCGCTAACCAACCGCCCCCAAAGGAAGCAACAACAAATGCCCAACAAACCGAGGGACCACTTAAACAACTTTGACAACAGTATGAGGAAGAACCACAACACCATGCTGCTACTCTGCACAAAACCGTTGACCATTCCCTCTATCCACAAAATCCATTTCTAACACACCAGGAGACAACCTGACATACCAGACTCGGAATCAGGAGGCACAATGGCAAAGCAAAATTGACACCACCTCGTCCAATAGGATAACACTATGGACAGTAAGAAAACTCCACTCAACTCAGGCATAGCGACCAAAACAGAGATAACAACGCTATGAATCACTACAGCGAACAAGTGCCCTGAGAATAAGACTCCGCCAAAAGTGACTTACCCTGAATTAAGCTCAGGCACTAATGACCACAACATACAGGCCAAAGTGACCAAACCTGAACTATCAGGCACTAATCACCACAGTAATAAGGGAGATACTAAATCTAAAGTGACCTACCCTGGAAAGACCAGGCACCCAAGAACATCTAAAGTGACCCACCCTGGACAGACCAGGCACCAAAAACCATAATCACACCTCACTCCAAGACACCTAACCTGAAACCACAAAGGTAGATGCAACCAAAGGTCAAGAGATCAACAACACACGCAAACATGGTGACCAACCCTAGCACAACCAATGCCAGGCACTAAGAACCAAATGCAGTTGAAAACACATGACCTCAGATGCGCCAGAACACTTGCACGCACCCATACAGTGCACTCTCGGACCAAACACTGATAACATTAACCATACACAACATGACATAGCAATAAGCATTAATGCAGGCATCATAAAAACACATTTCAAGATTGAAAACATTGCACAACACATGTTGAAAACATTGCACAAAACATGTTATTAGATTAAATGATGACCCCCCCCTGCAAAGTCCTCAGATGTAAAATAGCACTAAAAATATGTGCAAAGACAATGTCATTGTTGCTTGCTTGAAATCCGTGTTCCCAATGAAAGTTGACACGTGGACCACCACCCTCAAGTCCATGAAAATTCTCGACCCCACACTTTACTTCATAAGTAAGAACGCACCCCAATCTACACCACTAGGGGTTAACATTAGTCCCAGTAACGTTCCATCCAGCAGGTGAAACATTAATATAGCATTGGCATTTACAATTGCAAAAATGGTTAATCAGTACACCTCCGAAGAGCATTTAATTACAAACCACCCACACCAACCCTTCAATTGCAAAAAGGGACCACCCCGAGCCCCCTATGCTAGGGTACAGATTCCCCACAGGGCCACAACACAGTGACACCACAGGAAACAAACAACGGCCACCTACACCTAAGTGAGGTAAATCCCCGCCTTGAGACTAATAAAAGGCACTTATATCTCTAAACAAATGGGCCACAACAGATACAACACTCAAACACAGGCACGCGGCCCCACACTAACATGACCCCAAAATTCGGCAATTCATTAATCCGGAACTTGTTCCAAGGCTCGCACTTTATGAAACCAGGCCACAGAGTTTCTATCCGGAAACACGCTCAGGAACACACGGAAGAAACTAAATGCCCTGACAGGCATTCCCTCATTAAAGATAATCCACACTGCAAGTTCTGAAATTTCCCAGAAAAAAAAAACGGGAAAAAGTCATAAATTCATCACTTCCCGGCACATTTCCAGAATCAGTTTGTAAACCAAATGAAATCATTCACCGCCAGTGAAATGCTTCTCTGCTCTCCCTCTCAGGCACGTATTTTCCTTTCCCAACGAGCTGTGAACGAGGCTTGGAATGCAGGAAGGAACGTTCTCTGCACATGTGACGGATTTGGAAACCTCCCCCAGCTGTGACGTAATTAGAAAACATGAAGTCGCCGTCCCAGCAACAACACCTGGTAACGTACGCTCCCTTACCCAGGCTCATGTCGCGGTGACCAAATACAAACAGCCAGGAAAACCGGAGTAACGGATTTAATCCATACCGCTGGAGTGCGCTCTTTTTCCTTCTTGATGCCAGCGCGCATGGACCGCAATAGGAGCAACGCGCACACCTCGTTAAAACTGCAGCTGAGCACAAGGCTCCTCTGAAAGACCTGCCCATCTGTGCACATGAAGTTCTCTTCACCCGATGCCATTCGGGAGGGGCCGTTCCACAGCCTCCCATGGAGGGGTCGAGAGAAGGGACCGCCCCTCCATGATCGCAACTCGGGATAGGGGAAGGCCAGCTGTGGGGAAATAGTCCTCTGCGCCACGCTGCCGAACGCAGCCCCCTCCTCCGCAGGTCAGCGCCAAACACTTTGGTGCACCTCAGGAGACGCTCCTACTTCCTGGACCAAGGAGCGCCTGAAATGCAAGGGCTCCTAGATTCGCACCTCCAGGACAAACAGCCACTTGCACTCAGAATGGCAACACAAGTAATAGCTGCCCTTCCAACAAATGAGGCGTTCTTGGCACAGACCTTACTGAGGGCAGCAAACTTGATACTCTCTCTGGCCAAAAGGATACAGGCCCGCCTGGGTGTGGGGGGACCACACGGGGGCGGTGTTCCAGGAGTGCTGCACCCCCCCCCAGCAGCGCCATACGAAAGGCAGTCCACCTACCATCCCATCCTCGTCGCCAGTGTAACAAAGTGGACCTCCAGTACTTCAAGTAAGTTACAGGTTCCTTTATTGTCCATGTCCAGTACTCTTTCTCAAGACACAGGGATGGTAGGGGACACAAGATGACAAGGGAAACACCGGGCTCACCCCCACACCCATCTTCTCAGCTCACTCTTCACTCTCACTCCCAACCGTCACTCACAGAACCTTGCACACCAACATTCTACATAAACATTCCAAGTAGGTGATGTCACACACCCACCTAGCCTGAAAGCAGATTACTACACACTACTCCAAGTGGGGGCACCATAAATTGGGACGTGGGGGTGAAGTGAAAGGACCCACAACCCTGCCTAACTCCTTTTCCTTCTTGATCTTTTCCTTTACAACATGAGGCAACTTCTTGACGGAATGTAAGTTCTTAGCAGTCCACACCATCAACGTTCCCTAATAAGGGATGCAGAACCAGTCCCTGAAACCTTTGTACAATAGATTGCACTCCTTTTCCTTGGGGTAGTCATTCAAAAATTCCTGTAGCAGAGGTCAATTAAACAGAGAGGGCCCTTTTTCCCATTTCATCCTATCGTGCCCTCTGTGTAGCCCACTGCCCCTTGCAAAGCCCTGGGACCTGTGACATCTCGCTGCTAGTTGTCTCTACGCGCATTTTGAACATTCATGGGCAAATCTGCACTTTGTGCCCCAAAGGCATAACCCTCCCCCGTTGAAAAGTCAGTATGAGTCATCCCATTCTCCCGCTTCACTGACACTCTTCCCTCTGACCATTGAGGGCCGGTCTTGTGTGGCCATTCCGTCCCCCTCGAGGCCTGGGTGCCCTGTCAAAAGGGCTGCCAATCCTCTCTTTACCTTTGATTGTCTCTTCCAAACAAAGCCCGCCAGGGAACTTTACTTATGTCGCTGCTCGGTTTGCTGGCCCTGTCCTTGCCGCCCATATTATCCACCCAGCCCTCTATGTCCTTATACTAAAGGTGCTAACTCAGCATCAGATAGGGGGATGCAACTACCACCTTGGAGGGTAAAGAAGGGGGGTGGGGCACCTACTAGGGGGGAACACAAGGGTACAGAAAGCCACGGTCACCCTGGAAAAGAAGAACTCACTTGGAAGGGCAAGGGTAGAGATATATCGCGTGTATACTCAGCCCAAGGGATTGTAATGTAAATAGCACAAGATGGAACACACTTAGTGGGGAAACCGTGAAGTGAGGCGTAAACCCCGGAAAGCCTGATCTGAAAAATATGACCAGCACTCCGGGACCCAGGGAGGAGGGAGGTGGAGCGGAAGCTGCTCGTCACAGACAAATCGAAGCAGCTAGAACACCACTGGGTAATGTAATTACAGGGCGGTTAGCCAATCCAGCAGTCAAATAAGGTTGGAGGGAAATGGATCTGAGCCAGTGTACAAGTCACATGGCCGCCCGTGCCCATTGGAGGGAGGATATGGGAAAGGGACACTGGAAGAAGTTGCATTTCTGGAAGGACCAATCAGATGGTAAGTCTTGTGTTCCGGGGAGGTGGCCAGCCTTCAGAGTATCCACCACAGAGTTTTGCGAACGCTATCATTAAGCAGGTCCTGTGTGAATATCTCCTTTCCATGAGAGGCACGGTGTCTCGTGCCCGTTCACGAAGGTGCCGACCAATGGCAGTGTATTAAAGTTCCTGCAGGCAGCACAAATGTTATTTTACTAATTGCTAATTGTTCCGGGTTAAATTGAGAATCGATGTGGCGCTACATGGGGAGGTGATGTGTCGGCATATTTTTTAAAGTGTTTGCTCCAACCGCACTTATCTAACATACGTCTAGCACTAAGGCTATGACGAAGATCAGCCAATCTAATTCTCTGGGAAACATCAAAAATGTGAACATACCAAATAGAAAGTGTTTCAATGATTTCCGTTCCATGTGTTTTATGGAATAAAATGAATGTACACAGAGCATTCACATGTCAGCCCTCATCAGTCACATCTTTTCCACTGTTGTGTCTGATTTGTTCTTTCCCAGCTGTAATAAACATCTTTCCTTCTTGCCTATTGTGTGCTCCTTTTTTGAGTATGTGTTTTTATGGTTTGATCACAGGACCCCTGAGTACATTTTTTGAGGCCCAAGTGAGATACTCAGTCGTCCCTATTAGATTAGGATATCCAGGTCACCCTCCTTGGGTGTGCCGGTCCTGCGACCACAGACTTGACCAAAGTGCATCACCGAGGAGGCCCTGCAGTTCACGAGGTCTGCCTGTTTCCGAGCACCACCCCGCGCTCAGTGGAAGGCTCTGTTCCCAGGGGATTGAGGGTCTACTGGGACGTGAGTATAACCATGCAGAAACACGCTGCATCGTGGTGCATGCCCGCAAGAGGGGGAGGGAAAGATTTTTATGGTGTTTAGGATGCATCCTCAAGAGGGGAGGACGATCGGCCATAATAGTGTAGAGATCAGTGAGTGCCACCCAATAGGGAGTGGACGCAGGTGTGAGCACACCTGCATTACAGCAGGAGAGGTGCATAGTATGTGGCGAGCCCCGTCAGATGGGAGCTGCGCATGGTACTGGCGATTGTATAGTTGCATCATTGGGGGAAGAGTTGTTTTATTGAGGTTTTGCTGTTTCTTGGGGGTATAGAGAGGGACATGTGTGCAGTAGTTAGTGTTGTTTCATGGTGTAAGAGTGAGAAACCATGAGGTACCTTATGTAAATAGGGGGCTTGGAATTTGTAGTGGCGGGTGTATGCAGACAGTACAGGGGAGGCATGGTGCTCATTTACCTTAACTTAGGGGACAGTGAACCCGTGGAGAGGGCTGGTGGATACTAACACTGAGTGAAGTGGTCGGGCCTGTGGAGAGGGCCAGAGTGAACGTTGAATTAGGGGTGAGTGGGAGTGAGTGTGTGCATAGTGGGAACACAAGAATAGACAGCGTTGAAAGCAAGGGCCGTTCGGAAATAATGGCTTACATGGACAGCCCCCTAGACCACATGTGTCGAAAGTTGCTGCAGTACCGCAAGAAATTATTAAAATACAATTTTCAATGGGCTCGGGAGACTTCAGGTCATGTTTCCATGAATGGCCAAGAGAAGGTTCTTTTGGCAACAAAATAATACAAAATATGTCCTCATATCTATTGACCAAATACAAGGGTTCCAAGTTGAAAAGCAGACAGAACCTACTGGGGCTCTGGAAGTTATATGAAGAAACAAAAGGGGAAAAAAAATGAAGCAGGAAAAAAAGAAGGGGAGCACACCGAGCACTGCGCCCCGTCCTGTGGGCTGTATCAGACATTACGACCTGCAGCGGGATACACCAATCTCCAGCAAGAACCTCAGGGGGGAGACCACGGGAAAAAGACAGGGGAGAAAGACACAGACACGCAAAGGGAAGAAATACGCACAAAGGGAGAATGGAATTATCTAGCAGACATAGAAAAGAATACGCACCAACAGGTGGATGTGTTATTCAATGAGGCCAAACTTCTGATAGACGAGGAAGTGAGGAGGAAAAGCAAGGGAGACAAGGGCGACTGGTTATCAGGCAGAATACAATGTAAATTCGCTGACGAGGAGGAAGAGGGAAAGAAGAAAGAAGCAGAGGGAGGGGATGAGGATGATGCAGCCTCAAATGAAGGACTGGTGGGGGAAGAGTGTAGTGATGGGGCTAGTGATGAATGGACACTCGACAAAACATGGAGAACGAGGAAAGAGCGAAAGCGACAGGACAGTGACGGGAGTGACAAGGACTGGGCCACCTTCCTCTGCAGCAGGGATGGAAAGGTGAAAATTCGATTAACACAAGTTACTAAAGGGGGAGGGATAAGTGCCAAGACACAAGTAATGCCATTACCTCAAAAAAGGAGAGGTGGTGCGCAGCATGTATCATGGCAAGCAATGGACCGAGACTACTTAATATGCAGCCTGCTCTCCCACGTGGCTGGAGCCAGTAACTGGATACAGGCGCTTGTGAAAAAGACAACAGGGGTAACATTAGCAATCCAGGATATCAAAAGTTTATTCGCTGCAACCATTAGAGAACAGGCAGACAAAATATGGAACCAGGCAGGTTATAAAGGAGTAAAAATGAAGTACAAACACTCATGACGGGGCTCCTTTCAATAACTGTTGAGCTCACGTTTGGGAGGTCCTGCGATGATTGTACCCAGACATTTATGACTTGGGGAAGTAATGGCCCATAAAATGAAAGGAGACCCGGCAGACTGCATAAAGTGAGCACAAGACCTATGGACGCAATAGACGTGACAGTCTTGGGATGAATGCATACCTCTGTTTTATCGCATTCTGATAAAAGGGTTGCCGACAGAAGTACAGGCATCTCTGGACAAAATAGTGGGCATTGAAGTTAAAGACTGGCCTGAAATACAGTTAACAATAATACACTACTGTAAGCGAAAATAGTAAAGTGAGAGACAGGCAGTGGAAAATGCTGCCAAGGCAGAAAATAAACTGGTGCAGAAGAAATGAGCAAAATATGCAATGGAAGGTGCGATGCTCGTACCAGATGCTGCTGCAGTAGCATCAGCCCCACAGGGAGGATTTCCTGGTGGGAACTACCGCAACAGGGAGGTTACATGCAGCCACAATACACACCAGAATGGGCAACACCACCACAGGGCACTTACATGCATAGGGGGTTCTTTGCTGTGAGAAGGGGGTACCCATAGAGAGGAAGAGGGATGATATACAGGACCCAGATAGAGGGTCTTTTCCGACCTTGTTACAAATGTCAGAATATGGGACACCTGGCACGCACTTGCCCAGTCGTACAACAGGCTCAAGCACATGAAATCCAAGCGGCACAGCAACAAGGGATAAGTACAGTACAACACTAGTGGCAACAGATGCAGCTCCTCCCAGGGGTGTCACAACTAGCACAGATATTCTTACAGCAGGGAGGGATGCCGATACAAGGGGGAACAGCTTATAGCGGGATAGTAGCCCCTGCTGTGACACAACAACCAGCAGTGGAGGCAGGAACCACAGTGGCATTGGGACAAAATGTGGTGCCCAATTATACTGGGGTCAGCGTTGTAGGAGGAAACCCTTTCCCTTCCAATCAAATAACACACAGCAATAGGGGAACCCACAGAAAGCCTGAGTGTGCCCAGTCCTAGCAGTAACTGATGGCCCTGAAGAGGAACCCGAGATAGCAGTGAAAATAAGACCAAGATAATTCATAGACACAGGAGCAAATAAATCCTGCATCAGGGAGGGAGAATTCCCATATCCAACAAGGTGATGGATACATAGGGATTCTCTGGGGTGGTGGTCACGGTTCCAGTTGCAAAAGATTTACCACAATAGGAGCACAACACCTTGTAGTACCATTATTATATTCCAAAGACACTCCTATCAACATCCTAGGGAAAGATTTTCTCAGCAAACTAAATGCCAAAATATTGTACACAGAGAAAGGGATGGTGTGCACTATGCCCGGCATTTATTATGTCTATGTGGCCGCCCTCCTCTTGGCAGCACATATTCAAAGCACCCTGTGACCACAGCCATTCTTTCCAAGCATGTTCCTGCACATGGTCGAGATCCTGCTATGGTGGATCGTTCCAGGAATACAGGGGAAGGTGTTCCGACTGGCTTCAGATTTCCTGTTCAGACCACAGTGCCAGAAGGATGACTTGAAGGGGACAACAGTAGTGTTACACCTAGAAGAAGTAGTGATACGCAAAAACATGGTAATACTGTGTGGGACGGACATGAATAACATTGAATGGCACACAGTGCTATGCATCGACCCTACACTGACAATTACTGGAGTATCAGATAAACAGCTGTTCTCCGATGAGGAAGAGGAAGGAGAAATGGCATTGCAGATACAGATAACTTGCCCAGTTCAAATAATGGAGAAACTGGTACCAATTCTAACATGGGTAGTGAAAAGAGAGAGCAAACACAGAGGAATATCTAAAAAAAATACCAGAGAAGTTATGGACTAAAGGACCCCACAATATAGGGGTACTAAAAGGGGTTGTGGCAGTGAAAATAAAATTGAACGAGGGGGCACTATTGCAATGAGCAAGGCAATACCCCTTGTCCAGGAAAGCAGATTAAGGGATATACTCCAATTTACACGCATTATGGCAGCAAGGCATTATCAGGCATCCACGTAGCCATGCAACACAGCGATATATCTGATAAATAAATCCAAAGGAGAATCATGGTGTTTTATCCAGGATTTTCACCCACTGAATGATGTGGTGGAAGCAGAATTTCCTGTAGTCCCCATCCCTGCCTCAATATTGTGCTATATTCTGATAAAGTGAAGCACTTCAGAGTAATTGACTTGAGGAATACCTTCTTTTCCATACCTTTTCACCCAGACTCCAGATACCTGACCGTGTTCACGTATCAGCGAACCAAATTTGAATACATTTGTTTACCCCAAGGGTACTGTGAGTCAACAAGCATTTTCAACAGTGTAAAACAGATGGACCTGTGCAATGTACAAACGCCGGGCACAGTGATTTAGTATATCTACAATTTCTTGATATGCAGTGAGACGGAAGAAGAGTATAGAGCAGACTTAGTACACATTTTGACACTGTTAGCAGAAAAAGGATACACGATGGACAAAGTAAAATTGAAGTATTGCCAGGAAATGGTTGTGTACCTGGGACAAATAATATCTATTGATGGGTGCAGGATAACACCAGAGAGGGTACAGGCCTTTCATTCAACAGCCCGTCCAAATACAATGAAGGAAATGCAGGCGTTCTTGGGATTATACAATTACTCTAGGGCATGGATGTTTGATTACTCCACAGTTACCAACCCCCTTTTGCAAGGCCTTAAAAAAGCCCAAAAGGCGAAGAGGGAACTAAAGTGGACATCTGAAATTAAGGAGAGTTTCACAGACCTACAAGATGCACTGGTCCACTCACCAGTGCTGCTACCCCAAACTACAGAGAACAATTCTATCTGTTCACACACTCAGATGGCTCAGTGATGATGGCTGTTCTCATGCAGAAAAAGCCACAGGGGCACCAGCCTTTGGCTTATTACAGTGGTAATCTTGACCCAGTGTTGCAGGGGCACTTCCCTTGTGAACAGGCACTTGCAGCTACAGTATTTGCAATAGAAAAGGCAACAACTATCACCATGGGGTGCCACGTACTATTGTAGGTAGAGCACTCGCTATTTGCCATCCTCAAGAAATCAAAAAGTACATTGACAACGCAAAGGGCATCAGGATACAAGGTGATACTGTCAAACTCAGCCAAGGAGTTGGTCAGGTGCTGAGTGGTTAACCCAGCCACCTACCTATCAGAACCTGTACAGGAAGGAGACTACATACATGATTGTGGAGGACACATTGTCACGCCCTTCCCTCTTTCTCACCTGTTTGTCCTTGATTGCAGTCTTCTTGGAACCTCCTTCCTTCTTCATCACTGATTGGGCTTTGTACAGGAAGGGACGTGAGTCTTCAGGTTCCAGTGTGAGGAGTGCTGACTGCCTTAAGCACGTTGCGTTCAGTATCCAGGGAAGTTACCGCGGAGGAATCCAGGAAGGAAGGGAAACAGAAGTCCAATACTCAGCGGGTGCCGGGGAGCCCACGGCACCCAGCAAGAGACGGATTCCGGGATGAAAGGGAGAATGGACTTACCGAAGCAAGGCAGGAAAAAGAAGGGAGTCCACGAAGGAGGAAAGGGTATGTAACTGGAAGATAGACGGAAATGATACACACACCGAACAACTCGGATCAGTAGCGTTGAGAAGCGCCGAGCCGCGGGGGCATGCCTATTTCCTAGGAAGCAGTGCGTTGTGCGTGGACAGTAGAGAGCAGCGTGTCCATGCTGCCGGCCATGTTGGGAGGATCGCCGACCTGATGTTGCGGTGCATCATGGACCATGAAGTCCAGAAGGGCTGGAATTGGTGGTTCATGACAGCATACCCCCTCTTAAATCTTGATCCACCGGGTTTGCCTGGATGGATTTGATGGAACCTTTGCACTTGACGGGGGGCATTCAGGTTGGAGACTGGTTCCCAGTCGCTGGGGGTGTATCCTTTCCATTCCACTAAGTATTGGAATCGACCCCATCTGTATCTAGAATCACATATCCTGGAGACTTCAAATTCAATCTGGTCATTGACAAGCACGGGGCTAGGTCTAGGAGTCAATCTGGCGGACCGTACATACGGTTTCAACAAGGAAGTGTGGAAGACCAGATGTATCTTCTTTCAGGATTCTGGGATCTGAAATCGAAAGGCCACTGGATTGATGATTTTCTTAATGGAGAAAGGTCCATAATACCTTGGAGCCAGTTTGTTTGGCCGTAGATGTCGAGGTAGGAGTTTCGAGGATAAACAGACTTTGTCCCCAACTTCATATGGAGGGCTGGGTCTCCGCTTGGTATCTGCATATCTCTTGACTTCTATCCTGGCTTTCTCCAGGTGATCTTTCGCGTCCCTATGTACGTTTACCAGTCTTTCGATCCAAGAATCAACTGAGGAAACTGGGGTAGGATGTGGTAGAACAGATGGCAGAACCGAAGGGTGAAACCCTTGATTGTAAAAGAAAGGACTAGTCTTGCTAGCCGAATGATCAGAGTTGTTGTAAGCGAATTCAGGTACCGGAATCAAAAGTGACCAATCATCCTGGACCTTGGTAGCAAAACAGCGTAGGTATTGTTCCAGGGCCTGGTTTACACGTTCAGTTGTTCCGTTAGTCTGAGGATGATACCCCGAGGACAATGCACGCTGGATGGCTAACATTTGGCATAGATGTTTCCAGAAATGGGATTTATACTGAGGTCCTCGGTCGGAAATGATCTTGGTAGGTAATCCATGAAGACTGAATATATATTTTAAGAATATCCCTGCCAATTCACGTGAAGATGGTAGCTTGTACAAGGGTGTGAAGTGAGCCATATAGGTGAACAGATCGATAGTAACCATTATAGAAGTACATCCCCTAGATGGGGCAATTCCACGATGAAGTCTGTGGCGATTGTCTCCCAAGGGCGTGTTGGTAACGTGGGTTGGTGTAGGAGACCTGCAGGTTTTCTGTTATCGCACTTGTTTTGATTACAAATAGCGCAGGTTCGGATGTAAGTTCTTACACCATCGATCATCCTCGGACACCAGAATTGTCTCTGAAAGAGGTGGAGAGTTGTAGTGATGCCTCGATGCTCCGAATGGAAGGAATCATGACAAAGGCTTATGATTTTGTCTCTCAATCTTTATGTGGGTACCACCAATCTCTTATCCTTGAAGAGATAGCCATCCCTAGAAACCAGGCTCCATTGATTTGTCTTGATGTAGTCCTCCCAGAGATCAGAAGAAGGTGTTTCGGCATGGATGTCTTCCAGGAAGGAATTGGCATGGGCGACAATCACTGTATTAGGAAACATCTTTGGGAAGGCACGTGCTTCGACAGGCTCATAGTCAGGATGCCTGGATAAGGCATCTGCTATAATGTTGTTGGTTCCAGGAAAGTGGTGAATGCGGAACTGGTACTGGGCAAAAAAGAAGGCCCAATGGGCTTGACGACTATTTCTGCATTCCAGGGACTGTAGGAATCGCACGTTTCTATGATCGGTCCGCACTTGCACAGGATGTTTGGCGCCCAAGAGTAGATGGCGCCAGTCAGTAAAGGCTTGTCGGGTGGCCAGTAATTCCTTTTTCAGTACAGAGTAGTGGGCCTCAATGGGAGTCAAGGTGCGGTATAGGTAGGCAACAGGATGTTCCTTCTTGTCTTCGAATTCTTGTTTTAAGACTGCCCCAATGGCGTAGTCTGAGGCCTCTGTTTCTACCACGAAGGGCCTATTTATGTCAGGCTGAGCCAGGATGGGACCTTGAGTGAATCTTCATTTTAGTTCCTGGAAGGCTGTCTCTTGAGCAGCAGACCAATTAAACAGCGTGTCTTTCTTTAAGAGTGCGACTATGGGATGCACAATGTCTGAAAATGTAGGGATACATTTTCTGTAGGAATTTGCAAGTCCCAGGAAGGATTGAATCTGTTTTACTGTAGTAGGCACTGGCCAAGAGAGTATAGAGTCAACCTTCGCAGGATCCATTCCGATTCCTTTGGAACTCAGCACAAATCCAAGGTAATGAACGGTCTGGACATGGAACAGACATTTTTCAGGTTTGGCCAGGAGTTTGTTTTCTTATAATCATTGTAAAACTGCATTTAGATGATCCTGATGGACTTGGGGTCATTGGAATAGATCAGTATATCATGTAAGTATACGATGACAAAAAGGAACAGCATATCTGAAAAGACTCTATCCATGAACTGCTGAAAGACCGCAGGGGCGTTGGCGAGACCGAAGGGCATCACTAGATATTCAAAAAGGCCAAAAGGTGTTCTGAAGGCTGTCTTCCACTCATCACCTTCCCTTATCCTAATGAGGTAATAGGCACCCCGAAGATCGAGCTTGGTGAAGATGACTGCACCCTGAACTGCCTCCAAGATGTCAGAAATGAGCGGTAGAGGGTAACGATCCTTGACAGTGCACAGGTTGAGACCGTGGTAATCCAAACAGGGTCGAAGTTTTTGGTACAAAAAATAGAGAGGCACCGGCAGGAGATTTTGAAGGACGAATGGTTCAATTGGCCAGGTTGGTATCCAAATATTCTCGTAGGGCTCTTTTTTCAGGTTCAGATAGTATAAACATTCTGCCGAATGGGATTACGGCTGAAGCATCTGTTTTGATGGCACAATCCTCAGGTCTGTGTGGTGGAAGAGTTTGAACGATGGCTGTTGAAAACACATCCGAGTATGGTTGATATATTTCAGGCAGTTGGGTAATGTTGGACACACATAAAGGTGATTGTTCAGAATTCTGGGAGTTCACAGGAGGGTTATGCAGTGAGTCTTGAGACAAACAATGGGACAAGCAGAATTCACAACCAAGAAAGAGGGATCCGGCTGCCCAGTTGATGTACGGGTTGTGCTTCTGGAGCCAGGGCATGCCTAAAACCATGGGTTAGTGAGCGGCCTTTATAATATCCAAACAGAGCTTTTCCTGATGGTTGTTTATCAAAAACAGTAGTTCCTTGGTCTGGTGAGTAATGGGCCCAGAAGATATTGGTCTCCCCTCAATTCCTTCGACAGGTTATATTATTTCTTTGGGTTCTCGAGGAATAATGTGTCTGACAGCCCAGTCATGGTCTATGAATACTCCCATGGCACCGCAGTCCACTAGAGCCAGGATGGGAAATTAGTCTTTCTCAGTGGGTGACAAGGTTGTTTGGAGAACCACTCAGGTGTTTTGGCCAGGACCATTTAAGGAAGAAAGGGATGTGGAGCTGGTATCTTTCTCCCGAAGCTGTGCTCCACTTAGGATCAGGAGCTGCCGTTTCCCAAGTGCCTGGGTGGTGCTATAGGGCATTCTCTTAAAAGGTGTTTATCAGAAGCACAATACATGCAAAGTCCGGTATTGATCCTACGGATCCTTTCTTGTGGAGAAATCGGTCTGCGGAAGGCACCCACTTGCATTGGTTCCGGGGCTGAAGAATGTTGGATGGGTGCTTCCATAAGGCAAGGGTATTCCATGGTTGTCTTTGGGGATGTTGGGCCTCATTACGAGGTGGGCGGTAAGGGATTACCGGCACCGGTAAGGACACCGGTGCCGGTAATCCCTTACCACCCTATTCCGAGGTCCCTTAGCGGGTCCCTTCCTCAATGCCTGGTTTTACCAGGCATCATGGAAGGGACCCGTTAAGGGACTTCAGAGCTAATAACGGGCCCGCTACGTTATTAGCTTCATCCCCATTCCCATTGAGCCCTATGGGTGCTCGAATGGGAATGGGGAATGGTTCCCGGAATGGGAACATACCGGGTCCTCCAATGTCGGAATGACCCGGTAAGTCCCTGTTCCGGGAACACGGAGCCGGAATACGGTAAGGGGGTAGCCATGGCGCTAGTAGCGCCATGGCTACCTCCTACCTCATAATGAGGCCCGTTGTCTTTGTTTTTCTTTTCTCAGTCTTTCTCTCCTGGATTCTGAAATTGATCTGCAGGGATAGGTCCATTAAGTCCTGAAAAGAACTTGGGCGGGCCACTCTGGCTAACTCATCCTTGACTTCGTCATTCAAGCCTTTCCGGAATAAGGTGAAACTAGCTTCTTGGAACCAATCAGCTTCTTTAGCTAGTTGTTTGAATCGGGTCACGTAAGTAAGCATATCCTGACTCCCTTGCTGGAATTCCAGAAGTCTTTCCTGGGCGCTGTAGACGAGTTCTGGTCGATCAAACATGGCCTTAAAAGCTTCTATAAATCCGTCATAATTATCCAGGAGTGGGTCTCCCGAGTTAACCAAGGGAGTCGCCCATGTTAAGGCATTGCCAGTGAGGTGAGATATTATAAACCCTACCTTAGCCCGGGGCATGGCAAAATAGTAGGGTTTGAATGTGAAATGCACCAGGCAGGAGTCAAGGAAGGAACGCAGGAAAGCGTTGGAAGAGCCATCATATTTGTCCACGATACCCCCGACCAGGGCACTTTCTTTGAACGCAGAATCCCGGGACAAGACTAGTTGTTTTAATGCTGCATTTTTGGCCTTGAGATTTTGAACCTCTGTAGTCAATTCTTGCATTCCACTCATGAGGTCTTGGACTGCAGCCTCCATGTCAGTTCTGATATCAGGTTCTTGGTGTCTCAATCTGTCACAACCTTCCCTTTTTCTCACCTGTTTGTACTTGATTGCAGTCTTCTTGAAAACTCCTTTTTCCTCATTGATCGGGACTTGTACAGGAAGGGACGTGAGTCTTCGGGTTCCAGTGTGCGCAGTGCCGTCTGCCTTAAGCAGGTTGCGTTCAGTATCCAGGGAAGTTACAGCAGAGGAATCCAGGAAGGAAGGGAAACAGAAGTCCAATGCTCAGTGGGTGCTGGGGAGCCCGCGGCACCGAGCACGAGACGGATTCTGGGATGAAAGGGAGAAGGGCCTTACCGAAGCGAGGCAGGAAAAAGAAGGGAGTCCAGGAAGGAGGAAAGGGTATGTAACTGGAAGATAGACGGAAACGATACACACGCCGAACAAATTGGATCAGTAGTGTTGAGACGTGCAGAGCCGCGGGGGCGTGCCTATCTTCTAGGAAGAAGCGCGTTGCACGTGGACACTAGAGAGCAGCGCTTCCGTGCCGTCGGCCATGTTGGGAGGATCGCTGACCTGATGTTGCGGTGCATCATGGACCACGAAGTCCAGAAGGGCCGGAATCGGTGGTTCATGACACACATGGACAGGATGGAGGGGTATATACAAGTAAAAGAAAAGAAATAGCAGCGGCTGACATGGGCTACACTGATGGGTCATCGAGTATCGAGCCAGATACGGGAAGTAGACATACTTGTGTGGCAGTGGTGTGCCACATAATTAGGGAATATTTAAAGCAAACCAACAGTGACTACCCTTACACCATTCAGCACAGGCAGCAGAGCTAGTGGTAATGATTAGAGCATTGAACATGTTGGAAGGACACACAGCTAATATTTGTTCCAACTCTGCCTATCTCACATCACAAATACATTCAGGAATAGCATGATGAGAAAGACAAGGGTTCAGAAGACGTGATGGGCCCCTCGTACAACATGCAGAACTGCTCAAGCAATTGATTGAGGCTCTAAAGGTGCCAGTAGCAGTGGAAATAATAAAATGTGCTGCCCACACAGGTAAACAAAACAGAACCTCACTGGGGAACAAAATGTCCGACAGAGCGGCAGAGGAAGCAGTATATTTATCCAAAGGAAGTATCAAAAGGGAAAGGAAGAGGAAAGAGTACCACTCATGGCAGCAGAGAGGAAGGTTGGCGGGGAGGAAGATAGAAAGGAGCGTTTCAACACCCCGCCATTGTCCAAATAATAGAACCACAAGCAGAGGTACCAAAAATGGAAAAGGACCTGTGGATAAGGAGGGGTGCCCACTTTCACCCACTGACTTGATTTGGTGACAAAATAGCGCAGGGAAGCCTGTGATGCCAAAAAATGGTTAAATGTAGCACTAGAACAGGTGCATCTTCCCACCCACGCGTCAAAAGAAAGTATAGCGGCAGAACCGGATGAAAGGTAGTACATGCCAAATTTGCATGAGAGAGTGGATGAGTTGATGGGAAACAGCATGATCTGCCAACCATTTTTGTCTGGTCATACTTTGAAGACACTGAAAGGAACAATATATCAGCCGAAAGGGCCCTTCCGGCACTTGCATATCAATTATGTTGACATAAAAGAAAGATGTGCCTCGTATAGATACCTAATTGTAGTTGTTTGTCCATTCTTACATTGGCTTGAGGCCGGACCCTGTGCAAAGAATGATGTGAGAAGAACAGCAACATTTTTAGTGAGGAAGGATTTTCCAAGATGGGGGGTGCGTGAGGAGAAAAGGTTGGACAATGGCCAGCACTTTGTCAATAACCTTTTCAAGGAGGTAACATGTCTCTTAGGAATAAACACAAACTTTGCACAGTGTACCGGCCACAAGCAAACGGTATTGCCAAAAGGTTCACTAGCTTACTAAAAGAGCGCTTGGCCATGCTAACATCTCCTCTGTACCAAAACTGGCTTCCTTGTCTCCCTCTTGCCTTTTTTGCTCTGCAAAAATCACCCGGTGCGGATCATCACTTCATTCTGCGCAAAATTGTAAATGGTAGGAGGATTCATGTGCCTGTCCCTCCTTCACGTTCAATTTTGGATTCTAATCCTAGATCACAAATCCTCCGCAATGAAATTAAACTATATTTGCTAGAGATGACAAATGTGCTGAACTTCATCTCCAGCCAGTTTCAGTGACCAACACATCGGCCGACCAACATTGAAGAGAGCACCCATACCCATCAAGGGGAGGACTTTTAACAAGCACAACCCCTCTATCCTGGTGATCGAAATTTGATCCGCAATACAGTAAGAAAGTGGAAGGATCCCAGGTTTTACGGCCCCTTTGAAGTTGTCTACTCAACCCTCACAGTGGTGAAGATCAAAGAACGGCACGCATGGGTTCACCTTCTAGACGTTCGCACAGACACCAGCAGCACATCGGAAAGAGAAAGAATCACCTGATGGGGAGTATTCATCAGCTTACATTAATATTATGTACTGCAGCAAGGGTTTGCAAAAGGGCTGCAAGTGAAAGAGAAGATGGCCAGGAAAACGCTAGCGGAAATGGGGGTAGAACAAGAAATTATGTAAATATAATGGGGATTGAATTGATATGTGTTTCTTTTTTCTCTCTTCTCCTTTTCAGGTAATTAATGCATTGGGGTAATATGAGTTCGCCTGCAGGTGGTGGAGGGGAGACATGCACTAGGTGGAGTATATCAAGTATTACAGAGTACTACAATGCTTCTGTGCAGGGAGGAGACCTGGCATCTGAAAATGTCTGGTACAGAGAGATGAAGAAGGTGGGATGAGGGAGTACCAATGGCATATGCTATGTGTGCTCACTCATCCCACACCTTGCAGGAATGGCAAAAGAATACTTGCCACAAGAAGTGACAGGAGAGGAAGGATGTCCTTGTGCAAAACCAGGGGATGTTTCAGGGGCACACAGTAGAAATAAGATGGATAGATAAGGGGGAGGAGGTGTATGAAGATAACTATATACAGCAGGAAAGCATGCCGGTGGAGAAAAACCAAGCATTTGATACTTGAGTATAAAACCGAGGGGGCACAAAAATGAAAGCAGGTGCTCACGACCCATAAAAAGATATTCTGTATGACTTCTACTGGATAGGATGTGCTATGGTGCCACACCAGGCCCTTGATGCAAATCCAGGGTTCGGTGCTGTACAATGACAAATGGGAAAGAGGGATGGTACAGTACCTGCAGAAGGGCTAGAGGGGTTCGGACAGAATGTGGTGAAGAAAATAGATGAAGGGTGTTGAAAGATATGGAACAATAATGTAGATGCTTTAACCTGGATGGATGAAAACCATTGTCCAGTTTACATAAAACCACTTACACGGTATTCTTTGTGTTTCAGAGCAAACGGGACACTGGCACTGGAGATGAACACAGGGTGCAAGAGGACGATGAGCATTGCAGCATTCCAGAAAGGGACTGACCTGTGGTGGGCGTGTGGAACAGGAGCTTACGCACAGCTACCACCAGACTGGAAAGGTGAGTGCACACTGGTGACCTTTCACAGCTCTGCCTTGGTTTTGCCTATTGTGGATTTAAAACCATTTAACAAATTATCAACACAGAAAGGGAAGGGGCCAGCAGAGACACAAGGAGAGCAACCAATGATAACGAGGAGGAAGAGGTTGAGTAATTGTTTGTCAGCAGAATCCACTCAGAGCTTAGAGGATATTCTGCCCCATCTAAGACTGTTCAGCAAAGCATCTGTGTTCTTCACCTCCTGCTTCCTGGAGTACAAACAGCAGCTAACGCAAAAGGGCTCCAGTTTACGCGATATGAGCTGCTTCTATTGGCTAATGTAGCAGAAAAGGAATTAATACGGTTCGAGAAGAGCTTGGGCACATGCTGCATGGCAATACCCACCAATGATGCAGCTAATGGGACACTTACAGAAGCTGTCAAAGAGATTAGAACAATACACGAGAAAATGATACAAGAAACACAGGATGTGAAGTCAAGCACATGGTTGGATGCATTATTCGTTTGGGTAACTAACTGACTGGCAGAAATGTTGCTCGATGCGAACGTCGTTGACATCTGCATCGGCCGGTGGATCATCGGCTGGTGCAACTGTCACCAGCATAAAGTGCACTATATTATGTCAATGAATAAAATGAAGCTTGATAGCGTATTAGGTTAGGAATATCCCAGGGTAAATGTGAGTGAGGATGATGTGGAAAATATATTTACAGCAGCCCTGCAGGACTTAGAAAACTACAAAGCTTTGTGGGGGGAATGTTCACCTGCTTGGACAAAAAAAACTAAAGAAGAAGGAGACATAAGCAGGGTCACAAGATTGTGGGTGCACAGGGAGAAAGGTGAAGAAATGAAAGGTAAAGAAATGTGGATCAAAGGGGGAATGTACTAAAGGTGCTAATTCACCTACCACCTTCGAGAGTAAAGAAGGGGGCTGCGGGGAACCTGCTGGGGGGGAACACCAAGGGTATGCAAAGCCCCAGTCACCCTGTAAAAGAAGACCTCATTCGGAAGGGCAAGGATAGAGATGAATTGCGTGTATAGTCAGCCCAAGGGATGTTTATATAAATAGCACAAGATGGGGAAAAATGATATTTTTGGTCAACGCATTCGGTGGGGAAACCCTGAGAGTGGGCCCAACCCGGGAAAACTCGATCTGAAACACATGACCAGCACTCCACGACCCAGGGCGGTGGACCAGACGCTGCTCATCACAGACAAATCGAAAGAAGCTAGAACACCACTCGATGATATAATTATAGGGCGGTCAGCCAATTCAGCAGTCACACCGGGTTGGAGGGAAATGGATCTGAGCCAGTGCACTCGTCACATGGCCACCAATGTCCATCTGCGGGTGGCTATGGGAAAGGGACACTGGACGAATTGGCATTCCTGGAAGGACCAATCAGATGGTAAGTTACTCTGTTCCGGGGAGGTGGCCAGACTTCAGAGAATCCACCATAGAGTTTGCGAAGGTCATCATCAAGCAAGTGCTGTCTAAATATCTCCTTTCTCACCAGAGGCAGAGTGTCTCTTGTCCTGTTCTCAATGGTGCATTAAAGTTACGGAGGTCAGCACAAATGTTATTTTACTAATTGCTAATTGTTATGGGGTGGGCTCAGAATCGATGCGGCACCACATGGGGAAGTGATGTGGGGGATATTTTTGAAACTGTTTGCTCCGATCACATTTCACTAACATACATCTAGCACTAAGGATATGATGAAGATTAGCCAATGAAATTGCTGGAAACATCGAAAATGTGCAAGTGTTTCAATGAGTTCCATTCATTGTGTTTTATGGTATAATATGGTATATGTCAGCTCTCATCAATCAGATCTATTCCACTGTTTGGTTTGTGATTGCACAGCTGTAATAAACAGCGTTGCTTCTTGCTCCTTTTTCGAGCCCACATTTCTATGGTACCTCCTTCTGATCTTATGTCATCTTGGGAACCTGAGCCATAATGGACTTGAAATCCGGGTCGTAATCCCCCGATCCAGTTGTCCCATCCCTCCTGTGTCCCTCCACTATTGTGCCTCTATATTTCCATGAAACAGCCCCCTATTCTGGTAATTCTTCCATTATTGTGGCTGCCAACAGAGAAAAAGCCATATTCTAGTTAGTTATTGTCTCCTCCTCCTAGCCCTCTTCTCTTTTCTTGTGCTCCTCCTTGCTTATTGTTATATCCACCCCAGCTGTCTTCGCTGATAGCAAGGAAAATATGTCAAAGAATTCTCTTGCCCAAATTCGCTCCTTTACCTCCTTGGGAATATGCCACACCAGGGTGGACCTGGCTGATAATAATGGGGCTATTATCACAAGTGTGTCGCTAGACCCTTTTCCACCAGCCCAAAGCGGCTGGCCCTCCTTACAGCATTCTCAGTACCCCTGGCGGCCATCATCCCCCTGTAACTGCACCTTCCGGCCATGAGGGAGAAACCTGTGGAAGCTCCTTCACAGCCCTTCCCCCCCGCTACCTCCACTTTCCGTGTCTTGTACATCCCCTATGCTTGCCGGGGCCTGCTGCTGCATGGGCAGCACCCTGCATTTTTCCCTCGCCTGAGGGTCCAGCCGCGGCAAGGGGGGATGGGTTCACCCGAAGCCTCTGCGATAGCGGCAGTCACGGGGGGGACTCTCGCACACACCTCTGGGACTGCTCCTTGCCCCCACCTTGTCGGCGAATTGGGTATCACTCCTCATCACTTTCAACATTTCCTGCAAAGCTGCGGCTACTGTGCCTTTCCCCAATTTCTGACCATCGGGGACCCCAGACCGCTGAACCTGCTAAAGCATGTGGGTGCCCCAAAACCTGTGGCCCCACCTGGCACAGACCTTTAGCGGCAGCAGCCTTACCATTTGGTTGTCATGCAGCAATTTTTCTTTTTTGCCGACATGTTGGCTGGCCCCTCCGTAGCAGGGGGGGTCTCTATCGTGATGGGGGGCCATCCTGGGCAGGCGCAACCCCTTCTTGTGTTGGCACTTCACCTTCGCAACCAAAATCTTTCTTGCCCAACCTTCTCCTTTGCTGCAGACCTTCGTTTGGAAGAGTGCCCAGAGCTTGGCATCTTCGTTGTTATGCCTCGGGAGAGGCAAGGCAGCCGGACACAGGAGGCCAGGGGGCAATCCGCTATGCTGGCTGTCCCTCTAGCACACTCTGCATGGGCTGGGCCATCCTCTGACCAAATTGTGTGTGGGAGGAAGAAGGTTTCAGATGCTTTATTTAGGCAGGAATTAAGTTGCAGGTGATCCATAAGAAAACATTGCAGCTTCATGATTCTGTGCTGAGATGGCATCCTAGCTATATCCTCAGGAAGAAATAAACCCATGTTCCTCACTGGGTCTCACCAATCTACTTCTCCTTAGCCATCCATCTCTACACTTTTACTTCATTTTTCACTTTACATTTAACTTTTGTTTTCATCTACTTTACATTGCTGCACTCTTTTTCACTTCAAGTTTTTAATTTACTTCACCACTGAGCATATGGCGGTGGAAAGGGTTTCCAAGCCCCTCTGGTTCCCCCAGGCATTCTGTGGCTTCCTCGAGGTCACGTAGCATGGAGTGCTGTTGTTCAGACTTGCAGCTGTGCAGAACTCCTGTGGTGTGTCAATTGGATGCACCATGTACCTCTGAGGCGACAGACCTACAGCAGATGAGACAGAGGTACAACCCTTAATGCGATATTGCGCATCGAGTTAAACAATCAATCGTTGTTGTATGGGTGAATCCTCGTCTTTATAGCGTGGGAAAAAGAGTGCTGCCTTTGTTTGCGAGTTGCTTTTAAATTTGGTGATGCCTATAGCGTTCAGTCCTACACTTAGAGGTCCCTTCCAGGCTACATGCCCTTCCAGGCCTTTGCCCAAAAACCTGCAACTGGGCTGCGAGTAGGCCAAGCCTCGGGCCCCTCAAGGCAACTGGGCTGCGACTAGGCCCAGCCTCGGGCCCCTCAAGGCAACTGGTTTGGGACTAGCCCAAGCCTCGGGGCTGGTGACCGCTGCCAATGGCAGTGACCACCAAATTCCTCCTAAGAGTCTTCGCGTTTCCCAGCAAATCGAACTGTCTTACTGTGAAACGTACAACTCTGTTTCGAAATGTGGATCTTCCAAGATTGTGTTGCATTTATACTTCTGATGCTGATTGTGTTACAATGAGTGACACAGGCCTGCTGACTTCCCAACACATGTACCCTCCTAGTCCTACACTTCTTCGTCACAGCACTTACCTTTGAGGTACCAACCTCCAAAATAGGAACCTGTTTGCCCTTTCCCCTCTAAGAAATACTACCCTCAGTATCCCTCCCATAAATACTCTTTTATGATTAACTAAGGCCATCATGGGCCCCGCCGTCCCAATAAGGAGAGGGAAGCAGGTTGAAAGTACTGTGACAAGGGAGTGTTAAACTGTATTCATATAATACCGCCTTGTTATAAATATTGGCCTAAGCCCATTCACGTTGCACAGAAAACCGCGTTTGAAATGTTCCAATTTCTGATCAACTTCGCCGCAATTTTAAGAACTATCTGCCATTTTGATTTTAACTTTTGCTTTGTGTCCTAAAATGGTCGATTGTGTTTTCAACTACAGCCGAGCCGAATGACCTTTGAGTTATGTCAACATTTAGGCTGACCGAGAGCAGACTATTTGTTCTGTGCAAAGAAACCTTGTGACTCGTATGAACTGCAATCCAAGTCTTGTCAGCGCTCACAAGCCTCATCCTCATATAAACAACAGTATAATGTAGAGCAAACTCAAACCGTGTGCTTTGGTTGTAATATATTTTGTTCTTTCTTGAAACTAAGCTTTCTATGAGCCGAAGACCCAACACTACCACTGTATCTTCAGGGACAAGCAAACTTGTTAAATATGTTGGACAATATTGTTATATTTGTCATATGAAATGGGCACGAACCCTAACATGTAAATTATTAGTTTGGAGAGGGACTGGACAATGATTGGAAAAATGTATAAAACAGCCCACATTAAGATGTCCAGCTCTCTCACCCCTCACTGCGTCTGCTAGTACACACTGCGAAGTGTTGGGAGCCAGATAGCTATCTGTTTTGCTTTGAATTCTGTACAGAAATAAGGATACTTGTATCTTTCGACCCGTGATTGGCTTATTCCATTTTGTGGTACTAAGCCTCGATATTTCTTTGGTCTTTCAGGAAGATAGGACTAGGAGTAGTTACCTTGCCAGCAAGTAATCCCAATATTACCTTCATGTCACACTTCCACATCCCCAGTACTTACATCTGGGGTATACCAAAGCTAGTGATGTATGGCTCTAGGGCTAAAGCACACAGACTGCCAAGTATGGTGCTGCACACCCTATCCCCATCTTATTAGTAACATGAAGTGAACAGAATATTTTGATAGAGTGGATGGGAATGCATTTGGCTGATGTTTGGAGTGATTTGACGGACATCAATGTCCCACAGGGGTTGAGGGATTTGAATGTCATAGCTTACTCAAGGGACACTGCAGAGAAAGTACATGATCATGTTGAGAGGGTATTTGAGTTTAAGAGGGAATTAGAACGGTTACAGAACGATGAAATAGATGGTAGTAGATTGAAAGCCTCTTATTTTCAGAAACAATTTCTTCCTTCATGTAAACCAATGAGTGAATGAACACGTATTTGCACAAGAGACGCGCTTAGATGGATTCCAGATGTTTCAATTTCTCCCACTGAAGTATATGACACGTTTAGTCAGTATGCTCCGGCTATGCAAAGGAAAGGGTTACAGGTAATGGTAGAGTGCCTACAGGATGAGTTTATGAAGAAAAAAGTTTGTTGTCACGCAGATTAGATGGTGATTTATAAGAGAGCATTTTCGCCCGATAGTGCTTTGGCTACTTTGTCACTTGATGTAGCATTGTTGCTTAATGAACGTTCGGAATTGCCTACTTCTAAATTGCCAATGAGGGAGGTTCCTCTGACATTTGTTCCTAAAATAGAAATTCCAGCTCATGCTGCAACAGGCGCAGCAGCCGCTACTATTGAAGCTCGTTATGTCTCACAGTTTGTTCATGTCCCATTTTCTAGACAGGAAGTGAATACCATAAGACAGACGATTCCAGATATCAGGAAAAATCCAACTGGATTTTATAAAGAAATTGAATATGTCTTGCATTCATCAGTTTGCACCCTGGGTGAAATAGACTTGTTGTTCCCTGTGATCCTAGCTGCTGATTTATGGAAACAGATTAGAACTGTAGATGATCAGGCAGGACTGGGTGACACATGGGTTAATTTTGTACAGATAGATGGAGAAAGGAATGCTGGTGAGAAACCACAGGTGATATTGACACTGCCATACAGATTAGTAACTAAATTGAAGACTTTGGTTCCAGAGAGAAGAATACTTTGGGACAAGCTTACAGTTTGCAACCAGGGGAAATCTGAAGGTGCTACTGAATTTTTTAATCAGTTCAAACAAGTGTTTTCAGATTTCAGGAAAAAGGCTGTTTGCAGACAAATGTGTGCGTGGATTGTTGCCTGATATCCAATCACAAATTATGGCTTCTGAAAGTGGCTGGCAAGAAAAATCGCAGCCTGAAGTATTGCATATGGCTCAGTATTATGAGAATAGGGTTAATACTGAAAATGAGAAGATAGAAAAGAAAGGAGACTTGAAGACAAAGGTTTTTTTGCAGCAAATAGTAAGAGGAACTAGGAGTGGGAATACACAGTTTAGTGGTCAGTTTGCACCATAGAGTAATGCGCAAATGGGTTCTGTACACATGAACCAATGTGCCTATTGCAGACAAGAAGGTCATTGGTGAGCACAATGCCCGATCCTTCAGCAGCGATCGAATAACACATATGGTGTCATGGGTAGACGATCCAGAGGCCGTCGTGGGATAGGGGGTCCTGGTAGAAGTCAGTTTGCTCAGAATCAACAGTCGTTTTCACAGGATAGTCAGCAGCATGGTGTTAATAATGGGAACATTTTTGATAATCCTTCGACTGTCTATTTTTCGGAGGATCTTGCATTTGATGATGTACTGTTCCGTTAGGACAGCCCTAAGCAGAGTCTGGAACCAGTACCTATTCCCGTCGATCAGAAAGGACCCTATGTTGAGATGAAGGTGGGGAATAGGAAGCATCTATTTTTTATAGATACAGGAGCACAGAACTGTTCCGTTGATCATTCGCGGGTTACAGATATTCCACTGTCAGGCCAGAACAATATTTCTGTAGGGTTTTCTGTTACACCAGTGGTTAGTCCGGTCTCTCAGCTGGTACCGATTTCACTGGGGCCATTCACCGATTCATGTCCATTTCTTTTGACAACAAATTGTGGCGAAAATTTGTTGGGATTGAATCTGTTGAAAAAATTGAATGCTGTAATTTACTGTTCTCCAGATGGAGTGCATTTGATGATTTCACCTCAATGAAATTCTGTTTCACAATTCTTAACTAGGCCTTTATCGACTGAATTGGATAAGGTTCCGGCATGTTTATGGGCGGTTGATGATAATGACGTTGGTATTTTGTAAATTGAGCCTGTTAAAATTGTGTTTAAACCAGGTGTTAAACTACCACGTATTCCACAGTATAAGATTTCAGTTGATGGTGAACAAGCTTTAAAGAGTATAGTTTCTGATTTTGTACATTGAGGAGTGATTGAGGAAATTGCAGGAAGTTTGTGTAATATCCCGATTCTATCGGTGTATAAGAAAGGGGATAATGTAATTCCTTTCTGTTTCATTATTGATTTGTGCGCTATTAATAAGATTGTTGCTCCACAATTTCCGATTGTGCCTGATGTGACTACTATATTGACAATGATTCCAGATTCAGCTACTCATTTTAGTGTTGTGGACTTAAAGAATGCTTTCTTTAGTTATCCTGTACATGTTGATAGTAGATATTTGCTTGCGTTCACCCTAGGGGGATGCTTGTTTACATTTACTCGTGTGGAACAAGGTTACACTGAGAGTCCAAGCATTTATAATAGCTTTGAAGGAGCTGCTTGATATGTTTGAGTTGCCTTCCACCTGCCTGTTGTTGCAGTATGTTGACAATCTCCTTTTAGTTGCAGATTCTGAATTTGCTTGCAGAGAAGGAAGCAGTTTCAATATTGTTTACAGGAGGTCACCTGTTAAGGCGATCTCCTGTCAAAGGAGGGGAGAAGACTGACAACTGAACGGATACAAAGCATCTCTAGCATGTCTGTCCCAAATACACAGAAAGAGGTCAGAGCCTTGATAGGCATGGCTTCATACTGTAGACAGTGGATCCCTAACGTTTAATTGCTGATAAAACAAATGTTGGCATTGATAAAGAAGGGCATTTCTTTGCTTTTAACATGGAACTGGGATTGCCAGAAAACTTTTGAGCTGCTCAAGGCTGCGTTGTGTTCAGCACCAGTTTTGGGCACACCAAATTACGTCAAGGCCTTTATTTTGTATGTGCATGAATGTGATGGACGTGCTTTGGCTGTGTTAACGCAGGAGCATTGAGGAAAGAATAGACTGTGCGGTTGTTTTTCCTCCACCTTGACCCTGTTGCATGCGCTTTGCCAAGATGTTTGAGAGCTGTTGCTGCTGCCGCTGCATCTGTAAAACAAAGTGAGGGTATGGTTCTGGGTCACTCCTGAACCGTGATGGTACCTCACTCTGTAGACGTTATATTAAACAGAACACAAACGCAACATCTCACATCAGCAAAATTAACCAGATAAAGCTGATTCTATTTGCACCGCATCTCCGGATTAAGAGATGTTGCTAATTAAATCTAGCCAAACTATTGCCTCTTCCGCAAGAAATTGATTGCAGTGACAAAATGTTACATGACTGCCTCTATACCACAGAACAAGAGACTAAGGGAAGAATTAATCTAAGTGATACACCGTTAAAGGATCCACAAAGGGAGCTGTTTTGCGATGGCTCCTGCTTCAAACTTCCGGATGATAAATCCACTGCTGCTTACGCAATCACTACATTAAGCACTATTGTCAAAACCAAAAGAATTCTGCATAAATCCACGTAGGCCGCAGAGATTATTGCATTGACTCGAGCTTGTGTACTTTCTGAAGGGCATAGTGTGAATATATTTACGGACAGCCAGTATGCCTTTGGGGTGGTTCACAACTTCGGTCGATTATGGGCAGAGAGAGCTTTCTTGATCTCACATGGAACTAAGATACAACATGGTACTCGGATAGTTCGGCTACTTTCAGCACTTTCGCTTCCTACTCAGTTAGCAATAATGAAATGCGCAGCACACCAGAAAGTATCAAATGATGTGGGGAGAGGAAACGCTTTTGCTGACAGAATAGCCAAACAGACTGCCACCGATTTGCATTCCAAAATGTATATAATGAAAGAGGTTACTAACACTTTTGTGATAGAAGTAGGAATTGGTTGCGTAAAAGACATTCAGGGTGATGCCACTCCGGACGAACTTAAACAGTGGGCTGAGGGTTCAGCAAGTTTAGACGATGAAGGTTGTTGGGTAGATAATGGAAAACAAAAGTGGATGCTGCCCGATGCTTATGTCACCACTATGGTTACGATGGCTCATGGTCCATCTCACATATGTGCTAAAAAGATTTGTAAATTGTTAGAACCTGTCTGTGTCAATGTAAATATCTCAAAAACTGCTGAGCGTTTTGTCCAAAGTGGCATGGTATGCTTACAGCATAATGTTGGGAAAGGTACATTTACATTGAGGGGTAGTTCTGGTCCCCCCTCTATGCCTTTCGAGGTTATACACTTTGATTTTATCGAAATGGAGCGTTGTCAGAATTATAAGAATGTTCTAGTAGTTATTAGCGCTTTCAGTAAATGAGTCCAAGCTTTTCCTATAAAAGATGCCACAGCAATGACGATGGCAAAAACCATGCTGAAGGAATATTTTCTTAGGTTTGGTTTGCCGGCAATGTTCCACATTTTATCGCTGCTGTTATCCTGCAACTATGCGCAGGATTACAGATTGATAAACTGTTCCATTCGGCCAGACAAGCTCAGAGGGCCAGACTTATAGAACGCCACAACGGTATAGTAAAGAATACGATCGCAAAAATCTGTGCAAGCAGCAATTTGAAATGGCCAGATGCCTTACCGATAGCTCTATTGTCCATGCGGACGACCGCACAAGCAAAGACAGGGCTCTCTCCTTATGAGAGAATCATGGGGAGACCAGCCAATATTTGGAATGTACCTAAATCCAAGCGGCTAAAAGATGTAGAGCATTTGCTTCTTTCTGAGTACTTTGACCAGTTAACCCAAAACTTGTATTTGATTTACCAACAGATGCGAGAAGCCCTCCCAGTAAAGTATGAGGGTCCAGGTCATCGACTCCGACCTGGTAACTGGGTGCTCATAACATCATTTGAAAGAGCCTCCTGTCTCGCACTGCGCTGAGGAGGACCGCATCAAGTACTCTTGGCCACACAGACCACTGTACGAGTGGAAAGGAAAGGAAACGACACTCCACGCAACGCACATCAAGAAGATTCCTTTTCCTCTGCACCATGACACAGGGGAAGAGAAGGAGATTGTTCACTTTGATGCTCACCACGAGCCAGTTCTGTCTATGGAAATCCTTCCTGAGCCCGTGGGGCCTGTGGAGACTGCTCTTTTGCCTTCAAGTTCTTCTTTGAATCTTTCTTCACCAGTGAGCAATCTTGCTTCTGCTTCATCACTTCCTTCAGGAAGTGACAACACTCTGTTCGCAGATCACACCGTACCTGGAGTCTTGAGGTACGATCTGCTTCCGAGACACCAGACTTAGAGCACAGCATTGGCTGTGCCCACAAGGAATCATTGTTGAGCCAGTCCCTTGTCACTCTTTCACTGAAAAATAAATAAGAGGCAGGGACCGGCAAGTTACCTTCAAGCAAGATAGGCCACAGGGTCAGGAGCAACCGACGGATGAACTAAAAGAGCCTAACGGAGAGGCTTCTAAACGGACTCTAAACGGACTCTGAGAAACAATGTCCCTTCCTAAATCCTCTCGTGCGGAGCAAGCTATTGGTCTCGTGGCTGATAAAAGAAGATCGAAGATCATGGTCCTTGAGGACCCACTGTTTTTGATCATAGTACTGGTCTGTTTTATAGTTGTATTTACGCTTGGGTTCTGGTACAAAGAAAGGGTGCATCCACTTGATACTGTGTTTTCCACTGAAATAATCTCTACTGTGTCTCCACCTTTCGTGCATCTGCACCCTCTTCTTTCTCGAGACTCCCAACATAGACAGGGTTACCATAATAACACTCTCTTAATGATCATGAATGCGACCCATGCGATTCTCAAAAGAACGAATTGCTGGGTGTGTTCACATTTGCCACAAAACGGGGAAAAGGGACTGGGCTGGTATATTCATCCTCTTCCTTTAAGTACTGCATGCTATGCCTCGCTCAGGCCACTATTCTTTTGTCGTTGGAATGATAGTATTTCTGGGAACTTCGATGGGACTAATCTGAATGAATTTGAGAAGCGAGTCTTGACACCTCTGGGATGTTCTCTCTTTGCAAATAGAAGCAAACTCAATGTTGCTTCTATTAGACCTTTTCAGTCGTTGATGTCCTTCAAGCTGGCTCCCGTAGACAACCGGTATGCTATGCCTCCTTCTTATACTATTAATCATAGCCCCAACTCTGTTTCTTTCTGTATACAAAGGGAAGGTTCTCAGCGAATGGGTACATTCGACGGTTTTACTAACATTGCGAATCTAACCAGTGAGGACAGACCTTTGTATGTAGGAGACCCTATTTACTTTGTTTGTGGTAATGAGGCTTATCCTTGCTTACCCAGAGATTGGCAGGGTACTTGTTATTTGGTATCTTGTTACCAGGGATATATGTGGCTACCACCACTGAAGTTTCTAGAGGTCGTCAAAAGCAGGTTGAGAATGGACACTCCTTTACAAGTCATGGGTGATGTAGAAAAATCCTTTGTGCCATTTTGAGGACAGATAATGAATTCTGAGGCTATTAAAAGACTAGCAAGGGTACTGGAAAAGACTTTCAATAGGACCACTGATATTCTGTACAACATGACGCTTGAGAAAAAGTCAATTAGATTAGTGGCCCCCCAAAATAGGATGGTGTTAGACGTCATCCTAGCTGAGCGTGGTGGGGTATGTAAGTTGGTGGGATCCGCGTGCTGCGTTTTTGTCCTGACTCCTCCCCTACCATATTCAAGGCAATACAAAATCTGCATACCTTGAGTACTGGAGTACATGTCCCAGAGGGAAACTGGAATCTTAGTGCTTGGTTTTGGGACTTGTTATGATCATGGGGTTGGAAACTCTTTGCAGTCCTAATGATAGTTGTTCACCTTCAGTGAATGTTGAAAACAAAATACTAGGGCCCAAGAAGCCAGATACCTAGACGCCAATGTTCAAGCGCTAGTGACTGTGTCTCATCAAAGTTTTAGGCTCCAATCAGGTTTTGGCCCTGCAATTGTCCTCTACATGAACACCCTGAGCAGCTGGCCATGAGGTTGCCACACCCCTTGTCATCCTCCCTTCAACCGTTGGAGGCAGCTAATGTACATATATGCCTTGCAGATAGTCGATCCGATCCACCTGCTGATGGAGAAGACAAATGCTTATTTACCTGCTCCTGCGTACCGATGGAATCAAATAAACTGTATACTTTTCTGGGTACAGCTGTTCTCTCCATGCAGGAACAGACCAGCCTTATCATGTCCAGATGCTCTTTCTCCCGTAGAAAGATTGTAATGCAATGTTCCGGGATTGCTGAAACTTTGACACAGCTTTTGGTAGAAAGGCCTTGTCAGATCCCAGGACCAATGATTTGGGATGAACCATGAGATAAGGGGCATCCTCATTTCACCCATTCTGCAGGCCAAGGTAATGGCCACCCAGCATTTGTTTGTAGCATTATACATTTAATGTCAATGTATGATGTAGCTCCAACAGGGAACTTTTTAAAGCTTGAGGAACATAACTAGGTCCCAAGGAGGTATCACCATGTGCACAATGGCTACTGCCATGGAAACACTGATTAGTAACCTGGTAACCGGAGCTTCACCTTTTTAGAACAATTCACCCACAATTTCCGAGAAGGCTATCATTGCCACCCACATGTGTCTGACAGTCTGCCAAGCCCTCCGAGACGCCACCTTGAAGAAACACTAGTACCATTGGAACTTCCCATTGGAATGCCAGATTGGTATTTTTCTACACACCATATGTCAAAGATATCCCAACGCCGTTGAACACGCTCGGGGGCCACTGTCCTCATAAATTGTTAAATGGACAGTGCGATCTGAACCTGATTTTGCAGTCCCTGCCTCACAGTTGCTATACCAACTACTGCATGAGGCTGCTGTTAGAGCATCCTTTGTCTGTCTCAGGACAGATGGGATCATTGGTAATTACTAAACTGGGGCCACCGACAGCTTCAATAACAGGGTCAAGCCGTACCTCCTCAGCCAGTATAAGAGTAGAAAATCACCTCCAAAGATGCGTAGTCCCTGAGATTTACCAATCCCTTGGGTATTAGAGGAAGTAGAGGCGATGCCTCGCAGACCCCTCTGGGCATGTTCTTGACATGGCATCCACCCTCACATGCTCCTTTACTCTGGAATCTGGAACGGAAATCAGGAAGAAGAGGATCTTGCTGGCAGACAAATAGGTCTGTTACCCTCAAACTGCAGTCTGGTATCTCCTCTCCTCAACCAGAATGCCTCAACCCGCAGGAGCCCTTGACAGACTCTCCCACCTTTTCTTATACCCCCCCCACTGGGCAGGGGTAATTTGAGGAAGGGCTACACTCCTTTCTGTTGCTCCTCTTAGCCCATGCAGTAAGCGGATACAGTTGTAGCATTCAGCCCAGCTGCTTACCTCGGTCCCTCTCCTGGGGAAAGTTGCTATTTTTAATTGAGGAATTATGGGATACTGGGGGCGGGAGGATTATACATCCAAGTAAAGGGCCAGACCGAAACAGTTGAAAATGGGTTCCTGACATGGAGTTTGGTGCCTCAGAAGTAAGTACTAGGACGAGCAGCATGGATATATAGTTAATGTAAACTGTTCTCTAATAGCGCACTTCTGCCATTTTGGTGGCTGAATGAGGCATGGATCTGGAAAAAAGGGGGTCTGCAGGTGGGGTTTAGGTGGGAGGATAGAGTTAAAGGCAGGTACCAACTCTTCTGAACAGGTTATAGTGAAACCTACAAGTCTGATTGTGAGAGGGTAACAATACAAATCTGTGTTACTGGGAAACAGCAGGCAGACTATATTACAATGACATTAAAAGTCAGTTTCTTATACAGATCTGCACGCATCAGCGACACATGCATGCATGTTACCCTGAGAAGAGTCTGCCTATTTCAGTGGCTCGGAACTGCGTGTTACTGCCAAACTCACTAGTTCGCCTTCTTCAAGGACCCAAGGAGGGAACCCCTTCATGGCAGTTGGAGAGGCGAAACTGTACCCGTCCAGTGTGTCCTGACACCCACCTCTTGCCGTAGAGGCGTCAGCAATTCGGGGCTGTTCCTGCACTCCACAGACACACAATGAACCCTGGGGAATCACTGCAGCAGAGAGGAAAATATTGGCATCAGGTGGGACACAGAAACCACCCCGCCCTGGCAGATATCCAACGGTTATGTCTAACGAGGCGTAGGCATGTCTGTGGTCCTAACAACTGCCAAGTTCCCACATGTTACCAGCATAATCTGCCAGGGGTGAGAAAGTAAATAAACATATTGTCTACATACCACTAATAACTAGACTAAATCCGCATTATGGTACGACGGTTCCACAGGGTTCTACTGAGGCATAACATTGTTTTGGGCACCAATGAAAAGCGTCTCACAGTTGCAAATAGCAAATGTGACAGACTGTATGGGTAGTATACAAGGTGGAGGTTTTTTGTAACATTTTTGAAATTAAACAGGTCAATTTTACCCAAACAATCTAGCCAACACTAGCATGTTCGGCCTGCACTTTGGGCATTGTCCTATTGCCATATAGGTCAGCACAAGCCTGAACAGGAAGCTACAAAGCCTTACGTGACCGATTGTGTGACCCTGGGCAAAGTGGTTGTTTACCCTTGGCTAATTTCCTTGAAAGTAGGAGTACTTCAAATAATCTGTCCGAAGTAAGCTCTTTGTAAATGTTAACACTGGCCTATACCGATTTGCAGACCCTGAGTTCTGGGGTTTCAGCTCAGCGCCTAACCTTCATGTGCGGTTTGAAGCCCTGTGAAAAGGGGCAGAGGAAGTGCAAGCACTAGGGCTGGAACACCCTAGACTGTGGAATGCGTTGCCATTGGCGATTCGAGGCATTACACAATATTTGAGGTTCCGGAAAACCCTGAAGACTCTTGTTTACATAGTCTGACGTTCTTTGTACGGGCCCAACCAGTTTTGTCTTTTCTTGCCAATCAAATACACCTGCGCATGCGTTAGATGCAGTTTGTTCTACCTCATGCGTAATAAATACGAATCCAATCAAACACAGGTTCCTGCCATGTGGACAAAGATAGACTGGCGCAGGGGGGGGCTCGTAGATTACATTATTTTTGGTGTCAGAAGGACTTTTTCAAATCAATTGTAAAATATTGTCTGCATGATTTGTGTCTGATCACTGGGAAACTTTTCCATTCAACTATGATTATCTTGGCATTCAGGAATAGTTTACTGTTGGTTGAGGGCTGAGAGGAGAGGATATTTGAGTTTAAGACGTGAAGCGCTTTTAAAATGATAGTTTTTTCCCACTGTTTTGTGGACCAGTATGAGCATATTATATTATTATACTCGGAATTGGTAAGCAAGCTCCACAGAAAATTATGGAGGTCAAAATGGAGTACTCCTGAAGAGGCCTGATGCCCAAACAGACGAGGCCCTTAGTAAAAGGGAAAATATAGGATGTACAAGAACAACTTGTTAACCTTATAGTAGCAAGGCCAAAGAATCAGGCTGTACTCTATGGAAGATGAACGGCCATGATCAAATTGCAAAAAAACACATGGATGCATTTGCAATAAATACATTGGGTCGTAGCATGCTTTTGAACAATATATACTTTTATTCACAGGAAATTATCAAATATTTTCTTAAAGGACAATAAGACTTCTCGTTACATGTCTTTCCTGCTTGTATGTGTTAGTATGCACACGTCTGTGCGAGGCGAGTTGTGTTTCCAAATGGAGCACCAACGTCAGCGCCGTGAGGGTTGCACAGGATATGCCGTGCGACAAAGTGGTGAAGTGGCATGGCTTTAAGTGGGCCAGGGCTAGCCGTGGCAGATACCCTGCAGTCTCTAAAAAGGGCTACCGAGCTGTCGATTTGCTGGGTCCCACACCCGTCTAGCACCAGATACACCGAGCCCTCTGGCAGCCCATTTAACTGAAGCAGAGCAGGGCAAAACGGCTGCCTGCATGTGTCCGTGCTTCTGATTAAATAAAAAGGAGAGACACCTGCAGTCAGCCTTTTAACCATGCAGCACTTTGGTTAAACAGGCTGCCTGCTGCATGTTGGCTCCTCACTAAGAAACATAGGGAGTGGCTGGGCAACCCAGCCCCCCATTTGTTTCTTGGTGAGAGGCACTCACCCCCAGCAGGCAGCCCTTTAACAAGGAGCTCCTTGAATGAAAGGGCTTCCTGCAGGGGGTTAGTTCCTCTCATTGAGAAACAGAAGGAGAGCTTGGGGACACTGGTATCATTTACCTTTGGGCTCCTGGCCTCTCCTTCTGTTTCTTAATCACAGGCTTGGAATCCCCACAGGCAGCCTGACAAGTGCCAACGACAAGACCACAAAATGGAGGAGGAACCCCGATAACCCGGGTGGTGTCTTCCTCCTGTCCTCCCCCTCCTCGGGACGAAAGGGGGGGAGGGGCGTCTGCAAGGAAGCGCAGCAAAATCTCAAGAAAGCCCACGAAGGGCAACAATGGGAAGGGGAGGGGCTACCCCTTTATAACAGGCGGGCTTTTCACTGCAGGCAGCATCCAGCCTTGGCAGTGGGACGCCCGCTCACCATCCAGGAAGAGGACTTCGTTTTGTATCTCGTTTTCGTGGACTTCGACGCCTTTGGGGACTTCGTGTGGTACTTCACCTAGAAGGACTTTGCCAGCGAGAGGCGTGGGCCTGCAGCGGATGTCGACTTCAGCCAGAACTTCACGTCCGGGTCTTCAGCGCTTGAACCTTGGGTGAGCAGCCCGGCGCTAGGAAGAGGAAGCCGGATCCGGGAGGAACAGCGACGACGGCTTCAGCGGTGAAGCAGGGGAAGCAGAGCCGTTGCAGCGAGGGTCTAGTCGCCCAGGAAGCAGCGTGCGGCTACACAAGGAGAAGGTGACGGCGAAGGCGGAGCCCAGCAGCACGACCCTTCGCCGCGAGATCAGAGGTTTTCTGCCCGCATCCAGGAAGAAGACTTCGCGGAGGCTGCCTGCCATCCAGGAAGAATACTTTGCGGAGGCTGCGTGCAGCGCGACGGAGGCGCAGAGAGGACCGTCAACAAAAAGGTGAGCGCTCGACAGGGAGGGGACACAGGAGCAGGGAGCCGAGCAGCATTCGGGGGGAATAGCACTCGCTCTAGGGCCCAGGCACGCTCGCCGCATTACAGGGTAGCCACCCTCTAACTACAAGGACGACCGCACGCATTGGCACACATTCCTGGCAGCTGGTCAGGACACGGGAGCCTGCCTTCCATCAGCAGGCGGAAACAAACGGGGTTCACTGTGCGCGACCCGGGCGAAAAGGTCAGACCTCGTCAGCCCAACTTAATTGGACGGGGTTCGCTGAGCGCGACCCATGCAAAGGAGGCAGACTTTGGTTCAGCCAGGGGCTGGAGCCAAGCCCAGCTGGCAACAATAAGCACAGAACACAAGGGTGCGGCTGCAGAAAGGGGCGGGAAGACAAGGAAGAGGAACGAAACCAAAGGAAGCAGCAGGTACAAAGGGGCGCCTAGAAAGAATGGACTCGGAGGCATTCATGGACATGGCCAAGCTGGCAGCAGCCAAACACGCCCCTAACTGGATGGAGGCAATGATACCACAGCCAGGGGATGAGGAGCAAGCAGGACCTAGTCAAGGGCTGGTCTCCCCGATACTATACCCAGACAATGAGGAGCAGCAGGAGCAGGAGGAGGAGGAATGGGGAAGAGGAAGAGGAGCCTGCTTGGAAAAGAAAGAGGACCATGACACAAAAAGCCAAGGCAAGCAAAGAACAAGCTGCGAACGGCAAGAAACCCAGGACTTCTGGCGTAAAGAACAAGGGAAGGGCACAGGAGGTTGTAGCCGTACCGGCACCTGCACCTGTGGAGCCACTAAGAAACAAGGGTCCACCCAGCACGCCTGCAACCAGACCGGTGGCTGCAAGGGAAGACGGACCCGCGTCCTTGGAGGCAGTAAAAGGTATGGTAATGCAATGTATGCAAGCATGGGGGAACGGGGGTAACAGGCTGGTACTGAGTGGGAATGTTAATGCCTTTAATCATGTGGGGAACGGGGCTGCTGTAATACAACAGAGAGGGGTGGCTCTGGGACCAGGGGGGCTGGGTTCAGGGGGGTACCATGCGGGGAATCCTACCAACAACGGGGTGCCAATGGAAATGAGCCAGTGGTCAGGTGCATGGCTCAACCCAGCGTTTTCCAAAGGGGTGGCACAACAGGCGCAGGGTCAAGTGGCCCATACATTGGCCATTGTAAAAAACTCCATAGGACAGGTCAACCAAGCGCAGTTTACTCAGGGGCAACAGGCTACGGCAGGGACCAATGCAAACCCCATAGGCGGGCCCAGTCCAGCAACTCAGGAGGGAGTGACAGCAACAGGGACCGCTCAAACACCACCTTGGTGGGGGCAAGGGGTGACGGTCTGCTCCCGGATCCTAATTCCATAGTAGGACCGAAAGGGGTATGGGGACCCATGATGACGCGGTACGGGAGGACAATGCCAGGGTTTGGTCCAGTCAGGGTGTCAGTGAACTCCTTATCTTGGCACATACCAGGGGCCATTAAAGAGAGGGTGTGGAGGAAAGAATTTATTGAGATTTCGGATTTTGTGGGAATGGAACCTCTGGGAAATGGGTTAAAGGAGTTGTCTGAGAAAGAGAAGGAAAAGAGGGACAAGGAGCAACCCAAGACAGAGGCAACCATACATAACTGGCTAAAGTCATTCAAGGTATACACATCCATAATGATAGAGAAATACCCACAAGATGCGTTTTCAATGCTTGCCTACGAACAGTACATCCATGACCTATATTTGAAGCATGGGGGGGAAGGTTGGTTGCAATATGATCGGGTTTTCCGTTTGAAAATGCAAGTTTGGCCAACTTTGTCTTGGGATGAAATGGGCGTGGGTGGTTTTTTGGATAAATTGATACCAGCAGGAGATGGGGGTGAGAAATCTCCAGGGGAAAAGCCTCAAGTTTGGAGGGGCAGGAGGGGGTACACCAGGCGGGGGAGGTCGTCCTTTTGCGGTTACTCCTCCTGGAACAACGGAGCCAGCTACCAGGGGGAGCAAGCAGACTGCTGGAGGGTCAATGAAGATGGGGGCTGCCCCTTCGTCAAATCAGGCCGTTTCAAGCACCCCTGAGGGGGAAAGGCCAGGGATCACAACTCCTCAGCCAGTGAAGGGAAACGTAAAAGCAGCCCCAAACCAAAAGATAAGGTCAAGAGGGAGTGAGGTTAAGAGCTGTATGTCAAGGTCAAGTCAGCAGACGGTGTGTAATCGTGTGATTAAAATGGGGCTGCCAACCCCGGTCAAACTAAAGGCAATGACGCAATGGTTGAATACTTATCACAACTGTAAGGATGCCAGACTGTTGTGGGAGGGTTTCAGGTAGGGGTTTAAAATCCCATGCGCAGGGTAAAGAAGGGTACGGAGGCGGTCAACCTACGGTCGGCACTGGCCATGCCGGAGGTTGTGGCACTGAAAGTGGCCAAGGAGGTCAAGTTGGGCAGGGTGGCAGGCCCATTCAAAAACCCACCATTGTCAAACCTGGTTATATCCCCATTAGGGCTGGTCCCCAAGAAAGAGGAAGGGCAGTATCACCTGATTCACCACCTCCCCTTTCCCAAGGGGGAGTCAGTCAATGATGAGATTAGTGAAGAGCTATGCAGGGTGCAGTACTCGTCCTTTGAAGATACAGTGGAAATGGTAAGGGCTGCCGGGAGGGGAGCCATGATGGGGAAGGCGGACATCGAGTCTGCATTCCGGTTGTTGCCGATTCACAGAGAATGCCAACATTTGTTTGGTTTCAAGGTGCAGGATTTGTACTACTATGATAAATGTTTACCTATGGGGTACGCCATCTCTTGTGCATATTTTGAGGCCTTTAGCACTTTTCTAGAGTTTGTGGTAAAACAGGAGTGTCAGGAGGGGGCGGTGCTACACTACCTGGATGACTTTCTGTTTATCGGTAAGAAGGGGTCCGAAGAGTGTTGGGCCCTCATGGAGACATTCCAGAGGTTGATGAAGCTAATGGGGGTCCCGTTAGCGGGGAAGAAAACAGTAGGACCAGTGACCTGTCTGACCTTCTTGGGGATAGAAATTGACACAGTGAAGGGAGGGTGCAGGCTACCCCAGGAGAAAGTAAGGAAACTGAAGGAAACAATCAAAGGTTTAAGGAGTAGGAACAAGGCAACCTTGAGGAAACTCCAGGCGCTTGCAGGTAACCTCAATTTCGCAGGTAAAGTCACCCCAGTGGGTAAAGTGTTTTCAAGGAGTGTCGAGCTGAAAACCGTAGGGTTGCAGCATGCAAACGAGCATGTCAGGGTGGGGGCAGAGGTATGGGAGGATCTGGCCATGTGGGACATATTCCTGGACAAGTTCAATGGGGTATTGATGTGGAGAGGGGATTGGAACACCAGGGACAGGTCCAGGTTGTCCACAGATTCCTCCGGGGCACTGGGATTTGGGGCAATCTTGGACACCAAATGGTGCGGCATGGCATGGCCTGATGAGTGGCATCAGCAAGGGGTCTCCAGGGACATGACACTGTTGGAGCTCTTTCCTATTGTGGTTGCTTTTAAACTCTGGGAGAATCAACTAAAGGACAGCAAAGTAATGCTTTGGTCAGACAACCTAGCGGTAGTCCAGATCATAAATCAAGGTTCTGCCAGCAACACAAGGGTGTTGCGGTTGTTAAGAGAGCTCAACAAATGCATGCTAGAACTGAACATTGAAGTACGAGCAAGACACATACCCGGGGTTCAAAACACAGCTGCTGATGCTCTCTCTCGTTTGCAGTGGGAAAGATTCCGAGGGAGTTGTCTGGGAGCAGACAAGGTGATGGCCCTGTTCGAAACACAGTGGTGGGACATGATTGGGCCAATCTGAGTTCCTTGATTCAGATGGCACTAGCTCCGGACACGGCAAGTAGATACAAGGCATGCTGGGAGCGGTACTTAGCATTCAAACAGGTGGTATTGACGGAAAGTCAGCAGGCGCTACCAGTGAGGGCCTTTGTGGGTTGGGGTTGGCACGAGGGAAAAACCAGGTCATGGATGGCTTACCACTTAGCGGCTATCGCGCATTATTACAAACTGGAAGGGAAAGGTGATCCCACTAAGGAGCACTACATTGTAATGGCCATGAAGGGTTGGGCCAAGCAAGGAACACCGAAGGGTGACGAAAGAAGGCCCATAGACATAGTCAAGCTTCAAAAGATGGTAGCATGCTTGGAGGTAGTGTGCCATGGGGGTTTTGAAGTAGCATTGTTTAAAGCAGCTTTTACCCTGGCATTTTTTGGGGCCTTCAGGGTGAGCGAATTGGTACCAGAAAACAAGGATGCCAAGGGGAGGGGGTTTCTGTAGTTACAAGATGTGCATTGTTCAGGTGAACAGCTGGCGTTATGGGTAAAGAGATCAAAAACTGACCAGGAAGGCAAAGGGTGCACAGTGACCCCCCAACCCATCATGGGCAGCGCAGTGTGCCCAGTCAGGACGGTGGCAGGCTTCCTCATGCTGAGACCGCCCTCTGGGGGGTGGGGGGGAGGCTCCGCTGCTCATTCACCACGATGGGGCAGCTCTAAACCGCTTCCAATTCAGAAGGGTAATGGAACAGGCGCTCGAGAAAATTGGGGAGACAACGGGAGTGTTCGGAACACACTCATTCTAGATTGGGGCGGCCACATCAGCCGCAGCCATGGGCTTGGGAGAAGGAGCAATCAAGCGAATTGGTAGATGAAGGTCAGGGTGTTTTAAGAGGTATATCAGGCCTGAAAAAGTATAAAGTTGACATGTCACCTTCTCTCCCCACCAGCAACAGCCCAGAGGAAAAAGAGATCAGTCTGGGTAGTAGCACACTCATTTGTGTCAAGGGCAGGGTCAAGCTGGACGGCGGAACAAGAGGAATTGACAGACGGCAAATTTCGAATTGGGTGGCACGGGGTGCCAGGGATGAAATGGGCACAGCTGCAGGGGCAGGTGCGCAGATTGCGAGGGAAACAGCAAAGGCCGGAAGTATTGGTCAGACACTTGGGAGGTAATGACCTGACAAGCCTGGGAAGGGGGGCTCTAATGCGGGAAATGATGCGCTCATTACAGGAGCTGGCAAGTCAGTTGGGAGAAACGGAAATCATATGGTCAGAGTTAATCCCAAGGCCAGAATGGAGGGGCGCGGATAATCACACAGCCATGGAGCGGTCTAGACGAAAGTTAACTGGTGCAATGGCAAAATTCTGCGGGGGCTTTTCGCCAGATCAGGCACGCCTGATTAATTTAAAATCACCAGAGTATTTTCTCAAAGATGGGGTACATTTGTCATCAAGGGGGATGAAGATATTTTTCTGGAACCTCTGCACAAAAATCCTAGAAATGTAAGGGAGGAAGCAGGGGGGAGCCACGGCTGGCGCTAACCGACCTGTGGTGTGGCGGTCTTTGGGCAACCAAATACAAGAGACAGACTCCGGATGAGCCAGGTGAAAGCTGGAAGGGTCTTCGCTCTTCTCAGACCAGTGCCCCTTGGGAGCCTAAACGGCAGGAGCATCTGGGGGGAACAACAAGGGCTCAGCTTCCCCCAAGGAAATGGCACTCTCCCCACCCAGGAACACCTGCAGGGGCAGGAGAGGCTCGGATGCAAAGGGTTGGGGGAGTTGGGCCTATGCGGGACTCTTTACAAAAGAAGGGTTATTTGGACATGGAGCAGTCGCCCCATCTTTTCTTCTGAGTTATTTCCACTAATGTGTGCAGTGTGGTTTTTATGATATTGTGGAAAATAAATCTGCAGCCTTTTTATGCCAAAAACAAAGCAAGACTCATTCTACACAATTCTGGGGGGAGAAGGGGAATGAGTTATTGCTATACTATGTGATGGGTCCAAAATGGACGGATGCCCGGGTTATGCCAGTGGAGCTTAGAGCCTGTGATTTGGAACAAAAACCATAATACCAGTGCACCCCAGCTCTCCTGCTCGTGGGAGCCAAGCAATTACTAGACCCCATCCTGCAATCGGTGAGGGGGGCTCTATTTAGGGGGTGTTGCCTAAGTACACTGATCCATACTACGACCCCTACCAATAGTCTGCCTCCTCCCTCAATCCTGTCTCCCTCTTAAGCACTGTGAAGGGCAAGCAACTCCTTCCATGCAACGTGGAGGAGGAGCAGGAGGGGATCAGAGATTGCACACTTCCCCCTTTCACGCCACGTTATAGCATGGAGGGGAGAACTGCGAGGGGATGGATGGCACGCCAAATGGGGCACAATAAATGATGTGCAGTAAATTACTGCACATGCAAGACAGGGAACCAAACTCTCCTATCTTGCCTTCTGCTCAAGGAATAATGTTGAGAACATCTTTTCTGGAACAATGTGAACTATCATAAATCCTTTAACTGATCTTTAACTGGTCTAGAGTAATTAGGCAATAGCGCTTGAAGCCAGTGGTTACATGGCTGGAAAATCACACTTAACGGCTCGAGTGAACCAAGGGCCATTAAGGAGGCTGGCGGCCAAGAGAGGCATAGCAGTTAGCGAGTGTTGGGGTGTTGCATGGGACCCTGACCCCACAAAACGAGCCTAAAATAGAAAAGAGAAGACAGCTGGCTATCTTAAGTGTTGGTGCGAGAAGACACATGGAGATGCCTGTGCTGTGCGTGGGAGGACGGCACACCGTGGCGCGGAGGCTGGTCAGTGAAATGTGCAGACACTGCCATGGCATTCCAGGTTCCATGGCTTTTTATTGAGATGAGGTGGCACTAAGGGTCTACATTGCAACGGTCAATGGAAGAGCCATCTGTTCACTCATCATCACAGTCGCCTGACCTTTGTTGCACATCAACGTCCTATTGAAGCATCTTAGACAATGGGTCTAAAACGATGCACACAAGGGTGGGGACGGTGCACCCATTGCAGAAGGCTCTTAGGGCTTGATCACGAGTTGGGCGGTAGCCCTTAAATGCGGCGGGAAAGCTAATACCGCTGCATTTAAGGGCTCGCCTGATCACGAGTTGTGCGCTAAATCGGCTGTGTTACCTCCAGCCTTTTGCTGGAGGTGAAAATCCAATTTAGAGCCCCATTTCAGTGCAATTACCACCGGTCGTATAAGCGCACAGTAATTGCACCAAAAATGCCCCATTGGGTCCGGTGGACCCAATGGGGAATGGGGATTTCCCATTATCGCCCAGCCCGTGATCCGGAGCTAATAACACCGGACCAGGTGGCGCTAATGCAATTAAAGTTGGGCGGTATCCCAGCAGAATTTCCGCCGTGATGCTGCCCAATTCATGATCAGGCCCTTAGTGTCTCTCCAGAACACACATTTCTCAAGTTATAAAATCTAACTTTTTAAGGGCGTAGGGGTGGATTGCAGCTCCTGGGTCATTAGGAGGGCTACAGTGTGCTAAAAGGGCTATTCGACAGGATTGAACAGTACCAGGAGCTATGCAACACTATATCTTAACCTGTAAGATATAATCCACAGAGCAGAACTTTGCCTACCACAAGGACAGCACCCAATATGACGGGGGCCTGAAAGGCCATGATTTAGGCAACATCCTGGGTGAAAGAATCTCTCCACTCTATGCTCCAGGATGTGGAAAGAAAGACCAAGTCCCAAACATGTACAGGTGTGTGATATGCAGGGCAGCCTTGCCACAGAAGGACAGTTCGAGGCTCGCCATTTTTCTTGGTTATTCTAAAGAAAACAAAATCAAAGGGGTGGTTTGAGGCAACACTACTTGACCTGAGCAGGCACACAGACCTCTAGGGAGAAGGGATGAATTCCTTCTGCTGGTCACAGTAGGCAGAGCAACCATGGAAGATGAGCCATCAACTAATTTCAGCAAATCGGAAGTGAGCACCGCCTGTTGCTCCAACAATTAACAATTTCAAGTCAAAAGTAGGCAGAGCTATTAGAGCAAGTGGCACAGCGAGTAGAGCACTCGCTTTGACATCCGTAATAAGCAGCGCTCAGATACCTGAGGGTTCATAGCACTATATAAGTGCCAAATTATTATTATTAAAAGTGGCCTTATTTTATAGAGCAAATAGGTGGGAGGAGAGGGGTTGGCAGCATCATAAGAGTCAGACATCCAATCACCTTATGGCTGTTATGACAGGAAACATTACATTTTATCTGCGGGCTCACCCAAAGGCGTAAATCCCTAATAGAGCAGAGCTGCGATCTTCAGTTTGGTCTTTAATGGAATTTTCATCGACAGCTGCATACACTCTTGCCATAGGAGAGAGTTTCCAAATGGACAATGTCAAACAAAGTAACATACTACATTTTGCTTTCACGTGCTTGCAGAATAAAAGGTGTTCTTAATTAGGCATACATGTCCTTGCAACCGCAGCGTTCTCAGCAGAGTGACCTTTGTCTCTGGGTAGCCCCTTCATATTATGCTTTCATTTCACAACACTTCAATAACACGAAGGGAGAATTCCCGAGCCCTCACAAACACGGAGATCTGGCCATGTAGCTGGCATGAGGCCACAGCAGCCAAACGATGAAGCAGCTGTTTACTAAAACCTATGCAAAACATCTGTAGCTAAATCATGTCTACTGTTTAAGATTACACTAGAAGCTAATTCCATCCATATGACACAAAAGGAAGTTACACTCTCAAAACTTGATATATTTTCAAAACCCTAGAACCACAGCATTAACATATCACATGGAGGACTTCCCATTGACCCGAATTAAAAAAAAAAAACGAGGCATGCATCTTTTTCAAGCCACAGGGGTACCCAAGGCACAGGATCTCAGCAGAGGCTTCGTCCAGCCTCATACATGTGGTACAGGATTGGGCATCATTGGGAGTAAGCAGATATCATTGCGGATGGGAAACTCCAGGGGAATTTGTTTGCTCCCATGAACATTCTGCCAGTAGTGTCCGCAGAACTTGTCTTACTATGCCCTCGCCTAACTTTGTGTTAGGCTCTGTGATGGCCCCTTTTGGGAAGGGACACCATGCTTTAATATGCACTGGTTGCACACAATGGGGGCTCCCCCAGATGAACCATTTACCAAATAGTTCGATGACCCAGTTTTTACTACAGCTGGACCCTATTCCATGGGTTATTAAATCACCTCAAAGAACAGTACACACAGATATTAAAAATGTATTCCATAATTTATTACGTAGGCCGTTGGTCCTACGGTTGCAAGCTTAAAAATGACCAATAGGGTCTATTTATGATAATGTTGAAAAAAATCAAAATACATATATCAATATAGAAAATGCATGCATGCATACGTCAACATTTTTGTGAATGAATCAATTAAAACTTAGGTGACATGGTATGGGAATCAATTTTGAGGAAAACCCTGGCAGAGAAACTATCTTACTGGCCCTGTCTGTCTAATGAATCGCAGACATCCTCAATCCACCAATGTCACCTATTTTATATTCTAAAAATCATTATTATTCATGACCAAAAGCACATCCCAGGTCAAATAAGAATATGGACTGGAGCACCTGGTCACTTTGCGTCCCGCAATTGCCCTTGTTATATTGAAATCTTTCAATCTTGACCCAACACATCGGCTGCTTACTTGAGTAATGAAAGCTTATTATTGCTGTGCTGTAAATAACACGTGTGTATGTGGGAGTGTTTGCACTATAATGTGTTTCGTACAATAAAGTGCCATTTTTTATTAGTGTATCATAGTTTTATAACTTTTTACACAATACAAATTCACCAACATGAATATAACAAATACAATAAATGCAGCTGTTAAATCAGTACAAGACTTAAAAACCTTACTACCATCAACACAGTACAAGACTTAAAAACCTTATTACAGCAATACTCAACCTTCTTTCTCTAACATTTTAAATACGCTGACAAAAATCATCTGATGATAAAAATTCTCCATTCTGCAACAACAAACAAACAACATATATGTCGCACCAACAGCACACAATGACTCACATTGATCCGATATTCACACCCAAGCTCAGCGTACGGTGAAAACCGAACCAAAGCTGCCAACAAGACATAATTTTTCTCACTTTTCCACTCCCTCTTCACCCCACTAACCCACCCCCACCTCCTTGTTTGCAAATCCGCCAGAGCGCCTGGGGACCAATTCCGTTGGTGATGGGGCACAGTACAAATACCTTCAACATTAGCATTCTATAAAAACTTTCCAAAAACATGATTACACAACTTAATTAAGACAGAACATTCTAAAAATAAGTGCTTCAGGGTTTCCAGAGTAATCCTACAGTATCGGCACACCCTTTCCTCAAATGGGATGCTACCTTTTAGGCCTAGAACTTCCTTCATCAAATGTAGATTCAATTTAAATCTTAGTGTACCACTTCTGTATTCTCGTGATGGATATATAATCTGATAAGGTGCAACAATATTAAAAGATTTAATATTTAATTTAAAATGTTCAAACACACGATAGCTCACTAATCTTTCGCGATTCGCAATCCAGTCTGCTTCAAGGATTTGTTTCTTGCATCACTACAATGAAGACGTAACTCCACACCGATGACCGTAGGCTTGTTGATAGTGTTATCCGAGTAGTTTGCCATTGCAGTAATACTTTGTCAAATCCACCCACGAATTCCTCTCTTAATTTCACAAAAACACTTCCCAGAGGAGGAACCAAGACCGTAATATATAGTTGGAGAAGTGTCCAATTAGATCCAGGCTGAAGTGAAACAAGGCCCAATTTGTGCCTGATAGCCAATATCGGCACACATTGTGGCAATACCAGAAGGTTCTGCCATAAAGAGACCTCCAGTTTTGACCAATCCAGATTTAATTCTGACACCTCTGACCCATACAATAATTTTGGTACCAGTTTTTGGTTATTAAACCGTAATACTAGTAGCAAAGAAAATCTTCCACACATCTTTTATCAACCTGACACAGCTGGACAGCTGCTGCCGAGAACTCCAGTTTCGCAGCACTATTAAAAACGTGTTTGACCATACTTGAATAAAACGTAATTTCTAAATATTTAAAATTGTTCACTTCTTCCAGTTTGCTACCATTCACAAACCAACTGTGACGTTTATTAAGTCATTCACAACGAGCTGTGATTTGAGGCAAGTGCTCAGTCTTTGGTCAAATATCATGAATCTTGCACTTGACCTGAACACCCCATGCATCAGAACAATAATTTACCTGTTCTGTGATTCCATCTAACAAACGTATTTATTGTTATTATTTTTAATGAAAAGTGCATCACAGTATAAAACAAGTTTTTGACACTTTCATTAAAACTTATAATAATTTAAACTGTTAAAATGTTTGGAAGTTTTTTACAAAAAATAATCAGATATGGTTAGTGAAAGTTGGTAACCATTCATAGAGTGCATTCAAAGACTTTCTGTAATTAGCATCAATGGATCATGTATGAAATTCCCTAGAAACAGTATTTGTAAATTAATCGGCCTGTTTCAATAAAGTATGACATTTTGAAGGGTTTAGATAATTGGGCTCATTCTAACTTTGTCGGTGCGGTAATAACGTGCCAGTAATTCCGTTAACCGGCACATGACTTCATTGGCAAAAGGCAAGTTTGCAGGTGGTGTGCATGATTGCTAATAGCTGGAGGTAAGTCAGGTGCCTTAACAGCAAACGTCGCCGATATTACCAGCACCTGTAATACCAATGCTGTTAATAACGGCAAATCCCCCAGTCGGACTCCATGGAATAGGGATTTACAACTGTTGCCGGCACTTGTAATCCGCTGGTAATTCGGCCATACCGAGTGCCATTAAAGGTAGTACCGTTTTCAGGTATCTTGGCGGTAATGCAAACTCACAATCAGGCCTAATGTCTTCCTCATGACAGATTCGACATTTTACCTTCTTTTTGCCCCTCGAAATCAATGCTTCCTGTTTCTGTACCAAATGTAGTCAAATAACATAAATAACCATGTCAAGTTTTTTATCATGGAACTGCTGGATAAATGTTTGTGGTCACAGATATGTGGGAAATCTTTTTTTATATATTCATTTTACGTAGGCATTCTGGAAACTGTTGTGTTCTTTATTTCCACAAATTAAAATAAATATGGGGCCTTGCACCTGACACCAGAGATTTATCAAAGAAACTGACATGACTGGAAATGTGGTGTCCGGGTGATGAAGTGTCATCTGAGGCCCCTATGGCAAAGGTTGCCTTGAGGTGGGCATGTGCTAGGAGCTCGACACCCCTTTTGTAGATGGCGTGGACTGTGGCCATTTCTGATTGGTTGCCTGCTACTTCTGGTTTGCATTTGAAAGGCTCCTGCCTTTCAGCCTTTGAGATGTCTTCTTTATCTGTGATCTGTTGGTCAGTTTGAAGAGTTGATGACTTTTGCAGGTGTTTTTTTAGACCCTCTAATCCTTTTCTTCAGAAGGCTCACTCAGAAAATGTTATCATAGTTCAATTTAGCAATGCAGGGTTCCTGGCTGTGATATGGCTACTTTTTAATGTTCATTGATAATAAATAGTACAACTATTATGTCTCCAATAACAATGACGTAAGCAATTTGCCAGTTAAAAAATGTATCTTGCATAAAAATATGTGTGGTATCCTGGTATGATTGTAGCTAGTGCTTGTGTATGAAAGGGCCTCATAGAATGTTAAAGTGGAGCTGAGAGTGTTGGAGGCATGGGGGTTACAGAGAGTGTTGGTTGGACTTGGAGATAGACTGGGAACCAGGGCAGAGGCTTATGACTTACTCTCCTACCTTTCATTGACTATGCTATGTAACCAAGAAGAATAAAGCCTGTTTATTTTACACTTATCTGAGTCAGCCTGGTTCCTGCTCCATGTCATTCCTCACTCAGATACATCATTTGGTGACAAGGATCAAGAACCTGGAGTGAGGTATGGAGAGTTAAGCAGAACTGAAAAGGAGAGCCAGATGCTGTGTACCAGATGGAGGAAGCGCTGCCATGGAGAACTGGGTATTTGAAGCTGGAGTAGCCCTGGAGAAGGCTTTGGCATCAGGAAATTGGTAGCAGGTTACAGCCCTTCCAGACCGCAGCGTGAGGATGCGAGCTGGAGTGCCAATATGTGATTGGCAGTGGCAAAAGAAGATTTGCCATTTGTTGTGCTGACTGGTGATGAGGACAGCCCATAAAAAAGTGCAGCAGCCCTTCTAATAGTGAACCGGCGCCTGCTTCGTGATTGGAAAATAATGCTTGCACTTGAAGGCTGCAGCCCTCATGTTTAAGGTACTGTGGGGTAATGGATTTGGCGGAGTCCATTGCGGGTGTAATTTGGACTTTTGGAAGGTATCCCCAGGGGCTGTGGTTGGCGCGCGCACCAAGCAAGCTTTCAATGCTTGCGTTCCAGCATGTCCGTTAAGCTGGAACGCAGTTGAGGAGACCCGACGCCTTCGTTCCCATCTCCGAGGCTGGCGCTTTAAAGGAATGGCCCCAGGAGCATGGGCGTTGCATGATGACGTTCCAGGAAGAATCCCAAGTAAGGCGTACGTCATGTGTTACATGTGAACATGTTTACTTGCATCAGAGCAAAGGCCTTAAGCTGTGTGTCCTGCTTCGTTACGCGCTTTGAGGAAATGGTGTGTTCCGGTTCTTCGGAATGGGGATTATCATTACAAATGCATTCTGTCATCTGCAAAGTTAAGGATATGAACGTTCCTTATGAACGTTGGAGTGGCGGTGGACTGTTCAGGAGTATTGCGTAGTATTGTGTTCAGTAGCTACGAGGTACTGTGATTTTTTTTTTTTACATCGCTGCAGCATCGGAATGAAGAATTAGTGCCTTGTTTATATGAAGGTCATTTCAAGAGCGGTTGGAGTTTGTTTGAGGACCGCATTTCCATGTTGCTTGGCGCAGTGCTGGTGAAGTGAATTGTAGTTGGTGCTAATATGTAGAGTGTCCCTGTGGACAGATGGCACATTAACTTCCAGGGCATGGGGTTTTGCAGCAATTCAACTCAGAAATGTTACATAACGTTTTTTTTTTGGAGGACTTTCATTAATGTTTCGTTTTTACGAAGACGTTCATATTGATGCCGCAATGTAACGAATGTTTGGGAATAATCATGTTATTTAGTAGAAGTTTATGCCGTACTACGGGCTTCTGGAGGTGAAATGAAGTAATGTGGTTGTAAATGCGATTTTGGTATGTATTAGTGTTTGTGTGCAGCGGGTGTTGTGAATGAATATAAGTGTGATAAATGCATCTTAAGAATATTTCACAGTTTAAAACATAGACTGCACATGACTTCGTTTGATTTAATGTTTTGGAGGGTACAATTATGCGAAGGAGTTGAAGATTTTTAAATGTCCACAGCATTAGTTTTACAGATTATGCAAATTGCAAGGATGTTAACATTTTAAGAATATTCCGTTTTTGGGGAATTCACAATGCACATTGTGATTTGCGCCCCCAGCATGGTGACTGATCATCACCATGGCTGGTGGTGCAACACATCCTTGTTTTGGGAGACTTTGAGATTTTTTTTATGTAGAGGTTTTTAAATGCGCATTTGTGTATAGTATGTATGTTGTGTGGACTGTAAGTTGGAGTTTGCATTTTGGAGTGCAAGTTTGAAGTTGTTGTGTGTTGTTGGGGTGTACACATGATGAAGTATATTTGTGTATTGTTGCGTACGTATGAGTGGAGGTTGTAGAATACATGTGTTGGAGTTTCATGTATTTGTGGAGTGGCTTTCACATGCCAGCCGGGTGTGTTTTGCCTTTTATTTTAAAAACCTTTTGTAGTAACCTCATTTTTTTTCTTTTTTGGGAAGTTGGACACACTTTTTAGTGGTGCTCCAGTTGAGGTTAACCCTTCTGTAGGGTAGATATGTAGACACCAGGGCACGGGGCCCATTTTGTTTTGTGGTAGTTTGGAGTTCTTAGAGATGCAATTATGCATGGGAGTGTTGGGCAGGAGGCCCATTTGGGTAAGTATGTGCGTTAAAGGTGACTGCACGTGGTGGTGTCTGTTTAGGAGTAGTTAGGTTCCTAGAAGTTGTTTGTGGTGCCAGGTGGTGCAGGGTGAGTTCAGTTGTCTAGCACGGCAGTTGATCTTTATGTTTTATAGGTTTTTGGAGTGGCACACAGTTTGTATGTCAGTGTTAGATTTTTTTTTGATTGTGGTTAAATTATTTTGGGTTGTAGTTGTGGTCGGTGGAGGACCAGTTTAACCACGCACTGACAAATTTGAATTGTTTAAAATTTTTAACATCAAAGTTTATTACATTTTACTGGGAGCTGTGAAATTTCGCATGACATATTTTTGTTGTGCTTTAATAAGAATTCCAGCTTTTTTTTCATCCTATGCATACAGTTTATTCCATCTTTGTAACGGTTGTTTTACTGTTATTTTGCATGGTATTTACCGTGTTTGGGTTCACGCACCATTTTTCTTCCTTTCTATGGTTGCGTTTTGTGGTTTATGTGGTCTTTGTCCAGTTAGTCTCCTTGCTTTAATCTTCATCCTTTTCTATGTTTTCTTTAGGGGAGAAGGGATAAGGTGTTGCAGCGTGTTTGTTTTGGATACTGTTGGTTTTGTTGTTGTTGGCATGTTAGGATTTTTGTTAGGCCAATTGTGTACGCTTGTGGGGCTGCACTATATTTTGGAAGGTATGTTGGTCTCGTTGAGACATGGTTTGTGCTCAGGTGTGGCAGACTTAAGGCCAGGAGTGTCAGTTCTGGCAAAAGGTGGTAGGTTAGGAGGGTTTATGATGGTAGTTTAGTTTTTATTGTCCATGTGGCAAGGTATGCGCTCGGTGGTGGCAGCACTGAGACCTCGGTTTGGCAGGCCGGGGTAGAAGGTGTTTTTGTTTGTTTTGATTGTGATCCTAACATGATGGTGAGGGTATTCTGTTTCTTGTAGTTTGTTTGTAAGGAGGGGATGTGTGGTATCCTGGTAAGATTGTAGCTAGTGCTTGTGTATGAAAGGGCCTCATAGAATGTTAAAGTGGAGCTGAGAGTGTTGGAGGCATGGGGGTTCCAGAGAGTGTTGGTTGGACTTGGAGATAGACTGGGAACCAGGGAAGAGGCTTATGACTTACTCTCCTACCTTTCATTGACTATGCTATGTAACCAAGAAGAATAAAGCCTGTTCCTTTTACACTTACCTGAGTCACTGAGTCAGCCTGGTTCCTGCTCCATGTCTTTCCTGACTCAGATACATCAATATGGTTGTAACTTGGTGGGGGGGGGTCTGTCAGTTGTTGCAGGTATAGGTGGGAGTCTGCTACTGCTTGAGATAGATTGATGTTTCTCATTAAAGGCTTGGGGGGGGTAAAGTATCTGCTGGTGGCTTGTAGGGGGCTGGAATAAGCTTCGATGGGCTGGAGGTGGCAGGATCTATTGATTTTTAAGGGTGTACAGATTATGACTGAATTTCTTTGAATGGTAAAATATAAGTGGTAGAAATGTATGTAGTCTTTATTAATATTTTGTTTTCATACAAAATTATTTTTACCAGACGCACTCTGTAAGCCAACTCCATGGAAAAGAGGATCAGTGAATCTGGAAGGCCTTCTGTGGCACGCCTCTTAATAGTAACAATACAGCAGGAGAATATATGTTGGGAGGGATGTAGGGCGGTCGAGGAGCAGGATCCTGGAACCTTTATATTTTTCCATGATAATGCTGCCAGTTATGAGTCCGGAAAGGCTTCCATTGATGCCAATGGAAAACTAGACGCATGCTCTCTTACGCGCTCTTGCCTTCGGGGAAAGGAAACGCGTAATTTCTTCTCCACTGTTCTCTAATGCTGTACTACCTGTAAACGTGTAACTGCCTGCCTGAAACTATGGGCACGCCTTTCTGTGGTCTAAAGCGAAGTGTCTGCACTAGCTGTGAAATGGATTATTTATTCTAGGGGTTTATTGTGTAAAATCTAGCGTTTTTACTGAATGTTTGTGATTCCATCATTTTAAAATAAGGTGGAAACAGAAAAAGGAAAATCAAACAAAAAAAGAAAAAAATGAAGGATTTCAGGACCAAAATTATGGCCTTTTTTGATGGTGTGTGGATCGTTATAAATAATGGAATGGCCTAGATGGAACTTTGGGGTTTTCCCAGTTGATATCTGCACCATGGGCTTCTTTTGTGTGGGTACCCGGGTTTCTGCTTCTTTTACCCTCTCTCCCGTGCACCCCAACACCTTCCCCCTATCTCTAATCTTTTGAAGTAAATAATGTGGCATGAAACCTTCAGTATTTTATTCCTCGCTCTTCAATTTTTTGTTTTCTTTAACTCTACTTGTTATTTCTTGTAAGTGCACATGTGCTTGCAACTAAAACTATTTGGAGTTTTTTTCATGCAGGAAACTTCCAAATCCTGCTTAGAGGGGTTGGGGCTTGCTGGCACAGTGCAATATTGGGCCACTTTCAAAATATTGCCAGGGCCAATTTTGGTTCCCAGTCCATATTTTAAGCAGTCCTTTGCACTTCCTCTGTCAGCTGCTTCGAGTTGGACCCGGCTTCACTTGAAGGAAGCTTGTGGTGGTGTACCCTGTCCATAGAAGGGAAATGGCGAGTTGGCGAGCTGACAAAAAGGGATGGCCCTGAGACTGGGACGACTGGCCACAGACTTTGTGATAAACAGTGATGGACTTGAGGCAGGTCTGTTTAGTGGCAGTCACATGCCAGGCTCTGTCCTGTCCTGCGAGTCTTTCAGAGGCACATGCCTGTTGGCAGGGCCAGCCCTAGCGGCGGCAAAACAAAACTTTGATCCCCACCCAGGCACCCTTTGTCATGTGGGGGGCACATTTTTCAATAGGCGCCCTATTGTTATTAAATGCACTCCGCTCAGGAGAGGGAATCACCTTTAATTTCAACAGGGCGCCCGCTGGGCCTTCTCCCACCATGCCAGGTCGCGGAGACCTTGAAAGACTCCCCTGAGGTGGTGTGGCGGGGGGCTTATGGTGCCCCGGGCGGGTGCACTGGCCGCACTGCCATAAGGCCGGCTCTGCCTGCCGTGACAAGTCCTGATTGCTCTGTCGCTAAGTCATTCTCTGTGGGAAGAACGGAGATTTCCCCAAAAAGAGAAGATTCTGCTGCCGCAAACTCTAGGTCTCAGGTTTTTGGAGGCTGCTTCCTAGAAATGAAACACCTGGGGCCAACATTCTGTCTCTCTGTAGCCTTTGATAGTCAGAGCTTGGTGGCTGCACGTTGACTATTCACTGAAAATGGTCAATTAGAATTCCTCCCCCATTCACTGCAGCTGGTAAATTAAAACTCAAGTTAATCAGCACCCAAGCATTACGGCTCCACTAATCCGGGGGCCTGGAACTCGGGCATTAACTAGTGGTAATGGTAAATAGGCACCTGACGGTGTTGTTGTACCCCCCCTGTAACCTCTGCCTGATCTGTCTCATCTGCGCCTCATCTTCGGTGGTGGTGCCTTCTGCTCTCGCCCCCTTCCTCTTTCCTTCTCCCGCCAGTCTACCTACTTGTCTGCCCACCTCGGACACAGGCGTGGACTGGCCTATAGGGAACTCTGGAGATTTCCCAGTAGGCCTCTGCAACCTGCGCCTCTTTTGTGTGGTGACCTATTTTATTTCCACATTTTCTCATGGGAAAAGGGTTTGGATTGCTGAAAATGTGTAATATGTGGTCACTTTGAACATTATTTCCATAGCCTCTTTTAGTTCCCACTAAACCCCTGCTCTAACACCACAATGGTAATGAAAATGGGGCTTGATCTAGGACAGGGGTCTGCAACCTTTGACTCTCCAGATATTTTGGACAAAAATTCACATTATATCTTGCTATTGACTATGCTGGTTCGAGATGATGGGAGTTGTAGTCAAACAACATCTCGAGAGCCAAAGGTTGCAGATCCCTGATCTATGCACACTGGGATCCCCTTTCTCTTTCCTCAGCAGTCATCTTTGACTGAAATGTTTCTGTTTTGTCAAAGCTGGGTGGTTTCTGGGTAAATTGCATTGGAAGTACATTCATCCATCATATTAGGTCTTAATTCGTCCCCAGGCATTTTGCCTGGGTGCTAAAAGCCTTATAATCCACCGTAGCGGGCGATACCAGCTGCTAACAGGACTGGAGACTGCGTTAAAGGTCCTAGCTTCACTTGTGCCTTGTACTGGTCTCTGCAGGCCATTAGATGGAACAGATATGGAAGGGAACCAAGACATCTATAATTAGTGACCAGTGTGCCCTATGGAAGCTTACAAATCAGTACCGGTACTATTGATCCTAGTATTCATGATATGAAGACCGAACATAGGCTCTTACAAGTATGACATGAATGTCTTTATTGCAATCTTTTGTCCAGTGCTTATGTATATTTGGCCTGACTCATGCTAATCATACATGCAAATCGTACAATGTATACATTTATTTTGGTATTGTCCAGATGCAGTCTCTGATTTTCAAGTAGGAGACGATATATCCTACATGATTCAACACAATGGGCCTCATTACAAGTTCGGCGGTAGCCTTGCCGGTAAAACTGGCAGGCTGCTGCCGAACTTGCACATTTTTCGGCGCCTGGCATTGGGGAAATACAGGGCTATTACAACCCTGGCGGACCCTGTATTTCCCCATTGCCAGGCGCCGGAATGCATTACTCCCCATACCCATGGGGCTCAATGGGAATGAGGAGGTCAGATGCACCGAACCATTGAGAATTTTGCCGATGCATCTGACATGTTCTGCTCTTGGGTGCTGGTCCGCCCACCAGGTCAGACCTGGTGGGTGAAAAGGCACTCGCGAGGAGAACTTGCAGTTTGCTGGCCCAGTAAATGCGGTAGTGGCAAGCTTACCGGTACCATAGTTACCGGACCAGCAAACTTGTAATGAGGCCGATTGCCTCTACTCAGTCTTTTTGAGGGCAAACATCTCTTTTTCTGTGGATGTTCACTAGTCTCCTTTCTATGTGTCAATGTGGTCTTTCCCTCTCGCTCTCTCTTTTGATCTCTCTCTTTCTCTCTCTCTCTCTGTACCTTTTCCTCTGTAAACATCTCTTGCAGGCTCTGTTCTATCTGTATCTCTGTGTCAGTGCAGTCTGGTACACACATGCTCTCTTGGTCAGCATGGTCTAGTTTCCTTTCATTCTATCACCTTCCCCATTTCCATTTCTCCCCTTCATCTTTCTCCCCCTCCTCTCTCTCTCTCTCTCTCTCTCTCTATCGCTCTTGCTCCCCTTTTATTGTCCCTAAGGCTTCTTTTGTTCTCATCATTTCTAGTTTATCTCTGGGTCAAAAGAAGAATGCTACAACTTTCCTGCTGAGCAAAGCACATTATTGTAACCTAGTATAGCCCTGTCAATGATTTCATATTCTACTCTTTTAACATATCTCAATGAGAAATAGGAAAGGGACAACCAGCACCATTGGTGGTTCCTGGCTGCGTTGTAATATCAAAGAGTATTTTGGGAACAAATGCATGACCACAAGTAAAAAAAAAATATGTGTCTATGGTAAACTCTTGTGTGCTTGAATCCCTAAGCAAAACACAAGGGGGGTCCTTGGAAGTCCCTCTGCCGGACATTAATCCCGGTTACGAGAGCCTTACCCAGATTCCTCTGCTCACTATCTTTCACAGAGGAGAAATATCCAAACATATCAGTCTTTTTCCTACCCAGGGTCAGTCCAGCACTGAAATGCTAGGTAATTCTCCTCTGAACAAGAGTACCAACAGCAATCCCAGACACGTGTCTTGGTCTGGTTGGATCTCATCAGTAGGGAGGAGTTGTGCCTCTCTAAGAATAGTGAGCAAGAGGTCCACATCTGGATTCCCCTATTAATTTAGGGTGAGACCCAAAGTTCCTTAAATTATGCAAAAAACAAGGGGTTCCTGGGAAGTCTCTTTGCCAGACATTAGTCCTGGTTACAATGTAAAAGCAAAAAGAAGATATCGAGGCTGAATACCCCAAAAGGAAATACACCAAACGCGGGTACAAAAAGATACACAGATCTTTATTCTCCAACTGAACAGTTTCAAAGGACAAAGCAACAGATAGCTATCAGGCCCTCAGTACAACACAGCGAATACCAGCCCTGTTCGGTGTGTGCAGTGTGTGGGGCTGTACATCAGAATAGTCGTGTCTTTTATACAGTATGTAATCTGATGTTCAGCCTACTTGTAGATTAACCATTTCCTTGGGCTAGGGTTTCATGCCGAGTTCGTTCCTAATTTATGCATTTATACATTTACGGATTATCCTTAATACATTCCCCAACGGGTTTACAATAGCAACAGTGTGTCTTTGGATTTCACATTGAGCCTTCACACATATCTTGCACAATATAGTCAAACAAGTGTTCACATTAGATGCTCGAACAGTATTGTACATAATATATGTTCATGAATTAGTATCGTTGGCACAGGTAATCCTCTATCCACAGGTCAATGAAGGACAAGGTCTCATTACATGACCCTAACATTTGGCCTGCGGGCAGTTTACACATTAACTCGTATGCGGAGGTCAAGACGACCATGTTACAAACAGAGCGACACTGTCCACCATCTTAGAGCACAGGGTGACATTAGAGTAAGAATCAAAATGGCGGATGAATCTAAAATGGCGGCTAACACGGATCTAAAGTCAGGACCTTGCAATGCGGATTTCTTCGCAGAGTGACTAGGTTTAGGCCAATATATACAATAAAGAGGCATGATATGTTTTCTCGTTCGACAAACCCTCATTTTGGCCTAAGCCAAGCGCTAAACTACTTCTAGTCACTTTACGAATTACTCCACGTCTCAACGTCCATACCCCCTGAATAACTAATGGAGATATCTATTGCCATTAAATTGGTTACTAGAATTTATTTCACCACATATTCATTAGAGTTCTTGTCTGGGGCGTATACCTTGCGTCCTAATGTATCCATCTCCTGTGCGCAACATCCTCCTAACATTGAACATATACCAGGAAGGCATTGTATACAGCAACAAAGAAACAGCAGAATTCCTAAAATGATCAGCAAGACTGAAAGTAGCTTCCAACACCAAGTTCGCAAGAAGTCGCAGAATCAGGCGCTAAGATCCCAGTTTCCCTCGAGAACATGCACTTCTGAACTTAAGACATGCAGATTTACATACCCCTCCACGTTCAGCCAGGATGACATCTAATGCCATCCGGTTCTGAAGTGCTATTAACCTTATTGCTTTCTGTTCTAAAGTCATATTATAGAGTATGTCAGTGGTCAGGTTGATAGTTTCTCTCCAGTACTCTCGCTAGTCTCCTGCTATCTTCAGAGTTCATTATTTGTCCCCAAAATGTCACAAAGGACTTAGCTACATTGCCCAGAATTTTCGCTGAAGTGTCACCATCCTTTGAAACCTCTACGGTACTGGCTATGAACACCCCGGGTAACAGGATCCCTAAATAACAAGTTCCCTGCCAATCCCTGGGTAACCATGGAAATGCTATATTACCGCAAACAAAGTAGACAGGTTCGCCTACATACAAAGGTCTGTTCTCCCCAGTCAAATTCGCAACGTTGGCGCAACCTTTAAAATCACCCATTGACTGAGTACCATTCCTCTGTATGCAGAACGAAACTGAATCAGGGCTATGGTTAACACTGTAGGAAGGAGGCGTGGCATCCTTATTGCCTATAGGAGCCATTTTAAATGAAATCAAAGATTGAAATGGACGCGCAAGTCTATCGGAAGGCCTAATAGAAGCAATATTGGGCTTACTCCTATTTGCGAAGAGCGAGCATCCCAAGGGAGTCAGATCACGTTTTTCAAACTGATTCAAATTAGTCCCATCAAAGTTTCCTGAGATGCTATCGTTTGAGCGACCAAAGAATAGTTCTCTTAGAGAAGCATTGCATGCAGTTGTCAAAGGTAGAGGATGAATATACCAACCTAGCCCTTATCCCCGTGTTGCGGTAAATGTGAACAGACCCAACAATTAGTTTTGTTAAAAATGGGATGCGTAGCATTCATGATGAGTAATAGTGTATTATTATGATATCTCTGTCTGTGCTGAGAGTCTCTAGGAGATAGAGTGTGCAGATGCACGAAAGGAGCAGAAACAGTAGGTACATTTTCAGTCGGTTATAAATTCTCAAGCGGATGTACTTCTTCTAGATACCAGAAGCCTAAACCAATTACTATTATAAAATTATAAAACCAATTAACATTATCACAAAACAGCAGTACGTTTTCGGGGCCAATATAACAGTTTGTCCATTTTCACAGCTGGTCACACGTTCACTTATCAGTCCTGTACAAGTGGTAGCGATTGCAGGCATTGCAATCTTCAAATTAAAAACACCAATGTTTTTAGATGGCGACCTCCAGGCCGAGCGTCTTCTTAGTCCTTCTACAAACCCTAGCCAACAGAATCCCCTTTTCAAACAATTAATCGGGCAAAAAAGCAAGCCCTTAATGATTTTCGTCTTCTCTGAGCGCACAGCCGAACAGTGCCGTAAGTCTATTTCCTTGGACGCAGATCGTACCTTGTGATCCCTGGTACTGATTGATCCATGAACAACATGTCGTCACTTCCCACTGGAAGCAGTGAATGAGCGGAAGCAAGGTCAGAGGCACAATTAGGGATCGCTTCCAGAAACAAAATGGTTGGAGAGTGTGGGGTTGAAATGGCTGTTTCCCCAGACCTCACAGGATCAGGGAGGATCCCCGACACGCTTTCGATGCTAGTTACTGCTTTGGGATTGTTGGTTGCAGTACTAATGAGGGGTTCTACTTCTTCTGTATTGTATGGAATCTTCTTGGTATGCCTCACATGGATCCAATTTTTCTGGCCTGCCACCCGCACCGCGGTCTGTGTGACCAGCAGGACTTGGAAGGGGCCCCGCCAACGAGGTACAAGGCAAGACGATCGTTCGAAGGACTTTACGAGGACCCAATCCTCAGGTCGTAGGCTGTGACCGGGGACCTCGTATCGTACAGGTAAAGCCTCTCGCACCTGGTGATAAATCAAATACAAGTTTTTAGTCAACTGGCTACAGTAATCTGAAAGAAGTAAATTTTCACAAAGAACGACATTTTGGAATGTTCCAGATATTAGCAGGCCTCCCCATATCCACCTCAAAGGGAGAGAGCCCAGTCTTAGTTTGAGGGGTTGTACGCATCGATAGCAACACGATTGGTAAGGCGTCCGGCCATTTTAGTTTGGTGCCGGCACACGTCTTAGCGAGCTTGTTTTTTATGATGCCATTGTATCTTTCCACTAATCTGGCACTCTGAGCGTGTCTGGCCGAATGGAAGCATTTATCGATCTGTAATCCCGCCCATATCTGCAGAATAACAACAGCGATAAAATGTGGACCATTGTCCGACCAGATGACTCTTGGTAGCCCGAATCTCGGGAAAAATTCTTTTAACATAGTTTTTGCAGTAGTCATGGCTGTAGTGTCTTTAACAGGAAAAGCCTCAACCCATTTGCTGAAAGCACAGATGATAACTAACACGTACTTCAGATTATTACACCGTTCCATTTCAATAAAATCTAAGTGTATAACCTCGAAGGGGACAGAAGGTGGACCAAAACTACCCCTAAGAGTTGACGTGCCCTTTCCCACATTATGCTGTAAACAGATCATACATTCCTGAACAAAGCGTTCAGCTACCTTAGAGATTTTATCGTTTACCCATACTTTTTCCAACATTTTTGTGATTTTACAAGCACACATATATGTGTGGGACCACGAGCCATAACAACCATCATCATAATGTATGCGTCAGGAAGTAGCCACTTCTCTTCAACTCTGTCCGCCCAGCACCCATCATCTTCAAGTCTCCCCAACCCCTGAGCCCATTTCTTGGACTCTTCTAACGAGGCATCGGCTTGGATATCCCTTACGGAATCAAAACCCTCATCAATGGTACAGGCATTTGTGGCCTCCCTTGAAGTGTAAATGTCTGAAGAGAGATCAGTGGCAGTCTGTTTAGCTATCTGATCAGCAAAAGCGTTCCCTTTTCCTGCATCATCTACAATCTTTTGATGCGCTGCGCATTTTACGATAGCCAGCTGAGTAGGGAGTGCAAGCACTGAGAGTAGCCGTACTATCAGGGAGCCATGCTGGATTTTTGTACAATGTGAAGTCAAGAACCCTCTTTCTGACCAAAGTCTCCCAAAGTTGTGAACCACCCCAAAAGCATACTGACTGTCAGGGTATATATTCACGGTAAGCCCTTCAAAAAGTTTGCAAGCTCGGCTCAATGCTATAATCTCTGCAGCGTGTGCAGATTTATGCGTGATTCTCTTGGTTTTCACGACCGTGCTCAATGTAGTGATTGCATAAGCAGCTGTGGATGTACCATCCGGAAGTTTGAAACAGGAGCCATCGCAAAACAGCTCCCCTTGTGGATTGGTCAAAGGAGTATCTCTCAGCTCAATTCTACCCTTTGTCTCTTGTTCAGTAGTGTAAAGGCAATCATGTGACTCTTCGTCACTGCAAGCAGTACCTTGCGGAAAAGATAAGAGTTCAGCTGGATTAAGAACACAACACCTCTTAATTTGTATGTGTGGTGCAAACAAGATCAATTCATATCTCGCCAACCATGCAGAAGTGAGGTGTTGCGTTTGAGTTCTGTTCAACAGAACATCTACAGAGTGAGGTACCATTAGGGTTAAAGCATGGCCTTGGACCATTCCCTCACTCTGTTTTACAGACGCAGCAGCAGCAGCGACAGCTCGCAAACATCTCGGCAAAGTGCATGCTACAGGATCAAGGGCGGAAGAAAAGTAGCCACATGGCCTATTCTTCCTTCCATGTTCCTGCGTTAATACAGCCAAAGCACATTTATCACATTCATGCACAAACAAAACAAAGGCCTTTTCATAATTTGGTGTGCCCAAAACCGGTGCTGAGCACAATGCAGTCTTGAGCAAATCAAATGTACGCTGGTGCTCCATGTTCCACGGCAATGGTGAAGAAATGCCCTTCTTCGTCACAGCCAACATCGGCTTAATCACTAGTGAAAAGTTGAGGATCCACTGCCTACAGTAAGAAGCCATTCCTATCAAGGCTCTAACTTCTTTCTGTGTATTTGGGACAGACATGCCAGAAATTAGTTTTATCCGTTCTTCCCTCCTTTGACAGGAGATAGCCTAAATAGGCGACCTCCTGACAACAATATTGAAATTTTTTAAGCAAAGCTTTATGTCCATGTTTAGCCAGGTGAATAAGCAACAACACAGTGCCTTCCTTACAAGCGCTCTCTGAGTCAGCAGCTAAAAGCAAGTCATCAACATATTGAAGCAGTGTACAAGTAGAGGGCAACTCAAGGGTATCGAGCTGCTCTTTCAAAGCCCTACTATAGATACTAGGACTTTCCGTGTAACCCTGCGGTGCATGGGTAAATGTGAAGGAGTGTCCCCCTAAGGTGAATGCGAACAGGTATCTACTGTCCTTGTGTATAGGAATACTAAAGAAAGCATTCTTTAGATCCACAACACTAAAGTGAGTGGCTGAAGCTGGGATCATAGTTAATATCGTCGTCACATCAGGCACAATTGGAAATTGTGGAGAGACGATCTTATTGATGGCTCGTAGATCAATTATGAAACGAAAAGGAATTGCATTATCGCCTTTTTTTTACACGGGTAAAATCGGACTATTGCACAAACTACCTGCAATTTCCTTGATCACCCCTCGATGCACAAAATCAGAGACGATGCATTTCAAAGCTTGCTCTCCATCGACTGAAATCTTATACTGAGGAATACGTGGCAGCTTTATTCCATGTTTCAAGACAATTTTAACAGGCTCAATTTGCAAAACACCGACATCATTGTCATCAATTTCCCATAAGCACTCCGGAACATTACTAAATTCCGGCGGCAAAGGTCTGGTCAAGAATTGAGAGACAGAAAGTTGCTGTGGTGAAATCGTCAAACGCACTCCATCAGAAGAACAATGGATTACCGCATTCAATTCCTTCAACAGATTCAACCCCAGCAAATACTCTCTACAATTCAAAGTCAAAAGGAATGGACAATGGTCCGTAAAGGGACCCAAAGAAATAGGTACTGGCGAAGAAACCGGACAGACAACTGGTGTGCCAGAAAACCCTACAGAAACGTTAGTTTGCCCTGACAGTGGAATGTTTGGAACCCGAGAATGATCAATGGAACACTTCTGTGCCCCTGTATCTATCAAGGATAGATGTTTCCTATTTCCCACTATCATTTCAACGTAGGGACCTTTCTGATTAACGGGAATAGGCGTAGGTTCCAAACCCTGCTTTGGGCAATCCTAGTGAAAGAGAATGTCGTCAAAAGGAAGTTCTTCAGAGAGGTAAGCGGCAGAAGGATGATCAAAAATGTTTCTAGTATCCACACTTGGTGCCTGATTATCCTGCGAAAAAGGTTGCTGTGAATCTTGTGAAAACTGACCTCTACCAGGGCCCCCTACACTCGGGCGACCTCTGGGTCATCTACCCATATTCCCAAATGTGTTATTTGACCTCTGCCAGAGGATCAGGAATTGTGCACGCCAATGACCCTCTTGCCTACAATAGGCACACTGGTTAATGTTTACAGGAACCAAGGGCGCATTACCTTGTGGAACATACTGACCTCTAAATTGTGAATTACCCACTCTAGGGCCTCTAACAATTTGCTGCAATAATACTTTTGTCTTCAAATCACCTTTCCTCTTTTCGACTCTTTCCTTTTCATGATTGACACGATTCTCATAATACTGAGCCATTTGCAGTACTTCTGATTGAGACTTTACTTTCCAAGCGCTCTCAGAAGACATAATTTGCGACTGGATGTCAGGCAGCAATCCACGCACAAATGTGTCTACAAATAATCTTTTCCCAGACCCTGTGCCCAAATCTTGTCCACTGAAATCCCTGAATACCTGTTCGAACCGATTAAAGAACTCGGTAGCACCCTCAGATTTCCCTTGGACACATGCAGTGAGCTTGTCCCAAATAATTCTCTTTTCGGGAATTATAGTTTTCAATTTCGCAACTATTCTGTCAGGTAAAGTTAGTATCACCTAAGGCGGTCTTTCGCCAGCTGACCTTTCTCCATCGAGTCTAATTATGTTAGCCCATGTATCTCCTAGCCCTGCTACATCGGCTACAGTCCTAACCTGTTTCCACAAATCTACGGGCAGGAGTACGGGAAATAACAGATCAATATCACTTAAAGTGAATACTGAGGTTTGCAAAAAAGACTCTATGGGCCTCATTACATGGATGGCGGTAGGGATTTACTGGTACCGGTAAAATACCGGTACCGGTAAATCCTTACCGCCTTACTACGAGGTCCCTTTGCGGGTTGGGGGATTTAACGCCTGCTTTTTGCAGGCATTAAAATCCAACCCGCTAAGGGACCTCGGAGCTAATTACGGCACCGCAAAATTGCGGTGCCGTAATTAGCGCCTTCCCCATTCCCATAGAGCCCTATGGGGCAGAAATGGGAATGGGGAAGGGCAATGGTGGAAGGGGGATTTACCGCCCCTCCAACCTTGGAATGGGGCGGTAAATCCCCTTTCCGCCAAGGCGGTGCCGGTATTTTACCGGCATGAGCCATGGCGCTATTAGCGCCATGGCTCACCGCCTACCGTGTAATGAGGCCCTATTTCTTTATAGAACCCTGTCAGATTTTTCCTAATGTCGGGAATAGATTGTCTAATGGTGTTCACTTCCTGTCTTGAGAACGGGACGTGAACGAACTGCGACACATAATGTGCAGGTATTTCCTGAGCAGCAGCACCCGTTGCAAGGTTAGCAGGAATCTCAACTTTCGGGACAAATGTCGGAGGAACCTCTCTCATAGGCAACTGAGAAGTAGGCAACCCCAAACGCTTACTAAGCAACAGAGCCAAATCGAGCGCTAAAGCAGCCGAAGAAGTGTCAAATGAAAAAGCTCTCTTGTAAATACCCAATAACTCTGCGGGACAACAAATCTTTCTTTTTACACACTCATCCTGTAGGTATTCTACCATTACCTGTATCACTTTCCTCTGCATTTCTGGTGTATACTGACTATACGTGTCATATACTTCTATGGGAGTTATCGATGTGTCTGAGATCCATCTAATCACGTCTTTCGTGCAAATTCGCATTTCCTCAGATACCGATTTACGACAAGGAAGGAACCATTTTTGCACACACATAATGTCCAAACTATCTCCATCTTCATTCTCATTCTGTAACCTTTCCAACTCCTTTCTATACTCAAATACCCTCTCAACATGCTCTTGCAATTTCTCCGCAGTGTCTCTAGAGAACGCTAAAGTGTTCAGATCCCTTAACCCTTGTGGGAAATCTGTATCATTTAACCTGTCCCACATTACACACAAATGAATCCCTAATCCCTCAATAAAAACATTTTTCTCAGGAAAATTGTCCATATTAGAAAGTGTGGCAAAAACATTAGCTTGATCACCCTTCTCCATACAATGCTTAGCCCATGCAATCAACTCACATTTCTTCTCTGGAGGTACAGTATTGCGAGTGACAACCCTCGATCCCGCTCCCTGATCTACTACAAGCGGTATAGAACCACTTGGAAGAGGGTGAGTAGGCGAGTTCCATGGAGGTGCTATCAGTGGTACAAGAGGCAAAGGTGGAGTAGCAGGTGGAGGAGCAGCAACAAAAGGAGGACCAACGACGGCAGTGAGAGGAACAGCAGGAGGAACGATAGGAGCAGCAGGAGGAGCAGGAGGAGGAACAACAGTAGGAAGAGGCAAACCAGCAGGAAGAGGAACATACGGAGGTGGCGCAGTGGCACCAGGCCTTCGTTCATTTAACAATTTATCGATAAGTTCATCAGAAACATGAAAGTCTTTAGAAGGATAGATTTTCTGGATACCAAGTGAGAAAGCCCTGTCCATATTCCTAGCTGACTCAGACTGTTTATCTTGGTCATATAACAATGCTTTTTCGGCGTTCGTCTTATGACGGCGCGCATGTTTTTCTCTACTCTTAAGCTGCTGTAAAGCTTCTTTTTTCCAATTCTGTAATACATCAAATGCTGCAGGTCTAGCCTTTTTCTTCAATAATATAGATTCTAAATACTCAATACGAGGGATTTCAAAACTACCATTGATTGGCCACTGAAGTTCAGAAGCATGTCTAGTTTGTCTGTGCCAAATTTCATTAAACACTATACTACCAATGCATTGCATACAGTACATAGTACAAGCCGGTGACCCCTCCTTTGGCGCCGGACGGCTACATTTCAAAGATTGTCTGTCACTGTGGAATAACGCCCTGAAGCAGGCAGACAATTTCCCAGGCATGTCAGAATACTGGTGTAACCTGGTCAGTAATTGTACTCGCGAGTGCAATGCACCAAAACAAGTTATCAGGATACTTAAGAATCGGGTCACGACTCACTTGATCAAGACTAAGGAGGTCTGATCGGATTTCAAAGTTTTGTAATGAAGTTTACCTCATGTTTGGTGATATCGGCAAATCTGCCCGCCTCAATAAGTGGACCCTCGTCAAGATGCAGACTAGGACCGCATGCTCACCGTCTAGGGATCGGGCCGTGCAGCGCTGCTGAGGTGTCGCTTCTCATTCACGAAAGGGGCCCCCTTTACACTGTCCGATCCCGGTCCGATAGCCGTGTCAACCTTCAACGAACTGGCATCAATCTTGAGGGTCCCTATTCTGGCGCCATCTGTAAAAGCAAAAAGAAGATATCGAGACTGAGTACCCCAAAAGGAAATACACCAAACGTGGGTTCAAAAAGATACACAGATCTTTATTCTACAACTGAACAGTTTCAAAGGACAAAGCAACAGATAGCTATCAGGCCCTCAGTACAACACAGTGAATACCAGCCATGTTCGGTGTGTGCAGTGAGTGGGGCTGTACATCAGAATAGTCGTGTCTTTTATACAGTATGTAATCTGATGTTCAGCCTACTTGTAGGTTAACCATTTCCTTGGGCTAGTGGGTTCATGCCGAGTTCGTTCCTAATTTATGCATCTATACATTTACGGATTATCCTTAATACATTCCCCAACGGGTTTACAATAGCGACAGTGTGTCTTTGGATTTCACATTGAGCCTTCGCACATATCTTGTACAATATAGTCAAACAAGTGTTCACATTAGATGCTCGAACAATATTGTGCATAATATATGTTCATTGATTAGTATCTTTGGCACAGGCAATCCTCTATCCACAGGTCAATGAAGGACAAGGTCTCATTACATGACCCTAACATTTGGCCTGCGGGCAGTTTACACGTTAACTCTTATGCGGAGGTCAAGACGACCATGTTACAAACAGAGCGACACTGTCCACCATCTTAGAGCACAGGGTGACATTAGAGTAAGAATGAAAATGGTGGATGGACCTAAAATGGCGGCTAACACGGATCTAAGGTCAGGACCATGCGAAGTGGTTTTCTTTGCAGAGCTACTGGGTTTAGGCCAATAAATACAATAAAGAGGCATGATATGTTTTCTCGTTTGACAACAAGAGCCTTGCCCAGATTCTTTAGCTCAATATTTTTGACAGAGGAGAAAGATCCAAAACATATCAGTCTTTTTCCTGCCCTGGGGCAGTCAAGAACTGAAATCCTAGGCAATTCACCTCTGAACAAGAGTACCAACAGCAATCCCAGACACGTGTTTTGGTCTGGTTGGATCTCATCAGTAGGGAGGAGTTGTGCCTTTCTAAGAATAGTGATTAACTTAGGGTGAGACCCAAAGTTACTTAAATTATGTAAAAAACAAAGGGGTCCTGGGAAGTCTCTCTGCCGGACATTAGTCCTGGTTACAAGAGCCTTGCCCAGATTCTTTAGCTCACTATTTTTGACAGAGGAAAAAGATCCAAAACATATCAGTCTTTTTCCTGCCCTGGGGCAGTCAAGTACTGAAATCCTAGGCAATTCTCCTATGATCATGAGTACAAACAGCAACCCCAGACACGTGTTTTGGTCTGGTTGAACTTCATCAGTATGGTGGACCTGTGCCTCTCTACGAATAGTAGGCAAGGGGTCAATGTCTGGATTCCCCTAGTAACTTAGGGTGAGACCCAAAGTTACTTAAATTATGCAAAAAACAAGGAAGGTCCTGGAAAATCTCTCTGCCAGACATTAGTCCCAGTTACAAGAGCCATACCCAGATTCTTTAGCTCACTATCTTTCACAGAGGAGAAATATCCAAAACATATCAGTCTTTGTCCTACCCTGGGGCAGTGCAGAACCAAAATGCTAGGCAATTCTCCTCTGAACAAGAGTACCAACAGCAACCCCAGACACGTGTTTTGGTCTGATAGGACTTATCAGTAGCGTGGAGTTTGGCCTCTCTAAGAATAGTGAGCAAGGGGTCCACATCTGGATTCCCCTAGGAACTTATGGTGAGACCCAAAGTTACTTAAATTATGCAAAAAACAAGGGGGGGTTCTGGGAAGTCCCTCTGCTGGACATTAGTCCCGGTTATGAGAGCCTTACCCAGATTCTTTAACTCACTATCTTTCACAGAAGAGAAATATCCAAAACATATCATTCTTTGTCCTGACCTGGGGCAGTCCAGCACCAAAATGCTAGACTATTCTCCTCTGAACAAGAGTACCAACAGCAACCCCAGACACGTGTTTTGGTCTGGTTGGACCTCATAAGTAGGGTGGAGCTGTGCTTCTTTAAGAATAGTGAGCAAGGGGTCCATGTCTGTATTCCCCTAGTAATTTAGGGTGAGACCCAAAGTTACTTAAATTAAGCACAAAACAAAGGGGTTCCTGGAAAGTCACTCTGCCGGACGTTAGTCCTGGTTACGAGAGCCTTACCCATATTCTTTAGCTTACTATCTTTCACAGAGGAGAAATATCCAAAACATATCAGTCTTTGTTCTGCCCTGGGGCAGTCCAGAACCAAAATTCTAGGCAATTTTCCTCTGAACAAGAGTACCAACAGCAACCCCAGACACATGTTTTGGTCTTATTGGACCTCTTCAGTAGGGTGGAGCTGTGCCTCTCTAAGAATAGTGAGCAAGGGGCCCATGTCTGGATTCCCCTAGGAACTTAGGGTGAGACTCAAAGTTACTTAAATCATGCAATAAACAAGGGGGGTTTGGGAAGTCCCTCTGCCGGTACCAATGTCCCGGTTACGAGCACTGTACCCAGATTCTTTAGCTCACTATCTTTCACAGAGGAGAAATATGCAAAACATATCAGTCTTTTTCCTGCCCTGGGGCAGTCCAACACCAACATTCTAGGCAATTTTCCTCTGAACAAGAGTACCAACATCAACCCCAAGCCCATATTTCGGTCTGGTTGGACCTCATCAGTAGGGTGGAGCTGTTTTTCTCTAACAATAGTGAGAAAGAGGTCCACATCTGGATTACCCTAGTAACTTAGGGTGAGACCCAAAGTTACATAAATTATGCAAATAACAAGGGGGATCCTGGGAAGTCACTCTGCTGGACATTAGTCCTGGTTACGAGAGCCTTACCCAGATCCTTTAGCTTGCTATCTTTCACAGAGGATAAATATCCAAAACATATCAATCTTTGTGCACATATCATTTTTCAAAACACTCACCATAAAATGAAAGCATTTTCAATGTTGAACTATATATATTAATTTAGACATCTTGAGGATTTCCATATGAGGTTAAAATCAATGTGACATCTGTCACTCCATAAGTATCCAAGAGTGATCATCCTTCTCATTTTGAAAGATAACATTTCCTCTTCACATGCTATATTTTTGACTAGGAAGGGCTGAGAGGGGGCAGCAGGGTTTGAGGGCAATGTATGTATGGTGCTGTGTGCATGCCTGGTCTCCAATGTACATTAGAGAACTATGGGGGTCATTACGAGGTTGGAGTTAGGCATGGTGCTATTAGCGCCATGGCTACCCCTTTACCGCATAACGGGTCCGGGTTCCCTGAATGGGGAATTGCCGGGCCATTCCAACCTTGGAGGACCCGGTATTTCCACATTCAGGAAACCTATCCCTATTCCGATTCGTGCCCCCATAGGGCTCAATGGGAATGGGGACCATGCTAACAACGGGCCCGTTAATAACGGTAAAACCAGCCTCCCTTAGCGGGACCCGCTAAAGGATCCCGTAATGCGGTGGTAAGGGGTTAACGGCACCGGCACCTTTACCGGCACCGTTAACCCTTTACCGCCAACCTTGTAATGACTCCCTATATCAATAGGATCAAGGTCATTTTGTCCAGGACCAATATTTGGATGCACGTACAGCATCCTAGCCAAGCCAAACGATTCAGGCTGTGAAAAACCTATCAGCAGGTAGCACAATCTGAGCAGGGTGAGTTTTGCATGGCAGAAGGCGGACATATCACTTGGAGTTCATTTTTAAACATATTAGATACCCACATATAGCAACACAGAAGGAGCAATGAATATATTAATGTTGTGGTTGCAGCGGTTATAAATACAGTGTCATAGGCGTGTGTTTAGGAGTTGTATACGAAGATATGTTTTTCATTGAGGTGCGAGGAAAGAGCTGAAGCCGGTGGAAGATGGAGTCAGAAAGGCACTGTGTCAGGAGCGAGGTCAGCGTGTTAACTTGGCAGGAGTGCCACCATATTGGAATTTAAGGCCTGTTATACAATAAACAAAATAGAATGCAGGCTTTGAGGTGGAGCTGCCGCTCCGTTTAGCTCAGTACATAGATAAACGCTAATTGTATCAAGCCCCAGAGCCTGAACACAGTGGGAACTGAATGTTAGCTGAGGGGAGGACACATAGGGATATACCCCTCGAAGGACAAAATTCATCAGAATAGGACATGAGGTTTTGTGATGCCAATAGGCCAGGCAAAGATTTAGAGCATGATTTCCCTTACCCAAGGAGTGGCCATCCCATTTGAATTACAAGTAGACAGATAACCAAAAGCAAATCTCCTGAAGTCCTTCCTCTTCTCTTCCTTCTTCTCTCTCTCTCCCCTGCTAACCTGCATAATTTTTCTCTCCACCCTCCTTCCTCCTTCTCCTCCCTAACTCTGTTCAGTTTTTCTGCTGACTGGTTGCCTGGTTCACCTGCAGAGCCTTAAAAGGCACTTGTACAAGGAGAAATGCCGTTAGGCTTAGTATGCTAGTTTTTACTGTTAGATCATTCAAAAACTTCAAGGCCTAAGAATGGTTAATGTATTCCCTTGCTCCCTTCCCGTCCTGAAGCACTCCACCTGTGTATAAGTGCTTTATAAATAAACAATACAATTACAAATAAACCCTGAAATTCAGACTCAAGAGGTGTATAGGAGGAGCAGAGATGATGACAATAAATTCAGTACAAGGACGGGGTGCAGCTTGTGTCCGCTGCAGCGTTTGGTATAATGCGAACGCCCATTGTCTTTTATGAAAGCAGAGTTGGCCTTGCCAGTTTTACTTTGAATGTGTCTGGATCGGAGGGGTGCACATCACGACGGTCACAATTTATTATTGCATCTATGTACTTATTAGCAAATCCCGTACCGGTATTTAATATTGATGACCTAGTGGGCCACGTAATTAGGGGAATGTGTTTAGACAAGTTGTGGCCAATCGGTCCAGGGAATTAAGAGGGGTATTATCATGTTCTATAGGTGGTAGCCAATGAGGGTAGTGGGATAAGATTGAAACCTATGTATCCTGATTTGTGGGTTTCCGCTATACAACCTGTAACTTCTTGGGACTTGACGAGCTCTGTTTCAGTTCGGTTCTACAGGACCGTCCGAGACATTTTTGCATGTAATAAACCTTGTTTTCCTTTGCAAAATGGTGCATTGATCATTTGGTCTCTTTGATGATTTTTATCGCACAATTTCGGGTTACTATTCCCTTTACAAATTGGTGATCTCAACGTGATCCCAGACTCTCCGTGAGGTCAGGGGTGTCCCAGCCATGCGCCCTGGGGTGCTGTGCCTATCTTCATTGGCCAGTCCCCCATGCACGACTTGAAGCGGTTTGCAGGCACTGTGCTGCCAGAAGGGCTGCCTGCTCCTTGGAGATGGGCATTGCTCCCAGTTGTGCAAGTCATTGACGGGACCCCATATCAGAGATGCTCGGGAGAATGCATAGATGTAAGGGCACCTTGGTGGCAGAAAACAAGGAGATGAGGGTGTGAGTAGAGTGAGTTATTTGGGAGTGTATGCATTGTAAAAAATCATGTGGTAGTAATATATAGGTGGCTGGATGGATCTCCTCCATTGAGAGGAAAGGTGACATCACAGCAGTATAGTGTAAGGAAAAGAGAAGAGAAAGGAAACAGGATCTCCTCCATTGCGGAGGAATGGCATCGCTGTAAGTAAAGGAGAGGTCCCGAATATGAAGGACCTGGTATCCCTCCACTCAGCAAAAGGGAGTGTGAGGAGCAAGGGGACAGAGGAAGGATCAAAACCATTGTGTAAATAAGTGTGATTTTGTTGTGTAGGTGCATTATATGGTGGGCCTGGGATCCCTTTGCCCGGCATAATGGGGCGTAAGGCGGTTAAGTCCCTCTCCTCGAAGAAGAGGCCGAGTAAGGGTCTAAACCAGTGTGTTTATAATTGTGTTTTATTGATTTGCAATTTAACGTGTTTATGGAATTGGTATAGTGTTTAGTGGTGGGTGTTGAGTTGTGTGGAAACAGCTGTAGCGTGATAAGTGTGTGGTGTGGTGAGAAGAACGGGGAGGGGGAATGGGCAGTGTGGGCAGTGGTGGGAGGGTGGGGTAGATCGTCACCACTGGATAGGTGTTTAGGAAAAAAAAGATTATTACAAGTGAAGAATCAGACATAACCATGAGTACCCTTAGCGCAACGGAATACATGTGTACCTCAGTTCTGGGAAAAGATAATGAAGTACCATTGTGTGTGGATCGCTGACACAAGAGGAGGGATGTATAAACCCTGGCCTGAGGAAAGAACAAATAAGGATGTGCTGGGCCATATGTGTACTTATTTAGCCGTGAAATATAAGGGGAGGAAGTTCAAGAATAGGCAGGGCATTCTTGATCTTTGGAGAACGGTTGAGGATTTTGACGATGTCGCAGATGACCCTACAGGAAGAGAAATTGGAATACCAGTGCCCTGTATCACCCTCACATCTTGTGTAGCCCCTGCATCCTGTGATACACCTACAACTCCCCAGTCCTGCCACCCCCACATGGGTGTTATCCTATGCAAGCAGCTGCATGTTTCACTAATCCCAAGTATGTGCCCCATGCAGTCCACCCACCTATGAAAACATCCTGCAGCCCTCAGCAGCGAATGTCAAACACGACCCATTTGTGGTGGAGACTGAGAACAGGGCCTGGAGAGACTTAAAACAGAGCTTCGAAGAACAGAGGCAGAGCTTGCGAGAGTAACGCTAGAATGGGTAGAAGGGTAAAGAGCGCAAATAGGTACTGATGAATGGAGAGCGGGTGATATCTTATTTCAAAGTGATAGTACTCCGATTAGGGACATACATGTTGAGATGAAGGATGATGGCCACAACGTTGAGAGCGATCAAGAGGTATTACAGGAAGCGGATAGTGTAGATTACAAGTTGACTAGATCCGATATAGACGCAGGAGTAGCAGAGGGTGAAAAATGGGGAACAAATGAGAAACAGGGTGAAGAGATGCCACCCAGAGTGACACCAAGAGTAGAGAGTTTGTGGGTTCCAAGACTCAGAGTGCAACCAGGCCACATGGTGGTGGTGAAGGGGAGAGAAAGGGGAGAAAGTCACCAGCTAACCAGGTGCAAACACAGCTTCCATTGTTACATAAAAGTTCAAGTGACATGAACACAAGCCTAAGTTAAGACAGCTTTTCATATCTCATGCTGCCTGTAGCCAGTGAAGTAATGAATAATGTAAAAGACAACATTTTAATATCTAATGCGGCCGGCAGCCATGGATAGCTGAAAAATATTTGGTAATTATACAGCACACTTTTGCACATAAGGTTAGTGTGCACACTTGCTGGACAAATGTTCTTGGGCTCACTGAGGTCCAGGAAGTGGTGATTTCTGTTCTCTCAGATGAGCAAGCCACAAACGACAGGTAACTGCCTGTTTTAACTGCACACCAGTAGGTGTGAGCGTTGACTTCACACCATTAGGTGTTATCTGAGAAGCAGCCGGTGCACTTTATAAAGGGAAGTGTTATATCTGATAAGGATTTGCGAACAGACACATTGCGTACATTCGCCCAGTTAAGCCCCAGAGAGTACTGTACAAAGTAATAATTAACAAGTGAGAGAGATGTCGCTTTACAACAAATATATGATGCAGAGCTCCACAAATGCTAAAAAGTGCAGTGAAAGCATTCACTGAGAGGTGCGAAAACCCACCTAATTTAGTTTTACATAGGAGACCTAACTCAGCAAACACAGGGACACGCTCAGCCGTAGACTTTACTGTTCCAGATAGCGGATATGACGAACACACACAGGCAGGGAAACCATGTTCCTTCAGACATATAAGGCCCAAGCAAAAAAGGGAAAGGAGAAACACCAGCAGACTTGCCAGGGAATTGAGGCCTGCGTGGCTCGGGAGGAGTGCAGAGGAGAGGAGTCCAGAGCACAGCAGCAGCAGATAGGAAAGAAACAGCTGGGCCTTGGTAAGCAGATCTCGGCAACCCAAGAAGGAGATGTTTCATCTGAAGCACACTATTCTCTAAACGTGAGTGACGGGTTGAGGCTTGCTGAGTGCATTTAGACTGATTGTGTGTAGTATATTGTAGCATAGCTTCATGAGACATAAAGGTTACACTTGCTGTTAAACTAAAACCACCACTTGTTCTATTATTTATCTATTCAATCTAGCTCTTTGCCCACATGCCAATTTTGTTCATAGGTGTGAAGTTATGTTATGTCATATCTGCTTTTGCTTTAGCTTATTTAATGAAAATAAGAACCCTCAGGAGATAGGTGGTCATATTAAATGTATTAACATGATAACTCCTGTGTCAAGTGTATGATTCAGAGTAATGTGTCAGAGTGTTATCTCTTTGAGTCCAAGAACTTTACAATTCCTGGCTGTATATGTTAAATGATGTTGATAAGCACATAAACCTAGGCAGGCCTGTCTTTTACCACTGAGGCACAACCTATGGTGAATTTTACATGAATGACTGATGATCAGAGGTCTATTTTCAAAGCATCAAATGAGGTGGAGATAGGAGGCTCGTGGCCACGCCTAAATGCTAAGCAATCGAGACACCGGAAGGGCACAATACGTACCCTGGCCACACATGGATAGAAACAATTTGATGAAGACACTGCCATCGCTCACAGCAGGAGCAGGCAAGTGGATATATGCAGGCATTACACTAGCGTAGTGTATATGAAAAGTATGTTCGCTGCATTATTAGGTGACCAAACGGATGATATTTGTAAAAAAGCTGTTTACCCAGGAGTACAAATGAGCAATGAAAATCATGATGGAGCACATTTTAACAATTGTCGGGTGAAGGTATGGACTGCCTTGAGGGCAGCCTATCCCGACACACCAGATATACATTCAATTATGGCGCGTACGATGAAAGAAGATGATGAAGCAACACAATATGTAATTGAAATTCAGGAGATCTGGAGGGTGGAGACAGGGGAACTATGGGACAAGAATATAGCAATATTTTATCACATGTTAAAGAACTGACTCCCAAAGGTGGTACAGAAAGATTTGGACAAAGTAGTGGGGATTGAAGCGAAGGAATGGGTAGAGATTCAGGCAATTATAGTACACCATTGTAGGGGACTGCAGGAGAAATAAAAGGAAGTGGTGGATAATGCACTGAAGGCTGAAGAAAAGTTAGTGCAGAAGAAATTACCAAAGCTGAGTATAGAAGAAGCAGTGATTATGGTACCGCCTGTAGGGCAGGTAGAAACAAGGATGGCACCGGTAGAAACGAGAATGACACCGCAGTGGACAGAAGGGTACCAAGGCTCCTGATAACAGAGATTATCAGGTAGGTTATTGATGAGGGAGAGGGGGTAGAGAAGGAGGAGTAGGATTTGGATGGAAGGGGCTCAGATTTGGGGGACCGGGACCATGTTGGTCATGTGGGAGAATCAGCCACATAGGCAAGCGTATTTGTATGATTTTCACGCTTATCCCAGTGGATCGATGGGCATGATTATATATCAACAGAAGTACAGAATGATTCCTCCAAGCACCCTGTATGTTACAGTCCCCGTGCGGGTGCTCAGCTGGTGCAAAAGCCCCAGTATCAATATCAAGTACCAGTACCACAACAGATGCAACCCACAGTGCTCAATAGTGCACCACTGTAGGCACAGCAACAGACACAATAGCCAGCACCTGAATTATGTGACAGTATAAATGCTTTGCCACACAGCACAGTGACACAGTATACAGGGGCAAGTGTGGTGGGGAGGTAACCCCTTCCTATCCCCAGGGCCGAACACATATCCAGATTAGGACAACCCAGAGAGTGCCCTGACTTGCACAGTCCTGCCAATCACTGCCGATCCAGAAGAGGAACCCCTGTAGGTGTGGAAATAGTCAACAAATCAATCATTTTTATGGTTGACAAAGGTGCAACAAAATCATGCACAAAAGAAGGGCGCTTCCCCTATCAGGAAAGGTAATGAACATGCAGAAGACTTACCCATCAAGGTAGGTACTAAGTAGGTGTTAGCTCCACTATTGTTTTCATCTGAAACACCAGTGAACTTGTTAGGCAGGGACCTGCTCAGCAAGTTAAACATGAGAATCTTTTTCACGGAAGGAGGGGTAGTGTGTTCCATACCAGGAATTTGTTATACTAGGGTTCTGGCAATAACACAATCATTGAAAAGTGATGGCACGACTAGAGGAATACCTTTGCACCCGGATTTGTTTATGTATGGAGCAACTGTGTTGTTGAGTTGGGTGCCGGGCATCAGAAACAAACTATGGAGAGTGCTGTCTGAATTTATGTTTAGACCAGCAGTACCCCAAGATCATGCCCAAGGAACCATTATCATGCTACACTTGGAGGGGTGCTGATTGCTGACTACAAGGTAGTGCTAATAGGCATTGATGAAGAGGAATATGAGTGGTGTACATTTTGTGTACTGACTCGGCAGAACCACTGAGTGGGGTGTCAGATGGACAGCTGTTGGAAGATGCAATATGATACTGGAGGTTTGTATTCTGTGTCAAATAATGATTCAGTATAGGAATGTCTCTTGCCCTATACGTATTGCCAAATATATGCCTGCATGTCTTCATGAGGACTTGATAAGGGTCCCCAGCAATTTATGGGCTGACAACCCCCATGATGCGGGGCTCTTGAAGAGCATAGGAGCAGTATATATCAAGTTGAAGCATGGAGCAGTGTTAACTAGGGTGCAACAGTATCCATAGTTGAGAGAAGCAGATGAGAGAATACATGAGACAATTGTGACGTTATGGCAGCAGGGCATCATAGTACCTACAGAGTCTCTGTGTAACACAGCAATATATTCGGTCAGAAAAGCAAGAGGGTCAAGTTGATGATACAAGACTTACGCCCAATGAATAATATTGTAAAAGCTGAGTTCCCAGTAGGGTCGAATCCCACCATGATCCTTCACAATAAACCTACTGAGGCCACACATTGTACTGTCATTGATTTGAAAAATGTGTCCTTCTTCATTCCATTGCACCCTGATTCTCAATATCTCACCACGTTTCCCTAGTGCAGACAAAGGTTCCAAAACACCAGACTACCTTGGGGGTACTGTGAGTCCCCCAGCATATTCAACAGAGTACTCCACATGGATTTGGTGAACATACATATACAGAGTATTGACATTCACTATGACATTCACTATGTAGATGACCTCCTGGTGTGTAGCACAACAGAAGACCTATTTAAAGCAGATTCAGTAACACTTCTAACACTGCTTGTAGACAAATGATACAAAGTGGATAAGGAAAAAATTCAATATTGTCAGAAGGAGGTGATGTATTTGGAACATATAATATATAATGTTCTGGGAAACAAGTAAGCCCAGGAAGAGCAGCTGCAGTGCAGAACACACCACACCCACCTACAGTTAAGGAAATGCAACCATTCTGGGGTTTGTATAACTATTGCAGGGCATGGACTTTTGACTATTCTAGTTACACAAAGCCTCTGCTGCAGGGATTTAAGGACGCACAAAAAAGAAAAGGGACACTCAGGTGGACAGGAGAAATTATTACATGTTTACAGGAACTTAAAAATGCCATAAGTAATGCACCAGTACTAGCAACCCTGGATTACACAAAATAATTGAATTTGTTCTCCTACTCTAATGGTCAGGCTATGACTGCAGTGTTGTCTCAGAAAACATTGATGTGACACAAACCCCTAGCATATTACAGTGGCAAATTTGATTCAGTGATGCAGTGTCAATTTCCTTGTGAACAGGCACTGGCTGCTGCAGCTTTTGTCATTGAAAAATCCCCAATAATCACTATGGGCTTCTCAGTGATGCTATATATAGAGCATGGAGTGTTTGCAATTCTTGAGCGATCCAAATCCACTGTGACCACAGAAAGGGCCTCTGCACATGAAGCAATTTTGTCAAGCCCATCCATTGACATTGTGCGGTGTCACAGAGTGAACCCTGCCACGGTTATTGCAATACCTGTCCAGCAAGGTCAGGAAGTGCATGATTGTGTTGTATACAAAGATCCAGAAGATGATTTAATACAAGTAAGTGAGGATGCACTTGAAGAAGGGGAGTTCCTCTTCATTGATGGGTCATCAACGATTTATCAGGGGACTGACCAGAGACACACAGGTGCAGCAGTGGTATGCTTTGTGGACTGGGAATATGAGGTCGTCTTGCAAAAGAGGTTACCAACATACTATTCGGCACAGGCAGTGTAACTGATTGCATTAATTGAAGCATTAGAGGCATCCCAAGGAAGCTTAGTGACCACATACTCTAATACCACATACATGACCAACACTGCACATTCCGGATTGTACAGATGGAAAAGGAAAATATTTAGGAAGTCAGATGGCATGCCTGTGCAGCATGCAGACATGTTGGAGAGATTAATCTATGCCCTGTCCGAGCCAACACCATTGGTGGTGGTTAAATGTGCCACCCTCACCCAAAATACAGACCATGTCTCACTTGGCAATGATGCAGCAGATAAGGCCACTAAGTGGCATATCTGTGGGACCCAGACGTCACTACATATGCTGAGGTGGCTAATCAACAGTTGCAGCGAGCAATCCCATACACTGCAGTACAGCTCAAGCAAATAAGTGAGCTACAAGGCCTGACGGTTTCATGTCATTTCATCATGCAATGTTTTTTCGTGGGGTTTTTTACTGTGATTTTTTTAATGGAAAATCCCATCTAATTTTTTAAACATTATTTTTGGGGGGTTCCCGCCCCAATCCCCCAATTTTCTACAAAAATCGATGTTTTTTTTGAAAAAAAAAGGGTGGTAAAAACCCCTGTGATAAAACATCCCGTGATGAAAGGACGGTGTACCGGCCTGACACCCCATGGAGAGAAAGAGCTGTAGGTTAAAAGGGGGTGCTTACTGTTACCGACTGATTTTATATGGAGACAAAATGTTACATGTAAAGTAGTAATGCCACGGGAGTTGCTCATGGTTGCTCTTGAGCAACTGCATTTCCCAGCACATATTTCGAAACAGCGCATTGCAGCTGACATTCAGAAGGATTGTTTTGTCCCCAACCTGCAAGAATAAGTTAACAAATATGTGGCAAATTGTACTACTTGTAATCTTTGACGTACAGGACAAACTCTCAGGAGGTTGCGCGGCACATTGCCCCTTCCAACTGGACCTTTCCAGGGACTCCACATTGATGACATGGACATATTAAACAGGTGTAGTAAATACTGTTACCTTACTGTTGTGGTTTACCCATTTTCCTCTTAGATTGTGGGTGGGCGTTGCGCATAACCCGATGCTAAATCAGTAGCAACATTTGTAGTACACAAGGTTTGTCCTCGCTAGGGATATGTGAGGTCCTAAAGTCTGATGATGAAAATCACTTTTTTAATGAGTTTTCCAAAGAAATAGCATCCCGGGGATAAACCACAAACTGTGCTCGATTTACCACCCTCAGACCAATGAAATTGTTGACAAATTGAATGGACTGTTGAAAGCTAAATTGTTCAGAATTGGCTGCATTGTCTCCCTCTGGCTTTTGTGAGGGGTCAGAAATGTGAGGCGGACAACTTTGTGAAGGTTTTTCAAAATATGCCATTTTCTTAATTCAAAAGGTTAGACAAACACCTCATTATCTCTAACCTGATGAGGATTTTCCTGACTAAAATAAATTAAAGGAAACACTCTAACAAAAGGTTTCTGTCCCTCACACCTATACATACACCAACTCAATGTGGTAATATATGGCAGTTCACAGGCAACAAATATAACAGTTAAATTCACATCACAATAATAGCTTCTCCTCACAACCTGGGTGAATTCCCCTTCCCCAGGTTGAAGAAGGATTTTGTTTAGCAGTTCCAAAAGGATAAGGAAATCCTGTCTCACAACAAAAAGTTCCATGTTGATAATCTAAAGTTCCAATTTGAATTCAACCAACAGTTCACAGATGATCAACAACGGGTTGTTCTTTTCACTTGTAACCAAGATCTTGAGACACTTCTCTTCCTCAGCAAAGCAACGTTTGTACTTCATCAATTTCTAAAAAATGTCAGCAACAAAGAATAATTTTGTACTTCATAAGTTTCAACAAAAACATTTCTTTGTCAGGGTATTTCTGCACCAGTTTATAAAAACTGCTTGTATGAGACACTTCAATAATTCAGCAGCAGTTCATACAACACTGGCTTCAAAGTTTGTCAGGCTGCTTATGTAGTATTCCACAAAAACACTTAAGTGGTTCTTTATCTGCTTCTTTTAGGAATTTTAACCACACCACAGTACTTCAATAGACTTTTACCTGGTCTACTCGCCTGCCAATCTTACTACTACAAAATAGATGTAATTGAAGAGATTGAAACTCCTAGGCACTTTTTTGACAAAATGTAAAGAAATTGACATTATTCATAAAAAATAGGTTTTATGAATCTGAGATTTAATATTGCAAGTCATAAAATATGTAGTCTTTTATATTCGGCTAATTGTACAATTTTAAATTTCACAATGTATAATATGTGGGTAAGAATAATGGAATGTTTAAGAAACCTGACCTAAATGATATTTTAGTGAATAGTATGTCTTAATAATTTTACCATATGAATGATTTTAGCTATATGCAAATAGCATAGTGTTAGTTTTTATGAAATGATATATGACATTTTTGTAATTGTAATTTTTTATTTAATCGATTTTAATATTTTGAGATGTGTTAAAAGGTTTAATTAACCATAACAACACAATAAAAAAAATACTACAAAGTTGTCTATTCTGGTGTGCTCTCCTGCCAGAACTGAACAACTCCTGAATGCAAGTACGTATGTGGTAACGGTACAACTTCACTTCCAATAATGTAGCAATGTTTCTTGCTTCACAACATCAAGTATAAGAATGCCTTCAAGGGAAACAAGAACTACACTGGTGCTGTTTATTATACATATGCGATTGCCACACACAATACAGGTTATGATCCACTCCTTCGTGGTATCCTCTATCAGAAGGGCTGCTCTCCTGCCAGTGTTGTTTCAACTTCTGCTTCACTACTTCAAATTCAAATAATATTATCCTCCCTCATAAAGCCACCCCCAGGGTCAGGATTAGGTAGCGGTTGCTGTACCTTGGCCACATGGTAGAAGGTCACTGTCGGGGAATCCACGATGATTCCATTAGATTCATCACAGTATGCTCTCTGATATCTCACGCCACAGGTGCATCCAAGTTGGTTAAACCTCAAAGAAATGCCTCATATTATAGTCCAATGTTTAGTACACCTGGCCCCCTGCAGAGTACGAAGTCTTTCCCAGGGGCACACGATTCAAGCAGTAATAATGGACAGAGATGATGAAGAGTGTGTCAAGAAGAAAGAACAAGGCCGTTGCAAAATAAGACCATTGCTCAAAATGGAAGGAGTGCTGTTTTCCAATGACAGATGGGTGTCAGGACTATTGAGCTGTGCAGCAGGGTGCTTACTGGGGTTCTCAGACAATGTTATGCCACACATCAATCAGAACTGTGCAAGGACATGGGAAATTATGTGCCAGAATTGACGTGGATTGAGTTAAGTAAGAAGCCAGCAAAAGTGCAGATGCCAGTGAATTATTATTTTTTCTCCCGAGGAGATGGTACTATACCTGTAGGAATGAACATTCATTGTAACAAGACACTTTTCATCCCTGACCAAAGGCACAACAGCATTAATGGATGTCTACTGGGTGAGTGCACAATACGCATACCTACACCTCTCACTATCATTGAGGAGCGAATATTCACTGACCACCTTGCACTCAGTGGTTCTGGTAGTTCCTGATGCCCATGTTAAATGTGCTGCCCCCAGAAACAACTAAACCTCCACCCAACAGCGCAGCCACTTCTCACCAAGGCTTTGTCACCAGAAAAGATCCAATTGCTTGTCAAAACCCTCATCTGATAAATTGAAGGCGATCCCAGACCAGTTAAAATTGTTTAACAAAATGGAAACCTTTTTAACCTCTTGCTAGGTTATATCCTTAATTTTATCCTGCTGCTAGGTTTCCAGACTGCATAAAATGCCAAGTGGCTGCAGATCACCAGGTGGGAGTTGCTTTAGTTGGTGAACCAAATGGAGCAGGGTCTTAATTCCATAAAGACTGAATTACAGGCAATCAGGCTCATGACCATCCAGGATAGATACATTCTGGTTTTTCTCACGGCTATGAAACGGGGCATGTGCAAGAAAATTGGTTTGTCTTGTTGCATGTACACACCACCAAATGACACAGACAACAGGTCCTTGACCCATGAGATAGGGGCCCTTCATAGTTTGAGGATTGCCATGGAGAAAGAAGCAGGAGTAAATGCTGATGACTGTTTCAATTCGGTGATCATGTGTCTCTGTCATGGTTGGAAATAGCCATAAAGTTATTGGTTCCTATCGTGATTCTTCTGCTTGTGCTTTTTTGTTCATGTCAGATGATCCTGAGATGTTGCACAAAGACCCTGCCAAAGAGCACGACTATGATGTTGTCAATAACAATGGGTAGAGCTCCTCCTCTTACAAAACACATGTACACCCAGACTGATAGATAGGATGGGGTTGTGAGATCAAGGATGGTGAGAGTAAAGCAGGATTTCAGACCCCAGATACCTTTACCACCCCCCTGCCCCTCACCTGACCTAAAGAACTATGTAGAGAACTGGGTTGACTTAGCAGGAGATGGGGTGTGTTGCTTTATGATGGGCACTCCAGAAGAATGTGCCCAAGAGGGGGGAGTTTACGTCATGAGTGTAGGTCATGGTTACCCAAAGATGATAACTATAGAAGGAAGGAGGCAGTGGGGTTAGTTAACGGAGTATTAACTAATGGGGGAATGTTGTGATGCACTTACAGCATTCCAGCCAGGCAAAACGGTTCAGGCTGAGAAAAACCTATTAGCATGTACCACAATATGAGCAGGGAGAGTTTTGGACAGCAGAAGGCGCATGTATCACTTGTAGTTAATTTTGACACATATTAGATACCCACGTACAGCAACACATATATGAATGTTGCAGTTGCAGAGGTTATAAATAGGGTAGTGTTATAGGCCCTGTATTTAGGAGTTTTATACAAAGTTATGTTTTTCAGTGAGGTGCAGGGAAAGAGCGAAAGCAGTTGGAAAATGGAGTCAGAAAGGTGCTGTGGCAGGAGCGAGGACAGCGTGTTAACATGGCAGGAGTGCCACCATATTGGATTTCAAGGCATAGTACACAATGAACGAAATAGAACGCAGGCCTTGATGTGGAGCTGGAGCTCCATTTAGCTCAGTCCCAAGACAAATCCCTTTTCCATCCTCCAGCAGAGAAGCCGAGGTTAGAGGTACTTGCGATGCAAACATAAACGCTAATTGTATCCGGCTGCAGGGCCTGAATGCGATGGAAACCACATGTTAGGTGAGGGCAGATAGGTAGGGATGCACCCTTTGAAGGATACATTCATGAGAATAGAGCATGACGTTTTGCGATGCCAATAGGCCAGGCAAAGATTTACTACTTCCCTCACCCAAGAAGCAGGCATCCCATTAGATGCACAACCAAAAGTAAATATATCTGTGAAGATCAGACTCGTGAGTGGTACCCTGGTCATGTCATTACTGGGCATATGCGGTCTGAAGGAGATAAGGGGGGGCAGTGTCTGGAACATTCCGTGATTTGGAATAGGAGGAGCAGAGGTGATGTCAATAAATTCAGTACAAGGTCGGGGTTGCAGCTTGTGTGCGCTGCAGCATCTGGTATACTGAGAAGGCCCATTGTCTTATCAAAGCAGAGTTGGCCTCGTCAGTTTTACTGTGAACAAGTCCTCATTGGAGGGATGCACATCATGTGATGGTCACAATGTATTATTGTATCAATTTACTTATCAGTCAATCCCATACCTGGATTTAATGGTGATGGCGTATTGAGCCACATGAATAGTGCAATGGGTTTAGAAAAGGTGTGGCAAATCGGTCCAGGTAATATAGGGGTTATTAGCATGTTCTATAGGTGGTAGCCAATGAGGGTGGTGGGATAACATTGTAACCTATGTATGCTGATTTGCGGTTTGTAAGTGGTTTCAACCCAGCAGTGCCTAGCGTGAGATGCCCAGCTGGAACCCTTATTTATATATTTTAATGTCAAAAGTTATTTTATTTCTGGATGATGTACCCTTATATAACGCCCCTCTCTTTGAATCCCCCCCGGTCTCACTGAACCAAGAAGTAGGTTGTTTTGCAAAGTTAAAAGATTTTTTTTGATGAATTAAACAATATGTATATATCACACTTTTATGAATATGAACAATATCTAGATATCACACTTATTAATATTTATAAAATGATCAGCAATGGGTGATGTCACAACAATCAACAATCTCTTTAATCAATCGGAGTATGGGTGAGAAGAATAATGTAGCAGAGAATAACTTTGTGTGGGTTCAATGAAATGCAATGATATGAAATTAATGCAGCACAAAAATAAAACTTGATATGAATTCAACCAAAGACAAGGTAATCGCTCTTTCCCCCTGTTACTACCCAATCCCCCCCTAATATGCAATATGAAGAGATGGAATGAGGGCACACAGGTTTCAGGAATGTACAACCAACAAATGCAAGTTCAATCCCCAATTCCCCCAGCAAGCTTAGAGAACATGAATGATTTAAAAAGGTCAAATGCTTTTGAATGTGGCTTGTAATGAATGGAAAAAATGCTAAAAATGCTAAAAATGACTTTAATTCGCTAGATGGGATGCAGACCTAGTGAGAGTCAGTTTGGATAGGTTCAGGTAGACAATAGCAATGATGTGTGAATGACCGGTAGATAGGAAACTGAATTCAGAAGTTGACTGCAAGAAATAGCAATTTTATATGGGATGAAATTGAGCCAAATGCAGAATCGTTGCAAACTTTTCAACGCGCAACAAAAATGCAATTACAGAAAAACTATAAGGAGGGAGTTGGAGTGTGATTCTTAGTCCGTTCGGAAGCTGCTGTTGTTAGCTTCAATTTGACATTTAAATTTTGTTCCTAGCACGTACGGTTCAAAAGTTACAGAGGTTTTAGTAAAGGTACATTTTTCTCAAAATAGTCAAGATTTCAAAATGAAAGATGCGCTTTTGAAGATTCGAAACAAAGATTTCTTAACACTAGGGAGTCTATGAAGCCCCAAGTTACACGACAGCACAGCCACCGATCCAGGGGTGCCCCCGGATGGTTTCTATCTGCCGAGACACTTGCCTTTCTCCAGCAAGTATATATTAGCGCAAAGATGATTATCACTACAATTATCACAGGATTATATGGATTAGAGAAGGATTCATGATAGACAAAAGAGATTCTACAATGCAGTTCTGGATATGTTGGAATGGGTTGGATAGGATTGCTTAAAACTAAGAGATGGCTATGGACAGTTCTATGCTAAATAGACACAACTATGGCTTTGGAATGGAATAGGCCAGTCAGGATTTGGTCAAGGGTTTTGGACTGGAATCTGCTAGCCACCGGACAGGATTCAGGTGCTTGGTTCTGCTCTCAGCAAGGCACTCTGCTCTGCTCGGCCTCCTGGACTGGATGTGACGGGTTGGTTCTGGGTACAGCTCTGCTCTACTGGTATGGATCTCTGGGTTCTAGCAAGGGTTCTTGGCAAGAAGCAACCAAAACAGCACAGCCAGGCTTTTGGATTTGTGATGCCTCTTGGAAGTTTGGGGTTAAAATCAGGTTGCAAGATTCTAAAGGCCAGCTGAGAAGGGTTCAGCTTTTTGGATTGGGCCTTTTGCTTCAGGGTTCTGGAGTCTGGATAGTTGTGGAGTCTGGATAGTTCTGGATCTGGATTCTCCTTCAGAGTGCTTCGCCAGTAGATTAGTGATGGGTGAATGTGTGTGTCCCTGTGTCCTCAACAGTCCCTATTTATGTATTTCTCAAGGGGGTGGGTAGGCTGATTATACTATGCCCAACCCTCTAAGAAGCCGATAGGTCAGAGAATTTCCTCTCCCCTGATTTGAGAAGCAACATTGTGTCATAATGTGTTATGATGTGTCAAGTTTATGGTCCATGGAGAAAACCCTCCCCTTTATTTCTGTACAGTAAATCTTACTTTTCACAAAAATCATATTTATAATATCACTAATTTACTAATACTACATATTTACATCCCAAATTAAATAAGGCACGCATCTGTCAAAGTCCCATATTCTGGAGAGCTTCTGTTCACAAATGACAGTTTTTCGCACTTTTGGTCGGTTACTCAGTGTCAGTTCTGTACCAATTTTTTCACATACATGCACATACCATCTGGGCATATTCCTGTAAAGTTTCATATTTTTAACCTTATCACAACTGCTACAAAGTCCACATTTGATAATTCTGTCTCTGAATATCGCAAAAGTTCCAGAGTAGTTTCTACTTGTGAGCCACATTTTTATTTTAATAACCTCTAAATTCCATATTTTTACCAGTTCGGCACAATTTTCTATAAGTCTTTTTCAAAAAGATATTGTCTGTGTTTTCTGAATAAACAAAACTGCTTGTCTCCGCCCCCAAGGTCTTGGCTGGGCTAGAGAGCAGTCCCAGGCCTCTCTGACTTTGGCATCTGGTTTCAGCCTACACCGGAATTAGCATTTCCTTTGAGTCCAAGGGAGTTTTTTGTCTCCTAGCAGAGCAACAAGCCAAAGTGCTCCTCCCTTTTCTTTTCACACCTCCGTGCCAGTTCCTTAGCAGAGAGCAGTGGAAAAGATTCCTTTGTTTGGGCGAAGGTGTGGAATGTCTTTGAAGCTCAGTGTAACTGGCTTTAACTTTTAACACAATGTTTAAAATAGTCTTGTCCTAAAATACAAATTACATTTTTAACAAATATATCCACCAATCTCTTAATTCCAGCCTTTTTAAAATATAGTTTTGAATTGTATCCACCTCCATTGCTTCTGATAGCAAGTCTTTCCTTTTCATAATTTGATTTCAATGTATCAGTTTGAATGACAGGTTAAGTATTCGCCAGCTTCTGACACAGTTGAGTAGCGGTACTGCGCCCATTTTTGACATATTCTTCCAAGCAAGCATCTTTAAAGGTGGATTTTCTTCTGATCAAATATGTTTCTGCTGACATTGTGCTTAGGTGAATTCTTTATATACAGTAATGTTTCACACCCAACAAGGAGGTTGGATCTCTTGTGATGTTGGGAACCATGATTTTTGCACTTTCCACAGTCAAGGAAAAACTGATTTTTAAACAGCTTTGTGTTTCTTATGCAATGGAGGACTGCTTTTTCAAACAGTTTCATTTTCCTCTGTGGGCAGCCAAATGATGGGTTTTGGTAGTGGTCTCCTGTGTTGCCACTTACATAGGCAAAAGTGGATTGGCAGCCTATTTTTCAGGTTTTCCTATGCACTTCTGGGTGATTATCAGCATGCATAATGCTATCCGGCGGCCATTCTGAGGTTTCTGATGCAAGCAGTGAACAGTAATGTTGCAGGGAATGGACTAGTGGGTAAAAACATCCCACCAGCCCCCCCTCTTGCGATTTGGCATTGATCATCCATCAATGGTAGTTTGCATGACTGGGATGTCAGTCTCATCTCTTTTGGTTCATCATCTTTTCCTCCATCAGGGGTGGATCGACCTGTTCTCCTCGCCCAGTCCTGATGTGAGTATTGAGCGATACTCCGGGCCCTTGGATCTTTGCTCCCGGTCCCTGGGTAGTCCTCCTTGGTTTGATTATCCATGGTTCCCAATCCTAGGATGACAAAGAAAAAACTTATTTGTAGACATTTTCCCACCACTATTAATGTAGTGGGGCGGACACATACATTTTGATAAATCAGGACACATTTTTTTTTGTTGTAAGTTATGGACTATATATGGAATATTTTATAGTTGGAGTTTTATGGCGCTGGAGTGACCCCCTCTGGGGTTCCAGAAGACTCCTCCAGTTGCTGCAGAGTGTGCCTAGGATGGCAACACTTTAGTTGGTTAATATGGACCCACTTATCTTCCCCCTCTGCCAAACTGCCTTTGGGGATGCGGATTTTATAGGCGACTGGTGAGATTTTGTCTACAATTTCAAAAGGACCCCTCCAGGAATGCAAAAATGTGCACTGTTTGGCTTGGTTCCTTTGGAAATTGTATAAGTAGACCCACTCTCCTACATTGTATTATTTTCTGGTAGTCTTTAAGTAATAGTGGGTCTTCATGCTGTCTGCAGATCTTTCTAGATGTCACTGAGCATAGGCAAAAGCATGTTGAACGTGTTTTCTCAGATTTTCAACATACTCATGAGTTGTGGAGGCATTGATCAATGTCTGCTCTTGGGTCCTGTAGAGCAGATGCTGGGGAAGCACCATCATGCGTCCAGTCATCAACTCAAACGGTGACATTTTAGTTGCAGATGAAGGGGTAGATCTGATGGCCATTAGGACAAGAGGTGATCGAATATCCCAACTTGGCTCAGAATCTGCCACACACTTTTTTAATATGCTCACAATTGTTTTATTGTATCTCTCAAGTGCACCATTAGAGGCTGGCCGGTAAGCAATGTGTAGCTTCCTTTTGACCCCAAGTATCTCCCACATCTTTGTCATTACTTCGCTGGTGAAATGGCTACCTCGGACTGACTCAATCCTTTGGGGTAGTCCAAAACGCGAAAAGATGTGGTTGATCATCAGGGCAGCTGCTGCTTCTGCCTTGCAATTTGGGGCCGGGAGACATTCCACCCATTTAGTAAACAAGCATGTCACGGACAACATGTACTTGTTTCCCCTAGAGGAGCGAATCACGGGCCCGATGAATTTGACTTGTAAATCTGACCATGGCAGTGTCATCCCCTCTTTTGGAGAGGCGCACGGTGTGTGAGGGATGTTGGCTGAAATTGTGCACACACAAGACACCCCTTCAAGTATTGGTTGAGGTCCTGCCCCATGTGTGGCCAGTATGCAACCTCTCTTAAGATTTCAAGTGTTGTATGAAACCCCTATGACCGGCTGTGGCCACATCATGGGCGTGACTTAACATCAGGCTTCGGAATGAGGCAGGGACCACCCACTGATCATGGCCAGCTAGGGATCTCCTGACCAACAAACCGTCTTGGATTCGGAACATTTTTGGACATTTCATCAACACTCTGAGGTCCTCTTTCCCAATGCAATCGGTATCCGTCAGGGGAAAGTTCTCAGGGTCCTCAATGTGTTGATAAAACTTACCAATTATTGCATACCCTTTCTGAGCCGTAATCAAGTCAGCATCTGGGGTCTCCTTACTCCATTGTGCAGTTGAGAGTTTGTTGTGAGCATTTGTCTGGGACCTAGGCAGTGCAGTGACCTCGATCTCCCCCAAGAGGGACTCGATCTCAAGTAGATCCCCTTGGATGGCTCTGGTTTTGGCCAGCTGATCAGCTAAGTCATCAACTCTGCCACTTGACTACTTCGGGGACCAATATTGTACCCAGCGGAGGGTTCTGGGGTCTCATTCACCCATGCATTCCCTACGCCGGCCACAAGTTCTTTTTCCCCGTTATTGTCAACATGGTAAGAGCATCCATCCACATAGACAGTGGGCATTCCCTCACACTTGTATTCTTCAAAGACTTTGTGTGGGGAATTGAGGTATGCCTCCATGTTGTCCTTTATTTTTAGACCTTCGTCCTCGAGACAGTTTTCTCTGGCACAATCATGCAAGTCAGCCAGACTTTGCGCGATGGGACTCTTCTTGTTTTGGCCATATCTGACCTCCACAGGAAAGCCTTGCAATGACAGAATCCAGGAAGTAATTCGGGAATTACTCACATTTCCGGGCCAGATTCTGTCACTTTGGAGATATTGCAGAGGCTGGTGTGGAGTCTCCACTATGATGTGTTCCCCCTGGATAAACGGGCGCTAATTCTTCAATGCCCACACCGTTGCCAGGAGTGCCTTCTCACAATCGTTGAATTTTTCCTCCACAGAGGATAAAGTTTTACCCGCATAGGAGATTACTTTATTAACCTTGTCATGCTTTTGGTATAATGCTGCAGTCAAGCATGTATTAGAGAACCCTGTCTCCCAGAAGAACTCCTTGTTTTTGACAGGGTAAGCTAGGCAAGGCGCTTGTGAGAGGCTTCTCTTGAGTTGTCTTACTCCCTCGGCTTGTTCTGGACCCCATTCCCACTTGACCCCCCCTTCCAAAGATGAATCAGGGGTCTTGTGATCTCTGCGTAGCCCTCAATGAACTTTCTACTGTAATTAGACAGTCCAAGGAGGCTCCTTAGTTCCCGCAGAGTTGTGGGGTCTTTCAGTTTCTGGAGTGCTTCCACTTTCTTTTCCTGGGGACAGAGACCCTGAGGAGTAATCTCATGCCCCAAGAAATTCACACGGGTTCTACACCACTGTGCCTTTTGAACGGAAAGTTTTGCTCCGGCGACCCTCAACTGCATCAGAACATAACGGATCTCCACTATGACTCTCCGTGGTGCCAGGCAGGTGAGCAGATCTGTGGTGAAGACCCTCTGGGCCTTTTGGTGCCTTTGTTCAGATTTTGTGTGCCCCCAGGCCCGTGTATCCCCCTGTAGCTGCCGAGCTCTGACTTCCCTGTTCCCGCCTCCCTAGCCCTCCCACCTCCCCTGATTGGTCCCTTGTCCTCCCCTGCCTCGTAGCCTCTACCCATCGTCGGGCTCCGTGGCCGCACTCTCCGTGGTGCCAGGCAGGTGAGCAGATCTGTGGTGAAGACCCTCTGGGCCTTTTGGTGCCTTTGTTCAGATTTTGTGTGCCCCCAGGCCTGTGTATTCCCCTGTAGCTGCCGAGCTCTGACTTCCCTGTTCCCGCCTCCCTAGCCCTCCCACCTCCCCTGATTGGTCCCTTGTCCTCCCCTGCCTCGTAGCCTCTACCCATCGTCGAGCTCCGTGGCCGCACTCTCCGTGGTGCCAGGCAGGTGAGCAGATCTGTGGTGAAGACCCTCTGGGCCTTTTGGTGACTGACATCTGTCGCACTGCCGTGAGTATTTGTGCCCGCTAAGACCCTTCTAGGCCTAATAGCCTTGTGCCCCCAGCCCGCCCCACCCCGTGCAGCCCTCCCCCTCCCAGACCATATCATTTCCATGCCAGTCCCTCGTTCCCCCTACACCCACCCGTGTTAGGCCCGTCTGCTTCCTCCTTTGACCTGATTGGTGCAGACGAGAAGCTCCCATCTCATTGCTAGTCCTCCCAAGGCAGCCCTCTGCCTGGCAGCCCATCAGCTAAGGACCTGAAGCAAAGGACGGCTCCTACAGTGACGGCTCCACTTTGTATCTGCAGGTATCCGCAGGAGAAGCAAGAAGCCAACAATAAGTAAGTGTGGCAAGGACGGGGACAGAAGCAATTACTTCTCGCCATACTACCCTACCACTCAACCTAGAACCCCATATCTCTAATAAATTCCATTTGGAAACTCTGTCCTATACATGTGAAAGTTGAATTTAGAAGTGTGCCCAATAGCCTCTCTGAGAAAAGTTGAATTAGAAGTGTTCCCAATTGCATTCAGAAACTGCGCCCAATAGCCTCTCTGAGAAAAGTTGAATCTGATGTGTAAATGATTGCATATTGAAGCTGCGCCCAATAGCCTCTCTGAGAAAAGCTGAATCTGATGTGTAAATGATTGCATATTGAAACTGCGCCCAATAGCCTCTCTGAGAAAAGCTGATTTTGATGAGTTAATGATTGCATTTTGAAGTTGCGCCCAATAGCCTCCCTGAAAAAAGTTGAATTAGAAGTGTTCCCAATTGCATTCAGAAACTGCGCCCAATAGCCTCTCTGAGAAAAGCTGAATTTGATGAGTTCATGATTGCATTTTGAAGTTGCGCCCAATAGCCTCTCTGAGAAAAGCTGAATTTGATGAGTTCATGATTGCATTTTGAAGTTGCGCCCAATAGCCTCCCTGAAAAAAGTTGAATTAGAAGTGTTCCCAATTGCATTCAGAAACTGCGCCCAATAGCCTCTCTGAGAAAAGTTGAATCTGATGTGTAAATGATTGCATATTGAAGCTGCGCCCAATAGCCTCTCAGAGAAAAGCTGAATTTGATGAGTTCATGATTGCATTTTGAAGTTGCACCCAATAGCCTCTCTGAGAAAAGCTGAATTTGATGAGTTCATGATTGCATATTGAAGCTGCGCCCAATAGCCTCCCTGTGAAAAGTTGAATTAGAAGTGTTCCCAACTGCATTCAGAAACTGCGCCCAATAGCCTCTCTGAGAAAAGTTGAATTTAGAAGCGTACACGATTGCTTTTATGAAGTTACGCCCAATAGCCTCTCTAAGAAAGTTGAATTAGAAGTGTCCTAATTGCACCTAGAAATTTTTCCCAACTGCATTTGAAGCTGCGCCCAATAACCTCTCTGAGAAAAGTTGAATCTGATGTGTACATGATTGCATTTGAAGTCGCGCCCAATAGCCTCCCTGAGAAAAGTTGTATTAGAAGTGTCCCTAACTGCATCTACAAATGTTCCCAATTGCATCTAGAATCTGCGCACAATAGCCTCTCTGAGAAAAGCTGAATTAGAAGTATACATAATTGCATTTAGAAGTTGCGCCCAAATAGCCTGTCTGAAAAAGTTCAATTATAAATGTCCCTAACTGCATCTACAAGCACATTTACAAGCACATTTAAAATCTGCGCCCATTAGCCTCTCTGAGAAAGTCGAACTTGGAAGTGTACATAATTGCATTTAGAAGGTGCGTCCAATAGCCTGTCTGAAAAAGTTGAATTATATGTCCCTAACTGCATCTACAAGTGTTCCCAATCGCATCTTGAAGCTGCGCACAATAACCTCTCTAAGAAAAGTTCAACTTAGAAGTGTACATGATTTCATTTAGAAACTGCGCCCAATAGCCTCTCTGAGAAAAGTTGAATCTAGAAGTGTACATGATTGCTTTCAGAAGTTGCGCCCATTAGCCTCTGTGAGAAAAGTTGAATCTAGAAGTGTACATGATTGCCTTTAGAAGTTGCACCCAATAGCCTCTCTAAGAAAGTTGTATTAGAAGGTCCCAACTGCACCTAGATGTTTCTCGCAATCGCATCTTGAAACTGCGCCCAATAGCCTCTCTGGGAAAAGTTGAATTAGAAATGTTCCTAACTGCATCTAGAAGTATTCCAAACTGCATTTATAAACTGCCCTCATTAGCCTCTATGATTAATGGAAATTAGAAGTGTACTTGACTGCACTTAGAAGTTGCGCCCAATAGCCTCTCTGAAAAAGTTGAATTTGAAGTGATCCCAATTACATCTAGAGGCTGCCCCCAACAGCTCTCTAAGAAAAGTTGCATTAGAAGTATTCCCAATTGTATCCAGAAAGCACCAAATAAGTCGTCGACCAGTTGAACCCGAAAGTCTCCCTAAAATGCGTTAATCATCAACCCTTGAACTACAATCAGAAACCCTCCTAAATCAACCCAAAGCTCGCACCGATCATGAGTGCAGTCACTCCCCCACTCCTGTCAGAAATGACTCCCGTGGACCACCTCCATTCTCCGATCCGCCCCCCCTTCCCATATCAGCCCACCCTCGTCCGCAATCCTTGCCACCACCCTCTCCAAACACCAAGCCAGGGGTGCACGATGGCGAGCAACCCACCCTAAGACCACGCATCCCCTGAACCCCACCGCCGACCTGCCAGCAGTGCCCACTGTTCCCACTCCCGCCCTCCTTACTATCATATCTAGCACACCCGACCCTCCAATCGCCCAACCCCCTCCTTGCCCCTATACCCCTACCACTTTCACCGGCCGACCGCACCATTTCCCATCCCTAAAAACTGCACGCCTTGCACTAGCAAGAACCGAAGCCGCGTCCCTCTCCCCCTCTGACCCCCCTACTCTCTCCCACACACCAGTTGCAGCAAAGAAACTAAAGAGGAAACGTTCCTGGTCCCCCTCAACCTCTCAGCTCTCCTCGCCTCCCCTATCTCGACCCTGCACCTCTCTCCCACACTCTCCTCCTTCCCCCGTGGCCTCTCCTTTCCTGAAACCCCTCTCCCTCGATTTCTCCTTGACTGCAACTGAAACTCCCAACCGCCCACTCCCCTTCCTCAAATCCCCCACCCCGAACCCGATCAACCTATCACAAGCAACCACCCAACCACGCCCGAAGCCTAAATACTTCTCTGCTCGCCCACTTTTCCCTAGCATCACCAACCTTAACCCCCTCCCTCCAGCCTCTCCGCCCCCCCACCCAAGCACCAAACTCAACCCTGCCCGCAGATGTAAACTGTATCCTTTTTAACGCGCGATCTATAGCTAAAAACAGACACTGCATCTTTGACCTCCTCACCTCTGTCAAACCGGACCTAGTTTTCATCACTGAAACCTGGTTCTCTGATGACTTCGGCCCAATCGCTAATGAAGCCTTTCCACCTGACTATTGCCTCATCCCACTGAACCGTCCGTCCAGAGGAGGGGGGATGGCATTCGTCTTCAAATCTCACTTCCGTGCCACAATCATGGACAACCAAACCTCCATTCCATCCTGTGAATCGCTCCTCGTTAAACTATCCCTCTCCCCGTCGCTCTCACACAGCTTCCTAATAATCTACAGGCCTCCTGGCTACGATAGACATTTCGCAAACAACCTTTGTGACTCCATCGCCTCCCTCCAAATCAATCATCCCAACCTCACCCTCCTTGGAGACTTCAACATATGGCTCGACACCCCCCCCAACCCTATGACCCACGCCCTGGTTGACGGTCTAGATGCAATTAACCTCCAACCCCACATAAACGGCCCGACTCACTTTAAAGGACACACTCTCGATGCCATCTTTAGCTCCAATACCCTGATTCACCTAAAGCCCCCCACCCCTATCATCTGGTCCGATCATTTTATTCTCTCGTTCACCATCCACTCTCCCAGCCCCCTTCCCATACGCACTTCTGAGCCTCCGAACCTACGCAAGTGCTGGAAAAAACTAAAAATCACCCCAGACCTAGCCGAGGCACTCCTCCAGTCTCCACCACCTACCCACCGTCCCCACAACCATCTAACGCCCGAAGCCTTTGACTCATGGCTCAATGCATCTCTGACACGACTCACTCCCCTGTGCAAACCACCATCCCGCCTTGGCCCTTTTCCCAGATGGTTCACTTCTGAGTTAAAAACCACTAAACGGCATTACAAATACCTTGAACGCAATTGGCGGAAAGAGAAAACCCAAGAGAGCAAGACCACCTTGGCCCGACAATTGTATCAGTACAAGGCCGAAATCCGGAAAGCAAAAAAAGCCCACTACAACACCCGAATCCTAAACTCCAAAAACCCAAGCAAAGAACTCCACAAAATCATCTCCGAATTCACCAATCCAGCCTGTAACACAACCATCCCGACCCCGTCACAATCACTGTGTGATTCACTCTCCCTCCATTTTTACACCACGGCTATTGAAAGGACTAAAACTCTAAACACCAAATTGGCTCTCCTACAACCAATTGACACTCCGCCGCCCGCACCGGCCAGCCCCTCACCTGCGACCTCAACGCAACCAACGTTCGAATCCTTTAGTCCATTATCACCAGAGCAATTTCTCAAACTTCTATCTGCCCGCAAACCATCTGGATCACCACTAGACCCTTGCCCAGCCAAAACTCTTGAAGGAATTTTTGCCTCCACCTGCGCAGGAGAGCACGCAAGATCTATCATAAACGACTCCCTTTCCTCCAGTATATTTCCCGAGGCATTCAAAATGGTATACGTCAAACCTCTAATAAAAAAATCTTCGCTCGACCCTCTCGAGGTCAAAAACTACCGCCCAATCTCAAACACCAGGTTCCTTGCCAAACTCATTGACCGAACCGTCTACTCCCAACTAAATGCCTTTGTCGAAGCCAATAACCTCCTAGACCCTGCTCAATCAGGTTTCAGATCACGTCACGGAACCGAAACCACCCTAACGTCGATCTGGGACGACCTCAAAATGACAGCAGACGCCGCAGGATGCGCAGCACTAATCCTCCTTGACCTATCCGCTGCCTTTGACACGATCAATCACTCAATCCTCCTAGACCGCCTCCACTCCCTAGGAATCCGTGGAACCGCTCTTAAATGGATAGCCTCTTTCCTCAAAGACAGGCACCAAATAACCACACTCTCCGGCCTTACCTCCCAAGCTCGACCAGTCGACACGGGAGTCCCTCAAGGAGCATGTCTATCTGCCCTGCTGTTCAATCTCTACCTGATCACCCTCCCGCCAATAATTCGCTCACACAACATCATATGTTACAACTACGCCGACGACACCCAACTAATCTTAAAATTCCTGAACCCGAAACCCAACTCCCGACCCGACCTGGCAGCCTGCCTCCTTAACATTGACCGCTGGATGACCCAAAGCCACCTCCTGCTAAACCCCGCCAAAACAGAAATCATGGTGTGCGGCAACGCCGATCTTCTTCCGCACCCTCTTCCCTGGCCACCCGCCATGGGCAACTCACCGACACCCTCCAACACAGTGAAAAATCTTGGATGCACCCTAGACTCCGGCCTAACACTCTCGCGCCAAGTCAACAATGTCTCAAAGTCCTGCCACTACCACCTTAAAACCCTCAGGCGCATCTTTCCATACCTCTCATTTCCGAACAGAGTCTCTGCCGTCCAATCAATCGTTATATCCAGACTGGACTACGGAAACCCCCTATACCTCGGAATCCATGCCTACCAGCTGAATAAACTCCAAAGAGCACAAAACGCTGCGGCCAAAATGCTACTTGCGCTAGGTCCAAGAGACCACGTATCCCCAGCCCTCAAGACACTGCACTGGATTCCAGTAGCCCGTAGGGTGGCTTTCAAAACCTTATGCCTCACCCATCGAGCACTGCATAAAACTGGACCTCAATATCCTCAAGAAAAACTAATACCATATCATCCCTCTCGCACCCTAAGATAAAGCTCAGCCGGCCTCCTAACAATTCCTAAGACAAACTCAATCAGGATAGGCGGAACATCATTCTCAGCCCAAGCTCCAACCCTGTGGAACTCGCTCCCACCCCACATCCGCCTAACTGAGGACTTAACGTCCTTCCGCAAACTACTGAAAACCTGGCTCTTCCCCTAAAACCAACCGGCTTCCAAACTAGCACCATCACACCGACCTATCAATAAACGACTAAAGTAGATCAAATACAGGGAAGCAGATATTACGAATAAATCAATGAGAAACTAAGGAGATCTGAACCGATGAAATGCACATAGCAGTATGTAAAAGCTAATATGGATAAATAATTCAATGAGAAACTAAGGAGATCTGAACCGATGAAATGCACATAGCAGTATGTAAAAGCGAATATGAACGCAAATACAGAGAAGCGATCAGAACTAAGGAGCACGTAGAACTGATGAGGGCGTATAAAATTAACTTTACTGAACCAACAAACGTATGGACTAGGTGAACGCGTGGCCAGACGATCGTATACAAGCGAACAAGCATATAGAGAGAATGACCGTGGAGAGCGGAAGAGTGTTGAGGGCGGATGTGTGTTGAGAGCGGATGTGTGTTGAGGGCGGATGAGTGTTGAGGGCGGATGAGTGTTGAGGGCGGATGAGTGTTGAGGGCGGATGAGTGTTGAGGACGGATGAGTGTTGAGGACGGATGAGTGTTGAGGACGGATGAGTGTCGAGGAAGGATGAGTGTCGAGGGCGGATGAGTGTCGGGAGCGGATGAGTGTTGGGAGCGGATGAGTGTTGGGAGCGGATGAGTGTTGGGAGCAGATGAGTGCTGAGAGCGGATGAGTGCTGAGGGCGGACGAGTTCTGAGGGCGGACGAGTGTTGAGGGCGGACGAGTGTTGAGGGCGGACAAGTGTTGAGGGCGGCCGGGTGTGGAGGGCAGCCAGGTGTGGAGGGCGGCCGGGTGTGGAGGGCGGCCGGGTGTGGAGGGCGGCCGGGTGTGGAGGGCGGCCAGGTGTCCAGGGCGGCCGGGTGTAGAGAGCGGCCTGGTATGGAGGGCGGCCGGGTGTAGTGAGTGAAGACATGTGTGGAGAGAAGACGTGTGTGGAGTGAAGACGTGTGTGGAGTGAAGACGTGTGTGGAGTGAAGACGTGTGTGGAGAGAAGACGTGTGTGGAGAGTAGACGTGTGTGACGAGAGAAAACGTGCTTGGCGATAGGACATGTTGTGGCGAGAGGACGCGTTGTGACGAGATGACGTGTGTGGCGAGATGACGTGTGTGGCGAGAGGACGTGTGTGGCGAGAGGACGTGTGTGGCGAGAGGACGTGTGTGGCGACAGGACGTGTGTGGCGAGAAGACGTGTGTGGCGAGAGGACGTGTGTGGCGAGATGACGTGTGTGGCGAGATGACGTGGGGGCGAGAGGACGTGGGTGGCGAGAGGACGTGGGTGGCGAGAGGACATGTGTGGCGAAAGGACGTGTTGTGGCAAAAGGACGTGTTGTGGCGAGAGGACGTGTTATGGCGAGAGAATGTGTTGTGGCGAGAGGACGTGTTGTGGCGAGAGGACGTATGTGGCGAGAGGACGTGTGTGGCGAGAGGACGTGTATGGCGAGAGGACGTGTATGGCGAGAGGACGTGTGTAGCGAGAGGACGTGTGTGGCGAGAGGACGTGTGGATGGCCGACGAATGTGCAGAACGGACGAATTGCTTAACTGCATGACGTCCATATTATACCTAGATCCTTTAAAAGATCATACCTCATATCACACCCCACGCTTACTCTCTCCTTACACCACCACCCAACTAGAACACAGAGATACTATGACACCATTCGGTATAACTGTTCTCATATCAACATATGACGCCGCTCACCCCACATCACTCTATGTAATCACAGCTGGTCTCGCACCCCCAGCCAGGCGTTCTCCTCAGGCCCTACGCTGCCACTCTCGGTCTGGATAATTCCTGCCAGATTCGAACACATACTCCTGACCTCTCAGCCACCACACCTACCGCTATGAAGCAGCTTCCACAGGAATTTTCACACCAGCTGCACACATACCAGTTGCGCACTCGCACCTTTTGGACCCTCTCTCCTCCCTCTACTGACAAGAACTTCGGTTCCCAAGGGCGTTCAACCTACCAGCGCCTTCAGACCATACCAATGGTATATAAGGCGCTATATAAGTGCAAAATAACATAACATAACATAACATGTGTTCCTCCACAGTTGAGCTTTTGATGAGAACATCATCTACATAAGCCAGGTTACCCCTTTCACCTAGGTCAGGCATGGCCTTATGTAAAAAAATGTTGAATTCATTGCCGGAGTTGATGTATTCGAAGGGAGTCCGGGTCCATGTGTACTGCTGCCCCACAAAGGTAAAGGCCAGCTTGTATTGGTCCTCCCTACTGACAGGTACAGTCCAGTATCCATTGGTCAGGTCTATTGCAGCGAATACCTGTGACCCCTGGATCTGGGCCAGCCCTTGGTCAATGTAGGGAAGAGGCCATTGGGAAGTATGGAACCGTTTGTTGAGCTCCCTAAGGTCGGCGCAGAGTCTCCACTGGCCGTTTGGCTTCAATATCCCCAGCACTGGATTATTGAAGGTGCTGTGGACTGGACAGATTATCCCACGGGACTCACGGTTCTTAATTATTTCAGTAAGGGACTCCATTGATGCGAGAGGCAAGCAATATTGCTTCACAAACACTGGAGTCATGCTAGGGTCCGTGGGAATTGTTGTTGTATAGATGTTGGTGCGACCACAGTCATATGAGTCCACTGCAAAGAGATCTTGAAAATCCAAGAAAACCTATTTCAATGTTTGCCTTTGCTCCAGAGTCTCACAGGCATCAGCTAGGTTGACTCTCTCTTCAAAAATCTGCCTGAAGCCTGGAAAGACTTCTGGTTATGCTATCTCAGCGGCCTCCTCCAGCTGGGTGGAGAAGTCCCTGGTCAAAGTGCTGATTTGGACTGGTGGCTTCAGGTGGGGAAGGCAGCCCTCATGGACCTGGAAAATCACGTCATCCCTCCTGAAGTCACAGGTCACATCCTCCTTACCATAAGGGCAGGAAGTGTACAGCAGGAAGTTCCCTCCATGCCGGGTAAAGATCCTGTCTGGTGTTGTGTTGTCATCACTATCACTGTCAAAACAGTCCTTGGGGATTGGTCCTAACAGTTAATTGCCTAAATCAATGGAAAAATGTCGGTCATCAACCGCCATTCCAACAATGGTTCCTGCAGCTAGAGTGATACTCTTTAGTTCGCTGTTATACACCTCTATTGGAATGGTGTCATGTTCTATATTGACTAGTGGTGTTGGGTTTACCACCAAACCTTGCTGTTGGAGAGAAGAATTTAAATGAATATAGGCATCAGGGATTTTCAATTTCTGTCCTCTTTTAACTCTCTCTTCCAGGGAGAATTGTCGGGTCCTTTCTGGGATGGTGACTTCCTCTCCAATCTGAATTTCAACTGCATAAGGCAGCAATTGAGCTGACCTAAATGCTTTCTCTGGGTCATCAAAGCCCACGGGATTATCCTCTAATCGGGACCAAGCTTTGAAGTTTATTAGGTCCAAACTAATGGCAAAATGATTGAGAATGTCACTGCCTAAGTAAAAGGCAGCAGTGACATCTCGCACGACCCAACAATTATGGACTATGCTCTTGTTGCCTATGGAGATTCTGGGCATACACCTGCTTGGCAGGAGATGTTTGGAATTGGGTGTTTCTAGATCCATTTCCCATCAGTCTAAATGTGGGAATGGCTGGATCTTTTGGGAGTTGGCGGAACATGGCTTCGCTGATGAAGCTGTTACCGTTGTTCACACACACTCGGGCGAGAACAGAGTCCTTCCCTTCATTTAACTGAACAGGGAAGAACAACTGCTCTCCAATTTGCTAAATATCAACCAAGCTTTGAGCTGATTTCTCATCTTTCTGGACTATAGGAGTGGGAATGTCTGATTGTGGATTGGTAAATAATTTCAGAGTGTTTCCTTCCAGTGTGGAATACCACCTTAGACTGGAAGGAAGTTTGATTTTCAGAAATAGAGAGGACCCCCCATCACCAGTTTGTTGTCCTACTGCTATTACTGTCACGTCTGGAATTTGATTGTTCTGGAAGTGAAATTCTACTTGGTCCAATTTCTGTTCAACCATGTGGCAGGTGCCGTTTAAACTAACATGGTTGACACTCTGTTTTAGTTTGATTGGTCTGCTAGTCTGGGTCCAGAGGACCTTGTTTACACAATCTATTAGGGGTGACAACCTTCGCAGGAGGTCATTCCCTAGTAAACAAGGGGTGCCCACTGGAGTCACAACTATGACCGGGTGCTTCACCTTGTGTCGCCCAATTTTAATGTCCGAATCCACAGTCCCCTTGACGGGAATTTCCTGCCCGTCAAAGTTCTGAAGTTGTCCAGGAAGAAGGATGAGAGTAATTTGGTAATTATCCCCTCTTCCTGAATTCAGTTTATCAAAGGCCTTTTTGGACAGAAGGGTAGCTTGGGATCCAGTGTCCACCAGCACCAAAATTGTACCCTGCCCCTGCATTTGTACCTGGGCATATAATCTTCCCTCCTTCTCCCCAAGGGGGTACAGATAATGCACATTTTTGGACCAGTGGTGGGTTAGTTTTCTAGTTTTGGACACTGATAGAGAAGAGATTTGGGCAGAATTCTGTTCGGAGTCTAGGAAATCTGAAAAGAAAAGGTGGCAACTAGAGATGGCAGAAGTTTTGAGTTCCCCTGGTTCTGGTGCTGGGCTGCCCCCCCCCCCTTTCTGGAGGCAGTCACCAGGATGGGTTTGAACCAGGGGATTTTCATGTTGTTGGTTCTGGAGTTGGATGATGGGCAACGCTAGCTCAGTCACCACATCTACCCAGTCTGGATTTGAATCCTTTAGGACCCATTTCTCTTTGGGAGGAGTTCCCCCATCTCTGAAGGAGAAGATCCTTTTCCCAGGATCCTCAGAGGATCCCTCTCCTTCAGATTGGAAGATCTGTACCTCCTCCACAAAATGGGTCTGTTTGGGTTCTTTGTTTCTCCTACCCCCCTCTGCTCCTTGGGTGACAGACTTTCAGGGGCAGGAGATTTTGGTTCCAGTTCCTGGGTTTCCTGGGGCTTTTTACAAGTAGGGAAGGAAGCTTCCTCCAAGGCTTTACACCCCCCTTCCCCTTGTGCCTCCTCCCTGGGAACCGGTGGGTTGTCCGGGTTCTGCCCCCGTCATTGTTCTGGAGCACCAGGACCGGAGTTGGAGGCATTCTGGGCTGGCATGCCCATCTGAAGGTTCAGTTGAGCCCTCAGCATGCGACCCAGATCCTGTGCCATGTTTTGGATCTGGCGCTCTAGCTGTAATACCCGCTCAGGCTGATACAGGGTCCTCATTTCTTCCCTGGGCTGATCCCTTCTCTGGAAATACCCTGGGTTTGGAAAATTTGGGTACCCCTCCACCCTTGGCCTCCCCTCTCCCGGATTGGGTTGTCTGGGCTGAGGAAATTGGGGAAAGAAGGATGGATTGTTCTGGGGTTGAAAGTTTTGTGGGTACCTGGGGAAAAAGTTCCATCCAGGATTTGGGGAATTTCTGCCCTCCTGGGGGAAGTGAGGAGGGAGGTTCCCTGGGTTTAGGTGCTGCTTGGTTAGATCCCCCCCTTGGGCTGGAGGAGTCCACACATAACCCAGGATGGGTCTATTGCCCTTGTAGCGGGGACTTATATATTCAGGGGAGTGGGGGATCCCATTTGTGGGACTACCTCCTTGGCTCCCTGTCTGTGACTGGCCCGAGGGCCTTCTGGGCTTGGGATTATTCTGCTGTGCAGGTGGGGTTTTTAGGCCCCCCCATCTCTAAGTCTAAAATGGGGGCAACCTTCACCTCTGCCACCTTAGGAGCAGCAGCAGTGTTGGTTGGTTTGGGGCTTTTAGGATTATTCTTGCATCCTATGGGCATTTGCACCTCATAATTTCAGGTGGCCTGTTCAATGACCCAGTCTAGTGATCTTTTCTCATGAAAATCTCTCACTAGCTGCGTCATGATGTACTTTGGTGGAGATTTGACAAATTCTTTGCTGTCCGTGCGCACCCTTTGGTGGTCTGTGCAAAGGCACGCTTTAGTTCCTGCACAAATTCTTGTGGGGCCTGATCCTCCCCACATTGCAAGTTGTAGGCTGCCTTGCGAGCCTCTTGGGGATTTCTGTGAACAGAAAAATGCTTCAAGATGGCCACCCTTTATGTGGACCATCTGGAATGATTTTGGTCCTCCAGCCCCGCAAAGAAACTGGAGTATTCTGGTGAGAAGGTCCATTTCACATACTGAATGCAGCTACTGCTGTCTTTCAAATGGAAAGTTTCCATCATCTGCTCAAAGAGCTCTAAGTGCTCCCAAACAGAATATTTGGTGTTCTTATGATAAGGCGTGATGACGCTCCTTATCGCCCTAATTTGTTTTAAGGGGTCCTTAAGCAAGACCCTTTTTGCCTTATTGGCCTTCTTGGTTCGGGTAACCCTGGTCCAATTCTCCTCTGACTCAGAGGCACTGCTCCCAGAGGTGCCCGTCTGGTCTTCTAGGTTCTTCTGGATTCTGCAAGCCTGGGAATGGCTGGCAGAATGTGGGGCCTAGTCTCCTGTGTCCTGGGGCGCTCAGAGGAGTCTTCTGATTCCTCCTTGCTCCCAGGATTTGATGGGTACCCCCCCACTGTCCTAGCTGGGCAGAGGTTTTCAGGATGCCCTTATTGGGCCTACCCTCATGGAGTTCCCCACTAAATCTTACAGTACTTGGGAACCCATACCCAGATGCCCATCCATCCATTCCTGGGAGGTGCTGGTCTATGAGCCCCATACTTGTAATTAGATTGAAATCTGCCACCCCCGTGGCCCTGGGCACATGTGCGCCAGTGGACATGGGGGAGGCAGAGTCCAAGGACTGGGAGAGATGAAGGTCTCTGGTACTAGGGTTCCTGAGGTCATGCTCAGGTGTTTCCCTTTCCCAGTGAACCTCATCTCTATCAGCCCCTGCTCCATGTTGCCATGCAAGAACCTGAGCTTTCTGTTCCTCAATCAAGGCCTTACTAGTCTCTATCAGTCTCTCTTGCATGGCTACCTGCCTGTGGAGCCTGTCATTGTTCTCACAGAGAGCCTCATTTTCTCTCTGTGCTTCCTGGGTTGTTTTTGAGTACTGGGCCAGTCTTTGCGCTGCAGTAGGGTTACCTCCTGTGTCCTGTCCATACTGGCCTGGTCCTTTCTTGCCAGAGCATCTTATACCCTCCTGGTGTGCTCTAACAATCTTTCATGCTCTTTTTGGAGGTCACCCAGTCCCTGAAGGGCCAGGTGATTTTCTTCTACTTTCTCTTTTAAATGACAGACTTCCTGGCCTAAGGTGTCCCTTTCCTGAGTAAGAGCCTGCCTCTGTGCCGCCAGGTCGTCCCTCTGTCTTTGAAGCGCACCAGCTTTCTGGCGCTCTTCATAAAATTCTGCCTTGGTGTCCAGGTCTTTCAGAATTAATGTGTTACTCTCTGCCTTCTCTCTATCTAGGTGGCTTTGCAGGGTGACTACCTGCTCTGTGCATGCCCTGTTAAAATTCAGTTGTTGCTCTAGCTTTTTCTGGCTCTGCAGTAGGGAGTGCAAACTTTCTTGGCCTTTTCCTGTTGCCGGATACCCATGTCCTCTTTTATTTTGACTATATACTGCCTGCTTTCATTTTCTGACTCGTGGCTCCTCTGCAGCCTCTGCTCAGAAGAGTCCAGATCAGTTTGGGCCTTTTCTAACGCCATCAGTTGCCTACTTGCCAGATCTTGGCCTTCAGCATATTAATCCTGTATGGCTCCAATAGATAAATATAGATATACTGCTATGTTGGCAATCTTGTTTTGTTCTTCCTTGGCCTTAGGGGCCATATATAGTTCACTCAGGGCCACATGTAAGGGACCCTGGTTTTTCCATATATCTAACCCTGTTGCAGTGATCTGTTGTGAGATTGCCTGCAACCACACATTCTGTTCCTGCTCTGTCCATTCACCTTTCACAAATAACTTATGCAAAAGGTGTTCTCTAGCCATATTGATGTCTACCAATGTCACCATTCTGGAAATATTGATTTCCTTCCTGACTTACAGAAGTTTATTTTATATTTGCAAAACAGACCGTTTCCTTAGAGCGTTCCCTTTGAGGGGTGCTTTCACAGTGTAACACAGCGTGGTAGCCCAACAGGATTCATGTATCCTATTAGTTAACACACTGTGTTAAGATGTCACAAGTGGTATATCTAATCCAGAAATCTTGTGACGAGTCCCCAATCTGTAAGTGGTTTCAACCCAGCATTCCACCTAAGTCAGTGCCTAGCGTGAGATGCCCAGCTGGAACCCTTATTTATATATTTTTATGTCAAAAGTTCATTTATTTCTGGATGATGTAGCCTTATATAACGCCCTTCTCTTTGAATCCCCCCCGGTCTCACTAAACCAAGAAGTAGGTTGTTTTGCAAAGTTAAAAGATTGATTTCATGAATTAAACAATATGTATATATCACACTTTTATGAATATGAACAATATCTAGATATCACACTTATTAATATTTATACACTGATCAGCAATGGGTAATATCACAACAATCAACAATCTCTTTAATCAATAGGAGTATGGGTGAGAAGAATAATGTAGCAGAGAATAACTTTGTGTGGGTTCAATGAAATGCAATGATATGAAATTAATGCAGCACAAAAATAATAACTTGATATGAATTCAACCAAAGACAATGGGCCTCATTTCAGGTTGGGCGGCCCGGAATTAACAGTGGCGGTAAACCCACCGCCACTGTTAATTCCGGACCGCCCGTTTCCCAAGTCCTGCAGGCGGGAGGTAATCTTCCTACCAGGTCTGACCTGGCGGGTTGAACACCTCCCGTCTGCTGGCAGACGTGGAAACACCGGCACCATCACGAGATGGTGCCGGTGTTTCCACTTCACCATTCCCATTGAGTCCTAAGGGACTCAATGGGAATGTGGATTTACACCATTCCACCTCCGGGATTCCCAGGACACCAGGGTCGTAATGCCCTGATATTTCCAGAAGTCAAGGAGGCGGAATGGTAATACGAGTCCGGCGGTAACCAGGCGGTTTTACCGCTGCGGTTACCGCCGGACTCGTAATGAGGCACAATGTAATCACTCTTTCCCCGTGTTACGACCCAATCCCCCCCCTAATATGCAATATGAAGAGATGGAATGAGGGCACACAGGTTTCAGGAATGTACAACAAACAAATGCAAGTTCAATCCCCAATTCCCCCAGCAAGCTTAGAGAACAGGAATGATTTAAACAGGTCAAATGCTTTTGAATGAGGCTTGTAATGAATGGAAAAAATGCTAAAAATGACTTTAATTCGCTAGATGGGATTCAGAACTAGTGAGAGTTGCTTTGGATAGGTTCAGGTACACACTAGCAATGATGTGTGAATGACTAGCAGATAGGAAACTGAATTCAGAAGTTGAATGCAAGAAATAGCAATTTTATATGGGATGAAATTGAGCCAAATGCAGAATCGCTGCAAACTTTTCAGCGCGTGAGAAATGCGATTAGAGAAAAACTATAAGGAGTTGGAGTGCGGTTCTTAGAAAGCTGAGGATGTTAGCTTCAATTTGACATTTAAATTTCGTTCCTAGCTTGTACGGTTCAAAAGGTACAGAGGTTTTAGTAAAGGTCGATTTTTCTCAAAATAGTCAAGATTTCAAAATGAAAGATGTGCTTTTGAAGATTAGAAATAAAGATTTCTTAACACTAGGGAGTCTATGGAGCCGCAAGCTACACGACAGCACACCCACCGATCCAGGGGCGCCCCCGGATGGTTTCTATCTGCCGAGAAGCTTGCCTTTCTCCAGCAAGTATATATTAGCGCAAAGATGATTATCACTACAATTATCACAGGATTATATGGATTAGAGAAGGATTCAGGATAGACAAAAGAGATTCTACAATGCAGTTCTGGATATGTTGGAATGGGTTGGATAGGATTACTTAAAACTAAGAGATGGCTATGGAAAGTTCTATGCTAAATACTCACAACTATGGCTTTGGAATGGAATAGGCCCGTCAGGATGTGTTTAAGGGTTTTGGACTGGAATCTGCTAGCCACCGGACAGGATTCAGGCCCTTGGTTCTGCTCTCAGCAAGGCACTCTGGTCTGCACGGCCTCCTGGACTGGATCTGGCAGGTTGGTTCTGGGTACAGCTCTGCTCTACTGGTATGGATCTCTGGGTTCTAGCAAGGGTTCTTGGCAAGAAGCAGCCAAAACAGCACAGACAGGCTGTTGGATTTGTGATGCCCCTTGGAAGTTTGGGGTTAAAATCAGGTTGCAAGATTCTAATGGCCAGCTTTTTGGATTGGGCCTTTTGCTTCAGGGTTCTGGAGTCTGGATAGTTCTGGAGTCTGGATAGTTCTGGATCTGGATTCTCCTTCAGAGCGCTTTGCCAGTAGATCAGTGATGGGTGAATGTGTGTGTCCCTGTGCCCTCAACAGTCTCTATTTATGTATTTCTCAAGGGGGTGGGTAGGCTGATTATACTATGCCCAACCCTCTAAGAAGCCGATAGGTCAGAGAATTTCCTCTCCCCTGATTTGAGAAGCAACAGTGTGTCATGATGTGTCATGATGTGTCATGTTTATGGTCCAGAGAGAAAACCCTCCCCTTTGTTTCTGTACAGTATATCTTATTTTTCACAAAAAGCATATTTATAATACACTAATTTACTAATACTACAAATTTACATCCCAAATTAAATAAGGCACGCATCTGTCAAAGTCCCATCTTCTGGAGAGCTTTGGTTCACAAATGACAGTTTTTCGCGCTTTTGGTCGGTTACTCAGTGTCAGTTCTGTACCAATTTTTTCACATACATGCTCATACCATCTGGGCATATTCCTGTAACGTTTCATATTTTTAACATTATCACAACTGCTACAAAGTCCACATTTTGATCATTCTGTCTCTGAATATCGCACAAGTTCCAGAGTAGTTTCTACTTGTGAGCCACATTTTTATTTTAATAACCTCTAAATTCCATATTTTTACCAGTTTGGCACAATTTTCTATAAGTTTTTTTCAAAAAGATATTGTTTGTGCTTTCTGAATAAACAAAACTGCTTGTCTCCGCCCCCAAGGTCTTGGCTGGGCTAGAGAGCAGCCCCAGGCCTTTCTGACTTTGGCATCTGGTTTCAGCCTACACCCGAATTAGCATTTCCTTTGAGTCCAAGGGAGTCTTTTGTTTCCTAGCAGAGCAACAGGCCAAAGTGCTCCTGCCTTTTCCTTTCACACCTCCCTGCCAGTTCCTTAGCAGAGAGCAGGTGAAAAGATTCCTTTGTTTGGGAGAAGGTGTGGAATGTCTTTGAAGCTCACTGTAGCTGGCTTTAACTTTGAAAACAATGTTTAAAATAGTCTTGTCCTAAAATACAAATTACATTTTTAACAAATATATCTACCAATCTCTTAATTCCAGCCTTTTTAAAACATAGTTTTGAATTGTATCTACCTCTATTGCTTCTGATAGCAAGTCTTTCCTTTTAATACTTTGATTTCAATGTATCAATTTGAATGACAGGTTAAGTAATCACCAGCGTCTGACAAAGGCGTGTAGCAGTACTGCGCCCATTTTTGACATATTCTTCCAAGCAAGCATCTTTAAAGGTGGATTTACTTCTGATCAAATATGTTTCTGCTGACATTGTGCTTAGGTGAATTCTTTATATACAGTGATGTTTCACACCCAGCAAGGAGGTTGGATCTCTTGTGATGTTTGGGAACCATGATTTTTGCACTTTCCACAATCAAGGAAAAACAGATTTTTAAACAGCTCTGTGTTTCTCTTGCAATGGAGGACTGCTTTTTCAAATAGTTTCATTTTCCTCTGTGGGCAGCCAAATGATGGGTTTTGGCAGTGGTCTCCTGTGTTGCCACTGACATAGGCAAAAGTGGATTGGCAGCCTATTTTTCAGGTTTTCCTACGCACTTCTGGGTGATTTGCAGTGTGCCAAATGCTTTCTGGCGGCCATTCTGAGGTTTCTGATGCAAGCACTGCGCAGTAATGTTGCAGGGCATGGACTAGTGGGTTAAAACATCCCACAGGTTTTCCGCTATATAAACTGTAACTTCTTGGGCGTGATGAGCTACGTGTCAGTTCAGTTCTACGGGACCATCTGATACCTTTTTGCATGTCATAAACCTTGTTTTACTTGCAAATGGTGCAGTGACCATTTCGTCTCTTGGATTATTTTTACTGCATGGGTTTTGAGTTACTATTCTCTTTACACCACCTATGTTATGTCCATCACATCGACCAGTTTACACTGTTTTGTCTCTGTGGGCCGCTGGGTGTGGACTGTGGCCATGGCCAATGGCTACATTGCTCAGGCCATGGACTTCAACTATGTCCCAGGCCTCAACAAGCCATCTGCAGGAGCCACTGGGCCTGGTCACTTTATCCTTGGAACAGGTGTGAGGGCTACTGTACTTTGGACAGAGGCCGCTTTGCCTGTGACATGGGCATCATCCTTTGCCCAGGGCCAACCAACCCACCAGAAGTATCCATTAGGTCTGGCTTGTGGCTAGGTGCCATAGCCACTTTACCTCACTTGTTGGTCCATGGATCACAGGCCATGGCCCAAGTAGATTTTCAGACTACATCTAACCCCTAGACCTGGTGAGTAGGTCGAATCATGATCTGTGCATCCAGTCCAGGTCTCTTCTGGGTCCAGACCAGGTCTAAAATGTGGGCTCACAAAAAATGTAGTTTGTTTGCTGTTTTGGGATCATATTGCACTTCCCTGGGACCGCCACACTTACCTTGGCTCAAGGGGGGGCACATGGGCCTACAATAAGCTCCTTCTTAAAAGATATTGCAGTGCAAAGCTTGCAGGACACACCATTAATTCTGTGAATCACACTGGCGACTGTTTAAAAACTTTTCCAAGCTCACAACAAATCAAATTGACTGTTTTGCCCCTTAATTGGTCCATGAATGATTCTGTGAACCATCCTCAAATATATTTGCAGAAACGAACACAAATAGGCAATTCGGTGCCCAGTATGCCATATGTGAGTCCACAGACAGTCTGGGTTAACCAGATATCACTGATTTATTTTTTGCTTGTTTTTGGGTATTTGTAAAAGATACCAGTGAACTGATGTCCCTCAGCAGCAGCTCGTGCAAGGTGGGCACAGCACTAACCATAAGGCATAAACCACTTTGGAGGCAGGGGGGGGGGGCTGCTGTGTTTTCTCCCAGACACATCGATGAACTGGTCCAGGCCACCATCTTTTCCCAGGCCACATCACTGATACAGCCTGGGTCTCCATATTCTCTACGGGCCCCTGCGATGATGCTGCCTAGGTCGCTGCTCGGCCCCAAGGCCGAACCATTAAGTGGCAAGGGGTTCCAAATCTCTGGTGTCACTCCTGAAGCAACTAAGCCCAATCGGTTCCTGGCATATGTGGCCGGGCACAAGGGGGTATTTCCATGGCCTGGGTTGCCGACGGAGGACATGCCCTAGGACTCTATGCCAGCTGCAGGTAGACAACATTGAGTAGGCTGCTGGTCACGTGACCAGGCCCTGCCACTCAGTTGCTCTGCCCACTACCTATTTAATCAGTCCTCCTTAGGCATCCTCATCAATGGCGTTCTCGGCAAAGGATGGGCTAAACGGGCGAAGACAAGGACCCCACCTGCTGTGCCTGTTCGGGCCTGATAGGGCCAAGTGCCTCGCCTGTTAAACTACATTTGAAATACATCACAATGTATCTTCTCCCCCCACAGCCAAACCCCACCTTCACTAGGGGTTTAATGGCCAAGTGCCTTCAGCAGCCCTGGCAAGCTACCCTAGGAAACCTCATCAATATTGCCTTTGCCCTATCCAACACCAACGGACCACATGCACATGCCCTCTCATGTTGATCAATGTTCCCTCAGCAATCGCTCACGCTGCACAGATCGCTGACCTCATCTCGTACAACAACTTTGATGCCCTGTTCATCACTGAAACAAGGTTTATCCCCTCCTCCCCACATGTTTTGCAATCCTCCTACCCCAAGTCTACTGCATCCAACAGGCCAAACAGCTAGGAAGGGAAGGAGGCGGAGTGGCAATCATCCACAGGAGCGATTGGCCATGCTCCATCATCTCCTCTCACAGAACAAGCTCATTTGAATCGCTCGCCTGCAGGTTCTCTCTATCACACAAGGAATCCATCACCATCCACCAGTGCTTTAAGTGGGGTAGGAAATTGAGGGGGGGGCCCTCGTTTGGGGGCGTGGCTTTCATTGTGGGCGTGACCTAAAAGTGCACAACTCATAGTAAGGTGCGCAAACAAATATATAAATGTATGTGAGCATTTATATGTTTGTATGCGTACTATTATGGTTTGTGTACTTTTCAAGCCATCTTTTATAAACGTAGCAATGTTACATATTTCTAAGTTTATAAAAGGTGGCTTAAAAAGTGCACAAACCATAGTAAGTTACGCACACTTGTGTGCTTACCTTACTATGGTTTGTGTACTTTTCAAGCCACCTTTTATAAACATAGACATTTGTAACATAGTTCTATGTTTCTAAAAGATGGCTTGACGTGTAAAAAATTCAAGGAAACTTTTATAAAGCGTTGATGACGGACAAAACCCAAGGTGGCTTTGTCGGTCGACAAAGCTTTATAAAAGATGCCTTGAATTGTGTACGTTTCAAGCCCTCTTTTTATAAACATAGAAATATTTCTAGGTTTATAAAAGATGGCTTGAAATGTACACAATTCAAGGCATCTTTTATAAAGCTTTGCCAACGGAGATAGACGCCTCAGGCTCTGTGATCTATCTGCTCTGAGCAGAGATCACTGAGCCAGAGGCGTCTTTCACCCTCTGCGAACCTGCGGGCTCTGTGGTCTAATCTGCATATTAGATCACGGAGCCAGTGGGTTGCGAGGGTCAGTCACCTGGGGAGGGCAAACAAAGGGACAGTAACTTCCTCTGATGACTCTGATGAGGGGTCATCAGAGGAAGTTACACTGACTGACAGAAGTGCCAGCGAGCCTCAGCATCGCTGTGGCTGGCTGACACTTCTGTCAGCTTGCCTGACATAATGGTGGGCGCATCTCCCGTTTCGGGTGCGGCCGCGGATGGATAATGCGTCCCACCAATTTTGGTTGGGACCAGGGGGCCCTGGCAGGGCCCCGACTCAGCCTCACCTACTGGAGACTGCTGGGACCCAGCCCTGGCAGCCCCCCGGCCCACTTAAAGCACTGCCATCCACCTCATCTACAGACCACCTCAAAGTCTTTCATTGCAGACATCTCCAACTCTCCTTTGCCAAAATAGCACATTCTAGTACTGTCTTTCTTGGTGATTGTAATGTGCCTGAGTCACAGGCTGACAAGCCCACTAAAAGCACGCTATTCGCACTGACCACTTCCATGGACCTTATGCAAATTGTTCTCTCACCCACGCACAGCAAAGGCAATACCCTAGACTTGGGGGTCATTATGGGTGTGCCGGTCTGGTAAAAATGCAGGATAAAATGCTGATAGTTCCGGTACCCGCATATTTACCAGACTGGCACACTCCGAGTTTGCCGGGTGGGGTAGTGAACCACCAGCAGGCCTCACCGGCCAGAAGTTCAGGCCCCTACCAGAAAGTAATTGCTGCAATCACTGACACCAGTATTACCGGTGCCGTTGATTGTGCCATTCATATTCCATGGAGTCCTATAGGACTACAGGGAATGGGAACTTACTGCCATTGCCGGCACCCGTAATATCCTGGTAATACCAATATATTGGGAGCGGGTAATGGTAAGGCGGGTTTGCCGGTAACCTGCTGGTAGTACAGGCATGTTACCGGCATACCCGTAATGAGGGCCTTTGGCTTCACATCATCCCCCTGCATCACCTGTGCAAACCATATCCCACTTGACTGGTCTGAAAACGCTACCATCCCATTATTAGTCACCCACTTGACTACGGCTCACAAAGGTCAGGCTAAACGCCCCCTCACTCAACGCTGCTCATTCAAAACCTTCCCAATCAATGAGCTGGAAGCAAACTTTGCAGACTTCCCCACCACTGGGAATGCCTCGGGCCTCCTAGAATTTTTCAGCAACTCTGCTATGAAACCAGCAGCTACTCATGCCCCCCTAAAATCCAGCCGGCCAAAGACCAAACCATTTGGCCTATTGTACACCTCTAGCTAGCCTCCAACAAATGCTCACAGACCCCTAGAGAAACTGTACGACATCCTTTCATTGCCTGCATGTTCATCCCCAGGCTTTTTAATGTGCACATTCCATCGAATGTGCTCATTGAATTTTATAGGGGGGTGGGAAAGGGCAGATAAGGGTTTGGGTGGTTGGGCAATAGCAAAAAATAAGTGTGGGAGGGGGGTTTGGGCGGGTACCCTTCGATGAGCACATTCGATGGAATGTGCACGTTAAAAAGCCTGGGGATGAACAGGCAGGCGATGAAATGACATGGAACCAGAGAAACAGTGGTTTAAAACCCATAATTTGGGAGACCTCACCCTCCTCAAATTACTGATTACTGAGGGCAAAGCTGCTTACTACTCTACCACCATTGTGGCAGCCTCCAACAGGAGCAAAGGCCTCTTTGAAGTAGTAAAGCATTGTTTCAAAACCCTCACCCGACCCCAAGGTACCAGTAACTCAGGAAAAATGCAATGGAATCAACACATTCGTTATTGAAATAATAGACTAAATCCGAGAGACCATTGAATCAACCTCTCACAGCATTAGCATCCCCTGCACCCAGCAAGCTCACTGCCCCTCTGGCCCAAATTCTCTCCTCTCTTTACACCGGATCTCCTTAAATGATTTCCTCCCTCAAAGCTACTTCTTATTCTGATGATATATTACTGGCCTCCATCATTAAACAAGAGACTGGGCTGGCACTCAATGCGCACCTCAGCATCATCATTACCTCCCTCACAGAAGGATCATTCCCGGACACCCCCAAAACTCGTCTCAAATGGCATCTTTTAAAAAACCAACCCTAGATCCAGATGACCTAGCCAACTACTGGCCCATTACGAACCTCCCGTTTATTGGCAACATCTTGGAAAAAGTAGTTGCTACACAACTACTCGCCAGAATTGAACAACTTCACATCCTAAATGACTATCAGTCAGGGTTGCGCCCCAAGTGTAGCAATGAGACAGCCACCATCCAGGTGGTGGATGATGCCCTCCTAATCATAGATAAAGGTGACTCATGCCTCATCGCCCTCCTTGAACTCTCGGCTACATTCAACACCGTCAAACACTGCATCATTTCATCTCCTTACTGACAGGATGGGATTCTCTGGCACTGTCCTGAATTGGTTACCCCTTACCTCTCCTCTCAGACACACACCAGGCTGTTCAAATGTACTTGTTGCATTGTAACCAACTACAGATATCCTGTCGATTCCTCCAAAGCGCCATCCTCTCACCAATCCTTTTTAACCTTTCCATGGAACCTTTTAGCACTCCCCTCAAAGATCCCAATATAGCCATCCAACAATACGCAACAATACTCAGTTGTACACAATAGTAAATAGTGCATAGGACATCATTCATCTCTGCACTGCTTAACTCAAACTAAACCCATCCAAGACTGAATTCGTCCTCATCGGTCCGCCCTCTAAAAAACAACTTGTCCAACAATGGCTCAATGATATGCACCTAGAAGGATTGGATCCACAACTCACAGACTCAGTAAAATCCTTAGGCTTCACCATTGACACTAGCCTGTCCTTTCAGAAACACATAGCCAAGAAGGCCCCAATAGCCTGGCTCAGAAATTCTACCCTTTGAAAAATCAAACCCTTCTTCTAGCCGCAGGACTTCCAGACCATAGTGCAGGCCCTAGTGTTCTTGCACATCAATGTGTGAAATGCTCTCCTGACAGGGCTCCAGGCTGCTCACCTGGCTTCCCTAAAAGCAGTGCACCATGCTGCAGCATGACTTATTACAGGAGCACAGACATTTGAATGAATTACCCCATCCTACGCAAACTACATTGGCTTCCACTCCAGCGAGGATACTGTTCAAGACTGCATGTATCATCTACAAACCAGTCATGAGTAGCACACCAGCGTACCTGGTGACTAAGTTTCATATAGCAGGTGGAAAACGCTCCTCCCGCATCAAAACGACAAACTGGCTTAAATCACAACTCGTTCGCAAAGAGAGGACCCGCAAACAATCCTTCTCTTGTCATGCACCCACCCTCTAGACCTCGATCCCGGTGTCGGCTCCGAATGCCCCAACAAATGTCCAATTTTGCAAATCTCTCAAAACATGGCTCTTTCAACAACACCTGACCAAGAACTAAATCCAATGGACGCACATACTGACCCACAGACCTCACAGTAATGCGCCACCATCAAAATATGGCAGCTCAAATGCTGGCTACCCACTATGATGAATCCTGCGTAGTCCTCACAAAGATCCTACCTAAAGTCTCTTCCCAGGTGGTCAGGGAAAGGCAGCTGCGACATGATCCCAACCCTCGGCGTGGTATTAGCTAGAGGATCACATGGGAGAAGGGCCCCAAGGGAATAGGAGGACTCCATTGGGAGAGATGTTTGATTTATTTGATTTGATTTGGAATTTATATTGCGCATATCCCCAAGGGAACCAAGCGGCAAACCGCATCTAGGCGCAGAGCTTATCTAAATTTCATGAGAGACCGTCATCATTAACATGATATTATTCAAACAGATATGTCTTTCGGTGTTTTCTAAAGGTTGTCAGGGATTCTATCTTCCTTAGATGATGTGGAAGACCATTCCATGCACGTGCAGCAACCACTGAAAACCGTCTGACCACCAAGTGGACAAACCTAGAGGTAGGAATTACCAATTGATTTAAGGCCATAGATTGCAAGGATCTACTGGGGGTATAGATTTGAATCTTATCCAATAGGTAGGAAGGTGCAAGGATGTGCATGCACTTAAAGATCAAACACAATAACTTAAATTGGATTCTTCGGTGGACCAGAAGCCAATGTAATTTCCTCCTGGATTCCAAAACTGATTTTTTCCAGGGCAGTGCAAACACTACACGTACAGCAGCCTTCTGTGCTACTGCATGACGTTGTAGCTGGTATTTAGGGCAACCTACCAGGAGGCTGTTACAATAGTCCAACCTGGCATTAACAAATGTGCCCACCACCTTTGCTCAATCGTTTTCTGAAATGAGGGGGATACGTGGTTTCAGTAATTTTAGCTGGAAATAGACTGATTTAACCATTTGGTTCACCTGCCGGTTATATCCCATATCTGACTGCCAGGTACACCCCAAATTCTTGACAAAGCCTGTGTACACCTAGGTATTGCCAAATATTGGTGGACAGGGGACCATCTGGACAGTAGTTCCGATGTTCTTTTTAGATCCAAAGATAATTATCTCGGTCTTATTAGGATTTAACTGGAGCTTGTTGTTTTTCCTTCACTCTCGTACTGTCTATGCACATTTTGGAGTATTGCCCACTGCCTCCATTGGCTGTTTAAGGTTGAGATAGATCTGTGTATCACCTGCATAGGAATGATATTGCAGATTAAACCATGCCAGAATTAATAGGAGGGGGTGAATGTAAAGATTGAAAAGGACAGGAGAAAAGGAGGAGCCCTGGGGTACTCCACAAATTGTGGTCAGCATTTCCGATAAAAGAGAGCCCATCTTAACCTGCTGTGTGCGATCACTCAGAAAAGAGTCAAACCTTGTTGTATTTATCTTCCTCAGAGGGAGCGTTTTCCATAATGCTAGAATATGTAATGCCTTGTTGTTAAAGTGAGGTTTCCTTTCCTAAAGTAATCCATCTTGTTGGTTGTTAAAACGGTCATAATCAACATAGGAAACTGAATCAATTATTTATCATGAGTAAGACATCCTGTCACAAGGTTGCCCACATTTATGGTAGTGAACACCCTTATAATCAACAAAATGATGATATTTGTGGACATCAGAACATTAATACCCTAATTTCTGATGAAGCTAACTCTCCTTTAAATTCGAACCAACCATTGAGCCCTTTTAAAACTCTTGTTGAAGATGTAATTAATGATAACAGTGAAGTGAGTATAGTTGAAGACAATATTCAGAACAAAAGAAGTAATCTGAACTTTGGGGATTTCAAGTGCCACAATGCCCAAAGTACTGGGACAAGGAAGAGCGACAAGGAGCTAATAGTAAGTCTAATGACCCACACCTGAGTGGGACCTTTGAATATTTAAGTCCCCCTCAGGTGCAGGCCATTAGAAGAAGCAGGAGGTGGAGTGGTTGCAGAGACTCCACATTGCAGTGGAAGCAGAAGGAGAAAAACAGAAAAGCCGGAGCCGCAGCTATTTTTGGAGTGGTGACTGCCCCGAAAGGGTCTCTAACCTTGATGGCCTTCCCGGTGGGAAGAGTTGCAGTGAAAATCTTTCTCCCTGGAGAGAGAGGCTCTCCTTATTGTAAGTTGTACTCCTGTGGCAGGTGACCAATGGTGAGTTCACCAATGTTGGGTAACCCCGGTACGCTCCGTGATTGCCCAATGGCCACTATTAGTAATTTTGAATACCAAACTGAGGTAAAGAAGATGAAGTGGCATGATAAGCACTCGCTGAACAGCCCAAAGAGGAGGAGGAGAGGTTATAATTGTTACCATAAAGGCTGACGTTATTGCCAAAGCCAAGAGAGGGCGATACTAAGGAAAGTTAACAATAACCATCATTGCCAAAGCCAAAAAGGAGCAATTCTGACGTAAGCTAATTATGACCATTGTAGCTAGAGTGAGGAAGCGGCAATAGCTTAAAAAAAACCTCAACAAGCACTGTTTAAGCCAAAGAGCAGCAAGTGTGATAGAGAGCCATTGCCAACCTTTGTTTGATGTAAAAGTGGGAAAACAAGAGTGGCAGGAGAGAAGCTCTTCTGATGGAAATCATTCAGGAGGAGAGGAGCATAACTTGCATTGCATGTGGCAATCACCGGAGTGGAGCAATCCGCACCAATGTGTATAACATCTTACTAGAAGAAGTAGTAGATGCTGATGTTGTTGAAAGAAAAAACACTTTACTAAACTGTTTGAAGAAAACTTTACTACAGAAGTACTTGTAGTAGTGTTAGGAGCATTTAGTCCTGGCAGGTGAGTATACAAGGGCAGCAACCTTTTAGTGGTAGTCCTGGCAGGTTAGTGGACCAGTAAGAAGTTATTGAAGTACTGTGTTGTCGTTAAAGGCTGTGAAGAAGAAGAAGTGGCAAAACCACTAAGGTGTTTTTATGAACTGTTGTGGAAGCATCCGGACAAAACATTGTTGTTGATACAAACGTATTGTGGAAGTGTTTTTTTTTCCATTAGAGGAAGAAGTTGTATTGAACTCTTTGCTACATGTGGAGAGATAAAGACTTGTCATCTAGTTGGACTGTTGGTCAAAATTCAAGTGAAAGACTTTTGGAGCAAGAAGAACTTTATAATTAGAACTTGGTTACAAAACAGAACTTTTTTATTTGGAACTTTTGATTGAAAATCCTGCTTGGAATATGGTCAAGGGGATCCAACCCAGGTTACAAGGATATACAGTTATTAGGTTTATGTTGGCAATAACTGTTACTTCTGTTATATTTGAATTGCATGCATTTCCTTTATGCATTTGAAGTATGTGTAATTGTGAGGGACAGATTCTTTTTGTTAGGGTGTTTCCTTTAGTTTATTTTGATAGGCAGGGAAATCCTTTTTAGGTTAGGGATGGTAACGCATTTGTCACACCCTTTTGAGTTAATCAAATGGCCTCTTATGTAAAACCTTAACCAGGTTGTGCGCCTCAGATTTCGGACCCCTCACACCACGCTCTGTACAGCGCCCAACTTCACTCGAGCTAGGGCCGCGTGTTAAAAATAAAAATAGAAACAACAAAAAATCAACAGTTTTTTGCTACTTGCTAGTCCCTCTTATACCTTTTCAATGTTGTTTTCTTTTTCCTGCATTCCAAGAGCCAGACCAGTCCAATGTCCTGGACATCTGGATGATGACCCTTCCATTCTTCTTTGACTTCAACATTCTATGTGCCTCTTGGGCTAGTGGCACATACCACTGCTAGAAAACAGAAATGTAGGTGATTCATGAAGCATACACACATTTTAAATAGACATTATTTTAGCAATCCCCTTTCTGTGTGTTTCTTTATTTTTCCCCTTCAGAGGTGTCATCCCAGTATGTACCCATAGATATGCTGGCCGTAATTGTGTCAGGGGTTATATGTAAATGTAGTGCTCTGTTCGTTTTTCCATGGTAATTAGTTAAGGTGACCTGTCTACTGTGCCAACCTCCTTCTTGGCTTCGTTCCCTAATCCATTTCCCCTGCTTGATATGCTTCTCAACGTTGCCACTTACATGCTTTGTAATCATCACCAGTTCTCTCCCACCTCCAAACTCCTCCTCCATGCTGGATGACTTTCCATCAAACACTGCTTCTTCTTTAGAATTCCTACTGTTTGATTTCAAATCTCTCCATGGAATTGCAAACCCCTACCTGACACTACCTCACCTTACTCTCCTCCATGTGCCCTTTGCTTTAGGTAACCCCATAAGCCAAGTGGGTTGTGTGAAAAACCACAGGGTTTTCACAGCCTAGTACCTGGGGATCCCGTACTCAGGTGGCCAGGGAAACGCCATCGCTTTTGGAGCCTGACCCTGGGGGTGGACAAGTGAGGGAGGATCACCTTGGTAGGAGGTCCTCCAGGAGTGGGGGTGAAGCACCTGATGGTGAGACATGGTATCCCCCTTTTTCTTTAACCCATCTAACCCCTATCACTGCTTATTCTATGGGAAACTACAGCTCTGATAATTCCTCCCCACTTTACACTGAAAACACTACTGAGTTGAAGAAGATGAGGAATGAGGCTAAGAGGATTGCCTCTACTAACTTGCAATTGGCTCTGTTCCTATAATGAGATCAGGCAGAGCCAGGCATGTAGTACAAATTACATAAACCTGCCACTTGTTAACACTCCCTGTCAGGAAAAAAGGTGGCATGCACACGAACACTCTGAGCGAGGCTGGGTGTGAGAAGGAACATCTCTTTCGGGGCTGATGCGAACCAGGTTATGGAAGTTAGAAGGCCAAGGGGCTGATCAGCTGCTGTGGAGAACAAGAGAGAGCCAGGTGAGAATTCCATCCTTTCGGAAGCCGGAAGCGTTCCACGACCGAAAACGAGTACACAGAAAAGAAAAACCTTCAAAGTGCTTCCAGGCGGCCCGCTACCCTCCTGGGTGAACGATGGAGTTGGGGAGGAGCAGAGTAGGTGTTGGTAGCAGCCTTGACTGCTACGGGAAAAGCTTTGAAGATAGAAACCCAATTAATGCGACCAATGAGTTATCGAAGGCAAACAAAAGCCCAGTTTGTGTTAAGAGCAAAAGAGGCATGTAACAAGAGTTAAAGGTTGCGCATGTGCCGATAAAATGCATAATGAAGAGAAAGATGATTGAATGCTGAGAAAAGTATACAAAGTAACAGAGTGGTCCTGCGAAGCGGAATCACACATTCAAAAGTCTCTGTGAAATGTTCTGAGTTATGGAAAGCAGGAAACGAAGGCAAGAAAGTAACCACAATCCCGAACGAGAGTTGATTGAATGAAAAGCAATCTATATGAACTTTGAAAATGGCCAAGAGTGCAAAAGTAAGGAGGACATGAACTTTGAAAGATGCCAAGAGGGCAAAAGTAAAACTACAAGTACCAAGAGGCATTGGTATTGCGTGTGAACTTTGAAAGATCCCAAGAGATCAAAAGTAAAACTACAAGTACCAAGGAGCATTGGTGTTGTGAAGGTTGTTGATTGTCAAATTCTTTAAAAGGAGGTCGAAGTGGTCATGCAGAGGTCTATGTGAAATCCTTGCAGCGTCGAAAGTCTTTGACTATAAAATAGATAAGGATAGAACATGGGGAAGGGGACCCCCACAAAGAGAAAGACAGGCTCAAGCCCGGAAGAGGGAAGCCTGTAATGAACCTTGGTAGAGTGAAAGTTAAGTGTGAAGGACAGAACGTGGGGGAGGAAACTCCCACAAAGAGAAAGACAGGCTTGAGCCCGGCGGAGTGAATCCTGTGCTGAACTGTGATGAAGTGACGAGTTGAATATTAAAAGAGAGGCAAGCTTGAGTCCGGCACAGGGAAGCCTGTGTTGAATAGTTGCAAAGTGAAAGCCAAGAGCAGAACTGTATATTTGTGATAAGGCAGATGACGCCTAAAGAATTGATTAGACTGTCAAAAGCTTGAAGCCCAAGCATGAACTGTTAAATTGTACCAGAAAGCCAGAGTGTGCAAGACTGATAGAATTGTGCCCTCTACCTATCCTTTTAAAGAAACTCTCGAGACCCCGTGCTTCTGAACATGGGGAATGGAGTTGTTACCTAAGCTATTCTGACATTTCTTTTAAGACACTATTTTTCCTTTTCTGTATTCCCGTTACACATTTGTCATTTGAGAAGGAGGGCAAGGTTAGGTTTTCTAAGTGAAGGCCTTTTTATTTTGACTAGACTGACTTGGACTCATTTGTTTTTCATGTAATGGTCGAGAGTACTCCAATTTTAGAGTTAGGGCCAGTTAGGAGTTTCACCAACCCCGGTAAACTACAAAATAAAGGTTTTCAAAACTTGCATCTATTGTGTCTACTGTTGATACCATGCCTTCCTTTCAGGTGAGACAGAGAAATCAAAGAACAGAGGTAAATAGGGGCAAGAGCCTAGATACATTTGAAGACAAGACAAAGAAAATTTTATTTGCTACAACGGTGGGCTGGAAGCCATTTAAAACAGGTAAGATAAGATGAAATATGTGCAGAGGGATGAAGACCGAACAGAATCCTGACTGCTGAATGCAGGATATAGCGAAGGGGAAAAATGACATATGGCCTTATCACGAGTGGGATGCCACCCAACTTTATTTGCATTTGCGCCCACCCGTCCGCGGTATTACGACCAGATAGCGGGTTGGGTGCTAACCATAACTCCCCATACTCCAGTTTTTGGCCACAATTACTGCATGGTGATAACACCAGTGGTAATTATGCCAAAAATTGGATTTGTTACGGTGTGTTTACCCCCAGATCTGAGCTTGGGGTAAACACACTAGCCTCGAGATTGGGCGGACCCTTCAATGGGACGGTAACACCATTACCACCGCATTTAAGGGCTACCTCCCAACACGTGATGAGGCCCTATAGTTAGGTAGGCCAACATAGAGTGCAGAGCAATAATAAAGGTGAGAGAGAACCAAAGACAGGAGAAGAGTTTTGGTAGAAGAGAACGTGGCACATTTTGCTCATATTAAACAGATGAAAATAGAAAGAGCAACAAACAGACGAGAATTGAGGTTAAAGGGAGAAGGCGGGGTCAAAGATGACTCCCAGGTTCCATGCTTCCGAGGACAAGGGAAGGTTCAGTGGAGAAAAGTAAACAGATAGTGGGGGAATAATCTTAGAGGAAGTGGGAAAGAACAATATTTCAGTTTTCTTTGAGTTGAGGCCTAGAAAGCGGGAAGACATCCAGACAGAGATAGCAGACAGATAAGAGGATAGCTGATTATGAATGGAGTCTGAAAAATAGGAAATGAGAGAACAATCTGGGTATCATCAGCGTAGAGGTGCGTCTGAAACCCGAAACTCGCAATTAGAGCAGGGAGAGAAGAAGTGTAAAGAGAGACGAGAACAGGGCCAAGGACAGACCCTTGTGGGACACCGTGAAAGAGTGGATAGGAACAAGAAGACGAGCCTGTTGAAGGAAACAGAAAAGGTGCGGTTAGACAAGTAGGAGGAAAACCAATTGAAGAACCTTATGTTGAGGAACCCAATGTATCATGTTAGTCCGGAGTGATTTGTTTCCTGTTTGTTAGTTATTTGGTGAATGTGCACACCATGTGAATACATTTTCTTAGTTATGTTGTTGTATTGATTTGTGTTCAATAGATGTATAGGAATTGTCATTTCTATAGCTGGTGGATGCTGTTTAGAGACACGCCAGTTTATGTGTTCACTTTTATACAGTTTATATTTCTCATGGTCAGTTAAGGTTCCAACAATGCTTGTTCACTTTTGTGCATGAACTATAATGAGTGTTTACACCGTGATCAAGTAATTTTCAACTTTTGTAAACTTTAAATTTGTTTACTTAGTAATCTCTACTTTTTAATTTTTTTGTATTGGTTTTGAAATGATTGCTGTCTTTCCCTTGACAATTACTCTAAAGGGTTCCTTGTTCACATTTAGTCCAACGAGTGTTGCTGTAACATTGCTTGTGTATTGCGATTCCCTAAAGTATGTGGTTCATAGCTATTAATATTGCACATAGAACTATGATATCATGTAAAATTGTTTTTTTTGTATGTTTTCAATGTTGTCAAACATATTTATTATTGCTTTTATGAACGTTTATCTTGCGTGTTTTTGAAAATCTACAATGTAGGCCATGCCATCATTGACCAATCCGAATTCTACATTTATATTACTATATAATATAATTCATACTTGAATTCAGATGTTTAAGGTACTATCAAGTCCAACTGTCCTTTATACTGTTTGCTCTAAATCTTTTTTGTCCTTCTGTTCATTCATTTTACTGGTTAGCCTATCCCTTAAGATTTGTTCTATCTATTTGAATGCAATTATGAGTTGAATATGTTAAGGTATAATGTCTGTATTGTATTATTTACAATCACCCAGGGTGGACATTAGGCATACTTGGTTACCTTCTTTAAATGAGTTGGTGTACATGTAAAATGCAGCAACATTTTTGGTATACTAATTTAGTATTACACTCGTTTTTAACAAGCTTAGCCTTTTCTCTTATTTTTCTACTCTAATGTCTTTTAGTATGTTGCTGTATTGTTCAACTTGGATTGGGGCATGCTTTGTGTCAGCTGAAAGTATTTAAAGTAACTTCACAATTTAATGCTTGAAATACTGACTGCCTAATTACTGGTCTTAATTGCAATAGGCCTACTAATCAAATTAAATGTCAAGCTCATGCATTCTTGAGATTTCATGAAATCCTAAGACTGTGAATTCAGGCATAATGTTGGGGACTATGCGGATCTCATATTGTAGGAGTGCTTTCACGTGTTTTATTATTGCTATATTCTATGGGTAATTCTATGGGTAACAAGACTGTGCAGTATGATTCCACCAGTGTTATAAGCATTGATGCATTTAGGGGAAGTTACTGCACAGGCGAATTGATTAGCAGATCTTTCCTATGTGAAAGTTGGTATGACTTTCAGCAAGTAGCTGACGCCTATACTGTGTTGGCTACTAACAGGTCCAAGTTTGGATTTTTGTTTGGTGCGTTCTGTCACAAAGCTGAGTGGGGGTCAATGAGATGCGTACAACAAGGTAGCAGGTAAAAGGGGCTTTATTTGTAAGTAACAAAAGAGAAGGGGTTCAACTCTAATATATAACAGTATACCTTATCCTCGAGTGAAACAGATAGCAAGGAAACAGCAGGATGGTTTTCTCTGAGATTGGAAACAAGTTAACAATAAGTCACTTTCTGGAATCAACAGTCGCAAGGTTTGAGTACCCCTGCTCGGAAATACATGGGGATACTGCCTCACATTCTGTCGGTGGTATTTTAACTGCAAGAAAACACTTATTTCCAAATGTCCTGTAGTTATCATCCTTTTCTCCACTAATGGCGTGTTGGGCTAGTTCTCACTATGATGTTCAGAGTGCTGAGATATCATCATACAACATCCACGTAAATGCACAGGCTAGTGAGAGAGTGCTACCACATTCCTATCCCCCTAGAATTAATTGAGTGCATCACATTTCCTGCCCCCAAAATCCATCTTAGTGCGTCTCACATACTACCCTCAAAATCCATCTAAGTGCGTCGCATTACCTACCCCCAAAAATCCATCCGTGTGCACCAATTTTCCAACCCCAAATAATCCTGAGTGCTTTTTGGCAATCCCCTTAGATATTTGGCATGCAAAGGGCAACCAGTATTGGTCCCCTAGAAGTGCCCCCATGGCAGGTGCAAGGATGGTACCCCAGTGCATATTTCATGTCCTGAACGGCTGTCCTGAAATCTTTAATTGGGAAGATACACGCTACCATCAGACTGTTAGTTGTTGTATACTGGTAGCCTGAGCGCACCAGTCAGAGCGAGAGTGGTCTGGGGTTGAGCAGGTAGGCCCAGTGCAACAACAGCCGGCATCCACCCATGGCTTGAGTATAAGAGGTTGTCCGTGATTGATGTGTGTATGGGGTGCTACGAAAACAGTCGGAATCTGCTGTAAACGTGACTTATTGGTGTTTCGCTGAGAGTGAGGGTCGTGCTTGTGAGTGAAACTATGGTGATGGAAATGAGTTGGGGAAGAGGATTTCAGGATGTAGTAAGGAATAGGCAAGTTTTGAAGGCTTTTCTGAAAGAGAGGTGGCTATCAATGCAGCTCTGACAAAGCTACTTACGGGGTACCAGTGGTCCCGAGATGAATATCGTTTCTAAACCATCAAACAGCCCCACAGCGCTAATACACAAGAAGAGATCCAGACACATTAGAATAACAAGCAAATTATAAACCTCCTTGTCCAATTTTGGTTATGTGGACGGAACAGCAGGCTTATCTCTGAAAGGTCATGGGTCATTGGTTAGTTGCAGCCTAGCGAAAATACAATTATTAACCAACGATAAAAGGGACTGTCCAGTCAAGGTTGTATCAAAAATATCTGCTTTATATCACAACAGACAGTTCTAGCAACCCTCCCTGTAAATGAATGCAGAGGACAGACAGTTTCAAAGAAGGAAAAGGGATGCACTCTGGATGCTGACTGGAGGGTAGTTGGTATGATTACTAACCACAACAGTTGAAGGGTTCTTGGCTTCAGCATAAAGGGATAAATGGGTCTTAACATGCCTCTAGGGGCCTTCTGTGAAGGATCAGAGGGACAGAACCACAATGTACCTTGTGCTGTAGGTGTTCTTGGTGCTCGACAGCATTGAGTTGGCTTCAGGGTGCTTTGCAGGTTTCTGTGACAGAGTTTGAAACTCGAGTCAGCTGCGGGTATCAGGCGGCAAGACGGTTCGGCGAGCAAAGCTGGATGAAAGGCTGCAGGCTGTGCTACACGGCTGCTCTGGGTCAGGATTCATTGTCTCAGTGCTGATCGGCATCTTGGAGGTCTTTAAGCAACAGTGGCATGACAACAGTCAGCGTTGCCATCGGTTCCAGATTGAGGAACTTGACTGGCTCAAAAATATCCTTTAAGGCTGACGTCGATAGATGCTTGTCGACTGCTTCTTCAATGGGCTTGTGCCATCCTTTAAGGCGAATGGCCCACAGCTGTGGAGTGTGTTGCAGGAAGCTGCCTTTTCCTTGGCTGTAGGGTCAGAGACATTCTGGCACTTCCTATCCAGGAAGCTTGCTGCAGAGCCCAGCAGGGCACGCTGTGTGCTGCATGCGTACTGGTTCTGGAGTGGCTGGAGGGTCCTCTGAGTTCTGTATCTCCCTCTCTCACCTGGGAGATGTTTAGGGGAGGGATCATGCGCCCTTCTTTGGAGGTCCTGGCCTAGCGTCACTGGCGGTCGCTCTAAGGCAGACTGCACCTTCAGCCAGGGTCCAAAGATGAGTTCTTTTTTCTTACTTATTGTTGTCTTCAGCTGATCTGTCAAAAGAGGGACTCTGCCTTCTTTTAAAGCCAAGTGGGCCACAGTGATTTGTGTAGGCTAAGCCTACCTTACTAAACCAATCTGGAGGTCCCTACCAACAATCTTCTGTATGCGTGAGGTCATAACCAGCGTGCTTTGCAAAAGGAAAGGTAAGGGGGTGAAAACAGCAAAAGGTGTGCTCCAGAACTTAAATGGCAGAAACCTTCGCTCAGCAGAAAGAGCTCTGGATAGACTCCCTTGTGAAAATTTGGCCAGCAGGAATGTTCATGATAGTAGATTTACGGTGCCAGCGTTCTGCATGTAGCGTACTGTTGACCTCAGTGGGCTTTCTAAAGATTTTGGTTTCCATCCTGCCATGTGAGATGTAAATCGTGAGATCTAAAAAGTTAATGGATGTATTATCACTCTCTCCAGACAGGTTGATACCAACATTTTTAGTATTCAGATGATCCTTGAAAGCAGTGAAATCGTCAGAGGTGCCCCTCCAAATAATAAGCACATCATCTACGTAACGCTTCCAAAGCACCAAAAGTATTCCCATTGCACTGCATTGTAAGATGCGTTGTGCAACATGAAAAGCGTATCCAAAACACATAACATGTAAAAAGAAAAAGGGAAACAGTTTGCCAGTACTGACAGTCTGAAGGACTAGTCAGTTTCCCCATTATAAATGAGCAAAAGGCTAACTGAAGGATTCAGTTCACTGTAAAAAATCAGGACATGGTGTAAAAAAAAATCAAAACGTTTGGGGGTCCATAGAATATGGAGGACAAGTTGCTCCAAGAGAAAACTTTCCTAACATCTACCCCTTGTCTTCCTTCGTATATTTTGTGAGGGTGCTGTGTACTTGGGCTGTTGTGGCTGACCCTGTGAACCAATTTGAACCTGTCGGGGGTGTACCTGGCTGTGTACAAGGCGTTATCCGAAAGGGCCACCTATTTTATGGAAATCCTCTGTTTTGAACTGATCTGACCTAGTGTTTTGAGTGTGCGATGATGCTTTTTTAGGCCTTTTACAGGGCTTTATCTAGGTTTTTCCAGGAGAGCCTTTGTTTTTGGCTTTAAACCTCTATTCCTCAGCCATGCATGCCTTTTGATAACCACTGATCCTGCTATTTGTCTGCCAGCAGTTTCAGACTGCTTTTGATCAATAACATTTACAAAATGTTGTCCATGTGCTAAAGTCCTTTTGAATGTTCCCTGTATTTCCTCAGGCATGTGTGGCTAGGCTCTCCATTTCATCCCATTGCGATCTGTTGTACCTGGCCATTATCGCCTTAGCGTAAGCGTTAGCGATTCTAGTGCTGTATGCTGTAGACGTGGCCCTTCTTTTCCCCAGAGTATATATGTGATATATGTGCCTGCTTTCTTTATCTAGTAGATATTCTGTGATTGCCATTGGAAGTGTTGCACTCTTTCGTGTTGTAGTTACTACTAATGAATCGGATAAGCATAGGGGATCAGCAGGCGAGGGTATATATTTTTTCTCAACCATGGTCTTCACTGGCCTATTGGAAGCTGGTTTTAATAGAGGGGTTAATCTCTTTCTTTATAGCATCTAATAATTGCATGCAGTGAGAAACCTGTTTCTTCCCCTCTAATACAGCCTCCATGAACTCTACTTCTTTAGTAGATTCTTGTGCCAGAATACCAAATTTTAGTGCCGCCCTCGTGACAAAGTTTGAGTACAGGAAAATGTCTTCCATAGGGGATGTCGATACTGGTGGTTCTTCATCTTCTCGTGAAGGCATAGTGTAATCATCAGGATCCATGTACTCTTGAGGGTTTCGGTGTGAGTCAAAATCCTCTGAGGTCCTGCATGCTCTTGAATCCTTGCCTTTTTTCAAGGAGTCTCCTCTTGTGTGGGCAGTGAAGCCCTCTCTGTAGGGTGTTCATGGCTCTACATAAAGGAAACAATTTTTACCAGCTTCCCAAAAACGTCTTCATGGACCTCTCTTTTCTACCCCAAGTGTTGTCCCTCGGCGGCGGAGTGGCTGTAGCCTGACTCGCAGCATCTGAAATGTCTACTTCAGACCTATCGCCTTCATAGTCATCCCAGTCCTCCTAAGTCTGAGATGTCCACTAACTTTATTTTTCACCAATCCCCAAATGGGGCCCGACCCCTCTGAGTAGGTCTGCTTTTATGTGGTGGATATCAATATTTTGGAGGTGTCCTTGGCCTTGTGTGTTTATGTTTACACTTTTCGTGTCATGTGTTGTAGTACTCAGCATGTGAGTAGTTTTGCCTGTTTTCGACACAGACAAGGATCCTTTCATTCTATTTTCTCAATCAGCGTCATGTTTGCATTTTCATGTTTTTGTTTGAGTCTTGCAGCCTCTCAATTGCCAGGGGACTTCTCCCTAACTTCTTTTGATGAGGTGTTGGAGCTGGGGGGATCGGCTGTAAGGATTTCCCTGCCGGTGTCTCTTTGCGTGGCTGTTGTGGGTCAGTCTCTACCCCTGTGTGAGAAACCTCAACTTCGAGTGCCGAACGATCTGTTGTTGCCCATTTTAGATTTATGCACATGTCTGACGCTGGTTCTACAGTGGGAGTGCCAGTTTGTGGAGTGTGTGAGGTTTCTTCTTGATCAACTGCTATTAAACTGTCTTCTATGTCTTGCTTGGTCCTCTTGATGTTATCCACTGACTCATATTCCACAGTGAACTGTGGTTGGTATAAACAGTCAGCGTTTTATTTAGCCATGCATATTTTCCACAAAAAGGTATGTATTTATTTTTTGTATTTTATTGCATTTGTAAAGCACTTAATGCCTAAGCACTTCACAGAAAGCATCAATAACAGTACAAATGTAGGAAAATGTTAATCGAACCAATCAAATTGAGAGAAGATCAGCTTTGAGAGGAGATTTAAAGAGAGAAAAAGATAAGAGGAACCACAACGGGAGAGGGAGGGCATTTCAGTATTTGAGTACAAGCAGAGCGAAGGAGCGAAAGTGAGAGGAGGCATAAGGGGGACGAGCTGCAACCAAGAGCAAGAGAGGTTGCGAGTGAAGAGAATGAGAAGGTGTGTAAAGAGAAATCAGGGAGGAGAGATAGGGAGGGGCAAGACTGTGGAAACATTTAAAGACAAGGCAGAGAAAATTGATAAGAAGACATGCATCGAATGCCAGCCACCGAAGTGAGCTCAAAGCAGAGGTGATAGTCATAGGGAGATAGAGTACAGAGAACACGAATAGAAGAGTGATAGATAGAATGGAGAGGGTCAAGCTGGTAAGCGCAGAGGCCAAGGAGAAGACTAGAACAGTAGAATAGCCAAGAGAAAACTAAAGAGATGAGAATTTTAGATGAATGAAAAGTTAGAAACTGACAAGCCTTCTGGATATTGAATAGATGGAAAGGGCAGGAGCGGGAGATAGAGGAAATATGAGAAGAGTAAGAAAGCAATGAGTAAAAAGTGACCCCAAGATTATGAGAGGTGGAAGAAATGGGAACAGAAGGAGGGGGAAAACGGATATAGAAGGGAGGAAGAGGAGGAGGAATGGTAGAAGCAGGAAAAAAGAGAACCTCAATGTTTGAGGAAAAAGAAGAAAACTATGAAAAGATCTACGATTCTTTGCCGTGAAGATGAGAGGAGAAACCAAAGGAAGATATAATCTTACCCAGGGGAGAGGTGTAAAGGGAAAAAAGAAAAGGGCAAAGGACCAGCCCAGGAAACTGAGAAGGGTGCGGCCAGAAAGACAAGAATGGAACCAATCAAGGACAGAGTCATTAAAACTAAGTTGGGAGAGACAAGAAAGGAGGATAGAGTGGTCTGGCCTCTCTTGGCCCTCCTCCTGCTCCCACCTGCGAGGTTAAAAACCTTGGGTCATCTTTGACTCCACTCTCTCCTTCTCTCCTCACATCTCTGACATCTCCAAAAAGTCACACTACCAGCTGCACCTCCTAAGAGATATTCTTCATTTCATCTCCTTCCCCCAGAAGCTCACTGTTTCCAGAACTCTGATTCTCTCTACTCTGGACTATTGCAACAGCCTCTTTTTAAATCTGCCTGCCTCTACTCTCTGCCCTCTGCAACTCATCCAGAACAGGACTGCAAGACTTGTCCTTGGCCTCAAGCCCAGGGATTGTATCTCTTCAGGACTGAAATCCCTGCACTGGCTCCCAGGGGCTGCGAGGATTAAGTTCAAAACCCTCTGCATTGTCCACAGGGGCTTCTGGGGCTTGAGGCCCCAATACCTTCAACTCTCTCTTCCTAAATATCTTCTTTCTTGAGCTCTTCGCTCATCCGCCTCCAACTCCCTCAGGGTCAATCGCTTCTCCAAGCAACGAGTTGGTGGTAGATCACTTTCTTCTGCTGGGGCCTCCCTTTGCAACAGCCTCCCTGCCTCGAACGTACATTCCTTCTTGGATGGTATAACATAATTTTATCAGCCAGGTATGCGGGTGCAAGCCCTTTCAGGCATTTAAAAACTAAGCATGCCATCTTAAATTTGATTCTATCCTCCACCATCAACCAGTGGAGGGATGTCTGCATTGATGATACATGATCCCGTTTCCTGAGATTCCCGATTACTCTGACTGCTGCATTATGCGCACTTTGGAGTCTATTCATTTGTTTGTTTGGGATTCCTTCTAGCAAGTTATTGCAGTAATCCAGGTGGGGGTTAGTCATTGCCCCCACCACAACTACCCTATCTTCCATCGGAATATAAGGGAGTATATTTCGTAGTGATCGCAATGCAAAATTGACTGTTTTGACCTTTGCTTCCACCTGAGTCTCACTGCCCAGGTTCTCCTGCCACCAGCAGCCTAGGTGTTTAACTTTTTTGGCATACTGCAATTGATCACCTAAAATCAGTGGAGGGGGGCTGTGTCTCTCCAGCAGCATTTTGTTCTTTGGGCCGAACAATATAATTTCCGTCGTGGCTGCATTTAGCTGTAAATGATTGTTAGTCATCCACTCGTTAAGTTCTTCCATACACTGGTTGATTCTCTCAAAGGCATCCTCACTATTCTGGACTTCAATATATAGCTGCGTATCATCTGCATATGAGTGAAATAGCAAGCCATACTTCTTGAATATTTTAAAAACTGGGCAAAGGGACAGATTAAAGATGAGGGGGATAAGGAGGAACCCTGCGGAGACCCACATTCAAGCTCCACCATTTGTGAGGTGAAGCCATCCAGTATAACCCCCTGAGATCTGTCTTTGAGAAATTATTCAAACCATTTTACCACCTGTTTAGATGCTTTTTCCACCTGCCCGTTGCATTGTGCCATTATCTGGTGATTCGCGGTGTCAAAGCCTGTTGTATACTATAATGTGAGAGAGGAAGGGTGTCTAATAATGCTTGGGTCTTAAAGAACAGATCCAGTTGGCCAGTCGGGACTCGAAGTTGGGAGAACAACACCTCTTTTAGTGTGGATACACAATCAGAATCAAGGAGTTCAACAATTCTACTTTCCCCTTCTGGTGGTACAACAATTACCAGCATGGACTTCAATTTTTATCAATTGAATCAAATCCCACCCTGACACCATATGAAAGGAAGGCATGGGATCAAACAAGACTGACACAAGCGATCACAGTTCAAGGGAATTTATTAAACTGTAAAATGGGTGAGATAAACACCTAATCTAAACCTAAATCTAAGATGGGAGCAAGCTAAGACCATTAAATAATAATAATAATACACTCCTAGTGGAGAATAGTCAAATAAAAAGGGCCTATACAAAAATAAAACTATTGCCAATCCTTACTGCTATGTTACAAAAGAGTGTGGGATAATGTTCATGAGAAAAGAAAGAAGTGTTCACAAAAAGATAAGTCAAGATGTTATGGCCGACGTCTTCCTTCCCCACGTTTTTAGCACGGGACAAGGCGGGACTTGTGAGCACAGCACAATCCTGGGCTTCTCTGTCATGAGTTTACAGTTCCTTTTCTCTATATCAGGGCCTTCTGTGCTCAAGTCTCTTCTCATGCAAGCTCTCTTGCTTCAGAGGGGTCTGATATGCCAAAACAACAAAACAAACAGTTCCTTCTGCTATTTGTCAGAGGGCCTAATATTCCAAAATAGCGAAACAAACAGTTTCTTCTGATAATCTTCACATCGGGTGGTTATCCTCCACCCTTGGATCCCCCTCAGCCAGGCTCCAATCCTTCTCTCACTCATTAGCCCGGGTTCATATTTGTTGTCACAATGTTGTTCACTGTCTCGGGAGGATAGCTCAGGGGCAACATGCTCGACTTGGAAGCAAGATGTTATGGAGCGATACAGGTTCGGGTCCCTGCTTAGAAACCTATGGGTATTAAGAATGTTATAAATAACATATCATATCATATCACTTAGCTTCTTCACAACTTCTCTCTTGACATCCCTCAGTTGGGTTCACTATCGCCTTTCAATCACAATTTCCTTATTTATAATATTCAAGAGCCTCAATCGCTTTTTAAACAACCAGCTTTTTATAAGGTCTCCCTCATCCGGGCTGAGACCTTTCACAGCACTTGCCAACTTTAAACAAAGACTTCTGAGGGCGATCACGTCTCGCTGGGTCACTCTGAGGGAATTGTGGAACAGGCATTGCCATAAACTAACAGTCAGGTTCCCCGGGTTCACACTATCCACATGTTCACAATTGTCACAACGTATCAATGACTTTTCGATTGTACAAGGGGTTTGGCTTGACCCTTCTTTGACCACCTTGACACCTCACTACGGCTTTCTCTATGGCCTCTTGGTAATTGTAGTTTCACTATCTTTCACTTTAATACTTTCCTTGTTCAGGAGAGGGGTACCAGTCAAAGACATTTGAATGAGCGCCTATGTGGCGCCAGACCACTCTATATCTGGTACCAAGTTCGTTCACAAAAGAAATCTGTATCTTAATCTTCTTAATTTTGCCACTACAACCTTGAGCCTAACATAGTCTGGCACACTATCAGGTTCTTCCGACTCACCGGCTGTGCTGAACTTATTGGTGTTTCTTTTGCCGCTGGAGTCAAGGACGGTACCACGATGGCAACTGTATCTTCCCACCCTGGCTATCAGTGCGGGAGGGTTTCATGTACCGCTGACATCCATCACACAATTTGCCAGCTTCGATTCACAGTCTTATGTTTCTTTCATCTGAGTCTTTGCGGGTCTGGGTTGAAAAAAAGGCAGGGCAACTCCCTCCTTGACGTCCTTTCAGGTCTCGCCACCTTTATCCTCCGTTTGAACTGCCATCCTGGAATAGCTGCTTCCTTGTGCATTCAGCCTTGCTCAGAGTGTGTTGTTGTGCTCTGCCGTTTATCCCAGGGAGGAAGGGAAAGGGCAGTCAGGGGTGTGTAGTTGTCGGCAGTAGCCTGACTCTGCCTGACCCTTGTGTTGGGACATGTCAGGTAAATGGCTCTAGTAGTAGTCCGTTGTTGCTCATGGTTTGAGAAAGTGTTCATATTGGAAAGGGGGGGGGGGGAGTTTTTAAGTATCCTACTGGGTAGGATGGGGAAAAGGTGTCATAAGGAAGGGGATACTGCATGTCACCCTTTGGTGTCCCACTTCCACTCCCCGAAGACCCCTCATCCAGGTGATCCCCCTGCACTGGTCCACCCCCAGGAACTGGATCCAATATTGATGGATGTGTCCTGGCCCCCCGGATAACAATTCCCGAGGACTAGTGAGTGAGACACCTTCTGGTTTCTCACAGTACCCTTGCACTGAGAGTGTGGAACGTTGCAGTATGGAAAGATGTCAGCACGCACCATTGACATCATGGAACGCTGACTGAAATCCGACGAGGGCAGAGTGATGGCATGGAAAAGATGTATAAAGACATGCTGAAATTATATGAAAATACTGATGAGTGACAATATAACTGAAGGAATAAGAGAAACATGTACAAACCGATAAAGTAATCATGAATGTAAAAGAAGATAAAGTAACTTGCTAACCAATAAGTGTAACTATGCAGTAACGCATGGTAGAAGAGATATATAGAAGCTCGCTATGGAGGAATATATAACATTGCAATGACAGCCATTATTGGAAAATTGATGGCAACTTGTGCAAATATTCAATTCAACTACCTCAGAAGCCGAAAAGGGTTGTTTAATAAGGAGACACCGGACGAATAGCTTTGTGTGCAAAGTAAAGAGGAGTCAATGTTGGCTGGGGATCAAGGTTTCAATTTTCAAAGAATGGCTGAGGAGCACGAAGGGAGGCAGACGGATAAGCCATGGACGAGACATATTTCTCTCAGATTAAAAGAGAAGAAAACTTTTGCAAGCTCCAAGTATTGGACAATTAAAAGTGTATAAAGTCTGTACAAGGTAGAGTGAGCAAGTGTCTAGAGGCCAAGAGGAGCAATGAGACCCACTATAATTAAATCAAATAACAGTAAATACGAGGCTGAAATGGACAAATTCATGGTCTCTTCACATGTGATTCAGAAGTCGAAAACAAGGGCTATTCATTAAGCCTCGAATGATGATAGTGAAGTGCTTTCACTCCCTTGAATGTCCTTGAACAGAGAACGGGCTACAAGGTCAACTGCAGATGTGATAATTTGGCTCATGGCCGTTCTGATGAGAGATGATGGAGTAATTGGGAAAGTGGGGAGTAATCTGACGTGATCCAAGCACCTAGGTTTTGGTTTCCTTACGTGCTTCTAGCGGAGTCGAAGGTCCAAGGTTGGGTGAGAATGCCAACTAATGAGGAGGTCCATGGGGCAACCTGCTATACAATGCTGCATAGACCAATCCGCTGCCATTTTGTTTGCTTTAATCAGTATTATACATATGTAGAGGTCGTTTGAGGGTTGTTTTACAGATAAGAGACAGCCAATGAAGTACTAACCCGTATATATTCTATAAGTGGATATGTTCCCCATATCCAATCCCTCCCGCTCATATGTTTTATGGTTTGCCACATAGGATGATGTGATAGATGATGCATACTGTGGCATAAAACCTCTGTGTAATCATGTTTATGTGTGAGAGTGCAAGGATCCGTCTGATGTTTGGCAGTTGACCCTGCTTTATTTAACTTGAGAATAAAGTAGCACTTTGTCATATTCCTTAAGTCTGTCCGGTTATTGAGATCTTTATTAGTAATTCCATCTGGCAGACGAGACGCTTCAAGGTGCTAGAGCACCAAGTATTAGGTATGTGCCAGGCACTGCTATTATATTCCCAGTTTCTCGCAGCATTTTGCAGTTTCTACCATGAATGGTCAGTCACCTTTATGGAAGGGCCCGGCAAATGCCTTTGCCATGCCTAAACAAAAGGCAAACTGTTGGCATTGGCAATGCTTGTTTTCTTTATACTTTGGGAATTCCCACGTGCATCCTTTCTTTCTTTTAATTTGTGCAACCCTTTTTCTTTATTCGAAGTGTTACTTTAAAAAAATGTTTTTAAACAGATTAAACATGTTTTTCTTTACTGATGCTGCAAAGACACCACGGCAGTCTGGCAGTGATAATTTTGACATGCCACTGACACCTGCTAAATACTTTAATTGAGGATTTTCATCACGGGAAACAAAGAGAAAGGCACAGCACACAGTGAGATCCACACACCTCCTAGCTGCATTCTATCTGATTTTCAAGCATAAAGGCTACCTACCCTCCATAACTAGCCCTCCTTCTCCATGCTCAAAACACTACAGCACCAAACTTATACCTTTAACATCGCTGTCCCAGTAGCTTTCTAGGTAGCTATCCCCCCACCCCCTTGGCCTCCCAAAAGCAAGCATCCCATTTGCCAAATAGGGTACTAACATATGAGCCATTAATGGGGAATAACAATGTTGCCACTGTCATCAACAACCCAAACCAACTTGCCAGAGGGCACCCACACTACCTACTTTCCCACATTTCCTACTTTTGGTGGCAATAAGGCACCCTACGCTGGTGGACCCGTTCTTTGATTTGGCCTTGCAAAGTCCATCAGAATAAGTAAAGAGTTCAGGAAGCAGTAAAGCACATTCCTTCTGTATTTGTTGCTAGCCATGGCGACCAGCTTTTCTATTTCTAGCCCTGAGACTGGGAAACATGTGCCCACACTCCTCTCGGTTCATGCAACCAGGAGATCCTCCTTGAGGGATTGAAGGTTTGGTTCAGCCAATCAGGCCTAGTCCTTGCCTGGATTCAATCCTCCCCTCTCCTCAGCACTCACAAGAGCCCACTAGCAGATTCCTCTAAGAGCTTCCAGGATGAAATCTAAATGTAGGAACGCAACACCGGCCCAGTGGTGAGAACTGACCAGAACCGGGAAAGAGAATGAGGGTGAACCCTGCCTCTCCCGGAAGCTCCACCAAAGTCATTCAGAAGGCACTGCTGCAAACTCTCTCTCAACACAGGTGTTCAGAGTACCGTACTTGTTGGAAACACAAACCCCTATTCCCAGCCTTTCACATGCCTGCCAAGATAGGCCCTACTACCTCGATTATCAGATTTGTTTAGAATCCTGGTGCACTATTAAAGTAGAGAAATTACCTTCTGAGGCAAATCGACTAATATGATATGATAGTTTATTTATATAGCGCATATACACAATGTGTTTCAAAGCGCTTCAAGGCACAAGGGAAAATACAATGACATTCTTACAGGCCATGAATAGTAAGGATGCGTAATTAACTATCGTACTCGGCCTGACGACATTTCAGGTAGTGCAAGAGCTATGACATAGATAAGGAAGGGAGGGGGAGAGTGGGAAGGAAATGGAAACAGACCGGCGACTACCGTACTAGGCCTGACGACATTTCTGGTAGAGCCGGAGAAAACAAAAGGTGAGGGAGAGGGGTGCAGATAGGTAGGGGAGGAACAAAACAAGCGACTATCATACTAGGCATGACGACATTTCAGATAGTGCTGGAGGGGAGTGGGGAGGAAAAAAAACAGTAATGGGAGGTTGGAGGAAACAGATGAGGTTGCTATCATATTAGGTCCAGGGACAATTCTGATAGGTAAGTGCATAGAAGAAAGTAAGGGGAGGAGATAGGAAAAGGGTGGGTGGGGCTTGCTAAGTGGTGAAAAAGAGCGGCAGGCAGGAAGTCACCAGGTGGGCGTGGCTTAGGCCAGGTGACCTAGATCCACTTGCACCTGCTCCCCATCTGCAAAGGAAAAGAGGCAATTAGCACCTGGCCTAAGAATCACCCATTGACTGCCAGTTTTCCCTGATTGGCGCCGTCATCATATCTAGGCAGGACTATGATAAATCCCTCTATCTAGACCTTTAATACATTGCAGCTAAGCTCTAGGCCATCTAAAATAAGGTCAGCAACCTCTTTATTAATCTTAAAGCGCAGGTTCGGAACACACACAGACCTTAACACATCCCCAGTGGCTTCCAAACTGTGGTCCACATCATCTTCAGGACCCTGTGTATCACCCCTAAAGCCATCTTCTAGGGTGAGCTAAGGGAAGTGGTCTTGTAAAGCAGCACCCTTCTGCTTGTAATGTTGGACTCCGGTGGGGGTGGGGCCAGGGGGCTGTGAGTGGGAACGAGCGAGAGGGAGATGCGGAAACCGTGTGTTCATCACATGCAGGTAAGAAGCACCTGTTGCCTGTGTGGCCTGTGTGGCCTGTGTGGCTCAGTGAAAGTGGGGGTGGGGATTCTCTGCGTTCAGTGGGAGAAAGAATGCTGGGCAAGTTATCCATAAGGGAAGCCTCAGGATTGGGAGAACTGTGATGGGTGTGGTGTGGGTGTTGATAGCAGCGGCGGAGGGGAGGAGTCTGCGATTTGTACCCTAGGACTCATGGGTCATTATCTGGGGAGTGGGTGTGGTGTAAAACGCGCAAGATGTTTGCAGAGTGGGTGCTAGTGATGCTGGAAACCTAGGGTAGGAAAGGTAGTGAGGGCCCAAGAAAAACGTGGCCATACACAAGGTGGGTTCCTTCCTTGTTTGCTGCAGTTGTAGTGCAGTTGGCTAGGCAAGCCATTATCAAGACATGTCAACCATCCTGGAGCTTATGATCCTCCAGTTCACTGCTTCTTGCAGTGCCGGGATATCATAAATAATACCTTGGTAGTCATGGATTCTCTGTGCAAGATACCGCACTTCTGAAGTCATCCGCCTCTCCATTCCAAGATGAAAGTCTCTACTCCATGTTTAGACGAAATCTTGAAATGCACTGCCTGCGCCTCTCTTTCTGAACTTTCTAATCACCACAGCTTTAAGTGGGCTGGGGCGAGCCGGGACCAAGCCTCGAGCCAGGCCCCTGCCGGGACCCACCCAGACTAGCCCCAACCATGTCGACACCTCAGGCAGCCAAGTAGCCAAAGCGCTGCACAGTTACACGGACCGCCTGCAGGCGTCAGCACAGCCAGTGTAACCATGGCTTTGCCTGCACAGCTGCCAGATGACTCTGAACTCCGAAACTGGCAGAGGGCTGAAGGACGCAGTCTCTCCGTTTGTTTGGAGTCAAGTCACCATGCAGCAGGGAGCCTTTTAAAGGAGGCGTGATGAATCTTTACTCAAAAACAAAAGGAGAGACTAAGCCCTCCAGCCCTCTTCCTGTTTCAGATTACAGTCATCACGCAGCAGGCAGCCCTTTCATTCAAGAAGCCTGTGGTTTTTAACCATGCAGCGCCTTTAATAAAAGCGCTGCCTGTTGCATATGAGAGCTGGGGCACACTGGTGTCACACGTTTAGTGCACCCAGCTCTGAGGAGCTGTGCACACAAAAGGTAATAATGCCAGTACGCCCCAGCTTTCACCAGCACCCCCATTGGCGAGGGGGGGGGCTCTCGTTTGGGGACGTGGGCTAAGTACAGATATACCTAAGCCACGCCCCCGAATACGAGCCCCGCCCCAATGCTTATAACTACTCAATCAGATCGGAGGCATCAGGCAGAGGTCCTTGCCGAGACACTGGAGGCTTCGTTCACCCCGAACAAGGTACGTAGGCTCTCAGACGGAGTGGAGGAAGCAGTTGAGAAGTACCTTGCAGATCACGGAACCGGGCTGGGAGCAGAAGACATCAAGGAGTGCACAAGCTCTGAGGTAGCAGGACTTGCAGAAAAGCTGGCGTACGGCAAGGCACCGGGGAGCGACGGAATAACCAACCTGGAAATCAAGAACCTCCCACCAGCATCAATGGAACATCTCACAGAGATGTTCAATGCATGCATGAGGCTCCAGCACTTCCCGAGTTCCTGGAAAGAAGCAAGGGTCATTGTTTTTCCAAAGGCCGGCAAACCACTGAGGGATCCAGCAAACTACCGCCCCATCAGCCTGCTTTCTGGATTATCGAAGCTCCTGGAGAAGGTCCTCCTCGCTCGACTCAGCGACTTCACCTCCGAAAGAAATCTACTAGCAAAGGAACAGTTTGGATTTGAAAGGAGCATGCAGCGACTCATCAGCTACTGAGAGTGGTGGACACCATCAGCCACGGATTCAACATCAAGAAGTCCACAGGAATCGTATTCCTGGATGTCGCCAAAGCATTCGACCGAGTCTGGCACAAGGGACTGCTGCACAAGATGATTGGCCTGGGATTTCCGAACTACCTGGTGAAGACGATTGCAAGCTACCTGGGAGGCCGCACCTTCCATGTCGCCGTGCGGTCTGAGATGTCCTCTTCACATCCCATCCGAGCAGGCGTGCCACAGGGATCGAACCTCGGACCCTTCCTGTTCAACCTCTTCACCAACGACATCCCGACAGATCTCCACAAGACGAACCTGGCGCTGTATGCAGACGATGTTGCAGTCATCTCCCAGTCATTCAGGGAAAAGGAAGTGGCGAAGAACCTGCAGCTTCATTGGATACCATTGCAAAGTGGTACAGCAACTGGCGGATAGAACTCAACACCAGCAAGACAACTGCAACGCTGTTCACCAGAAAGAAGATCAAGGAGCACCCACACATCAGCCTCAACGGGGAGACCATCAAATGGGAGAGCAGCAGCCGCTACCTCGGTGTGACCCTGGACAGCAAACTCAACTGGGAAAGCCACATCGAGAATACTCAGCAGAAGGCAACAGGAAAGATGACAGCGCTGTACCCACTCCTGAAGAGCAAGTCCATGCCCCTCCGGACAAAGATCAACGTCTACAAGGCGATCATCAGACCAACCCTGACTTATGCCTCCCCAGCATGGATGACCTGCCATGAGCGACACCGGAAGAGTCTTCAGATAGTTCAGAACAAGGCCCTGCAGATATCGTCTGGAGCTCCAATCTTCACAAGGATAGCAGACCTTCACAGAGACCTGGACATCGAGATGTTGGATGAACATCTAGCGAAGCTGAGTAAGAACTTCTGCCAAGAACTGGATCAGAACCCGAACCCTCTGATCAGAAGACTCACTGCCACCACTGCAAACCCCTTCGACCGCTACCCGCGGTCCATCACTGTGAAGACCCTGTGAAACCAGCCCTACTGTGACAAGACCACACAGACGAAGAAGAATACAAACCCACGTCTACACACTCAACCCGAGAAGATGGAGTAGTGAGGCTCAAGCCTCGGTATCCAAAATTCACCGCTGATGGATAAAAATCTATCAGCAAGAAGAAGAACAAGCGCCGGAGGCATCAGCTTTGAAATCTTTCCACCCCGCCTCTTTTCTCCTGCTCTCTGGCCTTGCGTGCTCTGATGGGCAAGAGTGACATGTTTTCAGCTTCCCTTTAGCACGGAGGCGTGGTGGTCGTAAACAAATGTGTATGGATGGCATGTTGGGACATAAGGAGACTACCGGACAGTAATTAGGGACACCTTTCCCAGACTCTGGACTTGTTATATGATAGGATATTTTATTTGTATCGCGCTCAGACACAAACTTTTCAGAGCACAACGAGGCAAGGGAGGGAAACAAGGGAGACCAAAGCAACGATCTTACTAGGCCCAGTGACGCTGATAATGTGCAAGTGCAGGAGAGGGGGAAGGGGAAAAGTGCAGGGGGGAAGGAGAAGTGGAAAGTGCTGAGCAACGGATTAAAAAAAGCAATGTATGAGTGTTCGAGTTATTCTGTGTTTGCCCCCCTGTTCCTTGGAATCCGTGCCTCTTCATTTGTTTCATAAGTTAGTCTAATTTGCATATTGTGTACGTTGCTATGTTCTAGTGATACCAGCTTTTCCTAAGGGAGCAGCAGCCTGTTTGTAAATCTACATATGACCCTGGACAGTGCTTTAAGTGGCACTGAAAAATGAGCCAGGGCTCATCAATGGGGCATGGCCTAATTGCGGGGGTTGCTTGACGGGTCGTTAGGCCACGCCCTCTTGATGAGCAGGGTCAATGGGCTAGAGGCCCCCCTGCCAGGCAGCCTTTTGTAGAGATCAGCACTCTCTCCCCCACGAGGGAGAGCATGCTGATCTTTGCATTTATTTTCTAAAGGCTTGCCTGTCAGGGGACAGCGCCCCGCCTTTTCGGAGTAATGGTAGCACTGCCCCTCGACAGCTAGGGGGGGGGGGGCAGTATCGCCATTGAGGCTGAAAAGGTGAGGCCACTGGAAGCAGAGGCCTTTTTTTCAAAATCCTGAAGCATTTTGAAAAAAAGGCCTCTGCTTTCTGCGGCCTCACCTTTCTCTCCATAATTGTTATTTTTTTTTTCTTTTCTTTTTTTTAGGGGAAAGTGCGAACACAGTTCCCCACCACCAGAAATTATGCAGTCGAGTATCCCACATTTGGGGACATCGCAAGGGTCAACACATCCGGTGTGCAATGGATGAGCCTCACCCTGGGAGAACCACCTTAGTGATCATGGTGTCTCCCCTGCCAGGTAAGTATTCTCCATAATTGTGGCACCGGCGCACAGGCATCTCTTGCTTGAAGGGATGCCTCGCAGGTGTGGTGCCACCATTATGGATGAAAGGCATTTTTTACTGAAGCCTGAAGCTCTCGCACGTGTGCGAGAGCTTCAGTTTTTAGGGGAAAAGAAGCCTTGTCCTGGGCTGCCAGGGGAGAATAATGAGCCCGGCAGGGCCCCACCTCAGAACGAGACATCTGAACCTGTGGGGGTCAGCCCCGGCCCACTTAAAGCCCTGCCCCAGGATTTCTGGAACCCAATGTCTACCCAGCTCTTCAAGAAAGCACACGTGATTTGCGGGGCCACCACTCATTAGCTGAGGCATCTCTGCTGTTGCAAAGCCCCTTCTCAGACATGATAGGGTATATAGCACACATGTCAACATTGCCCATCCCATTCACGAGATGGTCGCCGAGTCCAGTTTGTTCTTTGCTTTCTGGGCCTTGTAGTCATTTCTTCCTCATGGGGAAATCCAGGACTACAAGAATGCAAAGAGATGAAAATAGACCTGGGCTACTACCACCTCCAAAGTGGAATGGGGCCTACAAGCATGTGTAGCATAGGTGAACCTACCTATGGGTGAGATTGCACAGAAACTTGAAACAATGCCGCCAACTGCGCTTAATTGCTTGAAAGGATTTGAAAAACGTACCACTGCCACGAAAAGGAGGCACACATAAAGCGCGCATTGTGTGAGTGCACAAACACAAGCTTGAACTCGGCAACTTCCCCTCTAATGATACTTGGAGTTGGAGCGCCTCCAACTTGGTTTCCATCACAGGAAACGCTATTTATAGTTGAAGTGGAATGCTCAAATGTGCTAAATTAGGGTGGGGAGGAGCAGATTGTACCTTATCAGAAGCCCTTGCAACAAAAACAGGAAACGGCAGACGTTGAAAGACTATAGCCTGTGAACTTTGACACAATCGATGAACCGCTGCACCAGTGTGAAGGATGCTGGGGCAGATAAAGTCGGCCAGCCCTGTCTAGTTTGGCCATTTCCATGACGGATCTAACACGGATGACTCTACTTGGGCCCCAGCTTGGTCTGTTTGATTTTGGTCCGCCGACTAGATTGCTGATTGTTGAATCCGAGACCAGTTCTAAGCTATAACACCCCATACACCAAATGCTGCAATTCTGAGCAAATCACTTCACCTTTCTGGCCCTTAAATCTCTTTCACAAAGAACTAGGCAACATTAGAAACAGACTAATCTCAATTTCTTTCATTCGATTTCCCACGATTCCTAAGTGCTTTCTGATATGTGGCAAACATGCACCTCTTCAGTCGAGTTCTTATGAACATGCGCCAGGGACGCCATTTCACCAAAATGCCAGGAGTAGCGGAAGTGACATCACATGACCCTTGACCTCTGATGACATCACAGGAAGTGATGTCATTTGGTCCACCCCAAAGTGACATCACGGGAAGCAATGGAACACAAACGTTTACCCCTTGACAAAACAGGAAGTGGCATCACATAGCATTGTTTCTAAGTATGTAACGTGATATACTTTTCATACAAGAATGGATCACCATATGCATCGGCAGTAAAACACATGCTATAAGTGCAACTTGCGGAAAGCAAAATGGGCCTCATTACATGGATGGCGTGAACCATGGCGCTATTAGCTATTAGCGCCATGGTTCATGCCGGTAAAATACCGGCACCGCCTTGGTGGAAAGGGGAATTACCGCCCTATTCCAAGGTTGGCGGGGGCGGTAATTCCCCCTTCCACCATTGCCCTTCCCCATTCCCATTTTTGCCCCATAGGGCTCTATGTGAATGGGGAAGGCGCTAATTACGTTATCGCAAATCGCGGTAGCGTAATTAGCTCCCTGGTCCCTTTGCAGGTTGGTTTTTAACGCCTGCAAAAAGCAGGTGTTAAATACCCCAACCCGCAAAGGGACCTCGTAGTAAGGCGGTAAGGATTTACCGGTACTGGTAAAATACCGGTACCGGTAAACCCTTACCGCCATCCGTGTAATGAGGCCCATAGTCTGAAATGTATGCTTATTCTACTCTAAATGCTTTTTGGAGGATTTTGTCTGCATTGTGAATTTGAGGTGTTTACGAACAGACTAAACCAGTGACTCACCCCTGAAGTGTGCCTGTAATAAGCCTTTAACGAGTCTAGCAATTATTATATAGAATTCCAGAAAGACAAATTATTTGTTATTCTTATTCTTTCTTATTTAGGGTCACTGCTCAAAGTGTTACACTTGTGGAACCCACTGTTTTTTTTTTAAAGAAGCCTGAACAAGAAAGCCAGCCACTCTAGAAACAAAGAGGCACATGGCATTGGCCAGCCATAGCCCAGGAGCTTCACTTTGTAAACCGCTCCCCTCTTTCTTTTTTAAGGGCTTCAAGGGAGACCACAGGGGTAGCAAGGGAGACCTCAGGGATCACAAGTCCGACCCCGGGCAACCCCTAAATTATGTCCCTGACATGCGCTCAATGTCGATTTCTGATTTACTCCACTTTAGTCAATCAATCCATTCTCAGTGGGATTCATTTTTTATGATGAGTCCCAGCACAGTTGTCATCAGCAGTAGGCCATATACCGTTGCGCCCAGTGCCTCATTAGTCCTCTTCTGAATATGAACCAGCGCTATTTTGCCTGTGAAAGATCAGCTTTGGTAGGCCACCTTGGATAAGCAAGTGCTTCTATTCACTTGACAAACCAGTGAATCTGGTCAGTCTAAAAAGTATTAATCGAGTTGCCTCTTCTACTGACAGTCTGTCTGCATTGGCTGCTTGTCACACTTTTGTGCTCTGTTCACATTGTATCATTTGGTTGCTTACTGTACATTTCACTTTTTTTGCTAGGACCCCTAATGTACAGCACGTAAATCTGAGGAAAGTCAAAAACAGGATGCCAACTAGTGATTACACATTTTCAAAGCATTAAGCACACCTGTTTATTAGTCCATCTACATTGTTTACATTCCACAGACATGTTTCTATTTGTGTGTACTACCTGCCCATACGACAGCAACAGCTGCAAAATGGTATGAGTACCTGGGAGTATGATGCCTGGAAAATATAATACCCACAACAAATATCTTCCTTAATTTTAATTGCTACAGCCTATTTATTTAAAATAAATAGCACGTGTGGTCTTGATGGCATACCTTTTCAGTGTTTTGGTTGTCTGTTCCTCTAATGCGAACCCGTATAATGCCTGGTAACTCCCCCTTGCAGGCCCGGTGCTACCTTATTAGTTCCTGTGGACATACCCTGGGCACCATCTGCAGATGACTCAGGTTTCAAGAGTTTTAACATGTAGCCCCCCCACTCTTACTAGTTCATGTGGTCCCTCAAGGTTGTTACCCAATATGAGCAAGAGATTGATCTTGATCGTGGGTGTCCCCTTGTATTGTTTTTACAAGATAAAAGAAATACAAGTTAGATTAAAAAACATCATCACCAACAAAAAAGGGGTTGGCTTTCCCAATGCTTGTTTTCAACAGGACTTCAGTGAAAGGAACAGTTGCGAATACACACCTGACGGTTGAAGGCACACTTGGTTGAGCCAGTAATTCTTGAAAGACTGCTTAGAAATAACACTGGCGGGTCCTATATGGTTCAAAGACTGATTTCATTGCATGATAAAGCTAGCTCAAAGAGATCCCAGGACGACATGATTTGGCTGGGGGTGGGCAAGGTAATGTTTGGGAATGGCCTTGGGCATTTGCATTGTTATTGTAGAAAAGTTAAGTTCCTTGGACGCATCTGTCAGGTTCCATAAGTTAGCTTTATTTCCTGTTACATCTGGGTGCCATAAGATAACAGAGTATGAACCACTGGCTCCCATCACCCAGGCAGGAGCTCTCCAAGTGACATACTATGGAACCTTCACTTCAAGCAATCCTACACTCACAACTAAACATTCTCTCAGGCACACCAATATTTCTCATGCATTCTCAAGCACCTGCATTCACACCAAGCACGATACACCACTTATTGATGGTCAGTAGGTGTGTTAATGACCAACTATGGGCATCATCAGGGGTTGGGCGGAGTGGCAAAAAAGCGGCAGTAACACTATTACCGCCACATTACCACTCCACCCAATCCTGAGTTTGGGCAGAAAGCTGGAAGCCAGAAACCTTCAGGAACATTTTATTCAAACTATAATCGGTGTAATTCACATTGTGAATGGATTAAACATGCTCACTTATGCCTATACTTTGAAGGCATTTCGTGGTCAGTCTGCACAAAAAGGTCCAAGGGTCTGCGCTGATTTCAAGTGATAAGTCATATTTCCAGGCAGCCTTGATCACAAGAGAGGGGACCTTATTTGTTTGTTTGTTTATTTATTTATATTGCGCACCAGACCCGGGGGTATGAGGGCGCAAAGGCAGTAAGAGGATTGTTAAGCTTAGGTTACATGTTGCAAATAAACAGGGGTACAGCTATGGTTAAAGTGCTGTAGACAAGTAGAGACAAAAGAACATCGGGTATGTACAGAAAATTTACAGTATGCAGATGTGACAAATATACAGAGCAGTTGAAAATACAGAAAATGCATGAGATCTTAAATGAGGGTCGCGAGATGTTAGACATCATGAGCTTTCAACCATTGGATCAGGTTAGATGTGAATTTCTGGTAGGGAAGGTCTTCTCTTAGATCGGTTGGGAGTGAGTTCCACAGTTGAGCTGCTTTAACAGCGAAACTACTCCCGCCAGATTTAGTGAGTTTAAATCTCGGTACTAGTAGGAGGTTAGAGTTGGCTTTACGTAGGGGACGGGCAGCTGTTTGTCTAGTGAATCTGTCTATGAGGTATTGCGGGGCTGCATGGTTAAGGCATTTGTGAGTGAGGGAGGCTGTTTTAAGTAGGATTTTATCTTTAGTAGAGAGCCGGTTGGTGGATCTCCTAAGGTCTGATATATGGGCATTTTTAGGGAAGTTGAGGGCGGCTCTCAGGGCATTATTTTGCAGTGTTTGAATTTTAGAGGCGATGTATTTGTTACTGCCTATGTAGAGGGCGTTGCAATAATCTAATTTCGATAAGATGAATGCTCGTGCTAGGATGACGCAGTTTTTAGGTGATAGGAATGGCTTAGCTGCTCTGATTAGCTTACATGTATAAGAGGTAGCTGAGGCCATGGCATTCACTTGTTTGTCAAATGAGAGCGTGGAATCTATGTAAAAACCGAGGGTTTTAACTACTTTGGCTACAGCGATGGTGTTGTTGTCAATTATGAAGGAGTCATATTTGGTGCCCAGTTTTTTTATATTGGAGGCGGTGCCCAGGATGAGGAGTTCGGTTTTGTCATCATTCAGGCATAGACCGTGAGCCGCCATCCATGCCTGGATGATGAGGTAGACGCTGTTTACTAAGGCCAAATCCTTGTCATAATCTCCCGTCAACGGGATGAGGATCTGTGTATCGTCTGCATAATTAGTGTAGGTGATACCAAGACCGTCTAGATCATCGAAAAGGGGCTTTGTGAAGATGTTATAGAGAGTGGGCGATACGCAAGATCCTTGGGGCACTCCGCACGAGATGGGTGCGGTGTTCGTGGCTGCTAGGGGAGAGAATACTCGCATTGTCCTGTTGTCTAGGAATGACTGGATCCATGCAACTGCTTCCTGGGAAAAGCGGGCTGCCGAGACCAGGTGATTGCAGAGTATTGTATGGTCTACCAGGTCGAAGGCGGCAGAAAGGTCAAGGAGTAGTAGGAGTGAGGTTGTGCCGTTATTTCTGAGTGTATCTATTTGTGCCTTGAGGTCTAGGAGTGCAGTCTCAGTACCGTGTTGTAGTCTGAAGCCGGACTGTCGGACTCCTAGGAGGTTGTTTAGTTCCAGGTGGTGTTGAATTTGTTGGTAGGCAACTATATCTAGTATTTTCAGCAGGAATGGCACAGTGGTTATCGGACGATAGTTGGTTGGGATAGAGGGGTCCATAGTTTGCTTTTTGAGAAGGGGGAGGACCCAGGAGTTTTTTAGGTTGCTAGGTACGGTGCCTGATGTGAAAGAGGCATTTATAAGTTTAGTAATGAAAGGAGAGAGATCACGGGCGGCATCTTTTATGATTTGGGCTGGGCATGGGTCGCCCTGGCAATTGGAAGGTGTGAGGGTGAGGATGACTTTCTCAACTTCTTTGGTGGATACTTTGCGAAAGTAGAATGGGGTGTTGTCTAACGGTTTCAGAGTTGGTGAAGGGTTTACGGTTAGGTTTAGGTTAACTGCGTTTGGTGCAGTTATGGACACTCTTTTGTTATTGATCTTCGCCTGAAGCATAGTTATCTTGTCGGCCAGGGCATTTTGGATACCTGTGCACCAGTTCTTGTCCTTGATACAAGAATCGGGGACTTGGGTGGGGGATTCGACTTCCTTCAGGATGGTGAATAATTCTTTTGTGTTAGATTTAGCTTGGGTGATACGGGTGTTATAAGAAGTCTGTTTCGCTAGGATGATTTCTTTTTTGTAGAAGGTGGCTAGGTTCTTTAAGATGTTTTTGTTGGTGTCTGATGGGTCAGATCTCCAGGTTTTTTTGCTGAGGCGTTTCTTATGTCTGATTTCTTTGAGCTGGGGTGTGAACCAGGTGTTAAGGTGTTGGCGGGGTTTACTCTTCCTGACTTTTAGTGGTGCAATAGTGTCCAGAGAGGCGAGCATCACTTCGTTGTATATTTCTACCATTGCGGCTGGGACGGTCTGATCTGAAATGGAATTTAAGGTAGGGAGAATAAGGGGGATGAGATTCTCTGGGGTGATAAGTTTCTTATTTCTAGTAGGTGCAATGGGGGCTAAGGTATTATTGTTGGTAGGAATTGTAGCTTCTATGGTGAAAGATAGTATATAATGGTCAGACCATAACTGGGACATTATAGATGTGATGTTGATAGGGCAGTTATGTTCGGCAATCCAATCGAGGGTCCTACCTTTGATGTGTGTTGGAACTGAGATCTTTTGGGAGAATCCTAACTTCTCAAGGGTGTTATTGATTTTTAGGGCATTGGGGTCATGTGGGTCGTTAAATCCGATGTTGAAGCCGCCTAGGATGAGGCTTTGAATAGAGTTCTTTAGGTTGTCAGATAGTAGATTCGTAAGGTCATCCTCAAAGGAGCTTATAGGGCCTGGTGGGCGATATATCAGGTGGATGGTAACGGTTTGATTGTTGGCAATGGTGAGTTTCGCTGTGAGGGATTCGCAGGAGTTAGTTTTGAGTGGTGAGGAAAGTCTAAGGGATAAGCTGTGTTTCACAATTATGGCTAGGCCACCACCTCTAGATGTTGTGCGATCCGTGCGAATAATGGTGTAATTGTCGGGAGTGGCTAACATAACAGCTGGTCCTGCTGCAGGATGGAGCCAAGACTTTGTGATGGCCAAGAAGTCAAGGTTCTCATTTAGGATTATATCTGCTATTTCGGTGGCGTGGGCTACCAAGGATCTGGCATTTAATAGGGCGCCTTTTATTCCCGGTCTGGTGGGATGGTTGGAGGGCATAGGGGCCTTGAGTTGGCATTTAGTTGATGGGACATCTCTAAAGATTTGGCAGTTAAGTTGTAGTCGGTGTTGGCCAGTGTTGGCTGTATAGGATGGGATATTAGGGGCACACAAGGTGTGCTTGTTGTTGTTAATTGGCAGTTGGAAGTTGGCTAAAGGGTCATAGATTCTTGGGAGTCTGGAGCGGAGTATTAGGTTCCGCTGCTGGAGGTTGCATGGTTTAAGGGTCATGTTGGTTAGCTCCGGGGGTTCATTGCCATGAAGTGGCTGGATGTGTGGCTGAGCTGTGCTCATGCTATGAGAGGTAATTGAGTGGAGGATAGTTTTGAGTAGAACTGTGTATAATAGCGGCAAATACATAGTGATGGCTGGTATAGGTCGGGTGACCTAAACGCACATTGCTAAGGTAAGGTAGGCACGCTAGATGCAGGTTAGTATCTACACTGAGCTCTTGTACAAGCACGATGTTGTCTAAGTTCAGAGCTCTAGGTTGGGCTAAAGTGCCGATACAGGCAGGGTTCACCTAGGTTCAGAGTTCACAGAATGGGGTTGAAATGCATATGCTAGCAGGGTTCACCTGGCAGCGGGATTTAGAGAGCAGGGCTGAAATGCAAGAATAAGGCAGTAATCACCTAGGTTCAATATTCAAAGAATAAGGCTAGAGTGCGTGTGCAAGGCAATAATCACCTGGATTCGAAGGTCAAACAGTAGGGCTAAATACATGTGCATGGCATTGTTCACCAGAATTCGAAAATCAGGCAATAAGGCTAAAAGTATGTGCAAGAAAAACGGTGCGAGGCAGAGTTCACCTAGATGCAAAAATCAGACAATGAGGCTAGAGGCATGTGCAGGAAAAACTGTGCGAAGGAGAGTTCACCTAGATGCAAAAATCAGACAATAAGGCTAAAAGCATGTGCAAGAAAAACTGTGCGAGGCAGGGTTCACCTAGATGCAAAAATCAGACAATGAGGCTAAAGGCATGTGCAGGAAAAACTGTGCGAAGCAGAGTTCACCTAGATGCAAAAATCAGACAATAAGGCTAAAAGCATGTGCAAGAAAAACTGTGCGAGGCAGGGTTCACCTAGATGCAAAAATCAGACAATGAGGCTAGAAGCATGTGCAGAAAAAACTGTGCGAAGCAGAGTTCACCTAGATGCAAAAATCAGACAATAAGGCTAAAATCATGTGCAAGAAGGACTATGCAGGCAAAGTTCACCAAGATGCAAAAATCAGACAATAAGGCTAAAAGCATGTGCAAGAAAAACTGTGCGAGGCAGAGTTCACCTAGATGCAAAAATCAGACAATAAGGCTAAAATCATGTGCAAGAAGGACTATGCAGGCAGAGTTCACTAGATGCAAAAACCAAACAATAGGGCTCAGGTGTATGTGCAGGCAAGGTTCACTTTAGTTCGCAGATCCGGCGGTAGCTTAGAGGCGTGTGCGGATTGTTAGTTTAGAGTATGCCAGTGACTGTGCAGGCGGGTACAAGAGTGGAGAGGTTCACCTGAGTTTGGGGTTCACGATGGACTTATGTCCAGTTGTGGCGAGCGCGATCGTAGGGGACCTAGCCGGGATCGTAGGAACGCCGTGCGAACAAGATCACAGTGGCGCAGAGTGAAAAGGTCTGTGAGGATTCGTGCGCGGCTGTGTTAAGATTATGGGCGGCGGCAAGGGTCCCTGGTTCCAGGCATCACAGAGGCGAGTATAAGGTAGGTACGGGCATCTAATTAATAGATGCTGTAGGTGGAAGACAGAGCTATTTGGCATTCGTATCGCGCAAATAATAAGTGGGCGGGTGGTGGGGAGAGCGTAAATCGCTTACCAGGTGATGCGGGAGATTTCACAATAGAACACTTCACTCTGGCATGGAATCAGAGATGCAGGGGTTTTGGCCTTGGCCTCTGGCCATTCTCGGACAGGCTCAGGACAGGAGCCTATTGCAGGGCCTTCTGCGCGGGTCGGCTGCGCCTGTCGGTTGCCTTATATATTGTTGATTAAAGCCTACCCTTACTCTGCAGAGCTCAACCAAGTTCTTGAGGCCCAAAGGGAGTGGCCTGAGATGGGAAGCAATGCCATACATTTCCAAGTGAGTGTTTCACGTGAAAATACATGCACATATCAAGTTTCTATGTTTAACCATAAGTCTTCAACTGATTCACTGATTAAAAAAGAGAGTCACCAACAACTTGGTCCCACACAGTAAAGATCCAAGTACAGAGAGGGCTGGAATGACTACATGTAGACAAAAACACATGGCGTTTATAGTGGACGCAGGACTGTCTGACATACACAAGACTGGTCTGTCACTTACAGGTACAAAGGGGTTTGGGGCCTCGGTGATGCCCTCATTTGAGCCAGGTCATGAGTTGTAGGGAGCCATTCCATAATACACACATACACACACACGCGCACACACACAAAGGCACACACCCATATCCACCCTCCCACCATCTCTCTACTTGTATAGGAAGCCTGCTCCATAGTGTCTTCCTGTTTTCAGATGATCAGCTAGGGCTTGTAATGGGAGCACGGCAACATACATGGCAAGCGCTGGGTTTACACCTATGAAGACTTTAAAAATGTGCTTTTAATTACTAAAACGTCCGTGGCATCCTCATAGTTTTAACCACAGAACATTCCAAAAAAGGAGGACGTGTCGGAAATAAGATGCAGGTTGACGTTAGGGGCCTGGGGTGGCATTTCAAAGCATGCCCCGTGATTAATGATTCATATTGAAGGCATCATGGACACTTTGTTAAGTAAGTTACAAGTGCAATTCATCAGGAAAACATACTTTCAGGACATAGAGAATTGATGGGTATTCCGGAAGAAGGATTTAAACACGTACAGACATCTGAATATGCCGACTCTTCGGGTGTTAGTTGGATTAGGTCGACCCCCGAATGACCAGATATGAAACCCATTGAGATATTTCAACAGCTTCAATGGTGCCTGAAAATGGTACAGTGGCACAATACGGTGTATGTCTTTGCTGGAATTAATACAATGTAGGTGAAGAAAGTACACAATGGGTGTGTCTGTCTGAACAGTTACATCAAGGAGGTCGTGCATGCACAGTACTGTATTGCCCAACATACTTACCATATGTTTCGCTCCAGTAAAAGTCACAGTTACAATACTGTTAGTTATAGATCATTGTCAATGTTACTACTATCGATCAATGCACTCAACACTGATGCTGGTGAGCGGCAGCATGCTATGCACAAAACATGTAATACACAGTATGTATAAGAAACTGCATCTCTTTGATTTTGCATATGCTCATGGAACAGTTGTGATCTGCATAGGGGTGGCAGAGGCACTTAAAATCCAAAATGACACTTCATTGGGTCAGATCTGGTAAGCCCTTGGGAAATATGGATGATTTAACCGGAATGGGACCGCTCTCGTTCAGTCCCATTCATTGCAAGCATCAGAATTGTGGTGGAAGTAACCACGTTGTACAGCCACAGGTACACCGTGTCAACTGTGATCTAAAATAAATGTGATGTTGTGTCTGTTCACCCTAATCTTTTTCTACTGTCCATCTCTCATCCACAATCATCTGCTGTTTGCTCCCTCTTTTCTGACATCCCTGCTCTTTGCTAGAAGCATGCGGAGTGATTAGGTGGTGAGCCTTGCACAGCTTCAGTATCTTGCATATATACAATTAACACATCTCCACACAATGCCACATAGTGCATTATTGTGATAGAGTAGAATGTATAATTATTTCAGGAAAAGGTCCCTTACATTAATTGCACAAAAAGCCATTCCAGGAAGGTCCCCATATTTAGCTAGTGGTAGGACACTTTTCTGTTTTGGTGGCTCAGCAGTTACGCAGATGCAGAGCCATCAAAGACTGTTGACCTTTGCTTGGCGTAGGTGGCACTCTGTTATTTTTCTTTTCCATTGATTTGCTGAGCTTTGATTCAGGATCCTATCCGGAAAGCTATTGTCTTAAATGCAGGTTTAGGGATGTACCAGCTCAGTTGCAGCAGCTAAATCATTGCCATCCTGATCTCATCAACTAAACCAAGGGCCTCATCACAAGTTGGGCGGTAGCCTTTAAATCTGGCAGTAATGGAATTAGCGCTGCCAATGCCGCTCCGCCGGATCAGGAGTCAGTGCAAATACCGCCAGCCACAAAATGACCCAGCACTATTACAGCCGGCGGTATTACAGTCAGCCCTATTACAGCCAGCACTAATAGCGTAGACAACACAAAGCGCAATTACAGCCGTACCCCAAGTCCATGTACATTGGTATTAGTGCTGAAAACCAGTGCTAATACCGAGGTAAATGAACACAGGTGCCAGGAATGAAGCCACATGTGCACACAATGTAGACCATAGGGCTACACAAGGCACACCTCTACCCCAGACACTGTTTCCAACATCATGCTGCCACTATTCGCTGCGAGCTGGGACCGGCAGCTTCTCATGCTGTACCTGGATCTTGAGATGCAGGCCAACCAGGGCTGGGCACAGGGAGCAGAGGCTGGGGGGACAGAAGAAATAGGAGGAGTAGGAGGAGGCGGAGGAGCAATGGCCAAGCAAGGCGAGCACCCATCTCCAGGGTCAGCCCATCTCCCTGGGCCCTCCCCGACACCCAGTTGGTCACCCTGTACCACCTCAACAGGGATACCATCACTGAGCTGCTGGCCACAAATCAGGAAGTCATAGGGAGCAGGATAAACATCCAGACAGCTGTGCCCCACTGGTGAAGCTGGTGGTAGTCCTGCAGTTCCTGGGAACAGGTACCTTCCAGCATTCTGTGGCCATGATGAACGGTATGGCATAGCCCACATTCTGTGTAGGTGTGGCCCAGGTGTTGGATGCCCCCCTGCGGCATGTGAACCACTATATTGCACTACCCACCACCCCGGCCCAGATCACCGACATATAGGCATGGTTTTATGCCACGGCCCAACTGCCTAATGTCATTGCATCCATTGACTGCACCTATGTGGTGTTGGTGGCACCCCAGGTCCATGAGGCCATATATAGGAACCGGAAGCACTACCACTCCCTCAACATGCAGGTGACCTGCGACCCTGACCTCATCATTACCCACTGCTGTACTCGCTATTCAGGTTTCACCCACGACTCCATGGTCCTATGCAACAGCACCCTGCCAGGATACATGAAGAGGCACAGAGGACAATGGACATGGTTAGTGGGTGAGTACAATCTCTGATCAGGAGCACCTGACCTAAATTTGGGGGGGATGTTAACACTGACACGAAGCATGGCATGACAAGTTAATGCACTAGCAGCACCCGGGCCAGCACCCGCACCAACGTCAGGGGATAGCCCAGGGAGCATGCACACATTTGGCACACATTGACACACACGCTGACGTACACATATTGCAGCAATTAGAAAAACACACATGACCACATGTACCAAAATGCATCAGGAATGAGGCACAGCCAAGAACCACACTGCAGCATCCAAAAGCAGGGCAGCCAGTGCCAGAGTCATTAGCCCACGTGCAGCCACCTGGGAATGGTGACCCACTGACCCTAGAAGAGTAGGGATAGACACCAGGCAACACAGCATGCCCCATGCACGAGAGCAGCACACAGCCACAAGCTAGCCACCAGGGACACACCACTGAACAACTGCCACAACGCCACAGGGCATTGTGGCAGTTAAAGGCAGGTAAAGGAATGCATGGCATCATTGACAAAGGATGCATATACATCACACATACACATGGCATGGGTGGATGCACACCTGAATGCACATGACCATTGCCCGATACTGTGTGAGATGCCGCCAAGTATGACACAGTGACAAATGTCTGTGCATCACCCCATGCAGGTGACTCCAGATATCTGCAGCTAGCATGGCTGATGAATCCTGTGCATGACCCATGTACACTGCATGAGACAGCCTACAACCATGCCCACAGCCAGACCCATGTGTGCATTGACCATATCTTTGGACTCTTCAAGGCACAATTCTGGTACCTAGATCGTAATGGCGGAGCCCTAATGTACGCCCCTGACAAAGTTGGCAAAATCATACTAGTGTGCGCAATGCTACATAGCATCTGCCTGAGGAGGAATGTGCCACTACCCCAAGACACCGACATGCCACACCCAGAGGAAGACGTAGATGAACTTCATGAGGCAGGAGCCAGAGCAGCCAATCCTATGGATGACTTGAGGGATGGGAGACTGGCCTGGCAGGCACTACTAGAGAATTCTTTCTAGAACAGTACCCTGGTTTAAGCCACTTCCACTACTGTGAATAAACTGCACACATACACAGTAATGAATGTCCTCGCATTTATGAAGTTCAACTTTTGTAATGTATTATTGTGCACTAACTATACCCCTGTTCCCCTCCCACCACTGATTCACCAGCACACTATCCCCAGGCCCCTCCCACTACCAGCTCCCTAGCACACTATCTCTCGCCCCCCCTTGTACCACCAACTCCATGACATGGACACTCAGGGCAATTGGTGTCACGTGGTTTACTATGAACGTGGCCTCTTCCCCTCACTCCCAGCACCTAGTGATCTGGAGCACAGATGGTGCAGGGACTGATGCCATGGTGTGCTCTGCTGGGAGTCCACTATTGGTGTTGTTGAAGTTGAAGGGATAGAGCTTGTCCCCAGGAGCTGCTGAGTTACCAACTCATTGCTTTGTTGGAGGACCTCTGCAAGTGCAGAGAGGCCTTCTGTCATCTCCCTCACTCTCTGGGTTCTTGCGTTGTCCCACGCAATCCTGCGTGTGCCCCTTGGATACTGTTGCGTACCGCCTTCAGGTGTCCTGAGTGGGAGTGCCCAGTGTACTCCATTTCCCTCTATCTCTGCTCCATGTCGCCCAGCCTTTGCAGCTGCATGCTGACTGTTGCTTTTGGATGCAGTGGAGAGGGGCTTCGCTATTGGCATGGGCTGTTGACAGGGGACCCATATGATGGTGTGTCGGTGTCCGGGCCAGGTATATGCATGCGCCATGGGTCTCTCTGCACTGTTGTCTATGGGGTGGGCTCTCAGGGATCTCTCCGCACTGTTGTCTGCAGGGTGGGCTCTTAGGTATAGTGGTGGGCTGCTGGTAGAGACTGCACCCAGGGGTTGGTCGGACTTCTGCATGTGCTGTGAGCGGGCTTTTGTCTCCCTGTGTTTCCATGATCACTCACTAGGTGGCATGGCCTCTGTGGCAGGGCCCACAGCTGCGGTTGTGGGTGCAGCTGCCATTGCCATGCTCCTGGTAGGCTGTTCCTGCTGTGCAGCAGTGTGTCTGCCTTTGGGTGGCCTGTCTGCCCCTTTGCGGGGTGATGGTGGTGGTACTGGTGGTTTCTGAGTGCTGGCACCTCCCACTCACAGATGGGCCTGCCACCTCATCATCCTCAGATGCCTCTGTCACTGCTTGTGTGCCTGTAGGGGACCTAAGAGATGTCATCAGGTTTCATCCCCCCATGCAAGACATTCATTACAAGGTGCTGAGTAAAACCCCCGGACAATTGGGTGGATGGGGATGGTTGGTCAGGGATGTTTGCATGTGGGTTCACAATGATGGGGATGGATGTGGGTATGGGTGTCTGTCACATGGCCAGTTGGTCTTTGGCCTTTGTGGGCGGATGGCAAGGGGTCCGTGCTGGAGCAGCTGTTGTTTAGCATGCATGCTTCTAGTCCCCATGCACCCTCCTCCCCTACATGGGTGCCACTCAAATTGGGGGGGTGGCTTGCCACATGGCACTGACAGGTCCCTATGGGGCACTACTGCGCTATCAGCATGGGTGTGTAGTGCAAGGTACTTGGATGGGTCCATTGGCTCCCCTCCCCACTGCTCTGACTCACAGGGGTGGCCTTGGTGCACTGGCACATGGCTGCTGTGGTAGGTGGCTGATGTGGCACCCACTCGCTGCACCCTGTCCCCATGTACAGGTCCTGGGTCTGTCCACTGGGGCATCTTGTACTAGGCTGTCATTGATGCATGCACATGTGCTGGGGGTGGGTGGGTTGACTCACCTCCTGCCTCCTGGCTGCTGGCACCCGACTCTGCACCTCCAACTCCCTCGATGCCCTTGATGTCCAACACCGTGCTGCACTTCTCTAATGCAGTGAGGCCAGAGGCTCCACAGTTCCTCCTCCTCCTCTGGTAGCCATGCTCTCCTTCTGGTGTTGGAACACTGACCCTCAGGTCATTTCAGCACATATGGCAGTCCTCCCCAACACAGGGGACATTGGCCATCGCGTCACCTTCTGGCTGATTGAATGCCAGATGTCTGTCCTGTGCTGGGCTGATGTTGTGTGTTGCCTGGGCCCATACAGTTCATCATGGTTTGCAACCACCTCATCTGCAAGCACCGCCAGCTACCCCTCGCTGAACTTTGATTTGTTTTCTTAGGCGATTTTGGTCAGCCTTGCCTTTGACCCTCTCCTGAGACATTCTGTATGGTTTGCAGGTCTGGCTGGCTACAGGAAGTGGAGATATTTGATGGAATGAGATTTTGAAAATGGCTGCTGCAGTGCTTCCCATTCCGGTGGTGATGCAATTTCCGCCAGTGCTAATAGTGCTGGCCACGGATGATAAAGCTATTAGCGCTGGTATTTTTGGCAGTATCGCTTGTTTCAGCGCTATTTCTGCTGGGCGCTAATAGTGTTACCACCGGAACTGAGTGCGATTGCTCACAATGCTGTGATACAGCAATATGTGTGCCACGTGTCACGGTGGTAATGCTATTTCTGCTCAGCGGTAATAGCACCCGCTTAACGCCCAACTCCTGATGAAGCCCCAAGACTTGGTAGAAAATCAAATGCCAGAAATAAATAGCATCACTGACTAACAGCTAACCTCCTCTCTCATTCCTGACTGCATGTCTGCTATTCAGGCATGGTCCACCGCTAACGATCTCTGCCTTAATGCCAGTTAGACACCGATCTCTCTCATTGGGGCCCTTGCTCGCTCTTTCCCTCGCACACTCCGGCTGCCCTCCATGGACCCCTCCCCTCACCCACCTGTGAGGCAATAAACCTTGATGTCATCTTCAACTCCTCTCTCTCCTTCTCTCGGCACATCACGGACCTTGCCAAAAAGGCTCACTTTCAGCTGCACCTCCTCAGAGGCATTCTCCCTTTTGCCCCTTTCGACTAATCCAAAACAGAACTGCAAGACTTATCCTTGGCCTCAAGCCCAAGGACCGCATCTCTCCAGCCATAAAATCTCTCCACCGGCTCCTGGCTGCTGCGAGGATCAAGTTCAAACACTGCATCATCCACAAGGTTTTCTGGGGCCTGGGACCCCGCAACATTCAACTCTCTGTCCCTAAAAACCTCCCTGCCAGATCCCTTCGGTCATCTAGCTCTAACTCTCTGCAGATCAGATGCTTTTCCAAGCAGAGAATGAGGGGTAGATCTCACTCTCCTCCGCAGGTGCCTCCTCCTGGATTGGACTTCCTGCCCCTCTCAGACTTGAGCTGGATCTCCTTAAGTCCCGGAAGATTCTCAAGTCCTTCTATTTCTCTACTTCCTTCCCTCTCCCCCTTCCCTGCTAATGCCCCCTTCTGCCTCTTGACTAGCTGCCTGTTTCCTCCAGAGTCTTCCAGGGCACCAGCCCCACTCGTCCAGTCTACCTCTGCACTTGCACTTGGTCTCCCCTGACCCCCCTCAATATGCACCTGCCCTTCTGCCCCCCAGCTTCCTCCCCGCACTCGCTGGGCTGAGCCTGCACCCATTAGCCCTTCCAGCCACTTAACATGCTCTTAGCTTGTGGACCTTCCTTCCCCTGCCCTCTCTGTTTTCCCCTGGCTCCGTCCACCTGACCTCCCCTGGTTCTTGTTTTTCTCACGGGCCCTTCTGCAGTGACCGGCACTACCCCCTCTCCCCTCTCACTTGCACTTCTTATTACAGCACTTGCACGACCCAAATGTGACAGGGACAAGTAAGATCCTTTTTGTGTTGTTCTTTGTTCTGTCTCACTCTCGTCGTGCTGCGCCTCGAAACACATTGTGTATAGGCGCATTATAAATGCCCGATAAATAAATAAATAAACAACGCTGGAAAACCTTTTCAAAATGTGCACTAAAACCAGGCTTACTGTCTCAAAGGGGGCCTGAAAAGAAACGAAAGAGGAGACACCTGGACTTGGCCAGCATGCTGATATCTTGCAAAGTGTCTCCTTGGTGGATTGTACTGTGACAGTTAGATAACCTCATACCCACTGTACATTACTATGTGGAGAGACCTGGACAGAGTTACAGTATAATGTACGCAGTGGCAGCTAAGAGAAACCTATAGCACACCAATAGCTGTAGAGCTGTCCCATACAACGGGTGAGAGTAGTTGATCGAACGCGGAGTTATTTTTGCATTCTGGGGCTTGTAATATAGCATTTACATTTTGGGAAAAACAAGTTAAAAGTATCATAAGAACAGATTTTGTTTTAAAACAGGGATAATGAGATATTTGTGTTTGACAATGGAGAGTTTGAGACAGGGATGTCAATTAGGTGTTGCCAGGGGTCGCAACTGCGACCCCTGAGGTCTCCCTTGCTACCCCTGTGGTCTCCCTTGCTACCCCTAAATAAAACAAAAAACTAAACAAAACTGTCTTTTTTATTTATTTATTTTATTTTAATGCAAGCTCCTGGGATGTACCAAGCGCCATGTGGCTCTTTTCTTCTGGATTGGCTGACTTTCTTGTTAAGGCCACTTACAAAAAAAATAGAACAGGGGTTCCACAAGTCCAACACTTTCAGCAGTGACCCTAAATAACAAAGAATAGGAATACCAAATAATGTGTCCTTCTGGAATTCTATACAATAATTTCTAGACTCATTAAAGGTTCATTTCAGGCACACTTCAGGGAGTGAGTCAATGATTTAGTCTGTTCTTAAACACCTCAACTTAGCCTTTCATCCTTCTGAGGTCGATAAATGAGTACCAACACAGGTTGGGTGATGTTGTATGTATATTTGTTCTATATAAAGCGCTTAAGTGTAAGTGCTATATAATAACACATCATTATCATTTGGCCTTGGACGTCTGCTTACATTTACAGTAATTTGGTAATATGGGCCTATAAACACTGGTCTTAATGATACACATGGCGATCCATTCTTGTATGAAATGTATATCACATAGTGATATTGTAACCATATTTTTCATAGTGTACTTAGGAACAATGATATGTTATGCCATTCCCTGTTTTTTCAAGGGGTGAAAGGTCGTGTTCCATCGCTTTCCACGATATCACTTCGGGGTAGGGTCAAATAAAATCACTTCCTGTGATGTCATCAGAGGTCAGAGGTCAAAGGTCGTGTGATGTCACTTCCGCTACCCCAGGCATTTTGGTGAAATTATGACTTTGGTTTGAGAGCTCCGAAATGCTCACGGAACCAGTCAATATTGCAGGAGACATACATGACAGCCCTAGAAAGTCCAGTTCTCCCGCTCACATTTCACATTAGTATAAAAGAATTATAATCCCAAGCCACAAAATACTAGGCAAAGCAACTGACAACTGCAAACAAACAATAGCGGGGTCGGCGCGCCACCTTGGTTATTATCCTCTCAGTAAAGCCACGTGTCAATGACAGTTCATTCGAAGATGTGGGAATATTCTATAAACCTAGTGCCTACCCTTTTCACTGGATGCGCGGAGAACTGGCAATACCACCATAGTTGTACTGAACTTTAGTAGGGGCACAGAAATACTCTTTTTTAACCCTTTGCCCAGGATTGCCATGGTTATTGTCCCTTCATGTAGTGGGCCTGTACTTTTTTGATTAACACAAATGCATTTTCCTCGAGTACCTCCCTTGACAAATATTTTTGCAGTGCTTCAGCCTCGTGATGGTGAGGAAACAAGATATGCCCAGGTGAGTAATAGATCCAGGTATACGTCATATGTACTGCAGGCTAGCCTTTTCTGTTTAGGCGAGGCCTGGGAAGGAGGATGTGTGTATGTCAAGAACTCCTCACAGGAGTGAGATGCACATAATAGTAACAATAACATATACGTGCCGAGGTGTGCACTACATAGAATATGTATGTCACAGTTCGTGGCACAAGAGGCAGATACTATACATTAGTACCCTGAAAAGGCGCTCTGGCCAATCAGGATGATCAGAACACAGGCTGCCTTGTGTGGACAAGCCCACTTTCTGAGCAGCCTGGGTGCTGGCCAGGGTCCCTTTGCTTCCCTGCTCCTCCTTGTCTCCCCTCCCTTAGAAGTGTGGAGTTTCTGGGGTGGGGGGGGAAGAAATGTACCACGCTGCACGGCCCGACGCTGCACCATACTTTACCAAGTCATGGTCATCAACGTTGAAAACAGACTTGGGAGAATGTAGTAATCTGCTTTCAGTGTGTGACATCACCTCTTGGAATGTTGAGGTGGAATGTTGGTGTGCAGGGTTCTGTGAGTGACGGTTGGAGTTAGAGGAGAAGAGTGAGCTGAGAAGATGGGTGTGGGGGTGAGCCCGGTGTTTTCCCTTGTCATCTTGTGTCCCCTACCATCCCTGTGTCTTGAGGAAGAGTACTGGACATGGACAATAAAGGAACCTGTAACTTACCTGAAGTACTGGAGGTCCACTTTGTTACACTGGCGACGAGGATGGGATGGTAGGTGGACTTGGCGCTGCTGGGGGGGGTGCAGCCTTCCGAAACACCGCCCCCGTGATTCCCCCCACACCCAGGGGGCCTGCATCCAGTTGGCCCGTGGTATTCTTTCATATGGAATGTAGCCCTTCATATGGCGAGTGTCAGCGCAGCTACTAGCCAGGACGGACAGTTCTGCTGTAGGATGGCGGCGGTGAGAAGTTAGCTGTCAACCTGGCTGGCGCTCCCCTGGCTCTACGGGGTTGAGCGCGGTTTCTGCACTTCCAGCCAGGGTGGCGCTGCGTGTCCCGGATGGACAGAGGTCCTGCACTGCTGTGACGGAAGGTGGGCCAGAGCTGTTGTTGACTGTGCTCTTGCACCCCACCTGTGGGCTCAGAGGCGGGTGTCGGTACGAAGAGCATGTCCGTTGTGCAGAAGGAATGGGAGGCGCTGCGGATGTTTACTTTTGTTTCCGACCCCGTGCCGAGGTAAGGCAGCATTGCCCGGATTGGCATCTGCTCTTGGCACAGCTTTCGTGTTGCTCGTTGGGCATTCCAGGAAGTAGTGGTGACGTCGTGGCGGCCTGGCAGGTCTCTGGCCAGTCGGGAGCCGGCCTGTTGGTATATCCATGGTGCGCCTTGTGGGCGTGGCGTAGCCATGGAGTTTCTTCACTCTGACAGTGAGGCGGATCAAGACATGACCGAGTCGACGAAATGTATCAGCTGTTTGGGGAATTTCGTGTGTTTTTCCTGAGGAGTTTAGACTGGCATTACTTGCCGCGGTGCTCGGTAGGTGGAAGTGCCGGTTCGGAAGGAGTTAACTTTAGCTCTGTGATGTGTTTGGACGGTGGCTACAGTTTTACTGGCGACGTCACATCTGGCAGAGGCGTTGCTAGCAAGTCATGTGTGCAGTGAACGCGCAGGGAACGTTGTCTTCCTTCGTGTCTCCCAGTCCTCAGCCATCCAATTAAAAATCCGTCGTATTGCGAACATGGACAAGCTCACGTGACAGGAACTGTATGTTTCCTGCGTTCCTGGCCTCGTTTCTGGGTGTCGGGACCTCAGTACGAGGACAGAGCATGCATCGAGAGTAAACCACTGGGTTCGGTGTGGTTTTGTTGAATGGCAAGTTCTTTACCTGACATTCTTTTGGAACTGCAGCGGTTGGAGAAAATGTCTTTCAGCAGCTTCCTTTGATACTGTACTGGGCAACAATAAGTTTGGAATGTGCCTGGTGTACGGCTTGACATAGGACTTTGGTCAGGTTAGTGTATCGGGCCGTGTGAGTGAGCATGGTTGCAGATTACATGTTGTGGCCCAATTTTCTTAGAGGTACCAAGCGCCCTTAGATTAAGTCTTGTGGGGGTGCCCTTAGTTAGTATGTTATTGAGGCCGTTGTTTCCTGTGGTGTCACTGTGTTGTGGCCCTGTGGGAAATCTGTACCCTAGCATAGGGCGTTCGGGGTGGTCCCTTTCTGAAATTGAAGGGTTGGTGTGGGAGGTTTGTAATTAAATGCTCCTCGGAAGTGTACTGATTAACCACTTTTGTGATTGTAAATGCCAGTGCTATATTAATGTTTCGCCTGCTGGATGGAACGTTACTGGGACTTATGTTAAATCCTAGTAGTATAGATTGGGTTGCATTCTTACTTAGTAAGTAAATTGTGGGGTTTTGAATTCTCATGGACTTGAGGGTGGTGGTCCATTTGTCAACTTTCATTGGGAACTCTGATTTCAAGCAAGCAACAGTGACATTGTCTACGCACATATTTTTAGTGCTATTTTACATCTGAGGACTTTGCAGGGGAGGTCATCATTAATCTATTAACATGTTGTGTACAATGTTTTCAACATGTGTTATGCAATGTTTTCAATCTTGAAATGTATTTTATGATGCCTGCATTAATGCTTATTGCTATGTCCTGTTATGTATGGTTAATGTTATCAGTGTTTGGTACGAGAGTGCACGGTATGGGTGCGTGCAAGTGTTCTGGCGCATCTGAGGTCATGTGTTTTCAACTGCATTGGGTTCTTAGTGCCTGGCATTGGTTGTGCTAGGGTTGGTCACTATGTTTGCGTGGTTGTTGATCTTTTGACCTTTGGTTGCATCTACCTGTGTGGTTTCAGGTTAGGTGTCTTGGAGTGAGGTGTGATTATGGTCGTTGGTGCCTGGTCTGTCCAGGGTGGGTCATTTTAGATGTTCTTAAGTGCCTGGTCTTTCCAGGGTAGGTCACTTTAGATTTAGTATCTCCCTCATTACTGTGGTTATGAGTGCCTGATAGTTCAGGTTTGGGCACTATGGCCTGTATGTTGTGGTCATTAGTGCCTGGGCTTTAATCAGGGTAAGTCACCTTTGGCGGAGTCTTATTCTCAGGACAGTTGTTGCTGTAGTGATACATAGCGTTGATATCTATGATTTGATCGCTATGCCTGAGTGAGTGGAGTTTTTCTTACTGTCCATAGTGTTATCATATTGGACGAGGTGGTGTTCTATATTTTGCTTTGCCAGTGTGCTTCCTGATTCCGTGTCTGGTATGTCAGGTTGTCTCCTGGTGTGTTTGAAATGGATTTTGTGGATAGAGGGAATGGCCAACGGTTTTATGCAGAGTAGCAGGGTGGTGTTGTGGTTCTTCCCCATACTGTTGTCAAAGTTGTTTAAGTGGTCCCTCGGTCTGTTGGGCAATTGTTGTTGCTTCTTATGGGGCGGTTGGTTAGCGCTTGGAGGGGCAGCTCTGAGACTTTGGGGTGGCAGACCGAAGTGGAAGGTGATTTGTGCTAAGGTGGCTAAGTTGGTTAGGTGTTAGTTGTGTTAGTGTTCGCTAACAATAGTTTTGGCTAGGGGTGGCAGCCCTAGGTCCTGAGGGGCAGCTCGGGACTGGCGTAAGTGCTTGTTTTTTATTTTTGTGGCCTCGAGGTGTGACCGAGGGGGTGGTGTTGTCTTGTTTTGGTTGCATGCCGTTGGAAAGCATTTCCTTCTTGGTCCGTTGGTGTCCAGTTAATTCTGTCCTTTTGTTGGATTTCCGTTTTGGTTTTGCCAGAGGTTCTACACATAGGCGGCCGCTGTGTTGTGGCATTTCTGGTAGCGTGGTGTCTTGGGGTGTTAAGGTCCCGTGCTGGTCACAATACCTTGTCATTCCTTTTTGTCTTCCCTGGAAAGCGTTGGCGTAGTATTTGGCTTTTGTGTTTCTAAGGGGGGGAGATGTGTAGTAATCTGCTTTCAGTGTGTGACATCACCTCTTGGAATGTTGAGGTGGAATGTTGGTGTGCAGGGTTCTGTGAGTGACGGTTGGAGTTAGAGGAGAAGAGTGAGCTGAGAAGATGGGTGTGGGGGTGAGCCCGGTGTTTTCCCTTGTCATCTTGTGTCCCCTACCATCCCTGTGTCTTGAGGAAGAGTACTGGACATGGACAATAAAGGAACCTGTAACTTACCTGAAGTACTGGAGGTCCACTTTGTTACAGAGAACAATGGCATGGAGCCGGTCCGGCGCAGCAGGGTACGTTTAATAAAAATAAAAAAAAAATACCCATTAGCAGCCTTGTTGAAAACTACACGTGTGCTAATGGCGATATTCATCTGACTTTGCTTGGGCCCTTAGCTTGGGCCGGCGGGCCCTTACCAACAGGGTCAGCCCACCGCCTCAGTGTATATCGCCCCAATCTGGTAGATTTCTGAAAGCAAAAACTAAGGACCAAGAATTAGTTGCTGGCAGGGGCATTTAAGCAAAGTCACATGCCCAACCCACCCCCCCCCCCCCCTTGCATAGGTCAGTCTATGGCTACATTAGGGTTGAGTGGGTCACTGCTTTGTTAGTATCACAATAGGAAAAGAAAACATTCGATGGTTCATCACCAATAAGTTACACATGGTGTTTTGGGAAAACTGTGCTTATTCTGTTGACCAAGACTCGGAAAAGCCATGAGCCAGACTGCTATTGTAGAAAACTCCACTGAAATAGGTTTGCTTGATTTTCTATTTTTGGACTTTTTTTTATTCTGAATTCCTATACTTAACAATGATTTTGCAACAAACATGAACGTAATTCTTGAAAAATGTGTTTTCTCTTTCAATTTTGAGCAAACTCACGAGGGAAGATCTTTTGCATTCTAAGCACAAGTCAATATTCCGTATCTGACGCAGTCGTGCTGTCGAGCCTTTAACATCCATTCAACCAGTTTGCCCCTGGAGGTCAGTAAAGCATCCTCTAGTGCCATGGAGATGGTCCATCTCTTCCAGTGCACCCGTCATCGAAACCAAGACTGCCTAGTTACTGTGGTGGCCCGTGGCCCCACGGGGCCCGTCTAGTGCGGCTACATGCTTGTCCTCTGAAGGAATACGGTTACATGTCTTTATAACAACACATTTTATAACGACAAAACATTATGCATTTTTTTTTTTTTTGGGGGTTTTCCCCCCAAACCCCTGTTTCTCACTACTAAAAACCCACCCGAGCATTTTCGTTATGTTTTTCGTTATAACATTTTCGTTATATGTACATTCTACATATCATTTTCAGTATAAAGACTGTATAGCAAGGAATACATAGGAAGAAAGACGGAGACACCACGATAGTAAAAGATGATATCATTTAAAGTGTAGTGTGTGTTTTATTTACCTGTATGTCCTGTGTGGGAGAGACCATCCAGCCCACCATTGGGCTGGATGGAATGTTGAAAGAGAAAGAAGAAAAGAACAATAGGAAAGAACTCCCCTGTCCACGAATGGGCTGGGCGGGGGAGAGAGAAAGAATCCAGAAGGATTTGAAAAAAGACAGTTGAGAAAATGTGGGGGGCCGCCTCTCCCCACCCCAGGGCCTCAATGCATCCAGCAGTGCCGTGAGGCGCATGGGGGGGGGTGGGGCCCGAAAGACTGTTAGCAGGGGAGCTGTGCTGCTATGCCAGGCGCAGCTCAGTCGCTCCCGGCCTGCGGAGCCTGTCTGCCCATCCGGGGAGCAGTGGGGAACAGAAATAGAAGGCCGCGGGGGATAGCAGCGACGCTGGACCATCATGTCCACACGGAGACACATCAAAATAACTTTTGAAAGTCGGCCACGCCACCCAGCCAGGGCTAAATTTACAAGCAGCTTAGTCATTTGACTTTTTAGCAAAAGACCATGTGAGTACTGAAAACCTATATGCCCACCCATCCACAAACTGAACGTCTAAGATGGGAACAGGTTTATTTCCCAGAGGCCCCTTTGAGGGGATGACGCTTTATGTATTCATCGTGGTTGAGACTCCGAGGTTGAAGTTCGCATGTGACCGGATTTCAAATCACGTCTTTCCTAATTGCCAGCGTGATCATGGGGACATTACAGTTGGTAAAGTAGCTGTGCTAGTTAAGGCACGAGTGGATCAGATGTACTCTAGACTGGAAGCTTAAACCCAGTCAATAGTTCGCGTTTTCAAGTGACTGAACTAGTGTGTCTTGTAATATAGTACTTCTCCGTAAATGCCTGGAGGCTAGCATTCCATTCTTACAGAAGGGCTGCTTCAGTACACACACTATTCATTTTAGTTACTGACATTCTTTGTTGCTCAAAAGCTCAAGCATACAGGTTATTACCATTTGGGCCCAAGCTTAAGGATCACTTGCATTTACCCTCAGGTTTTTTCCCCTGAAAAAGAGCAAAACAAAGGCCTGATCACCTTTACACTTCACTTTTCAACTGCGTGTGCAGTAGAGGGTAAAGGCCTCCCGCTGTTAATGTTTGTGGTGGTCTCTTACAAAGAATTCCTATGAAAGCGGCCTAATTTTACCACGTGGTAATTACAGGCAGATTCTGTAGAAACTGAAAGTAAAATCCATGTTGTTGATAACGTAGCTGCATTTGCCAGGTGGGGCGTGAACAGCAGGTGACATGTAAAGTGCGTCCTGCTCCCTCAACTCCGCCTGACAAACTGCTGAAAATCCTGCATATCGGTTACAATGGTGCTACAAATGTTCCTTTACTTTTATGGCTATTTTTAAGAATCTGCAGAACCTCCTGATAGGGTGACCAGATTTTCCTGAAGAAAAACCGGGCTATCAACTACCTCATCAAAGCCCGCCCCCCAACCAACTCTGCACGCCCCCAATCAAACCACTCTCACCTCAAAACCCACACAGTATTTCCAGCACTGTTCCTGCATATACATTGCACAGTTTTAACTGTTGATATAAGCATATTATCAAAAAAGAGCTTTTGCTCTGATGCATATTACAGGCCTTGTAGTTCATTCATTGGCCAAGCGGTCTTTGTGGCACAATCAGGTAACGTATGTGCCTACAACCTGTAATGTCAGATGGTCGAGCCCAACCTCCTGTGACAACATTTCATGACTATTATAATATTTATTTACTTTATAATTGTTGCAGATCCTTCATAAAAGGGGCAGTGCAGCCTGAACTGCTATGTCACATACCTTCTGCATAAGACTACACGCATCACCAGACATGTTTCATCCTCATTGGGCATCATCAGTGAGGTGTACCTTGGGTTTCTATGCCGAGCAGGCTTGGGAGCCCCATCTGGGCATATCCCTCCCACTCGGGGTGACTAAAGCAAGACAAATGGTGTGATGGCTGGAAGCTTTAGAATTAATCTTAACCTCTGGCATTGCTCTGGGCAACACTCCAAACCATCGTTCTTCACCTGCCAAGCTATTAGAAAAGAGGAAAGACCAAATGCAAATCAGGCTAGGTCCCACCCCAAAAGGGGCAGTCCAGACCGAACTGCTTGGCCACATCCCTTCTGCACAAGACCACAAGCATCCCCAAAAATGTGGACATCAACAGTAAGGTGTAGCTTGGTTTTCTTTGCCCTGCAGGGTCTGGACCCATGTCTGGGCATACCCATCCCACTCAGAGCAAAACAAAAGGTGTGATGGCTGGATGGTTTGGAATTAATCTTAACCTCTGGCATTGTTTTCGGCAGCACTCCAGACCATCGTTCTTTAGTGTGCCAAGCCATTACAGACTCCAGACTCTAAACGCAGTACCACACTAGGTACAAAATCCATGTAGACTTGCTCCCAAGACCAAAGCGTTGCCCCTGAGCTATGCTTCATGATTTATGCCAGCATGGATCCACTATCTCTGGCTTAAGAATTGGGAAATGTAACCATTCCGCCGCCGCCGCCTATGTTATCCCAGTGGCACCGGGATGTCAGGATGTGGAAACAGTGTTACTGGGTCGGCGTTACTTACTGGTGGGTTTTACTGCGACCCAGTAATGAGGCCCCATGTTTTGTCTTGCCACTACATTCACAGGTGCTACACAAGAATGAATCGGTACAACGTAAACCCTTCATCATAATTCATGTATCTTCAAAATATCAACAACATGATATGAGCCAATACTTGATGTGTAAAATATTTGGAATTGGAATATTTACAAATGCCTATTCGCTGTTATCACACACTATATGTTAAACACATGATTAGCCAAATTGTTGCATAACCATGTTGCACATTGCAATCAATCAACTTATGACATTATATAAAAAAGCTTACACTAAAAGTGTCCAAAAAGTGGGAATAACACAGATAAAGGTCAAACGCTCACTGTATACCACTCCAATTTCATCCATGAAACTGAAAGTATAAACACTCATTCCATTCCACTACAAATCAAACCTTGACAGTCACCTCAAGTAATACACAGGTTACATCAATACCATAGTTGAAATGGGTATTAAGATTAGATTTTAAGTGGTATGCTGTGAGTGTTTGTACCTTAACGATGTTATTGCCATTCTGTGTAGTTCTTACTTTGGTGATATTAACCTTAACGCTTGTGTTGAGGCATGCTAGGCCCCCAGGCTATGTTGGGAGGAGTAGGCACTCAAAACATGAGTGCATTTTGGTCTAATAATGTTTGTCAAAACTAAATCATCAAGCTGGCACACACTGGCTCACAAAACTGTCCTTCTTGGGGATGATGGGTCGGCCATGGGGGCATTGCCCTATTGTCCCGTGGGCCAGTCTGAGTCTGGCCTCCATTCTCTTCTATTAAGCTCACAACCACATACATTGTCAAGAACATTTTTCACCTTAGCACAAGCTCAAACACTTAAAATATAAACTAATTGCCTGGAGATACCGTGCTGTATAATGTGTGAACTCTGTCGAGCGTGTATATTGACTGTGCGATTATAAAGAGCTGTGATGCCTGCCAGAAGGTGTTTATAATGTCTAAACTATATATAACTTAGTGTGACTTTTTAAAAATCTCATTATCAAGTGTTTTTGAAAACATTTTTAGCATTCACATTGTTTCACACAACAGGTTGTATACACACGTGTGCTGATATACCAACATTGAGGTCTGACTCACCCAAGCAACTTTCGATATTAATATCTGCAGCTCAGTTGTAATTCTTGCATTTAGACCTGGCATCTTCTATCATTGCCTGCGTATCCTCAATATTCAGATGTTCACTGCTTTGTAGGAATGGTGAGTAGTGGTGCATCTGTGCCTAGCATCTTGAAGCGTCTTCTTTGTGCTAGATGGGATTACCAATAATTATTACAGACCAAATAATCAGCCAGACCAAAGGAAGATGGTCAAATACTGCTTTAATCTCAATGATAGAAAGCGGGGAGAACTAAAGCTATCAAAGTAGATGCTCGATTCTTCACACCAAAGTTTGCTTGCACAGAGTTTATATATCTTTACCTACATCATTCAACACATCATTCTACGTGGCCTTTCACAGAAACCTAATGCCGGGCGAGATTGGATTAGGGGAACATTTCTAATATAAGTGTTAGTATCTCATTGGCTGCCCCTTATCTGTAGGGCACGCCCTGAGCTACATCTACTCACATCACATACTGATTATAGCAGAGAATATGGCAGCAGGCGAATAACTGCAACAATGTATTTGAAAGTACATAGCAGGCCTGTTGATTGGTTGGCAACCCTATCCAACCTTGGACCTTTGGCTTTTTTTAGCAGCATGTGAACAAATTGAAATCTAGGTGCACAAACAGCGTCAACTTGTTCTTTTTTTCCCAATTAGTCCATTGTATGTGATAGAGCCATCCTTACTCAAGGGCCATCGTTTGTAGTTGCCCTCATAGTCTGCTCACTGTTCTGGGACATTCAAGGGAGTGTGAGCACACCACTATCTTAACTCGAAGCTCTAATGAATAGCCTTTGTTTTGAGTTTGTTTTGAGTTCGCCATTACGTGTCAGGAGACCACGATTTTGTCAATTTCTGTCTCTCAGTGTATGCTATTTGATTTAATTAACCAGGGTGTCATTACCCTCTCTGGCCTTAAGAGACTTGCTCAATCCATCTCACATAGGTGTTTGCCTTCGTGGTTGTTCAATACTTGGCATCAACATATGTCCTTGCCTTCCTAATCTTAGCAGAAATATGTCTTGTGCTTGTGGTCTTTACATTTGCCCCTCTCTGTGCTTTGCGCCCATCTCTCGAAATAACCTCCTTGATTTCAGGCCATCGTACTCCCTTATTCTGCACATGAAAACAGCCTCTTCATCAATTCTTCAATTTGCAATCCTAGACTTCCTTTTGAGGTAGCTGGATTTATTCTCTAACACGAGCCATCATCCATTTTCTTCCAATGGCCATCCTAAATGCTACATATATATATATACCTCTTCTTAGCAAGCTTCTATATGCTTCTTCTATCTTGTGCTACAGCGTATTTACAGTTATTGGTCCGCACGTTACTTCATCTTCTTATTTTCACGGTAACTTCATCTTTTGGTACATGTTTCTCTTAGTGCTCTGTTACATCGTTAGTCTTAAGTATTTTCATATCGTTTCGATTTAGGCTTATATGTCTCTCCTTTATAACATCATATCGCTGTCGTCAGACTTTTGCCTTAACATTCATCCATGATTCTCAGAGCCACTTCCTGGCATTTAGGCAATTGACATCCTTCTTGGTAAAGTCCCTCCATTGTCTCAACATGAGGATATCGCCTAAATGGCTGTCTGAGCGCATATCGTCTTTTGGACAATCGACGCGGTATGGACATGTCACTTAAACTTGTGCATGAATTCCCAATGGTAGCCCATAAACTGCTACTCCAATAGGATGGTAGTGAAGGTGCAGGGACTAGAGAAGAGGCCTCCACCTGCTCCTCTACACATATTCTCCAGTTAGCCCATTAGACTCCACAGTCAGTGGGCGTCATTACAAGTTTGCTGGTATCCCGCTAGTGTTAGGCAAACGGAATTAGCATTCCCGCTGCCTGATATCCTGGTATTTCCAGGATATTACAGGTGGTGGGAATGCCGGTAATTCCTCTTTCCATGGAGTCCTGTAGGACTCCATGGGAGGAATTATCTGAATTATCGGCACAATAATTCCAGCATTCTTTTGCTAGTGGGGGCCTGATTTACCTCCAGTAATTGGCTTGAGGTAAATCAGGTAACCCCACCGGCAAACCTGTAGTTTGGTGGGGCAGTAAAAGTGTCAGTAACGGATGTACCGTCAATTTTACCTGCACCTTTACCACTCGGCCAAACCTGTAATGACCCCCACAGTGTCTTAGTTTGTGTTTGAGGATTCTAGCTCTCCTTCAGTCATTGGGTTCTGGATTGGATTGCACATCAAATTAATTAATTAGTCCATTTGGTCCGTAAGGCTACTCCTCGTTATTTAATACATTGCCTTAAAAGTACATTCTTCGAGCCATGCTGCTCTTTTGCAGAATAGCCTCTATTACTGATTCTGCTAATACTGTGATGGTATCGTGTTTTCCTTTTGTTGCCTTTTGTTTGCCAATGCTATTTCTTCTTAGTTTTGGAAGTTGATAGTCATTACTTGACATATTTTGCCAAAAGGGTAGGCCCAGAAGAAGCTCATAACAGTGTATGTGCTATGTTAGCTCTCGACTGTGTGAAACACGTGTAAACCAATGATGTTAATTTGAAATTTGATTGAAATACACAACCAAATGTATGGAGTTGTATGTTCAATTGTCCTTGGTCAATCACATTGGATTGCATTCCAATCAAATCTTAAGATATTAGAAGAAAAATATGGTGATAATATTTGATGATATTCTGTTGTATTTAGTTCCAATGAAATTAATGTGTGCATTGATTGGCAACAGATTTGTCTACACATATCTAGGAGAGTGTCGAGTTATAACAATGAATTAACGTCATTTTTAATACTGGGTGGTGGAATTGTAATTCTAAGAGAGCATGGAAGAAGGATTGTATGAGTACGGTTATTTAATTGACTTTTGTTTCACATTTCTCGTTAGTTTTGGAAAGTGCAGGCACCTCTAGTAGTGACTTTCTTTTCTTGTAGTTTACCATAAGTAGTGTGCCTTCATTGTCATCATATGTCACATTTGCTGTGCGCCACGCAGCTTTCCCTTGCTGCTTACCTTGCGGTATGTGGCACCTTTATTCACAAAAGATTGCATCGCAAAGCCTGTCAAAATGTGGTAGCATCCTGGACACCATGACACAGGCAGCGGCACTGCGCCTGTCACGGCTGCCATCCTTTTTTTCAATTCCACATATGAATGGTGGCTCTGGGCCCCAGTTAGGGTGCCTTAGGTGATCTGAGCGCCCTCAGTTACGATGGTGGCTTGTCCTACACAACTCTGCAGCACAGCATTCTATTGGGCTAGCCCAGGCTACGGTGCTTACGTGACCTGAGCCTCTTCACTTACCATGCCAGCCTGTCCTGAGTAACTCTACAGCATATCATTTGGTTGGGCTATAAAAGCCATAGCTTTCTGGATGACAGTGGGGGTCATTACGAGTCCTGTGCTAAACCTAACCTTAAAAGTGGCTGTAATGGATTTACCGCCACATTTACCATTCAGCTAAATTATGAGTTGGCGGTAATTCCGCCGACTGTATTACAGCCGGTGGAATCACAGCCGGTGGAATTACAGCCAGCGGAATTACAGACAGCGGAATTACAGCCGAAACACCAAGCCATATTATCGTTCTATCACAAGTCTAGACACAGCGGTAATACTGCCAAAATTAAATTCAGCATTCATTCCGGCAAAAACACAGCGCTGTTACCTCATACTTGCTGGTGGAGGTAAATACATACAGGTGCCACAAAAGAATCAACAGGTGAACCCGATCCACTAAAGAGAGCTAAAAAAGGCACACACTTTCCAACACCATGCTGCCACAAGCCATAGCGAGATGGGAGATTGAGCTGCTCATACTGCGCCAGGAACTACAGAGGCAGGAAAACCAGCCGAGGGTACAGGGTTCGGAGAGGAGGAGGAAATGCCATTTAAGGGGAGAGCCCACACTCGGGGTCAGGCCCTCACCCTGGACCCTCACGGAAAGCCAGCTGCCAACCCTGTACCGGCTCAACAGGGAGACCATAGGTGAGCTGCTCACCACAATCCTGGGGGACATTGAGAGCAGGATTAACATCAGGACAGCTGTGAGCCCACTGCTAAAGCTAGTGTCCATCCTGCAAGTTTTGGAAACTGGCGCCTTTCAGCACTCCTTGGCCATGCTGAATGGCATGTCACAGCCAACATTTTCTCTTGTGCTTGGCCAGGTGCTGGACACCCTCTTGCACCACGTTTCACAGTATATCTCTCTGCTCATCACCCTGGCACAGGTGCATGCCATTGAGGCACGGTTCCATGATGCTGTGCCAGACATGCCAAATGTCATTTCATTCCTGGACTGCACCCATGTGGCGTTGAAGGCCCTCAGGCACATGAAGTGGTGTACCGCAACAGAAAGTACTAGCACTCACTGAACAGCCAGGTGAACTGCAATCCAGAACTGTTCATCACACACTGCTGTGCACGCTTCCCTGATTCCACCCACGATGCTGTGGTCCTACGCAATAGTACACTGCCTGAATACATGGAGAGGCATCGAGGACAATGGATGTGGATAGTGGGTGAGTACAAGTGCCATCTCACAATGTCAATGTGCTGCAATGCAGCCAAGCATATTTGGTGGGAGGGGGTGTTGCATGGGCATAACATCAAAATGCATGACCTGACAAGGCCATGTACATGTAGCACCTGTCTCTTACGCACAAATGACAGTCTACATCCCACATGATAAGTACATGCTGGACAATTCCCTATGAATACGCATATGCACATTGACACAATGGTCTACCGACACACACACATGAATACAGGTACCACTATGCAACATGATAGATACTTAATCATTGTATCAGAAAGTGTGACATGCCAATAAAGACCAATAACCCTGGCAGTTCCTCAGCCAGGTACTCACGTACATGACGCCACCAAGTAAGAGACGCAGACACCAGAAACCCACTGAGGTACAAGTAACCAACCATCAGGGCACATGCATGAGAGGCACATACAGGCCTAAAACAGGCACCATGTCATCTTGCCATGACAACCATAGATCCTGGAAATGACAGCTGCTGCAAGTGAGCTGGGTGCATGTGGTAACACACCAATGCAAATACTGCTCGATACAACATGCACATACTGTGACAGCAAGACATGTGGTGCAATAAAGCTCCTAATGCATGCACATAATGCCCATCGACATGATGTGGTGCATGGCAACACCTACACAATGCACACTGAGTGACACCTTTGACCTTTCTGCTTGCAGGTGACTCTGGATACCTGCAGCTGCCGTGGCTCATGACACCTGTGCGGGATCCACAGACACCACAGAAGGTGGCCTACAATGACACACAGAGCAGGACCAGGGTTTGCATTGAGCATTCCTTCGTCCCTCTGAAGGCCCGTTTCTGCTGCCTGGACCGTACCGGAGGGGCACTTATGCATAGGCCTGAAAAAGTAGGAAAAATTGTACTGGTCTGTGCCATGCTACACAATATATGCCTCAGGAGGAATGTACCTGTACCCACTGATGTGGACATGCCACCCCCTGAGGATTCGGATACACTGACTGTGGCTGAGGCACTTGGATGCATTGGCTGGGATGATGTCAGAGCAGGATGAATGGCTCTCCAGGAACTCATGGACACTGTTTTTTTGCACATTTCTTTCCACATTTCATGCACCACTGTATATAGTTTCACATTAATGATTAAACACATGGACACAATAAGGAATGTCCTGGTATTGCTTCTGATGAACTAGGGTTTAATGTGAAAATGGTCACATACCCTGTCCCCCTACCAACAACACCATCCCCAACACACCCATCCTCCCTCCACCCCTCCTCTGTGCCTCTTATATATGCAAATGTACATTAGCTTTCATGCCTCGTGCCCCTACAAGTGTCCTCTAGAACCTTCGGATCAAGGTTGCGCACAGAGTGGCGCCTTGGTGTGCTTCCTCCCTGGGGGTGACAGACGTGGATGGATCTGAACCAGGCCTGGGTTACGTTGCACATGCAGGAGCATGATGGCCTGCAATGCCTCTGAAACTTCCTCACCCTCTGGCCAGCAACAGTCAGGGTGGCAGATGTTGTGGCTGACTGGTTGGGAGTGTTTGCAGGTTATGGGGTGCAGCACCTGCAGCAGTGTTGTCGGATGATGTGCCAGCGCATATGTGATGCATTTGGACCCTGGTGTTGATTTTCGTACCCTCCGCCTGCCCTTCCCGTCACTGGCTGCTCCAAGGGTGGTGGCCGATGGTGTGATACTGGATGCCCGGCCATGGGAGGTTGATGTCCCTTCACCCTCCTCCTGATTTGGCTGCGACCCTGTTGGTTGAAGAATGACATGGAGTCAGCCAACATGCATACTGGCACATTGCCTTACTAGTTACACATGCTATATGGTGGAGGGACATCCCACACATGTGGATTGTGCTGCATGGTTGTTTGCAGGCCATTGCCTATGAACACAGCGAGGTGGGTGGAGTGGCTGCTCTGGGTGTACGCCCCATTGTCAGGTGCTCTCTGCCCCTCGTGCTGCCAAGGTGGACATTCCATGGGGTAGCTGGGCGGTAGGGGGGAAAGCTATGGCGCCTACCCTAACTCAGCAGCACACATGGGCACTGTACAGAGCCGGTCATGGCTGTGATACTGCCCAGGGTGAGGTTACATTGATTTTGCCCCCTCCCCCTGGTGTCCGAGGGTGGGGGGGACTTTGCACCTGGCATCAACGATCCTTCCCGTGCTGGTGTTGGAAGTTCAACCCTTCCATAGGGTGCTGTTGTTACACCAGCATGGGGCAGCTGCCCCATGCTGGTCTGACATCAGCATCCTTTTGTATTGACATGCCCCCTGCTGTCTTGCTTGTACGCCCGGCGCAAGCATGTCAGTTGGGCACATTTAGTTCAGATAGTGCACCACTATCCCCTAATGTCAGCTTGGAGGGGCACTTGGATAATGCACCGAGCTGCTGTGGCAGGGAGTCCAATGGGGGCTGATGTCATGCACTGGGCCTGATTCCAGCCCTGGTGGTGCAGATGGTTACATTCACACCCATGCATATTAATTCTGCTGTGCATGGTTGCATGCACAGTTGCCCGCCTACCCCTGCGTGTTTTTACAGCACTGATCCTGCAAGCGCAGAGGGGATGTTGATGCGCTGCGCACAAACAACCCCCCACACAGTGCATTGTCAGGGGAATGGGAGAGGGGCCTTCAGACTCACCAGATTGCTCTTGGCTGCTGGCTCCTGCCTCGGCTCCACTGACTCCCTCTATCTCTTCCATGTCCAGGATGGAGGATGCCTTCTCCTCCCATGGGGTCAGGACAAGGTGCTCTGTGACGCCGCCTCCAGTGGCTAGTGAAGTATGCTCGTGGAGCCGAAATGAGGGTAAACATTTATTATAATGTCACATACGACCGGCGCCCTGCTCTGCCCAGCTCCCAGCTCTCCTTTCACTCCACAACGCCCTCAACTCGAATCTCATTCAAACCACAACATTCTACGAGGAACGAGCAGGCAGGGACGCCGTAACAAGGAAAACAATACAGTGGAAATAACATGAAAGAAGTAATGACGAGCTTGTGCATGAAATACTACATCATCTTGCCCTTATTAATTTTTTTTTTTTTTTAACAAATTGGCAAAACAAAGATGAACAATTAACTACTGTGGAATATCAATGAAATACGTAGCAAGAATATAACAACAATGAACACTGACAACAACAAAAAGAAAACTTGACAAAGTTCAGTACGCTACTTCCCCATGATGTAATCTCTAGACCAAAATGGTAATCTTTTCTCTCTAGACGTGTGAAGTATTTTGTCACTGGATGTGACACCCATTTCAGACTCTGAATGATTGTCACTATCATTACCAACATTACTGCTTCTGCCAACCATGCCATCATCAACCCTCTGGAACACCTCCCCTTCCCCAGGATCACTTACTTGATTGTTGATGACACATTCTTGCCCCACCGCACAAAAATCATCATTCTCTCTCCAATGCCCATCTTCCTCCACTGCTTGAGATCCAACATCAAACTGCACTCTCCCATTCTCCTCACCACTACTATCACAAACTTCATTATTCCTCAAACGTAAGTCATATCTTCTAACATGTTCAGCGTGACTATTTCCATACTGCTCTAGACCCCAATTCCATCTGCTCATTCTGTCCATGTTCCATAACGATCCACCGCTGACCTTCACTGCATTTGCAAACACTCGAAGAACTCTGACTGGTCTGCTATATTTTGAATCACCCTTCCTAACTCTTTGACCTAACCTTATCCTCACCATATCACCTGGTGCAATTCCAATTCCGTAACTGCGTCCTGAATCGCTCCTATTTATACCTATGGGGCGTTCCCAACTTCTCACCTCTCTAACTTCTGTCGATTTCCTGCTATTGACCCACTCTGGACACAGTAACGTGTTGGGAGCTCTACCCCTCATCAACTCAAAGGGAGAAACGTTTAAATCTCTCTTGACTGACGTTCTTAAACTCCATAATTTCTCCTTCAGTGCTTCTTCCACAGGTATGTTGTTTCTTACAGCCAACTCTACGGTTTCCACAATCACCCTATTACATCTCTCAACCAAACCATTAGTTTGGGGATGATATAATGCAGAATACTTCCAAATAATACCTGATGTCATGGCAAACTCTCTAGTTTCTTTGCTCTTAAATTGAACACCATTATCACTAATAATGGTTTTTGGAAAGCCTTCTCTACTGAAAACTTCTTTAAGGAACTTGATTACTTCTCCAGAGTCAACCTTTCTGACTGCTTTCAATTCTACCCAACCTGAATAATAGTCAATCATGACAATCAAAAACTTTTTCTCTCCTATTAACCTTGCATATGGTCCCACAATATCAACACCTAACTTCATCCAGGGAGCTTGTTCCTTATTTATGGTAAGAGGTTCTGATTTACAACTTTTGCAGCTCTTATCACTGTTTTGGCAAGGCCAACAATTCCTGACAAATCTCTCAATTAAAAGGTCCATCCCTGGCCACCAATATGCAGATCTAACATTAGTTTTTGTTCCCGTGATCCCAGGATGCCCTTGGTGAGCTTTTCCTATGAGTTCCTCATACAATGACTTGGGGGGTATCAACTTGTTTCCTCTCAACAAAAAACCTCCTTCCATGGAAAGTTCGTTCCTAACTTCCCAAAATTTAAGACATTTGCCATCAATCCATCTCTTTTCCGGCCAACCCAACATTGTGAAGTCAACAATTTTTTGTAAAGTTAAATCCTTATTTATTTCATCCAGCCACATTTCCTTAGATGTAACTTCATGAACAACTGCCACAATGTCTTCATTACATTCAAAATCAGAATCTACATTACTTAATGGTAATCGTGATAGGTAGTCAGCAATAATATTTCTCCTACCTGGTACATACCTTGTCACACAGTGATAGTCCTGTAATTTGATACTTAGTCTAGCCAACCTAGGAGACGCCTTGCACAATCCCTTAACAGTAAGTACCTCTATGAGTGGTTTATGATCGGTCTGAATGATAAACTTGCAGCTCCATAGGTACTTTCTGAAATAATTCACTGCCCAGGTAACAGCTAATAGCTCCTTTTCAATTACAGAATATCTGCTTTCTGTCTGAGAAATTGCTCTACAAGCATAGTTAATGGTTTTTTCTCTGCCATCTTCATCAATCTGGGACAATACTGCTCCTAGCCCATTGCCGCTGGCATCTACTGTAACCTTGGTCAATCTGCCAAAAACATAACCACCCAATTCTGTGGAATTGCAAATTTCTCTTTTGATGCAACTCACTGCTTCATCACATTCTTTACTCCACTCAAATTTGGCTTCTTTTTTTAACAATTTCCTTAATGGCTCAGTTAAATTTGCAAATTTATTAACAAATTTGCTATAATACTCGCATAGACCTAGGAATGATCTTAGTTCGTCCTTATTATTAGGACTAGGGGATTCCCTGATGGCCTTCATGGCATCATCTTTGGGTATATACCCCTTGCCATTCACTGCATGTCCCAAATACTCAACTTCATTCATACCAAACTTGCATTTGCTCTTTTCAATCTTCAAACCCACACTCTCTAATTTCAATAACACATCCTTCAATCTCTAGTCACGTTTTCTTCGTGACCTTTGCCAAACACAATAATATCATCTTGATAGACAAAAATTCCTTTTAGCCCTTTCAACACATGTGCCATCACCCTTTGAAATACTGCTGCTGCAGATGCTAATCCAAACGGCATACGTTTGTATCTGTATAATCCATGAGGTGTGACAAATGCTGTGATGTCTCTACAATCTTCCGTCAGAGATATCTGATGGTATGCGTTTGAAAGGTCTAGAGTAGAAAACACATCAGTGTTTCCCATGCGATTCAGCATTTCCGAAATTATAGGAAGTGGAAAAATATCAACTACCACGTTCTTGTTCACGTCTCGAAGATCTACACAAATTCTGATTTTTCCATTTTTCTTCATTACGATAACGATGGGGCTTGCCCACTCTGACGATTCAATCTTTTCTATCACTCCTTCTTTTTCCAACCTCTCCAGTTCTTGTTCAACATTATCCACTATGGCAAAAGGTATGGGTCTGGACTTGACATGTCTGACAGGTACTGCTCCCTCCTTCAGTCGAATCCTATTTGCAAAATTTTTCAACAGACCTAGTTTCTTCTGTAGTTTGTCATCTTCAGAGTGTTTTTTTATCTGATCCCCGCTGGAATTTACAACTAGAACTTTTTCGTCCTCACATGGATCTAACCTGATCCTCAAACCAGCTTGGTCTCTCCAACCAATGATGTTTACTCCTTTCTCCGCCACATAAAGTTTTATTTCTGCGCACCTCTCTTTGAACTCCACTATACACGAAAACCAACCGATCAACTTGATCTTTGATCCTTCGAATCCACCAGGATTAACTATGTCAGGTGTATTCAGTTTGTTCTTCATGCCGCACGTCACCAGATTCTTCCAAGTTTTCTTCGTGATAATCGACCATGGTGAGCAGCTGTCCACTTTCACTTTGAGTTTCCAATTGTCAACTGTTATGACACAACTTGGGCACTTGAATTCTCCTCCAGGAGGTGCACGTATTGTGAAAACTCTATCATCGTCTGATTCCTCGTTCTCTTCCTGTATGGTTGAAATCCTTTTCTTCTTTCTACAAGCGACGGCGAAATGTCCTTTCAACCCACAGTTCCCACATTTCTGCCCTATCGCTGGACAATGTTTGGCGTTTGCAAAATGACCAACCCTGCCACAATTGTAACACCTGTCACCATCTCTGGATTGTGTATTCATGGTTCTGAGATTTCTCCCTCTGAAAGGTTGTCCTTTGTTCTCAAATCCCTTGTTTCTATTATTTCTAGTTTTAGGTTCTGGACATTCCTTAGTTCTCAGTGTACTAACCATGCTTTGTTCTCCAGAATCTAATCAAGACTTATCATGTTGCATCTGTAAATTCATGACGGCTTCTTGTTTTTTGCTTTTCATTTCCTTGGAACATAAATGACTATGTTCAACACGTTTGGCGATGGCAATAGTCTCTGGCAGGGACGGATTCCCTACCATCCAAAGTCTGTCTTGAACCAAACTATCCTTGGCATGTATGATAATTTGGTCCCTTATTAGTTCATCTAACGTGATGCCATTCCCAAAATGACACGTACGAGACAAAGTTCTCAAGGCTGACACATAATCTTCGATAGACTCATGTTCCTTTTGAGTTCTGGTATAGAAATTATACCTGTTTATAGCAACATTTGTTTCTGGGGTGTAATATTTGTCTAATTCTTTGTCCTTCTAGGCCCAATGCATGAAGTAGCAACAATTTCTTTTTTTGAGATGTAAGACCTTCCTGGTCAACTGTCTGGATATAATTTAGCCAGAATTCCTTCTATTCTGCCCAACATACGGCTGGCTGTCCAGGTGATGGGAGAAAGCTCGCTGGAGGCTGGATACTGATACCTTGCATCATTCACAGAGTTGTAGCCAAATAAGATAAAAGTATGAGTAGTGTTCAGACTTCAAGTATTAGAGCTGTTTTTAAATGCTACTTCTCCTTCCTTTTGTTTCCTCCTCTCTATAAAGGAAAACAAATTTTTTTTTCCAATTGTATGAGTGTAACACAGTGAAGTACTGTGATGAGGATGAAGAGATTGCTATGTACTCTTCATCTCGCCGTGCCGAAATGTACCGTGAGGAGGATGAGGAGATTATTTTGTACTCCTTATACAACCTGAATCAGAAGACATGAGACTCGCGGGTCCTCTTTTCTGAGTTACTGAAACACAGTGACAGACAGCTGTAACCCCGCCCTGTAACCAATAGGAGGGCTGAATTGAGGAAGGAAACACTCAGCACGAACCAACATGGCTCCCGACGCTGGCTCCGAGCATCTGCTCTGCTATCAGCACAAACCAACGTGGCTCCAGACGCTGGCTCGGAGCGTCCGCTCTGCTTTCCTTCCTTGCCTCACTCCTCTTTGAAGAAGAGTGAAATTACAGCACAAGCCAACGTGAGTCACGACGTTAGCTCGGAGCGTCCGCTCTCTCTCCAGGCAGTCCGGTTAATGAAGCATCTGCACAAGCCGAAAGAGTAGGTGCGACGGCTCGGAGCGCTGCTCTACTTCTGCCCATAGCACCGTGGATCCTCAGGACGCCGGTATCCCATCCTCATCGCCAAAAATGAAGTATGCTCGTGGAGCCGAAATGAGGGTAAACGTTTATTATAATGTCACATACGACCGGCACCCTGCTCTGCCCAGCTCTCAGCTCTCCTTTCACTCCACAACGCCCTCGCCTCGAATCTCATTCAAACCACAACATTCTACCAGGAACGAGCAGGCAGGGACGCCGTAACAAGGAAAACAATACAGTGGAAATAACATGAAAGAAGTAATGACGAGCGCGTGCATGAAATACTACAGCTAGTACCTCCTGCGGGTGTTGTGACAGGAGGCTGCACACCCTCACCTTGAGGTAATTCAACTTCTTCTTGCAGTCCACCCCATTACTGGGGACTGTACCCTCTGCTGTGACTTTCTGTGCAATGGAGGCCCAGATGGCTGAGGTGTACTGGCCAGAGATTTTCCTGTTCCGTCTACCATGCAGCTCATCGGCATGTGGCACCACTTCTTCTGTGAGTACCTCCAGCTCTTGCTCACTAAATTTGGGCTTTCTGAGCCTGTGCTCCGACTGCCTTTGATTTGGCTCTGTCCTGGGGCATGATTCTTGTCTCATGTGTCTGTGGATGACTACAGGAAATGGAAGATTGAGGATGAATTAAGTTTTTCAAAATGGCTTGACACCAGGCTTCTCGTTCCAGTGATGACCTATTTCCACCAGTGCTAATTCCATCGGTGGAATTAGCGCTGATTGGGCCTCATTACAGGTCGGGCGGTCCGGAATTAACAGTGGCGGTAAACCTGCCGCCACTGTTAATTCTGGACCGCCCGATCCCAAGTCCTGCAGGCGGGAGGTGATCTTCCCCCCAGGTCTGACCTGGCGGGTTGAACACCTCCCACCTGCAGGCAGACGTGGAAACACCAGCACCATCACGAGATGGTGCCGGTGTTTACATTTCCCCATTCCCATTGAGTCCTATCGGACTCAATGGGAATGGGGATTTACACTATTCCGCCTCCGGGATTCCCAGGACACCAGGGTCGTAATGCCCTGGTATTTCCGGGAGTCACGGAGGCGGAATGGTAATATGAGTCCGGTGGTAACCAGGTGGTTTTACCACCACGGTTACCGCCGGACTCGTAATGAGGCACATTGACTGTCGGTAACAGTAACTCCACCGGATATCGACGGCATTACAGCTGGGGGTACCCTGTTTCAGTGGTAATTCCGCCAGTGGAATTACCATTACCATCGAAGGTGTGTGCACGCTCCCGACAGGTTGTAATGCGGCAGTAATTCTCGAAATGAACCCCGGTGTGTCTTAACACTCCGTGTTTCACTTTTCCTTTTTGCCACCAGTTCACTCTTAACAGTCCTCTCTTACTGTTCCTGACCTCTTCCCGGTCTGCTGCCCTTGACTTGTACCTCCTTCTGTTTCCTTTCTGGCAAATAAAGCAGATATTCTTTATCCGATCACCAGGATTCATTCTTTTGTAAAATCTGTCCCGGCGGTGAAACCCCCATTTGCTGATTCTCTGGCTTTTCACTTCTTGATTTGTTTCCTATGTTCTCTCATTAGATATCTCCTTTGTCTGCATGATTTACATTGCCTCTTCGAGCAGAGCTTTGAGGTGTATATCTGCATCTCTCTTGTTCATGAGGATTGAGCATTCTTTCTATCCCTTCCATTTTCAGGGGACTTGGGAAAGAGCTATTTCTTGACCTTGGCTGATGTCAATGCCAGTGTCCTCTCTCGTATGATGCAGTGAGTTTGTGCAACTTGAAGAGAGGATACGTGTCTTCTTTGTGTCTGTTGTCCTTTTGTCCTCTCGCCCCCAGTCAATAAAGTATTTACCTGGATTTAGGGAGATGCAGAGACATGGCTCTTATACATTTTTTTTACTGGTACAAGCATACATTTCTTTCTAGGTGCCACCAGTGAGGTTTAACAGGAGGTGGGTTGCATGAGTAATGCCCCCCCCCCCCGTTCAGTAACGTGGTACATTCCATCCCCTCTTCCTAATAATATTTCCCTTTATTTCAGTACTTAGCTGATCCCTTGCATGCACCTTAGTGACTGCGCCTGTCCCACTATGGTGTGTATTATTAAAAAAGTACAATAAAACGCCTGATTAATAACTATATTACACACAAGCTGTATCGCTGCCAGTTTGTATTCAAGTCATATCGGCTTCTCTCACATCTTAAGCTTATGAGAAATGTACATTTCCCCCTTCCTGCATTTTCCTGATGAGCTAGACCTCAGCCGGAGATCCTTGCAAATTCCAACACACACACTGAGAATACAGCTACGCAGTGCAAACGATTAATCAAATCTTTGTGGAGATTTACTTTCAAGTCAAGTCATACCTTAAACTTAAAAGTGTGCAATGTTGGTTGCCTTTAATCTATGTATGTATTGTCCCCAGGGCCTGTTCTAATTACTCCCCTCCACAACCTGGTCAAAATGTCCCTCAAACCCACCCCTTGTAAGAAGCTCACTGCTTCCCGTCAAATCTGATTTGCTATCTATTTTACGTTCTTTTGTGATCAACTGAGCATTGCTCCTCCTGTATATCAATAAATATATTTAAATAAATAACTACATTCAGGAAAGGGGACTAGTCACACGTGACCCTGTGTGGGAGGTGAAGGCACATTTGCACATTAAAAGGGGGAAGATTCTGCATCTGAGGGTGATCTATAACTGATTAGGCATGGGAGCAAGGATTATTTATTTTATATTTATTTTATTTATTTTGGTCTCACTCCATCTTATTCTCTCTCTCTCGCTTTCTTTCTCTCTCACAGTGTCTTCCTTTCTCTTTCTCTCCCTCTCTCCCTCTCTTGCTTACGCCGCTAAGCTTTGGGCCCAGTAGGGCAACAGATCTAACTTTCCATTGTATTAAGTCATGATATTAGCCACCTGCCTCCCCTGGGTGCCAAATTCCTTCCAGAGGGTCTGTCAAGACTAGGCCCCCAACAGTCTTTCTACCCCCCTCACAAGTGGTTCTCCAAACCGGTGTCACAAAGACATTGGGAAACCCCCACCAGAAACTGGAATATGTTCTACGATACGGTGCCTTTGTTTGGAATTCACAGTAACTGGGCATGGAAATAAAATGGAAAGGTGCTTATCTCACAGTCAGAGTGACAAACTGAAACAACCCAAGGGATGTGCCCCCATTTAAATGGCCCCAATCTACAATTAGTCTCTTCATGAGTTGGCCGTTTCACCTGTATTAAGTGAGTCAGTCCATGGTCAGGATGGCGTGGTTCCATGTGTTAATATCCCTGCAAAAATATCGGCATACAAAAATATTGCCATATTTTTGCGGAGATATTAAGGCGTGGAACCTGTGGAGGACACCCCGCAACCCCTGCATTATTTTTAAAGGAGCGTGGGACACCCCCGGGACCCCTGCTCCCAAAAACCTCAAAAATGATCCCCCCCAAAAATATTGCCTATGGCCGTTCCAGACGACAATATATACGGCGATATCTTTGGTGGGGATAATATGTAGTGAAACCGATGGCGTGTTATTAAAATATCTCTAGAATGATTCCCCTCAAGGATAATTTGTATTGCACTCATCACGTTTTTTGCAAGGCTTGCTGGGAACCTTTGTAAATCTTGCCTCCAGCAAACCTCTGCTGGAGGGAAGACCACTCGGGTCACCACTTCAAACCTCTTAATATGAACAGTGAATGTAAATGCAAGACAAGTTGACCAGGCGGCTCTTTCCTCTGTTCCACAAAGTAATGTCTCTGATACAAAACGTCTCCGCCTGGGTTTCTCCTTGGTCTCACTCACATTTTTGGGGGCAACACGTTTCTCCAATGAAGGAAGTCCTAGTGAGTGAGTGGCTTCTCCCAGTAGACCACTGGTTAGATATATATACTGGGAGCTTCGCAGGGGTGGACTGGCCTTTAGGGAACGCTGGAGATTTCCTGGTGGGCCTCTGCACCCTGGGCCTCTTTTCTGTGGTATTTCCAAATTTTCTCATAGGAAAAGCATTGGGCTTGCTGAAAATGTGTCATATGGGGCCACTTTGAACTTTATTTCCAGGGCCTCTTTTGGTCCCCAGTAATTATTTCCAGGGCCTCTTTTAGTTCCCAGTCCAGCCCTGGAGCTTCGGTATGCCCTTGGTGACAAGTAGCAGACTCAGGCATAAGAAATACAAAACCAAAAGGGGAGGTAGAACTGCTACTACCCAGGTATCTGGGTAGTAGCAGTTCTACCTTCCCTTTTGGTTTTGGACCACTGGTTAGATAGCTCACTGAGGAATATTAGGCACTCTTGCTGCAGGTCAGGAGAGTTTGAGATGGGGTTCTGGCTGACTCTTTTACTAGTTCTTCACCTCTTCTGCTCTTTTTTCTCTTCCTTGGTGTTCATCACCTCTAACCTCTTCCAACCTCTCCACTCCTCCTTGATCTTTACCACCTCCAACCTTCTCTTACTCTTCAGTGTCACCTGCACCTCCAGCTGCTTCTGCATGTCCCCCTCCTCTTGCACATTCAGCTCCTCCTCCCCTCTGTGTCTCTTCACCACTTTCAGCTCAGCTATTCCACATTTCCTCCCCAGGATTTTTCTCCCAAGTTAATATGCATACCTATTTATTTAACCTAATGCGTGGCACCTTGAAAGCAAAATGGGTTCTGTCTGGGCAATGGCTGGTGGAAGAGTGGATAACTAGTTTTGGGGTGTAACATTGATTTCCCCGGCTTTGCCGGGGACTGCAGACGGAGCCCATATCAGCTCGGTCCACTGTCTTGGCTTCTGTGCTTCTACTCATGCATAAGCATGGAAGCACACACACTTGAGGAACACTCATGCATGGAAGCATGGAAGCACACGCACTTGAGGAACACTCATGCATGGACGCATGGAAGCACATGCACTTAAGGAACACTGATGCATGGAGCTTTGAAGCATATGCACTTGAGGAACACTCGAGGAACACTCATGCATGGAAGCATGGAAGCACACGCACTTGAGGAACACTCATGCATGGACGCATTGAAGCACACACACTTGAGGAACACTCAGGCATGGACGCATGGAAGCATATGCACTGGATGAACACTCGAGGAACAATCATGCATGGAAGCATGGAAGCACATGCACTTGAGGACCACTCATGCATGGAAGCACACGCACTTTAGGAACACTCATGCATCGATGAATGGAAGCACACACACTTGAGGAACACTCATGCATAAGCATGGAAGCAAACACACTTGAGGAACACTCATGCATGGACGCATGGAAGCACATGCACTTGAGGAACACTCATGCATGGAAGCACGGAAGCACACACACTTGAGGAGCAGGGATCAGAGGTAGCAGGGCTTTGTTCAGCTCCTTGTTCATTCACTCACATGGAATATACATAGGGAACATCGAGAGCGTGCGCATTGGTGAAGTGCTTTGGAAGTGCCTGTCGTGGCTGGAGTGACTGGTGGAATCAAGGACTGCCTTATATCACGTGTTTTCAAACTACCACATGATTTGGACATTAAGCCCCTCCCACTTTCCCAGAACTCTTCTTAAAGTACGGGCCACGTGCATTGGCGCGTGCGCATTGGTGAAGTGCTTTGGAAGTGCCTGTGATGGCTGGAGTGACTGGTAGAATCAATGACTGCTTTATATCACGTGTTTTCAAACTACCATGGTACGGAATAACCATCCTATATCAGAGTGAAAAGGACTTCAGCCTGTATTGTGGACATATACAAGAAGTAATATTTACTTATATTTATTCCCTTTATTCCCTTTTTTAGTGATTTGGACATTAAGCCCTCCCACTTTCCCAGAACTCTTCTTAAAGCATGGACCGTGCGCATTGGCGCAAGCGCATTGGTGAAGTGATTTGGAAGTGCCTGTCGTGGCTCGAGTGACTGGTGGAATCAAGGACTGGTTTATATCACATGTTTTCAAACTACCACGGTACGGAACAACCATCCTATTTCAGAGTGAAAAGGACTTCAACCTATATTGTGGACATATACAAGAAGTAATATGTACTTTATTCCCTTTTTTAGTGATTTGGACATTAAGCCCCTCTCATTTTCCCAAAACTCTTTTTAAAGCACGAGCCGCGTGCATTGGCACGCGCGCATTGGTGAAGTGCTTTGGAAGTGCCTGTCAGCTGGCAGCGGGTGGTGGTGTGGAGTAAGTTATTGACATTTTTCTTTATTTTGTTTATTTATATAGAAAACCTAACTCATCCCTGAGTTTAAAAATTATTCCTGTGACAGTGAAATGGTGTTAACGCTAAAGTCAGGCATGCCTACTCGGGCAGACAGTACAGCGTGTGCTAAAGAGGCGGTTCATACACCTAAATCGTCTTCATGAACGATTCAATTTGCAAGAACACCCAAATCAGCAAATAACTACCGTGGCTGCTCAGAGATGGCCGATATTAGGACGTTTTGTGCTCTTGGTGGGAAAGGTGCAACGGGAGAAGAGCGGCCATTGCTGCCCTTTCCGCCTTTGTGTTCTTCTATTGGACGAATGGCGGCTGAGCCGGGCCATAATTTAGATGCTAATAATAAGTTAATTGCTATTATGAACACTCCCCCGGATTCTCTTGTAGCGGCTGGTGCCCTTGATATAATTGTACAACAGCTAGCCCTTGTAGGTGCGGGATTTTTAGGCTTGTGCAATGATACTGAACAAGGGTTGTTAGCTAGCACAGGAATGGCAACCAAAACAAGCAAACTCTGGAAAATGTCTTACCTTTGAACAACCAATAGAGTGACGTGATAGATTTAAATGATGTAGAGAACGCTCTGGAAAGTAATGTACCGTGCTCGCTTAAAAATGGTGACATCAATACCGAAAACCAGGAGGTGAATCCTCGTATGTGAGAGCTGTCACAATCGCTGATGATGTTCTCCCCCATAGTTAATAACTCCTCTGCTCTATCTTGTTCATTTATTCAACCGACCCCACGACAAAATTACTCAGCCCCTATAGATAGGCCTCAAGCAGTACCGGAGAATTTTGTGATAGGGCTTGAAACGTCGCTGCAAACAATGAATGCCGCTCTGTTTTCATTAACTCGGTTATATGATACTCTTGATACCAAAATGAATGCCCAAGATACGACCTTAATGCAACTAACGCAAGAGATAAACTCTAAACAGGCTTGATGTCAATGTTGCGAGAAGCAGTACAAATTAAAGAATAGTAATGGTTCAGTTGATGACCTTAACGAAAATGAATTAGTAAAAGACCATGATGAGGTCTTGCTAAGAGATTGTACGCAAAATCAACAGGAAATATTACAACATAAAACTAAGAACAAGACCACTCCTATAACTGGCATCATAAGTACCTCCATAATTGAAGAAAGTGTGAAAATAAAGGCCATGCAATTGTCATCCGTTAATATAACGAATTAACCAATTGAACAATGCAAATTGGGTAAAAGGTGTGTACTAAAAAAAGACAAAATTTAAAAACCTTGAGAATCTGAAGGCTAGCCCGCAACAAGAGAATCAAAAGGCGATGGCGGACCAAGATGATGATGAAGTTCCTGAGGGTAGTAACACCCCCACGTACAACATCTTTGAGATGAAGAATAAAAATTTGACAACTCTACCTTCAAATGCTAACATAAAAAACTAAAAATGTTAAGAGTATGGCAAATTCAAAAATTACAGGAACACGCCATTTTCTTCAAACTTTAACTACACCAAAATCTGCAGGTGCTGCTGCATGTACTGCCATTGCCAATAAATACATAAATGTACACTTCTTAAAAGCAGCACAAGCTCGTGAGTCTGCAAGTAAACCAATGGCGTATGAGCCTTTGGATAGTTTGATTTTGCTGAGTGAGGAGCAAAAGGTGATGATACCTCAAAACATATCTGCACAGCAAGATAGTCAGACACTCGCAAGTGAAGTAAGGGTGATTGACTCAATACAGAATGTGCAGTTTGACAACAGAATGCAAGGTGAGGGGGTGCGGTTGGATGCTGCTGAGCCCAATGGTGAAATCCGTTTATCGATGAATGATTGGAGAGGTGAAATTGAACAATCACGTAAGAGATTAATTTTTCAAGCTAATAAAAAAGAGTCTTCTCTACAGGCGAATAAAAGTGAAATTTGTCGAACTTCTCTGATAAATAATCCTAAACAATTGCAAACCCAAAAACAAACAAAGGGAATCTCTGCATCAACTTGGAGTCAAAAACAAATGCTGAAAAATCAAGGACTTAACCATTTGACATTGCAGTGCCGTCTGCATCCCTTTCACAGTTTTGATTTAAACAGACAATCTGTGATGAATATTCTTGCTGATGTACCTACTTTAGTGGGAATATGCTCAGGAGATATAGACCAGCTAGAATTTGTACAGGAACTTGACCTTTCAGTGGTCAAATTGTGGATGAAATCAGGATTTGTCAAAAATGCATTGTGGCAGGTCAGAGCAGATTTGTATGAGCTGGGTTTTGTGCTATTGAATCATTCCTCTCTGGACCATCAATATGTGCCGATGTTAGGAAATCAATACTTATCAAAATTGACTTCCAGGCTGCATTCGACTCAGTCTGTCGAAAATTACTTACTAGGAAATAGATAATGGCCTTATTTGGTCTTTTGGATAAATGAACTACACACTAATACAACAGTTCAAATCAGATTGGCATTGGATGGCACATTATGGAACCCAATTCAAACATTTTGAGGCTTAAAGCAAGGATGCATACTGGCTAGTACATTGTTTCATTTTTTTATTTCCGATGTACGGCATATATTTGGGTTGATTGTCTCAGATTGGGAGTCAAGCAATCCCCTGGTTGTTCTACGCCGATGACTTGGTTCTACTGGCTAAGACCTCCAGGGGATTGCTTGCTTTGTTATCAGCATTGACCCAATTCGCGGATGCTAATTTGCTAAAAATAAACCAAAATAAATGTAAAATAATGATTATGGGCCTAAAAAAGAACCTCATAAAAACTTGGTCTATACAAAATGTTTTCATTGAGGTTGCCTCTGAGTACAAATATCTAGGCTTACAAATTAGTAATGACGTAAATGACATACCGTATCATAGAGAGGTGAAGCAAAAGAATAGAACTGGCATTGCACAAACCAAAATCATATTAGCCAAATATGGAACATTTTCATTGTCACCGGCCATGATATTTTACAAACCAAAAGTCACTCCTATATTGACATATGGTGCTGAATCTAGAGACATCATTCATACCTGAGCAAACATGGTGAAAATTGGAAGGTTGATATTGGAAAACAATATGTGGTGTACCAATAACAGCTTCCATGTGTTTGATTCATCATAAATTAGCCATAATATCTTTGTATGTCATTTACTGTTGGAAGGTTTTTTCATTGTATCGCAAGTATTTGATGGTGACTGACATAAATAATGTAATGATAACAATGGGAAAAATACATGCTGGAATCTGACAACAAGAAAGTTTGTAAATGGTGCAACTGGATAAGACAAATGATGGAGGAAGCAGGTATTGAGAATGACCGCCTCATTAATAATCTTGAAAGAGCTAAAAAAAAACTATGGCTGAATGATTGGATCAATACTAGGAATTCTTGCATGAAATTGAGAATATTTAATAAGCAAGCATATAGAATTAAAGAACTCTATAATACTGAACATTATTTGCTAAAATATGCTGATCCTAAAAACAGATTAGGATATTTGAGAATTAGATAGAACATCTGTCTGACCAACGAAGTACGATCTATGAGGAAAATTACAGAGAATGGTAATTGCAGATTTTGTACAGTGCCACTACAGATGGAAACATTGAAACATTTGATTGTTGAATGCTCTGACTTAAGAGAGAGAAAAGTGATTTTTTTTTAAAAACATATGTTTGTAGGGCGTCTAATTTTACACTCTGAAACTCTTTGGAATATTTTATATAATAGTCAAATTCCAAAAATGAACATGGTGATGACATTTTTTATCCAATCGCTAAGTTTGGGGGGAACAGTCTGATGTAATTGACCTTAACAAAATCTACATGCCCATACAGTCCTGAGTTAATGTTGACTCATACAAATTTTAAATGATGTACAGACTGTGACTGCTTAATTTTAGACATGGTTGATTCAATTGCGTTTTGGTAGGATTTTAAATGACTCAAGTCTCGTCTTTTCCCTTTTTTAATTATAAAGTGGGCAAGCGTATTATTATGTTATGGGTGAAAAATGTCATGATGACTTTTTGTATTTTTTTTCTTTTTTTTTGGTTTGCATTTATCCCGTATTTATTTTCTTTATCTTTATTAATGTTTCTTCCTTTTTTTGTTTGATGATATTATTGTTGTATATTCGAATTGTATTTTCTTTTTTTTTTAAAAGGCTGTTTTTACAGCTATATCAAATAAATAAAAAATAAAAAAATAAATAAGGAAAATCTGTGGGGCATAATTTCTATGTTACACTTTCCAAAGTTCACACGACGGCAATACTGTTACAGAGCCATGTGAAAAGGGCCAGTGGAAATGACAAGCACATTTCCCATTGACCCTATTAAAGTAGCTGCGGACTAATATGACAATCCCCCGTCTGCCCATCCCTGTGATGATATGATAAATTTCATTTATAGTGCGCCCATACACAAGTGTTTCAAGGCGCGAGGAGGCAAGCGAGGGGTACAAGGGAGGACAAAATAACGATCTTACTAGGCCCAGTGACATTGAGAACGCATTGACATTGAGTTACATTGAGAACCCGCAAGTGATGGTCCTCACCTGGGCTGGTCCAGTACACCCAGCTCGGGGAACACTCCTAGGATAGCACAAGGGCAATGTGCCCTTGGAACAAAGACCACTCAGAGCCGCATAGGTTTGAATCCCGGATCCGTGATTAGAAAGCCAGCTCAGGTATTAAGTGTGTTATAAAATAAAACAATGAAATAAAATAAATAAACATATTGTCACCTTCCTTCCCAAAGGGGGCACTTTAAATATGGTATAAATCCAATACAGGGCAGGACATGTGACACTCAGTGATTGCAATGGGCATGCAAGCAATCCAGACCCTTGTTTGCAAGTCACTGGCCAACACACTTATTGACACCCCAAGGGGTGGTTACAGCATATACCCCCTTGAAACCTTCCCTGCACAGTAGGCGGAGGATTTGAAACATGTTGGATTGCAAGCTCGAATATTATGCAATAAGACTTGTGCCAGATGTAAGGATACTTTCAGGGCTGATGGGGTTGTTATGCACACGTGTTCTTCACATCAGACATTTGTTTTGAGTTCTTTAGTTCTTTCTTGGCACTTTTTTACATTTCATCTTTTTTTCTGTAGTTTGTATTTTCATGAAACGAGGTGCGTCTCGGAATTATCACCATGAGTGTCGCATCTGTTGGTTAAAGGGTGTATAGCCCTAGGCTTTGGCTTCATACGACCAGATGTTGACTTCATTACAGATGTTCATTGACTTACACGGTGGTACCTTATTCAACACTTCATTTGTAATCCCTTACCACCCTATTCCGAGGTCCCTTAGCGGGTCCCTTCCTCGACGCCTGGTTTTACCAGGCGTTATGGATGGGACCCGTTAAGGGACTTCAGAGCTAATAACGGTACAGCAAATTGCGATAGCGTTATTACCTCCATCCCCATTCCCATTGAGCCCTATGGGGGCTCGAATGGGAATGGGGAATGGTTCCCGGAATGGGGACTTAATGACTTAATGGTCCTCCAATGACCCGGTAAGTCCCTATTTCGGGAACCCGGACCCGGAATGCGGTAATGGGGTAGCCATGGTGCTAATAGCACCATGGCTACCTCCTACCGCGTAATGAGGCCCATTGTATAGTAAACACGAGGAGAGTAAACTCACGGTCCCTTATGGATGAACTTGCAGCCTCATAACATAGATCCAATCGTTACTATGCACAAAGTTACATCTTCAAACAACAAATGATTCAAGCACATTACTACTATTATTCCCCTTTTTCAATAATGTCATTCTACATAGCCATGCCCTCTCGTGAGGATAGCTCAGGGGCAGCGTGCTCGCCTTGGAAGCAAGACGACACAGAGCACCACAGGTTCGGTTCCCCGAGTCCGCGCTTAGAAATCTCTGGGTATTAAGCCCATTATAAATAACCTATCGTCATCATCTATGTGTAAAACGAGCAGTTACATACACTACATAGGGTCGCATTATAAGGGTGGCGCTCCCGTAATGAAGGGTGCCAGTACGGGCCCGGCACCCTTCATTACAGGAGCGCCTATTACGCGGTTCCCTTTGCGGGACCCGGACCAGACATCTTGTAAAACCAGACGTCTTTTCCGGGTCCCGCAAGAGGAAGGGGGAGGTAATAACGGGCCATCCGTAATGTGCCCGTTATTAACCCCCTCCCCATTCCCATTGAGCCCTATGGGGGCTCAAATGGGAATGGGGAATGGTTCCTTCAAGGAGGAATTACCGGGTCCTCCAATGTTGGAATGACCCGGTTATTCCTCATTGAAGGAACCCGGTAATGGAGCCCGGTTTGGAGGCAGCCATGGTGCTAATAGCACCATGGCTGCCTCCAAACTCGTAATGAGGCCCATAATAGTGTTCCTGTGGGCTTCTACAGAAATCCATGGCCCTTCTTGTGGCACCAATCCAGGCACCACTCAGAATTGGTCTTAAATAGATACATCTTAAATGATGCAGCTTCTGACAGATAGACAAGCCATGTAATCCATCCTCTTTAATGGCTCCACACAGCGACAAACCCCTGTGCCATCAGGTTTCCACGATTTTGTGAAAGCAGCCAATTGTAAAATTCCCAACCTAAATCGCATCGAAAATCGCATATACAGGGACCTTTCAAAGGGTGGTGTAATTACATCAAGATAATCTTCAAAACCTTTGCAGCTCTTGTGCAATAAATAATCCGGGCCCCGTTTAAGCGAAGCACCCTCAATCAAGATGTCTTTACCTCTATCATATTCAAGGTTTTTAATCCTCCGATGAGCTGCCTTATCCACACTTTGAGGACTCTCCCATGCTGTGGCCTCATTTAATTCATACAATGGGCCTCATTACGACCCGGGCGGTAAGGGGTCTACCGGTAACGGTAATCCCTTACCACCCAATTCCGAGGTCCCTTTGCGGGTCCTCCCTTAACCGCTGGTTTTACCAGCCGTTAAGGACAGGACCCGCAAAGGGACTTTGGAGGTAATTACTGTACCGCAATCTGCGGTACCGTAATTACCGCCTTCCCCATTCCCATTGAGCCCTATGGGGGCTCAAATGGGAATGGGGAAGGGCAATGGTGAATGGGGAATTACCACCCCCGCAAACCTTTGAATGGGGCGGTAATTTCACCATTCACCATGGTGGAATCGGTAGTTTACCGGTGGCAACCATGGCGCAAATAGCGCCATGGTTACCGCCCGGGTCGTAATGAGGCTCAATGATTCCTTTACGTGTAGAACCCAAGGCAAACATTTACCGCCCTCTAGGCTCATTAAATGCTTCAAAGCATCTTGATATTTTTAAATTACCACGGTATACCACAGACTAACCCAATACAAACTTTAAAAGCAACCAGTCTTCCCACCTCAGGGGCATCCAGTTTCAAATGTACCAGAGCCGACGGCTCACTCTGAGGGACTACCAACAATTGCTTCAAAAACCTATTTTCTAACGAAGATAAAGTCCTAGGATTCTCATACCCCTAGATTTCTGCACCAAATATGGACGAGGAAATAGTCTGTTTTTTATATTACTCCAGTGCAGGGCCTATGGCAGCACTGCCGTGTTTAACAAAAAAGATTTAGTGGCTCCACAATATTTTTCCAGATTAGTTTGAGATTTACCTATCTGGGCAGACACTCTGCTGTGTTCATGGAACCTAGTTGCCAGGTAATCACAAAACGAGACCTGCTCAAAACGCAACACATAACCAAAAATAGGCACAGTTATTTTCTTCGCGTAATGCAGAGTTAAGCCCCCGTTCAAGAGCGGCAACGGGGGATAATGACCCGGCAGCCCAAGTTAATGGCACAAGCGAAGTGAGGGCCATTAACGAGGGCTCCGGGCCGTTACCCGCTGTTCCAGAATTTGGAACGAGGGCTAAAGGCCATTAGCACCCCAGTTAACAAAGCGGTAACTCAGGTTGCTAAAATAATAATATTTTCAGTCAATGACCGGCACACCTTGGTTGTCCCGTTCAATGTCTGAAAATACTGTCTTAATATGGCCGACATGGAAAGGAAGATGGGGTTCCGCAAGGAGCCCCTCATCCCTTTCCATGGTGGCCTGCGTGAGCCAAGCGAAATGAGCATCTGCGGCTGTGGCACTTGCCGCCACTAAAATAAGGTGGGTAGGGGGTGGGAAACTAAAGAAAAAAACAGGGGACGGGGGTGGGGGGATGATGGAGGCGGGGGAACAGACCATCAGGTGGCATGTAACGAGGGCTGAGATTGCCTGTTTTATCCCGCGTTCCTAGCCACCTGATTGACTGGCTCCCCCCACCAGTGTGCTAATGTGGTTTAACTACCATTACCTTTGTCTTCTCGATGTTTACATTTCGTTCCATTTCCTTACATTTTCCCACGAAGACACTAAGGCTGGCTTTCAGGCCCTGATGTGAGGTAGCCTCACATTTGTTCTCCTGAAGCTGCAACAATCTCTTTCCGATTCTACCAAGCGCTACTGGTGTAGACGTAGGTTGTTTTGCTGCTCCTGGAGATGTGGGCATGTGTGAGTACCTTCGCCGACCATTGCTGCATGCCAGTCCCACAGCAGGTAGTGCTCATTGGTCCTTAGGATTTGGTTCCCAGTGTAGCTATGCCTAGATGCCTCTGTTCTGCACCTCCTCTGTCGTACCCATCTGGAAATTCCAGAGCTTCCTTCGTCACACTTAGCCTGTACCTATTCTTGTAGCACAGTCCTCTATCAGTAACCAATATCCTACCTACAGGCAAGTCACTGTTCCGTGTTGGCTGGCAGTGAAGCTACAGCGGAAAGGTCAGTCACAGTGCCTCCATAATCCTGTTTCACATTGTGTCTAACAGGAGCCTACCAGCCATGGTAATTGCTGCATAGTCTAATATAAGTGCCCCATTGTGTCTAATTTCTGAGTTGGTGGTGTGATGCTGGAAGTGGCTTGTAGCGATCCTGAACCGTCAGTGCACCCCAAATCTTGGCTGCATCTTTGTTCCCTAGCAACCCAGTAATCCAGTACTTAAAGTAACATCAAACTAGGCACTTGAAGTGTGTGTGTTTACCACTGGGTATTGGGTCTGAACACTCTGGCTAATCTCCATCAATCGCCAGGATAGGCAGGAAAGAACAATGTGACATTGGATATATATAACATGAAAATATAGTGTATAGTGTGTAACTTATATGTTCACCTTTGTGAAGTATAAGGATAGATGGTTCTATGTAGTGTGCAACCTATCTGATTAGCTTAGTGAGCTCTGAGGATAGAAGCTTATGTCTAACCTGTCTGTGAAGCATAGGGAGGTGTGAGGCTAGAAGCTTATTTAAAATGTGTAATCTGTCTGTGAAGCATAGTGACATCTGAGGATATAAAGTTATGCAAAGTGTGTAACCTGTAGGTATAGTATCGTGGGATCTGATAGAAGGTTCTGTAGAGTGTGTGGCTTGTCTGTGAAGCATAGTGAGGTCTGAGGATAGAAGTTTATGTAAAGTGTGTAACCTGTCTGTGGAGCATAGGGAGATCTGAGGATAGAAGGTAATGTACAATGTGTAACCTGTCTGTGGATCATAGTGAGATCTGAGGATAGAATGTTATACAAAGTGTGTAACCTTCCTGCAGAGCATGATCTGAGGATAGAAGGTTATGCACAGTGTGCAACTTGTCTGTGAAGCATAGTGAGATCTGAGGACAGAACCTTGTATAAAGTGTGTAACATGTCTGTGAAGCATAGTGAGATTTGAGGATAGAAGGTTATGCAACATGTGTAACCTGTATGTATAGCATAGTGGGGTCTGATAGTAGAAGGTTATGTACAGAGTGTAACTTGTCTGAGAAGCATAGTGAGATCTGAGGATAGAAGGTTATGTACTGTGTGTAACCTTGTGTAACCTGTCTGTGAAACATAGTGAGGTTTGAAGATAGAAGCGTATGTAAAGAGTGGAACCTGTCTTTGAAGCATAGTGAGATCTGAAGATAGAAAGTTATGTAAAGTGTGTAACCTGTATGTATAGCATTGTGGGGTCTGATAGTAGAAGGTTCCGTACAGTGTGTGACTTTTCTGTGAAGCATAGTGAGATCAGAGGATAGAAGGTTATGTACATTGTATAACCTGTCTGTGGAGCATAGTGAGATCTGAAGATAGAAGGTTATGTAAAGTGTGTAACCTTTTAGTATAGCATTGTGGAGTCTGATAGCAGATGGTTCTGTACAGTGTGTAACTTGTCTGTGAAACATAGTGAGATCTGAGGATAGAAGGTAATGCAAAGTGTGTAACCTGTCTGTGGAGCATAGTGAGATCTGAAGATAGAAGTTTATGTAAAAGTGTAACCTGTCTGTGGAGCGTAGTGAGATCTGAGGATAGAAGCTTATGTAAAGTGTGTAACCTATCTGTGAAGCATTGTGGGGTCTGATAATAGAAGGTTATGTACAGTGTGTAACTTGTCTGAGAAGCATAGTGAGATCTGAGGATACAAGGGTATGTACAGTGTGTAACCTGTCTGTGAAACATAGTGAGAGCTGAGGATAGAAGGTTATGATATGATATGATATGTTATTTATAACGCGCTTAATACCCAGAGGTTTCTAAGCACGGACCAAGGGATCGAACCTGTGTTGCTCTGTGTGGTCCAGCTTCCAAGGCGAGCATGTGGCTGCTGAGCTATCCTCCCGAGATTATGTAAAGTGTGTAACCTGTATGTATAGCATTGTGAGGTCTGATAGTAGAAGGTTCCGTACAGTGTGTAACTTTTCTGTGACGCATAGTGAGATCTGAGAATAGAAGGTTATGTACAGTGTGTAACCTGTCTTTGAGGCATATTCAGATCTGAGGATAGAAGATTATGTAAAGTGTGTAACCTGTATGTATAGCATCGTTGGGTCTGATAGTAGAAGGTTCTGTACAGTGTGTAACTTCTCTGTGAAGCATAGTGAGATCTGAGGATAGAAGGTTATGCAAAGTGTGTAACCTGTCTATGGAGCACAGTGAGAGCTGAGAATGAAGGTTATGCACAGTATGTAACTTGTCTGTGGAGCATAGTGAGATCTGAGGATAGAAGGTAATGTGCAGTCTGTAACCTGTCTGTGGAGCATAGTGAGATCTGAAGATAGAATGTTATGTAAAGTATGTAACCTGTCTGTGGAGCATAGGGAGATCTGAGGATAGAAGGTTATGTACAGTGTGTAACCTGTCTATGGAGCACAGTGAGATCTGAAGGTAGAATGTTATGTAAAGTATGTAACCTGTCTGTGGAGCATAGGGAGATCTGAGGATAGAAGCTTATGTAAAGTGTGTAACCTGTCTGTGAAGCCTCGTGGGGTCTGATAATGGAAGGTTCTGTACAATGTGTAACCTGTCTGTGAAACATAGTGAGGTCTGAAGATAGAAGTTCATGTAAAGTGTGTAACCTCTCTGTGGAGCACAGTGAGATCTGAGGATAGAAGGTTATGTACAGTATGTAACTTGTCTGTGGAGCATAGTGAGATCTGAGGATAGAAGGTCATGTACAGTCTGTAACCTGTCTGTGGAGCATAGTGAGATCTGAATATAGAATGTTATGTAAAGTGTGTAACATGTCTGTGGAGCATAGTGAGATCTGAGGATAGAAGCTTATGTAAAGTGTGTAACCTGTATGTATAGCATTGTTGGGTCTGATAGTAGAAGGTTCTGTACAGTGTGTAACATGTCTGTGGAGCATAGTGAGATCTGGGGATAGAAGCTTATGTAAAGTGTGTAACCTGTATGTATAGCATTGTTGGGTCTGATAGTAGAAGGTTCTGTACAGTGTGTAACTTGTCTGTGAAGCATAGTGAGATCTGAGGATAGAAGGTTATGTGCAGTATGTAACTTGTCTGTGGAGCATAGTGAGATCTGATGATAGAAGGTTATGTGCAGTCTGTAACCTGTCTGTGGAGCATAGTGAGATCTGAAGATAGTATGTTATGTAAAGTATGTACCCTGTCTGTGGAGCATAGTGGGAGCTGAGGATAGAAGGTTATGTACAGTCTGTAACCTGTCTGTGGAGCATCGTGAGATCTGAGGATAGAAGGATATGTACAGTGTGTAACCTGTCTGTGGAGCACAGTGAGATCTGAGGATAGAAGGTTATGTACAGTATGTAACCTGTCTGTGGAGCATAGTGAAATATGAGTATACAAGCTTATGTAAAGTGTGTAACCTATATGTGAAGCATCGTGGGGTCTGATAATAGAAGGTTATGTACAGGGTGTAACATATCTGTGGAGCATAGTGAGATCTGAGGATAGAAGGCCCAATGTACGGTATGTAACCTGTCTGTGAAGCATTGTGGAGTGTGATGACAGGAGGTTCTGTGCAGTGTATAACGTCTCTGTGAAGCATCGTAGGAGTCTGATGATATAAGGTTATGTGCAGTGTGTAACCTGCTCATAAGGTGCAGTGATGTCCGACAGAAAAAGCAGGACAGTTTGAATCCCATATGTACAGTCGTATGCTGTGTGACTGTAGGAACTATACTATCGTGATCTGCCTTTATCGAGTGGAGAGGTTGGATACAAACCGCTGTTGTGTGTAATCTGTCTATAAAGAGCAGTGAGGACTGTGGGAGGGAGGCTGTAATATGGACCCGTCTGCCTGGAGCAATGAGACCTGATAGAAAGAGCCACGTATTGTGCAGCCCTTCTGTAAAGCACCCGGTGAAGTCTAAGGGAAAAATAGGAGGCCAAGTACGTAATTTTTCCATACAGTTCAGGGAAGTCTGATAATGAAATGCGCTATATTCTATGTGGAACATTTCTTTAAAGTGCTCTTAGGTCTGAGGATGGAAATTTGCTATTTTTAACTTCAACTGTAATACATTTCTCTCATACAGGAGGAATGCCAGAAAGTGAGAGTGACTGAGGGTGTTGCCCTCGAGCGCCCTGGGGCATTCTGCAGAAATAGGTGCAGCCCCCTGGCAGGACACGCAGCAGTGTCAGCCAGCCTTCTACACTGGGACAGCTGGAGCAAAAGAGCCCAAGGAATTTTTTGACATTTAGAGCAGCTAACAGCGGTTCTGCATCCTTCTTCCTCCAACACCATTAAGAATTCTGTTCTCTCTGGAGGAAGGGTCTGCAAGAAAGAGCCAGCATCACATTAAAGTTCCCTCCAACCTGGTGGGAAAACGTACTTCTCTGCGAACGCCCCAAAAGCACCAGCCACAACACCATCAGTGTAGAATCCATGAGATACAAGAAGGAAAGAACCAGACAACAGGCTGCCTTCTTCTGGTATCCCTTTGTTTCCATGTAGTCAATTACTTTCGATGTAATTTACTTAGTGGAAATTACTTCGAATTGCAGGGCTCGAAATTGAGGGGAGCTGGGAGCTATTTAGCTCTTGCTTCTAGCCTAGCAGAGCCTGGTTAGCTTGAAAGCAACAGCTACCAGCAGCTACTTTTGGCTTCCCAGGCAATTTGTGCCATACAAACATGCATAAGTGACATTACCTTTGAGTATCCGAGAATGCTAGTATAGAAGAATTAGGAAACACCCAGTACGCATTTAAACACAATGAATTAAACATTATGTGCAAAAAGTGAACATGTGTATCTAATGTGGAAGTTAGATTCATGGTGAGCTGGGCAATAGCTGCTTGTTTCGCAGCGGTAGCTCCTGCCTCCTTGGTGATGCCTGATACCCAGGAGCTGGTTTTAGCTCCTGCTCATCGAATCTCAATTTCAGACCCTGGAATTGTATATGTATTTGTGGGGTAAAGGGGGAAAGGAGGGTGCAGAGGGGTTTGGAGTGGTGGTGGTAGTGAAGGGGAAGGGGGCATGGAGGTCACTCCTCAAAAAAGAAAACATTCTAAGCATTCTTTCAAAGTAATTTCAACTAAGTAAATTACTTCGAAGTAATTTAGTTAGTTGAAATGACATGGAACCCTTCTGCTATGCAGCCAGACTATGGAATAACATACTACCAGATGGCAGATCGGCCTAATGTTAATGTTAAAGGATATTTGTACTGCGCACTATCACCACCAGAGTGGTCCCCTGGCGCTCTGGCGGCTCTGAAAAAGCGAGGGGCTGGGTGATTTAGTGGGAATGAGCTGGAGAAGTGCAAGATAGCAGTGATGTGCTGTTGGCAGCCTCAGCCCGGTGGGTCCGTTGGCTGGGCTTGGGGTGTTTTACGGTCGGTAGTCGTTGTGTGCTGTTGTGTAAGTCTATTTGCGGTTTGTTTTGTTGTTGCAGTGTAGTGAAGCTTGTGCGGTTTGCTGCGTTAAGGCTTGTGGTTGTGTTTGGTTCGAGTTTGAGAGGTGTATGCAGAGGATTGAAGTTGTTAGTGGGTTGGTTATTGATTCATGATTGCACGCTAGGTCCAGGCTAGGCAGGAGAGTCATATGTCATTGAATTGCTTTTCTATCCAGATGTGGCACATGGAAGGCTAAAGAATTCCCTCTATGTGTGCACATGCTAACATTTATAATTCTATCCAGATGCGACGCAGGCTAGGTTGAGGATTCCAACTAAGTGAGGCACATGCTAACATTCACAATTCCATCTAGTTGTGGAGCATGCTAGGCTAAAGAATTCCCTCTGTGTGCATATGCTAACATTCATAATTCCATCTAGATGTGGCGCATGCTAGGCTAAAGAGTTCCCTCCATGTGTGCACATGCTAACATTTACAAATCTATCCAGATGTGACGCAGGCTAGGTTGAGGATTGCAACTAAGCGTGGCACATGCTAACATTCACAATTCCATCTAAATGTGGCGCATGGTAGGGTGAAGAATTCCCTCTATGTGTGCACATACTAACATTTACAAATCTATCCAGATGCGACGCTGGCTAGGTTGAGGATTCCAACTAAGTGTGGCACATGCTAACGTTCACAATTCCATCTAGATGTGGCGCATCCTAGGCTAAAGAATTCCCTCTATGTGTGCACATGCTGACATTCACAATTCCATCTAGACGTGGCGCATGCTAGGCTAAAGAGTTCCATCTATGTATGCACATGCTAACATTTACAAATCTTTGTGTGTGTTTGGTGTTATGATCGTGTGCGCCCACATCGCCGGGTGTTTTCCCCATAGCATGACCTGCGTCAGGCCTGGTGGGATCGGGCGTTGCGGACCAAGAGCAGTCAGCAGTTAGGTCAATGGCTTCCGACACGGAGGCCTGGTCATCGCTAGTTCTCCCATCACTTTCAGTGGTTGCAACAGCAGGGGAAGAACATTCGGCTTGCGACATACCGTAGGCCGCCCACTGCTTTAAGCAGCGCTCCTTAGGGCGCAGGAGTCTACAGGCCATGCAACTCGCTTCGATGTGGTCGAGTGGCAGACAATTGTTGCGCCGAGCGTGCTCATCTTTCCAAGGATATTTGGCACTGGACGAGTGACAAAATCTAAATGGCGTCTTTTCCATAGCAAAAGACAATTAGAGAGATGACAAAACCCAAGGAGCAGAGAGGGTGAAAGAGGAAAGGCATACTTGTAAAGGATATGTCCACCCTGACCCCACCCCCTACTGTGTAGACCGGGCCAGAAGGCCCGGCCACGTGGACAGCGCCACGAGGATCAACAGGCGTCGAAAGTCTGCAGCAGTCTTCGGCATTGTTCCACAGGATTCAACAGTTGAAGTGACTTAATGGGAATAACGACAAAGTCAATAATAATGACAATAACGCTGCCTCCATGTAAGAGCTCTGCATTAGGGCGACCAGTAATCTGGGCAGAGAAAAACAATTCGAGGGACCTCCGCGTGCGAGTCTCTCCAGTCCTAATCTCTCCAGTCCTTCAGGAAGGAACTGAAGGCCCTGCTCTTCAAGGAACACCTAGTCGCCCATCTGCCCCCTTCACGCCTGTGGCTATACATATTCATTTATTCATTACACCAGGTTTATGACCTCGAAAAAAGTTTATTTGCACCTCAGCAGTTTGTGGATTCTTCTCCACACAGCACAGCGAAACGCGTAGAGCATCTGATCATCTGAGTTCACTACCACGAAATTCATCATTTGAAAATTTGGATTGTATATTATTATTTCAGTTGCTAATTTGTATATATTCTTCTCATGATCAATGGCTTATTTCTATGTATTGAATGCCTTTATTCCTTTATGTTGATTTGAAGTGATTTTTACAGTACTTAGAACTGTTTGCTTTGATTAAAGTTTGACTTATTAGAAGATTACACTCTTTTTTCATTATTATTGACTGATAGTGTATCAGTATCAATGGTGTGCAGGGGACGGGAGTGTCTCTAGATGTAGACACTTTTCCTTGTTTCACCCTTCACGCCTCTTCCCACTCTTACTACTTTCTTATCTCTCTGTTTTGCCCTCTTTTTTGTAGAGTGTTCTGATGCTTTCTAGCTAGGTTTGCACTATATAAATACCTTTTATATATACATACTAATCTGGCCTAGAAGTGCCCCATTATTAGCAGTAATCTAATTTACACTGAGTCCCACTCTTCCCCGTCTCAGTCCTTAGTTATGAGGGGCATCTCTCCTCTAGACAGGCCCACTGGTCTCTATTATATAAATAGTCCTCTATTTGTTTTCACTCATCCCTAATCTGAAGGAGGATATTAGGAGGTGTATCCTACCGTTCATATGGATGTTGCAGCAAACAGTCCAGATAAATATCACCCAAACACCCAGGAATGATTTACAGAAATCTAGGACTGGGATGAGGAAGAGTACGATTTAGTGTAAGGAAGATTTGCAGTAAATAATCTGGCTATTACCACTTTTTCCTCCCTCAGCCAGGGCCAGCCCAAGGATTTTCGGGGTCGTGGGCAGCAAAAGATGTGTGGGGTCCATTTATTTGCATCACAGAAAATGATGTCACAACATTTGTCATTAATATATGTGAGGATCAAATAAACTGACATTCAATATCTCAATTTTAACTGTTAATATTTTGGTTGTAGCGATATCAGGAGTGAGGCTTATTTTGGAGTAGCCGACAGAGTGAGTTGAGTCATATGCAGAGATGGGTACCTCAAAAGAACGTACTGTGACGAGGAAGAGCAGGACAAAGACAAATGAAGATCACTGGTAAGTAATCCAAACATACCTAATGTGAATACACATTCAAAGGATATAAGGGCAGGGATTAGCCTTGGCCAGACAGGGTGAAGTGCTTTTGCTGCAGGATAGTGCAATTGTAACAAACCCTATGTCCTGGAAAGGTACTGAGGCACTCAGAGTAAGCAATTCAGCAGGTCTTCAAATGTCATCAATAGGGCTCAAGTCCAGAAAAAAAGTGTGGGGGATCATTAACATACGCACAGAGATTGAACATATTCTAAAGTGAAATATGCAAATTTAATTCAATTAGCCTTTCCTAATAGAAGAAAATTCACAATAGCAATTAGCATTGTATTTCACAAAATTAATCATCAATACCTGCCAGAAAAAAAAAAACAGCTAGAGGAGATTTTACTAGAACACTGCTGGCAAAGGATAAAAGGTGTGCACCTTTCAACCCAAAAATCTATATCAAAATATTGTATGGAAAGCAAAATACCAATACAAGACGTGTGCTTTGAAGACACTGGGCTTCATTAGGTGTTTGCCGGTCCGGAAACAAGGGTGACGGTAAGCTCACCGGCACCTTTCTTTCCGAATCATCAAACTCTGAGTTGTCTACCGTGGCCGATGTGCCCGACAGATGCGCAGCGGCCACGGTAGGCAGACCGATCACGGAAGCAACGATGTTGTTAGCAACGGTGCCGGGGCTTCCGTGTTCCCATAGAGTCCCATAGAGTACTATGGGACTCCAGAGGCGTTGCTAGGTGGGGGGCTATGTGGGCTATAGCCCCGGGTCTTTTGGTTGTAGCCCCGGATAGAAGCTCAGGTGCTACAACCAGAATGCTAGCTAGCCCCCAGTCCCGCCAGTCCCAACATTAGCTTAGCCCCTTATCTTTTCCAGACCTAGCAACAACCCTGTGGGACCCTAGGGGAATGGGGACTTACATTTTTACCGGTGCCTGACTTCCCGGGTTGCCAGAGCTGTAATCTCCCGGTGGTACCGGGAAGTCAGGCACTGGTAAAATATAACGGGTCCGGCGGTAGCACCGGCAGGGTTACCGCCGAACCAGTAATGAGGCCTACTTTCATGTGGTTTTGTGGGATGCTGGGTTCATATCCTTGTGGGCAAAAACCTGAGCAAACAAACTTTTTTGCTTGCTGGCCTCAAAAACACCCAGGCGGGATGGAGTTGGCACTGTGATAAAAGTGTGCGGATGATGTCAACCCACACGTAATCTCAATTTGTAGACTGAATATCAGTACAGGGCCAGGTAGAACATCTTCAGTCCAGCAACCTCTCTTCCCACATCCATGGACCTGGTAAATCATCAGAACAAATATGCTCTCTGATCCTTCACCCTCCTCACCTCGACGTTTGGCTTTCAACAATACCCTGTTATATAAATTGGACCTGAAATGTACACACATCATTATTAAAGTACTCCAGCAATATAGGAATCCTTATAGAAATATGTTAAACAAAAAGAGTAGAAATGTTCCGTTATTTTCACCCCATCTTGAAGACTACAAATATCAGAATGTAATTCCACAAAATCATCAGAAATGGCTTGTAGGCTGTCTTTCAAGACTTAATCATAACAAAAGATAATGTGAAATGGTAACTTTTTGGGTCGTTTGACAAAGGCATGCTTTATTTGATGCGAGTGAAATGTGACATTCTCCCCCCAAAAAACACACCAAATATGGACATATGAATACTAAGACTCTTTTTGGTCAACATATTGTCAATTGTCGTCAAAGAAGACAGATTTGGGCGGCAACTAGTTTTTTCTGTATGAGCTTTCAGAATAAAATGCCCCTTTTCAACCCTTTGACCAAAACAACGATTTTTTTAATGGACCATTACTTTAAACAAAGAGCATAATAAGCCATACTGTGAGCCCCCGCCCCCGCCCCGGTCTGATGGGCTGCTGGGCTGCTGGGGAGGTGGGCGGGAGGTATTTGTCTCTAGAAGTGCACCAAAAGGGTTTGGGAGCTGACAGCATGGCCTCTCTAAAACAGGCACAAAGAAAAGCCCTGTGGCTGGAAGCAGCCCAGCCATAGCTACTTCTTAGACTCGCAGCAGCAGGTAGCTGCAGGGACCTCAAGACTGTGGGGCCCGGGGCGACGGCACAGACTGCCCATGCCTCAGGCTGGCTCTGTCCTCATCCCGGTTCCTACTCATAAGGTTTATAAAGGACAATATTCTTTAGGAAACCTCTGATTTGTAACACCACAAAGTAATGCTACATCACAGTATGACATTATTGTGGAAGTAAACCAAATATGAGGATGCAGAAGTTAGAATGGCCATACCCAAAGCAGGACCAGTGCCCACAATGAGCCCGCAGAGTGAAATTAATCTTTCATGTGATGCCCAGGTAGCAGCATTGGCGACACCAGCCAAGGCGACACCGTTTCAACTGGCCCAGTAGATGTCCAGAACGCTTGAGGACCTACCATGTACAATCGGAGGGAGGGGCATGTGAGCAGAGACAAAAGCCAAAAAGCGCCCTACCTTTATCCAGATATTGAAGGTATCTATGGAGGGTTTCTTGCCCTGTGGACCCGGACCAAAGTAAACAAAGTGAAAGGACCTTATTCACAGAGCATTTTCCAATGTGGTTTTGTCATTATAAAATACTTCTGTCAATTAGGCCAAAAATCTGTGTGATGGAAAGATGATTTATGACCCAAATAGATAATGACTGCACATCCCAATTTGAAGAGGTGAAATAAATTCCTCTGGAAGCTTAAAGTACCCTACGACAATATCCTGCTTGGGATAAAAATCCAACAGTACTTTAGGGCAGAAGGAAGGGGATGGTTCAAGAAACAACTCTTCTCAAAGCAACCTCAGAAGGGGATCCCTACCTAAGTGCTCCAAGTTCACCCTGTCTTCTAGCACATGTTATGGTAGCAAAGAAGAATACTTTGGCAGACAACATATTAAGCAGAATTGAATCCAAAAGGTTTATAGAGAGACACCTGAGGGGACCTTAGAGCCAAGAGCAGGTGCAATTATGGAGATGGCGAAGTCACCCAAGGTCTAGGCATCTAAATCCTTAGATAGGTAGGACTCAGTCACAGAAATGCTAGCCCAGGGTTCCATAAAAACATGGATTGCAAAAAATGTAGCCCTGATAGAGGAAACTGTGAGACACAAGTCAACTCCCTCCAGATGGAAATCAAGAAATTTAAAGGGGCCATGGGCAAGATTGGTCACTGCCCTTCTTCGAAAAGGACTCCCAGTGACAGGAATAAACTCACTGTGGAGGGACACCATAGTTGTTTCAAAGAAACATCCACCTGACATGAAATGCCTTGTTGATCCTTCCTTTCATATTCCATGCAGCCAATTGAAGTCTGTGGAGCATCTGGCGAGAGAGGGTCAGTCACCAGAGGGGATAAGGGACAAAGAGAAGGGTCAGTTCCAGTGACCAGGTGAATTGCAGTATAATGGTAAACCAGTGATTCCTCCATCATCTGGGTTCTTTTTTATGTCCTTTGACCAAACCTCTCTTGCAAAGCACCTTCACCAAAAGAGGACCATGAGAAATGCAAAGAGGAGGCAGGGAGGACAGCCAAAGTAGTGCACATCTGACCCCACAGTCTGAGGGTCTTTCTCCCTGGAGCAGTACAGGGGGAGAAGGTGGTCCAGTCTGGAGGCAGATAGGTCTATTGCTGAAGTTCCAAACAGTGTGTAATTAGACTAAGAACATGCAGGGACAAGGAGTAATCTACCGACGATGGTAACACCCAGCTCTGTCATTCTACTGTGACATTTCCACCCTGGGATGCAGAATGGGGAAGAGGAGATAAGTCTACGGCACTGCAAATAATTTCTGTATCACCAGAGCTAATATGTATGACCAGGTCCTCCCTGTTTGTTCACATAATAAATGGACAGAAGGTTGTCTGATCTTCCTGATCTTCCTAACACAGGTGAGCCCGAGAAAGCTTGAATGAACCCCAAGACAGGACCTTGCAGGGCACAGAGTTCCTTTGAAGTTGGACAATCTCAGTGACTGCAGGTAAAAACCACTAATCCTGTTTTGAGTTGGTCCCCAAACTGGTTCACCATCTCTGAGGCAGTGATGCACGTTTCAACTTCTAAGGGAGAAAGGCAGAGCCAAGATAATTCTGTTCAAGTGATTTGAGCTTGTAGAGGAGGAACCAAGTGCTTCTACCGGAAGTCCAGCCCCTATCTTGCCTATATGTTGGAAACCGGAAAATGCAACATGCACGACACCAATAATGGTCCCTATACCGCAAAAAGTCCTTAAAGCAAGGTATCCATTGAGACAGCCCTATATGATGTACCCGCAGAGAAATGACAATGTTTTAAAGGAGCTTCTGGAAGAAGTGTGAAGATGAGTGAAAGAGAAGACTGGTGACGTCACACGAAGCAGAAATGACACACCCAGAAGAGATGCCAATGAAGAGAGTATATAGACCTTATAGAATCTGATGGTGAAGTAAAGAATTGAGCATGTTTCACGTGCAAAATGAAGATTGCACTTGTGGAAAGCACCAAAGAAAATGCAACCCGTTTCATAATTGTACAGATGCTCAAACGAAAGTAGACTAAGCAATCATGAAGGCTGGCTATATGTAGTGAATAGACTGCAGGCAGTGCCACCAATATATATATAGATATGTGTGTATAGAATCTGGATGTTCCATGACGTATTTAAGCAAACTAGAACCCCATGAACAGAAGGGCTGAAAGTGTGGTGCAGTTAAATAAAATAGCTGACAACAAGGGAAGATTCGAGGTTGTCTGGCCCGGTGTCAAGGGTTGGGGCAGCCAACAAAACTGGTTATCTATTCGAGAAGATACAATGAACTTGAGAAGAGAGACGAGCTTCTGTTGATGTGTAATGGAAAAACACTAGAAGAGCCAGGTTTTATTCATGTAATAGTGGTAAATATGAAGACAGAGCTAAACACACTGGGCCTCATTATGAGGTATGCCGGTAGCCATGCCGCTATTGGTGGCATGGCTGCCGGCAAAACTGCACCCGTGTCCGTGTCCTCGAGATGAGGACTTAACGGACCATTCCGAGTTCGGATGGCCCGGTAATTCCTCACTCGAGGACACGGACACGGTTCATCCCCATTCCCATTTCAGCCCCTATAGGGCTCAATGGGAATGGGAGAGGGAGTAAACAACGGGCCATTACGAGATGGCCTGTTGTTTGCTCCCTCTTCCCCTCGCGGGACCCGGTATGCACACCTGGTTTTCCCAGGCGTGCTTAACGTGTCCCGCGATGGGACCTCGTAATGTGGTGGAACGGGTTGAACGGCGCCGCAGCCTTTTACGGCGCCATTTACGGCGCCATTTAACCCGTTCCGCCAGGGTCGTAATGAGGCCCACAGTCTTTTGTCACATGGTCAAGATGAAAATCGACTTTGGGCAAGCTACGCTGAGACTTGAAGATAAGACCATGCTCACACTCCGTTCTATTCTCAGGCGCAGTGGTACTTGCAAGGCTGAGTTCAAAGAACTAATTTAATGGCAGACAGTAGGATTGATGATGAATGTTGGGCTAATTGGTTGGGGAGGTATGGTCAAGTCCAACCCTCCAGCACCTGTGGTACCAGCTAGCGTGCTGCTAGTGAGTGAAATATCCCAGAAGCGTACAAGCGTGCCAACCAATTGTAGAGGTCCAAGTAGCAAAGAGCCCTATAGTTTGAAAGCCAATGAAACATTATGTAATTCATAACAGCAAAGATGACTTGCACTAGTGGCGGGCATAGCTGTGCACCTGACCTCAGAGACCTAATCACAACCTGTCCCTTTATAGAAAGTATACTTAGTTGTTCCCCTTAAGCCTATCAAAACAAACCACAAGTAGGTTTTCTTATTTTGCCATGTAGTATGACATCACATATGACAAGCTTTTGCTATAAAAGTAATGTTTTTTATGAAATGCACTAGACTTATAATGTGGGCTGTCCGTTGACACCCGTTGTACTAACTGTTTTAGACAATTGCAATTAAAAACAGTTATGTTTTGTCAACTTCCCGAGTCAGTCGTATTATTGGTGTAAGAGTAAGATCTGCATCCCCATCCGTCCCATATAGAGCCACTTCTCTTAAAGGGCCTATGGGTTCACGCTCATATCCACCACTGAAAAAAATTGCACATGACCAGAGTGTTCCTGAGCAACCTATTTAAACCGGGACCCAAAGGGATAGGACGTGGTTGACCATGCACTGGAGGTTTGCTCTGGCCCAGGAAGCTATGAAGATGCAGGATGTCATGTCCTTATGAACCTGAAGTCATTAGAGAACAGGTGCCTGGTTCTAACCAAAGGGGGGCATTGAGGTGAGTTTACAAATTGATTATTCTCTTCACTGGAAGGAAATCTATTCCCAACTTTGTGTTGAAATTGACTCTAATAAACTCCACTTGTTTGCTGACCAGATGAGAGCATTTCTCCTGAATGAGTATCCATCCAAAGCACTCCAGTAACATACACAGTGTCTGAGTAGCCATCCACACCATGAGACTCGGTCTCACTCAAGCAGTTGTCAACAAAGGGCTATACTTGGAAATCACCCCATAGGAGTAGAATCCCCATGCTAGTTAACACCTGGGTCAACATGTGCTGGAATGTCTTCAACCTGAAAGGGAGTGCTCCGAACTGGAACACTTCTATCCTCCATGGCGAAACAGAAAAACTGTTGGTGAGATGGGTGAACTGGTACATGCAAATAAGCGTCCTCCTAGTCGATCAATGTAATTAAGTCTCTTGGACGGATCATCGTTATTACTTCCTGATGGATTTCAATCCCGGAAGGACCAACCTGATGAAGCTGTTCACTCTTTTCAGGTTTATTATTATTGTTATTATGGTATTTATTGAGCGTGGTCCTAGCTTGGCAAAGCAGTGATGGGGCACTTTACAGGTCATATAGGAAGTACACAAAGAGGGAAGCAGAGATACAAGAGAGTGGGGAGCTAACAATGGGGGTGGGTGAAGGGGGGCAATTTGGCATTACGGGCTCTGCAAGCAACAAGGCGTGTAAATAGCGGGAGTAGATTACCTAGGTTAGATGGTCTAAAAGAGACCTTGGGCCTCATTCTGAGGTTGGAGGTAGTCATGGCGCTAATAGCGTCATGACTACCTCCAATACAGGTACCGAGTCCGCCCTCGTTCAATGGGGACTTACCAGTGTATTCCGACCTTTGCGGGACCGGTAAGTCCCCATTGAAAAAGCCATTCCCCATTCCCATTTCAGCCCCTATAGGGATCAATCGGAAGGGGGAAGGCGCTAATAACGGTACCACAAATTGCGGTACCATTATTAGCTCTGAAGTCCCTTAACAGGCCTCGTCCTAAGGGACCTCAGAATAGGGCGCAAAGGGATTACCGGCACCCATGTCCTTAACGGTGCCCGGTATCCCTTTGCGCCCACCTCGTAATGAGGCCCCTTGACTTTTCCTCATGTTTTGTAAACAAGAAACATTTGTGAAAATGCACCCATTCCACTCTCCTCTTCCTGGGATGTGACTGCAGCTCCTTTGGTGATAAGTGTGATGAATCCTGCAGACTCCTCACAGACTCCCAGCCTAAAGTCTCCTCCCATGTGGCCAGGAGAAGGCAGCCGCTTCCTGATCGTGACCCCAGTGGTGGTATTTGCTGGGTGGATCAAATGGGAGGAGAAGGCAATCAGGGGAATGTGAAGACTTTGACAGGGAAACCACAACATTCATAATTTCTTGAGGGTGAGGCTTCTCTGGTGCCTTACTATTTTATGGCTTGTTGTTTTCTTGAAAATTCTCCTCCCAAACTCCCTTTAAACATAAACTTTGAAAATCTTTATGATAAACATGGAAGCAGAAATCAAGGATCTAATCCCACTTTTAATTATCATAGTTCTATAGTATATTCGAATTGTGAGGTTAAGAAGCAACTATTAGTTTCCTTATAACCATCCCACCGGTATACAGCTGATAAAACATTAAATCAGAGTAAAATAAATGAGCCTAAACAAACTAAAAACATTGGGGACTGCAAGTCCCATAATACCACAAGTACTGGGACGAGGAAGAGGGTCTCAGAGGTGCAGAACTGCAATATGTAGTCTAGTGAATCTGATGACATACACCTCAGTGGGACTTTGAAATGTTTAAAGCCCCTTCAGGTGCAGAATATCTGAAAAAAGAGAAAGAGAAGGAGAAGCAGGACTTGTGAGAAGCAGTGGAAGCAGCAGTTTGAACGCAGTGCAGGAGACGAGGCTGCAGCTTATGTGAAAGCGGGATGCCGTAGCCAAGCTGTGGCAGAAGTTGAGAATCCTGTAAAATGCAGACCGTGCGCAGTGGGAAGCAGTTAAGAAACTGCCCCGAGGGCGAGAGATGCTTTCCCCATCTTGTATGCTGCTCTGGTGTGTGGCGTTCAGCCGAGTGTACTTGGAGGGAAAACAGCTCTGTCTGCAGAAGGCGCAAGAGAAGGAAATCTGACAGGGGCTGTCAAGTGCAGGGGTTTCCCCGCCGAAGTAGGAATATAGTCAGCGGGTCCAGAGGAGATGCGTGAGCAGACCGGCGAGTTGGCTTTACCTCGGTGACCCCGGGGTGCTCCTATCCCAACCGATATGACCTCACAATGATTTTGAATACCAAACTAATGACAAGAACGATTTGGAATAACATGTTAATAAGTTAAGGCGATTTGGATGCAATTCCCGCTTTAAGAGGGAGAGAGAAGAGAACCATTGTGATCACCGTTGTGCAGGTCACGAGGGGGCAATATTTCGTAACCACCATTGTCCAAGCCAAGAGTGGACAATACTTAACAAACATTGTAACCACCATTGTCCAAGCCAAGTGGGGACAATACTTAACAAAGGTGAAAGCGAGGTGAAGGTGGTGCACATAAAGGAAGATTACTATTAGGAGATAGTAACAAGTATTGCCTCAGCCTAAAAAGGGTAAGCAAAGGAAAACAAAGTTGGCAGAACAGAATCCCTCCTTGTGATGATTATCAAGGAGAAGAGAAATATAATCTTCATTGTCTGGGGCAAGTGAACCGGTGTGAAATACATTGTCAAGGCATACAACAATTGTTGATGTAACTTTCCCCATTGAGCATTGAAGTGTGTGAACTTTTGGAGCAACCCTCACCATAAGTTATTGATAATAGTTGTAAGGGTTTTGTCCTGGTATGCGAGTAGACCAGGGAAGGGAAACTTAGTGGTTAGTCCTGCCAGGCAAGAGAACCAAGAAGAAGTTAAAGTACTGCAATTTGATAGAAGGTTGTGGCGGAAACAAAAGAGTACATCTGATGGTGTACTTTGTTGAACTGTTCGGAAACCATCCTGATAAAATTGGGTTTGCATATGAATAAGTCTTTTTAGTTTATCAACCAGCACTTTGTGGACGCTTTGAACATTGTCTTGAAGAGTAAGAAAACCTATTGGGCAATAAGACAATTGCAATGCCAAGTGTGGAACATGTGGAAGGAACAGAACTTTGTGCCATACTTTGAGTGAAACTTGACTATTGAAAGAACTTTCTTACTTTTGACTTTTTGTTGGAAATAATCTGAACTGCTCCAGGGGAAGGGATATGAACCTGGATACAAGGATTTGTGTTTATGATTTCCCTATGTGCACTTAAATGTTATGCTGTGAAGTTTGAACAGCCACATAACCCATTTATGATTTTGTTGTATGTATGAGTGTGAGGGGAGGAGATGTTTGGACATTTGTTTTCTTTAGCTTTTGGGTTTGATAGGTTAGGAAGAGTTAGGCATTCGTCCCACCCTTACTGTTCAATAAAATGGATAATTATGAGAAAACTCTATCTACTTGTCCGTCTCGCATTTCTGACCCCTCACATACATTCCTGAGTTCCTGTCATGAAGACCGTCTTTCTTTGTCAGGGCTTTGGCCATAGGGTTGAATGTTGAGGACATTTGTGGAGAAGTGTCTCTTACCATCTCCCATACCAAGAGGTTGGAAACAAGACATCGTTAGAAAGGGACAAACTTTTGAAATCTCCCCCAATTCCAGGCACCTGGTCCTGATTCCCGTAATACGGCACCTCCAAGTAGTCAAGAGTGCTGAGTGGAAGTTGGAATGGTTCTGCTGACCTTGATGGTGGCAGTGGAACAATGGCACGCCACTGTCTCTTTCTACCCCTTTCTGCTGGCCTGTTGTTTAACCGAGGCCCAGCATAACTGGATGAATAGGATAGAACAGGTAGAGGGAGGCTTTACAGCTATGGAGACCATCAGTTTCACATTATCAGCTGCCTGCTTAACCAGTTCCCTAACGTCCCATCCAAAAGGCTTCTGGCCCAGCAAGGGTAGTTTTAGAAGCAATGTTTTTCGAGAAGCCTAACACTTCCCAAAATCTCAGACAAATTGGGGTATTCCAAACACCACAGAGCCATAGCACATGGCATCGGATCAAGGACATCAAAGGATATGCCAGATGACCGATGTGGTGTTTCTCCATAATTTAGGTCTATACGCCAGTTTGGGGTCTTCCCCTAAGGCTCTGAGGAGCACCTAATAATCTTTCAAGAAATATTGTGCCATATATACAGAACATGTTCCTGCCCTAAGAACAAAGGCAGGGGCTGAATGGAACAGTGAGGGAAAGTGCTGCATTGTTATACACATTATCAGAAGGAGATGTATTGTTAAGCACCAGCTAGGCTAAATTCCGGACCAGTGCTTGGGAATAGAGGTTTTATCAGCGTCTTTCCATGCATTCAAAATGACCTGCAGAGGGTATACTACTCCAGGTACAAATTGAAGTAACTGGGTAGAGGGGAGGACACCACTTGTTCCAAATGTAAGACCCATGAGGACACCTTTCTCCACCTGTTGTGGTTATGCCCAAAGCTGCAGAGGTATTGGGCGGGGGTACAACGGCAGGTGGAAGGGACCTCTGAGAAAACAATGGATTGGCAACCCAAAGGGATGCTAGTGGGGATCTGGGGAGAGGGAGACATGGACAGACATGATAGGGGCTTTATGAATATAGCGTGCACAATGGCTAAACGATCAATCACAGAGAAGTGAATGAGCTCAGAGACCCCAACAATCCGAGCATGGAGAACTGGTATGGATATTATTAAACGCTGGGACCAGGTGGTGTACAAACACAGGGGATGTCCATGAAAACATGAATAAATCTTGGGAAAATGGAGATGAAGTTGGACGTGTATGGGGTTGAGGGGTTGGAGGCGTCGGGCCAGGGACACCAGTGTCGATGCTTTAATGTGGAAGACTTTGATGTGATCTTTGATGTACCCGTTGTTGTGCAAAAACTTAATTAAAAGTTGTTTTTAAAAAAAGAAGTCTTGATGCTGGGTAACATGCAAAGCCCTCAGTGGCCACAAGGATAGGCATTTGTTTATTGCATGTGTCTTCTACAGCCTGTACAGGAGAGATACTGTGAGTATCCAAGAGACCCAGGTTCTGCGGCACAAGGGCAGAAACCTGTTCAATGAACTTAAGCCAGAGGTAATACCCAGAGTGTTCCTACTACATTTGCATGTGGTCATCAATAGTGCGTGGTGTGTAGAACACTGTACAAACCGATGCCTGGGCTGGTGGTTGCGTGGGGACCTGCACATGAGGGCTTTCAGGAAAATTCTGGAGGGTACTTGTCGCCAGGGTCATCATAGCCTGGTGCCAGGTGTGCTAAATTTTAGAGCCATAAACCCTCGAATGGGATGGCCTAGCAAGAAACTGAGATGGACCTTTTACGTGGGAATGCATCCACTCTGCATGCTTCTCTTCATTGAGTCACCGGTCTACTGAGGCTTTTCTGCTTTGGTGACTCGTTTCTCTCTTTCAAACTACAGTAAAACCATACAAAGAAAGGTCCCTACCTTCCTTTTGTATCCTCTCCTCGAGTTCTCACAAGTCTTTCCACTTCTAATTACTCTACTGTTCCTACTGACCTGCCCTGTCTACACCTGCCAACTTCCTCCTAACTTACAACCTCCTTCCTCTCAATACCACAATCCCCCCTCTCTCTCCCTTCCCGCACCCTCTCTCTCTCTCCCTCACTCTCTCTCTCCCCCTGTCACTTTATCTCTCTCTCGTTCTCCCTGTCACGCTCGCTCTCTCTCTCTCTCCCCCACTCACACTCTTACATAGCCTTTGGCCCCACCCACTTTTCATTCTTGGATAGCATGAGGATCACCAATGGGTAAACAGCTTGTGTGCCGCAGCGTCTGGAACTCGTAAGTAGTTAGGACTGGCTACGTACCAGTGACTTGTGTTTGTGCTTTTCCTGCAACAGAGCATTACCTTATTGGAGATGTAGTGGCAATTCTGCAATAGAAAAACAAGAGACCTGGCCAGGACAAAGGATAGTAGGCACGGAGGTCTGGCACCATGGATTTCATGCATCAAAAAGCATTTTGGGGAGTCAGGGACTGGGGTCCCTCTCACCTCGCTCATGCCACTACTGGGGTAGGACCTGCTCCGGCAATGCCCTGGCAGGCCGCCTACCCCAGTTTGAGAGGTGTCCCTGTACCATTCTGACAGGGTCATATCCCTCTCCCTGTCATTCCACCTACAAGTAAGTACATCCGATACCTCTGAGGATACTGATGGTTTCCTAATTTTTCACCATATTTTGCCCCAATCCTGTCGGTTTAGATTAATATGGCAAGTCAGCATGGCATTTATTTGGACCGGAATACCTCTCTGTAGTAGAGTTTTATATAGCATGGAGGTAAGACCTTTGGTATCTCACCTTGAACCCCTACTTTTGTTTTCTGGTGTATTGCGCAATGTCAGAGTTGCAAATATTGCAGCCTGTCATGTTCAGTAATTCCAAAATCCAATTTGCAGTCTTGGAAGGTCCTGATGGTATAAATGAGAAAGAGATCCTCCATGTATGGCATCCACCACTTTCCTGACTGGAGAACTCATGAAAATACCAGCCCAGGTTGAATAAAGGGTCACCCAGGAGAGGAGTAAGAGGAGATGGAAAGGATGTGCCTTTATCATTTTGGTTTATTTCATCTGGGCCTCAGAACATCAATGTAGTGGTAAGATTACCATGTACACATTTAGCCCTATCTTACTACAGGAGCCATGGCTGCTTCCATATAGGTGCACCTGCCACGACATTTCTGATACTGACTGCATCCATTCCTCCAAGATTCTGAGCAGTATGGCTGTGAAATATCCATTTATGTCTGGGCTTCACAAACCCTTCCTTCTCCCTGGGCCTAAAGAGTATTCTCTTATTTATTCTGGGATATTTGCCCTCCCCAACAAAGTAAAAGCGTTCTTTTGAAGGTGCAACAAACCTTCCTTTGTAATTGTTTTGAAATACATATCATAATCGCAGGAGATGTTCATTTTATTAATGGCGATTCTCCATACCCACATCGTGAAAATGTATGAACTGGATTCTGGGGCGTGTTTCCTTCTAGCTCCAACAGTGCCCTTGAATCCAGAGGAAGTGGTGGCCCAGAGAGTGGATATCCTGTTGAGTTTGCTGCAATCCAGGCCACTTCACTTGATATAGGACGTGAACGTAGTCACTTCATTCAATTCCAGGGTCTTGGACATCCATCAAAATTGCATCTGTTTCCCCAGGTTCTGTTTTGTCCTGTTCAGAGAGCCTTAAATTCAATCATTCAGATTGGTTTGCATTCATCCCAAATCCCCTGAATTACCAATTTCTTCTGTAACCAATTTCTTGTGTAATTACAGGGAGGGAGACTTCTGGATCTGTGGCAACGAATAGGACATCATCTATAAACAGGCACAATGTTTGCTCTTTCACGCCCCTTCCTCCCCCATGGACATCGAGTAGTTGCCCAATATGGTTGGCAAAATACTCCATTGCAATAGCAAATAGGAGCAGAGGTAACTGAGTGCTTTGCATTGTGCCCCTATAGATGTTAATAGAGTTAGAGAAGGCCCCACTCACCCCCACCATTGCCCTGAGAAATGTGTAGTTCACAAGAATCACCCTAATCATGTACCAACAAACGGGAGGAAAACCTCCTTCTTCACTTCTTGTTGCAGCGCCAGAAAAGTTCATTCAAACAATGATTTCAGTTAGACTTAGTGCATTCCAATAGTTATTGGCTAAAAAGTGAGATTGCTTGGTAATGTCTAATCGATTGCCCTTTGTGAGATAGTGTTTCGGGAAATGAATGCCCTTTTCAATCAGGGCCAGTCATAATTTCACATTTGCTTGGTTATAGTACGGCTATTCACACATGATTTTACGGGTTTAATCCCACCACAAAGAATCTGCTGTCTGTCTCCTCGCGTCGGCTGAAATTAATTTGCCAAAACACTGGTCTCACAAAGGGCAATCTATTAGACATTTTTTTTGTCACTTTTTACCCAATAACTATTGGAGTGCACTAAGTCTAACTGAAATCATTGTTTGAATGAACTTTTGTGGCGCTGCAACAAGAAGTGAAGAAGGAGGTTTTCCTCCCGTTTTTTGGTACATTTTTCACGGAGCAAGGGGGATTTCCCCATAACTTCACCAGCATGCAACACTGTTAATAGCGCTGGGCACCCTAAATTGATATCTTAAGACCCCAATATCCAATATCATCCTAATCATAGCCTTCTCAAAGCTGAATTTTTGTAGAACCTTATCGCAATACCCCCGGTCCACCCAGTTGAATGCCTAAACATCATCGAGAGCGAGAGGTATGGCACCTGTTTGGATCGATGCACTTTGTTGATGATGTTGTCAGCTGCACTTCTATTAGAAATGAACACCAATTGGTCAGGGTTGTTAGGACGGAGTAGGAGTGGTTCTATACAGGTAGCCAAACTTCTGATTCATATTTTTGCATCTAGATTAATTAGCGCAATGGCCTGATAAGAGGAGTATAGCATATGATCCTTGCCCAGCTTAGGTATTATGGTGATATGATCTCCGTTACATACATAATCATTTTTTAGAAACCTTTTTTAAGCTCCTCCTGAAGGAGGACATGAGTGAGAAAAGTAATCGAAGACATCCTGCTTTGAGTCTACAAAGGGCATGTCCCCCGAAAAGTTACTCTCTGCCCTGTCTTCATTTAAGTTATTTTTCTTTATTTTAACGTGGACTTTTTTAAAACATTTTTAAAACACATAACAGTACACGTTACATTTAGCACATTTGACATACTATAAATAATCTCATTTTCATACTATAATTTCCAAACTCAAAGTTCATTGAGGTTCAACTTCATATATCAGATATTAGTTGCAGCAGTTTACCTAAACATCTCTTAAAAGCATCGAAACATCACTACAAACGTGGCACTACAATAGAAGCAGCATAGAGAAAAAAGAACGAAAAAAACACAAGAAAAAAACCAATACCATATAAACAGTGCATTCTAGTAGCATACATCAGCTTATTAAGATTAAATCTCTCTTTAGAATGAAGTCACATAACAGGACAAATCAACCATTATCCCATAGAGCTAGCTATATTTCTGGCTTATAAAAGTCTCACAATCTCTTGTAGTAGTGCAACGTTCAAATCCACAAGCACCTTACTTAATTTTAACAAAAAAGGATATTTTATTTGGCTTTAAAATTCGGTTCCATAAGAATTCAGGATTCAAGATGAAATTATCAGAACCAAAATTACTAAAGTGCTTCTTAATCGTATCTCTCATTCCCTGGCAGACTGGTAAAGCAATACATGCTTGACTGATTCTACTTCTTGCTCCTACAAAATCTACAACACCGTTTGTCGTTTCGCAAGATCAAGATGAGGACTGACTATACTAAGGGTCGGAATTAAATTAGGTGCAGTCGTATTATTTTATTAATTGATTTATTTTTGCATTTGTAAAACGCCAAAGGCATCAGGGCGCTGTTGCGAGGCCAGTTACACACAGAGAAGAAACTTCAAGGAAGCACATTACCAAACTAGTTAATGTACATACATTCTCCTACCACTGCCAGCATAGAAGATGCCTAGGCGTGGTAAGAGTGAAAAGTGTCTTTTTAAGCAAACAGCCACGTTTTTAGTGCCTTTTGTAAGGATATGATGCCTCTGTTCTTAGAGCACGGGGGAGGGAGTTTCAGAGGTTCACCGCAACCATGGGGAAGCTAGAGCTTCCTCCTCTGGCTCTTTTAAATTTTGGTGGTGCAAGGCGATGAGCTTAGATTGACCTGACTGGTCACATGACATTGATTCCCACATGTTTCTGAGTCAGGTGCACCGGGGCAGAGTTAAAGAGACATTTGTGAGTGATAGAGTGCAGTTTGAAAATATCACTTTCGTGAATTGGGAGCCAGTGGCCCTTCCTTCTGGCTGCTGAGATGTGATCTCTTTTGAAATGTGGAGTGCTGAGCCTAAGGTATTGTTTTGGATTACCTGCATTTTGCTAATGTTCTATTTGGCGGTCCCTGCAAAAAGTGCATTGCAGTAATCGAGTCTTGCGGTGATGACCGCTCGGGCGATGGTAAGGTAGCTGGTGGGTGAGAGGAATTGCCTGGCTGCATTAATACATTTGGCTGTGTAGGCGACATTCACTTGTTTAGTGAGAGAAAGGGAGGCATCCATATGAACGCTGAGCGCTTTCACTGATGCTGAAACAGGGATCTGTATGCCATCAATCGTGAAGGATGTGGATTTGGAGTTGAGCTTTTTCAGCATTGCGGGTGATCCCTCAGCAAGATCTCCATCTTGTCGTCATTGAGGCATTGATGGTTCATGGCCATCCAAGCTTGGATTGTCGAGTACATTTTGATGATAGTAAGGGAGTCATCGTCAAAGATACCTGACAGGGGAGGAGGATGTGGGTGTCATCGGCATAGTAAGATATTGCGATGGCATCCAGGAGGTCGAAGAGGGGTTTGGTAAATATATTATAGAGGGAGGGGGAGCCACATGAGCCTTGTGGGACACCACACGGAATAGGGATGGGTGGGGCACTGGAGGTGTCAGAGAAGACTTTCATGGATCTTCCTTCCAGAAATTATGCCACCTATATCATGGCTTCCCTGAGAAATTGGTCAAAGCTGTCGTGAAACAATGGTCTATGGTCCATCAGGTCAAAGGCGGCTGATAGATCAAGGAGAAGGAGGAGGGCTGGCTTTCCCTCGTCTCTGCAGTTGCCAAGCGGGTTTTTCAAATCTAACAGTGCTGATTCTGTGCCATGTCCTGGCCGGAAGACTGATTGGTGCTTTCCCAAGATGTGGTTGGTTTCTAGGAAGTGTTGTATTTGGTTGTAGGCCGCACTGTCCGGAATATTTAGTAGGAACGGGAATGTTGTAATAGGGTGGTAACTGTTCGGTGCTGATGGGTCGAGTGTGGGATTTTCTTGTAATGGGAGGACCCAGTATTCATTTAGGCTCGTGGGGCCAGGCTTGATGAGAAGGAGGCTTTGCTGGATCTCATAATAAATGGGACTAGGGCCTCTGAGCCGTCTTTGATGATATTAGTTGGGTAAATATTCCCTTTACATCTTGAAAGTTTCTACTTCCAAGACTTCTCTAAAGTGAAAAGATGGGGTCTTAGGCTTCGTGGTGAGGGGTGCGAGGGGCGGGTAATGGTGGTTTTGATTGCTGCTTGTTGACTGGCTATTTTCTGCTGTAGGAAGATGATCTTCATCTGCATAGTGTTCTGGCTGTTTGAGCACCACATCTCATCTTTCACAATGGTGGTGGGGGGGGGTGTTGATGGAGTTTCCAACTCTCAAAATATTCTGAACATTTCTTGGGAGTTCGAGCTAACATGAGTTATTCTGGTGTTGTAAGCAGCAGATTTGGCTGCAATGATGGCCTCCTTATAATCTCTTGCAATCATGTTGAATGAGAGTTTGGTAGAGTCGGTTGGGGCCTTTCCCAGGAGGCTTCTGCCAATTGTTCTTGTGTGCATAGGGCCTGGAGGTTGGGGGTGAACCAGGAGTTGATGTGTCCTGCTGGTTTGGCCCTCCTGGGAGCTAGTGGGACAACTGTGTTCACTTCCTTGGTCAGGGTGTTCTTGTAAATGTCTGCAAGGACCCTCAGGTCTACCGAATCTAGGTGCTCGGGTAGGAGTGGTGTAAGATGGGGGGAATAGAGTGACTTTGGTCATATTCCAGGAGCTGCGAGAGCAGGTGGGGAGAGTCCTGCCCTTGTGAGTCGGGGCTGTTACACAGTGTTTGAAACTGAGGGCAGAGAGTGTGTTAGCCACAGCAGTGGCGATAGTGTCCGAGGAGTCATTAAGACTTAAGTTTAGATCCCTTGGAAGTATGGTTCTAAAGGTAGGTGTAACGTTTTCTCCCACGGTATGGATGGGGTCGTCTTCGAAGGAGGCATTTGGACAGGGTGGGCGGTAGATTATATGGATGGTAATGGAGTCTGAGGGGGAGGGTGAAAGCTTGACTGAAAAAAGTTTGAAATTCCCTTCCATCAAACTGTTGGCAAGTCTAATTTGGAAGGAGTCTCTAAAAATGAGTGCAACACCTCCACCTCTGGAGTAAGTTCTGTTGCTTCTGAGTATAGCAAAGCCATCGGGTAGTGCTAACGACAGGGCTGGGCCAGAGGCTTGATGGAGTCAGGTTTCTGTAAGGGTCGAGCAAGTCCAAGTCTTGGGATGTGATCAAATCATTTATGCTTAAGGCGTGAGCTGAGAGCGATCTAGCGTTTATGAGGGCTCCTTTTAGGAACAGTAGGAGCAAGACTACCGGATAAGTGGTTTTAGAGGAGGAGAGCCTGGTACACCGTGGTGTTGGTATTAGAGGTGATGCTAGAGTGGCATGTGTGGTCTGTGAGCCAGTATTCTAATTAGGGAACTGTCCAATCAGTGGATCTGATGGTCTGCATCTGTAGTAGACTGTATTTTATATTCCTAGTAGGCTGTTTGGAGGGTTGTCTACTTCTAGTTGGCCTGCAGGTCAATGTTCGCTAGGTTCTTGTTGTAATGATTTTAGGTGTAGAGCGCGTCCGTGCACCTAGGTTATGGTTTCTTGCTGAGGTGGTGGCTGGTAGGCCGTGTGAGATCATTCAAGTTACTTTGATGCGAAGCCTACTATTTCTTGAGTGATGATTGGGATCATGGTGCACACTACCAGAGTCTCCAGAGGGACTTGCAGTGGTGGCCACGCAGGGGTCTTGTCTGCTACAAATGTCATAAATTTGGGCGCTAGGATAGTTTTGTTGCAAGGTTTGGAGCAAGGGCAAGGGGTAATATCCAGGGATCTGGAGGATCGTGGCTTAGGATAAGCCAGGAGAAGATGGGAGCATGTCAGTAGGTTGACTCCGCATTCCACAGTGTAAGGGTGGCTATACCTGGAAGGCTTATCATTTACCAACATCTGAGGGGGCGGCAGGGCCTAGGCATGATCATGTCGTCACAAGCATTTTCCTGAGTGACTTGCAAAGGTTGCATGTGACCGTAGCAGTCCGCCAGAGATAGGTTAGTCATGCAGCGGGACGGGACCTCTCCGAGATAGCCTAAGGCTTGTGGGTGAATGGTCTGGTCATCCGGTGCTGGGCCGCAATGCGAGGGCACAGCTAGAACATTGCTGGCGGGGCGGGCTGACTTTGCGCTGCCGGATGGAGTCTCGGAGGCTTGGAAGCTCCATCGGAGCATCTCACTACATGTGCGGGGTGGCAGTGCTGAGAAGCGTACTCCGAGAATAGTGTCAAGGGGGCTGGCCCACACGGGCAGGGTGCGGGAGACAGCAGATTGGAGGAAAGTGGTCGGGGTCAAGCGGTGGGATATTAGCAGAGCAATGCAGGTGAATGAAGTGTGGGCGAGTAATGACATTTGAGTCAGCTGTATTAAGATATACATCAGGCTTACCTCTGAGGGTACGTGCATCCACTCATTCGTAGGGTGTGGGCGGCTCGATCGGCTGCAGCATTAGTCCAGACCTAAGGTGGGCAAATGGAAATGTAGTCATAAATGCAGGTGAAGTTCCTCTGGACCTGTGCCCTGTGTTGACCATGGTGACTTTCTGCATTACAGAAAAATGCACAGGAAAAGTGCAAGGAGGGAGCAAGGTAGAGAGAGAGAGGTGAGAGTAGGGTGCAGAGGATAGAGAAGGAGGGAGGAGAGTGGAGAGGATAGATGAGTTGGAGGGGGGATAGAAGAGCAGTAGAAGAGATAAGATCATTGGGATGAAGGGTAAGAGTGAGTTGTAGAGAGAGGTAATTAGCAGGAACTGAGAGACCCTTCACAAATCCCAGAGGGAGTTAGATAGAGAAGGTAATAGCCTTTTAGCCTCCCATTGGAACCAGGACATTTCTAGACAATAGGGGTTACCGCGCAGTAGTGCTTCACAATATGACTCATTTGGGGATAGGGGCAGCTGGGCTCGGGAGGTGGGAGCCGACATGTAGCTCGAGGCAACACTTAGGGACCATCTCAGACTGACCATCCCATCTGACACAAGATTTGTCCATATTATTTACAATAAAAACTGAGAAAGCAAACAAATTGGTTGCATGATAATCAAACAAAGTTGTGACTGTGGTATTGATCATCAATGTTGCCACACAAGCAATTCCCAAACAGAGCAGACCTCTGTTTGCGAGGTTATGGAGACAAGGCTTTTTCTTGTCTGATTTGGTGGGAGGGTTCTGCTCTCTGTAAATTAAACTTGCAGGTCAGGTCCAGCATTCTGAAACACTGAGCTATCTGATACCTGGCGGTCCCGCTTTTTTTAAATCCTGTGTTATACAACTGATGATATCGAGGGAGGGGCCTAATCTTCCAGACTCTGGTTAAGTCCTTTTATTGCTGAAAACAGCTTGGTGGTCTATACAAACATTGCTGGGAAAATGCAAGTCTCTATCAAAGGTGATATGGCTAACAAGAGTGTGGCAAATCCTAACACTAGGAAGTAAATCACGAACTATCTGTGCCACACTGTGCTGCCTGGGCCCCATTCCTGAGATTTGCAGCCAGAGATTATACAGAACTCCTGTGGCCGACCAGGATAACAGTTTTTGGTTGGTTTGACCTGCAAGGACACTCCTGCTTGTATATTGATTGTAATAGTATATGTATTCAGGGCCCCGTCTAATTTAGCCTTCAACAAGGGAGGGGAGTTGGTGAGTGAGGGCTGGGCATGCATAATGTATTTGAACCCTTGTGCTTGATGTTTTGGTCGAATAAAGAGTTGAAAAAAGGTGATAGCCAAGTGGGAATCATGGGAAATGACATTCTCTCATTTATGTAAAGCAGAGTGGCAGTGTTTTTTGATCACAGCATAGGCCAATATGAATGCTAGAAAAGCCATGAGGCGGCCATGTTCTTACCTGGCTGTACACAACACTCAGCTGCTTGCTTACCCCAGTACCGGGTAACATGGGGATTCAGCCTTTGAAACGTCCTACCGCACTTACCATATGAGAACCAGACTTCCTGAAACCATGTGGGGCATTGGATTATGGAATTAAGAGATGTTGGTGCACACTCTGAGCGAATCCACATGTTAATGGCAATGGATAGGTAGGGAGGACATTTTAAGTTTTGGCTATTAGGTACTTTACAGCACAGTCAAATCTATTGCATCAGAGTACAGTTAGTAGTGAAACGAGATCTGAGGATGGACACAGCTTGTGGGTAGTGTTTGACTATTTACGTACCCATTGATTGCCCATGGCCATGCTAATTTATTTATTTATTTGTATTTATAAAGCGCACAGGCTGCCCTAGGGCATCATGGCGCAGTTACAGTTCATTTACTTAGTTACATGAGGAAAGCAAAGTAGAACACATTCACATTAAGCAGATAGTACATGAACAGTTGCATGGTGACCTAGGCCATATAGTTCAGTGGTTACAGGTGAACAAGGTCATGTTACTAAACTGTCAGGGCACAAGAAGTGCAGTGTGTATCACAGTGAGGCACTACATTTAACATTTACAATGAAAGTAATAAAATGTGAGGAAACAAAGGGGGGTCTGGGAATCTCTCTACCAGCACGAACACAGCCCAATGACCTGTTCTTGGGTGAATAACCCCTGGGAGAGACTCTACCAAGTCTTTAGCTCACTGTCCTTTTCACAGAGAAGAAATTTCCCCGCATATCAGCCTTTGTCCTGCCCGGGGGCAGTCCAGCACCGAAATGCTAGGCAATTTTCCTCTGAACAAGAGTACCATCAGTAACCCCATACACGTGTTTCAGCCTTGTTGGGCATCATCAGTGAGGTGAAACTGTTGCCTCTCTAGGAACAGTGAGCAAGGGGTCCACGTCTGGATTGCCCTGTTAACTTAGGGTGAAACCCAAAGTTAATGTATGCAAACAAAGGGGGGTCTGGAAATCTCTCTACCAGCACGAACACAGCCCAATGACCTGTTCTTGGGTGAATAACCCCTGGGAGAGACTCTACCAAGTCTTTAGCTCACTGTCCTTTTCACAGAGAAGAAATTTCCCCGCATATCAGCCTTTGTCCTGCCCGGGGGCAGTCCAGCGCCGAAATGCTAGGCAATTCTCCTCTGAACAAGAGTACCATCAGTAACCCATACACGTGTTTCAGCCTTGTTGGGCATCATCAGTGAGGTGAAACTGTTGCCTCTCTAAGAACAGTGAGCAAGGGGTCCACGTCTGGATTGCCCTGTTAACTTAGGGTGAAACCCAAAGTTAATGTATGCAAACAAAGGGGGGTCTGGGAATCTCTCTACCAGCACGAACACAGCCCAATGACCTGTTCTTGGGTGAATAACCCCTGGGAGAGACTCTACCAAGTCTTTAGCTCACTGTCCTTTTCACAGAGAAGAAATTTCCCCGCATATCAGCCTTTGTCCTGCCCAGGGGCAGTCCAGCGCCGAAATGCTAGGCAATTCTCCTCTGAACAAGAGTACCATCAGTAACCCCATACACGTGTTTCAGCCTTGTTGGGCATCATCAGTGAGGTGAAACTGTTGCCTCACTAGGAACAGTGAGCAAGGGGTCCATGTCTGGATTGCCCTGTTAACTTAGGGTGAAACCCAAAGTTAATGTATGCAAACAAAGGGGGGTCTGGGAATCTCTCTACCAGCACGAACACAGCCCAATGACCTGTTCTTGGGTGAATAACCCCTGGGAGAGACTCTACCAAGTCTTTAGCTCACTGTCCTTTTCACAGAGAAGAAATTTCCCCGCATATCAGCCTTTGTCCTGCCCGGGGGCAGTCCAGCGCCGAAATGCTAGGCAATTCTCCTCTGAACAAGAGTACCATCAGTAACCCCATACACGTGTTTCAGCCTTGTTGGGCATCATCAGTGAGGTGAAACTGTTGCCTCTCTAGGAACAGTGAGCAAGGGGTCCACGTCTGGATTGCTCTGTTAACTTAGGGTGAAACCCAAAGTTAATGTATGCAAACAAAGCGGGGTCTGGGAATCTCTCTACCAGCACGAACACAGCCCAATGACCTGTTCTTGGGTGAATAACCCCTGGGAGAGACTCTACCAAGTCTTTAGCTCACTGTCCTTTTCCCAGAGAAGAAATTTCCCCGCATATCAGCCTTTGTCCTGCCCGGCGGCATTCCAGCGCCGAAATGCTAGGCAATTCTCCTCTGAACAAGAGTACCATCAGTAACCCCATACACATGTTTCAGCCTTGTTGGGCATCATCAGTGAGGTGAAACTGTTGCCTCTCTAGGAACAGTGAGCAAGGGGTCCACGTCTGGATTGCCCTGTTAACTTAGGGTGAAACCCAAAGTTAATGTATGCAAACAAAGGGGGGTCTGGGAATCTCTCTACCAGCACGAACACAGCCCAATGACCTGTTCTTGGGTGAATAACCCCTGGGAGAGACTCTACAAAGTCTTTAGCTCACTGTCCTTTTCACAGAGAAGAAATTTCCCCGCATATCAGCCTTTGTCCTGCCCGGGGGCAGTCCAGCGCCGAAATGCTAGGCAATTCTCCTCTGAACAAGAGTACCATCAGTAACCCCATACACGTGTTTCAGCCTTGTTGGGCATCATCAGTGAGGTGAAACTGTTGCCTCTCTAGGAACAGTGAGCAAGGGGTCCACGTCTGGATTTCCCTGTTAACTTAGGGTGAAACCCAAAGTTAATGTATGCAAACAAAGGGGGGTCTGGGAATCTCTCTACCAGCACGAACACAGCCCAATGACCTGTTCTTGGGTGAATAACCCCTGGGAGAGACTCTACCAAGTCTTTAGCTCACTGTCCTTTTCACAGAGAAGAAATTTCCCCGCATATCAGCCTTTGTCCTGCCCGGCGGCATTCCAGCGCCGAAATGCTAGGCAATTCTCCTCTGAACAAGAGTACCATCAGTAACCCCATACACGTGTTTCAGCCTTGTTGGGCATCATCAGTGAGGTGAAACTGTTGCCTCTCTAGGAACAGTGAGCAAGGGGTCCACGTCTGGATTGCCCTGTTAACTTAGGGTGAAACCCAAAGTTAATGTATGCAAACAAAGGGGGGTCTGGGAATCTCTCTACCAGCACGAACACAGCCCAATGACCTGTTCTTGGGTGAATAACCCCTGGGAGAGACTCTACCAAGTCTTTAGCTCACTGTCCTTTTCACAGAGAAGAAATTTCCCCGCATATCAGCCTTTACCCTGCGCCGAAATGCTAGGCAATTCTCCTCTGAACAAGAGTACCATCAATAACCCCATACACGTGTTTCAGCCTTGTTGGGCATCATCAATGAGGTGAAACTGTTGCCTCTCTAGGAACAGTGAGCAAGGGGTCCACGTCTGGATTGCCCTGTTAACTTAGGGTGAAACCCAAAGTTAATGTATGCAAACAAAGGGGGTCTGGGAATCTCTCTACCAGCACGAACACAGCCCAATGACCTGTTCTTGGGTGAATAACCCCTGGCAGAGACTCTACCGAGTCTTTAGCTCACTGTCCTTTTCACAGAGAAGAAATTTCCCCGCATATCAGCCTTTGTCCGGCCCGGGGGCAGTCCAGCGCCGAAATGCTAGGCAATTCGCCTCTGAACAAGAGTGTTGTGTCCGAGTTGTCGTGTCCTATTTCTATGGACACGGTATTCACTGTTAATGTTTGTGTCCGTTCTTTCTGTTGTGTTGGAAGTTGTGGCGTGGCCACAGGAAGAGGAAGAGGCGGGGCCACCGCCTCCGACGCCAGTTCTGGCGCCGACAATAAAGGGATTAGCACCCGAATACCCTGGCTCCCGCGTCTCATTACATTGCCGTGATTTGTTTGCATGATTTGCATTGCCCCAGGTTTCTACATGCAGTAGAAACCCAACATTGGCGACGAGGACATCTTACCCACGCCCGCCTGCCGGCAGCTCCAGCGTCGCGTGTGGGCCGCGGAGCAACGCCGCCGCCTCCAGGTCCGCTGCGAGTCGCCGGCCCGCCCACGCCCACCCGCAGGCAGCTTCAAAGTCGCGCGGGCTGCGGAGCAACGCCGCCGTTTTCGGCCCTGCAGAGCAACGTCGATCCGCCCACGCCCTCCAGCAGGCAGCCTCCGGAGTCACGTGTGGGCCACAGAAACCAACGTTGCTGTCCCAGGCACGGCCGTCTTCATTTTCCTTCAGTGCTGCAGTGGAAGGGGAAGGAAGACCCTGCAAATTTCCCACACACACACCAGGAAGGAAGCGCTGCAGCCCAGTGAATAAGGGCCACCTGCTACTCATGATACCCTCATGCAACCCAAGTCGCCGCTAGCCCCCATGTTCAGCGGGCGAGGCCGCGTTGGTGAAAGTAGTGGCGAGGGACCTCCAACACACGCCACCCCAGTGAGTAGAGTGCCACGGCAGCGCAGCCCAGCCATGTCCACCACCACATCAGCAGACACTATTGACAGTGGTCTACAGAGCCCCCAAGCCAGCTCCACTCCGAGAGCAGCCAGCACTGGTGAGGACAACTCCTCTGAATCCCTGCAGCTACAAGCAGTCCCTCATTTCGACATGACGGACACCAACAGCCTGGCACCCAGATGGGCTCGATGGCTGAAAGAACTCCATATCTACATTGATGCCTCGGGCGTGCGAGAAGAGCGCCGGTTAAGAGGCATCCTGCTTCACTCGTTGGGCCCCGTGGTGAGGGACATCGTGTTCGAAATGCCCGAGGACAACACCAATTCTTTTCAAGGCATAATTGACTCATTGAATGCGTATTTTGCACCTTTACGGAACGTCGACTACGAGAGACATGTGTTCCACACAACGACGCAAGACAATGACGAAAGCATGGACAATTTCATTATGAGGCTAAGAAAAAGAGCCAAGTACTGCGATTTTGACAGACAATTCCACTGAAGAGGCACTAAAATCACAAGCCATCGCAGGGTGCGGTTCCCCTGACTTTCGCAGAAAATTGTTGCAGAAAAGCAGAACGTTAGAAGAGATCCTTCAAATTGCAAGAGCAGACGCTGCACTAACACTACAAACAGAATCTCTAGGCAAGATATCCATCACGCAGAATGCCAAATCAGCCTCTCTCTGCCCCATCCGCACGCCTGTCAGTCCGTCAGAACCAAAAAAGTGCTACCGATGTGGTTTCCGTTTTCCTCATGTTGGCCCATGCCCTGCGATTGGGCATCAGTGTGATAAATGTGGGGGGGATAATCATTTCCAGTCCGTCTGCAAGAACATCAAATTCCTCCAGAACTCAGGAAGCAACAGGGAAACCGGACGTCAAGAAGGTGGACGCTCGAGGCGGGAAAGCCCGCGCAGAAACTCACATCGACGCTCCACGCATGGAAGGAGGCGCTCTCACAGTTCAACCAAAGAACAAGCGCCTTCATCGAGGAGGCGAGAAGAGAGGAGAGAGAGAGAAACGTCTAACCACCGAGAGAGCAGACGCCACTCCCCGCACCGCAGACCAAGGCACCGGATCAGATACGTGGATGACTCGCCTCAGGACAGACACGCAATCAGATCATCTTCATCCAGTGGAGAAAGAAAGCGAGCATACGTGCATGCCATTGGAAATGCCACAGCGACTGAATACAGTCCGACCCTTCTACTCCAACTAAATGGCCAAAATCTAGAGTTTCTGATAGACAGAGGCGCCACTGTGAATGTCATCAATGACATAATATACAAATCGCTGGAAGTCAAGAAAGACTTAAAGAAGGCCGACACGCTAATATACCCCTACGGGTCCAACAGACCGCTAGACTGTATTGGGATGTTCAACGCACGCTGCAACTACAAGGAGCAGAGCCAGAAAGTGAAAATATATGTAATCAGAGGTGAAGTCCCGGGAGGAAGCATCCTAAGCTTCCGCACAGCGATACAAATGGGCCTCATCAGTATCATGTATCAGATCATGTCTGCATACACCTCCAGCGCCAAAGACATGATACAAAAAGTATTTCCGGCACTGTTCAGAGGACTAGGGTGTTTAAAAGACAAACAAATCAAACTGCACATTAATCAGCAAGTGAAACCTATTGCCCAACATTATCGGGGCATTCCCCTCAACATACAACGGCAAGTTGAAGACGAGATCCACTCATTACTACAACAAGGCATAATCGAACCAGCGTCAGGCCCGACTCCATGGGTTTCGCCAATAGTACCGGTACCCAAGAAAGATGGCACATCCAAGATACGCATCTGCGTGGACATGCGTGCTCCAAACGTGGCCATCGAAAGAGAGAGACACTTAGCTCCACGCATGACCGACATGATACATCTCCTACATGGGGCCACCATCTTCTCGAAGCTAGACCTGAACAAGGGTTACCACCAACTAGAACTTCACCCGTCTTCTCGATATATAACCACATTCTCAACCCATCTAGGGCTCTTCAGATACAAGAGACTAAGCTTCGGTGTGTCATCCGCAGCCGAGATCTTTCAGAATGAGATACACCAGATAATTAAACACATCCCGCATTGTTTGAATTATAGCGATGATATCCTCATTTTCGGCACTTCCCAAGAAAGCCATGATGACACGCTATGCAGGGTCTGCATGGCGTTAGAAAATGCCAACCTCACACTCAACCCAGAAAAGTGTGAAATCAACAAGACCACACTCAAGTTCTTTGGACACATATTTTCTAACAAGGGCATGCGTCCAGATCCTGAAAAGGTGCAGGCCCTGGTGGATGCCCCCACCCCCACCTCATCATCGGGCATACGATCCTTCCTGGGCATGGCAAGTTATTGCACGAGATATATCCAAGACTTTGCATTAGTGAGCACCCCGCTAAGAGTCCTCACTGGGAAGGACCAGGAATTTGACTGGACAACCGAATGCGACAAAGCATTCCAGGAAATTAAGCGACGAATATCATCAGCGTCCTGCATGGCCTATTACGACCCTGACTACGACACGGAACTCACCGTAGATGCCAGTCCCGTAGGCCTGGGCGCCATTCTAGCTCAATCCAGACCGGGAGCACCACCCAATGCACCCAAGCGCATAGTAGCCTATGCCAGTCGGAGTCTATCAAAGACAGAATGCGCGTACTCGCAACCCGAAAAAGAAAGTCTCGCAGTCGTATGGGCGTGTGAGCACTACCATCTCTTCCTATATGGCCGCCCATTCACTGTCGTGACTGACCACCAAGCGCTAACCACGATATATGGCAAACCCACTGCCAAAATGCCACCCCGAATTGCTAGATGGGGTCTACGCTTACAAGAGTATTCCTTCAAGATCATACATCGCCCAGGGAAAGAGAACAACCCCGCTGACTTTCTCTCCAGATACCCGCTACCAGCCCAAGTGGAACGACAATCCACAAAAGCGAACCAATACCTCAATTTCCTGGTCAACAATGCACTCCCTAAGCATGTCTCCATTACCCAGCTCGTGGAAGCCACATCCACAGACAAAATGATGCCCATCATAAAAGAGTGTCTGCGAACGGGCCGGTGGCATGTCAAGGACCTAACAGAAGCAGAAAAGGCTCAACTTCGCGTTTTCAGACTGATACGACACACGTTATCCGTGTCTCCAGAAGGTTTACTCCTCAAAGAGAACCGAATTGTAATTCCCTCCAGCCTGCAGAGGCAAATACTGGACATAGCTCACGCTGGCCACCGTGGAATAGTGTCCACCAAGAGACAACTGAGAACAAAGGTCTGGTTCCCCAAAATGGACGAACAATTAGAACAAACCCTAGGCAACTGTCTCACCTGCCAAGCGGTAGGTCCCCGAACATTCCCAGCACCCCTACAGCCATCAGAGATGCCTCCGCAAGTGTGGGACCGAGTGGCTGTAGACATGTTTGGACCCCTGGCAAACGGGAAATACGTGCTGGTCATTGTGGACGAAATGTCACGGTTCCCCGAGGTGCACCTCATTCACTCTACAAGCGCCCAAGCGGTTATACCTGCCCTGGACAAGACCTTTGCTGATTACGGCATACCATCGACAGTAAAGTCAGACAATGGCCCACCGTTCAGTGGACATGACTTCGCAATGTTCGCGGAACACCTTGGATTCCAGCATAGAACAATCACACCGCTGTGGCCACAAGCGAACCGAATGGCTGAGAAGTTCATGAGCTCTCTCAAGAGGACACCCCAAATATGTTCCATAACAAATAGGTCATTCATGCAGGCCATCTGTACCCTCCTACGTGAGTACCGGAACACTCCACACAGCACCACCGGGGTGTGTCCGTACACGCTAATGTTCGGGCGCATCATACGTACCCAACTGCCCCACAATCCCCATGCCCGTCCGTCGCCAACAGCCGTAGGTGACGCCATCAAAAGAGACAAAAGGAGCAAAGAACTAACAAAAGCATACACCGATCGAAAACGACAGGCCAAGCCTTGCCACATTCAAGTGGGCGACGTGGTGCTGGTAAGGCAAGAACAAAATACCAAGGACACCCCGGCGTTCAGACCTGAACCGCTAGAAGTGACGCATGTCAATGGCTCCATGATAACAGCGGCCAGCCCCACAGGGACCATCACGAGAAATTCATCATTTTTCAAGACCTTTGAGGGACACGCTGAACCAAGCACGGATCACTTGAGGTCGGACCAGGAATCCTCAGAGGTGGAGTCACAGTATCAGGTGGAAGCGCGAGATGCGGACGACAGCGACAGTGACACCCCAGTGCGCTGGGAGAAAACACCCCGGAGGAGCCCGTCCAAAAGGACTATTCGTCGACCTCCTCGATGGATAGAAGAAATGTAATAAGGTGCGCCCCTCTTTAAGTGGGGGGGAGATGTTGTGTCCGAGTTGTCGTGTCCTATTTCTATGGACACGGTATTCACTGTTAATGTTTGTGTCCGTTCTTTCTGTTGTGTTGGAAGTTGTGGCGTGGCCACAGGAAGAGGAAGAGGCGGGGCCACCACCTCCGATGCCAGTTCTGGCGCCGACAATAAAGGGATTAGCACCCGAATACCCTGGCTCCCGCGTCTCATTACATTGCCGTGATTTGTTTGCATGATTTGCATTGCCCCAGGTTTCTACATGCAGTAGAAACCCAACAAAGAGTACCATCAGTAACCCCATACACGTGTTTCAGCCTTGTTGGGCATCATCAGTGAGGTGAAACTGTTGCCTCTCTAGGAACAGTGAGCAAGGGGTCCACGTCTGGATTGCCCTGTTAACTTAGGGTGAAACCCAAAGTTAATGTATGCAAACAAAGGGGGGTCTGGGAATCTCTCTACCAGCACGAACACAGCCCAATGACCTGTTCTTGGGTGAATAACCCCTGGGAGAGACTCTACCAAGTCTTTAGCTCACTGTCCTTTTCACAGAGAAGAAATTTCCCCGCATATCAGCCTTTGTCCTGCCCGGGGGCAGTCCAGCGCCGAAATGCTAGGCAATTCTTCTCTGAACAAGAGTACCATCAGTAACCCCATACACGTGTTTCAGCCTTGTTGGGCATCATCAGTGAGGTGAAACTGTTGCCTATCTAGGAACAGTGAGCAAGGGGTCCACGTCTGGATTGCCCTGTTAACTTAAGGTGAAACCCAAAGTTAATGTATGCAAACAAAGGGGTGTCTGGGAATCTCTCTACCAGCACGAACACAGCCCAATGACCTGTTCTTGGGTGAATAACCCCTGGGAGAGACTCTACCAAGTCTTTAGCTCACTGTCCTTTTCACAGAGAAGAAATTTCCCCGCATATCAGCCTTTGTCCTGCCCAGGGGCAGTCCAGCGCCGAAATGCTAGGCAATTCTCCTCTGAACAAGAGTACCATCAGTAACCCCATACACGTGTTTCAGCCTTATTGGGCATCATCAGTGAGGTGAAACTGTTGCCTCTCTAGGAACAGTGAGCAAGGGGTCCACATCTGGATTGCCCTGTCAACTTAGGGTGAAACCCAAAGTTAATGTATGCAAACAAAGGGGGGTCTGGGAATCTCTCTACCAGCACGAACACAGCCCAATGACCTGTTCTTGGGTGAATAACCCCTGGGAGAGACTCTACCAAGTCTTTAGCTCACTGTCCTTTTCACAGAGAAGAAATTTCCCCGCATATCAGCCTTTGTCCTGCCCGGGGGCAGTCCAGCGCCGAAATGCTAGGCAATTCTCCTCTGAACAAGAGTACCATCAGTAACCCCATACACGTGTTTCAGCCTTGTTGGGCATCATCAGTGAGGTGAAACTGCTGCCTCTCTAGGAACAGTGAGCAAGGGGTCCACGTCTGGATTGCTCTGTTAACTTAGGGTGAAACCCAAAGTTAATGTATGCAAACAAAGGCGGGTCTGGGAATCTCTCTACCAGCACGAACACAGCCCAATGACCTGTTATTGGGTGATTAACCCCTGGGAGAGACTCTACCAAGTCTTTAGCTCACTGTCCTTTTCACAGAGAAGAAATTTCCCCGCATATCAGCCTTTGTCCTGCCCGGCGGCATTCCAGCGCCGAAATGCTAGGCAATTCTCCTCTGAACAAGAGTACCATCAGTAACCCCATACACGTGTTTCAGCCTTGTTGGGCATCACCAGTGAGGTGAAACTGTTGCCTCTCTAGGAACAGTGAGCAAGGGGTCCACGTCTGGATTGCCCTGTTAACTTAGGGTGAAACCCAAAATTAATGTATGCAAACAAAGGGGGGTCTGGGAATCTCTCTACCAGCACGAACACAGCCCAATGACCTGTTCTTGGGTGAATAACCCCTGGGAGAGACTCTACCAAGTCTTTAGCTCACTGTCCTTTTCACAGAGAAGAAATTTCCCCGCATATCAGCCTTTGTCCTGCCCGGGGGCAGTCCAGCGCCGAAATGCTAGGCAATTCTCCTCTGAACAAGAGTACCATCAGTAACCCCATACACGTGTTTCAGCCTTGTTGGGCATCATCAGTGAGGTGAAACTGTTGCCTCTCTAGGAACAGTGAGCAAGGGGTCCACGTCTGGATTGCCCTGTTAACTTAGGGTGAAACCCAAAGTTAATGTATGCAAACAAAGGGGGGTCTGGGAATCTCTCTACCAGCACGAACACAGCCCAATGACCTGTTCTTGGGTGAATAACCCCTGGGAGAGACTCTACCAAGCCTTTAGCTCACTGTCCTTTTCACAGAGAAGACATTTCCCTGCATATCAGCCTTTGTCCTGCCCGGGGGGCAGTCTAGCGCCGAAATGCTAGGCAATTCTCCTCTGAACAAGAGTACCATCAGTAACCCCATACACGTGTTTCAGCCTTGTTGGGCATCATCAGTGAGGTGAAACTGTTGCCTCTCTAGGAACAGTGAGCAAGGGGTCCATGTCTGGATTGCCCTGTTAACTTAGGGTGAAACCCAAAGTTAATGTATGCAAACAAAGGGGGGTCTGGGAATCTCTCTACCAGCACGAACACAGCCCAATGACCTGTTCTTGGGTGAATAACCCCTGGGAGAGACTCTACCAAGTCTTTAGCTCACTGTCCTTTTCACAGAGAAGAAATTTTCCACATATCAGCCTTTGTCCTGCCCGGGGGCAGTCCAGCGCCGAAATGCTAGGCAATTTTCCTCTGAACAAGAGTACCATCAGTAAACCCATACACGTGTTTCAGCCTTGTCGGCCATCATCAGTGAGGTGAAACTGTTGCCTCTCTAGGAACAGTGAGCAAGGGGTCCACATCTGGATTGCTCTGTTAACTTAGGGTGAAACCCAAAGTTAATGTATGCAAACAAAGGGGGGTATGGGAATCTCTCTACCAGCACGAACACAGCCCAATGACCTGTTCTTGGGTGAATAATCCCTGGGAGAGACTCTACCAAGTCTTTAGCTCACTGTCCTTTTCCCAGAGAAGAAATTTCCCTGCATATCAGCCTTTGTCCTGCCCGGCGGCATTCCAGCGCCGAAATGCTAGGCAATTCTCCTCTGAACAAGAGTACCATCAGTAACCCCATACACGTGTTTCAGCCTTGTTGGGCATCATCAGTGAGGTGAAACTGTTGCCTCTCTAGGAACAGTGAGCAAGGGGTCCACGTCTGGATTGCCCTGTTAACTTAGGGTGAAACCCAAAGTTAATGTATGCAAACAAAGGGGGTCTGGGAATCTCTCTACCAGCACGAACACAGCCCAATGACCTGTTCTTGGGTGAATAACCCCTGGGAGAGACTCTACCAAGTCTTTAGCTCACTGTACTTTTCACAGAGAAGAAATTTCCCCGCATATCAGCCTTTGTCCTGCCCGGGGGCAGTCCAGCGCCGAAATGCTAGGCAATTCTCCTCTGAACAAGAGTACCATCAGTAACCCCATACACGTGTTTCAGCCTTGTTGGGCATCATCAGTGAGGTGAAACTGTTGCCTCTCTAGGAACAGTGAGCAAGGGGTCCATGTCTGGATTGCCCTGTTAACTTAGGGTGAAACCCAAAATTAATGTATGCAAACAAAGGGGGGTCTGGGAATCTCTCTACCAGCACGAACACAGCCCAATGACCTGTTCTTGGGTGAATAACCCCTGGGAGAGACTCTACCAAGTCTTTAGCTCACTGTCATTTTCACAGAGAAGAAATTTCCCACATATCAGCCTTTGTCCTGCCCGGGGGCAGTCCAGCGCCGAAATGCTAGGCAATTCTCCTCTGAACAAGAGTACCATCAGTAACCCCATACACGTGTTTCAGCCTTGTTGGGCATCATCAGTGAGGTGAAACTGTTGCCTCTTTAGGAACAGTGAGCAAGGGGTCCACGTCTGGATTGCCCTGTTAACTTAGGGTGAAACCCAAAGTTAATGTATACAAATAAAGGGGGGTCTGGGAATCTCTCTACCAGCACGAACACAGCCCAATGACCTGTTCTTGGGTGAATAACCCCTGGGAGAGACTCTACCAAGTCTTTAGCTCACTGTCCTTTTCACAGAGAAGAAATTTCCCCGCATATCAGCCTTTGTCCTGCCCGGGGGCAGTCCAGCGCCGAAATGCTAGGCAATTCTCCTCTGAACAAGAGTACCATCAGTAACCCCATACACGTGTTTCAGCCTTGTTGGGCATCATCAGTGAGGTGAAACTGTTGCCTCTCTAGGAACAGTGAGCAAGGGGTCCACGTCTGGATTGCCCTGTTAACTTAGGGTGAAACCCAAAGTTAATGTATGCAAACAAAGGGGTGTCTGGGAATCTCTCTACCAGCACGAACACAGCCCAATGACCTGTTCTTGGGTGAATAACCCCTGGGAGAGACTCTACCAAGTCTTTAGCTCACTGTCCTTTTCACAGAGAAGAAATTTCCCCGCATATCAGCCTTTGTCCTGCCCGGGGGCAGTCCAGCGCCGAAATGCTAGGCAATTCTCCTCTGAACAAGAGTACCATCAGTAACCCCATACACGTGTTTCAGCCTTGTTGGGCATCATCAGTGAGGTGAAACTGTTGCCTCTCTAGGAACAGTGAGCAAGGGGTCCACATCTGGATTGCTCTGTTAACTTAGGGTGAAACCCAAAGTTAATGTATGCAAACAAAGGGGGGTCTGGGAATCTCTCTACCAGCACGAACACAGCCCAATGACTTGTTCTTGGGTGAATAACCCCTGGGAGAGACTCTACCAAGTCTTTAGCTCACTGTCCTTTTCACAGAGAAAAAATTTCCCCGCTTATCAGCCTTTGTCCTGCCCGGCGGCATTCCAGCGCCGAAATGCTAGGAAATTCTCCTCTGAACAAGAGTACCATCAGTAACCCCATACACGTGTTTCAGCCTTGTTGGGCATCATCAGTGAGGTGAAACTGTTGCCTCTCTAGGAACAGTGAGCAAGGGGTCCACGTCTGGATTGCCCTGTTAACTTAGGGTGAAACCCAAAGTTAATGTATGCAAACAAAGGGGGGTCTGGGAATCTCTCTACCAGCACGAACACAGCCCAATGACCTGTTCTTGGGTGAATAACCCCTGGGAGAGACTCTACCAAGTCTTTAGCTCACTGTCCTTTTCATAGAGAAGAAATTTCCCCGCATATCAGCCTTTGTCCTGCCCGGCGGCATTCCAGCGCCGAAATGCTAGGCAATTCTCCTCTGAACAAGAGTACCATCAGTAACCCCATACACGTGTTTCAGCCTTGTTGGGCATCATCAGTGAGGTGAAAATGTTGCCTCTCTAGGAACAGTGAGCAAGGGGTCCACGTCTGGATTGCCCTGTTAACTTAGGGTGAAACCCAAAGTTAATGTATGCAAACAAAGGGGGGTCTGGGAATCTCTCTACCAGCACGAACACAGCCCAATGACCTGTTCTTGGGTGAATAACCCCTGGGAGAGACTCTACCAAGTCTTTAGCTCACTGTCCTTTTCACAGAGAAGAAATTTCCCACATATCAGCCTTTGTCCTGCCCAGGGGCAGTCCAGCGCCGAAATGCTAGGCAATTCTCCTCTGAACAAGAGTACCATCAGTAACCCCATACACGTGTTTCAGCCTTGTTGGGCATCATCAGTGAGGTGAAACTGTTACCTCTCTAGGAACAGTGAGCAAGGGGTCCACGTCTGGATTGCCCTGTTAACTTAGGGTGAAACCCAAAGTTAATGTATGCAAACAAAGGGGGGTCTGGGAATCTCTCTACCAGCACGAACACAGCCCAATGACCTGTTCTTGGGTGAATAACCCCTGGGAGAGACTCTACCAAGTCTTTAGCTCACTGTCCTTTTCACAGAGAAGAAATTTCCCCGCATATCAGCCTTTGTCCTGCCCGGGGGCAGTCCAGCGCCGAAATGCTAGGCAATTCTCCTCTGAACAAGAGTACCATCAGTAACCCCATACACGTGTTTCAGCCTTGTTGGGCATCATCAGTGAGGTGAAACTGTTGCCTATCTAGGAACAGTGAGCAAGGGGTCAACGTCTGGATTGCCCTGTTAACTTAAGGTGAAACCCAAAGTTAATGTATGCAAACAAAGGGGTGTCTGGGAATCTCTCTACCAGCACGAACACAGCCCAATGACCTGTTCTTGGGTGAATAACCCCTGGGAGAGACTCTACCAAGTCTTTAGCTCACTGTCCTTTTCACAGAGAAGAAATTTCCCCGCATATCTGCCTTTGTCCTGCCCAGGGGCAGTCCAGCGCCGAAATGCTAGGCAATTCTCCTCTGAACAAGAGTACCATCAGTAACCCCATACATGTGTTTCAGCCTTATTGGGCATCATCAGTGAGGTGAAACTGTTGCCTCTCTAGGAACATTGAGCAAGGGGTCCACATCTGGATTGCCCTGTTAACTTAGGGTGAAACCCAAAGTTAATGTATGCAAACAAAGGGGGGTCTGGGAATCTCTCTACCAGCACGAACACAGCCCAATGACCTGTTCTTGGGTGAATAACCCCTGGACAGGACAAAGGCTGATATGCGGGGAAATTTCTTCTGTGTGAAAAGGACAGTGAGCTAAAGACTTGGTAGAGTCTCTCCCAGGGGTTATTCACCCAAGAACAGGTCATTGGGCTGTGTTCGTGCTGGTAGAGAGATTCCCAGACCCCCCTTTGTTTGCATACATTAACTTTGGGTTTCACCCTAAGTTAACAGGGCAATCCAGACGTGGACCCCTTGCTCACTGTTCTTAGAGAGGCAACAGTTTCACCTCACTAATGATGCCCAACAAGGCTGAAACACGTGTATGGGTTACTGATGGTACTCTTGTTCAGAGGAGAATTGCCTAGCATTTTGGCGCTCGACTGCCCCTGGGCAGGACAAAGGCTGATATGGGGGAAATTTCTTCCCTGTGAAAAGGACAGTGAGCTAAAGACTTTGTAGAGTCTCTCCCAGGGGTTATTCACCCAAGAACAGGTCATTGGGCTGTGTTCATGCTGGTAGAGAGATTCCCAGACCCCCCTTTGTTTGTATACATTAACTTTGGGTTTCAACCTAAGTTAACAGGGCAATCCAGACGTGGACCCCTTGCTCACTGTTCTTAGAGAGGCAACAGTTTCACCTCACTGATGATGCCCAACAAGGCTGAAACACGTGTATGGGGTTACTGATGGTACTCTTGTTCAGAGGAGAATTGCCTAGCATTTCGGCGCTGGACTGCCCCTGGGCAGGACAAAGGCTGATATGCAGGGGAAATTTCTTCTCTGTGAAAAGGACAGTGAGCTAAAGACTTGGTAGAGTCTCTCCCAGGGGTTATTCACCCAAGAACAGGTCATTGGGCTGTGTTCGTGCTGGTAGAGAGATTCCCAGACCCCCCTTTGTTTGCATACATTAACTTTGGGTTTCACCCTAAGTTAACAGGGCAATCCAGACGTGGACCCCTTGCTCACTGTTCTTAGAGAGGCAACAGTTTCACCTCACTGATGATGCCCAAAAAGGCTGAAACACGTGTATGGGGTTACTGATGGTACTCTTGTTCAGAGGAGAATTGCCTAGCATTTCTGCGCTGGACTGCCCCTGGGCAGGACAAAGGCTGATATGCGGGGAAATTTATTCTCTGTGAAAAGGACAGTGAGCTAAAGACTTGGTAGAGTCTCTCCCAGGGGTTATTCACCCAAGAACAGGTCATTGGGCTGTGTTCGTGCTGATAGAGAGATTCCCAGACCCCCCTTTGTTTGCATACATTAACTTTGGGTTTCACCCTAAATTAACAGGGCAATCCAGACGTGGACCCCTTGCTCACTGTTCTTAGAGAGGCAACAGTTTCACCTCACTGATGATGCCCAACAAGGCTGAAACACGTGTATGGGGTTACTGATGGTACTCTTGTTCAGAGGAGAATTGCCTAGCATTTCGGCGCTGGACTGCCCCTGGGCAGGACAAAGGCTGATATGCGGGGACATTTCTTCTCTGTGAAAAGGACAGTGATCTAAAGACTTGGTAGAGTCTCTCCCAGGGGTTATTCACCCAAGAACAGGTCATTGGGCTGTGTTCGTGCTGGTAGAGAGATTCCCAGACCCCCCTTTGTTTGCATACATTAACTTTGGGTTTCACCCTAAGTTAACAGGGCAATCCAGACGTGGACCCCTTGCTCACTGTTCTTAGAGAGGCAACAGTTTCACCTCACTGATGATGCCCAACAAGGCTGAAACACGTGTATGGGGTTACTGATGGTACTCTTGTTCAGAGGAGAATTGCCTAGCATTTCGGCGCTGGACTGCCCCTGGGCAGGACAAAGGCTGATATGCGGGGAAATTTCTTCTCTGTGAAAAGGACAGTGAGCTAAAGACTTGGTAGAGTCTCTCTCAGGGGTTATTTACCCAAGAACAGGTCATTGGGCTGTGTTCGTGCTGGTAGAGAGATTCCCAGACCCCCCTTTGTTTGTAATAAAATGTGAGGCTTACGGGTTCCTTGGTTACAGTGGAACTTGATACTAGAAGCTAAGACATAATAATAACAATAATATAGCGCAACAAACCCTCTGGCATCTGAGTGTTGCTTATTATTACCCACGGTGTGTGGTGCTAATTTATCAATCTTGGAAGGATGGAAGGATGAAAGGCTGAGTTTGGCCCTGCCGGGATTCGAACCTGCGTCTGCAGGCTGTGCACAGATGTCAAAGCAAGCGATCTACTCTACTCTGCGCTATCAGACCAGACGTACTGTGTTATAACCCATATGACCATTCACAAACACTGCCAGCCTCTCCCTGCCCATAGCACCCCCTCTGTGGATCTCTTTGAGCTAGCTTTTTCAAGCAGTAACATCAAACGTTGTGCTGAAATAGCCTGCCAGTGTTATGTCAAGGCAGTCTTGTCAGAGTTAATGGCTTAATTGCAGTTGTGAATGCATTTCTGGTGCAATAAACATGTCTGTTTTAATTAACATGCACATGTTTATTTTTATCATGCTTGCTTTATCATGCTTTTAAAGTGTTATTTATTACATGTTTAGGCTGGCATTTTGGTGTATTAAGTCTAACCATTGCTTACTGTGGCATGACATTATTTTCTGGGCATCTATGATGCAGTATCATCGATGCCCATTAAAAAATGTCATGCCGTAGTAAGAAATGGCTAGTCTAATTGCATCAAAATGCATTCAGTTCATGTAATAACACTAATCATGCTTGTTTTATCATGCTTTTAGAGCAAGCATGGTGTGTTATTATGTGTCTAGAAAGCATATTGATGCAAACAGTCTTGCCATTTCTTACTGTGGCATGACATTTTTTACTGGGCTTCTCTGATACAATATCATAGAGAGACAGGAGGATTTGCGTACAAAATTCATACGACTTGAAAGAATGTCGAAAAAAGAGATCGATAAGTATTGGGAGAAGGTCTCTTTGGAAAACTATGTTGCAAATGATCAGGTTCCACGTGGCCTACGCATTTTAATTTTTCCAAACTTCAATAGTGATGAGGACAAAGACCTAGCAGAAGCATCGGAAGCAAATCTCAGTAACAGCTCAATGAAAATGTTGGATTTACTTATTGAACACTCTACACGAGAACATAAGAGAGCAGTGGAAGGAATAGAACTGATTAAAAAGGAAATTTCAGAGATGAAATCAAGTGAAGCATCGAAACAAAAAAATTATGAAAAAATGTATGATATATTACAGACCTATCAGGATGAAGTTAAAATAAGGAAATTAAGAAAAAGTTATCGAGATGATCGAGATTATAAGGAACATCGAGTCTATACCTTCCAGGCTAAATATAATACGTATACCAAACCATTATCAAGGAACTCCACACCGAATACATTATCAGCTAGTTCTGATGAAGAATCTGATCCAGACACTCAAGATGTATTAAATCCCAAAACCAATGGGGATAAAGGTTATTTGAACCAAATTAAAAGGTACAAGAAAGGAAACAGAGGGAACATGCAAAAAACGGTCCGTTTTCAACTACCAGGGGACAATATCACACCGAAAGCAGTACAAGGAGGAGAGGAAGGAGGGGGGGAAGGAAGCAACGGAAGCCAAGAAGTAACAACAGATGGAAAAAGACATATTCGGGCCAGTTTGAAGGAAGCCAACAAGAACAAGTAGAAGAGGACCTAGTATTAAACCTATCCAAGAGGAAAATTACATTGGACATTACTTAACAAAGGTCTTTCCTTTGCACCGACCAAGCAGCTGCAACTAATCGAGATACATATTGATCTTTACAAATTTGTAAGGAAAATGAAACTAAAAAAGTTCTTTGCCACCCAAGCACCGGGGCATTATGTACCGAAAGAGAAACCTATTGAAAGAAGTGAACTCTCAGTACAAGATATAGAGGATACATATGTTTTGCGATCCTTAATTGAAGATCAAGACTATGGCCCTCATTACGACCCTGGCGGATTTTTTCCGCCATCGACGGACTTTCCGGCCATGGCGTAAAGTCCGTTTACGCCATGGCGGATGGTGGACTTACCGCCCCATTCCGAGGTCGGCGGGGCGGTAAGTCCCCATTGACCCATTTACCCTTCCCCATTCCCATTTCGGCCCCATAGGGTATAATGGGAGTGGGGAAGGAGTTAATTACGCCACCGTAAATTACGGTGGCGTAATTAACACCAAGGTCCCATAGCGCCATGGATTTCTCCGCCCGCAAAAAGCGGGCGGAAAAATGACCATGGCGCTTTGGGAACTCGTAGTTGGCGGTAAGGGGTCGGCGCAGCTAACGCTGGCGCAAACCCCTTACCGCCAGGGTCCTAATGAGGCCCAATGAGATGAGGAATTTACTTTCAGAATTACGAATACAACCGGACAGTCTAACAAGTGAACTTAAAAACAAATCCAAATTCGTTCCACAGTTACCAGCAGACAACATAATAGATACTTTTTATCAGGAAGTAACTAAAGAATTTCATTGGATTTCTAAATATTGCAATAAAAATATGACAAACTCGAAGTACAATAAAGATAATTTAACACTCTGACAAAAAAGAGCATTAAAGGAATTATCAATGGATACATCGATTGTCATCAAAGAGGCTGATAAAGGGGGAAATATTGTGATCATGAATAGGGAAGATTACTTGAGTATGGCAAACAACCATTTGAGTACCCCAGGATGTTATGTCAGTCTCAGCTCAACTGCAAAACAAAATATTGTCACACAAATCAGAGAATCTGTAATAATGTGGTATAGAAGTGGATTGTTTTCTGATGATGAAAAAGTATTTCTACTCATTAATGATCCCGTAACACCTACAATGTATTTCTTACCTAAAATTCACAAATGCTTTGATATAATACCGGAAGGATGCCTGATCCTCAGTGGAATAGGGTGGACTACAGAGAATTTATCAGAATATTTGGATGTCATACTCAAACCAAGGGCCAATCTGTTACCATCTTATTTACAAGATTCCACTTCAGTGATACGTCTATTACAAACATTTAAATGGCAAGATTCTTTCACTCTGGCCACATTGGACGTCAAAGCACTATATACGTCAATACAACATAAATGGGCAATTGCAACAATAGACCACACTTTTCGAAACGACTCTGCTTCATTCTTTCAACAAATACAAATGCTAAAAGAAATGTTACAATTAGCATTAGATTCTAGTATATTCACGTTTGATAACAAGACATACCAGCAAAAGAAAGGTGTCGCTATGGGGACTAAATTTGCACCCGCATTAGCAAATTTATTTATGGGTATGTTGGAAGAAGAAGTTGTTTATCAAGACCCAGACTACGGCACCAGAATTAAATTGTGGAAAAGATACATAGATGACATTTTGCTTATTTGGGATGGACCAGAGGATCGATTTTTAGAGTTCACCAATAGACTGAACCAACATCACTTTGAAATTGAATTCATAGGAGCTTGTAACACTAGAGAAATACATTTCCTAGATCTTACAATAAGTGTGACCAATCATCAGCTTACAACACGGACATTTAGGAAACCAACAGAGGTTAACTCTTTACTACGTGCGACAAGTTGCCATAAGAAATCAACCATCATGAACATACCATTGGGTGAATACATACAAGCAAGACGTAATTGTCAAGATGAAAAGAGTTTTGAACAGGAATGCAAATTATTGCAAACACGTTTTTTGAATAGAGGATATCCAGGGTCAAGTGTCAAGAAGGCTTATGAAAAAATTAAAACCTTTAAATAAGAGGGCACTTTGATGAAGAAAAACAAACCTACAAATACAGAACCAGATGAAGTAAGGTTCATTACCCAATTCAATAAAGATTATAGAAAAATTGAGAAAGCTTTGAATTATTGGTATCTACTGAAGTTAGACGAACATATAAGCAAATTTGTGGGGGATAAACCGACATTGATCTATAAAAGAGCGAATACTCTCAAATCTTTAATCAGCCAGACATTAAGGAATCCAAGATGCATAATTGGCTCACGAAAGAAGACATAGGGCCTCATTACACGGTAGGCGGAGAACCATGGCGCTATTAGCGCCATGGTCATGCCGGTAAAATACTGGCACCGCCTTGGTGGAAAGGGGAATTACTGCCCCATTCCAAAGTTGGCGGGGCGGTAATTCCCCCTTCCACCATTGCCCTTCCCCATTCCAATTTTTGCCCCATAGGGCATAATGGGAATGGGGAAGGCGCTAATTACGGCACCGCAAATTGCGGTACCGTAGTTAGCTCCCTGGGTCCCTTTGCGGGTTGGTTTTTAACGCCTGCAGAAAGCAGACGTTAAATTCCCCAACACGCAAAGGGACCTCGTAGTAAGGCGGTAAGGATTTACCGGTACCGTTAAAATACCAGTACCGGTAAACCCTTACCGCCTACCGTGTAATGAGGCCCATAGGATTTAGAAAATGTGGATACTGCACCATGTGTAAATTTGCAAGTGAAGCAACATTAGAATTCAAGGATCAGAATGGGAAATCTGTGAAAATCAAGCAAGCAATAAATTGTAGGACTAAGTATGTTGTGTACAGTATTTGCTGTGTTTGCAATAAATGTATATAGGCAGCACGAAAAGAGAACTTAGAATAAGAATTCAAGAGCATCTGAGTAAAATAGGGAGCCAAGATCTGACCTTGCCTTTGGCAGTTCATTGTCAGAACTTACACCAAATGGATGATAAAAAATGGATCAAATTTGTTGGACTACAACAAGTCACCATGTCTAAAAGAGGTGGGGATAGACTAAGAGCATTACGGCAAGCAGAAGGCAGACTCATTTGTCACTTTGACTCTAAAGCAACAGGTCTAAACAAAGACACTGAAATGGCGTTATTTCTATGAGTGTGCAATATGCATATAGATTTAACAAGATGCTGATGTGAAAATGATGGAATATGATGAATGTACCTGGTCAATTAGGAAGTTAATCACTTTAGTACCGTATACAAATTATGCAATGGTAAATGTAGTAAAAAACGTATACCTGCCGATATGACTATGATGTCACCAAGGATAATTATTCAAATAACATTTTAAGTTGAGCGGTAGAATGGGGAATATATATTTGAATATCCTAACTAGATTGTCTTACTCAGTACCAGACTAAAAGTTTTTTGGAGGATTGCAGGTGAAATCGTGAATACATACCATGGTACGCAGTACTCATGTAGCCACAATAATGCAGGATATTTAATGATCATTTCATATTAAGTACATATATTCATATTCATATTATTATCATTATTTTTAAATATGCACTCGTTTAGGTCAAATAAACATTTTCTAAATATTAACGCAGCATTATTTCAGTACTGAAATCTCATTTTGAATAGAAAATGTATTTAAGGGTTGATAAGACGCCTTGTTATTATCGAAACCTTCGTACACCAGGTTTTCCAAGATGGCCGTTACGGTCTAAACAATCTCACATACTTACAAGGGATTTTTAATTATTCAATACTGATAATGATCACAAACTTTATTAACTGTCGTGACTTGGATTATACTTAGTTTAAAAATCGAAACAAAAATGTATTTAACTTAATGATAATACAGAGTTTATGCCGAGCCCATAGAGTAGACATAAAGAAAGGAAATACGCTGTGTCGTCATGGAAACCGCTTTAAAAAGGGATTCCAAGATGACGACGGCGTTCCCAACAACGCCAAAGCGAGTGAATTAGCCGTTAGAAGGTAAGCAACCTCTGCTTTCAGGCCACATGTTTAAGATTTTGGGCACTATGAAATTAGGAACATTTAATTAATAAGCATCTGATAATTGTATGGAATTAGATGAGTTTTTCGATCACGGAAAGCGAACACATGGCTCACAACGTTATTCATAGATTCGGAGGAAAACATACAATTGATATGCGGGAACGCCGCGTCATCATGGAAATCCCCATAGAAAAAGGGATTCCATGATGTCTTTGGGTTTCCGTGCTTGTAACTGCGTTTATATGTGAAAGGAGTGAAGGCTATTTGTAGCGTATTAGATGTTTTTGGCAAAAGAGATTTGGAACGCCGGTATCCAGAAGCCGACATCAGTCACGCTTAATCCAGGGAGTGTTGGGACGTTACTCAGAAAACTTTGCAGGTTGTAATACAGATGTTTATATATTAGTTGAATGCATGAGTGATCATAGTCAATATCTCAGTAATACTAGGCAGTCTCAGTAAACAAAATATAATTCCAAACCAGCGCAACACTATCAGTGGATATTTCATGTACCTCAGGGTAAATCACTATTTGCTCGAGAATACAACAGAGACAACTTCAATTGAATAATATCATGCAATCATTGTTAATAATTTTGTATTTTTCTCCAATTTATTTATTTATTTATTTTGTTTCTACATTGTATATTTGATGGAATCAAATCATTCTTGTTTCGGTTTGTTTGGTTCCCTGTTTTCCTACTTTTTCTCTCCCTTGTGCTATGTATAATCTATTTGCATAAATGTTTGTTTTGTCTTATGACCCATACAATCCTCCCCCTTACCAATCCCTAATCTCTGTCTTTAAATTGGTATTTTCAACATAACTTGGGGGGGGGGGACTATTATTGGAGGAATGTTGTGATTATACACAAATCCTTTTGTATTTGAATTTTTAATTAATTATCTAATGATATATCATGAGATGAATATTCTTAGAATACACCTGAGTAGCCCAGATTTGAGAAAGGCTCCATTGAGCCGAAACACGTGTCATACAGGGCGTTTTGACTTAATGTTTTTGACCCTATAGAGGGTGTTCTGACAAAATAATTTTTTGACTCAATAAAAATCAGATAACTTTCTGAAACAAATTGGCGCAGACTCATGGAGTTATTTTCAGATACAATGCAATTTTAACGGTATAGGCTTTATACCGACAACTCCGAATAATTGCGACATCATGATAAAAGTATAATATTTGAAATTTTGAATTAAGACGTGTAATATCAAGAAGGAATACTAAGGAGTCGCCCACAAGACCATTTGTAAACAGCAAAAGCCAAACAAGTACTTCATACAATATCATAGATGCCAAGTAAAATAATTGAAGAGAGAGAGATGAATGTGGCCCTCGTCTCTCCGGTCCCTCCCTCGTCTCAACGTCACAGAAATTAAAGGTGGACATCGTTCCTGGCCCCCTCCTCCCCATCCACTGTACCGCAGATGCGAGAAACGTTATTCTGACCATATGGGCCTTAATTTAGGTAGGTCATACAGTTGGATGGAAACAGAATAACGCTGTACTCCAATAATTCAGGAAGACAGCAAATTTTGTTTACTGTTTTAATATCAATTATCTAAAACGGAGTTACAATGGACATCAACGGACGTCGCATAGCGTTCTCTCTCAAAGCATTTTATAAAAAACAACACTTATATAGCAAGAACTCATCATAAGTGATGTCATACTATGTGGCAAATAAGAAAAACCTACGGGGGATTGTGGTTGGCTCAAGGGGAATACCTAAGTATACTTTCTATAAGGGGTTGAGTTGTAGTTTGGTCTTTACAGTCAGGTGGACAACTCATGCCCACCCCTAGTGCAAGTCATCTTCATCAGTTATTAGAAACACAGTACTCTATTGGCTCTCAAACTATAAGGCCCTTCCTTATATGGTCTTCTACATTTGGTTGGCACACTTGTGCACTTCTGCAACATTCGGTTCATTTAGCAGCATGTGAGCTCAGACCCAGGTGCCAGGGGGTAGACTGAACTGTACCTCCCCACCCAATTAGCCCATCATCTCTCATCAACCAGGCCTTCTGCCATGCACACTGTCTTTGAACTTGGCCTTGCAATGTATTCTTGTCTCTGGGAATATAAGGGAGTACGGGCACACGCTTATCAAAAGTTCTGGACTGCATTGCCAACTTTATTCCCATCCTCAGCTCACGTGACAGGAGACCACAATTCGGCCCATTTTATAACATTTAATTGTCTTGAATTAATAAACTTGGCACTCAGGGTGTTCTTTCTCTGCACCTTAATGAGGGATAATTAAGCTTCTCATGTTCACTGTTCTTTTAGGATAGATAACCAGTTCTTGGCTGCCTTCAGTCTTGACACCTGGCCAGACAGCCCTTCTAGTTTCTTCCATGCTCCCAGCTAATTATTTGCTACAACACAGTCTTCAGCCCTTCTCTTCATGGTCTGGACTTACTAAAACTGTGACACCGATGTCCAGTTTCTATATAATGGCGGCTTTGCCTGCAGTCTATTCATTACGTATAGCAGCTTCTATGATCACTTAGTATACTTGCGTTGCTGCATCTGTACAATTATTAAAAGGCTTGCATTTTCTTCAGTGCTTTTCACACATGCAATCTTCATTTCACACATGAAAGCTTACTTGATTCTTTACTTTGTCATCAGTTTCTATAAGGTCCATACATTCTCTTTGTCAGCCAGTCTTCTCAGTGCGCCATGCTTGTTTCTTGTGATGTCACAAACTCCTCTTTCTCTCTTTTTCATATTCCTTCAGCGATCTCCTCCATGAGTTTATCATCTCTTTGGGGATAAATCTGACAGGGTTTTCTTAGTGGATACCTTTTTTCAAAGACTCGACGCGGAATAGTCACTACTGCTTGTGTCAAACATGGCACTACTCCAGGCTTCCAGCATACAGGAAGAAGGGGGCCGGGATTTCCTGCAGAGGTAGTTGGCAGCTCCTCTACAATTCACTCAGACAACCTTACAGGCCCTACACTGATGACATCGTAGAGGAGATACATTTGTAGACAATGGAGCAATTGGACTGACTGTGACTGTATAGGGAGCCAATGACATCCCGGCTAGGACCACAACATAAATGCGTAGACATGAAGCACGTAAATACGCAGACACTAGGCCAAACTGTATACACACACAGAGAACATGCTTTTGACCCACTAAAATAAAGGGCATATACTTTTTTGCTATGCTACGATGCTAGAATCACGAGAATAAACATGAAGCGTGCACAATCCTGAACGCAACTAACATAAGTAGTCATAAAAATCAAAATGGAAGATGCAGCCACACTGGAGTGAATGGAAAGCACTGAGAATGCTCGAAGATGCAGGGAGAGGCCAGACTTGCTGATTTAGCAGGAAAACGCAGACCAGACTGTTCATCAGCCAATGTACATATTTTTGCCAAAGCTATCAAAGGAGTGAGAGTTTCACATCAGCACCTGGAAGCACAGACGAGGACAGATGTAAGAAACAGTGTTCTTTGATTAGGAGAGAAATAAATGTTTCTGGAAGGACAGAGACACCCCACATCAGACTGAACGTGACTGAAAGGTAGCTTGAGGAAAGGGAAGGCATAACACCTGCATGTATAAATGCTAGAAATTCCCGTAAATGTTGAGCAGGAAAATCAAGCCTGCAGTCTCTTACCATGTGATCTGAGACTGGAGGACAAAGCCTATTCATTTGAGCCAGAAAGAGCCTGTTTTTCCCATCCAAATCAGGACAGACGATACAAAGTAGTACTAGGTTGAAAGCTAAATGTCCTGTTTCAAGGCCTAGAGGAACGTAGATGGTAACCTTATTGGTACAGACAGCCCCTTTGTTGCTGTTCTTATTACCTTGAATTGTTGCTCATGGGCTGGTAACCTTCCAAACAATCAAGGCTGAGAAGACACTCACTGACCAATCTCTGCATGCCTCCCGTGCCAGTTCACACTTTGTTGCATCGACCAGTTATAATGCACTAATCTGATATGCCTTTATTTGCAACATTTAGGAGGTGGTCGCAGCTGGAGCCACCAGATTATGTGTATCTAATCAGAGCACTGACCCCATATAGATGCTATATGTAGTTTACCTCACTAACCAACCCCAGTCTGCCTTAGGTCTTGTGGAATAACTTGCCATTTCTGACATCATAACCTTTATAAACTGTTGGCAAGCCTGTAATCAGTGAGAGTGTATTGGAAATCCTGAGATGACCGTCCCTGTTTGTGAGATCTCATTAATAAACAGTGGTTTTTTTTCGCACTTCTGGACTTTTACGTTTCCTGAGTGTGGTGATTTCCCCTGAACCAGACCAATACTGCCGGCGACAAACCGTTTTTTTCCACTTCGCACCTCAAGGGATGCGTTGCGGCCCGTGAAGACCGGATTGTCAAGCATGAACTGAGATGGTCATCAGGTGCCCCCTTGATGAAATTCCTGCCCGCTCCCCATGGGACGCCCAGCAGACCAAAAGGGGGAGTTGAAGATTATGGCAGTGACGGTGTACGAGGTCTTCAGTGGATCCACAGAGTGTAAGTATGAGTCCGGCAAACTGACAAATACAGGCAGGAGGGAATTGTGCAGAACAGTTGTGACTTGTTATTTGTTGTTTTTGTTATTTATGAGATGATCTCTCCTTCCAGGCGTTAGCTGAGGTTATGGAAGATGAGATGATCCCAGTTTCCAGGCGTCAGCTTAGGTTACGAAAGGTGACACCTTGTTGAATATTACAGAAAAAATGAAAGGCATAAAAAAACAAAGAAGAAAAGGTTAACCTTTGCTAGGGCATAGAAGAAGGGCCAGTCCCCTGAGATGGCACGGTAAGAGCATGTTCCCTATGAATAAAAGCATAAAGACGCCCATAAGGTATTTAAGTGGGATATTGAAGTGGGATGTTGGTGAAGTTTGATTATTGTGGTGGTTTGTGAGTGCACTCATATGTTTTGCATACGTAAGTGGTTGGTGACATCAGAAGGAGGTTGTGAATAGGACATAGTACATTGGCAGGAGGTTGTCTGCCCGCTGTGGGGGCACAGAGATTGTGGTGAAGAAAAGGGGACGAAGACTTTGTTTTGTAGCAGTGTAAGGGGATGATTAAAGAGTGAAGTCCTGGCTAGCTCAAGAGTTTGAGATTTTTGAAAAAGATAAGAATGTAGTGCCATTGGGGTGGGATGTGGGAGCACTTGGAGGTTTAGATTGGCGTTTAAGGGTGTAAGTTATAGTGTGGGCGGCTTGTGATATGCACCCTTTTTGATGTTGGTGAAGCCAGAGAGGTTAGTGGAAAAGATCAGAGATAGTTTAATTTTGGAAGAGTTGATTTATTGTTGACAAGAACTGTAAAAATAAAGTTGGCATGATTTGAAATATGCAAAAATCCTGCTTTGTGGTCAAGTAAGTTTCGGCAGTCAGAAGGTAAGGTGCCATCACGGGGGACTCTCCCCTCAGACATTTGTGCAAGTCCCTTCCGCAATATAAGGATAACATATGAAAGTATAGTGCAGAATGGACTTGCGACAGAAAGGGAAAAATGGCGAGGCCATGGCCCCGGGAAGGCAGTCTTTCAAAATCTGTGCTGTAACACATGACCAAATATTTGCATGTCGTATACAAAGGAAAGAAACTGAGCAACAGATTAGAAATTTTGGAATAATGGAAGATGTTTGAGGACAAGAAGGAGGACCCAACCAAGAGGGAGTCAATGCTCAGCTAGCATGATGTGGGGGGCGAAGCGCCCATGGCTTATCCTCCTCTGCCTCAGACAAATGAGCCACCGACAGGAGGACAGGGATTTTACCCATTGAAAGAATTAAAAACAACGGCAGGTTACACTAACCCTGTGTATGCACCTGCTGCACACAGTAGTGAGGAGGCACTCAGTGGAGGTAAGCTAACGAATCAGAAAGTAGGGACCATGACTGGTGAGTGTAAAGAGTGCAGCAAGGTGCAGGCGAAGTTGATGGGGTGTGAGGAGATGACCCAAAGATGTACGAAGGATGAAGAGATGGCAGTCCCACCGAACGAGTTGATGGGAGGACAAATATTGCTTAAAGAAGAAGGGAAGGGTATGATGGAGCTCTGAGAACCAGAGGGGGAAGCTAAGAATCAAAGGGAAAAGGAAGAAGAGGATGAACAAAAGAGAGTAGAGGAGGAAGAAAGAGAATGGGTAGAACTGATGGAGGAATCAGAGAGAAGAGAAAGAGGAGAGGAAGGAACAGCAATAGATGAAGAGGTAATTAGAAAAGGTAGAGAAGGAGAAAGAAAGAAAAGAAAAGAAAAGGTGGAGAAAATAGAAGGAAATAGATGTGAGGGCAACAAGGCTGAAGATGAAAAAGAGAGACAGGTACAATTGAGAAGGGAGAAGAGGAAAAAGGAGATAGTGAAAATTATTAATGAATGACAGCGCAGAGAGACGGAGGAAAGGGTAAAAAAGCAGGAGCGGGAAAGAGAGGAAAGTAGGTAGAGACATAATGAGGGTTCCCAGACTTTCAAATTAAGACATGGAAGCAGGAATACAAAGGAAGATTGGGACACTATACTGAAGCATGAGGATCCCAGCCGAGAGAGGGAAGTGGCCCACTAGGTAGTGCAATGAGGGGATGCCAGGAACAAAATAACCTGAAATGGCTGAGCTTCGGGGACGAATGGGATGAAGAGAGTCATGACAGTTTAGGGACAATGGGGCCAGACGAGGAGCGATGATGAAGAAGGGAGGAGGAGTTTGCACTGCGCCTCTGCGGGGGGAGCCCAGAATGGGAGACACAATGGGACGAAGAGGATAAAATAGAAGGAGGTAAGCTAGAACCCGATGGGCGTACCAAGCATCCAAAAGGCTGATCACAAAGCACAGACAAGATTACCCCGTACACGCAGAGGTTGAGAGCATTACCAGGGTGGAATAGAGATAGCATGACGGGAGCATTTAAAAAACGAAAGATATGAAGAAACCCAAGAGAATTGTCGGGCTGACACAGTTTCCGCTGTTAGAAAAGGGTTGGGGGCGACCATAATGTATACCATGGCAACAAATAGACAAGGAAAATCTGAGATTCAAACTGTCATCGCTGACTGCAGGGGCAGGAAAATGGATTTACGAGGGGTTGAGAGCAGAGACAACAATAGCAGTGGACAACATGAAGAGCTTGCTCTCTGTCATTCTTGGGGAAAGAGCTGATGATATTTGGAAGCGGGCAGGCTATGCTGGAGTGACAGCTCAAAACACAGTGCATGACAGAGCGCCTTTTAACAACTGTAGGGCGTCCATATGGCAGGCCCTGGGAGTACAATATTGAGATACATCTGACATAAGTGTCAGTATGGCACTCTAAATGCGTGAGGATGAGGAAACAATTCAATATATTCAGGAGATACAAGAATGCTGGTGATTTGAGACTTGTGAACTTGAGACTGTGGGTTTGTTTTACCACATACTAAGTCAGGGACTAGCAGAGCAAGTACAGATGCAATTGAAGAAATTAGTGCGGATGGAGGTGAAGCCGTGGTCAGAAATGCAATTGGCTATAGTGCATTATTGCTGTTTAATGCAAGAGGACGCAAGAAAGAAACACGAGGAAAGGAAACAAGAAGAAGCAAAGTTAGTCCCGAAAAATATTTCGGCGTATTCAATGGAAGGAACCATATTGACAAGTGGAGAAGGGAGTGGTCACACAGAATGCATAGCACCAGCAGCAAATGGCATGGGGAATCTTTGCAGGAAGAGGAAACGCTAACTATTGGCCATGGTGAAGAGAAGGTGTGCCCAGAGGGAGATGAGCAGGATACCACATTGTATCACTCTCCCCAAAGTGCACGGAACAAACATAAATCACCAATGCAATTACAGAGCAAATACTTTGAACGTAGACAGACGCAATAACTCACAGCCACGCACTCTTAGAAGATAATCAGCTCTTATACGACTATTTATTCAAAGCGTAGAGGTACATAGAAATAACTCACAAAAATAATATGGACATAAATCACAGAAGAAGTAAAGAATTCAAAAGGAAATACATCACCGTGAGCGCAACAGGATTCCTCATCTCGTCAAGAAGCGGCTGGAAGACCGCGGGAACAGCCAGGCCGAGAGCACCACAGCTCAGAGGAGGGCCGGACATAAGCATCCTTCTCCGGCTGAAGTCTCACCTGTCCACCTCCGGGCTTCCGCATATATACACACTCCACAAAGGGGAGTCAATTCTCGAACCTTCTGGAAATTGCACTTGCGCAGTTGAGGAACAACCGTCGGTTGCCAGCTCGGTCAATCGAGAGCTCCCCCAAGAAGCGCAGTGCCTCCCTTCTCTAAAAACACGCTCCACGGAGAACAGTAGCAAACCATAACAAAGTTAGCTTTCCCAGCAGAAATGTCCTTGACCGCATACCAGGTTTGGAAAGCATGTTTTTCTCAGCACAGTGAATCTAACACTCAGCAAAATGTGTGCAGCTTTTCACTGCGGCATGAAGTAAATATCCATCATGGCTCCGAGCGCTCCCAGAATGCATTGCGCACCAGCGCCATTTTAGATCAAGCATAACAATTCCACCCTTGGATATTTACCTTCCATAGCCCGGTGGCACAGGAACCGGTCTCTGAAACCTACGAAATGTTAAAACTAAATTGGGAATACATTGAATGCAACAACAAAAAGCAATTATAGACAATATAATAAAAATGCAAGCAAAAATGTAACGTAGTGTACCCCCCAATATCAGGTATTCATGAAAATAACCAATCCCACCAATTTCCAGTACGATCTTGAGACACTTGAGAAATGAGATCCCTCAAACCTCGAATATGACCCTCAATAGATCGTGAATGGTCACTTAAATTGAAAAAACACATACATTCAAATGCGTTACACCATAAATTATGTTTTAGCAATAGATAATCAACAGCAGCTCTGTTCTGCAAAGTTGCTTTTCTAATAACTTGACTATCAAGGAGTAATTCTTCTAAAGCCTGCAAAGTATGATTAAGGCTTTTGACTACTAAACATGCTAATCTCATCAAAGATTTGTAACCTCCAGCAGCTAAACCCCAAACTCCCACTAATGAAAGGGTTAATGCTAGAACCTCAGCTTCTGATAACAAATGTACATGTGAATCACAGTCAGGAGATAGACCTACAGATTCGAAAGTTGACCGTTTACCTCAAGTTATCGCTGAGTGTAAAGGAAACATCATTAGTCCTAATCGAGTTAAAGCACATGGACCTCCAGAAATGTTAGCTGGAATATAAGTGTATGTAATGTTACCACATGAAACGAGCCATCCTGTTGGAAGTTTCACATGATTCAAATGACTAGCAGTTATCACTGTATGATTGCAGGACATAGTGTTATTTACACTGGTGCATTTGCGTGACACTCGCAAACATAGTCTTCTCTCAAACATTGCATGATTGTGCTGATTGGTCAACTCTATTTGTCGGCATTTGCCAATTTCTTGTGCATTGCATGTCATAACGTAACATACATCACCTTGGGTTATATTATAAGTAATAACACGTGTCAAATTTCTCCATTTACGGTCAGTCTCTTGGCCGAACCGACAGTATTCATAAACTGAAAAAGATTGTCTAATATCTGAGTCTTGAACTAAAGAATCATTGTGGGTGACGCCGAAGATATGCTTTAAAACTGGAACAGGCGTAGGCACTGCTACTTAACACGTAGTCAATAAAGCTTCAGCATTGGGCACATCAGTAAGACAAAAGTGTGATATGTTCAGTACTTGCTGTGCCAGATATATCCACATATTCTCCTCTTGAGTGATCATAGGAGAGTGTTTTCGCCTTCCTACGACCGCATCTTGCACGACTGGCATCAAGGTTGTTTTCACTTGCTCCTGATGTGTTTGTCGCATTTCACGAATCCATGTCCTCTGTCCGGTTGGCTTTTCGGCACTGGCATAAGGCTGCTTGGGGTCAACATTATTCATCACTATCATTATCCCCTTGATCACTGGCACAGATGTGACATTTTCCGTTGGTAGTAGCAGGCTGTTTAACTCTCCCAAATGGAGTCCATTTAGTGCCACAGTTACACCAACCAGACACAGGATCTACAAGGCAAACCCAGAAAAGAGATATCAGTGTTGCACATCACTCTCTCAGGAAACATTTGTCTGCAGGTACATATTGCCATTTCTCTCTACCAGGCTCCATGAATAAAACTACTTGATCTTTGCCTGATGCAATGTCATCTGCGGGCACTGGTGGGCCACTAGGTTTTTCCACCCACACCTTTGCACCCGGTACCATACTGTCTGAAGAGCCAAAACCGCGGTCCCCACGGGTAGTTAACAATGTAGGAGGCTGTTACGCTCACCTGGCTCCCACAGAGGTGTCGATCGGAACTGGACAGCTGCGGTCTCCACCAATGTGACGCGTAGGGCCGAGATGACGGACTGCACTTGCCCACCTAGCTTTGTTTGCTTGGCCCGTAGGAATATTCTTCTGATGGTTTGAAAAGATGAGCTCTCCATTCTGCATTGAGCACAGGGGCGCGTTGATAACCAGTTGCTTCACTGGCTCGAAGGAATTGGTGAGTTCCAGAACAATATTGACTCCGAGATTCCCAGCAAGACGCCCTAAGTATAAAGTTTGTAAGAGTTCAAATACCCGACTTTCACTCTTGTCCGATTCCTTGCAGGTTGCAGCTTGATCCTAATGAAGAGTTCCTCGTGGCAACCAGTAATATTCTGGTAAGGATTTGTATTTTCCAACACAGTCGATAAAATAAAGTCAATATGTAACCTGTTGCTTTCTCCCTTATTTAGGCGCTGAGAGAAAGTATGAAGTCTTGGGGAATAATACCTCCGGCGGTAAAATCAGGTAAGTCTATTGTGGTGAGGAGGGTTCCCCTTGTTAGTCCCTTTGTTTCACCTTGCTGTCCTTTTGTTTCCCCTTAGGGGCTGGGGTTCGGCGAAGATGCAGTGGAAGCTGCGCCGACCCGTGAAGAGGAATAGTACCCCCGGTGGTAAAATCAGGTAAGTCTATGGGGGGGTAACTAATATTCCTCTGTGTATTCCCTTAGCTCACCTTGCTGTTCTTGTCTTCTCCTTAGGTGCCGAAGTGCGGCAGGAACATGCAGGAGGATGAGGTGGAATGTGAAGATGCTGCGAAGGCCGGTGAGTTCAGCGCGGCGCTGCAGCAGGCGAGGCGATACGCATAAAAAAACTTCTTTCTTCCAGCTCGAAGGCGCGATGGATCAGGAATTCAGGTAAGGATTAAAGGTATTGCTCTTGTTCTAACCTTTTCTCCTATTTTCTCCCTTTTTCTAGGAGCTCCAAACTCGAGGCGGGCGTGATAGAAGGCTGGATGCAGACTTGCAGGCACGGTGAGTGTTACACTGCTGGATGCAGAATAACGCGAAGCCTGTGCTGCTCTTCGGGCGTGGTTTAAATAGCCTCCAAAGTAGTCCCAGGTAAGTATTCCTCCCCAGCCCCAGCCCCGCCCGAGTAAAAAATAGTCCCTAAGTAAAGTAGTCCCTTCCAAGCCTCTTTAGGCTTGGAGCTCTTGCAGCATGGTCTGTATCAGGTAAGTTTGCAGCATGGTCTGCATCAGGTAAGTTTTAATCTATGAGCCTGGCGCTTATGGCACCAGGACTGACGCCTATGGTGCCAGGACTGACTCTCCATATGGGCCTGGCGCCACAGGCGCCAGGACTGGACCCAAATAGCCCCTAGCAGGGGTTGTTGGGCTTGCTTAGGATAACTTGATGCCTGCTTCCGGGGTTGCTGGACGTGGTCTGGGTCCCCGGGGGTAGGCATCATGACAGAGGCTCCCCTTTCTTAATCATGGACAACTTAATGGGAATGACTATCAATTGAGCTACTCGATCACCCTTGTGGATTGATAACAATTGATCCCCACTATTCATTAGGATGACTTTAATCTCGCCTTGGTAATCAGCATCAATTACCCCTCCCAACACTTGAATTCCTTTCAATGCTAGGCCAGATCTAGGCACAATCCATCCCATATGCTCTGGGGGAATCTGTACTCCAATTCCTGTTTCAATTACAGCTATTCCTCTTGGATGTGATCTGATTTCTTCATGGGAATGCAAGTCTACCCCTGCTGACTCTGGAGTTGCTCGATGGGGAGCTAAAGAACTTGGAGTAATTTCCCAGTACAATAGTGTTTCTCTGACTGAATTGGGTTGAACCTGTAAAGTAGGAGTCATTAATCGCATCAAAGGAGTTTCATGTTCATACACAGGTCTATTGTTTAATACTTGCACCGCATCAAACACACGATCACGCCAGCCTGCCAAACTGCCGTCTCCAGATTTGTGCAACTGTTCTTTCAATAACCCATTAATTTGTTCAATTAACCCTGCAGCAGCTGAATGATACGGAACGTGGTACAGCCACTCAATGCTCTTTTCCTGACAAAACTCCTGGATTAGTTTGCCTTTGAAATGTGACCCATTGTCACTTTGAATCTGCAAAGGCACTCCATAATGTAATATGATCTGATCTAACAACCTGATGGTGTTTAGTTGGGTTGCACGTTTGCACGGCAAAACCATCAAATATCCCCAGTATGTATCCACAATAGTGCATGCATACTGACAACCTCTGCTGATTGGCATGGGACCGATATAATCAATCTGCCAAATTTGACCTGGTAATTTTCCTCTTTTCAATGTGCCTCGAACAATTTGAGGTATAGGTCTATGTAATTGGTGTTGGCACACGGGACATTGCAAAATGATTGTTTTCACTATTTCTAAAGGAAGACTGATTCCTCGAGCTTGTGCCCACCTGATAGTAGCCTTTTCTCCAAGGTGCCCACATTTTTGGTGGGCCCATTTGGCCAAACCCTCCAAATCGTCTTCCTGAGCCTCTGCATCCACAGATGAAATCTTGGTGTGTTTGTCTGCAACAGAATTAAACTAACGTTCTAATGAGTCTGTGGCACAATGTGCGTCCACATTATATACAGTGACTTCACTTTGTAACAACATTTCTGCAATATCTTGCCACAGTTCTTTTCCCCACAACTCTTTTGAATGAATCTTCCATCCATTCTTTTGCCAAGTTGGCAACCACACTGCCAATCCATTCGCCACTGACCATGAATCTGTGTACACATAACACTGACCAGGGGCCTCTTGTTTCAATGCTTGGTAAACTGCGTAAAGTTCTGCGAACTGACTGCTCTTCCCTTTCCCTGTCGTTGTCAACATCTTTTTTGTTTTGGGATTGTACGACACTGCTTTCCAGTACCGCTCAGTTCCCACATATCGAGCTGAACCATCCGTGAACCAAGCATGCTCTGTTTGCTCCACGGTCAAATCGCTGAAAGGTACTCCCCATTTCACAGGAGACTCGCGTTTTTCCGGTGCTTCCGGTGGTATATAATCTGAGGGCGGTATGTTGGCTACTTGCTCATGTAATTTTGCCACTCCACCCTTTCCTGATTTGGCTCTGTCTTGAATATACCATTTCCACTTAATTATGCTGGCTTCTTGAGCATGTCCTATTCTATGCGTTTTAGGAGAGCTCAGTACCCACTGCATAATTGGTATTTCTGGTCTCATGAATACATCATGGTCCACCGTCATCTGCTCGGTATCAACAAGAGCCCAATAAGACGCCAGCAATTGCTTCTCAAACGGAGTGTATGAGTTACAAGCGTCGGGCAATTTACGACTCCAAAACCCCAATGGCACGTGTTTTCTGTCTTGTTTCCTCCACACACCCCAGTTAGTATAATTGTCTTGTACAGACACATTTAATTCCACCTCTCCTTCCTTCAAGGGCCATAAATCAAGCACCTTCTGCGCGCTGTCTTTCGCTATCTCAAAGGCTTTCTGCTGCTCTTCCCCACACTGAAACCCATATTTATTTCATGTCACCTTGTAGAGGGGGGCCAATATCTGCCCTAAATGAGGAATGTGCTGTCTCCAAAACCCAAACAGTCCTATAAACTGCTGAGCTTGCTTTTTGTTCATTGGTGAATTCAAGTATTTTCTGTCGGGCTTTTGGTACCATTTCTCGATGCCCATGATGCCACTGAATCCCTAGGAATATCACTGTTTCAGCTGGACCTTGAATTTTGCTCGGATTAATCTCCCACCCTTCCTTTTTCAATCCTTCCATAAGGACATCTAAATGGCTTTGCACACTGTGCTCATCCTTGCCTTGGATCAAAATATCATCAATGTAATGAGAGATTTGTATGTCAGGTTTACACAGTGTCTTGTCTAAGTGCTCTGCCACCAGCCGGTGACAGATAGTCGGGCTGTGTATGTACCCCATAGGTAGCCTCATGAAAGTGTACTGACGTCCACTCCACGAAAATGCAAACTGTTCTACACATTCGTCAGCAATTGGCACGGAGAAAAAAGCATTCGCTAAATCGATCACAGCATACCGAGTCCCCTCAAACTTTTGGACATTTTCAATCAAGGTAATAGCATCTCGGACTGCGGGCACTAAGGCAGGAGTGTGTTTATTCAACTCCCTGTAATCCACCGTCATCCTCCACGACCCATCTCCCTTTTTAATAGGCCAGAGAGGATTGTTCCATGAGGTGGTAATAGGGCGTTATACACCCGCCTCCACGTACTCTTTGATGGTGTCTGAAATTACCTTGTGCCCCCCAGGAATGCAGTATTGCTTGATTGCTACCCGCTTGGTTGCCACTGGCACTTGCACTGGGGGCATCTTCAATTTGCCTACGGTAATGGGTGTATAGATTAATGCACTCACCCCAAACTGGTACGTTTTACCACCAAGTCCCAAGGTTAACCCTTCCAAAATGTCAAAGCCAATTATATATTCAGGTATCGGGACAATCAACACTTGGTATTTCTGCCTATTCAAATTGCCTATTTTCATCTCCACTTTCGTTTGTACTGCGGGGGGTCTCCTTTCCCCATAAACCTGTAATAGTAAACTGTTTGCCTTTAAATCGTGTTGGATTACCATGAATCAAAGAGGCCTCCGCCCCGGTGTCTATCAATGCTCGCACCCCTTGTGTGTTTCCTGGCCCCCAAAAAATCTTAACATCAACATGAGGCCGCCTATCCACTTTTATGAGGGCAGACGCTGCCGGAGCTTGGCCGAAGCCCTAGTCAAACTTTGAATGAGTGTGACTCGACTCCGCCTCTAGCATCGCACTCACCACCTTTCTCAAATAAGCGTATGTTGGCTGGTACGGGGAAGGTGTCCCCATAGACCCTTTGTCTTGTTCTTCCGCAGGGGAGCAGAAGGTGAGGTGTCCCCCTGTGGCGTGGTGACTACTTGTTTCTTAACCTGTTTATAGCGCTCTTTGGCTGCAAGTCCTCGTTTTTTGTATAATTCATACATTATTCTGGTTTCAATGCCATCAATTTCTTCGTGTGGCACACCATCTTTTAACAAAGCCAAAACCATGTCTTTTCGGGACACTCGGGAGTCTCTGCTATCTTGCCGCCTGCCTTTGGTTTTTCTCTCACTACGCCCCTTTCTCTCCCGTGGCTTGTTATCACTCTTATCCCACTACCCCAAATCTGCAAGTTGCCGAATGGCATCTGCTACCTCATCAGTAGCCTTGCCCGTCATACCTACGAGCAAAGTCATGATGACACTTTTGTATGCGGGTGCGCATTTCTAATCACCATGTTTCGAGTTGAAACTGAGAGCGGCACGGCTCCCATGTGATCAGGAGCATCTATGTGAATAGCCTCTTTCATAGCATGGCCTCAGACTTTTTGAATTGCTTCTCTCAACGTATACCACTTTGTTTCTTCACTGGGCCAATCTGTGGTAATAGGGTATTTACGGTTACATGTTTGGGCTACCAGGTGCAACAAAGACACCTGCGTATCTTGACCATTTGCATTAGGGGGCGCTCCTGCTCTTAAGACCTCCTGTACATTGGTGTCAATTGTCAGGAGTAAAAAACGCGGTGAATCCGTAGAATCTACCAACAACCCTGCAGTACCCCCATCTAGTAATCTCACCATCCATGTCAGTAAAGCTTCCCCTGATTTTTGCTTCAAACGGGTAATAATTTCCCCAACCTCCTGTTGTGTGTAATCCCCCAGCGTGGTTAAATCCACCATTCCGCCAGCAGGATTCTGCGGGTGGGGTCCGGCTCGCCGTCTTCTAACAGGCTTTGCCACCACTGTTTTCTGTTTCACTTCCATTTTGCGGTCAAACTCATCTGCGGAACTACTTTCTAGACTGGTCGAATCAAAAATATCACCATCCCACTTATCCGGATCCCAGTCTATGCCAGCGGTAGCGAATACAGTTGCCACCTTTCTTTTGTTGACCCCTCCCCGTCTTTTCCTATACTTATACCGGGCTACTCTGACTGCTGCCCTTTCGGCCACCACCTGATAGTTGTCGGCCTTATCTTTAAACAATTTCATTTGAATCTGCTGCATTAACGCAGTCTCCCGTTCTGCAGCTAGCTCTCTTTCTAATCGCAAGACCTCATTTTTCATTTCCACTTTCATTTGATGTATTTTCCTATAAGCATGCAAAAGGACCCAACCTTGCCTACCTAATGCCGCACATTCTTTGCCACATCCTACTGGAACTTGTTGCAAGCATGCCATTACATCAGCCGGATTGGCATTTCCCAATCCTTGATCCCATGTTTCCAGTGCTTTAAGTGGGGTAAGAAATTGAGGGGGGGCCCTTGTTTGGGGGCGTGGCTTTCATTGTGGGCGTGGCCTAAAAGTGCACAAATCATAGTAAGGTTCACAAACAAATATATAAATGTATGTGAGCATTTATATGTTTGTATGCGTACTACTATGGTGTGTGTACTTTTCAAGCCATATTTTATAAACATAGCAATGTTACATATTTCTATGTTTATAAAAGGTGGCTTGAAAAGTGCACAAACCATAGTAAGTTACGCACACTTGAGTGCTTACCTTACTGTGGTTTGTGTACTTTTCAGGCCACCTTTTATAAACATAGATATTTGTAACATGTTTCTATGTTTCTAAAAGATGGCTTGACACGTAAACAAGTCAAGGCATCTTTTATAAAGCGTTGATGACACAACCGCAAGGTGGCTTTGTCCGTCGACAAAGCTTTATAAAAGATGCCTTGAATTGTGCACGTTTCAAGCCGTCTTTTATAAACATACAAATATTTCTACCTTTATAAAAGATGGCTTGAAACGTACACAGTTCAAGGCATCTTTTATAAAGCTTTGCCGACGGAGAAAGGCACCTCGGGCTCTGTGATTTATCTGCTCAGAGCACATAGATCACAGAGCCCGAGGCGTCTTTCACCCTCTGCGAACCCGCGGGCTCCGTGATTTAATCTGCATATTAGATCACGGAGCCCGCGGGGGTCAGTGACATGGGGAGGGAAAACAAAGGGACAGTAACTTCCTCTGATGACCCTGATGAGGGGTCATCAGAGGGAGTTACACTAACTGACAGAAGTGCCGCCAGCCTCAGCGTCGCTGTGGCTGGCTGGCACTTCTGTCAGCTTGGCCGACATACTGACGGGCGCATCTCCCGTCGCGGCTGCGGCCACGGCGGGATAATGCCTCCCGCCAATGTTGTGTGGGACGGGGGGCCCCGGCTGGGCCCTGGCTCAGCCCCACTTTATGGAGACTGCCGGGGCCCGGCCCCGGCAGGCCCCGGCCCACTTAAAGCACTGCATGTTTCACTTAAACCTGCACCACATGCCCATGCCTGAGCTAACTTATCATATGGACTCTTAGTCCAGCCTGGAATAACAACATCAGAACAGTCACCGCCAGCAGTTACGTTCTTCTTCCTGAACAAACTACTCATTATCGCAAACAAAACAAAACCTCGTTGAATCTATATATTTTCTTCTCCACGCTACAATCACTCCCACAGGCACTCACACACTTACAAAAGAGAAAAAAAAACTTCACTATTCAACAACTTCACTTACAAGACAACCAAATCCTATCTACGTTTCAACAGATTCTTGAATACTCTGCACAACTCATCACAAGCATCCTGTTCGTGAAGCCAAAAATGTATTGCTCTCCCCAAAGTGCACGGAACAAACATAAATCACCAATGCAATTACAGAGCAAATACTTTGAACGTAGACAGACACAATAACTCACAGCCACGCACTCTTAGAAGATAATCAGTTCTTATACGGCTATTTATTCAAAGCTTAGAAGTACATAGAAATAACTCACAAAAATAATATGGACATAAACCACAGAAGAAGTAAAGAATTCAAAAGGAAATACATGACCGTGAGCGTAACAGGATTCCTCATCTCGTCCAGAAGTGGCTGGAAGACCCCGGGAACAGCCAGGCCGAGAGCACCACAGCTCACAGGAGGGCTGGATGTAAGCGTCCTTCTCCGGCTGAAGTCTCACCTGACCATCTCTTGGCTTCTGCATATATACACACTCCACAAAGGGGAGTCAATTCTCGAACCTTCTGGAAATTGCACTTGCGCAGTTGAGGAACAGCCGTCGGTTGCCAGCTGGGTCAATCGAGAGCTCCCCCCAAGAAGCGCAGTGCCTCCCTTCTCTAAAAACACGCTTCACGTAGAACAGTAGCAAACCATAACAAAGGTAGCTTTCCCAGCAGAAATGTCCTTGACCGCATACCAGGTTTGGAAAGCATATTTTTCTCATCACCGTGAATCTAACACTCAGCAAAATGTGTGCAGCTTTTCACTGCGGCATGAAGTAAATATCCATCATGGCTCCGAGCGCTCCCAGAATGCATTGCGCACCAGCGCCATTTTAGATCAAGCATAACACACACACAGCAAGGAGGGACATAATCCAAGTATGTAGGGGAAGGAGAGGGATGCCACCAAATCGGCAGGAACAAAGAGGGGGGCTGGCTTTCTCACCCACATACAGCAAGGATCAATCTGACTATTATGCCCAAGATCACACACAACCACTGCCTCAGGCGCCACAAATAGCACCAGCACAATGCGCACCAGCGCAGTCAAACAGCCCATGATGCAGACACTGCAAGCACCAGTATATACCCAGCAATCGGCACAACAGAACACTATAGCCAGGAAACATTTTTATACCGCAGTACAGACTCCCACACCGAGACGAACCCCTTTGACAGGGACCGGGATGAGCATATACCCACAATAGGAGAGCACACAGACTGACTTGATGTGTTCAATCTTATCTGTTACAACCGCCCGAAGGAGGAACCACGAGATACGGGATCCACCAGGTCCTGTGTTACGGAGGGGAGATACCCCATGTCAGGCATTGCCATGAATGGTCAAGGTTTTTCTGGAGCCAGCGATCTGGTTCTGTTCACTGATGAATTGCCAATTTCGGTTAGAGAGCATGACCTTGCCATGCCACTATTATATTCCCACCAGACACCAGTTAACGTAATGGGAAGGGACATGATGCGTATGCTCAACATGACCATCTCATTCACTGATCAGTGGATAGTGTGCTCTACCCCAGGTAATTCACTATATGAATGCACAATAATGTATTCAAGCATTCTGGGCCCAGACTGTACAGAGGAGGGGCCCCTAGATTCTGAGGTATTCCAGAATGGGGTGAATATAATGCTAGCATGGCTCCCATGGATACAGGGCAAACTACTTTGCTTACCAGACGAGATTTTGTTCAGGCTAAGAATTATCTTGGATGAGAAGGAAGGACATATATTCCCATTTGAATTGGAAATAGTTACAGTCAGGGAAGAAAGAATAGTAATTCATGGGACTGATGATGCAGGAAAAGCTTGGAGAACAGTAATCGCAGTAGGAGAAGGACATAGACTGACTGACTTGACCAATGAAAAATTGTTTTGGGACAACTATTCAGCTATTGCGACAATGTTTTTCATGAGCTTTACTTACTGGATGAGAATAAAGTTACAGGGAAGTCACACAGAGGATGGCCTGATGAAAACAACACCACCATTTCTTGAGAACAACCTAGTCCAGGTGCCAAGTATATTATGGACTAACAGCCCGTATGATGATGGCCTGTTGAAAGCAATACCACCTGTCTAAGGAGGCAGACAATGCAACACGGCTGTGTACCCAGTGAAGAAGGGGACGGGGGGTCATGGTGCTTTATTCAGGATTTGCACCCTTCAATATTGTTGAAGCAGAGTTTCCCTTAGTACCTAATTGGTGACAATATTACATAGTATTCCACCAGCTGCCACACATTTCATTGACTTGATGAATGACATTTCATTGATTGAAGAATGCGTTCTTCTCAATCCCACTACATGAGGAATCACAAGACTTAACCTTGTTTCTATGTAGAAATACAAAGTGGAAACATACAAGGGTACCAAATGGGTGCTGTGAATCTACTTCCATATTCAATAGGGTTCTTCTAATGGACCTGGGTAATGTACATTTAGACAGCACATTGATCCAATACGTGTACGGCATTCTGGTATGTAGCAGGACAGAGGAGCAATGTCGAAAAGACTGAATACAGTTGACAGTCTTGGCAGAGAAGACAGGAAGGTGGACAAGGCAAAATTACAATACTGACAGGAAGAGGCTCCTTACATTGGACAGCTAATCTCCCAGGAAGGTGGGAAGTTGACCCCTGAAAGGGAATAGGCGATTATGAAAACACTGCAGCCAAAGACTGTGAGGGAGATACCACAATTCTTGGGTCTTTGCAATTATTGTAGGGCCTGGGTATTTGACTACATCACATACACTAGACCCCTTTTAAACAGACTTAAGGAAGCTCAGAGGGGTGATGGCAAACTAATTTGGACAGGTCAAATGACAGAAGCATTTGATGAATTGAAAAGGGTAATATGCACGGCCCCAGTTTTGGGGATCCCTGATTACAGTGCAGAATTGTACTTATTCTTGCACTCAAATGGAGTAGTGATGACAGCAGTACACACACAAAAAGCTACTTTGGGGCACAAAACTGATAGCCCACTACAGTGGGCTTCTGGATCCAGCGATGAGAGGCCATTATCATTGAGAACATGCATTGGCTCCAGCAGCCTTTGTAATTGAGAGGTTGGCAAGTATCACCATGGGCTGTAGTATAATGCCAATAGCCAATAGCCTCTCTGTGAAAAGTAGAATTTAGAAGAGTGCCCAATAGCCTCTCTGTGAAAAGTAGAATTTAGAAGTACATTTAGAAAGTTGCATTTAGAAGTGTAGCCAATAGCTTCTCTGTGAAAAGTTGAATTTAGAAGTACATTTAGAAAGTTGAATTCAGAAGTGCACCTAATAGCTGTGAAATGTTCCATTCAGAAAGTTGAATTCAGAAGTGCACCCAATAGCTGTGAAATGTTGCATTCAGAATTGTGCTCAATAGCCTCTCTGTGAAAAGTCAAATTTAGAAATGTGCCCAATAGCCTCTCCGTAAAAGTTTATTTTAGAAGTGTCCTCAATAGCCTCCCTGTGAATTAGAAGTCTCTGAAAGTGCATGAAACCCATCATATCTCACCAACACGCTTACTCTCTCCTTACATCACCACTCAACTAGAACACAGAGATACTATGACACCATTCGGTATAACTGTTCTCATATCAACATTCGCTGCTCACTCCACATCATTCTAAATAATCACTGCTGGCTACACCCCCCCCAGCAAGGCGTTCTCCTCAGGCCTAACGCAGCCACATCCGATCTGGATTAATCCTGCCAGAACGAACACATACTCCTGACCTCTCAACCACCACACCTACCGCTAGAAAGCAGCTATTACACTGATACTGCATGAGCTGTACACATACCTGGTGCTCACACGCACCTTTTGACTCTCTCTACTCTCTCTACTGATATGAACTTCGGTTCCCAAGGGTGTTCAACCTACCAGCGCCTTCAGACCATACCAATGGTATATAAGGCGCTATATAAATGCAAAATAACAATAACAATAACAATAACATGGAGCATGCCCTCTTTGCCATTCTTGAGAAACTCAAAAGCACACTGACCACACAGAGAGTATCTGGATATGAGATGTTCATCTCAAACCCATCAATAAAAGTAGTGAGATGCAGAGTTGTAAACCCATTGACATTCATAGCAGAGCCAGTGGAGGAGGGAGACTACGTACATGGCTGCACTAAATATACAGAACACTATGATGACATCGCAAGGCCCAGAGAAATGCCCCCAGGAGGGGAAGTACTCTTCATTGATGGGTCCTCAACGTCTGATTGACCAGACATCAGGGGAATGACATACTGGGACAGCAGTGGCAAAATTGAGACAGAACGGGACATTTGAAGTAATGGCAAGCACGGGGTTACCTGCACATATTTCAGCACCAGCAGCAGAATTGGTAGCACTCATATTAGCACTAGAAACACATGAGGGCGAGGAGATAACAGTGTACGTGACATCAAGAGTACATGCAGGACTGTCACAATGGAAAAGGCTGGGCTTCTGACGTGCTGATGGCACGCCAGTGCAGAACACACCCCTATTGGACAGACTCATAGAGAAACTACAACTCTCATCAACCATTGCAGTGGTGAAATGCCAAGCCCACATGAGGGGGAGGACATAGTTTCCCCCGGCAACAAAGCCAGAGATGCGGATATAAAAAAAGCAGCATACTTTCCAGAGATAAATGAGTTTGATATTCCTCCCAATTGACACACACAAGTGCATAACATGGTAATGCAAGAAGGGTTTAATACATTGCCCATTACCCAGATAATGGGATTACAGGGACGAGCAGAGCACCAGTAGAAGAGAAGGAATTCTGGATAAGGAGATGGGGTTCAGTATCCCCCACAGATAAGATGTGGTGACAAGACAACACCAGAACGCCAGTCATGCCCCTCGCACTACTCCAGTCAGCCTTAACACAGCTCCACTACCCGACCCATACAAGTAAGGAGAGTCTTGCTGCGCAGATAGCGGAAACACTGGTTCTGTCCCAACTTGGCAGACCATGATGGTGCATTCATGTATAATTGTATTGTGTGCCAACGTTTCACAGCAGGACACACATTGCGAGTAGTGAGCGGAGCAATACCCTGCACTATTGAGCCCTTGCAACATTTACATATAGGCTATGCAGACATGATTCAGAATTGCAATGGCTACAGGTATATGCTAGTGGTCGTATGCCCATTTTCCTGATGGATCATAGCTGGTCCATGCACCCACCCTGATGCCACCTTTGTAGCAGAATTCCTTGCTAGAGAGGTATTCCCACGATGGGGGTGTGCGAGGTCCTACGGTCTGACAATGTATTCAAGCTTATCACGGTCCTCCTGGGGATTCTACTGGGGATTAGGCATACATTTTCCTGCGCTTATGACCCACAGGCAAATGAGATCTGTGAATGCCTCAACAGCCTGCTCAAAGGAAAGATAGCAAAAGTGAAAATGATTCTGAAAAAAGGGTGGCTTCATTGCCTACCCATAGCCCTGTTTGTATTGCACAATCAGCCTGTCTCAGACCACCATTTAACTCCCCATGAGGTGGTGGCAGGATGATGCATGCACCTCCCACTTGATCCTCCCATGAGAGCACTGATGGATTCCCAGAATGCTGTCATTGTTTTGGGCAATATCTTGCTTTGATGATGGCTAGTGATTCTTTTATTTCTCAATAGCTACAAGCTACAGGCTCTGCAGGGGAGCTCGAAGAAGAATGATGAAGAGGGTGCATCAGTAGAACCACAAGAACTGCTCAAAGTCCTTCCGGCGGATCAGGTCCTATTACGAAACTTTAACAGAAGCTGGCACGAGCCCTGTTTTACTGGTACATATACTGCAGGATACTGAGAGAGCTGTGAAGTTGGTAGAGAGGAAGGCTTAGAATTACCTGAGAGCCGTCAAGCCCTGCAGAGGTGAGACCCCCCGCTTGCCCAAGATGCAGACGGTGCAGCGCAAGAAGAAGAAGAATGACAGATTGAGACACCTTCTAGGGCCAGAACTAGACAGGAGCACATAGAAAATTAGTTCAGTTCATGTCCTTTTTTACATTAAGCAAACAGCCTACCTGTATGTAATGAGTTCCTACGAAATGTTTGTACCTGCACAATACAACAGAGAAGCTCTTTTTGAATTTACAGGGACACAGATCAAATATTTCCAGTAAAACTCTTTGTTTATGCTTTTCTTATCAGCATAGCAAACAGCCATCCGATACTTAAAAAGAGTGAAGTGCCTATTATCACCTTGCTTAGTAACCCTTAAGTTCAATTCATTTTTGAGAGACTCCTTGCTGCCATATTATTATCATTCCTCTACTAGAAAGGTTGAACACTTATAATAATAATGATATCAAAGGTTGTGACGTTGTGTAAGCATCATCTCCGAGCTCATTGACAACGCCAAGGGTGTACATACCTGCAACACATGGACACCGTTGCGAGAGCTATTGTGTTGAAATTCTTTGTACTCTACTGTCTCTACCTCTTTAACCTCTTATCTCTACAGAGAGCTGCATTGCATTACACACACACTCAGGCATATGCCAACACAACACCCATTCCATTAGCAACCAAAGCTATGACTGAGCCAATCGCCAGCACTGCCCAAAGAAGTAAAAAGGCTTACGCGAAGCACTAACACCAATTTTTAACATGTGAATGCTTACATAACCAACTCGCCCAAATTACATCATAACATGTGGAACCAGCACATGACCAAGGTGGGGAGAGAGACCTCAAGTGAGAGCTGTTACGTGTGCTCTCTCATCCCCTTCACCATGAGGGCCTCTAGGACATTTGTAGTGACAGACATTCCAGCAGCCAGGGCACAGTGCCTTATGCACTTAGCCCTCTGCAACACAAGGGGCCAGTTTCATGGGAAATTGGCCACACTGCAGTGGATATCACAGGAAACATTCCACTATGAGGACAGCTATATAAAGACTGAAGCAATAATAGAACACTATTGGAGCACAGATAAGATGATACAATGCATACTGGATGGCCCAAACCGAGGGGAAGCTAGAGTGGTAAAACAAACGTGGTTGCAGTGCCCGAAAACAGGGATCAGGGAAGTAGGGGGAATGCCGGGGTGCTGGGAGAGACATCAACTGTTGCTGTATGGACAAGTACTCAAAGGAGAACGACAAAGGCCACAAGGAATGGGCACTGAGTGCTTTGATTGTTCACGTGGGTCAAAAACGAAGCAGCCCCTCTACCAATAATACCACTCGAGAATGCTTCACTGTGTTTCCAGAATGATGATCCAGTAAAATGTGGGGTGAACAGAGGATGCAAATGCACATTGAAAGTACCTGGTATGAAGGTCGGCACAGCAGTACTAATGGACCACTATTGGGCATCTAGTTCCAAGCCATACACACAACGGCCATCAAACTGGGGAGGGATATGTTCTTTGGTACAGCTGAATACACCAGCTTTGGTAGTGCCTCAGAAAGACATACAAATAGATGTATTCCACAAAATGGATGCACAACAGAGAAAAAGAAGATTAGTGGTGTTGACCAGAGTGAAGAGAGGAAATTATGGCTTGAGCAAGATGGAAGAAGCCCTCAATGAAATACCACATGAGCATAGACTGTTCAGCAGGACTGAGATGTTTTTTGCTTCAGTTGTTCCTGGAATCCAGACCAATGTGAACACCAAGTGGCTCCAGATAACTATATGGGAGCTGTTGCAGACAATCAATTCAACGGTTAAAGGGTTGAATGCTATAAAGGAAGAACTCAGAGCTGTGAGACTCATGACCCTACAAAATAGATATGTCTTAGAACCCCTCACAGCTATGGAGGGCAGCGTCTGCACAGAAATCGTGCCGTCCTGCTGTACCTATGTTCCTGTCCACGATGAGGATAATGGGACCCTTAGAGAGGGTATAATGCAGCTGTCCAACCTTTACACTAAAATGGAAGAAATAATTAACTCAGCTGAGGAAGATGAAGATTGGCTGGTATATATCCTTTCCTGGATCCCATTCTGGATGGCCAGTGGACTGAAAGTACTAATATCAGCCCTGGAACTAGTACTATTTGCATTCTGTGTTATTATTATAGCTACAGCACAGTGAGATAAGATGATAGGGATGAAAATATTATTAGATGTGGAAACGAAAACAGACAAGCAAACACAAACTCTTGAAGTTCTGTAGCCACACCTGAAGCAGAGTTCCCTTTTTCTTCCAGTTACAAAGTTCTTTTATCCCCCAGATCCCTGCAACTATGTGGGAGCTTGGGTGTGGTGCAAACCCGATAAAGAGTTCTGCTATATGACCTCGGGTGTGGACGAACGTTTGAAGTACCACTGCAATCTGACGGGGTTGCTGAAAGTTTGGCCTCCAAAGCTATACGTCAGTAGGGAGGACCTTCGTGAAAGTGTGGTTGATGTCTCGACCAGAGGGGAGATTGAAGAGAGAGAGATGAATGTGGCCCTCATTTCTCCAGTCCCTCCCTCGGCTCGACATCCTAGACATAAAGGGTGTACATAGGTCCTGGCCCCCTCGTCCCCGTCACGACTGTACTGCAGATGCTAACCTTATTGGTACAGAAAACACCCTTGGGGTTGTTCGCATCACCTTGAATTGTTGCACATGGGCTGGTAACCTTTCAGAGTATCAAGGCTGAGAAGACCCTCACTGACCAATCTCTGCTTGCCTCCCACACCAGTTCACACTTTGTTGCATCGACTATTTATTATGCACTAACCTGGCATGCCTTTTTTTCAACATTTAGGAGGTGGTCGCAGGTGGAGATACCAGATTATGTGTATCCAATCAGACAACTAACTCCATATAGATGTTATATGTAGTTTACCTCACTAACCAACCGCAGGCTGCTTTAGGTTTTGTGGAATAACTTGTCATTTCTGATGTCATAACCCTTTATAAACTGTTGACAAGCATGTAACCAGTGAGAATGCATTGGAAATCCTGGGATGTCCATGACTGTCCCTGTTTGTGAAATCTCATTAATAAACAGTGTTTGTTGTCACACTTCTGAACTCCTCAGTTTCTTGGGCATGGGGATTTCCGCTGAACGAGACCTTTTGCTTTTCAAAGCCTCCAATTCAAAATCTCTTCTTCTCCGTCCACCACCAAACCCCAGGCTGGCACAAACTCAACACAAGCACACACACATTTACTCACATATTCAAATAGCATTCACACAGCATTTACTTGTTTATTCAAGCACATAATCACACATTCAAACAGAATGTACTTGCTCATTCAAACACACATTCACACACTCAAACAGCATTCACACAGCATTTACTTTCTTAGTCAACACACATATTCACGCATACAAACAACATTTACTCGCTCATTCAAAAACACATTCACGCATTCAAACAGCATTTAGATAGACTTTACTTGCTCATTCAAACACATAGCACACATTTTTTTTTGTTTAAATGTGATAAAACCAAATTTTGGTTTTTCACAAGAACAATTCATACAGTTGATTCATTTAATTACTCTTACAAAATTATTTAACATTCATTACATCACATAGACACCAGCACAGGCCTCCCCAATACAAAATTAACAGTGTTTGAATGCAAAAAGAAACCCTGACTGCTGGAGGACTATTAAAACATTAATCGTCAAAGCTGTTTGTGACCGGCAATCATTCTTTGCCAAAACATCAATGAAGGCAACCGACCAGCTGAGACAATAAAATGCCCAAGATATTTTTGTCTGACCTCCCGCGTCCCTCTACAGGATCTTAATAAGTGCTCAATTGTCTGTTTTTTTGGGTCCACACATTTTGGACATAGGGATTTTATAATGTCCTTGGACCCTCAAAGAGCTAGAACCAATCCTGTTTGAACAAAGTTGAGTCGAGCTCTCATAAAGTTCTGCCTCATCTTGGCATCAGGGAATTTTAACAAATATTTTGGAAGATAACCCATCTTGTTGTCATAAGGAGAGAAGGAGGCCGCAACAGATGAAGCCATCATTTGATCTATTGTCCTAATCCAATCAGTTGTTAACAGATCTTTCTTGGTCTTCATAGGATTTCCTTGCTTATTCAAACACATATTTGTGCATTCACACAGCATGCACTCGCTTATTCATGCGCACCCAACCACCCATACATCAAATACTCACTCATTCATACAAGCATACATACAAACATCCATGAACATACACATACAAAATGAGATTTTCCATTTACCTCGGCCCTGGTGGATCCTGCTTCACTCCATCTCCCATCCACAGAGTGCTTCCTGGTCCCTGAACTTGTGCGTCGGAGCCTGAGCGCTGAAAACACAGCCCGCCCGGTGCCCTGTTTCAATTGTCACTCTTTTTCCTTACTTAAGCAGGCCTCCAGCCTCTTTTCCTTTGCAGTTGGTGAGCAGGTGCAAGTGTACCTAAGTCACCTGACCTAAGCAACCCCCACCTACTTAGCCCTGCCTCTTCCTTTCTGCTCTTGACTCTTAGATCAAGGGCGTCTCTCACCCACTTGTCCAAAGCGAAGGGCAGATGAAGAAAAGGGCAAATACTGTTTGTGCCTGTTCAGACCAGGAAGACCCAAGGCCTGAACCACTGTCCAGACAACAGGTAAGCATGCACTGACATCTGTTTTCTCCCTCTGTCCTCCCAGACCATCCCCGCCATCATTAGGCAACACCAACCTCAAATTCTCTGGTGCTGGGGTGAGGACATGTGCTCACCGGCACACTAAATTGTGCATTTGTAAAAGTTGCATTCTCGCGCTGCAGCGCGTGTGTGCCTGCTCCCCCCTCCCTTTGTCCCGGTTGCTCCCTTGTTGTTGGCCTTACCCCCTCCCTCCCACTGCACTCCCATTGGTTGGCGGCCTTTTAAATTGTCCACCGAAGCACCCCCTGCCATGGCAGCCCCCCTCAGCCAAGGACCAGAGGCTGAGGACAGCTCCAGTGGTGTTTTCCAGTGTCTGCCGTGGTAGCACGTAGCCTGCAGCTGTCAACCTGCTGCAACTGATCAGGTAAGTCGAATCTGGGTGTGTTGTATTGTGCTGTGCCCAAAAGCTTACCATTTTTTCCATTTCTAGGAAAGTCGAACCTGGGTGTGTTGTATTGTGCTGTGCTCAAAAACCTACCTTTTTTCCGCCTTCTGGGAAAGTCAAATCTGGGTGTGTTGTATTGTGCTCTGTACAAAAACCTGCCTTTTTGTCTCCCTTCTGGGAAAGTCTGGGTGTTTTTGCATTCCAGCAACTGTGACATTGTTGCTGGTTCTCTCTAGGCTCCCACCTAGATCCCCCAGAGGGTGTGCCATTCATTGTTGTGAGTTACTTGTTCCCCTCCTCTGTCTTCCTTTGTTGTGACCCCAGCCCTGCTCCTCGTCCTTCCCCTGCGCATTCTGAGTTGTGTGCCATTGGGATGTGCGTCTCTCTCTCTCTCTTCTCTCACCACTTCTCCTCCACATACCTCCTTGGCACCCCCTATGGTGCTCTCTGTCACGCCCATCTTATCTAACTGCTACTCTATATCTTCCCCTATCCCTTTCACTGAGTCTGGAAGGAAGTAGTTCAAGAGCGACATCCTGGTCTCCAACCCAAGCCCCCCTATGTTTGATGCCTACACCAGTGGTGCTCCAGGCAGAATCTCACTGACATCCTCTTTGTTGTCCCCTCTCAAGACTTATGAACCCTTCAAATGGTCTCTGTTCTCTCTCCTTTCTCCTCCTCTCCCATTAATGGTGGCACTAGGTGGGAGGTCCTCTTGGCACCCTTCCACTCCTCCAAGACCCTCATTAATGTCTATCTGAATGGCACAGTCTTGGTTCAGGGCCCTCAGCTCAATCTCCTCCATTTTGATAGGCGTTTTCCGCATCTTATCAACTTCCTCCCTTCTCCTGCTACTCCTTCCATGACCTTTCTGGCACTCTCATCGTCTCCCTCTGCCCACCTTCGGAGGGTGTACCTCAGACCTGTACCCATCCACGGAAGTCTTTCAAATGTGGCAACCTGCTCCATGTTGCTACTCTCAACTCTCGTTCTGCTGTCAAACACTCCTCTGACATCTGTCACCTCCTCGAAAAACTTGACCTAGATGTCCTTGCTCTCACTGAGACATTGTTTACGGCCAGTTCTCTCACGGGTTTTGACACTCTCCTCCCTGCGGGCTACAAGATCCTCTCTGAACCCAGGACCAACCGACCTGGAGGTGGAGTAGCCCTGATCTTTCCAGAGTGGGTCCCGGCCTCTGTCATCCCTACACAAGCTGACTCATCCTTTGAATGCCTGGTCTGCAAGCTCTCTATCTCTCCTGGTCTCTCTCTAACTGTGGCCACCATCTACAGTCCACCTGGCCAGGTCGCCCTCTTCCTATCGGAATGGGCTGACCTCTCCTCTTCTCTCCTTGTCTCTGCTTCTCAACTTCTCCTCCTCAGAGATCTCAACCTCCACCTGGATGCTTCTAATTCCACAACCTCTGCAACACTCTCTCTCTTTCCATTCTGTCCTTTCACCCAACACACTCTGCCGGACATACTTTGGATGTTCTCATCACCTCAGACATCCCCTCTCTAAACCTCTCACCACTCCTCTCTCTTGGACTGACCACTTTCTCCTCTCTTCTCATCTGAAACTTCCTATTCCTCAGCCAAAGCCTCCTCCCAACCCCCAGGACTGCCATCCACCTTCTCAGTCATCCGGCCCATGAAGCGTGTGTCAGTGGATGCCTTCTTCTACTTTTTCTGCTCCTCTACTACTGCGGCTGGCTCACACCCTGACCTAGCCCTTTCATATCTGCATCTTTCTATTTCCAACACCCTTGACATCCTTGCCCCTGTCATGAGAATCCGGCTGAAGCCTACATCCAAGAGCAACTCTTGGTATGATTCCTACCTTGCTGTCCTGAAATGCAAGTGCAGGGTGGCTGAGTAGAAGTGGAGGACATAGGGCGTATTCGCGGACAAACTGGCCTGCCTCCTGCTCCAAAGGCAATACAGACTCTCTGTCCTGTCCAAGAAGAGAGCACACATTCAAGCCTGCATATCTGTGGCCTCTAATAACACAGCCAAACTCTTTAAAAATATGCAAGGAACTGGCCAGTCATGTTGCAGTCTCTACCTCTCCTGTTCCCTCCCAGGCCCTCTGTACGGCTCTGGCCTCTTACTTCTCTGCTAAAATTCAAGAAATAATTTTCTCTATATCCTCCTCCTCTCCCTCTTCCTCTCTCGACCCGCCCTTGGCCATCTCTCCTTCTCCTCCTCCTTTCTCCTCTTTCTCTCTGACAACACCTGACAAGGTTTCTAGACAAGTACGATCTATGGAAGTGTCATCCAAACAGGTGCTCCCCTGCTCCTTCAGAACCATCAATGACCATATTGACACCCTGCTTCAGCCTTGGCCGATTTCTGTAATCACTCTTTCGCCACTGGAACTTTACCCTCTTCCCTTAAGCACTCCCTTGTGCACCCTCTCCTCAAGAAGCTGTCTGCCAATCCTACTTGCCCGGAAAACTATCGGCCAATCTCTATCACCCCTTTCATGGGCAAACTCTTGGAAAAGCTGGCCATCTCTCAGCTTACTCTCCACACAGAATCTGTTTATTTCTCTCCATGACCACCTGTCTGGCTTCAGAGCTGCCAGAGTCATGGAAACTGCTTGCCTGAACACACGTGAAGATCTGCTCTCTAACTTTGATTCCAGCATTCCTTCTGTCCTCATCCTGCATGATATTTCCTCTGCTTTCGAGATGGTCAACCACGCCATCCTGATCAATCGACTCTGTGAGAACCTGGGCATCACAGATCAGGCCGTGGAGTGGCTGACCTCCTTCCTCTTGCACCGCCCCACCCAGGTCCAACTTGGTCCCTTTCTCTCCTCCACCTCTATCTCTACCTGTGGCATTCCCCAGGGCTCTATCCTCTCAACCTGGTTTTTCAACCTCTGCTTGGCCCACCTGATCTCTACCTTCTCCTCTCCTTTCAGTGTTATGCAGAAGACACCCAGCATTCATTAAGGCTCCCCTCAGCACACTCTCCTCTCTCACTCATTCCTGACTGTCTATCCACGATTCAGAATTGGTGCACCTCCAACGATCTCTGTCTTAATGCCAGTAAGACAGAGATCCTTCTCATTGGGACCCTGCCCCTGCTTTCCCTCTCTCTCTGGCTGTCCGCCTTGGGCCCTCTTCCTTCGCCTTCCTGCAAGGCAAAAAACATTGGTGTCATTTTTGACTCCACTCTCTCTTTCTCTCCTCACATCTCAGACTTTGCCAAGAAGTCCCACTACAAGCTGCATCTCCTCAAAGGGATTCTTCCGTTTCTCACTTTCCCCCCCAGATGCTCACTGTCTACATAGCCCTGATTCTTTATAGGCTGGACTACTGCAACAGCCTGTTTCTCAATCTGCCTTCCTCTACTGTCCGCACTCTGCAACTAATCCAGGACAGGACTGCAAGTCTTATCCTTGGCCACAAGCCCAGGGACGTATCGCTCCAGCCCTGAAATCTCTCCACTGGCTCACAGTGGCTGTAAGGATCAATTTCATGACCCTTTGCATTGTCCACAAGGCTTTCTGGGGCCAGGGCCCGCACTACATCCAACGCCTCTTCCAAAATACCTTCCTTCTCAAGGATTAGATGATTCTATATGCAGATAGTGGGGGGTAGATCTCACTCCTCTGCAGGTGCGTCCCTCTGGAATGGCCTCCCTGCCCCTCTCAAACTTGAGCCGAACCACCTGAAGTTACGGAAGCAGCTCAATACATTCCTCTTCTCCTCTGCTTTCTCTCTCTCCCTCCCTTGCTGACCTACCTGTCTGCTGTACCGACTGGTTGCTTGGCTACCTTCAGACTCTCACTACCCTCTAGGCTCTTTCTTGATCAGTCACCCTTGCACTGCCTTCGGGCCTACCACGTACTTAGGGGCTGTAACTGTAACCCTACAGTCCCTTGTTCTCCTTGCACTACCAAGAGCTGTGCTGCCCTGGCTGCACTACTCAGAGCATTGCTGCCCTGTTTTCCCCTCCCCTCTCCCTTACACCCTCCCTTACCCCTTGCACTTCTCGTTCTCACACTTGCACAATCTGAATGACACACTTCCTACTAGGATTGTTTGTCTGGTCCTCCCTCTGCCTTCTCCCCCTTGTCTTGTCGGGCCTACAAACACTTGTGTGTAGGTGTGTTGTAAATGACTAATCATAACATATCATATATGCAGGGAAGTGTGCAAGTGCACCCTCGCACATACAAATGTGCAGTTCCCCAGCCTGCATTCCCCTGACCTTGCATGGCTCATTGAGGATGCCCGCTGAGGAACTGAACTCTCAAACCACGCTTCCCTTTGACAGTTTAAGTCAGTCCAGGAGTATTCCCTTAGCTGCAACAAGCAGCTGGGACAGCGCTTAGTGATTACACGGGCTAGCTCTGCATGTCCGTAATGGGCGAGGGTTCGGAAAGGTTGGCACCACATGGCCATTATGGATGAGCTGCCCCTGTTGCTTTATCAAGGATTTTGCTACATATTGAAGCTTCAAGGTGAGGCTAATGGTATGCACATAGTTCCTAAGGAAGTTTCAGTCTCTACAAACTAAAGTCTGGGTCACTCTTTCAGCTCTTTCGTCTATGGCAGTGAATATGGTTGCTGGAGATTAATGAAGTTCAAGGTGGGTCTCATGCACCCTCAATGGTGCCTATCAGTGCCCAGCCTCAGCCTAAGAGGATTGCTTCCTCACACACCAATATTGTATTTGTCATTTGTATAGCGCCTATTTTACCATTATTATAGTCTCAATGCACTGTTTGTGGAAACGCCCTAGGAGGACCAAAGTCCAGAGTGTTGGAGTGTTGGAGGTCCTGTGGGCATGATTATGAGGCGTGTGAGCATTTGCCCGAAAAAGGCTAAGCAGGGCTGGCCAGGCTTCGGTGGCAAAGCAACTTATGAAATCAGACATGTGGATGGGTGCTGAGAAGAGTAGGGGTGGCGTCAGTGCTAGAGACTCGCTATGTGCTTAGCGTGCCCGAATTCATCGTAGGACTGTGCTGCATTCTGCTGTCAGATGTGTTGAGGCATAGTTGGCTAGGCTGAGGATTTATGTTAACAGCACAATCACATTTTTGTCATAATCCTTGCTGTATACTGATGTGTCTGGTTAGCCATGCCTGCGGCCAGTGGAATGGTGTATTATACATACCTTGCCACCATTGGAGGTGCTTTGATTGTAGGGTGCCTGTTCAGGTATATGGCTTCTTCTCTTGGTTCTTGCGGCTTACTTAACCATTCTTTTTTTTTCTTTTTTTATTTCATTGCAAAATAGCTTAAACCACTTTTTGCAAAACAATTTCATAAAAACAGTTTCATAAAACAATTCCACAAAACAACAGAAGTAATACACAAGATTTCATAAGAATAACTAACAAATTTGAAGTATATAAAGCAACACATCAAAAAAAATAGCTAAAATCATACATTTATTTGACATTTTAATCTTCTATGGATATTCCACATTTCTTAAAAGCAATTGCTAAAAAATTAATCACTGCAATACTCAAGGTAGTTCTTTGTGAATTTAAAATATAGTGCCGAAAGTATTCTGGTGATTGCTACACACCACATTTCACAAATTTCATAAACACCAGAATTCGGAGCAGTATTAAACAGGAACAGTCAATTACAAGGTGTCTCACAGTCTCCACATCTCCTCTGCATAACCTATAACCTCTCTCGGAGTGAGGGATACCCTTTCTAGCATCAATTACTTCATTTGTTAAGAAGAGATTAAAACGTAGTCTTAAAAACTGTTTCCTAAAATGGAGCAATGGGTGTCTGGTCAAATACCTGGGCAAACAACCCAAAGCTCTAATGTCATACAGAAAAAGCTCGAACACTTTGAGACCAGATAGTTTCCTGCGATTTTCGATCCAATCAGCCCTAAAAAGTTTACACTTCATTTTATAAGGTGCATACATTAAGTCTTCAACTATAATATCGTTACTCAGAAGAAAATTACTACAGGCATTGTCTCATTCATTTAAAACTCTTCAATTTCTTGTCTCAATTTTACTACAAATTACCTGAAATAGGGAATTTGAGGGGGGGTGACCAGACCTTAGAATGTATAGTATAACTGTATAGTTTGCCACACAACACGGACAGCTAAAGATGAGAGAGCCAACTCATGTACAATGGCGCAAATCGAGGTTTCCTGTGATAATGATATGGTCTTCCGCCACACAGAGGCCTCAATTTTATCCCACACAACACTATCATCTAATGATTGGGCTCCATAAAGCAGTCTAGGTACAATCTTTTGCGTATATAACTGAATCATAGGTTTAATGGAAAATCTCCCAAAACCTTTGTCCAACGCTCGTAACTGGGCGGACATACTGGTGATCAGAGGCATCCGCTCATTTTGTGCGTCATCTCTATTCTTAACTTCTTTCAATAGCACACCCAAACACTTGAATTCCTTGACTGTTTCGATCTTAGCTCTGTCTAACGAGAAGCCAAAACTGTAACTTCTATTGTGAACTTGTTTATTTGGTTTCAAGATCATCAGTTTTTGCTGCGTTAAATATACGATCCAAACCAACCAGAAATTGTGTCACGGCATCAATACACTGCTGCAGCCCAATAGCCGTTTGATCACATATTATGATATCGTCTGCATATGCCATGTACTGCAGCTGGAACTGCCCAATTTTTGGGGGGTTAGAGTGAACTCCAATGATGCATTGACACAAATCGTGCATATAAAAGTTAAACTAAAATGGCGCCAAAACGCAGCTTGTCTTAATCCACAATCCGTCACTATCCACCCTGTGAAGTTACCGTTTCGGTCTAGTCTAATATGAATTCTAGTGTTTGAATGGATGGCAATCAATATGTTAAGCAAATTATCTGGGCAACTGGCATCCCTCAATTTTCACCACAGTTTGTGTCTGTTTACGCAGTCGAAGGCTTGTGACAGATCCAAAGAAACTACAAATATCGGCCTGTTGCAGCCCTGGCTATCCCAGATGAAAACTTAAAAACCAGACAATTCAAAGATGTATCCACACCTTTTCTGAACCCCACTTGAGCCATATCGACAAGCCGAGCCCCGTTTGCCCATGCTTTCACATCTCTCAAGATAAGCACTGAGAAAATGTTACTATTGGCATCCAGCAAGGAAACAGGTTGGTAGTTGATAGGATTCATTCTGTCCCCTTTTTTAAACATAATCACAATATGCGCACCCTTCCATGAATACGGGATAGTGAGACAGTGGTTGATGTTTGAGAACAATATACATGAGAATGATGACCAAACTTCCACGTCGGATTTGAAAGTTATATTTGTTAAACCATCGGTCCCGGGGGCCTCAGAGTTTTTACATTTCTTAATCAATCCAACAATATCATGCCGATAAAACTCCAGAGACCATTGGGTATCCAACATCTTTATGTCGGTAGCCACCTTTACCATGGCCATGTATAATGAGGAAAAGTGCTCTACCCATTCCTGGTCACAAATGGGGTTAGTTTGTAGGGCCAATTGAGTACCTGGGTTCTTCAAAAGGGTCCAAAACGTCCCTGAATTCCCAGTTGAGATTATACTTAACATGGTTTCTGCATCCCTTTGAGCCTGTATGGACTTAGGGCCCTTAGGCCAGTTTTTATATGCTAACTCAAGTTTGCACACTTTAATGCATAATCATCACAGTTACAATAGTGCAGCAGTCTAATGTTTTTGCGTAACACCTTCTTGTTGGTCTGTATTACCATATAAAATGCATGAGTGGCTCTGCATCGAAATTGTTCACTGCAAGCAGGGTCAGCGCTACTACTAGACAAGGTTAGGCGCTTGCCTATAATGTGAAACTGTTAGAGTGGCAAATGCTGCCGTAGGCAATAACCACTTATACATTTTTTGTATACATATATTTATTATTCTCTCTCTTGAGTCGTCTCGACAACTTGAAGGTGGCACTCTCAGCACTGTCTGCAGCAGCAGGCAGTGCAGCAGGCAACATGAGCTTCAAGTCGGGTGTGGGTGTGACGCTTTGCCATGCGCAGGGCTTCAGGCTTCACCTGCACATTAGCACTGCACGTGCCCTCGTGGTGCTCATGCAAATGTTCTTCTTCTGAACCATCCGTGGCCCACTCTTCACAAGCTGCAGCCTGCTGCTGTAGGCCATGGGTGGTGACCCTTTCCTGAGAGAGACTCAGACAAACGCATAGGCAGGTGAGGAGCCCTATTGTTTTGTAATTGTTCTGCCTCTCGCTCATGGGGGCGGCAATAGTGAAACAGGGATTGAGTAGAGAAAGAGCAAATTGGAGCCGGAAAGGTGTTGGATTCCAGGCTGACAGTGCTAATTTCCAGCCTGTTTGGTGCTGCTTACGTACAGTTGGCATCAACCAAGTCCAAAACCCCAGAACGCATTTTAGTTTCATTGAATGAGGGTGTAGCATGCAGGACTAGAAAAACAGCAGAGTGCCATGGAGTTACTTACCTTGGCCTCCTATCTATGATTTGGTGAGTATTAGGGAGATGTTTACCCTTGTACATTCAACCTCCCTCTGCTCCGTTCCTCACATGCCTTCAATGACTGAGCAAATCCTTCCTCTGCTTTAGGGCCTCTGTAAATGAGGCTTCTTGCTGTCTGGGTTTAACTTTGCAACAACACACCCGGGTAAGGCTGTCCACGCATCTGGCTTTTCTGTGAAACTGCCACTGGCAGCTGGGGTTGTATCTGTCACTCGGCTGGTTTATGCTTCGGCTGATGTTGAGTGCAGCTTCCCCTGCATCTTGCTCAAAAAGGAGTATGCAATGGAAATGCACTCTCTGACAGTCACATTTGGAAATGTACTTGAATAGGTTGCAGGACCCTGCGCTCACCCCCTAAGAGCTTTTCTTTCACCTGTGCATATGATTGGCTTTTGAGGGCAGTGATTACATGATATACCTAACAACTTTCACTAGAGTGGTCAGGACTTCTGCTTATAATGATGGCTTTTTAAAAGTCTTCTTATTCGCCCAGCATTGTGTAGCACTAGCAAACGCAACATTTCCTATCAGAGATTTAAGCAGCCACCAACAGCAGGTGGGGATAGGTAGTTAAAAAAATCCAGCATGCATTTTATACACCATCTGCGCATGATGGGGCAAGATTAAAATAAAGAAAACATTGTGTCCATGTGTGTTGTGAGTGATGTGTCTATGGAAGTGAGAATGAGTGTATACATGTATGTGCGTGAGAAAAAGAGCATGTGGGTGTGTGTGCGCATGGAAGAGAGCATCTGAGTGAGAGAGAGTGTGAGTGTGAGTAAGTTACTAAGTGTGTGTTAGGGTAGCCAACCCTTCTGTCCGGAATCTGACAAAAAAGAAGGGCAGTTGCCTCAGTACTGGTAGCAACTAGCAAAGCGTTATTGTTTGTTAGACTTTGAACACAATGTTAAATGGTGGGAGCGGTGGGGCAGGATGCCCCTTACCTGTCCCTGATCCATGCAAGAATGTCTGTCCTACATACATCCCTTTCTTCAAAGCAGTCTCAAGTATTTTGTCTAAAGAGCACCTTTTAACGTCCTTGTATTTGCTGGATAGTTTTTTTACTCAAGCCAGTCTTGTGGACACTGCTTTAGTGTTGGTCAGTTCAGGACATGTGGGCTAAGGCTACTACGTTCACTGAAACCTCTGTTTCTTCTTTATGTGACAGAGTGGAGTAGTTTAAATCACAGTATGCATTTCTAAGGCTGGTTTGATTGTCTCTTTAAATTCCATGGCTGTAGCCTGGGAGCTGTGGGGTGTATGTGGGTGGGGACGTGGCACTCTCCTGGAGTGGGGGGGAGGAGGGTATGCGAATCTGACAGTTTGCCTAAGGTGGCAAACTTCCTTGCACCGGCCCTGACTACTGGGTCCAGTTTTCCCACAGAAAATCCCAGTAACTGCTGCACAGCCTCTGAATAGTAATGAGAATTCACAACACCTGGGTGCCCCCTCATTAGACAAGAGGCCAGCTGTTTCTTGATCCCTCTAGCCTTGCTGGGGCACCATACAAGTGCTTTATCCCTTTCTCTAACTTCCTCTAGAAGTGTATCACCAGTCGTTCTAGCCATCTTGGATGAGACCATCAATTCTAAAGACAGGGGGCTATGGTCACTACCCTCACTGTCTTTAACCTCCAGGCTTAAGCAGACTGCCAAAAGGCCACTTGAAACAAATACGTAATCGATAGTCAATTTTGCGTTTCCACTTTTCCAAGTAAACTGGGGTGGGTGGTCCCCCACTATGCCACCATTTAGGGAGTGCATATCCCAAAGACCGAGCTCTGTCAGAATAAGTACACTCTGCTCACGATGACTTCTTGGCAGAGCAGGGTACTAGACCATACCATGACTTCTCCAGGCATTCATTATTGAAGTCACCCATTAATAGTAAGAAAGGGTTGCACTCTTCGACCCAATTAGCAAATATATCTAAATAGTTGAGTCAAGAAATTTTAAATTGAACAGTTTCTGAGATGAAAATATACATTAATCAGAATATAGATGGAGCTAACTTCAGATAGGTGGAAGTAACCTCTAATTTAACAACTAAAATATTGGGCTTACTCAACTCGAACTTGTTGACATGATAGCCCAAATTATTTCGAACTGCACAAAGCAGACCCCCACAGGGTCGACCTTAAGGACTTCACTGAGCTTTCCCGACACATGTAGTAAAACCATCAATCACAGGTATCCCCCCAGCCACATCTCTTGCAAACACACAATGTCATAGGCATCACCGCAAACATTATCAAAAGATGAAAAGGTAAAATGAGCATGCCCCCTGGTATTCCAACATATGAATTTCATCCCATTCTTTAATTTGTCACTGGAACCCACCGGGTGCTGTGTGTGTAGAGGTCGCGTGATATGCTCCCAGTCATCTGTTTGCCTCCTAGAATCTTGTACGTGATCCCGTGACTCGCTGTAAAGTCATTTAAAACACTGATTTTTAGAGGTGTCAGCCCACCAATTTCATCTGACCCAATAGCATTAAGAGACCGATCCCTCGCAGCCCCCTTCTTAGCAAATGGCAAGGGCACCTGTTCATAGATATCAAAACCAGATGAATGCAAATAGTTGACTTCTTCCAAAACCACCCTTCTGACCATTTGAGAACAAAAATAGAGTTTAATTAAATCAACCCTGTCTGAGTTGAAAAATTCAACCTGCATGATGTCTGAGGACCTCAAAAATCTCAACCCGGGTATTTCATTAAATAAATTCAACACATACCGCCTATTGAGGGGTGACCACACGTCCTCCTCAAAAATCAGTTCCATGTATAATGTGTTTTTGGGGGAGTCACTGCGGGTGTCAACTACTACCTTGGAGTCCTTTTGGGACCTGCCATACCGCTCATGATGACCTTGCCCTTTGGCAACCGATCTAACTGGATATTGTTTGTTCAAGCCCTCCCGCCCGGGATAGGCATTTTGCTGCATCAGTCTTCCAAAGTCACAAAGGACTCAATATGTGTCTTTGGTAAGGGCAAGACTGCAACATCTTTACTTGGGCACCTTGATTGGAAGGACTGGAGGTTAACCGTTCTGTAATAATGTGGCGCCTCTCTTCCAAGGTCATGAACAACCTCACATTTACCCCAGCACGTTTGATTACCGGGACAGTTATGGAATATTTGAGTAGTCCAAATTCATTAGGGCTCAACCTATTGTCCCTATCACCCTGTGTCTGGCCTACAAACACTGTTGACAAGGAAGGCCTTATTGAGTTATTTCTGGGCTGACCACAGTCGACACTTATCACATTGCATGACTCGGGCATTCCCATTTCATTCACATTCGTACCGGGGGAATGCATATCTTGACCAACATCATTAAACGAAACCCCTTCTCCCAAGTCATCACAATCATATGCATATATGGTTAAAATGCTCAAATCCAGTAATAAATCTGAAAACCCTTTACGGCTATTAGCGGGTTTCGGATAGTGAGTAATAGCCAATTTACCCGATAATGCATTGCACCCTTTTTTGCCCCCTTTGTTTGGTTTGGATAACAATTCCTTTGAGGGGTTTGTCCCAACAGCTGTAAGGGGGCCGAGGTTTGTTGGCCCCCTTCTCAAAATGATCCACACTGCTCCGATCGTCAGAATGCATTGTACCGGTTTCATTCTCACTAGCGTCCACTCCTATTAGCCCACATAATCGGCACAAGCATTTTCTTGAACCCTTGTTTTTGACTAGTAAGATTTTTCATGTTTTTTGGTTTCTTAATTATAGCAGCCTGCTGGATTAATTTATTATTATCGTTTGAATGACCATTATTTATTGTGGTAGCTCTGATTTTGCTTTGGATCTCCTGCCTAACTGGAGACCCCCAAACACCCCCGGGTCCAATTCTCTGATATCAAGAGCAGGGTTTGGGGGTTGTGAACATTGAAAGGCACAACTGACAATAACAATTTACTCCTATTTACCCGATTTGGGATTTCATGTTCTTGCTCAGGAGAGTTGCTTGCCTTATCGTCAACAACTAACCCATCGACTTCCCTCACACTCTGATCACACACCAACATGGACTCCATACTGTTATCACCATGATTTCCAACACTCATAACAGAAAGCTACACATCTTTGCTCTGTGGCAACAGGGTAGACGTAGCCCATCCCAATATAAAACCTTCCAAAAAAGTTAATTTATTTAGGATCGTCACCATGTTGATACTGGAATTGGCATAATCCTCGTGCAAGAGGTCAAAAGACTTCACCAAGTTTGTTAGGGTAAAGTTCAAAGTGCAAAGAATCGCTGCAGTTCTGGCATCCATAGGAGCCCTTGTGGTTGTTGAAGGAAATAATCTGGGCTCAGAGTCATTTTTTACTGTTTTCTGGGCAAAAGCAGCACAGGGCACATCCAATCTTGAATAGTCCGATGCATATAAAGAGGGAGAGTGAGAGAGACAGGATGAAGGGACATACTGGGGTGACACCGCAGCCTCTGTTTTCCATAGTCAGCATAGCTGAATCTGATATAAACTTTACATCAGTTTGGCAAGAATCAGGTTGAGTTGCAATCTCTGAACCGACAGCGACTGGCCCCTTAGTTTGAAAGCTAACCCAGGGTTGAAGTATTGGCGGTAATTGTACATGCAGTGATTGCCTCGCTTCTGGGCATTATTGGAATATCCAGAGCATTGGCCAACGCCACCCCCAAGTGGGCATGTGGGCAGTTGTGTGGACCAAACGCCACCTTACTGCGTAGAGCATACATCCCGGGCGGGATGAATTACCAGATAGTGAATTGGCACCAAGCCAATCAAAAACCATGTTGGAAAATAGGTTGCAGAAAAGAACCACAAGTTCAGACAGCCGGGTCAAGAGTGGACCAAGAAATAAACCAGATAGAGAGATGACAGCCGACAGAGGCCTCAATACTCCCGTTGCTTTGCCTTATAAACCAGGACTTGGAGGTCTGGCTATAGCCCGGCCATTTTTAAAGATCGCATCAAGGGGTAGGCGTCAAAAAGTGACAAACTTCACTTACCCTGCAGTGGCAAGCTTGGTCGCTCCCTGGAGCCCCCACGGACCACCACAGACCACTCTCTTGCCACTCCGCTTGGCGCTCCAGGCCGCCAATAATGTTTTAAGTCCTCCAGGGACTAGGCTCTTCCCGGACAATGGAAACTGGAGACATACCACCAGCTAGTCTTCGCCGTGTCACACAGGCACCACAGACCACTCTGTCGCCTTAACCATTATCTTAGAGGCCTAGGGACTTTCAGGAAGGCGGGACAGGGCTTCTGCTCCCAAGGAAGCTGTTGTCAAAATCCCATGCTCAGTTAAATGTGCCCATATTGCCGTTCAGCTTTCCCACCTATAGAACATAGCTATTCGGGGCTTAGGGGAGTAAGCAGAGGGGCTTCATCAGAATGATGTTGGTCTTGCCGTGATTCAAACCTGCGACCTGGAGATCACAAATAGATCATAGCAGCAAGCACTCAACCCACTGAGCTATCTTTCCAGCTATGGAACCCTACAACCACCCACGCATCTTCAGGGAATCCTGCTTCCTCCATCTTTGAGTTCAATGTCATTCCGTCAGTTTTGAATCAGCTGCTGTCAGTGATGGAGGGCAGTGCCCCTACAAGCAGCGTGCAATTTCCAGTGGGTCAGCGGTTAAGGAAGCGAGGAGTTGCTGTTTATCTTTAATTAGCGGTTTGCTGGCAGTGGAGTAACCGGCTGGCGTTTGCTATCTTGCTGTTTTTGGATCCCTCCCAGCCCAGAAATGTTTATGGCCTTAAGGATGGTGCTGGCCAAACATAGAAGCTGCCGTTCCTTAAAGATGTGGAGTTGCCAGGTTCTCTGTGTTTCTTTCCCGATTCACAATTTAGTTTTGTTTGTTCGCTGCCGTTGTGGTGCTGTGTAGGAGTGTTAGTATGATGATGTGCATAGCAACATTTATTTCCTTTTCCTAGCAGTGGGATCATCTGAGGGGGAAGATTTTGGCCTTGTAGGGGGACTAAGGCCCTAATGTTGATGGTGGCAATAGCGCAGCTCACATGTGTGCTCAGTATTTCGTTTTCGGGAAAGAAGGTTTAGCCTATATACTCTGTTGACAGAATCTTGCCCTACAAGCCTGGCCCGTGGACACTGGTGTGCACATGCGCAAGCGAGGCAATGCTTTCGCTCAGCACCCTGGCCTGGAATGAACTGACCGGGGCCATAGAAAACAAAAGGAGACAGGAAGTTGGGCAGGAGTTTTCGAGAACTGACGGTCACCTCGCCGTGCTAAATACATAGACCCACACCAAAGAACATAGACTAGGCAAACGCTACTAAATTAAAAGATTAGAAGCGACTACGCTTTGGAGTAGAACGGGAACTATGTCAAGTTTGAGTCAAGACTGTGGGAAGGGTTGAAGATGGGCTCACTTCCACCAACGAGCCCTTTTTACATTATTAAACGCGTATGTCAATTTCGGGGTTGGGGGCGGAAAGTTAGGGGAGCGTAGGGGCGGGGGGGGGGGAAGTTAGGGGAGCGTAGGGGCGGGGGGGGGTTTGTTGACGCGGGGAGCATTGGGAAACTGGAGTGGCCGTTGGTGCAAATGTCCTCAGTCCCATCCCATAAAAATGTTTGCCTTTTAAAAGATTAATCACGAACTCGTGCAAAACAACAAACAACAAACAACAAACAACAACAAACAGAATTTTTCGTATAATGTTGCTGGAGATGTAGGTGCATGTTGGGGGGGGGGGGGGCTCCGGTTCTTCTATAATGACACGGAGCAGGGATGTGCTGCAACCTTCTTTATTTCTCATTCAATAACTAAACCCTTCCCCATTTCCCACCCCTTCCTCCCAAGTGCCCTCCCTCCCAAGGTTCACTCCATCTTAAAGGTACTTTGCGCTTATTCCATAACCTCTCCCCTCTACTTATCATGGAAGGTCTCACATCTGTTCGATCAGCCGTGGGGGTTTACGTGTGATCCGTATGGGTCGCCCTGGGCGCTTGCGCATCTCTCCTGCTCCTGACTCATCTATTCCCGCCAGATCCTCCACTGGCAATTCCGTGGGGCCATCCTTGTGTGTTGTCTCCGTTTCCTTCATCAGGTCTTCATCTCCTCTTTCAACTCTATGGTTTCTGTGTCTGCAGTGTGCAGTTTGTAGAAGAATGAGGCGTTGCGGGTAATGTCACACCCATCCCTTGTCGTTGCGACCATGGACCCTTTGATCTCGGTTACTTGAAAGGGGCCTGGATCATATCGAGAAGCCTTTTTCCTATGCTCTCTCTGGCAGACCGGAACTTCTTCTCCAATGGGCAACTGTGGCTCTTTCACGCCTCTGCACAGGTCAGCCCCTATTTTCACTTTCCTCTTCCTCTCAATATCCCGTTCCTGGATGATGGATCTCTGAATTCTGTTCCTCTGTGTAGTCCTCAAATCGTAGAAGGCGGGTTCGGGGCTTATCCTGAATCATGATTTGCATTGGAGTCTTCCCCGTAGGCCCATTTGGTATACTTCTATAGCTTCTCAGCATCTGGCACAAGGCCTGAGGAAACGGTACTTGGCCAATGAGCGCCTTCTGCCACTTGAAGGGGGACATTAAGCGTTCCACCGTCCCGCTTGCTTGGAGCCACAACGGTGTGATCTTCTGGTGCTTGAATTGTAGATGGGTTGCGAACATCCCAAAGTCATGGGCCTGGAATGGGGGTCCATTATCTGTCTTCACTATATATGGCAAGCCCCATTCACTGAACAGTTCATCCAAAACTCCCACCGCACTATGGAATGCAGCAGGCTGCACTTGCTTCATGGCAGGAAAGCGGGAGTATTCATCTATGGCCACAAGTAGATGTTCTCCCTCCTCCAGGGGCTCTTAGAAGTCTAGAGTGCAACCCATTGCCATGGGCCCTGGGTAAGCAGTACAATCTTTAGCGGGCATGGGGCCATGGCTGCTGCTGCTCTCTGACAGGCCTGGCAATGTGTTAGTATGTCATCCACCACCGCATCCATGTAGGGAACCATACCTGGTTGCGTAGTATCTTTTTTGTATTCGCCAGTCCCAAGTGGCCTTTGTGCACTAGGTTGACAGTGGCGTTTCTCAGAGTCTTAGGTACCACTAGGCGACTTCCTCACAGTAGGATCCTTTGATTGATGGTGGCTGTTTCACGCTGCAACTTGGCCATCCTCTCTATTTCTTTCATGTTCACCTCCTTGCTCTCCTGCATCTCATGTCAGTATGTCCTCCACTTGTTCGTGCTGGTTAGCCGAACTGCGGCCTCAATGGTGGCATCATTTTTGCCATTGTCGGTGAACATTGCCACGGTGAGCGTTGGGGGCAGGGCATTTTCCGAAAGATACTGGAAGTAACATTCAGCTTCTTTCTCCATTGTGTCCTTCACTTGTCCTTCCGTGTGTCTGGATAGGTAGTCTGCTGGGTTTGACCCACCCCCCCTGTTTGTGAACAATGCATAAGTTATACTGTTGGAGTCTGATCCCCAATGCTCTATTCATGGGGGCATCTCGGTTTTTGGGTTCCTGGATAGGGATAGCAGGGCCTGGTGATCTGTGACAAGAATTTCTCAGAGGGCCACTCCGGCCCCAGGCTCTCCCTATCAGCCTGTGAGTATGCCCTCTTGGTGGTGCACAAGGCTGTGCTGGCTTAGGCAACAATGCCTTGTCCGGGCATGGTTGCTGATTCGCACTGGGCCAAGATGGCTCCCAACTCTACGGGGTTGGCGTCTACCATTATCTCTGTGTATCACCTAGTCTGCGGCTAGTAACACGTTCATCTTTGATGGTGTTAAATGCGTCCCTGCAGTAGATCTCCCATTCAAAAAGCACATCCTTCTCATCGTCCAGAGAGCATCTGTGAGAGTGGTGTAGTTGAGGAGGTACCAGGCACAATACCTCGCCATGCCTAGAAATAAGCAGAGCTCTGCGATGTCTGTGGTGGGGCAGAGTTCACAATCACGCATATTTTGTCTGGGTCAGCCGTCATGCCCTGGTCAGAGAAAATGTGCCCAAAGAATTTCAGGCTTGGCTTGTTAATGTCACATTTGGCCCCATTAAGGGTGAGGCCTGGTGCCTGCAGAATCTCACATATGTCAAGTAGCGCCTTGTCGTGCGGACTCTAGGATGTGTTGAACACCAAGATGTTGTGTCATTAAAGGCTGTCGTCACTGGTGAGATCAGCCAGTGGATCGTTTCCTGGAATATCTCAGCAGCTGATGATATCCCAAAGTTCAGCTGCTTGTAGCAGAATAGCCCCTCGTGGGTAACGAACAATGTGATGGGCCTGGATTCAGGATGAATGTACGGCTTGGTTTACCCTCATAATCATATCCTCTATGCCCAGGTCCCCACTGGAATATTTTCACCTGGGAAGGGGTGAGCAGATATAGATCGCTTATAAGCTGATGGAGATTTGCATTCATCATGTTGACGGTGGCCCTTGTGTCAACGATAAACCTATGGTTGAACCCTCCTATATGGATAGTCACTCTGGTAGCCGTGCCATCATTGGCTTCTGCGCTGATCTATTGCACATATTTCCATCTGTATCAGTCATTTTGGGCATCGTAATTGTGGGCGTATTCATCCTCTTCTCAGCCAATAGGTGGGTTTTCATATGGGTCTCTCATATAGCAGGTTTCATGTGTCTCAGGGTGGTTCGCATATAGCTTTGCTGGTCCCGGAGGATAGTCCTGCTCCACAGGGTAATGTGCCGGCATTTGTAGGCTAAGGACTTCTATTGCCCTTATGAGCTTGGTTTGGGGTGGGAAGGGCGCACTGTGCCACACTTGCGGGGGTCTCTGGAAGTTCTTCCCTGGGTGCATCCTGTTGTTGGGTCCCCGGGGCAGTTCTTGGTGCCCTGCCGGTCCTGGTGATATTGTGGGTTTGTAGCCTGTAAGGGTCTACTTCTCCTTGCATATTGCCTGGAAGTGGTTTTCTCGGCTGCACCACATACACATTTGTTCTAGCGCTGGGCACTGCCCTCACTGAGGGAATTCAAAGATGCATCTGTAACACTGTTTGTCTCCTTTGGTATCTCTGGTATGGGCTGCCTTGTCCTGCCACGGGAAGGCTGCTTTGGTTTCAGAGGCCTTGTGTTGACATGACCTGCATTGCAGCCACGCTGCCCGATTTCCTGGGATTCTCTATGGGTGCGGGCTGAACATCCACCCTCTCATACACACGGGCCAGGCCTAGTATTTCTGGTAGAGACAGGTTTTTTTCAACAGGTGCTTCCAAAATACTTACGATTTGCAGCCCTCTATGATTCTGAGCCGTATAGCATCATCGTCTGAGAAGTTTGCGGTCGCAGAAGGTGATTTTTCTTTGCAGTCTAAGGATAAATTCCCCTTTCATCTCGTGGGCTAATTGGGCACACTGATTGAAAGAGTATCTCTCGTAGTCTTGGTTGGGCAGAACGAGTAGTTTCTTGTTCACTGATGCGATCGTAAGCTTGTTTGTGGTTCTCTCTTGCAGTGGAATCGTCTTCAAAATGCTCTTTATCTCCTGTCCGGCAAGGTTGGTAAACATGTCGGTCATGTTGGGTGAATCCTGATCGCCACCTGCTCTTATAAAGTCATTAAATTCCTCCATCCACATTTCCCTTCTTTGTTCTTGGTCATGTTGCGGTTGTAGGGAGAACGGTTCCGGTCTCTTTAGGAATGCTGCCCTCGATGACATGCCAGCCATGACACCTGCCTGTGCCCCTGCCATTTCCTGCGCCCCAGTGTCAGCTGTCACTTGGACATTGTCAACCATGTCTTCTCGTGGGCTGGCTCCTCTCTTTGTCCAAGTGTCTGTTGCTTGTGGCTCCGTGCTTTGTCTGTGGTTGTTCTTCTGTGTTTTCCTGTGGCTGTTCCTACGCCCTTCAGCTTATCCTGCTGTTCCTCGCAGTCTGCGGCCCCTTCTGCGTTCTCTATGGTGTGTGGCATCTCTCTCTCTCTCCCCTCCACTTCTTTTGGTGTTATGCTTCCTCTGGCGTGGACCTCCTCCTCAGACTCACACTGATCCCTACGATCCAGACACTGTCTTGCAGTTCCCCATTTGCAATGTTCCTGCAGTGTCTCGTGCCTATTATGCGCACATCCTCACTTCCTTTCGGGGCGGGTCCCTTCTGGGCTTGGCAGCGTGGTCCTGTTCCCAGTGGGTGTGCCCCTCAGTGTGATGCTGTCTTCCCAGCATGTGTGCCCCTCGTGGCTCAGAAATTACCTTTGCTATCCTGGCATCGTGATGCTGTCCTTCATCACACATGTCTTTTCGAATTCCCCTCAGTGGCACTGGAGCTAAATACTCTTGCCCTCCTGGCAGCGTAGTGCTGTCCTCCAGCATGTGTGCCTCTCTGCAGCATAGTGACTAAACACAACTTGTGTCGGTGGGTCGATTCGCGTGTGGCCTGCTTGCTGCCCCGCACAGCCTGGTCTCATCCCTGCGGTTCAGGCTGCTGGCTTGCCGGCACTCGTGCCGGCGTCACAGAGATCGCCTCCTGCAGCCGGTATGCTTGTGCCGCGGCACTGCTGCGAAGATGCTTCCTCCTCTGTCCTCACAACAGCGTTGGCGGGCGCGGCGAGCCCCTACCGACACACGCAGGCTGTCTCATCGCCAGTTGTTGGGGTTGCTGGGCCCAGTAATTCAATAATGACACAGACCAGGGATGTGCTGCAACCTTCTTTATTTCTCTTTCACTAACACTTGTCTCCATTCCGGACCCCTTACTCCCCCGTGCCCTCCCTCCCAAGGTTCACTCCTTCTTAAAGGTCCTTCACCTTGGTGCTTACTCCATAACAGTGCAGTGTTCACTGGGACAAGGGCTTAGGTTTTTTACAGATACGAGATCCTAGATTTGGGAAAATCCCTCCCGAAACCTATCACTGATACCAAATATATAGTTCCCTAAGGATGCCTGTATAATGGGGATGGTAATGCGCACACACACAAGCACAGGGCCAGCCCCCTACACACACATATCCCATCTGTGGCTCCAACGTGGCTCTCCCACTGTCTGTCCCATGAGAGAGAGAGATGGAGCGAGTACAGGGACAGGCAGATAGGGGGAAGACAAAGACAGAGGAGCTCATTTTAAAAAATGAGTAATTTGGCGACAGGGATCCATTACGTTTATGCAGTGTACAAGCGTGTATGCAGCCTTGCGCCCTTCACATTTGCACTCTGCAGTGCAAAGTGAGTAAATGCTGGCATGCCAGGCAGCATTTAATTTTCATTGTGAGGTGGTCATAATTACAATTAAGTGCTCTCCGACATGCTTGCATGTCAGAGACCGTTTTGTTCACAATGAAAATTAAATGCTGTCAAACATGTAAGCATGTCAGACTGTTTATTTGTAATTGTAAACGTCGCCTGCCATTACAAAGGATCCCTATGGGGTCCGCCTGCTTTATGCTGGTGCAAAAAGCTGGCAAACCCATGTAGATCTCCAGCATTTGCGCCGGCTTGGAAATCCATACCGGCGCAAATGCTGGAGCATTTGTATGGTGGAGGTGAAAGACGTGGGGGAAACACAAGTTGCTTTCCGCCCTTCCTGTCCGCCGTACAAACAATGGAAAATGGGGGGTAACGTTAATGGAAGGCATACAAGCCAGCTTTCACCCTTTCCATTAACGTTTCTACCCCATTGAACATGAGACCCAGAGACTGCGAAGAAGAGACAGACACAGAGATGGGAGAGAGAACAGGTGAGAGGTAAACAGAGTGCGAGTGAGATGCAGAGATGGGCAAAGATCAAGGGAGAAAGGCTTGCAAGTCCTCATTAACAGCGAGAGAACAGCGTCCACAAGACCACCCTGACAGAGGGAGAGAGAGAGTCACACAGAGCCATTTTATAACAAGTGTTAACTGCGTGAATGGAAACACCAATGTTAGCACTTATGTGCTGTTGGACCCCCTCCAGGCAATTTTCCTCATTCACCTAACAGTTTAAGATGTAACTGTAAATGCAGGATAAATAACCTTTACACCTTGCCTTTACTCTGCGTTTCATAAAAAAGTATAATTGTTGCTTGCCACAAATGCATGGCAGGCAGAATTTAAAATGAATTCCTATGGAATACACCTATTTTTAGTTTAGTTCATTATTTATATAGCGCGGCCAAACCCTCAGTAACTGGGCTCATTGGGCTTGAAGAAAACATAAGTTGCACATGCGAAGCATTTCAGGGCAGTATAATAGGCAGCATAAGGACCGGGTTACAATGTGGTCCATGTCGTGGTACAGTCTGACGGATACAGTGGAAGTGCAAAATTCAGTATAGACAAGCATGCAGGTATCCTATTCTTACTGAGTAGATAGCCAGGATTTCCAAATGGCTCGGAATGACCAGAATGATTCCTCAGACCCAGGGGCGTTGCTAGGGGGGGGCTAAGGGGGCTATAGCCCCTGATCTTTTGGTTGTAGCCCCAGATAGAATCTCAGGAGCTACAGCCAAAAGACTAGCTAGCCCCCAATCCCAACAGTTCTGACATCAGCTTAGCCCCGGGTCTTTTCCAGACCTAGCAACTCCCCTGCTCAGACCTGATAGTAGTGGGGAGAGTATTCCAGCACTTTGCTGCTAGCACTGGGAAGCTAGATCCCCCGCTGTTTTTTCCAACTGAATTTGGGAATGTTCAGAAGGTACTTGTAAGGTGTTCTAGTGGGTCTAGAGGTGCTATGCCTGGTGAATTCGTCTGATAGGTACCTGGGAGCAGTCAGTGCGAGGCACTTGTGTGTGATGACAAACAATCTTAGTTTAATTCTGTCCCGGATGGGGAGCCAGTGGACTTCCTTGCTGATGGTAGAGATGTGCGCCTTGCACGGGAGGTTGAGGGCACATCTAAGGGCATTAATCTGTAAGACCTGGAGTCTATTTAGATTGCTGTTGGAGGTGCCCAGGAAGAGTGTATCGCAATAGTCAAGTTTGGATAATATCAGGGCTCTGGACAATGTGAGGCAGCTTGTGGTTGAGAGAAATCGTCTACAGGCATTAAATGAGTTTATTCGTATAGGCCGTAGATGAGATGGTGGCATTTATTTGGTTTTTGAGCGATAGTGTGGAGTCAAGATACTCGCCCAGCATTTTAACTTCTTTAGAAACCTTTATGATGTTTCTGTACCTAAAGTCCAGTTTGTTGAGGTGGGCCTGGGAACCTACGATGAGCAGTTCGGTCTTGTCATCGTTCAAGCAGAGGCTGTGGGTGGCCATCCATGCTTGAATTTCAACTTAGATTTCATTAAGCTTTGCAACATCTCTCTCATAGCACCCAATGAGTGTAATGAGGACCTGGGTGTCATCTGCGTAGTTGGTATATGTGACACCCAGTTCATCAAGTCGGTCAAAGAGGACATTGGTGAAGATGTTGTAAAGTGTAGGTGAGATACAAGAACCTTGGGGTACTCCGGATTGGATAGGGACAGGTACAGCTGCTGCTGGAGGAGCGAAGACCTTATCGGACCTATCAGACAGGAAGGACTGAATCCAATTGGTGGCACTCTGTGAGAATGCGGCAGCCGATGAGAGGTGATGGGTGAGAATTTGGTGGTCAACTAAGACGAAGGCTGTTGATAAATCCAAAAGGAGCAAGATGGCCAGGTTGCCCTTGTCTTTGGCTTCATCCATTTGGATTTTTAGAACCAGGAGGGCAGTTTCAGTTCCGTGCCTGGGTCTAAAGACGGATTCTCGCAGGCCTAAAATGTTGGTTGTCTTCCAAATGAAGTTGTATTTGGAGGTATGCCACTCAGTCTAGAATTTTAAGAAGAAAGGGTACGGTTGTGATGGGCCTGTAATTAGTAGGTATGTTGGGTTCAAGGTTGTTTTTTTTTAGGAGTGGAAGGACCCAAGCTTCTTTAAGATTGTTCGGTACAGATGAGTTTTCAAAAGAGGAATTAATCTGCGAAGTGATGAATGGGGCTAGGTCTTTGGCTCCGTCCTTAATGACAGTGGCAGGACATAAGTCACTTTGACAATTTGAAGGTTTGAGGCTAACAATTATGTTTACCACTTCTTCCTCCATGACTGGGGAGAAGTGAAAGGAAGGGCAGTCAGGAATGGTAGAGCTCTTTTTCTTATTTGAATGGTCTTTGGCGTCAAGGCTGGCTTTTTTGGACTCTATTTTAGCTTGAAGGAGGGCTATTTTATTCGATAGTGCTAATTGGATATTATTAGACCAGGCTTTATCCTTGATGCAGTCGTCAGTAGGAGGTACTGGTGATTCTAGTTATCTTAGAATGGAGATTAACTCTTTCATGCCTGACTTGGCATTGTGTATTCTCAGGTTGAAAATCTCTTTTTTAGCCTTAGTGATAGCAGTTTTATAAGTAGTGGCTGCAGAAGAGTATTTGACTTTAGAGGTGAGGGAGGGGGCTTTTCACTGATTGGTTTCCGCTGTTCTCTTAATATTACATCGGGCTTTTAATTCTGCTGAGAACCATTTATTCATATTGTTATACAATTCTACTAGGGCAGTTGGATTTGCATTTGATGCAGAATAGTTATTGGTGATTGGTGATTGGCGTTAGGAGGGGTCTGAGGTTATCAATGGTAATATTACGTTTGTTCCGAGTTGCAGTTTGTGGTGCCCTGATAATTGGAGCAGTTTTAGGCAAGTCTATGGGAAAGGAGAAAGAGATAAGATGGTGGTCTGTCCATGCACAAGGAGTGATGTCAGTCAGCGATAGGTCTCAGTTAGCGTCGGCTAACCAATCTAGTTATCTTCCTTTTGCGTGTGTGGGCTTATTGATGTGTTGTGTAAGGCCTAAGTGACTGATGGTGTCGTTGAGTGAGGTGTTGTTAGTATCATTAGGGTCATTGAGGCCCAGGTTGAAGTCACCCATAAGAATAATTTGTGAGCCTGGTTTAGTGTTAGTTGTCAATAGGTGAGTAATGTCCTCCTCGAAGGTAGAGATGGGGCCAGGTGGTCTATATATGTTGTGTAGAAGTATGGTTCGGGTATTAGATATCGGAAATTTGAGGGACAGAAGTTCAGCGGAAGGTAGTGATGTATTGGTTACTTCTCTGATATTCAAATTGGTTTTGGCAATGAGGGCCACCCTGCCCCCAGTCCCGGTTTTTCGATCAGTACGGATAATATTATAGTTCTCTGGGATAGCAATAGAGTGCGGGGCCAGTTGCTTGGTGAAGCCAAGTTTCTGTGACTGTAAGGAGGTCTAGTTGATTTGCAAAGATTAAGGCTGCAATGTCCAGAGCGTGCGCTACCATGGAACGTGCATGAATGAGGGCGCCCTTGATTGTAGTAGGGGTAGCTATTATAGGGTTGTCTATTGGGGTCTCCCGGGATTTGGCGTGTTCCTGGTTAGTAAAGGTGTCAGTCTGGGTCAATGGCAGTGTGTTATTACTGGCTGGAAGGGTGGGCATCCTGGGAGGCTTGAGCTTGAAGCTAGTATGGAGGCCTAGTCTGGCATCTCTCAAGTGTGTTGGACAGGTGAGGTGGGAACTAGTGTTGTTGGGTATATTAAGGCTCGAGCCTAGTCTTGCGTCTCTTAAGGGTATGGGACATGGGATGAAGGGTGTGGGGGGGGGGTGGCGAATCTAGTGATCAATGATCCCTCTAATTATTTTTCTCTATGCGCGGAACTGGTTTACTGTTGTGCGCACATTATTTTCCATCTGCGCAACTGACTAATGAGGTAAGCCACTTTGTGAGCATGGGTATTTAGTGAACTACCATAGCAGAAGAGAGTTTAGAAAGGAATTTCCACTTCCCAGTCACTGCAATTCTTGACAAAACGTACAACACTTTTTTCAAACATATAGGCCAAAATAGAACATGTCATATGTGATTAAACAGAAAACTCATCAACCAGTCCAAGACTTCAACATCTGCCACAGTACCTTGCAAACGTTTTATGGAAAAAATACTGAAAAATCACTCATTTGTACTACAAAACACAAATATTTCTAGTCCTAAACGGATGTGGCTGTCAAGAAATTCAGACAGGATACAACATTTGCCAATGGATTAATGGCAATTAAAAGCAATGTGTCAAAATACATACAAGTGCCACTTTAATGAAGTAATTCAAGGGCCAGGAGAACATGCTTCTAATTATTTGTGTAAGGATGATAATTGCATCAGAATAACTGCACCTCAGAATATGATGATTAAATATTCCTGTGCCTCTGCTTACTATCCACATTACGTTGTCCAATGGGTAGTGATAACACCAGCCTTACAGCTTAGAAAAATATACACCATCCATTTTTACTCCCTAAAAATGTGCCCAACAAAAATGAGAAACAATGAACAATTTGTTGCTTCAACCCACAAAACTCCACTGATATTTTTTCGAATTAGTGATCAGCAGAGCAGTGGCTTAGGAAGGAACTCTAATAATATTAATGCCTGATCTCAACAAGAATTCTCAGGGGAAGAACATTTTTTAATAATCTGAAAGTATCCCTAGTGGCAAAGCTAATTACTTTTTTACTCCCCGAAAAATAATTTGACTCCAAGTATGGAGCAAAATCTGATTAGAGACTTGCTTTTAACCCTGACATAGAAAGTGAAATGACAGGGAACATAATGTAGTCTATAGTTTTGCCCACCCTTCTCCACCGGAGACTAGACAGATTAAACAAGAGGTTTATTATGGATCCCTGTTTAAGAAAATCACATATACATGCCTTTTAAGTTAATGGCATCAAATCTGAAGAGATACAACAGATTGAGTCCCTTCTTCTGTAACTATGGATCCCTCTTCTGTAATTCTTTGTTATGAGTTAAACAAGATGCAGGGAGATGCTAGAGACGATACAAAGCACATGGTTATATTGAAAAGCCCTCTGCAGCTGAGCATAGAAAGAAAAAGAAGGTGCTGTGGTCTACACGGGTACTAGAATGTCCTATCCTTTAGCAAACAAGCAACACATTTCCTTCAGTGAACTGCCGAAATGTCTGGGTTGGTTTTTTAAATGTGCTGCTTTGTTCATCACCCGCAAGAAGTGAAGACCTGTGCTCTTCCACCCATACCCTTCCCCGGCCCCTGTGCTAGCCTCCAATGCTAGTTGATAGAGCACTGTAAAAAGTGAGGGATTGCAGCAGTAAACATTCACTGGGATATTTGCAGACCCACAATACAATGCAAGCAAGGCATATTTAATGCTCAACATATTATGTGCATTTTAAGAATGTCATGACTCTGCATGTATGCAATTCTTTTGCAGTGCATACAAGATTGTTTGCAACATACCCCACCCGTATATCTTTGTGTAGGATTGCACAGTGTGAATAGCAGCGAGTTACCATTTAATGTGTGACGGTCTATGCCCAAAGGAACTCTGAACACTTGGAAACAAAGCAGATTGTTTGAAAAGCATTCTCCTGTCTGAATATCCGGTGCTCTGATACTTTGGATGAGTAATCCCAGACATAGTCCATACCCATTATCCCTTGTAGACAAAGTAAATGATATTGCAATGTTGCTCTCCACTTATAGGGTAATGTTAGTAATGCTAAAGTTGGAGATACTGATCATCACATTTGTCTTCTCAAAATCTTTACAGGGCAAATTAATATTTGAGTTTTATAATGCGTTAACTTGCAAGGGGGCCGCTTCAAAGCACTTGCGTGACGTGTGTACTAAGAAGAGGAAGTATAGGATAAGGTTACACATCCAGGTAGCTGGCTTACTTACAGCCAGTATCTGATATTTTAGCTGGTAGTTCGATTGTATTGTGTGGGTGACGCTTTTGGTAAGGCACAATGAGTAACAGAAATTCTGGCACGTGAACATTATTCATATTACAACAAACATAAAACAAGTGGATGTAGGTATACGCCTGCTAACCTTTTGCAGAGCCAAGAGAGGAGGAGTCAAGGTTTCCCTGTACTATCTCAATGTGTTCTGGGGCAGAAGTTAGAATCATAAGGTCAAAGTGTGGAAGAATCAAGCTTAGGAGTCATGGGTGGGGAGGGAACATTATTTGGATAATGTATGCAGGCATATCTTGGTTAGATTCTTCTGTTTATGGAGCCAGTTTTCAATATTAGTTTTTTACCTCTTATGTGTGTATTTTGATGTTAGGGATTTTAGGTTTTTACGGTCACCCTTGTATAGTGTAATGCAAATTAGCAGAATATCAAGACTAGTTGCTTATTTTAAGAGAAAGCAAATTTAAATTAATTGCAGTGGCATGTGCCTTATTAATTTTTTTTAAATAGGGGAGAATTGTCTGTGTGCACTGCTAGAAATCTTCTGAGCGGCCAGAAGGAAGCTAGGCAAGCGCACATGCGCACAGCTTAGAGGGAACACTGCTAGTGATCCATTCTTCCGGTGACAAAGGCCGTTCTGGGAGGGGGGTAGGTGTAATGTATATGAAGGGGGTGGTTTTGTGACCTAAGGAAGGAAGACAATTGAAATTTGGGATGCTGTGAAGTAATGGAAGGAAGGTAGCCATGGTGAGTGTTGCTCTTCTTAAAGAGGCCATGGTAGCAAACTTGACCACTAGAGGTGCTACTGGCAGTTTTAGCCAAAGCTAGGCGTATTGTATGAAAATCCATTCCTTGTGACACACTTTCATTCCTGATATTGTCTTCTATTGTAACTCCGGTTATCCTATGCAACAACGTTTGACATCTTCACTTGGTCCCTAGCGCACCCCAGCTCCCCAATTTCACATGTGTCCTCTTTCCCCCTCCCCACCTCTAGCCTGATGCCATTTCATCCTTTTTCCTCCTCCAAATGGCTTTTTTTTACACTTTTCATTTTTGGCTAACCCTGGAATAATAACAGTTATCTCTCGCATGGAGCACAAAAGAAATGACGATTTTTTCATTTCTGAAAAGCCTCTGCTGCAAAGCACTATGGGAAAAATGTAGCTATAATTTTGGGAAAAGTGGGCTCCCCTTTCTCCATAAAATATTGTAACAACAACTGGACAGAATAACAGCAGACCCCTCCCAGAAACCGAGTCAATGCTTCGTGCACAGGTTGGTTTGTACATGGTCCAATTCAGTCCAGTGGGTTTTGCTGTGCGTTGAGCAGATGTTTTGATTTTTTTCCTCTATGGGAAAATGAATTGGAGTGAGCGTTTCTTTGCTTTCTTAATAACTTTTTTACTTTTTAACAAATATTTTCCAATATTTCCAGTCTGGAGGGTGTGAGGGGGGTTCAGGGAGATCAGTGGGGGGGGGGGGTGCCAGCAGGTTCATGATAAACTTTATTGTTGCAAAATATCAGCCAAATCCGTAATACAAGCCAAAAGTTATTAGCAATTCAATGTTCAGGTTTCCTATGAATCATGCTATATAAATAATACGAATAGTCCATTTGAGTCACACATTCCACAACGCCACCTAGTAGCCATCACTGTAAGTTCACCTCTAGTTCCAAGCCACATCAGCAATGCATCGTGGGTATGCGAATTAGCCCAAATTCAAACTTTTTTCTCCAGGAAATTGTTTTTGCCTTAGTGGTACTTTATACATAGTTTAATCAACCCAAGACAGACATTTTGCAAAGCTGTCAGAACAACTACATACCTGGCTTCACTCTTGTTAGGAATCATCAGTGGAGTATGGCCATGACATCCTTGTGGAGGAGCATTGAGCCATGTTTTCAAAACACCAAGACAGTTATGGTGGGTTTAAAAAGGTGTGGGGAGAACCCTATCACCTAAAACGTGAAAATAGAATAGTCCATTTGAGCCAAGTCACACATTCCACAACGCCACCTAGTAGCCATTGCTTGAAGTACACCTCCAGTTCCGAGCTACATAAGCAATCATTAGGGGTATGCAAATTAGCCTAAAAGCAAACCTTTCTCTCCAGGAAATTGTCTTTGTCTTAGAGAGCAGTGCTACTTTATACCAGTGTTCACATTGCTTCCCCGGCCTGCGAATGGCTGCCATGGAAAGGGAGAAGAGACTACTTGTAGTTCCATTCTCCCCAATCCGTGGTGGCCATCTTTTTTGTCGTTTTTTCTCGAGTTGAGAAATGGTAAACACACTGTTTCTCAACTCGAGAAACATAAACTATTAGTACCCCGGTATAATGTGCCGGGGTACTAATAACAATAGAGCCCTCGGAGGGGGGGAATTACTGGTCTGGTAATACCCCAGGGCTATCAGTAACTGGGCATTACCAAACTGGTAATGCCCCCCTCCTTGGGTTCTATTGCTTAAACGATGTGGATGCAGACTGAAGGACCATGAGCTGGAAATGTAATATTAATTGTAGATTCCTCCTTGTTTCAGATAATGAACAGTTTTTCAGGCATGGCTTCCAAGTAATTCCGTGCCAAGGCACCAGTGTTGGTCTATAGGGAATTCGTATGCATCTTTAATTGCAGGTTAATTGAATTCTTACATTATATATGGTAACAAATATCTTTCAGGGGGTTTCAGAAAAAAATACCACTCAGACTTTGCTGAAAGCCTGCTCAATGGGGAGGTGACTGTTGATTTCTGTGTGCTCCTTACATTTTCTTTACTTTGCCTTAATTTCCCAAATATTTAGGCTGTTTTTCTTGCAGTGTAGTGGTACTTTGCGCTACAGATATTCCACAGGAAATCCGCTAGTGGTGTCAAAGCCTTTCTCTCACGTTAATATACCGAAGCCTCCGCAGCGGAGGGGCTTTGGCTTTATCCCCTCTGTCGGAGCACATTCCTCTGCAATGTACACTGTGGGCCTGATTCACAGAAGCATTTTAGAATGGCGCAATCCCATTGGAAAACGCTCCATGAATCAGGTTCTGTGTGTGGAGGCCATGAGGCAGGGGCTTCAGCGGCCTCCTCTGGCCTGCAGGCCTTATGTTTGACATCTTACCATAGAGGTTGTACAACAAGATGGAACATGTATAGAGTTATCCAGTAGGAAGTTAAGCCTCTAATGAAGCTGCATTCGACGTGTCATAATTGTCTTCTCACTTTCACATAGAGGTGATGTTGGGTTAAAAGACTAAACAGGCACTATTTCTCTTTGCTTAGGACAAATTAGCTAGGATTAGAGCACTGTTTTTAATGCAAGGTTGGAATTTTAAGGGCAATACATCAGGGACATTTTAATAGGACAGGTGCCCCTTGGTTAAACCGAACTGTAGAGAAAATAAACACGAATTGTGGGAGGTGATAGGTGCAAAGGACACGGTTCTATAATATCTCAAGCAAGCACGACATAAAGCAGAGCCTGAATGGAAAACTGGATGGAGAGGAAAGAAAATGTTGGGATAATCGGATAGAGGTTATTGAGCACAGAACACAAATAATTTGGAAGAATGTTGCTAAAAGAAATCTCAACAGTTCTGTTGCTAAAGGTAAAACATGGTAATGTATTCTCGTTTACATCCATGCGCTCCAGAGGCAAATGGGACAACTGACAGACATACGTCTGCTAGCTATAGTCAATCATTTTATTTAAACCATGGTTATAGCGCTCAGGAGTCCTGGGTCAGCCTGCACTTTGCAAGTCTGAATCCCGCTGCAGGTCTAACTTCGTCTTTCATCCTTCTGAAATTGTTATATGAAATGGATATTTCTCCTTTGTGAAAAGTACAGTGAGCAAAAAGCGATGGCTGCGGACTCTCAAAGTGGGAACAAAAAACACAGAACAGGTTATCATGCCATGTTCTTTCTAGAGAGGGGCGCCTGCTACCTTTTTTGTATTTTTGCAAGGAACTTGGGGTTGGTCACCCTAAGTTACCTGGGAGAACCCAGACATGGATCCCTTGCTCACTGTGCTCAGATTGGCACAGCTCCACCTCACTGATGAGGCCCAACAAGGCTGAAACACGTGTCTGGGGTTGCTGTTGGTACTCTTGTTCAAAGGAGGTTTGCCTGGCATTTTGGTGCTGGACTGCCCTTGTGGGCGGGACAAAGACTGATATGCAAATGGATATTCCTCCTTTGTGAAAAGTTTAGTGAACTATAAGCGATGGCTGCAGACTCTCAAAGTGGGGAAAAAAACCCAGAACAGGTTATCATGCTATGTTCTTTCTAGAGAAGGGCGCCTGCTACCTTTTTTGTATTTAAGCAAATACTTAGCCGGTCAAATAGCACAGCAAGCTCAGAGCACACCTCTGATATTTGTGTGCAGCCTGCTTTGGCAGGTTTGAATCTGGGCAGAGACAACTCATCCTTCCAACATGGATAAATTGAGTACCACTCTGTGGGATAATAATGTTGTCTGCTATTTCAGCACTCTGAGACCTATGGGTGTGTAGCACTATATAGGAAATGCATTATTATCATTAAATTATGGTTGCAAGAGTTCTTTCTAATTGTAGCGGTTTGAACATTTTATCTTGAAGGGTGTCAATATTGAGTGAGGTCAACTTTATGATGACCTCTAATGCCCCGCCTCCTCGGTTATTTGCATCATTCACATTATAAATGGGATACATGAGAGTGAATAGAAGGTACATGGTCAGTCCCAGAAAACACAACAAGAGGTAGAGGGAGTGGGGAACCCACTATTAACCAACCCTCAAACAGGTCACAACTTTTAGAGCAAAACATAAGGGTTAAGTAGGCAACAATCTTTCAATTTGCATAGGTAGTTACGTGGATAAAACAAGGTCACTTAAGGAAACTGCCTCCTTTTGTATTAAATCATCAGGCAGTATAACATTTTAAGAAAAAATACTATTTCATTGATGTACACAAAAATTAATAAATGCGACCACAATAAATTACAAAATTGTAAAAAAAATGCCGGCTGATAATTGAGGTAGAAATTGTGATGGTAGAGAAGTGTGAAGAAATCGCACTAGAGTGGTACACTCCTGAATCTCTGCTGAACCATCTAACCAACAGTGCAAAGCTGAACAGACAGTAGTCTAGTGAGTATAGAGGGCTTAACAGCATGTAGTCCTCCAAAGTCTGTAGTGTCAAATGAAAGTGTCATATGCTGTGCAAATATGCAATTCTTAAAACAACAGACCAAAGTTTTACATACAACACTTCGCTCTCTCACGTCAAAACCACTACATACACATACTTTCAAAAATAACACATCCAACATGTTTCTTTCCAACAAAAAAATGTAAAAACAAGTGTAGGGAAATTCGTCAGGAAACTGTCTGGGGTAGTCAAGTCGATTAGCAAAAGACACCATAGAAAGAACAAAAACACTGTAAATATCTGTTTTACCATGAAATGGAACCCATTACATGGGTGTTGCAATTTCTACAGTTGCAAGTTTAACAAAAATGTCACAGACAACAAATACACACAACAGCACAATTGCAATGCTGATGGTGTTCACTTGCGGGCGCATCCACGGCGCAACACCTAGTAAATCCACATGTAACCATCTATGTGATGGCTTTGAGGAGTGGACTCTGTATTTGTTAATGATGCGGTTATTTTATGCTCTTATTTTTTTCTTTTCTTCTTTTTAGCGCTTGTGATTCCACATCAATCAGTACGAGGTCACAATTGGCCAATCCTTAATAATAGTCGCCAAATGTTCCACTGTAGGAATCTGGTTGTGCAATGTTATAGTCATCCGTACTATTCCAATGAAAAACAGAGTTCAGCCTTGGGGAATTATGGCTATTGTTCACTGCTGGTGTGGAGCGAGCTCCGGTAACACAGTGGGTTTACGAACATGAGGTAAGGCGGGTAAATTAAGTGCCAGACTGCATGCAACCGGGGCTCTGTGCAGGTCCGAACACCTAAAGCAGTGTTGCACAACATGCTGCCAGTGGGTCATGTACGGTCTCTCAGGACCTTATTCATGGCTCTCAAAGTCACCCGAGTTTGATGATAAAGTGTTCCCTGTCCTAATGTCAGTAAGCCAGTCATTAAATGTGTCATGTCAGGTGTGCAAAGCTACTGGGGTTCAGTTTTTGGCTTTGCATCTCCAAACGTGCAATTTTAATTCTATTTAAAAACATAATTTGAGTTTCATAATACAAATACAGTAATAAAAGGAGCACCTGTCAAACTATATTCGCATAATACTGTCTGATTATGAACATTGGCCTAAGTGCATTCACATTTGTACTGATTACCGTGTTTAAACAGACCTGAATAGAGTTCACTTCGCCACCATCTTAGAACCATCTGCCATTTTGATTCTAACTCCTGCTTTCTGTCCTAAAATGTTAAACTGTGTTTTTTGGCTGCAGCAGAGCAAAATGACCTTTGAACTATGTCAACATTGAGGCTGCTGAGAGCAGAATGTTTGTCTTGTGCTAAGAAACCTTGCAGCCAAATTGAACCTCAATTCGAGTGTTGTCTGCACCAATAGCTTCATCCTTATACAAACACTGGAACTCAATATTGGACAACTAAAACTATGTGCCTTTGCAGAAACCCATTGAATTCGTTTCTTGAAACTGGACTTAGTTTAAACTGGAAAACCAACATATTCAGACAGAACAAAGTTGTAACCATTGTATTTTGTAGACTGGAAAACATCTGAAGTATTTAAAGACAATATTGTTGTATTTGTCATGTCAACTGGGCATGTGTGAGGTTTTGCGCGGACCCTCAAACCGGCTGAAGCAATGATCACGCGGGAGCCGGGTCAGCGTATATCCTTTCTTTATTTTACCACGGCAGTAACTGCCGAACAACCCCTCAGCCCCCACCCTCGCCCAACGTCACTTCCCTTTACTGGGAAGTAGGACCGCAACGGCGGTCCGCCCACACAACGATGTGGACGGGCTGTATGCCCTTAGAAACAACCTGACATCTCCCTCCTTTTTAACAGGCAAGATACTTGCCGCTCCTCACTCCATCTCTTCTATGCGTCTGTGGGGTTTTATGCAGCTTCTCTGTGGTCTACCGAGGTTGTGCGGTGTCCACTCTGTTCATGTGGCATCAGATTGTTTTCACTTTCCGAGGCCTCATTATCTCCTTCGTAGGGGGCATCCCGACTTCTGTCATCATCACTGTCTCCTGCTCTGACCTCTGCGTTCTCAGTGTGATATATCCGGGGCTTGAAGTACGATACATTCCGAGTCACGGAGGATTGATCCGCTCTTCGGGCCATGATCATCGTCCCTCTTCTCTGTGTGACGGCCGGTGGTTCTTTTGCCAACGTGGCGTCCTCCTTCCTTTGTTTCGGTTGTTGTATCCACACTTGGTCCCCAGGTTCGATGTTTGACTCTTGTGCTTTCCTTTTATGATCCGCTGTCTCCTTCATCTTGGCCTTCGCTGTGTCATCTTTGTCTCTGGCCTTCTGTTCTAGTGGCGTTGCCTCTACCGAGTGGGTGTCTTCCGGCAGTCGCATTTGAATTGGTCTTCGGAACATCAGGTCGGTTGGGCATATACCCGTCGTGCTGTGAGGTGTGTGAGTCGATAGTCGATGAGGAACTGATATAGTGCTTGTTCGAAAGGCTTGTTGAGTATGGCCGCTATTTGTAATGTTCGTTTGATGTTGGCCATGAATCTCTCAACCATGCCATTCGCCTGTGGCCATCTGGGTGCTATTCTTCGGTGCTGGAACCCCATATATTTCGAAAAGTTCTCAAAGTCCCTACTCATGAATGGTGCTCCGTTGTCAGACTTTATAATCCGGGGTATTCCATATGTGGACAACATGCGGTCCAGTTCTGGGATGACGCTGGAGGCTGCGGTGCTGTCCTCTGTGAAGAGCAGTGTCCTGCTCTTCCTTAGTCTTCCCAAAGACCAGAACATCGTCTGAATAGTTCAGGCAGTTTGACACGTGCCTGATGACTCTGTGTATTTCTTCTTGAAAAATTTCAGCTGCAGACGATATCCGAAGCTGAGCCTCTTATATTGGAATAGGCCCAGGTGTGTGACGAATGTCGTGATGTACCTGGATTCGGGTGCAATCTCAATTTGATGATAGCCTTTTGTGAGGTCCAATTTGGAGAAAACTTGCGCGCCATGGAAGAGGTGGATCATGTCAGTGATCCGGGGCACCTGATGTCTCTCCCTTTCGATTGCCGCATTGGCTCTCCTCATGTCTACGCACAGGCGTATTGATCCGTCGGGTGACTTTTTGGGGACGGGGACAATAGGAGATACCCATGGGATGGGCCCCGAGACTGGTTCGATGACGTTGAGTTTGATGAGCTTGTCTAGTTCTTCCTCGACCTGGTGTTGTATGTTCACGGGTATCCCGCGATAGTGTTGAGCGACTGGTGGTATGTCCGGGTTTATGTGCAACTGTACCTTTCTGTGTTTCAGTTTTCCCAGTCCTTTGAATAGATTCGGAAACGTTTGTTCTATCGCATCAGGTCTGGTGAAGTATTTGTGGGCCATGAGTTGGTATAGTATGTGTACCAGACCCATCTCGATGGCCGTCTTAAAGCTGAGGATGCACCCGCTGTTGGCTTCTGTCTTCAGAATGTTTTGGGGAATCTTTGCAGCGTGTGATTTGTGCACGCACCATGCAGAGATGGTCCCTTTGCAAGGTAGTGGAGTGGTGGCTCCGTATGGGTATATGTCCACTGTTGCCCTCCGGATTTTTGGTGGGCTGATGAGTGAGTTGTATGCTTGTTCGCTTATGATGTTAACTGTCGCCCCTGTATCAATGAGGAATTCAAGCGGGGTGTTGTTGACTTGTAGTGTGAGTGTGGGACTGTGTTGGGTGGCCGTGGCGTTATTGAGCGCCCACACATATCCTTTTTTTCGTTGATCATCCCCTGATGACTGGGATTCGCTGCCTGACGGGGATCGCATTTCGATGTATCGGACAAATCTCTTCCTTTGAGACCGTCTGGAGCTGTCTGTTGGCTTCCTGTTTTCCCTTGCATACGAGCTCCTCACGGGTTCTGCCTCTCTCCGTGACCCCATTTGTTCTTCGTCTCCTCTCCCAGCAGGTGGGCTGAGTTGTGAGCTTCTCCTTCTTTCCTGTTGTCTCGGTCTGCTAGGCCCAGGTCCCGGCGCATTCTTGCAAACGGCTCTGTAGTGGTCCATTCCGCCGCAGGCGGCGCACTTCTGTCCAACTGCAGGGCAATCGCCCACGTGTGGATATTCGTACCCGCATCGGTAGCATGTGTCGTCTGTGTGTTTTCCGCCTTGTGAGGTGGCAGTTTGTTGATTGTGTCCGAGTTGGGTGTCGGGTGTTGAATGGTGACCTTGCCTAGACTGTCCAGCTGCGACTCGACTGCAGCTTCCATTCTGGCTAGAGCGAGGATTTCCTCGAGGGACCTTTGCTTTTGGAGCAATTGTTTCCTGAATGGTTGTGATATGCAACCGGCTATGACCTGGGATCTCAGTGCTTCCTCATTCGAGTATTTGTGGAATTCACAGTATTTCAGCTTGATGCATAGGCACATCACAAAATTGTCCAGTGACTCCCCTTTTTCCTGTCTAGTGGTATGGAATACATGGCGCTCATAGTCAATGTTTGTGTGGGGTGTGAAGTATTCCGATAGTTTCCCATGAAGTTCTCCGTAGATAACAGTGTCTACATTCATCAGTACGCCTGCTATGTCTCTGACAGCTGGGCCTGCTGTCATGAATAAGGTGTTTTTTAGCCTTGCGTCATCAGTTAGGCCAATTGCTCCCGCATAAAATTTGAAGTCCCTTAACCATATGACCCATCTGGGTCCCAGATTAGAGGTGTCTCTGACATCAAATGGACCAGGTATGGGCATGTTTTGAGGTGTGTTACCTGATCCTTGTGCCTGTTGAGGATCATCCGCTATAGCTCCAGATCTGCCTGATGAGGATGCTGCTGGGCTTGTTGGAGCCGACATGTCAGTGGTGGCTTGTCCACGTCAGCGTGGCGTGTGTGCTTTGGTCAGGGCCTGCCGTTGTGGCATTGCTGTGTTGCAGCGTTGCTGCACGTGCTGCTTCCACGTGGGGCACGTGCTTTGTTGGAGCCGCGAGTACTCTGCGGCTGATGTGGATGCGCCTCTTCGCGTGTAGGGTTGCCGTAGCAGGCTGTGGTGTGCCCCCCTGACCCCTTTGAGGTTAGTTTTCCAGTCTCCGTGTCCCTGTGTCGCCTACCGCGGCGTGTGGAGGGTGGAGAGGGAGGAGGGGGGTCGGGGTTGACACCCGCGCCGAATCGTGAGCCTGCTGGGCCTGCCTCGTGGGTTTCTGCACACACCCGACATGGTGTGAAGGGAGGGCCCGCATCCGCTATGCTCGTGGTGCTGGATGGGCCTTCCTGTCGTGGCGGGTCCGCTCTCAAAAGAGGAGCGTCGACGCACCACGCCGCTCGACTGCGGTCCTCTGCGTGCCTTCAGGAGTGGCGGTGCGCCGATGCGCTACGACCGCCTGACTGCGGGCCTCCCACTGGCACGGGCAGGAGTCGTACACCCCTCGTCGCCAATTGTGAGGTTTTGCGCGGACCCTCAAACCGGCCGAAGCAATCACGCGGGAGCCGGGTCAGCGTATAACCTTTCTTTATTTTACCACGGCAGTAACTGCCGAACAACCCCTCAGCCCCCACCCTCGCCCAACGTCACTTCCCTTTACTGGGAAGTAGGACCGCAACGGCGGTCCGCCCACACAACGATGTGGACGGGCTGTATGTCCTTAGAAACAACCTGACAGCATGAACCCTTGTAAGATATTAACTTGGAGAAGGGCTGGATGATGTGGCCAGGACTGTGTATAAATAATGCATGCTTCGTGATTTCCAGCTCTCTCTTCCCTCATGGCATCTGCTGGTACACACTGCAAGGCACTTGAGAGCCAAATAGCTATCTGTACTTTGATTAAAAAGTATACTTATAACTCTGAACTCGTGATTGGCGTATTTCATTTTGGTGGTACTAAGTCTCGATATTTCCTTTGGTCTTTCGGATGGTGCCCGAATAGGGACCTTCAAGATTGATGTCACCTCGCTGAACAAGGAGACGCGGCTATGGGACCAGGATCAGAGAGTGAAGGGGCCCTTTGTATGAGAAGCGACACCTCGACAGTACTGCACGATCCGAGCCCTGGACGGTGAGCAAGCGGTTCGAGATGACATCTTGACGAGGGTCCCCCTATCGAGGCAGGCTCTTTGCCAAAATCGCCAACCACAACGATCCTTGTTAATCCGATCGGACCTCCTTTGTTTTGAAATCTGATGAGTCGTGCCCCGATTCCTAAGAATCCTGATATTGGTTGCAGTTTCGCACTTGCAAGTACAAACAACGCCAGGTAACACCAGTGTTCTGAGATGCATGGGAAATTGTCATCCTGTTTCACTGTATTAATGCGCAGAGATAGACAATGTTTGGGACGGGCCAACCGGCGCCACCCATTGGGTCATTAGCTTGTTTAATGTACTGTAAGTACGGCCTAAATAGTTTCGTATTTAATGATATTTGGCACAGACAAACTAGACATGTTTCCGAACTTCTGTGGCCAGTTCATGGTAGTTTCGAAATTGCCTGTTTAGAGTATTTAGAATCTATATTGTTGAAGAAAAAGGCTAGGCCTGCAGCATTTGATGTAATTAAAGATTGGAGAAAGGAAGCTATGCAGCAACTCAAAAGTAAAGAAAAGCTTGCGCGTAGGCACATGACTAATGCTGAAAAAGCACTATTGTATGATCAGCAGAAACAGTCTGAATGTATTAGAAAAATGGAAAGGGCTTTTTCACTTAATGTACAGAAGATATATCCGTCTCAGGATTTTCGTACATTAGATGAACTAATTAACAAACTGTTGAATGAACGTAGAACTGTTGCAATTGCACCCCCTCCTTATGTGCCTACTCCCGATTGTGCGCCTCCTCCTGTTGTAGTTCCTCCTCCTCCTCCTGCTGTTGTCCCTCTTCCTGTTGTTGTTCCTCTCCCTGCTGTTGTTCCTCCTCCTGCACCTCCACCCTTACTGACAGTTGCCGTTCCCTTAATTTCATCCTCACCGCCAGCGGTAGTGTCTCCGCTACCTATTGAACACGATTTGTCTGAACTTTCTTTTCAAAGTGGTTCTGCTCCAATTGTGGTTGAAGGGGCGGGAGCTGATTCAAGAATAGTGACTTGTGGTACAATTTCTAAAGCTAGAAAAAGAGAATTGTATACATGGGCTAAAAAATATATAGAAGAGGGTGAAGAAACAGCAGTTTTAGTTGCAATTTCGGTCCAAGAAAGTATTCCCGAACAGACTATTTTGATAGAGGGGATGGGAACGCATTTGGCTGATATTTGGAGTGATTTGATGGAAATGAATGTCCCATAGGGGTTGAGGGATTTGAATGTCCTTGCCCGCTCAAGGGACAGTGCAGAGACAGTAGACAAGCATGTTGAGAAGGTATTTGAGTTTAAAAGGGAGCTAGATCGGTTACAGGAAGATTAATTATATGGTAATAGACTGGAAGCCTCATATGTGCAGGAACAATTTCTTCCTCCATTGAAACCAATGAGTGAAGAAATGCACATTTGCACAAGAGACGCTCTTAGATCGATTTCGGATGTTTCAATTTCTCCCATTGAAGTGCATGACACGTTTAGTCAGTATACTTCGGCAATGCAAAGAAAAGTGTTACAGGTGATGGTAGAGTATCTACAAGATGAGTTTATGAAGAGAAAGGTTTGTCATCCCGCAGATTTGATGGTCATTTATAAGAGAGCATTTTTGCCCGATACTGCTTTGACTACTTTGTCACTTAATTTAGCTTTGTTGCTTAATAAGCATTCAGAATTGGCTATTTTTCAATTCCAATGAGAGAGGTTCCTCCGACATTTGTTTCGAAAGTAGAAATTCCAGCAAATGCTGCAGCAGGCACACCAGCCACTACTATTGAAGCACATTATGTCTCATAGTTTGTCCATGTCCCATTTTCTAGACAGGTAGTGAATACCATTAGACAAACGATTCCAGATATTAGGAAGAATCCAACAGGATTTTATAAAGAAATTTAATTTGTCTTGCATTCATAAGTTTTCACGCTGAGTGATATAGATCTGCTGTTTCTCGTGATCCTTCCTGCTGATTTATGGAAGCAGATAAGAACTGTAGACGATCAGGCAGGGATGGGTGATACATGGGATAACTTGGTACGGATAGATGGAGAAAGGAATGCTGGTGAGAAACCGCCAGAAGTGATACTGATGTTGCCAGACAGAATAGCAGCTAAATTGAAAACTCTGGTTCCTGAGAAAATCATATGAGATAAACTTATGGCTTGCATACAATTGAAGTCAGAGGGGGCAACAGAATTTGAGCAAGTATTTTCAGACTTTAGTGGTCAAGATTTGAGACAAGTTTGTATGCTGATTACTGCCTGGAATTCAATCACAGATAATGACTTCTGAAAGCACTTCTCAGGCAAAATCACAATCAAAATCACAATCAAAAAGTATTACATATAGCTCAGTACTATGAAAATAGAGTTAATTCAGAGAAGTAAAGAGTGGAAAAGAAGAAGGGAGACTTGAAAACTAGAGTACTGTTGCAGCAGATTGCTAGAGGAGCCAGAGGTGGGAATACAAAGTTTAGCAGCCAATCTACACCACAGATTAATGTGCAACTGGGTCTTGTACACATGAACCAATGTGCCTATTGTAGACAGGAAGGTCATTGGCGAGCACAATGCCCGATCCTTCAGCAGAGATCGAATAGCACATATGGTGTCATGGGTAGACGATCCAGAGGCCGTCGTGGGATAGGGGGTCCTGGTAGAAGTCAGTTTGCTCAGAATCAACAGGCACCTTCACAGGATATTCAGCAATACAGTGTCAATAGTGGGAACATTTTCGATAATCCTTCCACTGTCTATTTTTCTGAGGATCTTGCATTTGATGATATACTGTTCCGCTTGGACAGCCCAAACCATAGTCTGGAACCAGTACCTATTTCCGTTGATCAGAAAGGGCCCTACGTTGAAATGAAGGTAGGGAATAGGGAGCATCTATTTTTGATAGATACAGGAGCACAGAAGTGTTCTATTGATCATTCACGGGTTCCAAATATTCCCCTGTCAGTGCAGAACAACATTTCTGTAGGGTTTTTTGGTACGCCAATGGTAATTCCGGTCCCTCAGCCGGTACCGATTTCACTGGGGCCATTTACTGATTCATGTCCATTTCTTTTGACAACAAATTGTGGTGAAAAGTTGTTGAGATAAAATTTGTTGAAAGAATTGAATGCTGTAATTTACTGTTCTCCGGATGGAGTGTATTTAGCGATTTCACCTCAACTAACTTCTGTTCCACAATTTTTGTCCCAATCTTTACCACCCGAATTGAATAAAGTTCCGACATGTCTATAAGCAGTTAATGACAATGACGTTGGTATTTTACAAATTGAACCAGTTAACATTTTATTGAAACCAGGTATTAAATTACTGCGTATTCCACAATATAAGATTTTGGTTGAAGGTGAGCAGGCTTTGAAGAGTATTATTTCTGATTTTGTACACATACGTGTGATTGAGGAAATTGCAGGGAGTGTTTGTAATAGTCCTATTCTACCTGTGTATAAGAAAGGGGATAATGTGATTCCTTTTCGCTTTATTATTGACTTACGCGCTATTAATAAGGTTGTTGCCCCACAGTTTCTGATTGTACCTGATGTTACTACAATATTGACCATGATTCCAGCCTCAGCTACTCATTTTAGTGTTGTGGATTTAAAGAATGCCTTTTTCAGTATTCCTGTACATGTTGACAGTAGATATTTGTTCGCGTTCACCCTAGGGGGGCACTCGTTTACATTTACTCGTGTGCCACAAGGGTACACTGAGAGTCCAAGCATTTATAGCAGAGCATTGAAGGAACAGCTTTATACACTTGAGTTACCGTCTACATATTGCAATAGCGTGCAAGTAGACGGTCTACTTGCACGTTGTTGCAGTATGTAGACGATTTTCTTCTAGCTGCAGATTCTGAAGTTGCTTGCAAGGAGGGCACGGTGTTGCTGCTTATTCATTTAGCCGAACATGGGCATAAGACTTCATTAAAAAAGTTTCAGTATTGTCAACAGGAGGTCGCCTATTTAGGCTACCTCCTGTCGAAGGAGGGAAGAAGACTGACACCTGAACGGATACAAAGCATCTCTAGCATGTCTTCCCCAAATACACAGAAAGAAGTCAGAGCTTTAATAGGCATGGCTTCATACGGTAGACAGTGGATCCCAAATGTTTCATTGATGATAAAACCTATGTTGGCATTGACAAAGAAGGGCATTTCTTTGCCTTTACCGTGGAACATGGATTGCCAGAATGCTTTTGATCTGCTCAAGGCTGCGTTGTGTTCAGCGCCAGTTTTGGGAACACCAAATTATGAAAAACAAATTCTGTTATATGTGCATGAATGTGATGGATGTACCTTGGCGGTTTTGACACAGGAACATGGGGGTAAAAATCGACCATGCATTTATTTTTCCTTCACGTTAGACCCTGTTGCATGCACTTTGCCGAGATGTTTGAGAGCTGTTGCTGCTGCCGCTGCATCTGTAAAACAAAGTGAGGGTATGGTTCTGGGTCACTCTTTAACCGTGATGGTACCTCACTTTGTAGACGTTCTATTAAACAGAACGCAGGCGCAACATCTCACATCAGGACAACTAACTAGGTACGAGCTGATTCTATTTGCACCGCATATCCAAATTGAGAGATGTAGCTCATTAAATCCGGCCAAACTATTGTCTCTTCCGCAAGAAATTGATTGCAGTGACAAAATGTCACATGACTGCCTCTATATCACAGAACAAGAGACTAAGGGCAGAATTGACCTAAGTGATACACCTTTCAAGTGATACACCTTTCAAGAATACACAAGGGGAGTTGTTTTGCGATGGCTCCTGCTTCAAACTTCCGGATGGTACATCCACTGCTGCTTACGCAATCACTACATAAAGCACTATAGTGGAGACCAAACAATTCCGCATAATTCTGCGCAGGCCACAGAGATTATTGCGTTGATTAGAGCTTGTGAACTTTCTGAAGGGCTTAGTGTGAACATATACATAGACAGTCCGTATGCCTTTGGGGTAGTTCACAACTTTGGTAGTCTATGGGCTGAGAGAGGGTTTTTGACCTCACATGGAACTAAGATACAGCATGGCACTCTAATAGTTTGGCTACTTTCAGCACTTGCACTTCCTACACAGTTAGCAATAATGAAGTGCAGAGCAAACCAGAAAGTAACAGACGATGTGGGAAAAGGAAACACTTTTGCGGACAGAACAGCCAAACAGACTGCCATTGATTTACATTCCAAAATGTATGTTAGAACCAACAAAAGGGGTCACTAACACTTGTGTGATAGATGAAGGAATTGGTTGCATAAAATAAATTCAGGCTACGCCACTCCAGAAAAAATTAAACAGTGGGCTGAGAGTCCAGCAAGTTTAGATGATGAGGGTTGCTGGGTAGATAATGAAAAACAAAAATGGATGCTACTCAACGCCTATGTTACTGCTATGGTGACAATGGCTCATGGTCCAACACACATATGTGCCAAAAAGATTTGCAAATTGTTAGATTCTGTATGGTATAATACCAATATTCAAAATAACTGCTGAGCGTCTTGTCCAAAGTTGCATGGTATGCTTACAGCATAATATTGGCAAAGGTACATCGACACCAAAGGGTAGTTTTGGTCCCCCCTCCATGCCGTTTGAGGTCATACCTTTTGATTTTATTGAAATGGAGCGTTGCCAAAATTACAAATATGTTTTGGTAGTCATCTGCGCTTTTAGTAAATGGGTTGAAGCTTTTCCTCTAAGAGATGCCATTGCAATGTCAACGGCGAAAGTCATGCTTAAGGAATATTTTCCTAGGTTTGGCTTGCTGAGAGTCATATGGCCTGATAATGGTCCACATTTTATCGCTGCTGTCATCCTGCAAGTATGCGCGAGATTACAGATCGATAAACGGTTCCATTCAGCCAGGTATGCTCAGAGTGCCAGACTTATAGAGTGCCATAACAGCATATTAAAGAACAAGATTGCTAAGGTTTGCGCTCATAGCAACTTGAAATGGCCTGATGCCTTACCAATAGCCTTATTATCAATTTGGACGACTGCACAATCAAAGACAGGGCTCTCTCCTTATGAAATTGTCATGGGGAGACCAGCCAACATATGGAAGATGCCAAAACCCATGTTATTGAAGGATGATGAGCATGTACTTCTTTCTGAATATTGTGACCAGTTAACTCAAAACTTGTATTTGATTCAAGAAGCCCTCCCAGTAAAATACGAGGGTCTGGGTCATTGACTTCAACCTGCCTTTGAAAGAGTCTCCTGTCTTGCACCTCGCTGGAGAGGACCACATCAAGTCCTCTTGGCCACACAGACTGCTTACCGAGTCACTGACTAGAAGAACTGGATCCACGCGATGCACGGAAGAGGATTCCTTTTCCTCTGGCCTACGACAAAGGCAAGGAGAAGGGAATTGGTGATGTTGATGCTCACAACGAGCCTGCTCTAATCGACAGCAAGGGTGGCCCAGAAATCCTTCCTGAGCCCGTGTGGCCTAGGGAGACTGCTGCTTTGTCTACGAAAAACCCTCCTAAGGCCGTGGGGCCTGGGGAGATTGTTGCTTCTTCTTCGAATTCTTCTTCACCATCAAGCAATCTTGCTTCTCCTTCCTCATTGTCTTCATTGCCTTCAGGAAACTATGACACTCTGTTCGCAGATCACACCGTACCTGGAGTCTTAAGGTACGATCTGCGACCACGAAACGGAAGCAGCATCGGCTGTGCCTACAAGAGACCATTGTTGAGCCAGTCCCTTGTCACTCTTCTGCTGAAAATAAATAAGAGGTAAGAACCGGCAAAGTCACCTTCAATCAACATAGGTCACGTGGTCAGGAGCCACCGACGAATGAACTAAAAAAGCCTAACGGAGAGCTTCTTAATGGACCCAAATTGAATGTTGGGCACTTCTCTGATGATGAATTTGCCCATCAAGGGCTATGGTCCCCAAGGACCAAATGTTTACTGGTCGCAATAGCAGTTTGTTTAGTCATTGTATTTTCATTTGGGTTTTGGTATCTAGAAAGTGTGCATCCGCTTCATAATTTATTACCGACTGCAAGTATCCCTACTCTGCCTACGCCATATGTGCATCTGCACACTCTTCCTCTGCGAGACCTCCAACACAGAGGAGGTTATCATAATAACACTCTTTCAATGATTATGAACGCTACCCATGCGATTCTAAACAAAACAAATTGCTGGGTGTGTTCGCATTTGCCACAACATGGGGAAAAGGGACTAGGCTGGTATATTCATCCTCTCCCTTTAACTACTGTTTGCTATTCCTCACTCAGGGCGCTATTCTTTGGCCATTGCAATGACAGTATTTCTGGGAACTTTGATGGGACTAATCTAAATGAATTTGAGAAACGAGTCTTAACACATTTAGGATGTTCCCTCTTTGCAAATAGGAGCAAACTCAATGTTGCTTCTATTAGGCCTACTGAGATATTTTCTAGACCTTTTCAATCATTAATCATCTTCATGATGGCCCCCGTAGGTAATAGGGATGCCATGCCTCCTTCTTATACTATCAACCATAGTCCAGAAACGTTTTCATTCTGCATACAGCGAGAGGGTTCCTGACCATTGGGTACATTTGAGGGATGAATGAATATTGCAGTGTTAACTAGTGAGGATAGACCTCCGTATTTAGGAGATCCTGTTTACTTTGTTTGCAGCAATGAGGCCTATCCATGGTTACCCAGAGATTGGCAGGGTACTTGTTACTTGGGGATATTGTTGCCAGGAGTATATATTGCCACCACCACTGAAGTTTCTAGAGCTCGTCCAAGGCGGGATGAGAATGGTGATACTCCTTCACAAGTCTTGGGTGATGTTGCAAAATCCTTCGTGCCATTCTGGGGACAGATAATGAATTACGAGGATATCAGAAGATTAGCAAGGGTATTAGAGAAAACCATCAATAGGACCACTGATATTTTGTACAACATGACGGTAGAGCAAAAGGCAATTAGATTAGTAGCCCTCCAAAATAGAATCGTGTTAGACATCCTTTTAGCTGAGTATGCAAAATTGTGAGATCTGCATGTTGTATTTTTGTTCCCGATTCCTCCCTCACCATATTTAAGGCAATTCAGAATTTGCATACCTTAAGCACTGAAGTACATGTCCCAAAGGGAAATTGGAATCTAAGTACATGGTTCTGTGATTTGTTGCGATCTTGGGGTTGGAACATTTTCACAATCTTAATGGTGGTCTTTGATATTTTTCTGTTCTGATGTTATTGTATACAATGTCTGCCTGTCATATTTTCCATGATAGGAGGATGTTGTGCACAAGTAATAGCTACACTAGGTCCTAAGATACAAATGCCTGAAAAAGTGACCAATGCCTTAGTAATGCAGGAAATTGCTATCAAAGAGTTTATGGCGATTGATGTCTTAGAAACCTGCGACTCAGGGTACTATAATAGCGATACATGGTCTTTGTACAGTCAAAATGTTTGAGTAATGCTCTTGGCTTAGGCCAAAAGGAGGGTTTGTCAAACTATATTTGCATAATACTGTCTGATTATGAACATTGGCTAAGCGCATTTGCTTTTGTACTGATAACTGTGTTTAAACAGACCTGAATAGAGTTGACTTTGCCGCCATCTTAGAACCATCCGCCATTTTGATTCTAACTCCTGCTTTCTGTCCTAAAATGTTAAACTGTGTTTTTGGCTGCAGCAGAGGAAAATTAACTTTGAACTATGTCAACATTGAGGCTGCTGCGAGCAGAATGTTTGTCTTGTGCTAAGAAACCTTGAAGCCAAATTGAACCTCAATTCAAGTGTTGTCTGCACCAATAGCTTCATCCTTATACAAACACTGGAACTGAATGTTGGACAACTAAAACTATGTGCCTTTGCAGAAACCCATTGGGCCTCATTACGGGTTTGGAGGCAGCCATGGAGCTTTTAGCTCCATGGCTGCCTTAAACCGGACTCCTTTTCCGGGTTCCTGCAATGGGGACTTACCGGGTCATTCTGACATAGGAGGACCCACTAAGTCCTCCTTGCAGGAACCATTCCCCATTCCCATTTATAAGTGTCCCGTTGTTACCTCCTTCTTCCCCTCGCGGGACCCGGAAACCATGCCTGGTTTTACCAGGCGTCCGATCCGGGTCCCGCGATAGGAACCCGGTAATCAGCCCTGACGGAATGAAGGGGTGGTCCCGTACTGGCCCCCTTCATTCCATGAGCGCAACCCTCCTAATGAGGCCCATTGAATTTGTTTCTTGAAACTGAACTTACTTTAAGCTGGAGAACCAACAACACCAGACAGAACAAAGTTGTAACCATTGTATTTTGTAGGCTGGAAAACATCTGAAGTATTTAAAGACGATATTATTGTATTTGTCATGTGAATTTGAAATGAACCCTTGTAAGATATTAACTTGGAGAAGGAGTGGATGATGTGGCCGGGACTCTGTATAAATAATGCATGCTTCATGATGTCCAGCTCTCTCTTCCCTCATGGTGTCTGCTGGTACACACTGCGAGGCGCTTGAGAGCCAGATAGCTATCTGTACTTTGATTAAAAAGTATACTTATAACTCTGAACTCATGATTGGCGTATTTCATTTTGGTGGTACTAAGCCTCAATATTTCCTTTGGTCTTTCAAACCTTAAAACCCAAGTTTTTTTATTTTTTAACTGAAATGTACGTGGATGCCCCTGCATACCCACTCACTGCCATGAATAACCCGGCCCACTGCATGGGACTTGTGTGGCATATCGGCCCTTCAACAAAACGAGTTGTGCATCCCTAACTTATAGCATGTCCTCGTAGGTTTGTCATAGTTTTAGATGACGCATATCACTCCATTGCAGGGGTGGAGCCGGGATTTCCTGACAGGGCAGGCCCCCACAGTATAAAAGAGGGCTTAAAGCAGAGGCTTGAGCAGCAAGAGAAGATCTATGCCATCAAGCGTCTATTTTTAGAATGCTCCTGTGGATCAGCCCAATTTTTTTACTGTTAGAGGCTATTGTTTATTTGAACAAAATAGCTAAAAGACACAATTCACCCACTGCCCACCTTCCACTGACTCAGAACTCAAAGTGAGGTGAGCCCAGAAATACCTTTGGGTTTTACTACTAATCCTTCAAGACACACAAAAAAGAAACTGTGTGATGAGGACACCTGCTTGCAGCCATTGCTTGATTAAGGGCATGCAGCTTGTGTATGACAAGCAGACATGATGGAAATAAACGAAGCAGCTCGAATAAGAAAGGGGGTTTAATTTGTGATTCAGTGTGTTGTCTTGAAAGATTAGATTGTTAACAAGAGCATGGGGTCCTTGAGTACCAATTTGCCCACTACAATTCAAATGACTCTAACAGTCACTCTTACTAGGCTGAATTGGCAGAGACAGAGAGGTACATATCAATGAATCAAAGTCAGTACCAGTAGATTTACATTCTGCATAATACATTTTAAAACCAAACTAAGGGCCTCATTACACGGTAGGTGGTAACCATGGTGCTATTAGCTCCATGGTTGCCGCCGGTATTTTACCATGTCCGCCTTGGTGGATGGCGGAATTACCGCCCTACTCCAAGGTGTGAGGGGACGGTAATTCCCCATTCACCAAGGCGCTTCCCCATTCCCATTTTTGCCCCCATAGGGCATAATGGGAATGGGGAAGGAGCTTATTACGGTACTGCAAATTTCAGTACCGTAATTAGCACCGAGGTCCCTTTGCGGCACCCTACTTTAACGGCTGGTAAAACCAGCCGTTAAGGTCGGATCCCGCAAAGGGAACTCGTAGTAAGGCGGTAAGGGTTTACCAGTACCGGTGCCCTTACTGGTACCGGTAAACCCTTACCGCCTAACGTGTAATGAGGCCCTAAATGTTATAGTTTATCGACTGCATATGATGAACGAGATGGCCCTGACAGAATTCCAACATTTCCTTTGTGCCACAGAAATGTCAAATATATGCAAAGTAGCTGCAGAATATCAACATTCTAAAAGCCTGCTAAAGCTGGTAATGCAGAAAAAAACGATACATTTTTCTCACTTGACATCACCATTTTATACACACTCTTGTTCCTTAAAAGTATGCAGAATCTGACCTATCGGACGTTTAATTCGATTAGTTCCGGGTGTTGTAGTACATTCCTTTTTGCGAACATAAAAGCCTGAACAGCTTATTACTTCAAACCTGACATGGCACACATCGAGCAGCCTGTAAAATACCCATTGGCTGTACTATCCGATGTATGCAGCCAAGCCCATGCCCATGTGTGATAGTTAATGCTTCTCCAGAACATATGAATATGGAACTACGCCTGAGCCAATTCAGTTGTATAATTCATGTGGTTCGGCTGTAACGGCCACAAACAACTAACACTATCACCCTCTGTGTCTGCAAAGGTAATAGCTTATGTGAGACTTTGTTGACTTTTGTGTGCCTACCACTCGTATTTACTACCTAAATGTAACTAATAATGTAATTAAAGTGTTTCAAGTATCTAGAATTTCATCAACAATTGTTTTAGTATAATATTGAGTAAAGCATTTCTTTGTAATTTGTTGTCTTCAAAAACCGTGAATTAGACACATTTGAAAATACATTGCTTGCCTTGTGTAAATAAAATTATAAGCTCACTATTGTTTTAAAACAATTGTTGATGAAACTCTCAACACTCAAAATACTTTTATTACAGCATTAATTACTTCTCATGCAGTAACTTTGAGAGCAGGCACACAAATGTCTACAAAGTCTCACATAGGCCATGTGAGATGGTTACCTGCTTGTAGACCTTTTTTTGACACATGCGTATCATTTCTATTATAAATGGAGTGCATAATATTTGTAAATCCACAAATAAAGGTGTTAAAAGTCCTTTCAACAAATGCCCATTTAAAGCCTCACACTCAAATCCAAGTTTGGGGTATTCACAGTTATTACTAAACTTTATTTGCATTTTTTAGCAGCAGGATCTTTATTTATTTTATTTTTATTTATTTGTTTATATATGGCACCGGAAACACAACAGGCATCTGGGCACCAACAAAAACACAGCGGAATAACACAAAAAGAAAAACAGGACTAGCAAAAGGGGTGAATGTAGTCTTAGTGAAAAACCATAGTTTTCATTTGTCGGCGATATTGTGCTAAATTCCTACACCAGCCTAAGTTTGAGAGGAAGAGAGTTCTAGATTTTAGCAGCTGTAACAGGAAAAGATCGTCCTGAGCTATTAACAAGCTTGAATTTTGGGATTTCCACCAGTGCTAATGTTGATGATAGAAGTTTTCTTAAGGGCTCATAAGAAGACACTACGTAAACTGGCACCGAGCCATGTAATGATTTGTGGACCAGTGTTGCTGCCTTGAATCTAGGTGAGCCGAAATTGGAAGCCAATGTAGATCTTGCCGGTAAACAGTGATATGGTCTCTCCGGGACTTCCTTTTATGATCTGTACAGCATCATTTTGTATCACCTGGAAATCATGTATATTTTTCTTCGAGGCACCAACCAAACGAGCGTTTCCATAGTCCAATCTGGGCAAAATGGATGCCCTTGCAGCTGAGGTGCAGTTAGATTCAGATAGGAACGGTCTACGTTTCGTCAGTAGTCTCAAATAATAGGAAGAAAAGTTAACAGTTTGGTTAGTGTGGATTTCATAACTCAGAAAAAAATCCCAAAGTTTTAACCTTTTTGGAAACTTCAATGCTACAATCGTGAATGTCATACAAGCAGTATCTGTGGTACAAGTTTAGATCTAATACCTGCCAAGCCAAACATCATGAGCTCGATCTTGTTCCCATTGAGACACATCCAGTTTGCATTCATCCAAGTTTCTATGTGACTGTAAATAGTTTGCAGATTGATGGCATCAGAGACATAGTCCTCTGTGAGATCATGTACTAGCTGAGTATCATCAGCATAATTAGTGAAGAACTCTCCGAACTCATCTAGCAAATCACATAGAGGCCTAAGATAAAGATTGAAGAGCAAAGGGGACATGCAGGCTCCCCGTGGAACCCTACGGTTAATAGGAACTGGCGGCGAGGTAAAACCTCCCCAGCAGAAAGACTGTACCCAAGTGATGGCATCTGGGTTACAGAGTCCTATGTCTCTCAAAGTTAGGAGAAGTCGATCATGATCTAAATGATCAAATGCTGAGGATAAATCCAACCGCACAAGCATTTCAGTTTTGCCTTTGTATGCAATGTTCAGTATGTGGACCTCGAGGTCCAAGAGGGCCGTTTCAGTACTGTAACAGGGGCGCAAGCCACATTTTCTTCGATGCAAAACTATACGTTTCTATAATTGACTGGAGGTGGATGTTAGTGCTTTTATACCTGACCTTTTACAGGAAATTACAATTTGTTATGAGCCTTATATTATGTGGGTCTTCTGGGTCTAGACATGGTTTCCTAGTGAGAGGTGTACTAGTCACCTTTTTTATAGAGTCCGGAACATGATTGTTAGAAAAACATGAATTAACCAACCTTACAAATAAAGGGGCAAAGATTTATTCACGCTCAAGAATAAAGTTAGATGAGATTATATTTTCTAGGCATTGCGAAGGGCGGAGCGTAGTCAAAGTATTTATCATGTCACAGGTGGTAATGGGGGAAAGGGCAAATGCAGCACATTCCTCTTTATGCGCAGTATCAGAGATAGGAGGTATAATAGCTCTTTTTCCAAATCATGTCTAATCTTGGAGCGGGCCTTATCTATCTTTCTCTCAGAAGCCTGCTGCATATTGAAACAATCTTGGTTGGTTGGAGAATGAGGCGTGGATGAGCATCCTGATTTCTCTAAGGCTTTGATGATTTCAAATAATTTCCTTGGATTATTGTTGGTCTCCTCCATCTGTCTATTATTAAAGTTATTTTTGGCATCACAGATAGCAGTTTTATATGTTTTGGCTTAACCTTTCCAGTTGGATTTGTTTATTTCTGTCGGATTTTTAAGCCATTTTCTCCAGGCCTTTCTTTTCTCCTTCATTAGTTTCAATTCTTGTGTTTACCATTTTTAATGGGTAGTGTTGTTTCTGACTAATTTATTTTTGATTGGAGCTACTTTGTTTAACAAACAACATATGGTGTGGTTAAAAACATCCACAAGGATTGTTGGAGAATCTGAATCTGTAGTTGAGACCATGATACGATTAAAACATTCTTTCAGGTCACAAGTCGTCCTTTTTTTGAGGTTCCTATTTTTAATTAGCTTGGCTGGATTCTTTCCTTTTAAAGGGGGATAATGTAGTAGAATTTGAAAAACTATGAAGTATTGGTCTGACCAAACACAAGGTCTACGCAGAGGCTTCCACTGCTCTGCTTTATACCACGGGACGCCCTGTGTGAAAGAGCTCTTAGTTTGGATGTGCAGTTCCTGTGAACACCTGAAAATTGCTGCATGAATACTAACACCATGCAGTCAGAGAAAGGACATACTGTCCAAAAAGATGTGTGCTTAATCTTGTGCCGTGGCTCCATTTGCATCCGGAAACGGTATAGAAACAGCGGTGAATATTGGGCCTCGTTACAAGTTCGCCTGTGCAGCAAATCTTTGCTGATAGTTTCCGTTACACTTTTTTTTGGGCGGTAATGGAATTACTGCCAATTTTACCACACTGCCAATGTATGGTATTACAGGTGAAGTGGAAGCATCACCTCGCGCATAATGGAGGTGAATCTGTCACATTGCCTCTAAAAACTGGTGGATTTACTGAAGCAGAATTTCCGCTTGTGGTAAATTCACAAATATCCTCATGGTGTTGTATGGACTGCAAAAATGGGGATCAACACTGCCTTACCACCACTCGTAATGCAATGGAATATCCACCGTGCTGTGGAAAAGCCACAGAATTAGAGTGAAACTCATGATGAAGACTGTACTTTTTGCTTTTCACTGTGAGACTGTGTCTGACACTTAGAAGATTCCTCTAACTCATGAGCAGCAGGTGCTGCCGTGTTCACATTTATCGCCTCCCCTAATGGTTTGTGGCATGTTGAGACCTGGGAGAGTTGAGGACAGGTCTCGGCTCTCGGGTTACATCCTGCCTACATTGCCATACATGTCTGGTGGTCCTCTTTGTCTCTAGCTTTACAGTGTGGAGTTCTTCCCATATACTTGATTCTTGGTCAAGTTGGTCTGTTCTGATTGGCTCATGGTGTGTTCTCGCTTCTCCTCCTGCTGGTTTACGTTGATTCTGAAAGTTTTCTGATATGAGTTCTCCCCGCTCCTCTTAATTAAATAATCCTTATGCTGGCACTCATTGATCGTCATCATTAACCTACTTCCTTTGACAGAGTGCCACTCTTGCACTGTTCCATATCCATGGTCTCGATGTCATTGCCTCTCACCTTCGTGACTTAGAAAGTGGCACTGTGTTTGGGGGCATCCTTATTTTCACACAGTCTCACATCTCAAGTTAGTGTTGGGTAGTGGATTCTTATTTCAACTGCTCTGCATTTTGGCTACTGTCTCGTGCATCTGATCTATATCAACCTCCCGTGTTGAGCAGATCAACATCACCATCCGTGGTGGTGATAGATGGGTGGGTGCATTGCGTTTTCTCATCATTTGAAATGGTAACCCGTGTGGCTACATTGGGTGTCACCCTGCGAGCCACCACTTCTCGGTGCACCCCAGTGGCACATTCCAGTCTGCCTGCAAGGGTGACATCAAGTGCAGCTGAAATGGTTGTATTGTCAGCCGAACCTCTCCATTGCCCTGCGGGTGATAGAGAGCTGCCTTCCTATGTGTAATGTCATTCTGCAATAACATTGTGTTGTTTGCTAATGATGTAAATGGATTTCCAGTATCCATTACTATCATTGATGGACATCCTACACATTTGGAACAGTTCTGTGAAGGGCTGGTGTTTTTCAGTGTGATGTCACTCAACAACATTATCTCCACCACTGCAATGCTTAGCTGATTATCTTTGCTGCATATCCTTCTTCAGGCCGCGTATGCTCTATGGGGCCAATGAAGAGTTTGCCCACTGGCTCCACACTTCCTGTGGCCATTACACCAAGTGTAGTGATTCGAGTCTCCTGCTCAGTCTTCAGCAACTGTCTCTGCAGATAAGCTGCGCCCCTTCCTTTCACTTAATAACGTTACCTATTTGCTACTGCTATATGTTTCTCTTACTGAGAGATATGTCTGCATGTACATCGTGAGCTAGATTGACGAGCCTCTCTCTCACACTGCAGCCGGGGTGCAAACTAGTGCATCCTTTTCTTCCATTAGATACTGTACCTCTGCTGGGTCACACCTGGATTCCAATTGATTGTTTACTGCCCCGAAGCAGGCCTGGCCACGAGTCCATATAGGCTGAAACTAAAGTTGATGACATTTATTTTAAGCAAACTTACCCTTGCAGGTGTCTCTTGACACCATGAACTTGTAGAAACTTCTGTACCATAATATGAGAAGACCACTTTAATCATAATACTAGGTTTCTTGTGTTTCGTACTTACGCTGATTAGGCTCGGCTAAATGTATGATTGCGTTTGTTTATGTTTATACATGTATGATTTGTGTACTGTTTGATAGGTTCATTTTCCTCTTTGATATGTTCAGGTAGGGATCGGGTGGCTGACATGTAAATGGACCTACTTTGTATTGAGGTTTCTTATCATAGATACTGTACTTCTAGGTGTAATACATCTTATATTTCTATTGATCAATACTCAATGTTACTGCTCAATTTTTTTGTTTGAACTTCTTTCACGTTTTTTCAAGGAACCTCACTTGAGTGTTTCATCCCTAATTGCCTTCACCTGGCCGGCCTTTTCTTATGTGTCGCATCTACTCTTGCGGTTTCTTCCCACTTCTCAAGGGTGGATGCAAGCCGGCATCTCAAGACAACTCATGCTCCATGCAGGACTCTGCTGCTTGATCCTTGACGGGGAACCTTAAGAGGCGGTCTGCATGGCGATTTTGCCATCCTGGGATGCACTCACCTTTGAAGCTAGTCTGGACAGCTCGGGTCTGGTTACCTGCATTTCTGGGACCCAATATCTTCACTAAAGATGCATGGTCCGTCCAGATTTTGAATTTCCTCCTTCACAGTTGGGTTGTTTCATTGTGAAACAACCCAAGTGTGCACAGCATCTCCCTTCCTATAATGGACTCATGTTGCTCTGTTTCAGTTAAGCTTTTAGACACAAATGCCACCCTTTGCTCGTCCTATTTTGTTGCATCAGCACTTCCCCTAAAACAGACGCACTCAGATCACATGAAATCATGTTGTCTTTGATGTTATCAAATGGTCTTAGACTGGGAGCCTTTGCAATTTCTTCTTTTATTTGTTCAAATGCCACCTGATACCTTCCAGACCAAGTGAATGTGTCCCTTTTCTATCTATTTTAAGTGTCTCATGCATTCGGTTCATCTCTCTGTTGCCTTTTCACAACAGTCCATCAAGCACCTCCTTGAATAGCAGTGTAATGTCCGCAAACATTGAGTTGAGAGAGGGAGTGAGAAGGAGTAGGAGGCTGCAGATGCAAGACCCCTTGGCTCAGCAAACTGCAAAGCTGGTCCGTGCAGGACCCTGGGCTGGGTGCCCATTGCAGCCCAGGCAGGAATGGGGCCTGCTGCTAAGTCAGCCCTCCCGGGGATCAGGCTGGGCAGGTCCAGAACCAAGCACTCTGGGCCGCGTGTGGGCAGCCTGGGGAGAATATCAGGGCTGCACATTGAGAATGAAAGAGTGGTGTCACAGTCCACCACGCCTGGTGTTAGGTGAGTAGAGCGGTGAAAACACCAAAGTCCCGGGCCACCGAGGACGAGGTGGCCCAGGTGACAGGAGCTCTGGTGCTTCCTCAACCAATGCTGGAGCACAGGAGTGTCAGGTGCGGAGGAGGGAGGGGACAGGGCCTGCCCATAACAACAATAAGTGGGATGGGGAATACTGCAATGGATTCACTTAGGTATGATATATATTAGGATCTAGTATGCAAGACAGCTGCACATCTGTGGAAGCTGAGATTAGCCCCTGAATCTCTGAGAATAGAACGAGTGAAAGGAGCACATCCTACTGTGTGAGCTTGTCCAAAATGAATATATCTACTAGCATATGATGCTTATACAAATTCAAACACTGCCAGCCCTTCTAGGACCACAATCCAGAGAGTGAGAACACTAAGAGGACATGATGCTGATATCAAATCTCTGGACACACTACACAGGACGGATAGTGCCATATTGTCATTGAGAGAGAAAGATTACAGGAAGCAGCTAATGAAATTGCACCAATGGTATAACCACAGTAAAGTGTGACCTTCGAAGCATAGATGTGCTACACCTTGAAAACGACCTAGGGTCGAAACACGTGTCGGCAAAGGCAAACAAGAATATTCTATTTGAATATTCAAACATTCAATAAAATATAATTTGTCTAAGCATCATATGCTAGTAGGTATATTAATTTTGGACAAGCGCACACAGTAGGATGTGCTCCTTTCACCTGGCCATAACGGAACACACCAGAGCATGGCGGTGGCAGTGGCATCCCCCAGTCAATGGAATGCCACCTGAGGAAAATCCCGGTGCCACAGGGTGCAGTGGTGAGTGAGGTGGCCCCCCAGGACAAGGGACCATCACGGAAGAGGACAGGGCTTTGCTATGTGGCGCGGCAGTGAATGCGGTGGTCTCCTCTGGCACGTGGCCACCCCAGAAATAGACAGGCTTCCTCCTGGTACATCGGCGATGAGCAGGGAACCCCCTGGGGTATGGATCCATGGAGCAGTGATTGCGGCAGCCACCTCAGGGCATGGGGCTGCCATTGAACAGCTGATTATGTGCGGTCCGGCAGCAGTCATCATTGTGCCCCATGTGTTGTTGGGGCACCGCTATGAATAAGGAGCAGTGCCTAGGTGGCAGGCTAGCCCCTGAGGGGTAGCAAGAAGGAACAGCTCTTAACCCCATAACACCACCAAGCAGGACACCGTAAATGGAACTGAGAATGATGTGACCGACTGTAGCAGTGACACCCATGATAAAAATGAATATATTTTGAAATGTATATAATTGTGATTATTTATGTGTATATGTTTCTTTACATATTTATAGTTGTATTTATTTAGGAATGTATTTATATTTATTTATGTAGATGGGGGTTTATTTAGGAGTATAGAAAAGTAATGCCCTGGTGAGAAGCAGGGAGAGGAAGTGGCAACCTGCCAAAGGCCACCTATTGGCGGGGACCACCCACTGGGGCCATATGCTGGGCTCTCCTCCACAGTAGGCATTGTCAGGTAGGGCAAGGGGGATATGATTCATCAGTTACACCCTAAATGATCCCTCCATGACCACATCCAGGCAGGGGAAAGGACTGCCGGTACCCGCACAAGCTGTGTAGAAGTGTAGTTACTTCAGCGCTTTGACTGTTGCCACCATTTATTACCACACATAATGATAAATATTCATAGTAAAAGAAAAATACTACAGTGGCAAGACTAATAGTTAGGCCTGGCGCCCCTTTCAGAGTGCAGCTCAAGGCACTGGCCAAGTTCTCCTGGTCCCTGCACAGGCACTGAATCCAACATGACCAGTTTTCCTCCCAGCCCCTCACCTGCTAGCCACCACTTTTAGAAGTGAGTCCACACTCACATGTACAACACTAAGATGGGGAATCTGTTTCACCTTGGGGGATGGCATGTAAGTCATGAAGAAGCGGAACCAGCAACTGGCACCATGTCTTCTTCTTCGCTGACGTTCCAGGTCCCATTGACATGTTTTGGTTCTATGTCATTTTCCTGTTTCCTGAAGGTTGCATATCAAAAAGACTGATTTTTTTGGATCGATTTCGCGCGGACATCAGAAAATGTGAAAGGGACATCACTGCTGTTTTTTTTATTTGGGGAGGTTTCACCCCCCCCCCCCAGCCAACCCTTTGCTCCCTGCCGCCCCCTAGCCCCTACTCCGAATACGCACACGTTTTGTCACGCGTGCACACAGACACACACACACTCACACACACTACACACAAATAGACACTTGCCTCTGACTCCCACAGCTCGTCCTCTTGGTTTTAGTGTGCAGGTCAACCCCTGCACGCACTTGTGTGCGGCGCAGGGGCTGGCAGTTCGATTTAGAAAGACTGCTCGGTGCAGTTAGAGAGCAGTCTTTGTAAATCAATCTTTTTCGGTTTCATTTTGGAAAAAAAGGTCTTTTGGGCCTAATACTGAGCAAGTAAGATGTCAGGACGTGCCTGTAGGGTGACATAACTTTGGCGAGAATTATTTTGAAGCTGCATCCAGATCAACAAGAAATGCAAATAGACGACGAGAAGCTGCACTTATGTTAGGCCGCTGTAAAGTAGCACAAGTTATGTTTTACGTGAAACATGTCTGTTGGGTGTGATCTCCATGTGAGGGAAGCTTTTGCTTGACCTTTCATGCTGTTTGTTTACTCTGCATGTGAGAACGGCTTGCATTATCCCTGCCCACCTGTATATATATTGTGCATATGAGCGACCCGGGTGCCACATTTTTCCTGTTCTGTGCACCCTTTACATTGGGAAGAAAGCATGCCAATGCTTTGGCCGTGCTGTGCATGTATTGTGTATCAAGGGGAGCTTGATCTTGCTCTGCTCGTGATGTGCATGTAATTATGCATTAGAGTGAACCTTGTGCGGGCCCTTTCAGTGTTGTGCATATATTGTGCACTAATTCATCACTACCACTGCCTCTGCTGCTCGTGTTAACCTCCTCAACATTCAGAAAATTCATCTTTTTCTTACTAACCACTCTATAAAACTCTAATCTGCACTCTTGTGCTCAGCAAACTGGGCTACTGCTTAAGCCTGCTCCTTAGCCTTCCTCTCTACTCCTTCCTCCTTTGAGACACAGTTCTCAACTTTACTACCTACACTCTTTACAACCTACGCAAATCGTCTCCCACTTCCACCAACTGACAACATGCTGGTTGGCTCTCCATGCACAATCGCTCTTTATAAGTTCCGTCTAGCCTACAAAGCTATCAATGGTCTTGCTCTTCCCTACTGATTGTATCTCAGTTTACTCACCATCTTGTTCGTTCTGATCCTCCTCTGCACCCCATCTGACCATCCCATACTCTCCCTGTGGCTCCTCTCGTGTCCCCTCTTTCTCCTTACTTGCCCTGCTCCACTGGAACCCACTGCCAATAACAATCAAAGCCAGCCCAATTGTGGATCTCGTCAAAGCTCGGCTTAAACTTCATGTACTTGCTAAAGAGGGAGGTTCCTATTGCCCTCTGCCCCGTCCTCCCTACCTGACCCCACCACTACCTCCAGTGATGCATAATGATATAATTGTGTATCTTTAATCAGTACTGCTCTTTAGTTTGAAGCACTTGCCCCCAAAGGTTAATGTTACCTTTGCAAGTCATCTGTTTTCTTATATACATTTTGCTTTCTTTGGTCCCTGGTATATGTCCCATTTTTACACCCTTGTAAACTGGCTCTCTCCTTGTTCTTATCTTTATGCTGTTGTGCAGGCACCTTATGAGGGAATACTTCTTCCAGCTGTACTGTAAATGTCTTATTGTTAATCATTTCCGATAGAAATTGACACGTTTTCTTCACATCAATATGAATGCAAATGTATAGTTTGAATATAGATAAGGTTTGCGCTGACATTGTCAGTGCTGTATATTTTCTCTATGTGAGACCGATTTGCACGCGCCCTGCGCATACTCTACCTGTGGATATAGTCAGTATGTGTTGAAAAGTTACAAAAGACCTGCCTGTGCTGTGAATGTTTTCCACATGTGAAGGCAGTGACACAGCAGGTTCAGTATGTACATTCTGTATATGAAGCAGGTTTGCACAAGCCTTGCTTTGGTTGTGCCCCTTACAATGAATGGTTTTGAGTGTTGCACTCTCCTTTTGTGTGTTGTAAATATATTATGTGTATGTGAGGGGAGGAAGGATAGCTCAGGGGCAACGCGTTTTTTCTTGGCAGCAAGACAACGCAGTGCAACATAGGTTCGGATCCTGTGCTTAGACCCCATTCGTTGTTATTAAGCGTGTTATATATGAACAATTATAATGATACATTCATTTTGTAGTATATTATGTATGGGGGTGAAGTGTGAACATCCTCTTCTGTACCAGTTTTTTAAGAGAAGATTTGACTTCTCGTGTGTTGCTTTAACTGGTCTATGCACGAGGAAAACATGCTCTGCTCCTGTCCTTGATGAACCTGCTTAGTCTGTGAGGGACATCGGCATAGCCTCTACCCATTCTGTGCCTTGCATGTTCCGTGACCATATTGTACGTGCTCCAAAGGTTAGGGAAGTTTACATTGCTCATGCTGTGGCTGTTCTGTGTAAATTAAGCTTTCTCCACCACTGCCTGTGCTGTACCTTTTCTGTATGTAAGCAAACCTTGCACTACCCCTGATCCTTCTGTGCCTGGTCTATGTGTGATGGAAGCTTGCATTGCCCTTTCTGTCCTTTTCTCTATATGAGGGAAACTTCATCTACCGCTGCAGAAGCTGTACCTATTCTGTAATTGAGGCAAGCTTGCCATGTCCCTACTGTTTGTGTTCTACATTTAAGTGTACTTTCCACTGACCCTGCTGAAGATGCTATCTCGGAGAGATGCTTGAAAAAACCTGCATTGGCGCATCCTATTCTTCATCTGTTCTGTTAGTGAGCGAAGCTTGCATTACCCAGGAGCGTAGCACAACATGTGTCCCCCCCTGGAAGCCATTCTGAAGACCTCCCTGTGAGGAATTTAACCATCCGCACGGTGGGTGTGCAGTCACTTGGGCGTTTTGAAATGTTTAATTAAATGGAATGATGGCAGACCAACCTGAAGAAAGTGTGTGGGGCCACACACATTTTCCTGTGCTCACAGCATGACAAACATATAGACCTGTGTACTCTGGGTAGACGCAGCTTTCAGGCACGGTCCCCCCTGTTTTATTTAGCTGGGATATGACAGCCAGGAATACACAATGCATCTCCAGAAGGGGGAGGACCAACTCATCCCCTTCCCATGGCCAGCCTGATTAACTAATCCGCCCTGCACTTTTGTTGGGCCCTGCAGCTGGTGGCAGCAATTCGCATACCAATTAGAGGGTAATTCGAAACAGCCCTAATGGGGCCTGGCTGCAGAGGTTAACAAAGGAGAGAGGAAACCCCAATAACGTTTATATGTAACTGTGCCAATCTGAAGCCAGCTCCCGCCCTTAATATCTATGACAACGAGCTATCATATCTGGGACTGCGTGTTACAGTAGTTGATAAGGTACAAGAAAGTGGTTTGCAGGAGCCAGAGAGTATGGTCTTGACACAGCTTCAAGGGAGACCTGCCACTTTAATCAGGAACCACAGAGAGATCGATTAACCAGTGAGACACTTTGATCCACAACACGCAGGGCCGGTGCATCGTTCACTTACATCCAGGGCTGCTGCATTATCCACGTACACGCAGGACCGGTGTACGTGGCCATGTGTGTAAGTGAATAATGCAGCATCCCTGGATGTAAGTGAATGATGCACCGGCCCTGTGTATTAGTGAATAATGCAGCAGCCCTGGATGTAGGTGAATGATGCACCGGCCCTGTGTGTAAGTGAATAATGCAGCAGGCCTGGGTGTAAGTGAATGATGCACCGGCCCTGTGTGTAAGTGAATAATGCAGCAACCCTGGATGTAAGTGAATGATGCACCGGCCCTGTGTGTAAGTGAATAATGCAGCAGCCCTGGATGTAAGTGAATGTGGCACTGGCCATGTGTGTAAGTGAATAATGCAGCATCCTTGGATGTAAGTGAATGATGCGCCGGCCCTGTGTATTAGTGAATAATGCAGCATCCCTGGATGTAAGTGAACGATGCGCCTGCCCTGTGTGTAAGTGAATAATGCAGCAGCCCTGAATGTAAGCGAACGATGCGCCGGCCCCGTGTGTAAGTGAATAATGCAGCAGCCCTGGATGTAAGCGAACGCTGCACCGGCCCCGTGTGTAAGTGAATAATGCAGCAGCCCTGGATGTAAGCGAACGATGCGCCGGCCCCGTGTGTAAGTGAATAATGGAGCAGCCCTGGATGTAAGTGAACGATGCGCCGGCCCCGTGTGTAAGTGAATAATGCAGCAGCCCTGGATGTAAGTGAACGATGCGCCAGCCCCATGTGTAAGTGAATAAAGCAGCAGCCCTGGATGTAAGTGAACGCTGCACCGGCCCTGTGTGTAAGTGAATAATGCAGCAGCCCTGGATGTAAGTGAACGCTGCACCGGCCCTGTGTGCAAGTGAATAATGCAGCAGCCCTGGATGTAAGTGAATGCTGCACCGGCCATGTGTGTAAGTGAATAATGCAGCATCCTTGGATGTAAATGAATGATGCACCGGCCCTGTGTGTAGGTGAACAATGCAGCATCTCTGGATGTAAGTGAATGCTGCACCGGCCATGTGTGTAAGTGAATAATGCAACAGTCCTGATGTAAGTGAATGCTGCACCGGCCATGTGTGTAAGTGAATACTGCAGTAGCCCTGGCTGTAAGTGAACGCTGCACCGGCCCTGCGTGTACGTGGATAATGCAGCAGCCCTGGATGTAAGTGAACGATGCACCGGCCCTGTGTGTAAGTAAATAATGCAGCAGTCCTGGATGTAAGTGAATGATGCGCCGGCCCCGTGTGTAAGTGAATAATGCAGCAGCCCTGGATGTAAGTGAATGATGCACCGGCCCTGTGTGTAAGTGAATAATGCAGCAACCCTGGATGTAAGTGAATGATGCACCGGCCCTGTGTGTAGGTGAATAATGCAGCATCCCTGGATGTAAGTGAATGCTGCACCAGCCATGTGTGTAAGTGAATAATGCAGCAGCCCTGGATGTAAGTGAATGCTGCACCGGCCATGTGTGTAAGTGAATAATGCAGTAGCCCTGGATGTAAGTGAATGCTAAACCGGCCCTGCGTGTACGTGGATAATGCAGCAGCCCTGGATGTAAGTGAACAATGCACCGGCCCTGTGTGTAAGTGAATAATGCAGCAGCCCTGGATGTAAGTGAATGCTGCACCGGCCATGTGTGTAAGTGAATAATGCAGTGCCCTGGATGTAAGTGAACGCTGCAACGGCCCTGCGTGTACGTGGATAATGCAGCAGCCCTGGATGTAAGTGAACGACGCACCGGCCCTGCGTGCAGGTGAATAATGCAGCAGCCCTGGATGTAAGTGAATGCTGCACCAGCCCTGTGTGTAAGTGAATAATGCAGCAGCCCTGGATGTAAGTGAATGCTGCACCGGCCATGTGTGTAAGTGAATAATGCAGCATCCTTGGATGTAAGTGAATGATGCACCGGCCCTGTGTATTAGTGAATAATGCAGCAGCCCTGGATGTAAGTGAATGATGCACCAGCCATCTGTGTGTAAGTGAATAATGCAGCAGCCCTGGATGTAAGTGAATGCTGCACCGGCCCTGTGTATTAGTGAATATTGCAGCAGCCCTGTATGTAAGTGAATGATGCACCGGCCCTGTGTGTAAGTGAATAATGCAGCAGCCCTGGATGTAAGTGAATGCTGCACCAGCCCTGTGTGTAAGTGAATAATGCAGCAGCCCTGGATATAAGTGAATGGTGCACCGGCCCTGTGTGTAAGTGAATAATGCAGCAGCCTTGGATGTAAGTGAACGATGCACCTGCCCTGTATGTAAGTGAATAATGCAGCAGCCCTGGATGTAAGCGAACGATGCGCCGACCCCGTGTGTAAGTGAAAAATGCAGCAGCCCTGGATGTAAGCGAATGCTGCACCGGGCCCGTGTGTAAGTGAATAATGCAGCAGCCCTGGATGTAAGTGAATGCTGCACCGGCCATGTGTGTAAGTGAATAATGCAGCATCCTTGGATGTAAGTGAATGATGCGCCGGCCCCGTGTGTAAGTGAATAATGCAGCAGCCCTGGATGTAAGCGAACGCTGCGCCGGCCCCGTGTGTAAGTGAATAATGCAGCAGCCCTGGATGTAAGTGAATGCTGCACCGGCCATGTGTGTAAGTGAATAATGCAGCATCCTTGGATGTAAGTGAATGATGCGCCGGCCCCGTGTGTAAGTGAATAATGCAGCAGCCCTGGATGTAAGCGAATGCTGCACCGGGCCCGTGTGTAAGTGAATAATGCAGCAGCCCTGGATGTAAGTGAATGCTGCACCGGCCATGTGTGTAAGTGAATAATGCAGCATCCTTGGATGTAAGTGAATGATGCACCGGCCCTGTGTATTAGTGAATAATGCAGCAGCCCTGGATGTAAGCGAACGATGCGCCGGCCCTGTGTGTAAGTGAATAATGCAGCAGCCCTGGATGTAAGCGAACGCTGCACCGGCCCCGTGTGTAAGTGAATAATGCAGCAGCCCTCGATGTAAGTGAACGATGCGCCAGCCCCGTGTGTAAGTGAATAATGCAGCAGCCCTGGATGTAAGTGAATGCTGCACCGGCCATGTGTGTAAGTGAATAATGCAGCATCCTTGGATGTAAGTGAATGATGCACCGGCCCCGTGTGTAAGTGAATAATGCAGCAGCCCTGGATGTAAGCGAACGCTGCGCCGGCCCCGTGTGTAAGTGAATAATACAGCAGCCCTGGATGTAAGTGAACGATGCGCCGGCCCTGTGTGTAAGTGAATAATGCAGCAGCCCTGGATGTAAGTGAACGATGCGCCGGCCCCGTGTGTAAGTGAATAATGCAGCAGCCCTGGATGTAAGTGAACGATGCGCCGGCCCCGTGTGTAAGTGAATAATGCAGCAGCCCTGGATGTAAGTGAACGCTGCACCGGCCCTGTGTGTAAGTGAATAATGCAACAGCCCCGGATGTAAGTGAATGCTGCACCGGCCCTGTGTGTAAGTGAATAATGCAGCAGCCCTGGATGTAAGTGAATGCTGCACCGGCCATGTGTGTAAGTGAATAATGCAGCATCCTTGGATGTAAATGAATGATGCACCGGCCCTGTGTGTAGGTGCATAATGCAGCAGTCCTGGATGTAAGTGAATGCTGCACCGGGCATGTGTGTAAGTGAATACTGCAGCAGCCCTGGATGTAAGTGAATGCTGCACCGGCCCTGCGTGTACGTGGATAATGCAGCAGCCCTGGATGTAAGTGAACGATGCACCGGCCCTGTGTGTAAGTGAATAATGCAGCAGTCCTGGATGTAAGTGAATGCTGCACCGGGCATGTGTGTAAGTGAATACTGCAGCAGCCCTGGATGTAAGTGAATGCTGCACCGGCCCTGCGTGTACGTGGATAATGCAGCAGCCCTGGATGTAAGTGAACGATGCACCGGCCCTGTGTGTAAGTGAATAATGCAGCAGTCCTGGATGTAAGTGAATGATGCGCCGGCCCCGTGTGTAAGTGAATAATGCAGCAGCCCTGGATGTAAGTGAATGATGCACCGGCCCCGTGTGTAAGTGAATAATGCAGCAACCCTGGATGTAAGTGAATGATGCACCGGCCCTGTGTGTAGGTGAATAATGCAGCATCCCTGGATGTAAGTGAATGCTGCACCGGCCATGTGTGTAAGTGAATAATGCAGCAGCCCTGGATGTAAGTGAATGCTGCACCGGCCCTGTGTGTAAATGAATAATGCAGTAGCCCTGGATGTAAGTGAACGCTAAACCGGCCCTGCGTGTACGTGGATAATGCAGCAGCCCTGGGTGTAAGTGAACAATGGACCGGCCCTGTGTGTAAGTGAATAATGCAGCAGCCCTGGATGTAAGTGAATGCTGCACCGGCCATGTGTGTAAGTGAATAATGCATTGCCCTGGATGTAAGTGAACGCTGCAACGGCCCTGCATGTACGTGGATAATGCAGCAGCCCTGGATGTAAGTGAATGCTGCACCGGCCCTGTGTGTAAGTGAATAATGCAGCAGCCCTGGATGTAAGTGAATGCTGCACCGGCCATGTGTTTAAGTGAATAATGCAGCATCCTTGGATTTAAGTGAATGATGCACCGGCCCTGTTTATTAGTGAATAATGCAGCAGCCCTGGATGTAAGTGAATGATGCACCAGCCATCTGTGTGTAAGTGAATAATGCAGCAGCCCTGGATGTAAGTGAATGCTGCACCGGCTCTGTGTATTAGTGAATATTGCAGCAGCCCTGGATGTAAGTGAATGATGCACCGGCCCTGTGTGTAAGTGAATAATGCAGCAGCCCTGGATGTAAGCGAACAATGCGCCGACCCCGTGTGTAAGTGAATAATGCAGCAGCCCTGGATGTAAGCGAATGCTGCACCGGCCCCGTGTGTAAGTGAATAATGCAGCAACCCTGGATGTAAGTGAATGATGCACCGGCCCTGTGTGTAGGTGAATAATGCAGCATCCCTGGATGTAAGTGAATGCTGCACCGGCCATGTGTGTAAGTGAATAATGCAGCAGCCCTGGATGTAAGTGAATGCTGCACCGTCCATGTGTGTAAGTGAATAATGCAGTAGCCCTGTATGTAAGTGAACGCTAAACCGGCCCTGCGTGTAAGTGAATAATGCAGCAGCCCTGGATGTAAGTGAATGCTGCACCGGCCATGTGTGTAAGTGAATAATGCAGCATCCTTGGATGTAAGTGAATGATGAACCGGCCCTGTGTGTAGGTGAATAATGCAGCATCCCTGGATGTAAGTGAATGCTGCACCGGCCATGTGTGTAAGTGAATAATGCATCAGCCCTGGATGTAAGTGAACGTTGCACCGGCCCTGTGTGTACGTGGATAATGCAGCAGCCCAGGATGTAAGTGAACGATGCACCGGCCCTGTGCGTAAGTGAATAATGCAGCAGCCCTGGATGTAAGTGAACGATGCGCCGGCCCTGTGTGTAAGTAAATAATGCAGCAGCCCTGGATGTAAGTGAACGATGCACCGGCCCTGTGTGTAAGTAAATAATGCAGCAGTCCTGGATGTAAGTGAATGATGCGCCGGCCCCGTGTGTAAGTGAATAATGCAGCAGCCCTGGATGTAAGTGAATGATGCACTGGCCCTGTGTGTAAGTGAATAATGCAGCAACCCTGGATGTAAGTGAATGATGCACCGGCCCTGTGTGTAGGTGAATAATGCAGCATCCCTGGATGTAAGTGAATGCTGCACCGGCAATGTGTGTAAGTGAATAATGCAGCAGCCCTGGATGTAAGTGAATGCTGCACCGGCCATGTGTGTAAGTGAATAATGCAGTAGCCCTGGATGTAACTGAACGCTAAACCGGCCCTGCGTGTACGTGGATAATGCAGCAGCCCTGGATGTAAGTGAACAATGCACCGGCCCTGTGTGTAAGTGAATAATGCAGCAGCCCTGGATGTAAGTGAATGCTGCACCGGCCATGTGTGTAAGTGAATAATGCAGTGCCCTGGATGTAAGTGAACGCTGCAACGGCCCTGCGTGTACGTGGATAATGCAGCAGCCCTGGATGTAAGTGAGCGATGCACCGGCCCTGCGTGCAGGTGAATAATGCAGCAGCCCTGCATGTAAGTGAATGCTGCACCAGCCCTGTGTGTAAGTGAATAATGCAGCAGCCCTGGATGTAAGTGAATGCTGCACCGGCCATGTGTGTAAGTGAATAATGCAGCATCCTTGGATGTAAGTGAATGATGCACCGGCCCTGTGTATTAGTGAATAATGCAGCAGCCCTGGATGTAAGTGAATGATGCACCAGCCATCTGTGTGTAAGTGAATAATGCAGCAGCCCTGGATGTAAGTGAATGCTGCACCGGCCCTGTGTATTAGTGAATATTGCAGCAGCCCTGGATGTAAGTGAATGATGCACCGGCCCTGTGTGTAAGTGAATAATGCAGCAGCCCTGGATGTAAGTGAATGCTGCACCAGCCCTGTGTGTAAGTGAATAATGCAGCAGCCCTGGATATAAGTGAATGGTGCACCGGCCCTGTGTGTAAGTGAATAATGCAGCAGCCTTGGATGTAAGTGAACGATGCACCTGCCCTGTATGTAAGTGAATAATGCAGCAGCCCTGGATGTAAGCGAACGATGCGCCGACCCCGTGTGTAAGTGAATAATGCAGCAGCCCTGGATGTAAGCGAATGCTGCACCGGGCCCGGGTATAAGTGAATAATGCAGCAGCCCTGGATGTAAGTGAATGCTGCACCGGCCATGTGTGTAAGTGAATAATGCAGCATCCTTGGATGTAAGTGAATGATGCGCCGGCCCCGTGTGTAAGTGAATAATGCAGCAGCCCTGGATGTAAGCGAACGCTGCGCCGGCCCCGTGTGTAAGTGAATAATGCAGCAGCCCTGGATGTAAGTGAATGCTGCACTGGCCATGTGTGTAAGTGAATAATGCAGCATCCTTGGATGTAAGTGAATGATGCGCCGGCCCTGTGTGTAAGTGAATAATGCAGCAGCCCTGGATGTAAGCGAATGCTGCACCGGGCCCGTGTGTAAGTGAATAATGCAGCAGCCCTGGATGTAAGTGAATACTGCACCGGCCATGTGTGTAAGTGAATAATGCAGCATCCTTGGATGTAAGTGAATGATGCACCGGCCCTGTGTATTAGTGAATAATGCAGCAGCCCTGGATGTAAGCGAACAATGCGCCGGCCCTGTGTGTAAGTGAATAATGCACCAGCCCTGGATGTAAGCGAACGCTGCACCGGCCCCGTGTGTAAGTGAATAATGCAGCAGCCCTGGATGTAAGTGAACGATGCGCCGGCCCCGTGTGTAAGTGAATAATGCAGCAGCCCTGGATGTAAGTGAATGCTGCACCGGCCATGTCTGTAAGTGAATAATGCAGCATCCTTGGATGTAAGTGAATGATGCGCCGGCCCCGTGTGTAAGTGAATAATGCAGCAGCCCTGGATGTAAGCGAACGCTGCGCCGGCCCCGTGTGTAAGTGAATAATGCAGCAGCCCTGGATGTAAGTGAACGATGCGCCGGCCCTGTGTGTAAGTGAATAATGCAGCAACCCTGGATGTAAGTGAACGATGCGCCGGCCCCGTGTGTAAGTGAATAATGCAGCAGCCCTGGATGTAAGTGAACGATGCGCCGGCCCCGTGTGTAAGTGAATAATGCAGCAGCCCTGGATGTAAGTGAATGCTGCACCGGCCCTGTGTGTAAGTGAATAATGCAGCAGCCCTGGATGTAAGTGAATGCTGCACCGGCCATGTGTGTAAGTGAATAATGCAGCATCCTTGGATGTAAATGAATGATGCACCGGCCCTGTGTGTAGGTGAATAATGCAGCATCTCTGGATGTAAGTGAATGCTGCACCGGCCATGTGTGTAAGTGAATAATGCAGCAGTCCTGGATGTAAGTGAATGCTGCACCGGGCATGTGTGTAAGTGAATACAGCAGCCCTGGATGTAAGTGAACGCTGCACCGGCCCTGCGTGTACGTGGATAATGCAGCAGCCCTGGATGTAAGTGAACGATGCACCGGCCCTGTGTGTAAGTGAATAATGCAGCAGTCCTGGATGTAAGTGAATGATGCGCCGGCCCCGTGTGTAAGTGAATAATGCAGCAGCCCTGGATGTAAGTGAATGATGCACCGGCCCTGTGTGTAAGTGAATAATGCAGCAACCCTGGATGTATGTGAATGATGCACCGGCCCTGTGTGTAGGTGAATAATGCAGCATCCCTGGATGTAAGTGAATGCTGCACCGGCCATGTGTGTAAGTGAATAATGCAGCAGCCCTGGATGTAAGTGAATGCTGCACCGGCCATGTGTGTAAGTGAATACAGCAGCCCTGGATGTAAGTGAACGCTGCACCGGCCCTGCGTGTACGTGGATAATGCAGCAGCCCTGGATGTAAGTGAACGATGCACCGGCCCTGTGTGTAAGTGAATAATGCAGCAGTCCTGGATGTAAGTGAATGATGCGCCGGCCCCGTGTGTAAGTGAATAATGCAGCAGCCCTGGATGTAAGTGAATGATGCACCGGCCCTGTGTGTAAGTGAATAATGCAGCAGCCCTGGATGTAAGTGAATGCTGCACCGGCCATGTGTGTAAGTGAATAATGCATTGCCCTGGATGTAAGTGAATGCTGCACCGGCCATGTGTGTAAGTGAATAATGCAGCATCCTTGGATGTAAGTGAATGATGCGCCGGCCCCGTGTGTAAGTGAATAATGCAGCAGCCCTGGATGTAAGCGAACGCTGCGCCGGCCCCGTGTGTAAGTGAATAATGCAGCAGCCCTGGATGTAAGTGAATGCTGCACCGGCCATGTGTGTAAGTGAATAATGCAGCATCCTTGGATGTAAGTGAATGATGCGCCGGCCCTGTGTGTAAGTGAATAATGCAGCAGCCCTGGATGTAAGCGAATGCTGCACCGGGCCCGTGTGTAAGTGAATAATGCAGCAGCCCTGGATGTAAGTGAATGCTGCACCGGCCATGTGTGTAAGTGAATAATGCAGCGTCCTTGGATGTAAGTGAATGATGCACCGGCCCTGTGTATTAGTGAATAATGCAGCAGCCCTGGATGTAAGCGAACGATGCGCCGGCCCTGTGTGTAAGTGAATAATGCACCAGCCCTGGATGTAAGCGAACGCTGCACCGGCCCCGTGTGTAAGTGAATAATGCAGCAGCCCTGGATGTAAGTGAACGATGCGCCGGCCCCGTGTGTAAGTGAATAATGCAGCAGCCCTGGATGTAAGTGAACGATGCGCCGGCCCCGTGTGTAAGTGAATAATGCAGCAGCCCTGGATGTAAGTGAATGCTGCGCCGGCCATGTGTGTAAGTGAATAATGCAGCATCCTTGGATGTAAGTGAATGATGCGCCGGCCCGTGTGTAAGTGAATAATGCAGCAGCCCTGGATGTAAGCGAACGCTGCGCCGGCCCCGTGTGTAAGTGAATAATGCAGCAGCCCTGGATGTAAGTGAACGATGCGCCGGCCCTGTGTGTAAGTGAATAATGCAGCAGCCCTGGATGTAAGTGAACGATGCGCCGGCCCCGTGTGTAAGTGAATAATGCAGCAGCCCTGGATGTAAGTGAACGATGCGCCGGCCCCGTGTGTAAGTGAATAATGCAGCAGCCCTGGATGTAAGTGAATGCTGCACCGGCCCTGTGTGTAAGTGAATAATGCAACAGCCCTGGATGTAAGTGAATGCTGCACCGGCCCTGTGTGTAAGTGAATAATGCAGCAGCCCTGGATGTAAGTGAATGCTGCACCGGCCATGTGTGTAAGTGAATAATGCAGCATCCTTGGATGTAAATGAATGATGCACCGGCCCTGTGTGTAGGTGAATAATGCAGCATCTCTGGATGTAAGTGAATGCTGCACCGGCCATGTGTGTAAGTGAATAATGCAGCAGTCCTGGATGTAAGTGAATGCTGCACCGGGCATGTGTGTAAGTGAATACAGCAGCCCTGGATGTAAGTGAACGCTGCACCGGCCCTGCGTGTACGTGGATAATGCAGCAGCCCTGGATGTAAGTGAACGATGCACCGGCCCTGTGTGTAAGTGAATAATGCAGCAGTCCTGGATGTAAGTGAATGATGCGCCGGCCCCGTGTGTAAGTGAATAATGCAGCAGCCCTGGATGTAAGTGAATGATGCACCGGCCCTGTGTGTAAGTGAATAATGCAGCAACCCTGGATGTATGTGAATGATGCACCGGCCCTGTGTGTAGGTGAATAAATCCCTGGATGTAAGTGAATGCTGCACCGGCCATGTGTGTAAGTGAATAATGCAGCAGCCCTGGATGTAAGTGAATGCTGCACCGGCCATGTGTGTAAGTGAATAATGCAGTAGCCCTGGATGTAAGTGAACGCTAAACCGGCCCTGCGTGTACGTGGATAATGCAGCAGCCCTGGGTGTAAGTGAACAATGGACCGGCCCTGTGTGTAAGTGAATAATGCAGCAGCCCTGGATGTAAGTGAATGCTGCACCGGCCATGTGTGTAAGTGAATAATGCATTGCCCTGGATGTAAGTGAACGCTGCAACGGCCCTGCATGTACGTGGATAATGCAGCAGCCCTGGATGTAAGTGAACGATGCACCGGCCCTGCGTATAGGTGAATAATGCAGCAGCCCTGGATGTAAGTGAATGCTGCACCGGCCCTGTGTGTAAGTGAATAATGCAGCAGCCCTGGATGTAAGTGAATGCTGCACCGGCCATGTGTTTAAGTGAATAATGCAGCATCCTTGGATTTAAGTGAATGATGCACCGGCCCTGTGTATTAGTGAATAATGCAGCAGCCCTGGATGTAAGTGAATGATGCACCAGCCATCTGTGTGTAAGTGAATAATGCAGCAGCCCTGGATGTAAGTGAATGCTGCACCGGCTCTGTGTATTAGTGAATATTGCAGCAGCCCTGGATGTAAGTGAATGATGCACCGGCCTTGTGTGTAAGTGAATAATGCAGCAGCCCTGGATGTAAGTGAATGCTGCACCAGCCCTGTGTGTAAGTGAATAATGCAGCAGCCCTGGATGTAAGTGAATGGTGCACCGGCCCTGTGTGTAAGTGAATAATGCAGCAGCCCTGGATGTAAGTGAACGATGCACCTGCCCTGTATGTAAGTGAATAATGCAGCAGCCCTGGATGTAAGCGAACGATGCGCCGACCCCGTGTGTAAGTGAATAATGCAGCAGCCCTGGATGTAAGCGAATGCTGCACCGGCCCCGTGTGTAAGTGAATAATGCAGCAACCCTGGATGTAAGTGAATGATGCACCGGCCCTGTGTGTAGGTGAATAATGCAGCATCCCTGGATGTAAGTGAATGCTGCACCGGCCATGTGTGTAAGTGAATAATGCAGCAGCCCTGGATGTAAGTGAATGCTGCACCGTCCATGTGTGTAAGTGAATAATGCAGTAGCCCTGGATGTAAGTGAACGCTAAACCGGCCCTGCGTGTAAGTGAATAATGCAGCAGCCCTGGATGTAAGTGAATGCTGCACCGGCCATGTGTGTAAGTGAATAATGCAGCATCCTTGGATGTAAGTGAATGATGAACCGGCCCTGTGTGTAGGTGAATAATGCAGCATCCCTGGATGTAAGTGAATGATGCACCGGCCAGGTGTGTAAGTGAATAATGCATCAGCCCTGGATGTAAGTGAACGTTGCACCGGCCCTGTGCGTAAGTGAATAATGCAGCAGCCCTGGATGTAAGTGAACGATGCGCCGGCCCTGTGTGTAAGTAAATAATGCAGCAGCCCTGGATGTAAGTGAACGATGCACCGGCCCTGTGTGTAAGTAAATAATGCAGCAGTCCTGGATGTAAGTGAATGATGCGCCGGCCCCGTGTGTAAGTGAATAATGCAGCAGCCCTGGATGTAAGTGAATGATGCACTGGCCCTGTGTGTAAGTGAATAATGCAGCAACCCTGGATGTGAGTGAATGATGCACCGGCCCTGTGTGTAGGTGAATAATGCAGCATCCCTGGATGTAAGTGAATGCTGCACCGGCCATGTGTGTAAGTGAATAATGCAGCAGCCCTGGATGTAAGTGAATGCTGCACCGGCCATGTGTGTAAGTGAATAATGCAGTAGCCCTGGATGTAACTGAACGCTAAACCGGCCCTGCGTGTAGGTGAATAATGCAGCATCTCTGGATGTAAGTGAATGCTGCACCGGCCATGTGTGTAAGTGAATAATGCAGCAGCCCTGGATGTAAGTGAATGCTGCACCGGCCATGTGTGTAAGTGAATAATGCAGCATCCTTGGATGTAAATGAATGATGCACCGGTCCTGTGTGTAGGTGAATAATGCAGCATCTCTGGATGTAAGTGAATGCTGCACCGGCCATGTGTGTAAGTGAATAATGCAGCAGTCCTGGATGTAAGTGAATGCTGCACCGGGCATGTGTGTAAGTGAATACAGCAGCCCTGGATGTAAGTGAACGCTGCACCGGCCCTGCGTGTACGTGGATAATGCAGCAGCCCTGGATGTAAGTGAACGATGCACCGGCCCTGTGTGTAAGTGAATAATGCAGCAGTCCTGGATGTAAGTGAATGATGCGCCGGCCCCGTGTGTAAGTGAATAATGCAGCAGCCCTGGATGTAAGTGAATGATGCACCGGCCCTGTGTGTAAGTGAATAATGCAGCAACCCTGGATGTATGTGAATGATGCACCGGCCCTGTGTGTAGGTGAATAATGCAGCATCCCTGGATGTAAGTGAATGCTGCACCGGCCATGTGTGTAAGTGAATAATGCAGCAGCCCTGGATGTAAGTGAATGCTGCACCGGCCATGTGTGTAAGTGAATAATGCAGTAGCCCTGGATGTAAGTGAACGCTAAACCGACCCTGCGTGTACGTGGATAATGCAGCAGCCCTGGGTGTAAGTGAACAATGGACCGGCCCTGTGTGTAAGTGAATAATGCAGCAGCCCTGGATGTAAGTGAATGCTGCACCGGCCATGTGTGTAAGTGAATAATGCAGCATCCTTGGATGTAAGTGAATGATGCGCCGGCCCCGTGTGTAAGTGAATAATGCAGCAGCCCTGGATGTAAGCGAACGCTGCGCCGGCCCCGTGTGTAAGTGAATAATGCAGCAGCCCTGGATGTAAGTGAATGTTGCACCGGCCATGTGTGTAAGTGAATAATGCAGCATCCTTGGATGTAAGTGAATGATGCGCCGGCCCTGTGTGTAAGTGAATAATGCAGCAGCCCTGGATGTAAGCGAATGCTGCACCAGGCCCGTGTGTAAGTGAATAATGCAGCAGCCCTGGATGTAAGTGAATGCTGCACCGGCCATGTGTGTAAGTGAATAATGCAGCATCCTTGGATGTAAGTGAATGATGCACCGGCCCTGTGTATTAGTGAATAATGCAGCAGCCCTGGATGTAAGCGAACGATGCGCCGGCCCTGTGTGTAAGTGAATAATGCACCAGCCCTGGATGTAAGCGAACGCTGCACCGGCCCCGTGTGTAAGTGAATAATGCAGCAGCCCTGGATGTAAGTGAACGATGCGCCGGCCCCGTGTGTAAGTGAATAATGCAGCAGCCCTGGATGTAAGTGAATGCTGCACCGGCCATGTGTGTAAGTGAATAATGCAGCATCCTTGGATGTAAGTGAATGATGCGCCGGCCCGTGTGTAAGTGAATAATGCAGCAGCCCTGGATGTAAGCGAACGCTGCGCCGGCCCCGTGTGTAAGTGAATAATGCAGCAGCCCTGGATGTAAGTGAACGATGCGCCGGCCCTGTGTGTAAGTGAATAATGCAGCAGCCCTGGATGTAAGTGAACGATGCGCCGGCCCCGTGTGTAAGTGAATAATGCAGCAGCCTTGGATGTAAGTGAACGATGCGCCGGCCCCGTGTGTAAGTGAATAATGCAGCAGCCCTGGATGTAAGTGAATGCTGCACCGGCCCTGTGTGTAAGTGAATAATGCAACAGCCCTGGATGTAAGTGAATGCTGCACCGGCCCTGTGTGTAAGTGAATAATGCAGCAGCCCTGGATGTAAGTGAATGCTGCACCGGCCATGTGTGTAAGTGAATAATGCAGCATCCTTGGATGTAAATGAATGATGCACCGGCCCTGTGTGTAGGTGAATAATGCAGCATCTCTGGATGTAAGTGAATGCTGCACCGGCCATGTGTGTAAGTGAATAATGCAGCAGTCCTGGATGTAAGTGAATGCTGCACCGGGCATGTGTGTAAGTGAATACAGCAGCCCTGGATGTAAGTGAACGCTGCACCGGCCCTGCGTGTACGTGGATAATGCAGCAGCCCTGGATGTAAGTGAACGATGCACCGGCCCTGTGTGTAAGTGAATAATGCAGCAGTCCTGGATGTAAGTGAATGATGCGCCGGCCCCGTGTGTAAGTGAATAATGCAGCATCCCTGGATGTAAGTGAATGATGCACCGGCCCTGTGTGTAAGTGAATAATGCAGCAACCCTGGATGTATGTGAATGATGCACCGGCCCTGTGTGTAGGTGAATAATGCAGCATCCCTGGATGTAAGTGAATGCTGCACCGGCCATGTGTGTAAGTGAATAATGCAGCAGCCCTGGATGTAAGTGAATGCTGCACCGGCCATGTGTGTAAGTGAATAATGCAGTAGCCCTGGATGTAAGTGAACGCTAAACCGGCCCTGCGTGTACGTGGATAATGCAGCAGCCCTGGGTGTAAGTGAACAATGGACCGGCCCTGTGTGTAAGTGAATAATGCAGCAGCCCTGGATGTAAGTGAATGCTGCACCGGCCATGTGTGTAAGTGAATAATGCATTGCCCTGGATGTAAGTGAACGCTGCAACGGCCCTGCATGTACGTGGATAATGCAGCAGCCCTGGATGTAAGTGAACAATGCACCGGCCCTGCGTATAGGTGAATAATGCAGCAGCCCTGGATGTAAGTGAATGCTGCACCGGCCCTGTGTGCAAGTGAATAATGCAGCAGCCCTGGATGTAAGTGAATGCTGCACCGGCCATGTGTTTAAGTGAATAATGCAGCATCCTTGGATTTAAGTGAATGATGCACCGGCCCTGTGTATTAGTGAATAATGCAGCAGCCCTGGATGTAAGTGAATGATGCACCAGCCATCTGTGTGTAAGTGAATAATGCAGCAGCCCTGGATGTAAGTGAATGCTGCACCGGCTCTGTGTATTAGTGAATATTGCAGCAGCCCTGGATGTAAGTGAATGATGCACCGGCCTTGTGTGTAAGTGAATAATGCAGCAGCCCTGGATGTAAGTGAATGCTGCACCAGCCCTGTGTGTAAGTGAATAATGCAGCAGCCCTGGATGTAAGTGAATGGTGCACCGGCCCTGTGTGTAAGTGAATAATGCAGCAGCCCTGGATGTAAGTGAACGATGCACCTGCCCTGTATGTAAGTGAATAATGCAGCAGCCCTGGATGTAAGCGAACGATGCGCCGACCCCGTGTGTAAGTGAATAATGCAGCAGCCCTGGATGTAAGCGAATGCTGCACCGGCCCCGTGTGTAAGTGAATAATGCAGCAACCCTGGATGTAAGTGAATGATGCACCGGCCCTGTGTGTAGGTGAATAATGCAGCATCCCTGGATGTAAGTGAATGCTGCACCGGCTATGTGTGTAAGTGAATAATGCAGCAGCCCTGGATGTAAGTGAATGCTGCACCGTCCATGTGTGTAAGTGAATAATGCAGTAGCCCTGGATGTAAGTGAACGCTAAACCGGCCCTGCGTGTAAGTGAATAATGCAGCAGCCCTGGATGTAAGTGAATGCTGCACCGGCCATGTGTGTAAGTGAATAATGCAGCATCCTTGGATGTAAGTGAATGATGAACCGGCCCTGTGTGTAGGTGAATAATGCAGCATCCCTGGATGTAAGTGAATGCTGCACCGGCCATGTGTGTAAGTGAATAATGCATCAGCCCTGCATGTAAGTGAACGTTGCACCGGCCCTGTGCGTAAGTGAATAATGCAGCAGCCCTGGATGTAAGTGAACGATGCGCCGGCCCTGTGTGTAAGTAAATAATGCAGCAGCCCTGGATGTAAGTGAACGATGCACCGGCCCTGTGTGTAAGTAAATAATGCAGCAGTCCTGGATGTAAGTGAATGATGCGCCGGCCCCGTGTGTAAGTGAATAATGCAGCAGCCCTGGATGTAAGTGAATGATGCACTGGCCCTGTGTGTAAGTGAATAATGCAGCAACCCTGATGTAAGTGAATGATGCACCGGCCCTGTGTGTAGGTGAATAATGCAGCATCCCTGGATGTAAGTGAATGCTGCACCGGCCATGTGTGTAAGTGAATAATGCAGCAGCCGTGGATGTAAGTGAATGCTGCACCGGCCATGTGTGTAAGTGAATAATGCAGTAGCCCTGGATGTAACTGAACGCTAAACCGGCCCTGCGTGTACGTGGATAATGCAGCAGCCCTGGATGTAAGTGAACAATGCACCGGCCCTGTGTGTAAGTGAATAATGCAGCAGCCCTGGATGTAAGTGAATGCTGCACCGGCCATGTGTGTAAGTGAATAATGCAGTGCCCTGGATGTAAGTGAACGCTGCAACGGCCCTGCGTGTACGTGGATAATGCAGCAGCCCTGTATGTAAGTGAACGATGCACCGGCCCTGCGTGCAGGTGAATAATGCAGCAGCCCTGGATGTAAGTGAATGCTGCACCAGCCCTGTGTGTAAGTGAATAATGTAGCAGCCCTGGATGTAAGTGAATGCTGCACCGGCCATGTGTGTATGTGAATAATGCAGCATCCTTGGATGTAAGTGAATGATGCACCGGCCCTGTGTATTAGTGAATAATGCAGCAGCCCTGGATATAAGTGAATGATGCACCAGCCATCTGTGTGTAAGTGAACAATGCAGCAGCCCTGGATGTAAGTGAATGCTGCACCGGCCCTGTGTATTAGTGAATATTGCAGCAGCCCTGGATGTAAGTGAATGATGCACCGGCCCTGTGTGTAAGTGAATAATGCAGCAGCCCTGGATGTAAGTGAATGCTGCACCAGCCCTGTGTGTAAGTGAATAATGCAGCAGCCCTGGATATAAGTGAATGGTGCACCGGCCCTGTGTGTAAGTGAATAATGCAGCAGCCTTGGATGTAAGTGAACGATGTACCTGCCCTGTATGTAAGTGAATAATGCAGCAGCCCTGGATGTAAGCGAACGATGCGCCGACCCCGTGTGTAAGTGAATAATGCAGCAGCCCTGGATGTAAGCGAATGCTGCACCGGGCCCGTGTGTAAGTGAATAATGCAGCAGCCCTGGATGTAAGTGAATGCTGCACCGGCCTTGTGTGTAAGTGAATAATGCAGCATCCTTGGATGTAAGTGAATGATGCGCCGGCCCCGTGTGTAAGTGAATAATGCAGCAGCCCTGGATGTAAGCGAACGCTGCGCCGGCCCCGTGTGTAAGTGAATAATGCAGCAGCCCTGGATGTAAGTGAATGCTGCACCGGCCATGTGTGTAAGTGAATAATACAGCATCCTTGGATGTAAGTGAATGATGCGCCGGCCCTGTGTGTAAGTGAAAAATGCAGCAGCCCTGGATGTAAGCGAATGCTGCACCGGGCCCGTGTGTAAGTGAATAATGCAGCAGCCCTGGATGTAAGTGAATGCTGCACCGGCCATGTGTGTAAGTGAATAATGCAGCATCCTTGGATGTAAGTGAATGATGCACCGGCCCTGTGTATTAGTGAATAATGCAGCAGCCCTGGATGTAAGCGAACGATGCGCCGGCCCTGTGTGTAAGTGAATAATGCACCAGCCCTGGATGTAAGCGAATGCTGCACCGGCCCCGTGTGTAAGTGAATAATGCAGCAGCCCTGGATGTAAGTGAACGATGCGCCGGCCCCGTGTGTAAGTGAATAATGCAGCAGCCCTGGATGTAAGTGAATGCTGCACCGGCCATGTGTGTAAGTGAATAATGCAGCATCCTTGGATGTAAGTGAATGATGCGCCGGCCCCGTGTGTAAGTGAATAATGCAGCAGCCCTGGATGTAAGCGAACGCTGCGCCTGCCCCGTGTGTAAGTGAATAATGCAGCAGCCCTGGATGTAAGTGAACGATGCGCCGGCCCTGTGTGTAAGTGAATAATGCAGCAGCCCTGGATGTAAGTGAACGATGCGCCGGCCCCGTGTGTAAGTGAATAATGCAGCAGCCCTGGATGTAAGTGAACGATGCGCCGGCCCCGTGTGTAAGTGAATAATGCAGCAGCCCTGGATGTAAGTGAATGCTGCACCGGCCCTGTGTGTAAGTGAATAATGCAACAGCCCTGGATGTAAGTGAATGCTGCACCGGCCCTTTGTGTAAGTGAATAATGCAGCAGCCCTGGATGTAAGTGAATGCTGCACCGGCCATGTGTGTAAGTGAATAATGCAGCATCCTTGGATGTAAATGAATGATGCACCGGCCCTGTGTGTAGGTGAATAATGCAGCATCTCTGGATGTAAGTGAATGCTGCACCGGCCATGTGTGTAAGTGAATAATGCAGCAGTCCTGGATGTAAGTGAATGCTGCACCGGGCATGTGTGTAAGTGAATACAGCAGCCCTGGATGTAAGTGAACGCTGCACCGGCCCTGCGTGTACGTGGATAATGCAGCAGCCCTGGATGTAAGTGAACGATGCACCGGCCCTGTGTGTAAGTGAATAATGCAGCAGTCCTGGATGTAAGTGAATGATGCGCCGGCCCCGTGTGTAAGTGAATAATGCAGCAGCCCTGGATGTAAGTGAATGATGCACCGGCCCTGTGTGTAAGTGAATAATGCAGCAACCCTGGATGTATGTGAATGATGCACTGGCCCTGTGTGTAGGTGAATAATGCAGCATCCCTGGATGTAAGTGAATGCTGCACCGGCCATGTGTGTAAGTGAATAATGCAGCAGCCCTGGATGTAAGTGAATGCTGCACCGGCCATGTGTGTAAGTGAATAATGCAGTAGCCCTGGATGTAAGTGAACGCTAAACCGGCCCTGCGTGTACGTGGATAATGCAGCAGCCCTGGGTGTAAGTGAACAATGGACCGGCCCTGTGTGTAAGTGAATAATGCAGCAGCCCTGGATGTAAGTGAATGCTGCACCGGCCATGTGTGTAAGTGAATAATGCATTGCCCTGGATGTAAGTGAACGCTGAAACGGCCCTGCATGTACGTGGATAATGCAGCAGCCCTGGTGAACGATGCACCGGCCCTGCGTATAGGTGAATAATGCAGCAGCCCTGGATGTAAGTGAATGCTGCACTGGCCCTGTGTGTAAGTGAATAATGCAGCAGCCCTGGATGTAAGTGAATGCTGACCGGCCATGTGTTTAAGTGAATAATGCAGCATCCTTGGATTTAAGTGAATGATGCACCGGCCCTGTGTATTAGTGAATAATGCAGCATCCCTGGATGTAAGTGAATGATGCACCAGCCATCTGTGTGTAAGTGAATAAAGCAGCAGCCCTGGATGTAAGTGAATGCTGCACCGGCTCTGTGTATTAGTGAATATTGCAGCAGCCCTGGATGTAAGTGAATGATGCACCGGCCTTGTGTGTAAGTGAATAATGCAGCAGCCCTGGATGTAAGTGAATGCTGCACCAGCCCTGTGTGTAAGTGAATAATGCAGCAGCCCTGGATGTAAGTGAATGGTGCACCGGCCCTGTGTGTAAGTGAATAATGCAGCAGCCCTGGATGTAAGTGAACGATGCACCTGCCCTGTATGTAAGTGAATAATGCAGCAGCCCTGGATATAAGCGAACGATGCGCCGACCCCGTGTGTAAGTGAATAATGCAGCAGCCCTGGATGTAAGCGAATGCTGCACCGGGCATGTGTGTAAGTGAATACAGCAGCCCTGGATGTAAGTGAACGCTGCACCGGCCCTGCGTGTACGTGGATAATGCAGCAGCCCTGGATGTAAGTGAACGATGCACCGGCCCTGTGTGTAAGTGAATAATGCAGCAGTCCTGGATGTAAGTGAATGATGCGCCGGCCCCGTGTGTAAGTGAATAATGTAGCAGCCCTGGATGTAAGTGAATGATGCACCGGCCCTGTGTGTAAGTGAATAATGCAGCAACCCTGGATGTATGTGAATGATGCACCGGCCCTGTGTGTAGGTGAATAATGCAGCATCCCTGGATGTAAGTGAATGCTGCACCGTCCATGTGTGTAAGTGAATAATGCAGCAGCCCTGGATGTAAGTGAATGCTGCACCGGCCATGTGTGTAAGTGAATAATGCAGTAGCCCTGGATGTAAGTGAACGCTAAACCGGCCCTGCGTGTACGTGGATAATGCAGCAGCCCTGGGTGTAAGTGAACAATGGACCGGCCCTATGTGTAAGTGAATAATGCAGCAGCCCTGGATGTAAGTGAATGCTGCACCGGCCATGTGTGTAAGTGAATAATGCATTGCCCTGGATGTAAGTGAACGCTGCAACGGCCCTGCATGTACGTGGATAATGCATCAGCCCTGGATGTAAGTGAACGATGCACCGGCCCTGCGTATTGGTGAATAATGCAGCAGCCCTGGATGTAAGTGAATGCTGCACCGGCCCTGTGTGTAAGTGAATAATGCAGCAGCCCTGGATGTAAGTGAATGCTGCACCGGCCATGTGTTTAAGTGAATAATGCAGCATCCTTGGATTTAAGTGAATGATGCACCGGCCCTGTGTATTAGTGAATAATGCAGCAGCCCTGGATGTAAGTGAATGATGCACCAGCCATCTGTGTGTAAGTGAATAATGCAGCAGCCCTGGATGTAAGTGAATGCTGCACCGGCTCTGTGTATTAGTGAATATTGCAGCAGCCCTGGATGTAAGTGAATGATGCACCGGCCTTGTGTGTAAGTGAATAATGTAGCAGCCCTGGATGTAAGTGAATGCTGCACCAGCCCTGTGTGTAAGTGAATAATGCAGCAGCCCTGGATGTAAGTGAATGGTGCACCGACCCTGTGTGTAAGTGAATAATGCAGCAGCCCTGGATGTAAGTGAACGATGCACCTGCCCTGTATGTAAGTGAATAATGCAGCAGCCCTGGATGTAAGCGAATGATGCGCCGACCCCGTGTGTAAGTGAATAATGCAGCAGCCCTGGATGTAAGCGAATGCTGCACCGGCCCCGTGTGTAAGTGAATAATGCAGCAACCCTGGATGTAAGTGAATGATGCACCGGCCCTGTGTGTAGGTGAATAATGCAGCATCCCTGGATGTAAGTGAATGCTGCACCGGCCATGTGTGTAAGTGAATAATGCAGCAGCCCTGGATGTAAGTGAATGCTGCACCGTCCATGTGTGTAAGTGAATAATGCAGTAGCCCTGGATGTAAGTGAACGCTAAACCGGCCCTGCGTGTAAGTGAATAATGCAGCAGCCCTGGATGTAAGTGAATGCTGCACCGGCCATGTGTGTAAGTGAATAATGCAGCAGCCCTGGATGTAAGTGAATGCTGCACCAGCCCTGTGTGTAAGTGAATAATGCAGCAGCCCTGGATGTAAGTGAATGGTGCACCGGCCCTGTGTGTAAGTGAATAATGCAGCAGCCCTGGATGTAAGTGAACGATGCACCTGCCCTGTATGTAAGTGAATAATGCAGCAGCCCTGGATGTAAGTGAACGATGCACCGGCCCTGTGTGTAAGTAAATAATGCAGCAGCCCTGGATGTAAGTGAACGATGCACCGGCCCTGTGTGTAAGTGAATAATGCAGCAATCCTGGATGTAAGTGAATGATGCACCGGCCCTGTGTGTAGGTGAATAATGCAGCATCCCTGGATGTAAGTGAATGCTGCACCGGCCATGTGTGTAAGTGAATAATGCAGCAGCCCTGGATGTAAGTGAATGCTGCACCGTCCATGTGTGTAAGTGAATAATGCAGTAGCCCTGGATGTAAGTGAACGCTAACCCGGCCCTGCGTGTAAGTGAATAATACAGCAGCCCTGGATGTAAGTGAATGCTGCACCGGCCATGTGTGTAAGTGAATAATGCAGCATCCTTGGATGTAACTGAACGCTAAACCGGCCCTGCGTGTACGTGGATAATGCAGCAGCCCTGGATGTAAGTGAACAATGCACCGGCCCTGTGTGTAAGTGAATAATGCAGCAGCCCTGGATGTAAGTGAATGCTGCACCGGCCATGTGTGTAAGTGAATAATGCAGTGCCCTGGATGTAAGTGAACGCTGCAACGGCCCTGCGTGTACGTGGATAATGCAGCAGCCCTGTATGTAAGTGAACGATGCACCGGCCCTGCGTGCAGGTGAATAATGCAGCAGCCCTGGATGTAAGTGAATGCTGCACCAGCCCTGTGTGTAAGTGAATAATGCAGCAGCCCTGGATGTAAGTGAATGCTGCACCGGCCATGTGTGTAAGTGAATAATGCAGCATCCTTGGATGTAAGTGAATGATGCACCGGCCCTGTGTATTAGTGAATAATGCAGCAGCCCTGGATGTAAGTGAATGATGCACCAGCCATCTGTGTGTAAGTGAATAATGCAGCAGCCCTGAATGTAAGTGAATGCTGCACCGGCCCTGTGTATTAGTGAATATTGCAGCAGCCCTGGATGTAAGTGAATGATGCACCGGCCCTGTGTGTAAGTGAATAATGCAGCAGCCCTGGATGTAAGTGAATGCTGCACCAGCCCTGTGTGTAAGTGAATAATGCAGCAGCCCTGGATATAAGTGAATGGTGCACCGGCCCTGTGTGTAAGTGAATAATGCAGCAGCCTTGGATGTAAGTGAATGATGCACCTGCCCTGTATGTAAGTGAATAATGCAGCAGCCCTGGATGTAAGCGAACGATGCGCCGACCCCGTGTGTAAGTGAATAATGCAGCAGCCCTGGATGTAAGCGAATGCTGCACCGGGCCCGTGTGTAAGTGAATAATGCAGCAGCCCTGGATGTAAGTGAATGCTGCACCGGCCTTGGGTGTAAGTGAATAATGCAGCATCCTTGGATGTAAGTGAATGATGCGCCGGCCCCGTGTGTAAGTGAATAATGCAGCAGCCCTGGATGTAAGCGAACGCTGCGCCGGCCCCGTGTGTAAGTGAATAATGCAGCAGCCCTGGATGTAAGTGAATGCTGCACCGGCCATGTGTGTAAGTGAATAATGCAGCATCCTTGGATGTAAGTGAATGATGCGCCGGCCCTGTGTGTAAGTGAATAATGCAGCAGCCCTGGATGTAAGCGAATGCTGCACCGGGCCCGTGTGTAAGTGAATAATGCAGCAGCCCTGGATGTAAGTGAATGCTGCACTGGCCATGTGTGTAAGTGAATAATGCAGCATCCTTGGATGTAAGCGAACGATGCGCCGGCCCTGTGTGTAAGTGAATAATGCACCAGCCCTGGATGTAAGCGAATGCTGCACCGGCCCCGTGTGTAAGTGAATAATGCAGCAGCCCTGGATGTAAGTGAACGATGCGCCGGCCCCGTGTGTAAGTGAATAATGCAGCAGCCCTGGATGTAAGTGAATGCTGCACCGGCCATGTGTGTAAGTGAATAATGCAGCATCCTTGGATGTAAGTGAATGATGCGCCGGCCCCGTGTGTAAGTGAATAATGCAGCAGCCCTGGATGTAAGCGAACGCTGCGCCGGCCCCGTGTGTAAGTGAATAATGCAGCAGCCCTGGATGTAAGTGAACGATGCGCCGGCCCTGTGTGTAAGTGAATAATGCACCAGCCCTGGATGTAAGCGAACGCTGCACCGGCCCCGTGTGTAAGTGAATAATGCAGCAGCCCTGGATGTAAGTGAACGATGCGCCGGCCCCGTGTGTAAGTGAATAATGCAGCAGCCCTGGATGTAAGTGAACGATGCGCCGGCCCCGTGTGTAAGTGAATAATGCAGCAGCCCTGGATGTAAGTGAATGCTGCGCCGGCCATGTGTGTAAGTGAATAATGCAGCATCCTTGGATGTAAGTGAATGATGCGCCGGCCCGTGTGTAAGTGAATAATGCAGCAGCCCTGGATGTAAGCGAACGCTGCGCCGGCCCCGTGTGTAAGTGAATAATGCAGCAGCCCTGGATGTAAGTGAACGATGCGCCGGCCCTGTGTGTAAGTGAATAATGCAGCAGCCCTGGATGTAAGTGAACGATGCGCCGGCCCCGTGTGTAAGTGAATAATGCAGCAGCCCTGGATGTAAGTGAACGATGCGCCGGCCCCGTGTGTAAGTGAATAATGCAGCAGCCCTGGATGTAAGTGAATGCTGCACCGGCCCTGTGTGTAAGTGAATAATGCAACAGCCCTGGATGTAAGTGAATGCTGCACCGGCCCTGTGTGTAAGTGAATAATGCAGCAGCCCTGGATGTAAGTGAATGCTGCACCGGCCATGTGTGTAAGTGAATAATGCAGCATCCTTGGATGTAAATGAATGATGCACCGGCCCTGTGTGTAGGTGAATAATGCAGCATCTCTGGATGTAAGTGAATGCTGCACCGGCCATGTGTGTAAGTGAATAATGCAGCAGTCCTGGATGTAAGTGAATGCTGCACCGGGCATGTGTGTAAGTGAATACAGCAGCCCTGGATGTAAGTGAACGCTGCACCGGCCCTGCGTGTACGTGGATAATGCAGCAGCCCTGGATGTAAGTGAACGATGCACCGGCCCTGTGTGTAAGTGAATAATGCAGCAGTCCTGGATGTAAGTGAATGATGCGCCGGCCCCGTGTGTAAGTGAATAATGCAGCAGCCCTGGATGTAAGTGAATGATGCACCGGCCCTGTGTGTAAGTGAATAATGCAGCAACCCTGGATGTATGTGAATGATGCACCGGCCCTGTGTGTAGGTGAATAAATCCCTGGATGTAAGTGAATGCTGCACCGGCCATGTGTGTAAGTGAATAATGCAGCAGCCCTGGATGTAAGTGAATGCTGCACCGGCCATGTGTGTAAGTGAATAATGCAGTAGCCCTGGATGTAAGTGAACGCTAAACCGGCCCTGCGTGTACGTGGATAATGCAGCAGCCCTGGGTGTAAGTGAACAATGGACCGGCCCTGTGTGTAAGTGAATAATGCAGCAGCCCTGGATGTAAGTGAATGCTGCACCGGCCATGTGTGTAAGTGAATAATGCATTGCCCTGGATGTAAGTGAACGCTGCAACGGCCCTGCATGTACGTGGATAATGCAGCAGCCCTGGATGTAAGTGAACGATGCACCGGCCCTGCGTATAGGTGAATAATGCAGCAGCCCTGGATGTAAGTGAATGCTGCACCGGCCCTGTGTGTAAGTGAATAATGCAGCAGCCCTGGATGTAAGTGAATGCTGCACCGGCCATGTGTTTAAGTGAATAATGCAGCATCCTTGGATTTAAGTGAATGATGCACCGGCCCTGTGTATTAGTGAATAATGCAGCAGCCCTGGATGTAAGTGAATGATGCACCAGCCATCTGTGTGTAAGTGAATAATGCAGCAGCCCTGGATGTAAGTGAATGCTGCACCGGCTCTGTGTATTAGTGAATATTGCAGCAGCCCTGGATGTAAGTGAATGATGCACCGGCCTTGTGTGTAAGTGAATAATGCAGCAGCCCTGGATGTAAGTGAATGCTGCACCAGCCCTGTGTGTAAGTGAATAATGCAGCAGCCCTGGATGTAAGTGAATGGTGCACCGGCCCTGTGTGTAAGTGAATAATGCAGCAGCCCTGGATGTAAGTGAACGATGCACCTGCCCTGTATGTAAGTGAATAATGCAGCAGCCCTGGATGTAAGCGAACGATGCGCCGACCCCGTGTGTAAGTGAATAATGCAGCAGCCCTGGATGTAAGCGAATGCTGCACCGGCCCCGTGTGTAAGTGAATAATGCAGCAACCCTGGATGTAAGTGAATGATGCACCGGCCCTGTGTGTAGGTGAATAATGCAGCATCCCTGGATGTAAGTGAATGCTGCACCGGCCATGTGTGTAAGTGAATAATGCAGCAGCCCTGGATGTAAGTGAATGCTGCACCGTCCATGTGTGTAAGTGAATAATGCAGTAGCCCTGGATGTAAGTGAACGCTAAACCGGCCCTGCGTGTAAGTGAATAATGCAGCAGCCCTGGATGTAAGTGAATGCTGCACCGGCCATGTGTGTAAGTGAATAATGCAGCATCCTTGGATGTAAGTGAATGATGAACCGGCCCTGTGTGTAGGTGAATAATGCAGCATCCCTGGATGTAAGTGAATGATGCACCGGCCAGGTGTGTAAGTGAATAATGCATCAGCCCTGGATGTAAGTGAACGTTGCACCGGCCCTGTGCGTAAGTGAATAATGCAGCAGCCCTGGATGTAAGTGAACGATGCGCCGGCCCTGTGTGTAAGTAAATAATGCAGCAGCCCTGGATGTAAGTGAACGATGCACCGGCCCTGTGTGTAAGTAAATAATGCAGCAGTCCTGGATGTAAGTGAATGATGCGCCGGCCCCGTGTGTAAGTGAATAATGCAGCAGCCCTGGATGTAAGTGAATGATGCACTGGCCCTGTGTGTAAGTGAATAATGCAGCAACCCTGGATGTAAGTGAATGATGCACCGGCCCTGTGTGTAGGTGAATAATGCAGCATTCCTGGATGTAAGTGAATGCTGCACCGGCCATGTGTGTAAGTGAATAATGCAGCAGCCCTGGATGTAAGTGAATGCTGCACCGGCCATGTGTGTAAGTGAATAATGCAGTAGCCCTGGATGTAACTGAACGCTAAACCGGCCCTGCGTGTAGGTGAATAATGCAGCATCTCTGGATGTAAGTGAATGCTGCACCGGCCATGTGTGTAAGTGAATAATGCAGCAGCCCTGGATGTAAGTGAATGCTGCACCGGCCATGTGTGTAAGTGAATAATGCAGCATCCTTGGATGTAAATGAATGATGCACCGGCCCTGTGTGTAGGTGAATAATGCAGCATCTCTGGATGTAAGTGAATGCTGCACCGGCCATGTGTGTAAGTGAATAATGCAGCAGTCCTGGATGTAAGTGAATGCTGCACCGGGCATGTGTGTAAGTGAATACAGCAGCCCTGGATGTAAGTGAACGCTGCACCGGCCCTGCGTGTACGTGGATAATGCAGCAGCCCTGGATGTAAGTGAACGATGCACCGGCCCTGTGTGTAAGTGAATAATGCAGCAGTCCTGGATGTAAGTGAATGATGCGCCGGCCCCGTGTGTAAGTGAATAATGCAGCAGCCCTGGATGTAAGTGAATGATGCACCGGCCCTGTGTGTAAGTGAATAATGCAGCAACCCTGGATGTATGTGAATGATGCACCGGCCCTGTGTGTAGGTGAATAATGCAGCATCCCTGGATGTAAGTGAATGCTGCACCGGCCATGTGTGTAAGTGAATAATGCAGCAGCCCTGGATGTAAGTGAATGCTGCACCGGCCATGTGTGTAAGTGAATAATGCAGTAGCCCTGGATGTAAGTGAACGCTAAACCGACCCTGCGTGTACGTGGATAATGCAGCAGCCCTGGGTGTAAGTGAACAATGGACCGGCCCTGTGTGTAAGTGAATAATGCAGCAGCCCTGGATGTAAGTGAATGCTGCACCGGCCATGTGTGTAAGTGAATAATGCAGCATCCTTGGATGTAAGTGAATGATGCGCCGGCCCCGTGTGTAAGTGAATAATGCAGCAGCCCTGGATGTAAGCGAACGCTGCGCCGGCCCCGTGTGTAAGTGAATAATGCAGCAGCCCTGGATGTAAGTGAATGCTGCACCGGCCATGTGTGTAAGTGAATAATGCAGCATCCTTGGATGTAAGTGAATGATGCGCCGGCCCTGTGTGTAAGTGAATAATGCAGCAGCCCTGGATGTAAGCGAATGCTGCACCAGGCCCGTGTGTAAGTGAATAATGCAGCAGCCCTGGATGTAAGTGAATGCTGCACCGGCCATGTGTGTAAGTGAATAATGCAGCATCCTTGGATGTAAGTGAATGATGCACCGGCCCTGTGTATTAGTGAATAATGCAGCAGCCCTGGATGTAAGCGAACGATGCGCCGGCCCTGTGTGTAAGTGAATAATGCACCAGCCCTGGATGTAAGCGAACGCTGCACCGGCCCCGTGTGTAAGTGAATAATGCAGCAGCCCTGGATGTAAGTGAACGATGCGCCGGCCCCGTGTGTAAGTGAATAATGCAGCAGCCCTGGATGTAAGTGAATGCTGCACCGGCCATGTGTGTAAGTGAATAATGCAGCATCCTTGGATGTAAGTGAATGATGCGCCGGCCCGTGTGTAAGTGAATAATGCAGCAGCCCTGGATGTAAGCGAACGCTGCGCCGGCCCCGTGTGTAAGTGAATAATGCAGCAGCCCTGGATGTAAGTGAACGATGCGCCGGCCCTGTGTGTAAGTGAATAATGCAGCAGCCCTGGATGTAAGTGAACGATGCGCCGGCCCCGTGTGTAAGTGAATAATGCAGCAGCCTTGGATGTAAGTGAACGATGCGCCGGCCCCGTGTGTAAGTGAATAATGCAGCAGCCCTGGATGTAAGTGAATGCTGCACCGGCCCTGTGTGTAAGTGAATAATGCAACAGCCCTGGATGTAAGTGAATGCTGCACCGGCCCTGTGTGTAAGTGAATAATGCAGCAGCCCTGGATGTAAGTGAATGCTGCACCGGCCATGTGTGTAAGTGAATAATGCAGCATCCTTGGATGTAAATGAATGATGCACCGGCCCTGTGTGTAGGTGAATAATGCAGCATCTCTGGATGTAAGTGAATGCTGCACCGGCCATGTGTGTAAGTGAATAATGCAGCAGTCCTGGATGTAAGTGAATGCTGCACCGGGCATGTGTGTAAGTGAATACAGCAGCCCTGGATGTAAGTGAACGCTGCACCGGCCCTGCGTGTACGTGGATAATGCAGCAGCCCTGGATGTAAGTGAACGATGCACCGGCCCTGTGTGTAAGTGAATAATGCAGCAGTCCTGGATGTAAGTGAATGATGCGCCGGCCCCGTGTGTAAGTGAATAATGCAGCATCCCTGGATGTAAGTGAATGATGCACCGGCCCTGTGTGTAAGTGAATAATGCAGCAACCCTGGATGTATGTGAATGATGCACCGGCCCTGTGTGTAGGTGAATAATGCAGCATCCCTGGATGTAAGTGAATGCTGCACCGGCCATGTGTGTAAGTGAATAATGCAGCAGCCCTGGATGTAAGTGAATGCTGCACCGGCCATGTGTGTAAGTGAATAATGCAGTAGCCCTGGATGTAAGTGAACGCTAAACCGGCCCTGCGTGTACGTGGATAATGCAGCAGCCCTGGGTGTAAGTGAACAATGGACCGGCCCTGTGTGTAAGTGAATAATGCAGCAGCCCTGGATGTAAGTGAATGCTGCACCGGCCATGTGTGTAAGTGAATAATGCATTGCCCTGGATGTAAGTGAACGCTGCAACGGCCCTGCATGTACGTGGATAATGCAGCAGCCCTGGATGTAAGTGAACAATGCACCGGCCCTGCGTATAGGTGAATAATGCAGCAGCCCTGGATGTAAGTGAATGCTGCACCGGCCCTGTGTGCAAGTGAATAATGCAGCAGCCCTGGATGTAAGTGAATGCTGCACCGGCCATGTGTTTAAGTGAATAATGCAGCATCCTTGGATTTAAGTGAATGATGCACCGGCCCTGTGTATTAGTGAATAATGCAGCAGCCCTGGATGTAAGTGAATGATGCACCAGCCATCTGTGTGTAAGTGAATAATGCAGCAGCCCTGGATGTAAGTGAATGCTGCACCGGCTCTGTGTATTAGTGAATATTGCAGCAGCCCTGGATGTAAGTGAATGATGCACCGGCCTTGTGTGTAAGTGAATAATGCAGCAGCCCTGGATGTAAGTGAATGCTGCACCAGCCCTGTGTGTAAGTGAATAATGCAGCAGCCCTGGATGTAAGTGAATGGTGCACCGGCCCTGTGTGTAAGTGAATAATGCAGCAGCCCTGGATGTAAGTGAACGATGCACCTGCCCTGTATGTAAGTGAATAATGCAGCAGCCCTGGATGTAAGCGAACGATGCGCCGACCCCGTGTGTAAGTGAATAATGCAGCAGCCCTGGATGTAAGCGAATGCTGCACCGGCCCCGTGTGTAAGTGAATAATGCAGCAACCCTGGATGTAAGTGAATGATGCACCGGCCCTGTGTGTAGGTGAATAATGCAGCATCCCTGGATGTAAGTGAATGCTGCACCGGCTATGTGTGTAAGTGAATAATGCAGCAGCCCTGGATGTAAGTGAATGCTGCACCGTCCATGTGTGTAAGTGAATAATGCAGTAGCCCTGGATGTAAGTGAACGCTAAACCGGCCCTGCGTGTAAGTGAATAATGCAGCAGCCCTGGATGTAAGTGAATGCTGCACCGGCCATGTGTGTAAGTGAATAATGCAGCATCCTTGGATGTAAGTGAATGATGAACCGGCCCTGTGTGTAGGTGAATAATGCAGCATCCCTGGATGTAAGTGAATGCTGCACCGGCCATGTGTGTAAGTGAATAATGCATCAGCCCTGCATGTAAGTGAACGTTGCACCGGCCCTGTGCGTAAGTGAATAATGCAGCAGCCCTGGATGTAAGTGAACGATGCGCCGGCCCTGTGTGTAAGTAAATAATGCAGCAGCCCTGGATGTAAGTGAACGATGCACCGGCCCTGTGTGTAAGTAAATAATGCAGCAGTCCTGGATGTAAGTGAATGATGCGCCGGCCCCGTGTGTAAGTGAATAATGCAGCAGCCCTGGATGTAAGTGAATGATGCACTGGCCCTGTGTGTAAGTGAATAATGCAGCAACCCTGATGTAAGTGAATGATGCACCGGCCCTGTGTGTAGGTGAATAATGCAGCATCCATGGATGTAAGTGAATGCTGCACCGGCCATGTGTGTAAGTGAATAATGCAGCAGCCGTGGATGTAAGTGAATGCTGCACCGGCCATGTGTGTAAGTGAATAATGCAGTAGCCCTGGATGTAACTGAACGCTAAACCGGCCCTGCGTGTACGTGGATAATGCAGCAGCCCTGGATGTAAGTGAACAATGCACCGGCCCTGTGTGTAAGTGAATAATGCAGCAGCCCTGGATGTAAGTGAATGCTGCACCGGCCATGTGTGTAAGTGAATAATGCAGTGCCCTGGATGTAAGTGAACGCTGCAACGGCCCTGCGTGTACGTGGATAATGCAGCAGCCCTGTATGTAAGTGAACGATGCACCGGCCCTGCGTGCAGGTGAATAATGCAGCAGCCCTGGATGTAAGTGAATGCTGCACCAGCCCTGTGTGTAAGTGAATAATGCAGCAGCCCTGGATGTAAGTGAATGCTGCACCGGCCATGTGTGTATGTGAATAATGCAGCATCCTTGGATGTAAGTGAATGATGCACCGGCCCTGTGTATTAGTGAATAATGCAGCAGCCCTGGATATAAGTGAATGATGCACCAGCCATCTGTGTGTAAGTGAACAATGCAGCAGCCCTGGATGTAAGTGAATGCTGCACCGGCCCTGTGTATTAGTGAATATTGCAGCAGCCCTGGATGTAAGTGAATGATGCACCGGCCCTGTGTGTAAGTGAATAATGCAGCAGCCCTGGATGTAAGTGAATGCTGCACCAGCCCTGTGTGTAAGTGAATAATGCAGCAGCCCTGGATATAAGTGAATGGTGCACCGGCCCTGTGTGTAAGTGAATAATGCAGCAGCCTTGGATGTAAGTGAACGATGTACCTGCCCTGTATGTAAGTGAATAATGCAGCAGCCCTGGATGTAAGCGAACGATGCGCCGACCCCGTGTGTAAGTGAATAATGCAGCAGCCCTGGATGTAAGCGAATGCTGCACCGGGCCCGTGTGTAAGTGAATAATGCAGCAGCCCTGGATGTAAGTGAATGCTGCACCGGCCTTGTGTGTAAGTGAATAATGCAGCATCCTTGGATGTAAGTGAATGATGCGCCGGCCCCGTGTGTAAGTGAATAATGCAGCAGCCCTGGATGTAAGCGAACGCTGCGCCGGCCCCGTGTGTAAGTGAATAATGCAGCAGCCCTGGATGTAAGTGAATGCTGCACCGGCCATGTGTGTAAGTGAATAATACAGCATCCTTGGATGTAAGTGAATGATGCGCCGGCCCTGTGTGTAAGTGAATAATGCAGCAGCCCTGGATGTAAGCGAATGCTGCACCGGGCCCGTGTGTAAGTGAATAATGCAGCAGCCCTGGATGTAAGTGAATGCTGCACCGGCCATGTGTGTAAGTGAATAATGCAGCATCCTTGGATGTAAGTGAATGATGCACCGGCCCTGTGTATTAGTGAATAATGCAGCAGCCCTGGATGTAAGCGAACGATGCGCCGGCCCTGTGTGTAAGTGAATAATGCACCAGCCCTGGATGTAAGCGAATGCTGCACCGGCCCCGTGTGTAAGTGAATAATGCAGCAGCCCTGGATGTAAGTGAACGATGCGCCGGCCCCGTGTGTAAGTGAATAATGCAGCAGCCCTGGATGTAAGTGAATGCTGCACCGGCCATGTGTGTAAGTGAATAATGCAGCATCCTTGGATGTAAGTGAATGATGCGCCGGCCCCGTGTGTAAGTGAATAATGCAGCAGCCCTGGATGTAAGCGAACGCTGCGCCTGCCCCGTGTGTAAGTGAATAATGCAGCAGCCCTGGATGTAAGTGAACGATGCGCCGGCCCTGTGTGTAAGTGAATAATGCAGCAGCCCTGGATGTAAGTGAACGATGCGCCGGCCCCGTGTGTAAGTGAATAATGCAGCAGCCCTGGATGTAAGTGAACGATGCGCCGGCCCCGTGTGTAAGTGAATAATGCAGCAGCCCTGGATGTAAGTGAATGCTGCACCGGCCCTGTGTGTAAGTGAATAATGCAACAGCCCTGGATGTAAGTGAATGCTGCACCGGCCCTTTGTGTAAGTGAATAATGCAGCAGCCCTGGATGTAAGTGAATGCTGCACCGGCCATGTGTGTAAGTGAATAATGCAGCATCCTTGGATGTAAATGAATGATGCACCGGCCCTGTGTGTAGGTGAATAATGCAGCATCTCTGGATGTAAGTGAATGCTGCACCGGCCATGTGTGTAAGTGAATAATGCAGCAGTCCTGGATGTAAGTGAATGCTGCACCGGGCATGTGTGTAAGTGAATACAGCAGCCCTGGATGTAAGTGAACGCTGCACCGGCCCTGCGTGTACGTGGATAATGCAGCAGCCCTGGATGTAAGTGAACGATGCACCGGCCCTGTGTGTAAGTGAATAATGCAGCAGTCCTGGATGTAAGTGAATGATGCGCCGGCCCCGTGTGTAAGTGAATAATGCAGCAGCCCTGGATGTAAGTGAATGATGCACCGGCCCTGTGTGTAAGTGAATAATGCAGCAACCCTGGATGTATGTGAATGATGCACTGGCCCTGTGTGTAGGTGAATAATGCAGCATCCCTGGATGTAAGTGAATGCTGCACCGGCCATGTGTGTAAGTGAATAATGCAGCAGCCCTGGATGTAAGTGAATGCTGCACCGGCCATGTGTGTAAGTGAATAATGCAGTAGCCCTGGATGTAAGTGAACGCTAAACCGGCCCTGCGTGTACGTGGATAATGCAGCAGCCCTGGGTGTAAGTGAACAATGGACCGGCCCTGTGTGTAAGTGAATAATGCAGCAGCCCTGGATGTAAGTGAATGCTGCACCGGCCATGTGTGTAAGTGAATAATGCATTGCCCTGGATGTAAGTGAACGCTGCAACGGCCCTGCATGTACGTGGATAATGCAGCAGCCCTGGTGAACGATGCACCGGCCCTGCGTATAGGTGAATAATGCAGCAGCCCTGGATGTAAGTGAATGCTGCACTGGCCCTGTGTGTAAGTGAATAATGCAGCAGCCCTGGATGTAAGTGAATGCTGACCGGCCATGTGTTTAAGTGAATAATGCAGCATCCTTGGATTTAAGTGAATGATGCACCGGCCCTGTGTATTAGTGAATAATGCAGCAGCCCTGGATGTAAGTGAATGATGCACCAGCCATCTGTGTGTAAGTGAATAAAGCAGCAGCCCTGGATGTAAGTGAATGCTGCACCGGCTCTGTGTATTAGTGAATATTGCAGCAGCCCTGGATGTAAGTGAATGATGCACCGGCCTTGTGTGTAAGTGAATAATGCAGCAGCCCTGGATGTAAGTGAATGCTGCACCAGCCCTGTGTGTAAGTGAATAATGCAGCAGCCCTGGATGTAAGTGAATGGTGCACCGGCCCTGTGTGTAAGTGAATAATGCAGCAGCCCTGGATGTAAGTGAACGATGCACCTGCCCTGTATGTAAGTGAATAATGCAGCAGCCCTGGATATAAGCGAACGATGCGCCGACCCCGTGTGTAAGTGAATAATGCAGCAGCCCTGGATGTAAGCGAATGCTGCACCGGGCATGTGTGTAAGTGAATACAGCAGCCCTGGATGTAAGTGAACGCTGCACCGGCCCTGCGTGTACGTGGATAATGCAGCAGCCCTGGATGTAAGTGAACGATGCACCGGCCCTGTGTGTAAGTGAATAATGCAGCAGTCCTGGATGTAAGTGAATGATGCGCCGGCCCCGTGTGTAAGTGAATAATGTAGCAGCCCTGGATGTAAGTGAATGATGCACCGGCCCTGTGTGTAAGTGAATAATGCAGCAACCCTGGATGTATGTGAATGATGCACCGGCCCTGTGTGTAGGTGAATAATGCAGCATCCCTGGATGTAAGTGAATGCTGCACCGTCCATGTGTGTAAGTGAATAATGCAGCAGCCCTGGATGTAAGTGAATGCTGCACCGGCCATGTGTGTAAGTGAATAATGCAGTAGCCCTGGATGTAAGTGAACGCTAAACCGGCCCTGCGTGTACGTGGATAATGCAGCAGCCCTGGGTGTAAGTGAACAATGGACCGGCCCTGTGTGTAAGTGAATAATGCAGCAGCCCTGGATGTAAGTGAATGCTGCACCGGCCATGTGTGTAAGTGAATAATGCATTGCCCTGGATGTAAGTGAACGCTGCAACGGCCCTGCATGTACGTGGATAATGCATCAGCCCTGGATGTAAGTGAACGATGCACCGGCCCTGCGTATTGGTGAATAATGCAGCAGCCCTGGATGTAAGTGAATGCTGCACCGGCCCTGTGTGTAAGTGAATAATGCAGCAGCCCTGGATGTAAGTGAATGCTGCACCGGCCATGTGTTTAAGTGAATAATGCAGCATCCTTGGATTTAAGTGAATGATGCACCGGCCCTGTGTATTAGTGAATAATGCAGCAGCCCTGGATGTAAGTGAATGATGCACCAGCCATCTGTGTGTAAGTGAATAATGCAGCAGCCCTGGATGTAAGTGAATGCTGCACCGGCTCTGTGTATTAGTGAATATTGCAGCAGCCCTGGATGTAAGTGAATGATGCACCGGCCTTGTGTGTAAGTGAATAATGTAGCAGCCCTGGATGTAAGTGAATGCTGCACCAGCCCTGTGTGTAAGTGAATAATGCAGCAGCCCTGGATGTAAGTGAATGGTGCACCGGCCCTGTGTGTAAGTGAATAATGCAGCAGCCCTGGATGTAAGTGAACGATGCACCTGCCCTGTATGTAAGTGAATAATGCAGTAGCCCTGGATGTAAGTGAATGATGCGCCGACCCCGTGTGTAAGTGAATAATGCAGCAGCCCTGGATGTAAGCGAATGCTGCACCGGCCCCGTGTGTAAGTGAATAATGCAGCAACCCTGGATGTAAGTGAATGATGCACCGGCCCTGTGTGTAGGTGAATAATGCAGCATCCCTGGATGTAAGTGAATGCTGCACCGGCCATGTGTGTAAGTGAATAATGCAGCAGCCCTGGATGTAAGTGAATGCTGCACCGTCCATGTGTGTAAGTGAATAATGCAGTAGCCCTGGATGTAAGTGAACGCTAAACCGGCCCTGCGTGTAAGTGAATAATGCAGCAGCCCTGGATGTAAGTGAATGCTGCACCGGCCATGTGTGTAAGTGAATAATGCAGCAGCCCTGGATGTAAGTGAATGCTGCACCAGCCCTGTGTGTAAGTGAATAATGCAGCAGCCCTGGATGTAAGTGAATGGTGCACCGGCCCTGTGTGTAAGTGAATAATGCAGCAGCCCTGGATGTAAGTGAACGATGCACCTGCCCTGTATGTAAGTGAATAATGCAGCAGCCCTGGATGTAAGTGAACGATGCACCGGCCCTGTGTGTAAGTAAATAATGCAGCAGCCCTGGATGTAAGTGAACGATGCACCGGCCCTGTGTGTAAGTGAATAATGCAGCAACCCTGGATGTAAGTGAATGATGCACCGGCCCTGTGTGTAGGTGAATAATGCAGCATCCCTGGATGTAAGTGAATGCTGCACCGGCCATGTGTGTAAGTGAATAATGCAGCAGCCCTGGATGTAAGTGAATGCTGCACCGTCCATGTGTGTAAGTGAATAATGCAGTAGCCCTGGATGTAAGTGAACGCTAACCCGGCCCTGCGTGTAAGTGAATAATACAGCAGCCCTGGATGTAAGTGAATGCTGCACCGGCCATGTGTGTAAGTGAATAATGCAGCATCCTTGGATGTAACTGAACGCTAAACCGGCCCTGCGTGTACGTGGATAATGCAGCAGCCCTGGATGTAAGTGAACAATGCACCGGCCCTGTGTGTAAGTGAATAATGCAGCAGCCCTGGATGTAAGTGAATGCTGCACCGGCCATGTGTGTAAGTGAATAATGCAGTGCCCTGGATGTAAGTGAACGCTGCAACGGCCCTGCGTGTACGTGGATAATGCAGCAGCCCTGTATGTAAGTGAACGATGCACCGGCCCTGCGTGCAGGTGAATAATGCAGCAGCCCTGGATGTAAGTGAATGCTGCACCAGCCCTGTGTGTAAGTGAATAATGCAGCAGCCCTGGATGTAAGTGAATGCTGCACCGGCCATGTGTGTAAGTGAATAATGCAGCATCCTTGGATGTAAGTGAATGATGCACCGGCCCTGTGTATTAGTGAATAATGCAGCAGCCCTGGATGTAAGTGAATGATGCACCAGCCATCTGTGTGTAAGTGAATAATGCAGCAGCCCTGAATGTAAGTGAATGCTGCACCGGCCCTGTGTATTAGTGAATATTGCAGCAGCCCTGGATGTAAGTGAATGATGCACCGGCCCTGTGTGTAAGTGAATAATGCAGCAGCCCTGGATGTAAGTGAATGCTGCACCAGCCCTGTGTGTAAGTGAATAATGCAGCAGCCCTGGATATAAGTGAATGGTGCACCGGCCCTGTGTGTAAGTGAATAATGCAGCAGCCTTGGATGTAAGTGAATGATGCACCTGCCCTGTATGTAAGTGAATAATGCAGCAGCCCTGGATGTAAGCGAACGATGCGCCGACCCCGTGTGTAAGTGAATAATGCAGCAGCCCTGGATGTAAGCGAATGCTGCACCGGGCCCGTGTGTAAGTGAATAATGCAGCAGCCCTGGATGTAAGTGAATGCTGCACCGGCCTTGGGTGTAAGTGAATAATGCAGCATCCTTGGATGTAAGTGAATGATGCGCCGGCCCCGTGTGTAAGTGAATAATGCAGCAGCCCTGGATGTAAGCGAACGCTGCGCCGGCCCCGTGTGTAAGTGAATAATGCAGCAGCCCTGGATGTAAGTGAATGCTGCACCGGCCATGTGTGTAAGTGAATAATGCAGCATCCTTGGATGTAAGTGAATGATGCGCCGGCCCTGTGTGTAAGTGAATAATGCAGCAGCCCTGGATGTAAGCGAATGCTGCACCGGGCCCGTGTGTAAGTGAATAATGCAGCAGCCCTGGATGTAAGTGAATGCTGCACCGGCCATGTGTGTAAGTGAATAATGCAGCATCCTTGGATGTAAGCGAACGATGCGCCGGCCCTGTGTGTAAGTGAATAATGCACCAGCCCTGGATGTAAGCGAATGCTGCACCGGCCCCGTGTGTAAGTGAATAATGCAGCAGCCCTGGATGTAAGTGAACGATGCGCCGGCCCCGTGTGTAAGTGAATAATGCAGCAGCCCTGGATGTAAGTGAATGCTGCACCGGCCATGTGTGTAAGTGAATAATGCAGCATCCTTGGATGTAAGTGAATGATGCGCCGGCCCCGTGTGTAAGTGAATAATGCAGCAGCCCTGGATGTAAGCGAACGCTGCGCCGGCCCCATGTGTAAGTGAATAATGCAGCAGCCCTGGATGTAAGTGAACGATGCGCCGGCCCTGTGTGTAAGTGAATAATGCAGCAGCCCTGGATGTAAGTGAACGATGCGCCGGCCCCGTGTGTAAGTGAATAATGCAGCAGCCCTGGATGTAAGTGAACGATGCGCCGGCCCCGTGTGTAAGTGAATAATGCAGCAGCCCTGGATGTAAGTGAATGCTGCACCGGCCCTGTGTGTAAGTGAATAATGCAACAGCCCTGGATGTAAGTGAATGCTGCACCGGCCCTGTGTGTAAGTGAATAATGCAGCAGCCCTGGATGTAAGTGAATGCTGCACCGGCCATGTGTGTAAGTGAATAATGCAGCATCCTTGGATGTAAATGAATGATGCACCGGCCCTGTGTGTAGGTGAATAATGCAGCATCTCTGGATGTAAGTGAATGCTGCACCGGCCATGTGTGTAAGTGAATAATGCAGCAGTCCTGGATGTAAGTGAATGCTGCACCGGGCATGTGTGTAAGTGAATACAGCAGCCCTGGATGTAAGTGAACGCTGCACCGGCCCTGCGTGTACGTGGATAATGCAGCAGCCCTGGATGTAAGTGAACGATGCACCGGCCCTGTGTGTAAGTGAATAATGCAGCAGTCCTGGATGTAAGTGAATGATGCGCCGGCCCCGTGTGTAAGTGAATAATGCAGCAGCCCTGGATGTAAGTAAATGATGCACCGGCCCTGTGTGTAAGTGAATAATGCAGCAACCCTGGATGTATGTGAATGATGCACCGGCCCTGTGTGTAGGTGAATAATGCAGCATCCCTGGATGTAAGTGAATGCTGCACCGGCCATGTGTGTAAGTGAATAATGCAGCAGCCCTGGATGTAAGTGAATGCTGCACCGGCCATGTGTGTAAGTGAATAATGCAGTAGCCCTGGATGTAAGTGAACGCTAAACCGGCCCTGCGTGTACGTGGATAATGCAGCAGCCCTGGGTGTAAGTGAACAATGGACCGGCCCTGTGTGTAAGTGAATAATGCAGCAGCCCTGGATGTAAGTGAATGCTGCACCGGCCATGTGTGTAAGTGAATAATGCATTGCCCTGGATGTAAGTGAACGCTGCAACGGCCCTGCATGTACGTGGATAATGCAGCAGCCCTGGATGTAAGTGAACGATGCACCGGCCCTGCGTATAGGTGAATAATGCAGCAGCCCTGGATGTAAGTGAATGCTGCACCGGCCCTGTGTGTAAGTGAATAATGCAGCAGCCCTGGATGTAAGTGAATGCTGACCGGCCATGTGTTTAAGTGAATAATGCAGCATCCTTGGATTTAAGTGAATGATGCACCGGCCCTGTGTATTAGTGAATAATGCAGCAGCCCTGGATGTAAGTGAATGATGCACCAGCCATCTGTGTGTAAGTGAATAATGCAGCAGCCCTGGATGTAAGTGAATGCTGCACCCGCTCTGTGTATTAGTGAATATTGCAGCAGCCCTGGATGTAAGTGAATGATGCACCGGCCTTGTGTGTAAGTGAATAATGCAGCAGCCCTGGATGTAAGTGAATGCTGCACCAGCCCTGTGTGTAAGTGAATAATGCAGCAGCCCTGGATGTAAGTGAATGGTGCACCGGCCCTGTGTGTAAGTGAATAATGCAGCAGCCCTGGATGTAAGTGAACGATGCACCTGCCCTGTATGTAAGTGAATAATGCAGCAGCCCTGGATATAAGCGAACGATGCGCCGACCCCGTGTATAAGTGAATAATGCAGCAGCCCTGGATGTAAGCGAATGCTGCACCGGCCCCGTGTGTAAGTGAATAATGCAGCAACCCTGGATGTAAGTGAATGATGCACCGGCCCTGTGTGTAGGTGAATAATGCAGCATCCCTGGATGTAAGTGAATGCTGCACCGGCCATGTGTGTAAGTGAATAATGCAGCAGCCCTGGATGTAAGTGAATGCTGCACCGTCCATGTGTGTAAGTGAATAATGCAGTAGCCCTGGATGTAAGTGAACGCTAACCCGGCCCTGCGTGTAAGTGAATAATACAGCAGCCCTGGATGTAAGTGAATGCTGCACCGGCCATGTGTGTAAGTGAATAATGCAGCATCCTTGGATGTAAGTGAATGATGAACCGGCCATGTGTGTAAGTGAATAATGCATCAGCCCTGGATGTAAGTGAACGTTGCACCGGCCATGTGTGTAAGTGAATAATGCAGCAGGACAGGATGTAAGTGAACGTTGCACCGGCCCTGTGTGTACGTGGATAATGCAGCAGGACAGGATGTAAGTGAACGATGCACCGGCCCTGTGTGTAAGTGAATAATGCAGCAGCCCTGGATGTAAGTGAACGATGCGCCGGCCCTGTGTGTAAGTAAATAATGCAGCATACCTGGATGTAAGTGAACGCTGCACCGGCCCTGTGTGTAGGTGAATAATGCAGCAGCCCTGGATGTAAGTGAATGCTGCACCGGCCCTGTGTGTAAGTGAATAATGCAGCAGCCCTGGATGTAAGTGAATGCTGCACCGGACATGTGTGTAAGTGAATAATGCAGCATCCTTGGATGTAAATGAATGATGCACCGGCCCTGTGTGTAGGTGAATAATGCAGCATCCCTGGATGTAAGTGAATGCTGCACCGGCCATGTGTGTAAGTGAATAATGCAGCAGCCCTGGATGTAAGTGAACGCTGCACCGGCCATGTGTGTAAGAGAATACTGCAGCAGCCCTGGATGTAAGTGAACGCTGCACCGGCCCTGCGTGTACGTGGATAATGCAGCAGCCCTGGATGTAAGTGAACGATGCACCGGCCCTGCGTGTAAGTGAATAATGCAGCAGTCCTGGATGTAAGTGAACGATGCGCCGTCCCTGTGTGTAAGTGAATAATGCAGCAGCCCTGGATGTAAGTGAATGCTGCACCGGCCATGTGTGTAAGTGAATAATGCAGCATCCTTGGATGTAAGTGAATGATGCATCGGCCCTGTGTATTAGTGAATAATGCAGCAGCCCTGGATGTAAGTGAATGATGCACCGGCCCTGTGTGTAGGTGAATAATGCAGCAGCCCTGGATGTAAGTGAATGCTGCACCGGCCCTGTTTGTAAGTGAATAATGCAGCAGCCCTGGATGTAAGTGAATGCTGCACCGGCCATGTGTGTAAATGAATAATGCAGCATCCTTGGATGTAAGTGAATGATGCACCGGCCCTGTGTATTAGTGAATAATGCAGCAGCCCTGGATGTAAGTGAATGATGCACCAGCCATCTGTGTGTAAGTGAATAATGCAGCAGCCCTGGATGTAAGTGAATGCTGCACCGGCCCTGTGTATTAGTGAATATTGCAGCAGCCCTGGATGTAAGTGAATGATGCACCGGCCCTGTGTGTAAGTGAATAATGCAGCAGCCCTGGATGTAAGTGAATGCTGCACCGGCCTTGTGTGTAAGTGAATAATGCAGCAGCCCTGGATCTAAGTGAATCGTGCACCGGCCCTGTGTGTAAGTGAATAATGCAGCAGCCCTGGATGTAAGTGAACGATGCACCTGCCCTGTGTGTAAGTGAATAATGCAGCAGCCCTGGATGTAAGCGAACGATGCGCCGACCCTGTGTGTAAGTGAATAATGCAGCAGCCCTGGATGTAAGCGAATGCTGCACCGGCCCTGTGTGTAAGTGAATAATGCAGCAGCCCTGGATGTAAGTGAATACTGCACCGGCCATGTGTGTAAGTGAATAATGCAGCAGCCCTGGATGTAAGTGAATGCTGCACCGGCCATGTGTGTAAGTGAATAATGCAGCATCCCTGGATGTAAGTGAATGCTACACCGGCCATGTGTGTAAGTGAATAATGCAGCAGCCCTGGATGTAAGTGAATGCTGCACCGGCCATGTGTGTAAGTGAATAATGCAGCAGCCCTGGATGTAAGTGAACGTTGCACCGGCCCTGTGTGTACGTGGCTAATGCAGCAGCCCTGGATGTAAGTGAACGATGCACCGGCCCTGTGAGTAAGTGAATAATGCAGCAGCCCTGGATGTGAGTGAACGATGCACCGGCCCTATGTGTAAGTAAATAATGCAGCAGCCCTGGATGTAAGTGAACGCTGCACCGGCCCTGTGTGTAAGTGAATAATGTAGCAGCCCTGGATGTAAGTGAAGGCTGCACCGGCCCCGTGTGTAGGTGAATAATGCAGCAGCCCTGGATGTAAGTGAATGCTGCACCGGCCATGTGTGTAAGTGAATAATGCAGCATACTTGGATGTAAATGAATGATGCACCGGCCCTTTGTGTAGGTGAATAATGCAGCATCCCTGGATGTAAGTGAATGCTGCACCGGCCATGTGTGTAAGTGAATAATGCAGCAGCCCTGGATCTAAGTGAATGCTGCACCGGCCATGTGTGTAAGTGAATACTGCAGCAGCCCTGGATGTCAGTGAACGCTGCACCTGCCCTGCGTGTTCGTGGATAATGCAGCAGCCCTGGATGTAAGTGAACGATGCACCGGCCCTGTGTGTAAGTGAATAATGCAGCAGTCCTGGATGTAAGTGAATGATGTGCCGGCCCTGTGTGTAAGTGAATAATGCAGCAGCCCTGGATGTAAGTGAATGCTGCACCGGCCCTGTGTGTAAGTGAATAATGCAGCAGCCCTGGATGTAAGTGAATGCTGCACCGGCCATGTGTGTAAGTGAATAATGCAGCATCCTTGGATGTAAGTGAATGATGCACCGGCTCTGTGTGTAAGTGAATAATGCAGCAACCCTGGATGTAAGTGAATGATCCACCGGCCCTGTGTGTAGGTGAATAATGCAGCAGCCCTGGGTGTAAGTGAATGCTGCACCGGCCCTGTGTGTAAGTGAACAATGCAGCAGCCCTGGATTTAAGTGAATGCTGCACCGGCCATGTGTGTAAGTGAATAATGCAGCATCCTTGGATGTAAGTGAATGATGCACCGGCCCTGTGTATTAGTGAATAATGCAGCAGCTCTGGATGTAAGTGAATGATGCACCAGCCATCTGTGTGTAAGTGAATGATGCACCAGCCATCTGTGTGTAAGTGAATAATGCAGCAGCCCTGGATGTAAGTGAATGCTGCACCGGCCCTGTGTATTAGTGAATATTGCAGCAGCCCTGGATGTAAGTGAATGATGCACCGGCCCTGTGTGTAAGTGAATAATGCAGCAGCCCTGGATGTAAGTGAATGGTGCACCGGCCCTGTGTGTAAGTGGATAATCCAGCAGCCCTGGATGTAAGTGAACGATGCACCTGCCCTGTATGTAAGTGAATAATGCAGCATCCCTGGATGTAAGCGAACGATGCGCCGACCCCATGTGTAAGTGAATAATGCAGCAGCCCTGGATGTAAGCGAATGCTGCACCGGCCCCGTGTGTAAGTGAATAATGCAGCAGCCCTGGATGTAAGTGAATGCTGCACCGGCCATGTGTGTAAGTGAATAATGCAGCATCCTTGGATGTAAGTGAATGATGCACCGGCCCTGTGTATTAGTGAATAATGCAGCAGCCCTGGATGTAAGTGAATGATGCACCGGCCCTGTGTGTAAGTGAATAATGCAGCAGCCCTGGATGTAAGTGAATGCTGCACCGGCCCTGTGTGTAAGTGAATAATGCAGCAGCCCTGGATGTAAGTGAATGCTGCACCGGCCATGTGTGTAAGTGAATAATTCAGCATCCTTGGATGTAAGTGAATGATGAACCGGCCCTGTGTGTAGGTGAATAATGCAGCATCCCTGGATGTAAGTGAATGCTGCACCGGCCATGTGTGTAAGTGAATAATGCAGCAGCCCTGGATGTAAATGAATGCTGCACTGGCCATGTGTGTAAGTGAATACTGCAGCAGCCCTGGATTTAAGTGAACGCTGCACCGGCCCTGCGTGTACTTGGATAATGCAGCAGCCCTGGATGTAAGTGAACGATGCACCGGCCCTGCGTGTAAGTGAATAATGCAGCAGTCCTGGATGTAAGTGAATGATGCGCCGGCCCTGTGTGTAAGTGAATAATGCAGCAGCCCTGGATGTAAGTGAATGCTGCACCGGCCCTGTGTGTAAGTGAATAATGCAGCAGCCCTGGATGTAAGTGAATGCAGCACCGGCCCTGTGTGTAGCTGAATAATTCAGCAGCCCTGGATTTAAGTGAATGCTGCACCGGCCCTGCGTGTACGTGAATAACGCGCCCCGTCTTCAAGCAGTGAATAATTCACGAACACCGCAAAATAGATTTGATGTAAATAATCTTTTATACTATACAAAAGTGCAAGCGCGTGGCAGAGGCAGACTAGAGCTTTGATCAACTCTTTGTGCCTGCTTGTTTCTCATACTCTTTTTCTCCTGTCTCTGTCACATGTCTCATGCCTTCCAAGCGTGCGGCATAGACATAAACTAGATACTAATTAGATGAACTGGGAAAGACTTAGGGCCCAAATCATAGAATTTAGTGTAGGATAGGCGCAAGTGCCACACGCCGAGAAGGAGCTTGCGCCACGCACGCACCAGCAGTGGCACAAACAAGCAATTTCACGGCACATGTATTTTTGGATTCCCAGAGGCATCACTTGCTGCGGCACAAGGAACATCAAGCAGTGCCAGTAACACCCCCAACACGCCCCCACATGCAGTAAAAAGCCAGCGAAATGCCTAATACGGCGCAAGCCCCCGTGCCGTCCCTGGTCCAGCATATAGCCCCCCAGCCAAATCACGTGAAAACTTGGTGCGTCCGGGGTACGCGCTGAGTTCCCACGTGATTCGGATGGGGTGCGTCCAGGGTACGCGCTGAGTTTTCATGTAATTTGGCTGGGGTGCGTCCGGGGTACATGCTGAGTTTTCACGTGATTTGGCTGCAGTGCTTCTGGGGTACGTCCTGAATTTGCAAGCGATTTGGCTGGGGTGCGTCCAGGGTACGTGCTGAGTTTCCACGCAATTTGGCTGTGGTGCAGATGAAGTGATCATGTGAGAAGTCAGCACGTACCCCGGATGCACCCCAGCAAAATCACGTGCAAACTCAGCGCGTACCCCGGACACACCCCAGCCAAATCGCATGGGAATCCGCATGCATACTGCCCGAGACATGCACAAATCCACTGGAAGCTGACCCCTCCTGACGGGACATCCACACCCCTGCCCCCACCACCCGTGACCACACCCCGCAGGCAGCACACAGCACATGGGAACCCCATCATCCATGATCACACCCCGCAGGCAGTCCACACCACATGGGACACACCACAGACCCCATGACCACACCCCGCAGGCAGCCCACACCACATGGGACCTCCCATCACCCATGACCACACCCCACAGGCAGCACACACCACATGGGACCCCCATCATCCATGACCACACCCCACAGGCAGCACATACCACATGGGACCCCCCCCATCACCCATGACCACACCCCACAGGCAGCACACACCACACAGGACCCCCTATCAGCCATGACACACACCCCACAGGCAGCCCACATCACATGGGACTCCCATCACCCATGACCACACCCCACAGGCAGCCCACACCACATGGGACACCCCACAGACCTCATGACCACACCCCGCAGGCAGCCCACACCACATGGGACCCCCAACACCCATGACCACACCCCGCAGGCAGCACACACCACATGGGACCACCATCACCCATGACCACACCCCGCAAGCAGCATACACCACATGGGACCCCACCATCACCCATGACCACACCCTGCAGGCAGCCCACACCGCATGGGACCCCCCATAACCCGTAATGGCAACCTGCAGGCAGGCCCCGCCTCATGTACCCCCACCCATCACCTGTGATGGCAACCTGCAGGTAGGCCCCGCCTCATGTTCCCCCCACCCCACCCATCACCCATGATAGCAACATGCAGGCAGGCCCTGCCTCATGTACCCCCCACCCCACCCATCACCCATGATAGCAACATGCAGGGAGGCCCTGCCTCATTTACCCCCCACCCCACCCATCACCCGTGACGGCAACCTGCAGGCAGGCCCTGCCTAATGTACCCCCCACCCATCACCTGTGACGGCAACCTGCAGGCAGGTCCCGCCTCATATTTCCCCCACCCCATCCATCACCCGTGATAGCAACATGCAGGCAGGCCCTGCCTCATGTACCCCCCCACCCATCACCTGTGATGGCAACCTGCCGGCAGGCCCCGTCTCATGTTCCCCCCACCCCACCCATCACCCATGACGGCAACCTGCAGGCAGGCCCTGCCTAATGTACCCCCCACCCATCACCTGTGACGGCAACCTGCAGGCAGGTCCTGCCTCATATTTCCCCCACCCCACCCATCACCCGTGACGGCAACCTGCAGGCAGGCCTGCCTCATGTGCCCCCCACCCATCACCTGTGATGGCAACCTGCAGGCAGGTCCCGCCTCATGTTCCCCCCCACCCCACCCATCACCTGTGATGGCAACCTGCAGGCAGGCCCCCCATACTGGACACCACCTGCATGATGGATGTTGACATAGTGACACAGGTTCACTCCAATGATGGTGTGTGCGTGAACCTGCTTGTTGTGCAGTGACCCCACCCTTAACCTCCTCCTCAGCAAACATACAGCAAACAAAAAAGAACCACACACGTAGCCCACAAGCTTCTGTGTCCCAGGAGAACCCACACAATTGCATACTACAACCATATATCAACATTCACATCACAAAAGTGTATGTCAAAGTGAGGACCAGCATGCAATGTGATAAAATAATGTCAATAATCCACATGTACAAATACTCACACAAAACACCCTAGATGTGTGTCACAGAAACAGGCATTGCAATGGCGTGTCATGGCATGAGCATCAATGAGCACACACCACCTGAACCAATAACCCCCTAAACATGGGACCCCCTATCAGCCATGACCACACCCCTCAGGCAGCCCACACCACATGGGACCCCCACCACCCATGACCACACCCTGCAGGCAGCCCAGACCACATGGGACCCCCCCATAACCCGTAAGGGCAACCTGCAGGCAGGCCCCCCCATATGTACATCCACCCATCACCTTTGATGGCAACCTGCAGGTAGGCCCTGCCTCATGTTCCCGCCACCGCACCCATCACCCGTGATGGCAACCTGCAGGCAGGCCCTGCCTCATGTATCCCCCACCCATCACCTGTGACTGCAACCTGCAGGTAGGTCCTGCCTCATGTTCCCCCCACCCCACCCATCACCCATGATAGCAACATGCAGGCAGGCCCTGCCTCATGTACCCCCCACCCATCACCTATGACGCAACCTGCAGGCAGGCCCCGTCTCATGTTCCCCCAACCCCACCCATCACCCGTGACGACAACATGCAGGCAGGCCCTGCCTCATGTACCCCCCACCCATCACGTGTGATGGCAACCTGCAGGCAGGTCCCGCCTCATGTTCCCCCCACCCCACCCATCACCTGTGACGGCAACCTGCAGGCAGGCCCCCCCATACTGGACATCACCTGCATGATGGATGTTGACATAGTGACACAGGTTCACTCCAATGATGGTGTGTGCGTGAACCTGCTTGTTGTGCAGTGACCCCACCCTTAACCTCCTCCTCAGCAAACATACAGCAAACAAAAAAGAACCACACACGTAGCCCACAAGCTTCTGTGTCCCAGGAGAACCCACACAATTGCATACTACAACCATATATCAACATTCACATCACAAAAGTGTATGTCAAAGTGAGGACCAGCATGCAATGTGATAAAATAATGTCAATAATCCACATGTACAAATACTCACACTGTGACCGAACACAAAACACCCTAGATGTGTGTCACAGAAACAGGCATTGCAATGGCGTGTCATGGCATGAGCATCAATGAGCACACATCATCTGAACCAATAACTCCCTAAACACACAACTGATTTCACATGCTGGTGAAGCTTAAAGCACCACTGCGTCAACCGAATTCAGTGCCAAAATAGTAAACATATCACACTCACATCACTCAACCAACCCACCACCCTCACAAACACACAGAGGCCCAATACACATTCATGCTGCACATGTGAAATGAAATCCCAACACACGGTGCACACTCGAACCACACGCAAACACCCATACACTGGTCATGCACACCAGACCATGCCCCATGCAAATGAATGTGAAACATGACACATGCCAGCATGTGTGCACACACATCAACAATATAGATCATCATAATGGACACAGAACAGAGTAATGAACCCTCAATGGTGGAGAATAATTGGCAAATAAACAGCACTTGTATGAAAGGTCTGAAAATATATTGCAAACCAATATTCCAAAAATATTTATATACATGAAATAAACAAATAAAGCATGAAAATAAATAAAATAACAATGTTCTCAAAAAGAAAAATCCTGTGTCTGCATTTAAAAAAAATTGCTAAATCCAAAATGAGGTCCATGCCCTAAATGAATATCCAAATGAAAATCACAAATAAAAAGAAATCCATTACGTCATGGGTAACGCAAACGGAACAAAAAACAAATTATGTACAATAAGTATATGTCCTTTGTCCCAAATGTGTAGAAGAAAACCTTATAAGAACACTCCAACAAATGAATTCTTAAAAACAAACTATACACAAAAAGTGGAGCACAGTCCAAAAACTCAAAAAAAGGCAAAAAAAATGAAACCTACGCCTAAATAACTAAATACAATGGCAGCGAGATAGTCCTTCTCCTCACCATGCTCCCTAATAGTCTCCGCCAGGGCATCATTGAACACTGCATCCACTTCCCCTAAGCAGGCCTCCGCTTCGCCCTCGAGGGCTTGCAGGGACTCCAACATGCTCCTCTCAAACTCCCTGCAAGTCTCCTCGAGGACCTCCGCCCGCCTCTCTGCCCGACACAGTGAAATCTCCGCCCTGGCCATGGTGAATCTTGCCTCCTGTGTCCGCTGCCGCTCTGCCCCTATCTGCTGGCCCAAACGCTCCAACACGGAAGACATACTTGTTGTAAGGTCCACGTTTGCCTCCTGCCTGACCCGATATCTGCCCCTCTGCTATTGAAAGCCTCGAGTCCTGTTGCCTCCTACTCCGTGCCTGCTGCCGCCAAATTGCACGGTGCCTGTGTCTCAAGGACAGCCTCTGGGATGATGTCAACCCCTGGGGCCATCGTGCACGTGCCCTGCTCCTTGGTGCCTGCTCTTCCTCCATTGCCACACCTCCTGTCGCCGGCTCGATCGGCGTGTTGACCACATCTGCTCATACAACCTCGACTCCCGACTCTGGCAGGTCTTGGGACAGGTACACAAGAGGGCCCTGGTGGTATCTGGGCCGGAAGACAGCAGGGAGGACGACTGGCGCACAGAGGAGGAAGACGAGGAGGGGGTCACATAAGTGGTAGCCCATGGACCCATTGCCAGACCAGGAAATGTGCTAGCCAGTTCAAGAGACGACAGACCTCATTGTGATGGCGTGCAAGCCCCTGATTGGAAGCCTGCACCTCATCACGAATGGTGCCTGTATGCCTCATGACACCGGCTAGCACAGGTTCCACCCTGTCCCGAATGGCGGGCCTGAGGCATGCCCGCAGGTGCATACTGATGCAGTCGCAGTCCCAGGGACAGGATCAGTCACAGGCCCCTCCACGGCGACCTGTTCTGGCTCCTGCCCCTGAGGCTGGACTGCACCAATCACACCCACGTCATCATCCCCGGCCGGGCTCCGTGGGCGGGCGGATGCAGCCTTCTCCTCCTCCTCCCTCTCCGCCAACCTGGATGCCTCCCCATCGTCCTCGGAATCGGATTGTCCCTGTGCTACCTCACCTGTCCCTCCCACTGCCGAGGAGCCCGCAACCAACTTCACCCTCTTGTGCTTCCCCTCAGCAGCTGTGGCACCAGTCATCTCGGTCCCCAAAGATGACATTTCCTGGGAGTGTGACTGGGCGTTGCATCTACGCCTGGTGGAGGCATCCCTGCTGTCGTGCTCCATAACGCCATCTCCGCCCTCTGCTTCCATCATCACTGTGGATAGGGAGACATAGAACACAAACATCAGGTTACTGAACATATGTCTGTTTTGCACAAAGCAAATTTACATGAGCACCACTGTCAAAGGTCACAACCATCATCACGTCCACAACACACTGGTTAGTGCAATCAACACACATGCACAATCATGTCTGGCATTCTCAACAGACATTCAAATCCTTGGACAAAGCTCTGTCAGCACCTCAAAATTGTGCATTTGCCTCACATGCATCATGGGACATACACATCTCATTCACACACATCAGCTGACAGTCATGAAGCAGGCCATGGAGCTATCACATCTGAGTGAACTAGAGGTCCATTTTGCAGCATGAATCAATCACACAATCTAATGCTCAAGTAACATGAATCCCAGAGTGTTGGCCAGTCACATACTCACTCTTCAGACACATTCACATATGCACCATGCACGTCCATGATGTTGCCAAAAGCACACATATGTGACACCTCTCACATGGCCAAGTCCAGACACATGAAACCAACCATGTGCATGTCAATACATGCTGCCGCGCATCACAAATTGCTACAAAAACACTGTTGTTGTCACACATGCTTGAATATACTTGCAGCACTGTCTGGGACATGCACACAGACATCTGTACAAGAGACATACCATACATAAGGCCAAGGTGCACACTCCAACCATACATCAACATGCACATGCACTATGGTGGACAAGTACATATGGACACTTACCAGTCGACTCAGACAGAGTTCCAAATCCCTGACCTGGGCTTACAGCGCTGGGTAGAACTGCTCCAGGACTTGCTTGTTGTCGGTGGTCAAGCGGCCCCGGTGCCCCCCTTGGTGCATGCCAGCCTTGAGGAAGCGCTGGGCCTTGTTGCGGGTCCTGGCTTTGAAGTCCTCCCAGCGCAGGTGGACATGATGTAGTCACAGGGTGCCATCCCCTCGACGTTGATGGCACCCACAATGTCCGCCCATATCTTCCTCCGTCCTTCCTTGCCGACTTGCGATGGTCCCTGGAAGAGGGCATCATAATTAACCAGGACTTGCCCCACCAGGATGTTAACTTCCTTGGCTGAGAAGCTGACAGCCCTCTGCGTCACTGCCGGGGGGGTTGCCACTTTCCTCCGATGTTGCTTCAGACATGGCAACCCTGACGCAGGTGTGGGTGGGCAAGGTGGTCCTGGTGCTGGGCTGTGGAGTGGTGGTTTGGCACGTCGGGAGACTTCTGGATCAGCATATGTGGTCACAGGTCCAACAACAGGAGCTCTGGAAATGGCTGTACAGCAGGCACCAACATTGCAGTGCACGTAGGCAGCTGGCACACACAGTGGGCAGGCAGCAGCAGATGGCTCGTAAGAGGCAGCTCGGGGTACTTGGAGGCAGGTAAATTGGCTAGCAGGCAGGAGTGTGGGTCTTCCATGTTACTCGCGTGGCCAGCCGGAAACAGAGTGACTCCGCATGTGCGGAAACATTGCGTTAGCGTGGATTCAGAGGAAAAGACCTATGCACGTAAGTTACGTGACACGCGCTGGATGTTGGGCGTTAGCGTACACTATCAGGATAAATCAGTGCATAGGAGACCATCACACACTTGTGCTAGCGATAGCGGACGGACATGTGGACTTCTGCGATTCTAGCGTTTCCACGCAATCTCTACACTACAGTGAGAGTGTGAGAGATTCTAGCGTTTCCATGCAATCTCTACCCTACAGCGAGAGTGCAAGCTTTTTCTTTTGGGGGGATTTGCCTCTACGCACACGTGCATGCATTTTGATTTTTGTTTTTGAGGCTGACGGTGAGTCGCGTATGGATTTTGCATACTGTGGGTTCCCCTGTGTCCCATTTTCAAGGTCATACTACCCTATGTGTCCTTCGCGTACACAATTTTTTGTGTTGGTGGGTGCCACAGCGTACTGCGTTAGGTTTTTAATTTAAACGTGGGTTAACGAGGGGTCGCGTACACGTAATTTTCGTTTTCGGGGTACCTTTGCGTTACTTCCATGAAGAGGCCTCATCCCCGCGCTGCTACTCCTGCAAGACGTTGCAGTTTGTGTGACCGCTCAGAGGATCTAACACTCCGCACAGCAAGCACCGAGGGCTTGCGGACGTCACTGATGCAGACACCACGGTGCCATCAGAAATCCATTTACCACGTGGCTTACTTTAATTAGCTCTGCAATTACAGCACAGCCATGATCCACACGTCGAAATTTTCGGTTGAATCATGTTTACGGCTGCCTTAATTTAGATGAGGTGTCCACTGTGATTTCTACCCACTGGTAACTATACCATGGGGCCAATCTCTACAGTTTTGCCTGTGGCTTGACTCCCATTGACACAGCACTTCCTGAACATCCTGACTGCATAGTCCTTCTTTGTCCTGACAAAGGCCCTAAGAAGAAATCGGCTCATTCAGCCCCAGTATAGGGTCGAAACACCTGGTGTAGACGCATTTTCCCTTCAAACACAGTGTCACTAACTTATACTGTATTGCCAAGAGATGTATTATATACTTGATACACACCTGTCTATTGTATTTTGACCCCTGTCGCCCCCCAGCGACAGTAGTAACTGTATGTTGTTCCTTGTATAGAAATATGTGCAAGAGTACTAACTTGCTTTTGTTTTGTTTTCTAATTGTGCAAACTGCTGTTGCTTTGTTTTGTTGTAATCATTGATGTTCAGAAATATATCTTAAACTGTAAAAGGAAACAGATACTGAAAACTACATAAAAACAAGTTTGTTGATTTTGGTGTGTTTCTTTCCACATCATTGTGCTGAGAATTGAATGAGAAATAAGGGAGGTGGCTCTCATTTTGTTGTTTTCTCGACCAGGTTCCCTTGGGCCTGCCAGGCGTGGGGTCCACCAACGCGGTGGCCGTGTGCCAGCTGGAAATGCTGTGTGGGAGCAGTCCATGTATGGTTTTGCACAGCAACAGGGGGCTTCCTATGTGATGTTGGCTCAGGGCATGGAAAGGGTGGCCAATTCCATGATGCTCCCAGAAAGACAGGTGGAGCTCCAGCTGCAGGCAATGCAGTCCACATTCCGCTGACACAGGCTGCACATGGAGGCCAGCAACAGGAGCCTATGGATGTAACTGAGGGCTCAGCGTGCATCCCTGGTTGCAGAGGGTCGTGCACACAGGAACGCCCTGGGGGAAGAATATAGGTCCCTCAGAATTACACTGGCTGCACTTCAGGAAGCCCGCAGTAGACGGTCTGAACAGCAGATGCAACAGTTGACTCATACCATCACAGAGGAACTCCGTGCATCCCATGAGGTGTTGCATGGGGACCTCCGAGCCATCATGTTACAGATGCAAGCATATCATTCTTGCATGGCGATGCCATGGAGGACCTGGCCAGGGCTATGCGTGGTGATCCTCCCTTAACACTACCACCTTCTAATGCTACACCAGAGGGTGGTGACAACAGCACCAGCTCTCCCAATCCATGATAGCCGTGCGGCCCATGAATCCATGGAGGTTTTTTCTTTGTTCTCAAAACCTGCACATGTGGGTGTTGACGTGGACCCTGCCCCTCCACCATCCTGGGTGGGCCCCTGTTGCTTTGTGTGGCATCCAAGGGCATCCACTGTAGGTTCCAGCTGGACCCATAGAGGCTTGTCTCGTGTTGGTGTTTGGGCCTTGGGTCCAGACACATATGCCACTACTGCTTCTACCTTTCAATGGGCTACCAAGGAGGGCAGCGTGTGAAAGTAACACCGGCGACGTCCCGTGAAGTCCCGCTTTGCCCGCTGCTCTGCTCTGCTCTCCACTTGATTTTGGACTACCTTGAACTACCTTGACCACAAGGTGAAGACTGCTTTTGCTTTGACCTGCTATATATGGACTTGGGGCTTTATATATATTTATATATATATATTTAACATTATACGTGTGCTTATTGTGGTCTTTATTTACTTATAGGCACTTCGTCTGAGTACCATTGTGGGCGTGTCTATAAAATAGGATTCGCGCGCGCACCGTGCGCGCGCACCGGCGAAGTCCCGTGAAGTCCCGCTTTGTCGCTTCGCCGCTGCGGCGCGAGCAAAGCGAGGGGCCTCTCAGAGGAGTGAGTGAGTTTATTGTGAATTTTTTTTTTTTTTTTTTTTTTTTTTTTGCCAGGCAACATACATTTCACAGAACCACAAATATTTATCTCTAGTGGTTCGTTAGCATTTCGGCAGTGAAGCTTTGAAGTAACATCATGAGCCGTAATATTTATACCTTAAGTACTGGAATGCCGCCATTGCCTTTGCCGAAACTGTTTGTCAAAAAAAGCGGTGTGAACCCGCCTTCCAATCCCACCACTGGTACTATTACCATGTGTGTGAATGAATCGAGTTTAAAAAAAGCCTTGCCTCAAATGGCGTCTGGACCATTGCTTGTGAACAAATTACACGTCCAGGCCGTCCCCTGTGTCTCGACTCCACGAGCTACAGGGGCCGGGCCCGTGGCCAACCTAGCAGCCAAAAGTAAAAAACGAGTAATTACTCGTGACACATCGTCATCAAGACAAAAAAATGTTACAAGTTCAAAAGATATTAGATCCTTTTATGCGGATTGTGTTAATCCTAAATCTCTTTTACATCCCTCTCTAAGTGCTAAGCAAGTGGGCCCCAATACTTCCAATCAAATACAAGAAGTGTGTGGTTCTACTGTGCATGTCTCACTCTCTGACAGCACTGTGTTAAGAAGTGAATCTGTAGCTCACTATCCACCCTCGAAACATAATATTGAGGTTACGAAATGTTCAGAGGAAATGGTGCTTATCGATCTGTCTCCCCCTGACTCTGACTTTTTGTTAAATCAATCATTGGGAGGTTTGTCCTTTTCACCAAAACTATTCTCTGATGGGGGTTGCACCAGATCAAACTTAACCTCTTCTTTTATTCATCCCACTCCAAGGAAATTTTCTCCAGTGAATCAAGTTCCTCCTTGTTCAAATATGTCTAAAGTGCTGGAACTAACTTTGGGTGCTATGAATTTGACAATGCAAACTTTGACAACTCTATTTAACACATTGAACTCCAAACTGGACGTGCAAAGCACGCAATTACTCTCAGTGCTGGCGTGGCAAGCCAAACAAGAAATAATCTGGGCTAATCAAGGTGTGAATCCAAAGACAAACCCTGGGAATCCTAGGACGACAGTCGACCAGTGTTCATCGCCCATTATGCTCCCACCGGTGGTGGACCTAACTTCAGCTCCTATGATTGAGGCTGATCCGCCGTTGGTAGACTTAACTTCGGCCCCCAACCTTATAGTTGATTTAACCTCTGCTCCTTACTCTGTACCGCCAATCTTGTCACAAAATTCAGTGGCAAATGTGAGCATGGACCAACAAGGAGCTGATCTTTTGTCCCCAATCACCGTGGACAACTCTGGAATCTTGTGCTCGCTCCCTTATATTGGTCAGATTATTAGAGAGGCTACTACAGAGGCTACTGATGACGTTGAAGACATGACGTCAATTGAAGCTCCTCAAGCTCAATTTAAAATATTTACCAAAAAATCTTCTATCTCGAGTTCAAAGACTTGTTTGTCAAACAAGGAACCTTCTAAAAAAACGAAATCTGCACTATCTAAAAAAGCTAAGAATATCAAAAACACAGAAATACCCAACTCAGCAAGCTCTAAATCTTTTTTTAATACGCTTACATTACCAAAAAAACAGGTTCAGAAAACCTCTTGTGTCATTACAAAAAAATATGCGCATCTGAATCAGCTGCGTAAACTCAAGCTTGATTGTGCCAACAAAAATCTGATTGCAGCTGAACCTTATGCGCCACTAGATCATTTAGTGCAAGCTGTTGAAAATTACGAACTAGCAGGAAAACAGCAAGCTCACCCTCAAGCCCAACCATCACAATCCAAGCAGTCAGCTGGGTCCATATACGAGTCTTCCTCTAATATAACTAATTCTAAAGCGGCGATACCTCAAGGTACGTCCAGAGAAATTATTAATAGCTGCTCCTCGACTCAGTCTCCTACACTCTCACTGTCCTCCTTGGCTGGCTGCGAGCAACAGATGCTAGCAAGAAGACGTTTAGAAATTAGAAACGAAGTGGATGCCTATATGAGTGCTTTTTCAACGTCAACAACTTTTAAAGCCCCCTTACTTAAATCTGCAAAATCAACCACCTCCATCCCTCAGGTATCTGAACGCACGGTCACATTTCAATGTGTTGATGATGAAACAACTCTCCCAGCTGAGCCATCATTTCCAAGTCAGGAAGCGGAAATTGCTTCGCTAATAAATTCTCTACGGTCTAAAACAAAACAGTCTGGTCCCACCAACTTAATTTCTGCCCCTAACAAACCTCAGATAAAATCTATACTGAAAACAAAAAGAGATAAAGAATCTAATATTGCTTTAGTGTTGGGCTGTCGGCCAGCTCCTTTTCCTCAATATGTACTAAATAGACAAAGCATCTTACAGGTCTTTTCTGATATTCCCATATTACAGGATATTGGATCGGCCGACATTGCACAGGTGGAGTTCTTCAATGACAATGTAGTGAGCACAGCCTGCATCTGGCTGACGTCCCGTGTTATCAGGAATCTGATATGGGACGCCAAAGCCCAATTACTCGAACTTGGATTCATATTACTACTAGGCCCTGTGACGCCCACTAATGGCTCCTTGTGTGCGGAATCCTGGGTAAAGACGGCGTCAAATGAAATTAACAAGGCACAAAGTTTTACTGAGTCTAATACTGCTGCTGTCACCTCAAATCAATGCCGTTGTAATTGCGATTCCAGAAGTTAACTTCCTTGCAAGGTCAATAAAGCACGAACTATAACCTTAGGGTCTTGGAATACTCGCGGCCATCGTCATCTGATTAATAATACACAAGACCCTCTTTCAAAGTTTGATGTAATTCTTTTGCAAGAAACCTGGTTTTTATCTGCCCCTTTATGGGATAACCATGGTTTACATTTCTTACCGGCAATTAAAGGTGTGAAGGGCCGGCCGATGTCTGGCCTTGTGACTGCCGCCAAAATATCTTCACAAATTGGAATTATTTTTTCATTTGCTCCAAATTCCTTTTTACAACTGACTATCATATCCGTTGCAAAGACCTTGTATGCGATTATTAACTTGTACTGGAACCCCAAAGGTATTGAGATGCAAAACTTCTTACTTGATTTATCCACCATGTTAGATTTCATCATACTGGTACCTAACATCAAGCACACCATTATTGCTGGAGATCTAAATTTGCATTGTTTACATGATGATAATTTGCAAGAAAATAGCAGGCAAAGACTGTGGGAGAACTTAATGCGTTCTAGAGGGTTCTGTATGCTAAACGGAAGCAAATTTGACACTGGTGAAATAACCTATACGTGGCAACAGGGCTGGAAAAAAGCCACTATTGATTATATCTATGTTGACGATAGGTTGTTTTCCAAAATTGAGGTTTTCAAAATTCAGCAGAACTTGGATAGCGATCACTGCATTCTCTCTATTGAATGGGCAGTTGATGGCACCCCTTTAAGAACTCTTTCTAAAATCGATCAGGGGCACTTAACGGTATCCAATTCCTTAAACCGCCTAAATTGGAATGAAACCAGTCTTGGGAAATTTGATGACGCCTTGCGTACATCCCTATGTCACTCGCGTAATAGCTCCCAAGTTAATTGTGTCCCTTATTATGACCTTATGCAACATTACACCAACTCTAAAGTGTGCAAGCCAAGAGTATCTAAGCACATACATATGTTCGATATGGAAATCAGAAACAAAAAAACTGAATATCGCCGTCAAATAAGAGAGGCACTAAAATTACCCTTGCACAGGAGGTTTGAAGCACTTAACAAAGTAAAGATTACATACAGAAATTGGTGGCGACAGCATCGTAGTAAACTATATCAGCGTGATGGCGAGCAAATGCTAATGCTGACTCGCAACAGCAATGTGACGGAAATTTGGAAAGTAATAGCCAACTCCTTATTTCCGATCCAAACATTTTCACAAACTCAGTGTGTACCGGAAGTAACTTGGCTTGGCTATTTTTCCAAAATGTATGCATTACCGCCTAACTCCGTGCAATTAGACACACTGCCTCATCAATCCTTTCACATTAACATTTCCAAAACTGATATACTCTACTTTATCAACACAATTAGTCAATCTAGAGCTCCAGGACCTGATGGGTTGTCAAACAAAACATTCAAACAACATCCAGTTTTGTGGACATCGATTTTATATCAGATATTTGTGAACATTAATGTTACTCAGAAAATCCCTCTGTCATGGAAGCACTCTCTCATTGTACCAATCCACAAGAAAGGTGACCGCTCTCTACCTGAGAATTATAGACCAATTGCATTGTTAGATGCGCCTGGTAAATTATACAGCCGCATCATTCTGCAAGAATTAAACAGGTGGTCAGCGATTTCCTTCAAAAGAGATCCTTTTCAAACTGGATTTGTGGCAGGCCTAGGGACCTCGGTAAATTTGATAATGCTGAATATGATCAAATCTAAATATGCCCACTTAAATCAACCATTATATATGGCCTTCGTGGACTTCCGGTCTGCTTTTGACTCGGTAGACAGAGCACTATTATTCCAAAAGCTGCAAAACTATGGCTGTCCGTCATCAGTGTTAACAGTAATCAAGATGTTACATTCAAATACATCCATGCAAGTGAGGCTGTCAATTGAAGGTATCCTGTCTGCAAACATCGACACCTTAAGGGGCCTTAAGCAAAATGCATTTTAGCATCTACTTTATTTAATCTTTTCTTGCTAGATATCGGTGGTGCTTTTGAAGAAACAGTCTCTGACGCTCCTAAACTAGGCACGCAAAAAATCACATGGCTGCTTTATGCCGACGATCTGGTTTTAATATCGCAAACACCGCGAGGGCTTCAGAATTTGCTAATTAAACTGGAGACGTATGTTGACAAGAACAATCTCACAATTAATGTCAGCAAAACACAAATAGTGATTTGCCAAAAAAGTAAAGACAAAAAAATGGGCAAGTACAAATGGCTTTTGAAGAATTCGCCCTTAAAACTTGTCCACAGTTACAAATATCTGGGATTACCCTTCTCCGGCACCGTGAAAAATCAAATTTATCTTGACACATTAAGAACAAAAATTCTGACGCTAACATCACAGGCAAGAATAATTTTGCACAGATACGGCAAATTTACCACAACTCACATAGTTACATTTTATAATCAGAAAGTTGTTCCGATTGTTACCTATGGAGCTGAAACTTTCCAGCCACGGCGTAGGGACGTTTGGGATTTACTTGAGGGCAAATTCTGGAAAGCTATATTTTCCTTACCCAAGTGCACTCCGATGTGCCTTTTAAGGTACGAGCTGGGCTTAATTTCATTGTCTGCAGTGGTGGCGTGGAAAATGTGTAACTTTTATCGCAAATGTCTTCTTGGTTTTGACAACACAAATATCTTGTGTACGCTAGCACTGTATATGCGCTTATCGCATGATGCTTTTCCGAAGGAGTGGGTAAAGAGCATCCTGGGTTGGTTGGTAGAAGCTGACATTTCAATTGAGCTGTTGCTAAATAACCCTGACAAGGCAAAGAAAAAAATCTACTGGCATGACTGGATTACAACTCACCAATTATGCTCTAAATATATGGACTATGATGCGAGCCTTTTTCCACCAAAAAAGTATAAGCAAATGGCTTGTTATCTTTTGAAGTGTCCATCAAACATCGTTCGCGTTGAAATGCTACGAACACGTTTAAATTTGCATCTAACAAATCAAATCCTTGCTAGACGAGGCATAATCGCTAAAGAAAATCGATATTGTCGATTTTGCCTAAACCAAAAACAAATAGAAACCTTGATGCATTTAGTGGTAAGTTGTCCGGCTTTAAACAGATTGCGTGAATGCTACTTTAGTAATGTATTGCAATTGACTTGTAATCATCTTGAATCTGAAATTTGGACTATTTTAGTCACGAGTAATCGAACTGCAATCCACATTGCACTCACACAGTTTATAAAAACAATATTGCCAAACAACTAGGCAGTCTGTTGTCAGATGCTAAATGTGGATTGGTTTTTGTTTGCTTGTTTTTATTTTTTATTATTATGATTATGACGACCTTTTGTCAATCTATGTGTGTTAACTGATAACGTAAACATTGAATGAAATTTTTATTCTTCCTCTCTTTCTGATGTAAATATTTGCAAGTTAACAATTGTAAATGTTATATATTTAATTATTATCACATATCTGTTATATGTCAAGAACTGTTATGTAATTCAAGAGTTATCCTTTTGAAAGGTTGATATAATCAGCCAACCAAAATAAAAAAAATAAAAATAAATAATAAAATAAACAGGCGCATTGGGCTTGCTTTTTACCTGTGGACAGTCTCAAGTCCGGCCTGTTTACAGACCCTTAGTGGGAATCATGATTGTATGTCCAGTGCATGGTTGCCATCCCTTTTTGTTTGTACATTGGGATCCATCCTTTGATCATGCTGCATCTTCATGTATTTGTATTTACTTGTATTTATTTTATTTATATAGTGTCTTAATCCAAAGTGCTTTACATTTAAACAACAAGAATACATCCAACATGAGCCAGTAGAAGCAAACAACTATATGTATGAATCAAACCTGTAAACAGTAAGTAGGACAATTTACATTGTATTTGCTTGCCTATCTGTATTATTGTTGGCCTTCGGTCTGTATGTGCTTCCCTGTCCACTTTAGTTATCAAGGCCACCCAAAATGATGGAACGGTGGCATGTGCAAGTTACGACATGTTGAGGCACTTGTGCAATTATGATTGGTCACTGTCAGAAATATTCACTATTCTGGCCTGTGTATCTGGTATGTTGTACTGCCCAATTGGTGTCCCTGTGTACATTGACAGTTTGATGTGTTAGAGTGACTTGTTTATGAACTGGTTCAGTTGATTGTTGAGCACTTTGTGACAGTGGAGTTGAGTGATGGCCTTTGATTTACACTGTTGACATTGCATCCCATGGCAAGGTGTGGCGACAAGGTGACATGAAGTGTGGGATGGTTTAGGTGACATACCGGCATTTAGAGGTGTACTTTGCCATGGTGTTAGTGACATGCTACATCTTCCATATGCTACTTTTGTGCACACCAGATTGGGTTGGTTTAAGTTCTAAGCGATGCACACAATGTGGCACTTCCAAGGACAGCTTCTGAGGGTGGTAAGGTTGGGAGAGATGATTTCCCTTTGTCATCATCGATTGTCACATGGAATGTGCCAGGGCTGTGTGCACTCCGCAGGGTATGGATTTTAGGTGAAAAATGGTGCCACAAGCTGGGTACGGGCAGCCTCGCCATGTGCCCCTTCCCCTCCCATGCGCATCCGCCGTGCATGTGGTTGGGGATGTGCAGGCACCACTATGTCCACTGTTACGCCATGACGTGTTGCAACGTTGTGCAGGACACATGCTGCCAAGATTATCCTGCACACTACTGGTGGTGCATATAGTAGCTCACCACCAGAGTGGTCAAGGGAGTTGAAGCATGACTTTAGCACTCTGAATGTGCCCTCCACTATGGCCCTAGTTGCAGTATGGGCTGCTTTGTATCTTACCTGGGGTGGTGTGGTGGGGTTCCGTATTGGCGTCATCATGTAGGTGCTCAGAGGGTAGGCACTGTCCCCTGTGGAGGTGAGATGTGTTGTCAGTGGTGTGGTTTTGTCTGTGTGAGTCATGCATGCATTCGCAGGGCCATTTGTACTCACCAATGAGCCATGTGTTGCCATCCCTCCCTGCTTCCAGGGCCTGCTCTAGGGGTGATATTCTGAATATGAAACTGTCATGGGTGGACCCTGGATAGTTTGCATATACAGAGGTAATGATTCCCTTGGCATCACATATAACCTGCACTTTGATGGAATGCCAGTGCTTGTAGGTCCACATGGTGCAATCACTTTGGGGAAGTGCGCCACCCCGTAAAAGTCCTGGACCACAGCCTGCCTTTCTGCGGGTGTTCTGGGCATGTGTATGTGCCTGTGGACTGAGGAGCATGCAGTCATGATAGCCAACACCTGGTGTAGGCAGCGTGAGTGCGTGGCCTGTGAGATGCCCCCGACAAAGGCAGTTGTCCGGTGAAATGACCCAGTGGCCAAAAAATGCAGTACATTGAGCACCTTCTCTAAGGGGCTCAGTGCTTGGGAGCATTTAGTGGGTGATGTGAGGTCAACTTCCCACTCCGTGACCATGCCTAATATGATATGAGGTGGAAACCTATAGCATAGGCCTGGTCATCAGGCATCCCAAGAAGGCTGGTCCTGGGTAAAAAAATGCATGCCCTGCCATCCTCCTCCGCCTGCGGTGTCCCACGATCACAGCTGTGAAAAATGGTACATTCATCGTACCTGCATACGCGCTTTGGATTTTGTATGCACTTTTTATGCATTGTTTTTAGTATGCAGTGACTCTTATGCTAGCTTTCGCGTGGCGGGCGTGTTTCCGGATTAGCGTGTCTTTTTCCACACACCGGAGAGCCCTGTTTGATTCCATGAATACGTGTTGTTAGCTCGCGTGTGGGCGTTGCAAGTATTTTGCTGTGGTACTTCCCACGTAACGCCCAAATATACGCTTGTTGTTCCCCATTCCACGTGTTACACCCCCTTTTTAGGTGACTGCGCTAGACGGCATGCGCTTTCGCAGGGCGTCTTACGCAAGGCGTTTGTGGTGTCGCAGTGACGTGTTGGACCGGCGGGTTTCAGCACAAGTCTCCGGTAAGCCATGCACAATGTGTTCCATGAATCAACAAAAGGGCGTTGCGTGCGTTTTGCACACAAGCGCCCGTTTTTCAGCACTATTTTATTCCATAAATCGGGGCCTTGGTCACTTGTCAAGTGCTGGAGGTCAATGCCAAAGATTACTCAGTCTGAGCCAGTCACGATCAACAGGATAGGTGCCTCAGAGGCACACAAAGCCATTCACAAACCAGAGCTGGCACTTTGAAAGGCTACTCCTTCAGAGGGTATGTCCCTAAAAGGCCAGTAAGCATGGGTCAGTTTCAGTCACATGACATTTGATCAGTTTGATGCTTTCGAGCCACCAGTATAAACTGAGTAGCGCCATATGAAGAGTAAAGGCTTTAGAGGCAGGTTAATCTGAAAGGCCTGGTGTGCTGGAGAAGATTCTGGCACATGTCAGGCGCAACAGGACAGTGCCTGGGTGGGGATCGGACAGCCCATCACCTGTCTGGCGTTGCTTGTGTTTTCATCGTCGGTGGTAAAGTGCAGTGACACACAAGACTATGCCAAGCAGCCACAGAATTGCATAATATAAAAGAGGGTATTGGAAAAATGACTTACCATGCCATTCTCCAGAATGCATCACTGGTGGGTGGCGCTCAAGCAGTAGCCGGGAGATGTGGCAGCACTAGGTGTTGCCATGATGACGCGGTTTTGAGCTGACTCACGCACACACACGCACCAGATCACGTGGTGACTCAGAAAAGCATCACCACATCAATAAAAAGCATGGGGCCTGGGTGCACGTTCAACAGTGAGCCCCGCACAGATATTCAACCACCGAGTGGTGTGTAATGAGCAACAGAGATGCTATTAGCAATGTGTGAGTATTTGCTGCTGTTACTTCGGTAATCCTGCACCCTAGAGTTACCCGGGCACAGATGATACTGGCAGGGAGTGATGGGGGAATTACATCCTAGCAAAAGGTCTTCTAGCTTATCCCACCGGTCAGTGCCTTAAGTGGCATGAAAACGGTTTGGGGCCCATGGTGGGAGTGGGGCTGTTGCCTAACTGTGGGGGGTTGCCTGGGCTTGTTAGGCCACACCCCTTTGACGAGCCACATCTTATTGGCCTACATTGCACCCCAGCCAGGGGGAGAGGGTGCTGATCTCTGCATCTATTACCTAAAAAGATGCCTGGCAGGGGACGGCAGCCACATGTTTTCTGCCTTACTGGTGGCACTGCCCCTCGCCAGGCATTTGACCCAGGGAACAGCACCATTAAGGCTGAAAAGGTGAGGCTGCTGGAAGCCGAGGGCTTTTTCCTAGTGCCTGAGGCTCCTGTAAACGAGTGGGAGCTTCAGGCTTTAGAAAAAAAACCTCCCAGCTGCCTCACCTTTTCTTCTATAATGGTGGCAGCGGCCCAGGGCCATCTCTTTATTAAAAGGGATGCCTCGCAGGTGCCAGCGCCACCATTTAGAGAAAAGGAATTTTTTCTGAAGCCTGAAACTCTTGCACATAAGCGAGAGCTTCAGGGTTTAGAAAATAAGCCTCGTTCTCTGCTGCGATGGGACATTAGAGGGACCTGGTATTTCCTTGTCCTGGACCCCTATTTCTGAGCCTGCCGGGGCTCTTCCTTGGCTCTGCCTCGGCTATGCCCAGCCCACTTAAAGCCCTGGGGCTGGTACTGATCCTCCAGCAGGGTATAACTCCAACCTCTGCAACAGTCCTATCCCGGACCGCCATATGTGTATGGAAAGTGAACGGAGCGGAGCAATACTTAATGTCCCCCATTCTCTGAGAATGTGGTCACCGATTTGGTGTGAGCTGATTCATCGGTACAAGGCTTCTGGCACGTCCACCCCTCGTGCAGATGCAGCTGCAAAGCCTCACACCGTTTTTAAGAGCTCTCCTGGCACACAGGCAGGCTGGGAGCAGTATGGAACTCTTAACTTTGGCATGTTAACTTTGGTCCATGTTTCCATTATGATGTCAACCTATAGAACTCCCCGGCACCGGTCGGTGCGCTCCAGTGTTACTCTCCACCACCTTGAAGCCTTCATCAGAATTTTGCTCGTTTGTGCACGTCAGAGCTGCAAATCAAATGTAACATGGGAAAGTGCAAAGTAGAAATGAAATATTTCAACATTTTTTTTTACTGAAAGTGTTGACACACTTTGGCAGGAAGTTAACCACTTTCAGGAAGACATGTTAAAACAGTTTAATAGCTTCCAGCTGATTTGTCAGGTTACCAAATCTAGTTTACATCCATGTGGAACCCGGGCAAATTGCTATAGATCCATATGACTCGCTGTTTCTTTGTGACTGAGGGTGTGCATACAGATGGTGGCTCTCATGGGAGGTGGACCAACCTCCCACTCATTAATTGTGCAATTGGCGCAATTTGTGCACACACAGTTTCCAAGCGACCACTGCTAAATGAGCCATTTGTGTGTTTTTTCGACCAGGCACTATTTGCCTGGGTGCACATGGGGGCTGCAAAAAGGCTTTCTGGATTATCCCCAATGTGTTCCGTCCGTAGGAAGCACCAGGATCACTCATTGTGACTGCTATACATTTATGAAGTCCTGTGCTAATATTTAAGGAGCTCCTGCTACCTTAATTTATGGATTGCCACATCTATTCTCTGGCAAAGCCTCAAACCGATGACCTCACAAACCACAGTGACTCCAGAGAAGCATGGCTGCAACTCAGCCCACAAGTTACCTGCCCACAAAGTGGCCCTGTATTGCGAGCCATTCACAATGTTATTCAGTATTTGGGACTTGTGAGTGCCCTGTAAGCAGGGGTGGACTGGGAACCAAAAAAGAGGCCATGGAAATAATGTTCAATAATAATAATCAAGCCCAACCCTTTTCCTATGAGAAGATTTGGAAATAAAATAGGTTACCACACAAGAGAGGACCAGGGTGCAGAGGCCTGTCGGGTCATCTCCAGGGCAGGATCCATGGAAATATACATTCAGTAGGCCAGTGACAAGTTCTGAAGTAGGTTTGTGAAGAATTATGTGCCCCGCTTTACGGAACTAATGCAGCACTTATTTGCCAGTCAGTGGGGTCTGTATTATTGGTTTAGCTATAATGAAAACGTCTGCTGTACAGATGATATACTGTGTTCGGTTCATTGGTCACAGTCTCTGTTTTATCAGCCTTGCAACCGTTCTCACTCGTTCATTGTAATATCTGAAAGCATCTGATGGGTTCTCTTTTGTGGGGCGGGATCTATCAAATGAAAGGTTTTAAACAATTGCAATAGTATCATTGTCAATTTCCTAAATTGTGATGTTATTACCTTTCATACATGCACCATTGCAAAGTTCTCTGTTAACAATGATTACATGTAATTCTGTAATGGCTTGGCAGGCGAAGAACGATGGTCTGGAGGGTTGCCCCGAGCAATGCCAGTGGTTAAGATTCAGTCTAAACCTTCCAGCCATCACCTCTTTGTTTTAACAATGATTACATAGGCGGCGCCTGTACTTTACTTTACTTTAAACTATTTTCTAATGTCTTTGTTTTGGTGCATTGGATAACGTTAGATGCTGCCTTCCTGCTGCTTCCAAGCACTTTGAGACACTGCCACCAAACACTGCAATTCCAGAAAACAGAAACTGTCACACAGCCTCTGCAGACAGAGAGTGCAAGGGATCCCAAGAAGGTGTAATACCCCCGAGCTATTATACATCAGTTTTCCTGTTGCTCACACCCACCCAGGCACCCGCTCTATTGGCGGGACAGCCATTGGCCCTGCAACCACCCTCAAGTGAGAGCGGGGTTCATTTTGTACCTTCCCAACAAAAACCACTCCCATGTACACAGTGACATCTCCAGGAATCAAATGTAAGGTTGGGGGTGGGGCGGGGGAGGGGGCACACAAAAGGGACCACATGCAAAAGTAGGTGGGCGCCTATTACAGGGCTATTAGTATACTTTCCCAAATTGATACCTGGCATCCTTCCTCCCAACACCCAGGAACCAGGTCCTACACCCGGCATCCTGATTCCAGCACAGCCCAGGCCCCATACCTGGCATCCTTCTACCCCACCAACCATCACCCAGGCCCCATACCTGGCATCCTGCCTCCCCTGAACCCAAGCCCCATACCTTCCATCCTTTCACCTCCACCATCCAGTCCCCAAGACCCACATGGCTCCCTGCGTCCCCACCACCAGAGCCCAGGCCACATATCTAGCATCCTGCCTCTCTACTGCCAGAGCCCAGGACCCATACCTGGCATCCTTCCACCCCCACCACGCAGAGCCCAAGCCCCATGCCTGGCATCCATTCACCCCCACCACCCAGAGCCCAGGCCCCACACCTGGCATCCTGTGTCCCCACCACCAAAGCCCAGGCCACATACCTGGCATCCTTCCACCCCAGAGCACAGGCCACATACCTGGCTTCCTGCCTTTCTTCCGCCAGAGCCCACATTCCATACCTGGCATCCTGCCGCAACATCACCAGAGCCCAACCTTCATACCTAACTTCCTTCCACCCCAACAGGCAGAACCCAAGCCCGACACCAGGCGTCCTACCTTCCCACCTCATACAGAACTCAAGGTGGCAACAGTAAAGATAGACACAAGTGATCACAGTTCAAGGGTGTTTATTGAACAATTAATACAGGGTGGAAAAATGCCTAACTTAAACCTAAATCTAAGATGGGAGCATTTGTCAACTATCAAATTAAAAATAAGGCAGTCCGTCCTAGTGGTGTTATGTCAGAATAAAAGGACCTATACTAAAAAAAGCCTATTGCAAAGTCCTTAAAACTATTTACAGAAAGGGTGTGGGATAGGGTTTTCACTAAAGAAAGAAGTGTTCACAAATAAAAAGTCAGGATGTGATTGCCAGGGGCTTCATTGCCGATGTTTTCAGCACGGGACAAGGTGGGACCTTGGGGCACAGCACACGCTCAAGCTTTCACAGCACGAGCCGACAGTTTCATTCCAGCTGGCACAGCACACGCTCGAGCTTTCTCAGCACAAGCCAACACTTCAGTTCCAGCTATCAGGTTCTTAGGTGGTAAAGTCTCTTTTGAATAAAAGTCTCTTGCCCTCGAGGGCCTGATGTATTCCACAACAAACAAACACAAAGTTCTACTTCACGTATACTACGGTTGACGGCTTCACCCCTGGCTCCCCCGTCTTCCGGACGTAGACCCATCACAAAATCGTGTTCAACAAATTGACTAAACAGTTCCTTTTTCAATTAACTTTGGGTGATAACTTTTCACCCCTGGATCTCCCTCAACCGGACTCAGACCCACTTGATAAGGGGGACCATTCACTTCCCCTGGTCTTTCAATATTTCTTACTTTCACGAGTCTCATTGTCTTTTTAAACAGTTCTTCAGGCTTCGCCCCTGATTGTTGGTTCACTCTTGCCAGACAGTTCACTGTGGGACTTTAGGCTTCGCCTCGTCTCATTAGCATCCCTCCGCTGGGTTCACTCTTGCTAACGTTCACCAAACAGTTTCCTATGGGACATTAGACTTCGTCCCGTCTCGTTAGCATCCCTCCACTGGGTTCACTCTTGCCAACTTCTACACACTGTTCATATGCTCATCTCACCAAGCGGGACTCATTTCCCTTATCTTTTCAATCATCTGTCAGTCAAAGATTTTCGATGGTACAGAGGATTTTACAAGACCCCTGTATGACCACTTTGACCTCTTTTTCGCCTCTTCCCAATGCCTTCTGGTTACAGTAGTTTCTACCTTTGGGTAATCGCCCAGAGTTTCCTGCTTGAGCACCCACGTGGTGTTCGACTCCTCTGATGCTGGTTTTCCCCTCTTTCATCGATGTATCATTTAAGCTTCTCAAAAGTTCACATTAGCCGTTGGCTATTTATCGTTCAACACAGTTCGGTTTCTTATCGACTCTTTTCTCGACCCCTCGGCTGTGATGAACTGCTTGGCTTTCTTCTCCTTAGAGTCAAGGTTGGTACCATAGAGACCTGCGTCTCTCCTCTGCTTGGTTATCAGGGGAGGAAGGTCTCATGTACTGTAGACATCTGCTGCAACACACGCTGGCTATTGTTCGCTGACTTAAAATTCTTTCTGCAGAGGTTTCACAGGCCTTGGTTGGAAAGGGCAAGGTTGCTTCTCTCCTTGTCATCCTCTTGGTCTGCCTCCTCCTGAACTGCTCTGCTGAGTTAGCTCTCACGACATGCAGTCTGTCTTGCTCCTCCTGTGCTACACATTTTATCACTGTGGGGGAAGGGAAAGGGGCATCAGGTGTGTGTGATTCTGGTCAATTGCCTGACTTTGCCTGACCCTTGTAGTGGTACATGTCAGGTAAATGGCTCTGGTGTTAGTCTGTTGTCTTTCGTGTTGTGCGAAAGTGTTCGTGTGGGAAAAGGGGGGGCAGTGTTTTGGAATATCCTACGTGGCAGGATGGGAAAGGGTGTCAAAAGAAGTGGTATATCGCGTCCCACCCGTCAGTGTCCCACTCCCTCTCCCTAAGGACCACCCCATCCAGGTGATCCTCCTTCACTGGTCCACCTGCAGGAACTGGATCTAATAGCGATGGCCTTGTCCTGGCCACAGGGATGACAGATCCCCAGGGACATGATAGGGAGACACCTTCAGGTTTCTAACACACCTCAACAGCCAGAGGTCAGAACGCAAGCCCCACACCTGGCATCCGCCTCACCAAATGGTAGAGGGCAGAGCACTAGCTCCATACCTGGCATCCTGCCTTTCCACCACCCAGACCCCAAACCCCATACCAAGCATCCTATCTCCCCACCACCAGACCACAAGTGCCATGCCTGGCATCCTGCCTCCCCAATAGTCAGAGGACAGAGCGTAAGCCCCATAACTGGCATCCTGCCACCTCACCATCAGTACCCCAGCCCATACCTGGCATCCTTCCATCTAACACCCAGAACTCAGGCCCTATACCAGGCATCCTACCTCCCCACCACCAGAACGCAAGCCCCATACCTGCATCTTACCTCCCCACCACCAGAACCCAAGCCCCATACCGGCATCTTGCCTCCCCACCACCAGAGCCCAAGCCCTATACATGCCATCCTGCATCCTCAACAGCCAGAGCCCAGAACACAAGCCCCATACCTGGCATTCTGCCTCCCTGTCACCATAGCCCATGCCTCATACCTGGCATCCCGCCTCCCCCTACCAGAACTCAGGTCCCATACCAGGCACCCTACCGCCCCACCATGAGAACCCAAGCCCCATGCCTGCTATCCTTCGACCCCAACACCCATAACCTAAACCCCATACCAGGCAGCATACCTCCCTACCACCAGAGCCCCATACTGGCATTGTACATTTTCAAGAGCCAGAAGCCAGAGTGCAAGACCCATATCTGTTATCCTGTCTCCTCAACAGCCAGGGGCCAGAACGCAAGCCCCATACTTGGCATCTTTCCTCCGCACCACCATAGCGCAGGTCCTATACCTGGCATCTTTCCTCCCCGCCACTAGAGTCCAAGCCCCATACATGGCATTCTGCCTCCCCAATAGCCACATGATAGAGCCCAAGCGCCATGCCTGCCATCCTGCCTCCCCAATAGCCAGAGGATAGAGTGCAAGCCCCATAACAGGCAACCTGCCTCCTCACCATCAGTGCCACAGCCCCATACCTGGCATCCTTCCATCTAACACCCAGAACTCAGGCCCCATACCAGGCATCCTACCTCCCCACCACCAGAACGCAAGTCCCATACCTGCATCTTGCCTCCCCACCACCAGAACCCAAGCCCCATACCTGCATCTTGCCTCTCCACCACCAGAGCCCAAGCCCTGTAGCTGCCATCCTGCATCCTCAACAGCCAGAGGTCAGAACACATCCCCCATACCTGGATTCTGCCTCCCTCTCACCAGAGCCCATGCCTCATACCTGGCATCCTGCCTCCCCCTACCACAACCCAGGTCCCATACCAGGCACCCTACCGCGCCCCACCACGAGAACTCTAGCCCCATGCCTGGCATCCTTTGACCCCAACATCCAGAACCTAAGCCCCATACCAGGCAGCATACCTCCCTACCACCAGAGCCCCATACCCGGCATTGTACACCCTCAACAGCCAGAGACCAGAGTACAAGACACATATCTGGCATCCTGCCTCCCCATCACCATAGCCCTGGCCCCATACCTGTTATCCTGCCTCAACAGCCAGGGGTCAGAACGCAAGCCCCATACTTGGCATCTTTCCTCCCCACCACCATAGTGCAGGTCCTATACCTGGCATCCTCCCTTCCCGCCACCAGAGTCCAAGCCCCATACATGGCATTCTGCCTCCATAATAGCCAGAGGACAGAGCGCAGGCCCCATACCTGGCTTCCTTCCTCTCCAACCCCAGAACCCAGGCCCCATACCTGGCATCCTTCCAAAACCCAAGAACCAGGCCCCATACCAGGAATCCTGCCTCCTCACCATCAGTGCCCAAGTCACATACCTGGCATCCTGTCTCCCCAACAGCCGGAGGCCAGAATGCAAGCACTATACCTGGCATCCTGCCTCCCCACCACCAGAACCCAAGCACCATACCTGGCATCCTGCCTCCTCAACAGCCAGAGACCTGGACACAAGCCCCCCTCCAACATCCGGAACCCAAGCCCCATAACAGGCATCATACCTCCCCACCACCAGATTCCAAGCCCCAAAATAATGTTTTCCATTGTTATATGCAAATAAAATTGTCCAACTGTGATGTTTCCAACGTGAAAAAGATTGCTCCCAGTTTTTATCAGGAGGTCTGTTGAGCAATATATGGTAACAGTAACTACCTGAAAATCTTTCTACTAACCCCCTAATAAACAACACATCTTCACATAGAACTCCGCACTGAATCAATACGGATTACACAATGGAACGCATACCACCCGAAGAAATTCCCTAAATAGCACACTAACCTACTACAGATACACCAATACATCTACCCACACTCCTTAAACACCACAAAGACAGACTCCATAATCAAATTAACAATTTACATTACCGATCTGGAGCATACATTAACCACTTCTCCAGACAACTCACAAAATGTATAAAACGTGCACACCACAGAGAACCCTGTATTTTCAGATCATGCACACATCAACATTGCAACAAAGCAACCCTGCCCTGTTTTTGCACTAGTCTCCTACCCCACCTATTGAAGATCCTGACCATCCAAGAAACAGTGAAAATGCAAGACTCAAAAACATTGCATACCAATGCATAGCAAAACATTTCACTAATTTTCCTATGGGGCCATAAGGAGGAAATTATTTTTGGCTTTGTTGAGGTCAGTCCTCTGCACTTGAGGAGATTACATTATTTGCCAATGATCGCACACTTTGATTAAACAGTGAAACTGAGTTTTTAGCGCAGTCTACAGTTTAGGCATTTTAACACATAATTTTCAAGCTCAACATGGAACAAATATTTACATTTTGGATCTCAAAGCCTATAATAATACTGCCTTATAGAGTAGAGTGCTCAGGTTTCCCGTGGCCATGCGCGAGAAGGCGATCCAGTACTGCTTATGCTTCGAAATTCTGAGATGTGTAGTTTTACTAAATTACCAATGGGAAAGAAAAGAATACATGTACCAGAATCCAAAAGGGTCAAAACAGGTCCAGATGGCCTTCTCACGCCTGGCCACTGGAAAGCTAAGAGTTTTGATAGTTTACTTGCAAAGCACACATCTCAAATTAAAGTAACCTTACAATATGTAAATCCTTAGTGAAACATGTTAAGCCAAAAGAATATGTTGTAGTTTTTTCTTCCACATCCTGAAAGGAAAAATAGAAGTTGCAGAATGCAAATTAGTACCAGGTGCGCCGCCATGATCATGAAAAGTGAACACTGATTGGTACGTTTATCAGCCTTACCTTATGTTGCGGCATCTATCTTGCGCCGTCCTTCATTCTTCCGCGTTTAGAATTCTTTAGTCATGCCGCCATGGAAAGGGAGAAGGAACAACATGTAGTCCCTTCTCCCTGTTCCAGAGCGGTCATTTATTTTGTTTACCTTTTTTTTTCATTTGATTGAAAAGCTGCCATGGAAAGGGAAAAGGGACTATGCGTAGAACCCTACTCCCAATCCATGGCGGCCATTTTCTTTGTTTACCAAGGCTGCCACGAAAAGGGAAAATTAATTACGTTTCCCAGTCCGCAACAGACATTTTTTTGGTTTGACTGATTTTCATTTCTGAATGCAACACGTCTCACAACCAAAAAAAAAACACGATTAGTACCCTGGTCTAACAGGCCTGGGGTACTAATGGCAATATGACCCTCGGATGGGAGGCTTTACCAGTTGGGTAATGCCCTGGGGGCTCGGTTAAAACCCTCACTTCACTCTGGCTTATAACTAATGCTCCGGGGGCATTACTCGACCAGTAATGCCCCCCTCCTCCTCAGGTCGTAATGGAGGCATGAAAAAAACCTTCCTTTTACACAACTGTACTTTTATCACATTAAGAATCACTACGTTTTGTAGTATAGTCACTAGGATAAGATTACAATTGTCACAAACTTTCAGCTTGTTGTTGTGCAACTTATTAACAACATTTCACAATCCCTGTAAAGCAATCTGAATATCCAATAAAAAAATAAAATTAAAAAAAGTAAAGCAATCTGAGTTTTCCATGTTAAAGTAGTAGACTTAATTACTAACTTTAAAAAGGGCAGCTTTCTTGTGTAACTTTAAATATCTTGTAAGTGGACACCAATGTACTAGGCAAGCCAGCTGTGAGAAGTATTTCAGATGGAATACAGAACCAATCAGTGCCAAATGCTTAAACATATGCAAGAAGAAGGGCACACTGATAAGACAAAGGAGTAACTGCAGGTCATTAAGGCCATGATTGCAGGTTGTTAAAGGGCTGCTGCAGGCCAGTCAGGTAACTCTGTTTAGCTGCAAGGTGTTATGGGGTTTGCTGCAAAGTCAACAAGCCTACTTTAAGCAGACTTGGCAACACTCCCAGCGCATGTCTTTACCTGCCACCCGGGGACAGGGGGCACAAAGGGAGGTACAACCTTTTGATGGGGAGGCTGGTGCCGTCCCCCGGACATACCGTAGCAATGCCACTGCATGTTCTTGCTCTATCAGTAGCCCTCAACAACCATGCCAGTTTTCTTTTAGGTTTCAATTGACCTTCATTATAGTCTGTCTTGACTTTTGTCAATGTTATGTAATGTTACTAGGCTGGTATACTATGCTGAATCATCTCAGAGTGATGATGCTTGTTCGTATATATGTTGTTAAAACTCTTTTTTTCCAAAACTATGTATATGTGTTACCTTTATTCTTGTGGGTACATGTCGCTGAGCAGTCTAGGCCCTTATTTAAGTTCTGTTAATGAGCTCAAATCTCTCCTCTTCTGCACCATCCAAAGGCAACAATGTAATTAATGTCAGTGCAACTACTGCAGATCCGGGAAGTCGGATGTGATCTGAGGATATTGGTAATATACGAAAATATCCCCAGGGAAAAAGTCACCAGGTAAGCGATTTCTTCCCCTGCACCAGTAAAAGCCTTCACCCACATATTCTAGGACTGGTATGAATTGATATTCTAACTCCAGTGCTAGAATATTTGGGGAAAGTGCTTGATTTTATTGGGAGGGCACATTTGGGGAAATGTCACCCCCTGGAGACTTTTACCCAGGCGACTTTATCACTGGTTACTAAGATATCTCTCAGCTGCTGTCATAGAAGGAAAAGAATGCAAGAAAGACACCTTGCTGCCACCCACTCCTTATTGTCAGGGTATTTATTGAGCGTAAACTTAGCTTTGGGAAGCAAAGGAGGGCTTTACAAGTCACAGAGGGAAGTACACAGCTATAGCAGAAGAGATAGAAGGGAGAGGGAGCTTAGAACGAGGGAGGAGGACGGGCAGGCAATTTGACAGCAAGGGCTCAACAAGCAACTAGGCGAGAAATCGGGGCAGAAGATCAATTAGTCTCAGATTAGGTGGGGAGGGTGTGTTGACCTAGGGAGTAGGGAGGAGTCATTCCTTGAAGAAGAGGGTATTGTGCTCATTCCTGAAATGCGGAATCGAAGGAGCAAGTCTTGTGTGAACGACAGGTTTCAGATTCTGGAGGCTTAGACACCAAAGGCCTGCTTCTGGTTCTTTCCTTCTTGCATTGGAGGAGTTAAAGTCTGCTCATGTCTTTACGTCTGGTGGATCGTAGGTCTCTGGAGTTGTAAAGCTTGCCAGCAAGGTATCTTGGGGACTTGAGGGCAACAGCTGTGTAAATGATGTAGTAGAATTTGAAGGTGATACGTGACTGTTGTGGAAGCCAGTGCAGTTCGAAGAGGGTCAGGGCGATGTGGTCGTATTTGCAGATTTCTTTGATGAGATGTGCTGCAGCATGTAGGGCACATCTCAGGGGGACCAGGCTGGTCGCTGGAAGGCCTTCCTGTAACGCTCACCTGATTCTCGCAGAGGCGCCGGTCTTGACTGGGCGACTACCGTATCTTCAAAGGTGATGTGTAGCACCCGGTTGGCTCTTTGGGCTGGACCTCTGTGCACTGTATGCCTGACGTGTAGAGTAAGATGTCTGCAGATAGAAAATATGGGGTTAATGAACTGGGGTTATTGGGGTGTCCCTATCTCTTTCCTCTTCTCCTCTCCTGTAGACCCCCAAAGGTTAACGCTCTCACCTTAGGTAAGTGAATGCCGAGCTCTCCATCTGCCTCGGGGCAGGGTGCTGTAACCAGTTTCTTCACTGGATAGGTAGCGCAGGCCTCTTGACTTCAGAGGACTGCTGTCCGTCGTTTACTGCACGAACGGTAAGTTTCGAGTCATTCAAATGTCTTTAAAGTCTTTAGTAATGATGTCTCTTGTTTTGCAGGATTCCGGCGATGGCGGATGACGGGCTGAAGTGAGTTGAAGATGGAGCCCGTGTGATGAATAGAAGCGCCTGGAAGCACGTAAGTAAGCGCTTGTTGCCTGCTTCACTATGCGCTCTAACTGTCTTTTTATTTTGCAGGTACGAGTTCGGAGCGGCTGCAGGGTGCCGGAATACCCACTGGATTAGATGTGGAAAGGAGTCATGGCACGTGAGTATTAAAGTTCCCCAATGTCTTTAAACGCACCTTGTTTTGTCTTTCAGATGCGGGATGCAGCGCCGAAGAGTAGGTAAGCCTTTGCCTTTCAGATGCCGGAATGCTAACCTGTTCTTTCTTGTCTTTATAGGTGTTGCTGAAGACTGGATTCAGGATGGTAAGCCTTTGCCTTTCAGATGCCGGAATGCTAACCTGTTCTTTCTTGTCTTTATAGGTGTTGCTGAAGACTGGATTCAGGATGGTAAGCCTTTTTCCTTAGGCCCAGGACCGGATGCAGAAGACACGATGAGCGTTCTGCTGCAGAGGTTGCAGAATAACGCAAAGCAAGATTCATCCACCGGGTGTGGTTTAAATAGCCTCCTGTAGTGCTTAGGTGTCTCCTTCCACAGCCACGCCTAAGTAAGAAAAGAGTTCCTGGTAAGAAAAGAGTTCCTGCCTTCCAGAAGAGTTCCAGTGTTCTGAATCTAGGGAGTGGCTCCAGCCCCACCCAACAGGAAAAGTAGTTCCAAACAGAAGAGGATCAGAGGCTCAACTGGCAGGCAAGTAAGCAGCATGGTCTGCTGAAGGTAAGTCCACCCAAGCATTATGAGCCCGGCGCTTCCAGCGCTGGGACTGGGCATATTTATGAGCCTGGTGCCACTGGCGCCAGGACTGGGTCCAAAAGGTCCCAATTGGGACTGGTTGGCACTCGGAACCTGGGTTATGGATCTGCTTCCAAGGGAGTTGGGAAAACCCTGACCATTTGGAAGCAGAGATCATGACAGTACCCCCCCTCAAGGCCCCTCCCAAACCGGGCTTCTCCGGGGGTTTTGGCTTGTCAGGAAATGTTCGGTGAAATCTTTTGATTAGGCGAGGAGAGTGGACATATTCAGCAGGTTCCCAGGATCTCTCTTGGGGGCCGTAGCCTTTCCAGTCAATTAGGTAGAATAGTTTAGATTTGGAGATCTTGGAGTCCAGAATGCTTTTGACTTCAAACTCGAGTTCTCCATCCACTAGGATAGGTTTTGGAGATTTGGTTAGTCGGGTTTGAGGTTGCACGGGTTTTAATAGAGAGACGTGGAAGACCGGATGTATCTTCATGTGCGGGGGCAAGTCCAACTTGACCGCTACTGGGTTTACTATGGTAGTGATGGAATAGGGACCAAGGTATCTTGGGTTGAATGTGCGTGGCCCTTTTAGAGGTAGATATTTGGTGGATAACCAGACTTGATCCCCTACTTGATAGTGAGGGGCTTCCTTCCGATGTTGATCTGCTCCTTTCTTGTATTGTTCTTTAGCCCTTTGAAGGTGAGAAACAGCTTCCTTAAAGGCTTGGGTGATTGTAGAATGCAGGTAGTCTACTGCTGGTGTTTCAAGATCTTGGAGGGGATCCAACTCCGAGGTTCGAGGGTGACTGCCGTACAAAAGAAAAAACGGGGTTTTCCCAGTTCCCGAATGGACAGAGTTATTGTAGGCATACTCGGCTATCCAAAGGATATCTTTCCAAGTTTTTTCAGTTTGTTGCAGCATGCAGCGTAAATACTGTTCCAGAGTTTGATTGGTCCTCTCGGTTTGTCCGTCGGTCTGAGGGTGGTGACTGGTCGATAGTCTCACATCAATTTGAGCCGACCGACAGCAACTTCGCCAAAAATGAGAAATAAATTGACTACCTCGATCCGAAATTAGAACCGAAGGAAAACCGTGCAGTCGGACGATGTTTTCGAGAAATTCTCGGGCCAGAGTTGCTGCTGTTGGCAAGCCTTTGAGCTGAATGAAATGCGCCATCTTGGAGAATAAGTCCACGATTACTAGAATCGTATTGTATCCGGAGCATGGAGGTAGATCGGTGATGAAGTCCATAGAAAGCGTATGCCAAGGGCGAGGTGGGATGTCAATAGGGCGTAAGAGGCCTGCTGGTCTTTCCTTTTGACTCTTGTTTTGGGCGCATACTCCACAGGACATTATAAAGTCTCTGATATCTTTTTTCCAAGACGGCCACCAGAAGTAGCGCTTGATCTTTTCTGAGGTCTTGGCTATACCGGGATGACCTTCCATTAAAGAGTCGTGATAACAAGAGATTACTTTTTTCTGTAAATCTGTGCTGGGTAGGTATAATCGTTCTTGGAAATACAATAAGTTGTCCTTTACTGCAAAGTCCTTTCCCTGCAGATGCCAATTCTGTATGTCTGCTGGAGTTACAAGTTGCCTGGCTTTATCCTTAACTTCCTCTATGGATTCTGTGGCGATTACACCCAGAATTCTTTGTTCGGGAATGATTGGTACAGGTTTAGGGTTGACCAAGAGTTCTTCCACTCCCATCCGAGAAAGGGCATCGGCTTTACCGTTCTTTGTACCAGGTCGATAGGTAATTATGAAGTCAAACTCGGCAAAGAATAATGCCCAACGGAGTTGTCTAGAGGATTGGGCTTTTGCGGTCTTCAAATATTGCAGGTTTCGGTGATCCGTAATCACAGTAACGGTGTGTCGGGCCCCCAGCAGATAATGCCGCCAAGCCTTAAAGGCAGACTTGATAGCCAGAAGTTCCTTGTCAGTAATCGTGTAATTGATTTCAGGAGGCGAGAATTTGCAGGACCAAAATGCCACGGGATGCAACTGATTGGTTACCGGGTCCTTTTGTGATAGAACTGCCCCCATGGCAAGGCTTGAAGCATCAGTTTCCACGATGTAGGGGAGTTCGGGGCGAGGGTGTTTTAAGATTGGTGCAGAGATAAATTTAGTCTTCAAATCCTGGAAAGCTTGTTCCGCCTCGGTAGACCATTCAAAACGTTTGTTTTTCTTTAACAAGGCAGTGATGGGCTGGACTATTCGAGAGAATTCGGGGATAAACCTGCGGTAAAAGTTAGCGAAGCCTAACATGCTTTGCACACCTTTTACGGAGGATGGTGATGGCCATTTGAGAACTGCATCGACCTTCTTTGAATCCATAAGCACTCCGCCAGGTGATAATATGAATCCCAAGAATTCAACTTCAGTCACGTTGAAAACACATTTTTCCAACTTAGCGAAAAGTTTGTGTTGACGCAATCTTTCGAGGACCATTTTCACGTGTTTCCGATGTTCAGATTCCGATGAAGAATAAACGAGGATGTCGTCAATGTAAACAACAACACATACATCTATGAGCTCTCTGAGGACATCGTTCATAAAATATTGAAAGGCGGCCGGGGCATTGCAAAGTCCGAAGGGCATGACCTGATATTCAAATAGCCCATACTTGGTGCGGAAGGCCGTCTTCCATTCATCGCCCTCTTTTACTCGTACCAAGTGGTAAGCTCCTCTAAGATCCAGCTTTGTATATATGCATGCTTTTCTGACTTGGTCCAGGTGTTCAGGGATCAAAGGTAACGGATATCTATTCTTAACGGTGATCTGGTTCAGGGAGCGATAATCGATACAAGTTCTAAGGTCTCCTTCCTTTTTTGGAACGAAGAACAAAGCTGAAGAAGCAGGGGACTTGGAAGGACGAATAAACCCATTTGCCAGGTATTGATCCAGGTATTGTCGAAGGTGAAGGTTCTCAGGCTCGGTGAGGGCATAAATTCTACTACAGGGAGGAGTAGATCCAGGTATCAGGTCTATCTGGCAGTCATAAGACCTATGAGGAGGTAGAGAGTTAGCCTGATCCTTCCGGAAAACATCTTGGTATTCTAGGTATTCGGGAGGTAACTGGGGAGTCTCTGAAGAAATTGCTGCCAGTGCAACACCAGGTGGAGGGTGACAAGTAGAGACACATTCTGGAAACTGGACCGTTCTTGCTCGCCAATCGATCAGAGGATTGTGTTTCTCTAACCAAGGTATTCCTAGAATAATCTGAAACTGAGGGGCCTTGATCACATCGAACACAATCTTCTCATGGTGTCCATCTTGACTTACTAGCGCCACCTCTTGAGTGGTATGCGTTACTGGCCCGGAGGCTATCTCCGTACCATCCACCGTAGTAATGACGTCCTTTACAGCCTTGGGACAAAGAGTTAGATTCATCCTCAAAACCATTTCATGATCCACATAATTGCCGATGGCACCGCTGTCGACGTAAGCTTCAATTGCATGTAATCGATCCGGATTATCAGGGCTAATGAGGACCATAGGTATCACGAAATGCGAGGTCACGGAACTGGTTTTCACGCTCGGCAAGAGGACCTCTATTCTTGTCGGGCGAGGTCGTTTCCCTGCTCAGAGTTTGTAACTTTGGTAACTGCAGCTCCTACTGCCTTCTTGGCAGGTTTCACCGGACAGTCTCGAAGAAAGTGCCCTGAGTTTCCGCAATATAGGCATAATTGCAACTGTTTCCTCCTTTCCCGCTCCCTTTGTGTTAGAGGACCTTTCAGACCCCCTATTTGCATGGGTTCCCCGGAGTCTACTCCTTTGGAAGGAGTTGGCGGTTTGGAAAATACTCGAGCATCAAACTTGGAACGATCGGCCTTCCTGTTCTGCAGCCTGTGATCTATTTGAACGACCAAGTCTATATAATCCGAACAGTCTTGTGGGGGATTCACTACTTGGGCTAAAACGTCTTTGAGCTCTCCACGTAGACCTCTATAAAACAGCGTAATCCTTTTGTCCTCAGGCCATTGAGTTTCCACTATTAGCCTATTGAAAGATGCAATATAAGCCAAAAGGTCTTGATTACCCTGTCGCAATGAAAGAAGCTCATTGTCCAAGGCCTGCCCCTGTGAATGTCTTGCGAACAGTTTTTCCATACTAAGCTGAAAGGCTTGAAAATCATGGAGAACCGGATCATCTTGATTAACTAGAGGGATCGACCAGTCTGCCGCATTGCCACTAAGGTACAAAAGTACAAAAGCTACTTTTGCTTGATCAGTTGGAAAGGCTGCTGGCCGGCATAAGAAGTGCAACCGGCACTGATTGATAAATACTGCAAACCTCTTTGGGTCACCAGAAAATCGTTCGGGCGGAGCCAGAGGTACATTCCCAGGTAGGTTGATCTGCACTGGATTCATAGAGGATGTTGAAGGAAGATTTGCCCCTGATGCGGGTAACGGGGTCTGTCCGGCTTGTGACTGTAGCACTTGTCTAGCAAGATTGTCTGTTCTCTCCTTGGAAATAATTAGTTCCCTTCTTAGAGCATTCGTTTCCTGACGAGCTGCATGCACTTCTGCCCTTAGTTCCCCAAGTAACCGGGCTAGGGGGTCAGTATCCGAGGTTTCCATAGCGCCTGGGCGAGAGTTTTGCGGTAGGCTTTGCGTTCTGTAACGCTCACCTGATTCTCGCAGAGGCGCCGGTCTTGACTGGGCGACTACCGTATCTTCAAAGGTGATGTGTAGCACCCGGTTGGCTCTTTGGGCTGGACCTCTGTGCACTGTATGCCTGACGTGTAGAGTAAGATGTCTGCAGATAGAAAATATGGGGTTAATGAACTGGGGTTATTGGGGTGTCCCTATCTCTTTCCTCTTCTCCTCTCCTGTAGACCCCCAAAGGTTAACGCTCTCACCTTAGGTAAGTGAATGCCGAGCTCTCCATCTGCCTCGGGGCAGGGTGCTGTAACCAGTTTCTTCACTGGATAGGTAGCGCAGGCCTCTTGACTTCAGAGGACTGCTGTCCGTCGTTTACTGCACGAACGGTAAGTTTTGAGTCATTCAAATGTCTTTAAAGTCTTTAGTAATGATGTCTCTTGTTTTGCAGGGTTCCGGCGATGGCGGATGACGGGCTGAAGTGAGTTGAAGATGGAGCCCGTGTGAAGGTGTTTCAGATTATTCTAGGAAGGTATTCCTAGAATAATCTGAAACTGAGGGGCCTTGATCACATCGAACACGATCTTCTCATGGTGTCCATCTTGACTTACTAGCGCCACCTCTTGAGTGGTATGCGTTACTGGCCCGGAGGCTATCTCCGTACCATCCACCGTAGTAATGACGTCCTTTACAGCCTTGGGACAAAGAGTTAGATTCATCCTCAAAACCATTTCATGATCCACATAATTGCCGATGGCACCGCTGTCGACGTAAGCTTCAATTGCATGTAATCGATCCGGATTATCAGGGCTAATGAGGACCATAGGTATCACGAAATGCGAGGTCACGGAACTGGTTTTCACGCTCGGCAAGAGGACCTCTATTCTTGTCGGGCGAGGTCGTTTCCCTGCTCAGAGTTTGTAACTTTGGTAACTGCAGCTCCTACTGCCTTCTTGGCAGGTTTCACCGGACAGTCTCGAAGAAAGTGCCCTGAGTTTCCGCAATATAGGCATAATTGCAACTGTTTCCTCCTTTCCCGCTCCCTTTGTGTTAGAGGACCTTTCAGACCCCCTATTTGCATGGGTTCCCCGGAGTCTACTCCTTTGGAAGGAGTTGGCGGTTTGGAAAATACTCGAGCATCAAACTTGGAACGATCGGCCTTCCTGTTCTGCAGCCTGTGATCTATTTGAACGACCAAGTCTATATAATCCGAACAGTCTTGTGGGGGATTCACTACTTGGGCTAAAACGTCTTTGAGCTCTCCACGTAGACCTCTATAAAACAGCGTAATCCTTTTGTCCTCAGGCCATTGAGTTTCCACTATTAGCCTATTGAAAGATGCAATATAAGCCAAAAGGTCTTGATTACCCTGTCGCATTGAAAGAAGCTCATTGTCCAAGGCCTGCCCCTGTGAATGTCTTGCGAACAGTTTTTCCATACTAAGCTGAAAGGCTTGAAAATCATGGAGAACCGGATCATCTTGATTAACTAGAGGGATCGACCAGTCTGCCGCATTGCCACTAAGGTACGAAAGTACAAAAGCTACTTTTGCTTGATCAGTTGGAAAGGCTGCTGGCCGGCATAAGAAGTGCAACCGGCACTGATTGATAAATACTGCAAACCTCTTTGGGTCACCAGAAAATCGTTCGGGCGGAGCCAGAGGTACATTCCCAGGTAGGTTGATCTGCACTGGATTCATAGAGGATGTTGAAGGAAGATTTGCCCCTGATGCGGGTAACGGGGTCTGTCCGGCTTGTGACTGTAGCACTTGTCTAGCAAGATTGTCTGTTCTCTCCTTGGAAATAATTAGTTCCCTTCTTAGAGCATTCGTTTCCTGACGAGCTGCATGCACTTCTGCCCTTAGTTCCCCAAGTAACCGGGCTAGGGGGTCAGTATCCGAGGTTTCCATAGCGCCTGGGCGAGAGTTTTGCGGTAGGCTTTGCGTTCTGTAACGCTCACCTGATTCTCGCAGAGGCGCCGGTCTTGACTGGGCGACTACCGTATCTTCAAAGGTGATGTGTAGCACCCGGTTGGCTCTTTGGGCTGGACCTCTGTGCACTGTATGCCTGACGTGTAGAGTAAGATGTCTGCAGATAGAAAATATGGGGTTAATGAACTGGGGTTATTGGGGTGTCCCTATCTCTTTCCTCTTCTCCTCTCCTGTAGACCCCCAAAGGTTAACGCTCTCACCTTAGGTAAGTGAATGCCGAGCTCTCCATCTGCCTCGGGGCAGGGTGCTGTAACCAGTTTCTTCACTGGATAGGTAGCGCAGGCCTCTTGACTTCAGAGGACTGCTGTCCGTCGTTTACTGCACGAACGGTAAGTTTTGAGTCATTCAAATGTCTTTAAAGTCTTTAGTAATGATGTCTCTTGTTTTGCAGGGTTCCGGCGATGGCGGATGACGGGCTGAAGTGAGTTGAAGATGGAGCCCGTGTGAAGGTGTTTCAGATTATTCTAGGAAGGTATTCCTAGAATAATCTGAAACTGAGGGGCCTTGATCACATCGAACACGATCTTCTCATGGTGTCCATCTTGACTTACTAGCGCCACCTCTTGAGTGGTATGCGTTACTGGCCCGGAGGCTATCTCCGTACCATCCACCGTAGTAATGACGTCCTTTACAGCCTTGGGACAAAGAGTTAGATTCATCCTCAAAACCATTTCATGATCCACATAATTGCCGATGGCACCGCTGTCGACGTAAGCTTCAATTGCATGTAATCGATCCGGATTATCAGGGCTAATGAGGACCATAGGTATCACGAAATGCGAGGTCACGGAACTGGTTTTCACGCTCGGCAAGAGGACCTCTATTCTTGTCGGGCGAGGTCGTTTCCCTGCTCAGAGTTTGTAACTTTGGTAACTGCAGCTCCTACTGCCTTCTTGGCAGGTTTCACCGGACAGTCTCGAAGAAAGTGCCCTGAGTTTCCGCAATATAGGCTTGACTTCAGAGGACTGCTGTCCGTCGTTTACTGCACGAACGGTAAGTTTCGAGTCATTCAAATGTCTTTAAAGTCTTTAGTAATGATGTCTCTTGTTTTGCAGGGTTCCGGCGATGGCGGATGACGGGCTGAAGTGAGTTGAAGATGGAGCCCGTGTGATGAATAGAAGCGCCTGGAAGCACGTAAGTAAGCGCTTGTTGCCTGCTTCACTATGCGCTCTAACTGTCTTTTTATTTTGCAGGTACGAGTTCGGAGCGGCTGCAGGGTGCCGGAATACCCACTGGATTAGATGTGGAAAGGAGTCATGGCACGTGAGTATTAAAGTTCCCCAATGTCTTTAAACGCACCTTGTTTTGTCTTTCAGATGCGGGATGCAGCGCCGAAGAGTAGGTAAGCCTTTGCCTTTCAGATGCCGGAATGCTAACCTGTTCTTTCTTGTCTTTATAGGTGTTGCTGAAGACTGGATTCAGGATGGTAAGCCTTTGCCTTTCAGATGCCGGAATGCTAACCTGTTCTTTCTTGTCTTTATAGGTGTTGCTGAAGACTGGATTCAGGATGGTAAGCCTTTTTCCTTAGGCCCAGGACCGGATGCAGAAGACACGATGAGCGTTCTGCTGCAGAGGTTGCAGAATAACGCAAAGCAAGATTCATCCACCGGGTGTGGTTTAAATAGCCTCCTGTAGTGCTTAGGTGTCTCCTTCCACAGCCACGCCTAAGTAAGAAAAGAGTTCCTGGTAAGAAAAGAGTTCCTGCCTTCCAGAAGAGTTCCAGTGTTCTGAATCTAGGGAGTGGCTCCAGCCCCACCCAACAGGAAAAGTAGTTCCAAACAGAAGAGGATCAGAGGCTCAACTGGCAGGCAAGTAAGCAGCATGGTCTGCTGAAGGTAAGTCCACCCAAGCATTATGAGCCCGGCGCTTCCAGCGCTGGGACTGGGCATATTTATGAGCCTGGTGCCACTGGCGCCAGGACTGGGTCCAAAAGGTCCCAATTGGGACTGGTTGGCACTCGGAACCTGGGTTATGGATCTGCTTCCAAGGGAGTTGGGAAAACCCTGACCTTTTGGAAGCAGAGATCATGACACTTCCAGAAGGGAATTGTCACCATCCAGGTGGCAGGGGATTTGGGCATGGACAGCAGGTCTTAATTTGTTTGCTGGTATGAAAGGCTTAATTTTCCTCAGGAGGAAAAGTTGGTAACAAAATGTTGCTATATGCTCCTTGAAAAAGAGGTGTCTGTCTTTACAGAACCAAAGGGATTGGCGCAGGTGGTCAGCTGGGGTTTGAAGCCCTCGAGGTTTCATAGCACGGAGCCAGGTCTGGATGTCAGGGTTTTTGGTGTTGTTGGCCAGCAGTATGAAATTGCTTTTGGAGGGGTTGAGCTTCAGGTAAGCAATAGATATGCAGGATCGGATCAATGTGAGGCAGGCCCTGAGCCTGTAGTTGTCTTCAATGGAGGATATCTTGAGGTGCGTGCCAACTGCATGTTGGTGGATGTGGATGTTATATGGAGCCACCAGGGATTTGAGCGTTTCCATGGAAAGGTTGAAAATGATCAAGGGGGAGAGGAATCCATTTGGACAATATGGCTGTTTTCAAGGTAGGATTTCACCCAGCTGAGGACCACCTGAAGATGCAAATGCAGCGATGCAGAATGTCACTAAGGGTCTGGTGATCTATTGAATCAAATGTTGCTGAGAGGTTGAGGACAACCAGGAGGCAAGGCTGTCTACAGTTGAGGATGTTAAGGGCATCGCAGATCACTTTGATGGTTTTAGTTTTCGTGCTGCATCTGGGTCTGAAGCCAAATTGGTATGATTGAAGAGGTTGTTTGTTGGTGTCAATGTGTTGGGGATTTTCCGTTGCTGCTGCTTTCTCAGGGGTCTTATCTAGGAAGGGAAGATGGGTGATGAGGCGGTAGTTGCTAAAGTCGCCAGTGTCCAGTGTTTGCTTCTTAAGAAGGGGAGAGATGGGTCGGGCAGAAGGTTTATGCAATGCTTGATGGTTTTGAAGAGGGCTCTGTGTTCATTGTTGGCCTCAAACGTTGTGTTCTTTTAGTAGTTGGCCTTGGCAGTGGTGATCAGTCACCTGCATATAGCAGGGAGTCCCTTGAGGAGGGTAAGGTTGCAAGTGCTGCAGGATTTTCACAAAGTGTCTAGCTTTCTGATTGTTCTTTTGTTGAGGTTGACTTCTTGAGTGCACCAGGGTGCAGAAGGTTTAGGCTTGAGTGTGCGTTGTTTCACCAGGTCATGGCCATTGATGTTGGTTGCAAGAGTGGTGTTGATTTCTTGGAGAAGCACATCACAATCCTGTTTCATCTGAGCTAGATCAGCCCATGTTAGTTGGAGGTTGGCAAGGTGTTCCATGAGAGCTTCCATTGGGAAGTTCTTGAATGATCTGGCTTGTTTTCTGGGTTTCTGTGGGTGTGCTTTGACTGCTGCGGTGTGACTAATGTCAAAGGCAATTTCCATATGGTCCAACCAGTCGATTGGGATTGGAGAGCTGTGATGGAGGGTAGCCAGGCAGGTGTTGGTGAGGTCGAGAGTATATTACCTTCACTATGCATTGGTTATTTCATGTGCGCTGTGAGATTCAGAGTGTTGAGAAGGTAGTGGAGACTTTCCTTCTTGTATGCAGTTGCTGGATTGCTAGGGCGGTTGAAGTCACTGAGGAAGATGTTTTTGGTGTGTATGAGAGACATGGTGGTGACCGAGTCTGTGAAGTCTCTGATGAGGGAGGTGTTAGGCTTGGGTGGTCTGGGATGTATGGAAGGAGACTATGTCTGTTGAGGAGAGCAGGAAGTGTAGGAGAGATTTTCAAAAGAGCCTATGGTGGGCGCATGGCCATGATTCCATGTGAAAGATGGCGAGGCCTCCGCCCGTCTTGTTTGGGTGATCTCTTTATAGAATGCTGTAGCATTTGGGGGTGAGGACATCTAGGATGTGTGTGGAGGTGGATATCATCTAGGTGTCAGTAATACAGATGGCATCCGAGTCCTGTGTGGTGATGAGGTCAGCGATATATCTGCTGCATGGCTGATTGCTAAAAAGGCATTGGCGAGTTTCAGTTTCTATGTTGTGGCAGATGATGGAGTGTGGATGTGGTCTATGGCGATGCTGGTGAAGTTGCTGTGCTGATGGAAGCGGTGTGTTTGGCAATGAGTGGTGATGGTGGGTATGGGCTGTTAAAAGAGAGAGGTTGAACACATAATCGAAGAAGCTTTCCTGATGTTTGGGGAGGAGTGGCTCTGGTCCAGGGTCTTTCTGCTCAAAACAGGTCCAAACAGGAATTGCTCTTTTCTTCATCTGCCCTTCGCTTCAGAAGCCTGGACGAGAGATGCCTCATGATGTAACAGTTAAGAAATCAAAGCAATGTGGCAGCAGGGCTAAGCAGGTGGATGTTGCTTAGGTCATGTGACCTAAATCCTCTTGCTCCAGCTCCCAAATGCAAAAGAAAAGAGGTTAGAAGGCTGCTTAAGTAGAGAAAAAAAATCTGGAAAACAAGAAAGCACCAAAAACATGGTGGTGATTCACAGTTGGATGGGCCTTAGGTGATGTGACCTAGACCACTTGCATCAGCTCACAAACTACAAAAGAAAAACGGCTGGAAAGCTGCTAATGTGGTGGGGAAAAGGGTCACAAAAAGATAAGCACCAAAGGATTAGCAGTGATTGAGAGGTGGGCGGGGCTTAGGTCATGTGACCTAGAGAAATGCTAGGGTGGGCACCATCTCTTATATTTAGAGAATTCTTGAAATAGTATAGAACATTTTAGGAAAGGTGTAGAGCACTACAGAGAAAAATGTCCCTGGTCCCAGGGCACAACACATAGGTAGTGATATACCCAGAAAGTCTCCCTAGGCAATGCATGCTCACCAAATGAGTCTGAAAGAAAACATTACATAAATCAGTTGAATTAATAATAATAACGTAAGCTCATTTATAACAGTAATGATTCAATATTTTAATGCAAATTAACATAAAAAGCGAAGAGAACATATACAATTAGCCTGCCCAATGCATTTTGGACAAGGTCCATGGTCGGGGCCGCATCTGTATCATGTCTCACTGTGGGTCTGAATCATCAATTTGTGTGACCAAAACACACAACTGGACCAACACTTCTGGGACTCTAGTAAGCCTACTATTGTGGCCCTTATTGTGTTGTGGGTGGTTCGAGGAAAGAAGAACTTCCTCTCAGCATCTAAAGGAGCGCAGGAACTGCACCAGTGAATGATGTCTTTAGAGAGACCGAGGGCCTGATTCACAGACGTGTTTTATAATGGCACCGTCCCATTGGAAAACGCTCTGTGAATCAGGCCCAGAATGCCAATACAATGTCCCCAAAGGCTTTTGACCAGTATAATTGTAGATTCCAAGAGGCCACCATGTCAAAACTAGACATGGGGCCTCATTGCGAGGTGGGCGGAATGGGTTTACCGGCACCGGTAATGGTGCCGGTGCCGGTAAACCCATTCTGCCCTATTACGAGGTTCCCTTGCGGGACCCGCCCAGAACGTCTGGTCAGACCAGACATCCTTTGCGGGTCACGCAAGGGGACCAGGGAGCTAATAACGGGCCCGTTGTTAACGGGCCCGTTATTAGCTCCATCCCCATTCCCATTGAGCCCTATGGGGGCTCACATGGGGATGGGGATTGGTTTTGTGAATGGCTACAATGGCTACCTCCAAACTCGTAATGAGGCACATTGCCTATATTTAGATACTAATCTGCCACCATGCCCTGGCAACACATAATTATATAATTCAGATCAGCCTTACCGATGGTTAAAGGCAGTCCCTGGCTGTTGGAACTGTTGCATCAGGCTGTTTGCATGAATGCACTTGTTACTCAGAAACTGCCATGTGGGCAAACTACTAGGCAACAGCTGAGAGTTGTATTTAGACATGGTCAGCAGAGTTACATGTTTGCACTATGGTTTTCAGCATGAAGCATTATGAGCGTGAGGCCAATTAGGAACGCTCACCTTCAGAAGCAGAATAAGTAGCGTCATTTTGATTTGCACAAATCCGAAATGTTTACGAATCCGCCCACAAGTCCGCAACTTCCTGTCTATGAGTTCTTGGCGCCAGGTAGCAGGATTCAAAGGACTTAGAGATTAATTTTATTTGACCAGCCAAACAAGTACACATTCAATGGTAACAGAGGCTCTGTGTTAAATAGTGTCTCAGGGGTCCAACAGCGAAGAGTACTTGTAGCAATACATGTTGATGCTAGTAGAGTATGGGTGAATACTAGCTTGAGTAACTGTCACTCCTTTGAGGGTGCCTGCAGTTCCCGAATCTCTGATTCAAGTCCATTAGGTCAGTTGCGTCAATGTGTGAGGGTCATTCATCCGCTAAATCCAGTAGAAATGATCCAAGTGTCCCAATTGCCAAATCTAGAATCCAGTGCTAAGGGGGCTGACCCAGGTTTACCACGGGCGTAGGGAAGGCAAAACACCTTCAAAAGCCCACACCTTGGTGCCAACCAACAGAAGGTTCCAAGGTCTCATGACTAAATTCTGTCTGGTATCTTGGGGTGCTCTAATGGTGCCAACCCTCTGTACACCCAAAGGCCTATATGTGTTCATGAAGTTCTAGTGGGGTCGCATGGCTTACATTCTAACCAGTGTAAAACCCGGGGAGCTAAATGCCAGGGGGCCAACCATGTCATTGGGAGAATTCCCAAATTATTTTCAGTAGAGGCCAGCAATAATAATGTATGTCTTATACAGCACTACACACCCATAGGCTCAGTGCACTGAAATAACAGAATACATACTTATCCCAGACTGGTACTCAATTTATTGACCCTGGAAGGATGAAAGGCTGAGTTGATCCTGCCAGGATCCAAATCTGTCACAGCAGGCTGGGCACAGATATCAGGGGCAAGCGCTTAGCCCACTGTGCTATCTGACCAGCTAAGTCCGGAGGACATGGCTATGAGGCCCTTTTGATGTACAGGGAGGTAGTTAAAGAGAGGTGATGGTTTCCAAGTTCATCCTACAAATTATGTAATTGGGTACTTGACAAATACAAACCATGGACCTGCCTTCGCTCTAGACCAATCATAAACTGTGATGCCATAGAGGCTTGAATTGGGAATACTTTAAACGCTTATGCTATTGCCTGTTCACACTGGGTGGTGCTTGCCAAGGGTACATTCCTCCTGAATGGGTGGGCACGTTTGCTGTAACTTGGAAGGAGTTAAGGTCCACACTACATGGCTGGCCTGGCTCCGGCCTACTAGAGCCCTTTTATTTTGTGGTTGCAATTATTTATTCACTAAGCATCACAAACAAGGAGGGTGCAAAGGGATCCCAGAAAGATGTACAGGAAGTTAAGACTGACGGCAAAAGAAAACCAGTATTTGGGAAGGATGGTGTGTGAAGCTGCAACAAGGATCAGATGTGTTTCCCTGGATTTTTTAAATTCTCCCTTGCACCATTATGTTTTGCTTGTAGATCCCTTGCTGACAAATTGCCCACTGTCGTCCTCCTTGTTAGCCCCTGACTCCCTTGTTTCTCTGCTCCCCTCTCCATGTTCTTCCCCCTATGATTGTAAGGCGCTACGTTGCTTCTCGGAGCTAGGTCCGCTCTTAATAAATACCATAATAATAATAATAATAATAATAATAATAATAATCATAATATGAAGAGCTGCATGTGCCATTCGGATGCTGAGGCTCAGAGACCTGGGCCTATATATACATCAGAGTATAAATTACTCTTTTGGCAGCACTTTGTGATGATCAGATAGTGGCATTATCAGAAAAGATCAGTTTTATTGTTATAGGCTTCAGTTCACACTTCTAAGACATGTTGAATGACACTCCTCAGTCATTGTTGCAGGGGATCCCCCTCCAACAATGATTACTTCTGTCCTGCTCTAAACAGAAAGGTGATTTCTGGAAGATTGTTACTTAGTCATTACCTCTGCCGTTGCTCTGGGCAACACTTCAGGTAATCATTTTTCAGTCTGCTGTGCCATTATAGAAGGAGAAAGACAATACGCAAGTAAGGATTTCTGCCGCCCTTAAAGGGGCAGTCCACCACGAACTGCTAAGCCACACCTCTTCTTGACTTTCCCCTTCTGTAATGGTACTGCAAGTTCAAAAATGATGCCGCACTGTCCCTCTCTGAGGGTCTCAAGCCTCATTTGCCTATGATCTGTCATTTTTTTGTAATGCTATGGCAGGCTTAAGATGGATGGTCTAGAGGGTGGCCCAGTGTTTTGGTGGTGTAGCAATCTTTTGCCATTTTTGGTGCGTCTCTCTCTCTCTCTCTCTCTCTCTCTCTCTCTCTCTCTCTCTCTCTCTCTCTCTCTCTCTCTCTCTCTCCTGTGTGGTGTGGGCAGGCAGCCCACACCACACAGGACCCCCATCACCCGTGACCACATCCCACAGGCAGACAACACCACATGGGACCCCATCACCTGTGACCACACCCCACAGGCAGCCCACACCACACGGGACCCCCATCACCCATGACCACACCCCGCAGGCAGTCCACACCACATGGGACCCCCATCACCCATGACCACACCCCGCAGGCAGCTCACACCACATGGGACCCCCTTCACTGTGACCACACACCGCAGGCAGCCCACATCACATGGGATCCCCTAGCCCCCATCACCCATGACCACACCTTGCAGGCAGCCCACACCACATGGGACCCCCATCACCTGTGACCACACCCTGCAGCAGCCCACACCACATGGGACTCCCATCACCTGTGACCACACCCCGCAGGCAGCCCCATCACATGGGACCCCCCACCCCCATAACCCATGACCACACCCTGCAGCAGCCCACCCCACATGGGATCCCCATCACCCATGACCACATCCCGCAGGCAGCCCACACCACATGGGACCCCCCATCACCCATGACCACACCCGCACTGCAGGCAGCCAACACCACATGGGACTACCCATCACCTGTGAACACACCCCGCAGGCAGCCCACACCACATGGGACCCCCCATCACCCGTGACCACACCCCGCAGGCAGCCCACACCACATGGGATCCCCCATCATCCGTGACTGCAACCTGCAGGCAGGCCCCACCTCATGTCCACCCACCCACACCTGTGACAGCAAACCCGCAGGCAGGCAGGTCACCCCCCAACACCCATGACGGCAACCTGCAGGCAGGCTGCGTCCCATGTCCCCCCATCACCCATGACCATATCCCACAGGCAGCCCACACCACATGGGACTCCCCATCACCCGCGACCACACCCTGCAGGCAGCACACACCACATGGGATCCCCCCATCACCCCTGACCACACCCTGCAGGCAGCCCACACCACACAGGACCCCCCATCACCCGTGACCACATCCCGCAGGCAGACAACACCACATGGGACCCCATCACCTGTGACCACACCCCACAGGCAGCCCACACCACATGGGACCCCCATCACCCTTGACAGCAACCTGCAGGCAGGCCCCACCTCATGTCCACCCTCCCACAACCGTGATGGCAACCTGCAGGCAGGCCCCATCTCCTGTTCCACCCACCCAACACCTGTCACAGCAACCTGCAGGCAGGTCACCCATACTGGACACCACCTGCGTGCCGGATGATGACATAGTGACACATTCACTCTATCGATTTCGTGCTCAGGACATTGCATGCAGTGTAGTGACACCGCCCTTAACCCCCTGCACACAAAACACACAGCAAACAACTATAAAACCATGCACCTGGCCCACAAGTTACAGCGTCACAGCTGATCACATGCAATTGCTGACTGCAACCACATCCCAACATACACATCCCAAAAGAGTATGACAAAGAGAGGCCCTGCATGGCATATGACCAACTAATGACAAAATACCACATGTACAAATACACCGTGAGAAAATGAAAAGCACCCTCGATTTGTGTCATATAAAGAGACATTGGCCTGGCATATCACGGCATGACCCTCAATGAGCACACAACACCTGAACATATGACCCCATAAACACATGAGTGACCCTCCCATGTGTGTAGGTCATGACATGACATACAATCAAATTGTATGATATTCAGTATGCACAAGTACGCAAGTGTGCAAAGGTGCAAATACTCCCGGGAAGGGGAACCAAGTGAAGACAGAAACAAGAAATGTATCAGGGCAGCTGACATTGAGACGGTGCACCTGCCTGAAATGTGGTGATAGATGAAATGTGTTTGCGGAGGTGGCAGTCCTGCACATGTGAAGGACATCTGAAGAAAAAAGCACAAAACGACAACAAAAATAATCTGTCCATCCGGTGTCAATTCCAAGCCTAAATGCAGACAGGAGTTGCAAACTGTCAGTAGGTGTCTGTTACCATACATAAACACAGTCTACAGATGGTGCATGCCAAAGAGCCAGTGCATGTGTGCAAGTGGCGTGTGAGGGGACCTCATGACAAGTTCAGAGGGTACACAGCTGACCATAGCAAAATTGTACAGGACGTCATCACGGCGGAGGAGTACCAGAAGCACAAGCACAGAAGAATGACTCAAGTCATGATTGTGTACATGGCAACCATACCGTTCCCAAACAACAAATAGTGCAGCATTGGACTGTCCATGTGTAAAACCATAGCAATTGAAATATATGAATTGCAAAGCAGGATGTCAAAGAACATGAGAGACAAATAAATCTTACACTGCATCAACGTAATCCTGTGACAAAATTGAAAACATTTCACACTCCCATCACTCACCAAACCCCCCAACCCCAACACACTGAAGACCAATAGACAATTATGCTGCACATGTGAAATGAAATGCCACCACAGGCTGCACACTCCAAGTGCACCTTACCACCCATCCATTGGTCATGCACACCAGAACATGCCCCATGAAAATGGATGTCAAACATGATACATGCATGCATGTGTGCACACACATGAACAACATTGGTCATCATCGGGGACACAGAACAGAGTAAGAAAGAGTCAAACTTTCACCAAACCATTGAGACCAAACACCATTTTGAGTATGAATTTAAAAATATATTAAAAACAAGTATTGAAGTCATACTTATTCGACTAAAATGACCAAAAAGTGCATGAAACAAATAAATAAAAGATTTGCAAGATGAAAACACATTGCATGGGAATTTAAAGAATCTAAGTGAAATATGAGGTCCATGTCCATAAATGAATATCCAAATGAAAACAAAAATTAAAAGAAAACCATTCCTTCATGGTGAACACAAAAGGATCCAAAAATATCTGAACTATTCACAAATATGAGAGGTCCATTGTCCCAAACATATGATAAAAACATGATAAAACATTCCTGAAAAATTGAATAAAACAACCATATACAAAAAGTGGAGCACAGTCCAAAAACTCCACAAAAAAGGAAAAACAAATGAAACTTACACCTACATTACTATATACAATGGCAGTGGGCTAGTCCTTCTCCTCACCATGCTTCACCATAGTCTCTGCCACGGCAACATCGAAAACTGCGTCCATTTCCACTAGGTGGGCCTCCGCTTCCCCCTCAAGGGCTTGCAGGGACTCCAACATGCTCCTCTCAAACACCCTGCAAGTCTCCTCGAGGACCTCAGCCTGCCTCTCTGCCTGACGCAGTGAAATCTCTGCCCTGGCCATGGTGAGTCTAGCCTCCTGTGCCCGCTGCCGCTCTGCCCCGATCTGCTGGCCCAAACGCTCCAACACGGAAGACATCCTTGTTGTAAGGTCCATGGTTGCCTCCTGCCTGATGGTCGATATCTGCCTCTCTGTCATTGAAAGCCACAAGTCCTGTAGCCCCCTACACCAAGCCTGCTGCTGCCAAATAGCCCGGTGCCTGCGCCTCAAGGAAAGCCTCCGGATGATGTCAACCCCCGGGGCCATCGTGCACATGCCCTGCTCCTTAGTGCCTGCTCCTCCTCCATTGCCAAAGCTCCTGTCGCTGGCTGGATCTGCGTGGTTCCAATTCCCTGACCTGGGCATACAGTGCCGGGTAGAACCACTCCAGGACCCGCTTGTTGTCGGTGGTCAACCGGCCCCGGCACCCCTCTTGGTCATGCCAGCCTTGGTAAGGTGCTGGCCCTTGTTGCGGGTCCTGGCTTTGAAGTCTTCCCAGCGCTTGTGGACGTGGATATAGTCGCAGGGTGCCACCCCCTCGGCGTTGATGGCACCCACGATGTCCACCCAGATCTTCATCCGTCCTTCCGTGCTGACTTGCGATGGTCCGGGGAAGAGGGCATCATAATGCACCAGGACTTGCTCCTCCAGGATGTCAACTTCCCTGGCTGAGAAGCTGACAGCCCTCTGCATCGCTGCCTGGGGGTTGCCACTTGCCTCCAATGATGTTGCTTCAGACATGGCAACCCCTGACGCAAGTGTGGGTGGGAAAGGTGGTCCTGGTGCTGGGCTGTGGAGCAGTGGTCTGGCACGTTGGGAGTCTTCTGGATGAGCAGATGTGGTCACAGGTTCAACGACAGGAGCTCTGGCAATGGCTGTACAGCAGGCACCAAAATTGAAGGGCACCTGGGCAGCAGGCACACACAGTGGGCAGGCAGCAGCAGATGGCTCGTAGGAGGCAGCTCGGGGCACTTGGAGGCAGGTAAATTGGCTGTAGACAGGAGCATGGGTCTTCCGTGTTACTCGCGTGGCCAGACGGAAACAGAGTGACTCTGCACGTGTGGAAACAGCATGTAAGCATGAAATCAGAGGAAAGGCCCTAAGTGCGTAACTTACATGAAAATGCTGATTGGGCGTGGGGTTCAGGATCAGGAATAAAGTAGTGCATAGGAGAGTATCACACACTTTCTGAGTTATAGCGGACGGACGTGTGGACTTCGTTTCCATGTGATATCTTCACTGCATGCGAGCCTCTTGTTTTGGTGGGGGATTGCCTTTGCGTACCCGCGAGTGTACTTTTGAGGCTGAACGTGAGTTGCGTATGCATTTTGCATTCTGTGGGTGCCCCTGTGTGTCACGTAACCCCTTATTTAACATCACCCTAGCTTACCTGTCCTTCGCGTATGTATTTTTTGTGTTGCTGGGTGCCACAGCGTACTGCGTTAGGTTTTTTCCTTACACGTGGGCTGCCGAGGAGTCGCGCACACATAGTTTTCATATTTGGGGTGCCTGTGCATTACGCACCCTTTTATTTTTTCCCCAGGGGTTACATCAAGCCTTGCTGGGGCACACTGGTATGCTTGACATCACATACACTGCCCCCTCACTCAGATTGCCCAGGACAATCGATAGCTGCACCTCCCATAGCACTAATCCATCTGTGCCATAACTGGGAGGGCAATTAGTGGGAAGGGAGGCAAAGGTGGCCGGGGTGGTGGAGGTGGCCAGGGTGGCGGAGGGGCCCGAGGTGGCAGAGGCACCCGAATTGGTGGAGGTGTCCCAAGTGGCGGAGGTGTACGAGGTGGTGGAGGTGTGCAAGGTGGTGGAGCTGGCTGAGGTGACGGAGGTGTCCGGGCCCGTGCAGGTAGATCTATGCCCCCCACCCAACAGGGTCAGGAAGCTGCAGGGGCAGCTGTACCAACCACCACCCAGCCTCCGGGTCACCCAGCCAGGCCTGGGGTGCTCCCACACCCAGTCCACAGAGACGCAGGGGCAGATGCTATCTGTGTATCGAAGGGGAAGGGACCTGCTGTGCAGCGTCATGGCACCAGCACCAAGGTACAGCCACCTGCAAGAGCACCCAAAGTCCCACCATCAGTGTGTGATGCCACAGCCCAGGCCACCAGTGCTCCAGCCCCTACTGACCCAAGAGGTCCCAGCCACTCGTGGTCTGCACGACCTCGCAAGAAGGTAAAGCATGCAGTAGGCAAACAGGCTCAGTCCCAAAGCACAGCACAAGAGACCTACACGTCGAGGAAGAGGAGCTTTAGTGATGAGGAGCTCCAAGTCCTCATGGACTATGTGCAGGAACACAAACACAACATTCTTGTGCGGCAGGGAGCACACATACACCTGCCCACCATATGGCCCGCTGGCAGTGTGTTGCTGATATTATTAACGCCGTGGGCCATGACAGGCGCTCAGCTTCTGACGCAATGAAGCATTGGTCTGACCTCCGGCGCTGAGCCAAAGATAAGATGGGTGCCAACTACGCCTCTACTCTGGTGACTGGAGGTGGGTCACCACGAGAGGATGAAGAACTCACTCCACAAGAGGAGATCATTGGTGCTATGACTGATGTGGAGCAGATCCAAAGTGTGGGAGACCTGCCAATTTATGAGGCAATGTCTGGTGGGTGGTGATGCGTGTGTGTCCAGGACATGTTTATGTTGCTTGGATGAAGTGTGATGATTGTCTGGCAGTTCTGGCTGCATTTGCAGGACTGCAATGGGTGAACCATGTCATGGTAGACTGACACATGCTTGTTGTCCTGCAGACTGCATATGCACAATGTGCTGCACACCGTGACAAACCCCATCACCACACCTGCCCACTCTTTCCATGTCACTCTATCCAACCTCTCTTAGCTCTCTTCCTGCTCCAAACTGTGATGGCGGATAGCCTGTAACAATCTTGCACTCCACACTGGCCTTCTCTCCGCACATCTCTGACCGGTCATCTGGCCAGCTGCAACTGCTCAGGGGGATTCCTCCTTTCCTCTGATTCCCCCAGGAGCTCAGTGTCTCCAGAGGACTGGTCATAGTTATGGTGGGGTACTGCAACACCCTATGGGCAGTTTCTGTGCCTCTACTCTCTTCCCTCTGCAACTCATCCTGACCTTGGCTGTGGGGATTGTCCTTTTGTCTTGGGGCCAGGTATTGTATCGCCCTAGGACTGTGATGATGGCACTGGCTCCCAGTGGCTACGACTGTTCATTTCCAATCGCTGTGCATTGGCCACAGGGCCTTATGGGCCCTGGTGCCGCAGTTCCTTCAACTCCATCTTCCCAATTTGCTTCCTACTCATGGACTTTGATCATCTCTTCCCAACTCTCTCAGGGTCAGTTACTTCACAAAGCAATTATTTGGTGGTTAATGTCTATCTTTGGCTGGGGCCTCCCTCTGGTTTGGCCTCCTTGCCTCAATGAAACTGGAGGTGGACCTTCTCCGGGTCTGGAGGCACTTCTGATACTTCCTAGTGTGTTGTGCTTTTTCTACCTCCTCTCCCCTGCTGGAGTCCTGGATGACTGAGAGAATGCACTAGTCACCTGCCCACACTCTGATCTCCGACACAAGCCTCTGAGCCACCAGTTGTACCCATGCACTGCCTCCCTGTCATCCCCCACACTCAGTGGCTGTTTACTGTATCCCTACAACCCTCTAGCAGCAACTGACACCTGATGTCGGCACATACACTTTCACCAGCACGCCGCATTTTCATTGCTGATTATGTACTTGTATTTCATTGGTATGCCATTCCCATGTACTGCACTGCTCACTCCCACTTCCAATCCCAGGTCTCACCTTCACCATGCCTACTCACTCGTTTGATGACAATGTGACCGGGCCTCATGGGATGGGTGTGTCTGACTTCACTCTATTCCACCACACTTGCATCGTAGCACTATGTGACATTTGTGTGTATTGAGTTTGTGATTCACATGTCATGTCACATCCATTGTACATGGCTCTGGGACAGTAGTCAGCAAGTGCCATATCATGCAGTATTACATTTCAGGCATGGCTATGCTACATGGCATATGTGTCTTTGCATCTGTGATGTTGGTGTATGAACTATGCCAGTCAGGTGCTCATGTGTGTAGCAGGTGCTATGCATCATGCACTACATGTTGTATTTAGACCTTCCACACACATCCATGGCTGCTTTCATGCTACCCTTCACTTGCATTCACACTGCGTACATGCAGGAGCTTGTGACAGAGCAGGCTGATGTGTTGCATGACAACATTGTGATGCCTATCTGTGTGGACTATGCCATTTACATGGCTCTTCATGTATTTGTTTTGTCCATGTGCAGGTGATGAGGCACTGGATGCATCCCCCCACTCGGTGGCTGTTTACTGTATCCCTACAGCCCTCTAGCAGCAATTGACACTTGATGTCTGCACATACACTTACATCAGCCCGCCGCATTTTCATTCCTGATTATGTACTTGTATTTCATTGGTATGCCATTCCCATGTACTGCACTGCCCGCTCCCACTTCGACCCCAGGTGTCACCTCCACCATGCCTATTCACTCGTGTGATGTCAATGTGATCTGGCCTCATGGGATGGGTGTGTCTGGCTTCACTCTATTCCACCACCCTTGCATCGTAGAACCGCGTGACACTTGTGTGTATTGAGTTTGTGATTCACATGTTATGTCATGTCACATCCATTGTACATGGCTCTAGGACAGTAGTCAGCAAGTTCCATCTCATGCAGTATTACAGTTCAGGCATGGCTATGCCACATGGCATATGTGTCTTTGCATCTGTGATGTTCGTGTATGAACTATGCCAGTCAGGTGGTTGTGTGTGTAGCAGGTGCTATGCACCATGCACTACAAGTTGTATTTAGACCTTCGACACACGTCCATGGCTGCTTTCATGCTACCCTTCACTTTCATTGAGCCTGCGTACGTGCAGGAGTTTGTGACATGGCAGGGTGATGTGTTGCATGAAGACATTGTTATACCTACGTGTGTGGGCGATGCTTCTTACATGGCTCTTCATGTATTTCTTTTGTCCATGTGCAGGTGATGAGGCACTGGATGCAGAGGAGGAGGTGAAAGAGGAACTAGATATTGAACCACGACAAACCAACAGTGGAGAACGTGGTATGGTAGCCCATGAAGATCCACTGGTGCTACAGGGCATCCTGGCCCTGGCTCAGTCTGAGTCCGCCTCCGAGGAAGCCTTTAGTTCTGGTGGTGAAATGGATATGGGAACCTCAGTGCCATCGCAGGTGAGTGCATCGACTATGCATGCTGTTGCATCCCACACATCTGGAGGGGGGACAACCCCTCAATAGGCCAGTCAGTGTTGGTACGTCTGTCTGTGGTGGTTAAGGTTGCAGAGTCACGCTCCACAGTATTGACTCCTGTTCATAGGATAGCTGATCAATGGAGGGATGCAGTCCTGCAGCCACAGACGGCGTCATCACATCAAGGGCCACGTACCCTTGGCCCAGGCAGGTGTGGGGTCTGCCAATGTGGTGGCCGTGTGTTACTGGCAATACTGTGTGTGAGCAGTCAAGGTATGCTGTTGCACAACAACAGGCTGATTCGTATGAGATGTTGGCTCAGGGCATGGGTAGGGTGGCCATTTCCCTGATACCCCCAGCAAGACAGGTGGAGCACCAGCAGCAGGAATTGCGGTCAACGTGCTACTCACACAGGCTGAACATGGTGGCCAGCAGCAGGAGCTGACGGGCAGAACTGAGGGCTCTGCGTGCATCCATGGCTGCAGAGGGTCGGACCACAGGGAAGCCCTGAGATCAGAGTATAGGTCCCTCAGGATTATACTGACTGCACTTGAGGCATCCAGCAGTAGACGGTCTGAACAGCAGATGCAAATGATGACTCGTACCAACACGGAGGAACCGCGTGCATCCCATGAGGTGTTGCATGGAGACCTCCAAGCCATCATGTTGCAGATGCAAGCATCTCATTCCCACTTGGCCACTGCCATGGAGGACCAGACCAGGGCTATACGTGGTGATCTTTCCTTACCACTACCACACTCTGATGCAATACCAGAGGGTGGCGACAGCAGCAACAGGTCTCCCTATCCTGCTAGCCGTGTGGCCCATTAATCCATGGAGTTTTTTTTTTACATCCACACACGTGGGTGTTGACGTGCACCCTGCACCTCCTCCCTCCTGGCTGCCTCCCCTCGTCCCCCCATGGGCATTTAGGATTTATTTTAACTATTTCTTTGTCTATTGTGAATTTATGTGACAGTGTGTTGCTTTGTGTGGCAGCCGAGGGCATCCTGTAACGCTCACTTGGTATCCACGGGGACGTCACTCAGCCTGTTCTGACCTCTTACGACCTTGAACCCTTCCCTGGAGTCTACTCGACTGGAGACTGGGCCTGAAACACAGGATTGGTAGAGTTTAACTCCCTATTGTCGCTGTGTGCTTGAACCCCTTCTTCCCCAAGGTCCAACCCTTCCCTTTGATCCACAGCTCACTGTGTTTTCTTGGAAAGTGTGCACTCCATCCTGCTTTCAGCACAGGGGCACGTTGATTGATGCGGGCTCATTTCTGCCTAGTTACTTCACTGGCAAGAGTCGACAGGTAAGTATAATGAGTCTTTTGAACAGTTCTCTAACTTCATTCCTTTCCTTCCTTAGATGATGGCCGGCGTCCGGGGGATGGTGACGTGCTGCTGAGATGAGTAGCGCTGAAGGTGAGTGAGAGTGCGATGCGTTCCTTTCGTATTTGTATTGAACTGAGTTCTTTTTCTGTGTCTTTTAGGTGACGCAACATTTTCAGCGTGGATGCCGGTCATGAAGAAGAAATGCGGTGAGTAAGCGCGGTATGCGGCACCTCTAGATGTTTCCACGCCACCCTGGAGTGTCTTTTCCCTCTTGCAGATGGATGAGAAGTTCCAGAGACAAATTTCCCCCAGAGCGGCTGAGATTCAGGTAAGGGTTTGAAGCTCGTACAGTCTTTAAAAATAAGCAAAGATTTGCTGAATGCTTACTAATGCCTTTTTTTCTGTTATTTTCCTTTTTCCTTAGGAAGCAGCGTGTCGGGATGGGAATGACACAGCCGAAGATGCCCGCAGAACAGAAGGAGCGATGAATGATGGGCAGAAGTGCCGCAAGGTAAGGCTGTTCCTAACAGTGTTCTTGTTCTTGCAGGAGCTGAGCGCACAAGAAAGATGCAGGCCTACTGGAGACCAATCCGAACACGGTGAGTGTCACGCTGCAGGTGCAGAAAATGCAAAGCATGTTTCTCAGCATGAGCATAGCTTACCCAGGTGTCTCTGGGCTGAACCACACCCAAAAGACTAGACTGCACATGCAGTTCTGGGAACCGAAATATGTGGGGGCATCCATCTTGTCCCCATCAATGCACTACAAGTCCAATCCCCAATGTTATCCTATGGGAGTGAGTGAGTCTGGTGCCACAAGCGCCAAGTCTGACTCCAAGTGGGTCTTTGGAGGGATGGAGAGGCCCTTGAGGGCCATGTAGGTGATCGTGGCCTGGCTCCAGCCTGACATCTTGGAGGGCTGGGGACATGAGGGGCAGGAATCATGACACATTCACTGTATATTCCAGACACATATGCCTCATATCCTGCTTCCCCTTTCCATGGGCTTGCAAGGAGTGCAGCGTGTAAAAGTAACATACACAGTGGCATTGGGCTTCCATTCTATCTGTGGGCAGTCTCAGGTCCGACCTGTGTATACACCCTTAGTGGGATTCATGATTGTTTGTCCAGTGCATGTTTAGCATCCCTTTCTGTTTGTACATTGAGATCCTTCCTTTGTTCATGTTCCATCTTCATGTATTGGCTTGACTATCTACATTATTTTTAGCCTTCCTGCTGTATGCGCTTCCCTGCACCATTTGGTTAGCAGTACCACACTAATTTTCTAGGGTGGCATGTGCAAGTCACGACACATTGAGGCACATGTGCTATTATGTACGGCCACAGTCAGATGGATTCACTCTTGGGTCCTGAATTTCTGGTATGTTGTACTGGACAATTGATGTTGCTGTGTAAATTATTAGATTGATGAGTGAGAGTGAGTTAATTCTGTACTTGTTCCGTTGATTGTTGGGTTATTTGTTGGCCTTTTATTTCACAGTTTGGACATTGCATGCCATGGCACGGTGTGTCAACCAGGTGAATTGAAGCGTGGGAGGGTTTAGGTGACCTACAGGCATTTGGATGTGTACTTTCGCATGGTGTTAGTGGCATACTCCATCTTCCATGTGTACCTTTTGTGCACAACTGATTTAGATACTTTTAGTACTAAGGGATGCACCCAATTTAGCACTTCCAAGGACACATTCTCATGGTGTTAAGTTTGGGACTGATGATTGTCCCTTTGTCATCATCGATTGTCACCTGGAATGTACCAGGGCTGTGTGCACTTTGCAAGGGTTGGACTTTAGGTGAAAAATTGTGCCACAAGCTGGGTACAGGCAGCTTTGCCACATACCCTTTCCCCTCCCATGGGCAGCCGCCATGCATGTGGTTGAGGATATGGGGGCACCATGTCCACTGGTACGCCATACTGTATTGCAATGTTGTGCAGGACACACGCTACCACGATGATCCGGCACACTACTGGTGGTGCATATAGTAGTTCACCACCAGAGTGTTCATGGGAGCAGACGCGTGACTTTAGCACTCCGAATGTGCGCTCCACTATGTCCCTAGTTACAATATGTGCTGCGTTGTGTCTTACCTGGGGTGGTGTGGTGAGGTTCTGCATTGGCGTCATCATGTAGGTGCTCAGAGGATAGGCACTGTCCCCTCTGGAGGTGAGATGGGTTGTCAGTGGTGTGGTTTTGTCTGTGTGAGACATTCATGCATTTGTAGGGCCATTTATACTCACCAGTGAGCCATGTTTTGCCATGCCTCCCAGCTTCCAGGGCCCGGTGTAGGGGTGACATTCTGAATATGAAACTATCATGGGTTTACCCTGGATAGTTGGCATATACAGAGGTAATGATTCCCTTGGCATCACATACAACCTACACGTTGATGGAATGTCAGTGCTTGCGATTGTGATAGATGTGCTCTGTGGCCCTAGGTGGACGTAGAGCCACATGAGTGCACTCGATGGCACCAAGCACTTTAGGGAAATGCGCCACCCTGTAAAAGTCCTGGACCACAGCCTGCCTTTCTGCGGGTGTTCTGGGCATGTATATGTGCCTGCGGACTGAGGGGCATGCAGTCATGAAGGCCAACACCTGGTGTTGGCAGCGTGACTGCGTGGCCTGTGAAACGCCCCCCGACTATGGCAGCTGTCCGCTGAAATGACCTAGTGGCCAAAAAATACAGTACATTGAGCACCTTTTCTAAGGGGCTTAGTGCTTGGGAGCAAAGAGTGGGTGATGTGAGGCCATCTTCTCACTCCGTGACCAGGTCTAATATGATATGAGGTGGAAACCTATACCTGCCATAGACCTGGCCATCAGACATCCCGAAAAGACTGGTCCTGGGTAGAAAAATGCGTGCCCTGGCTATCCTCCTCCTCCTGCAGTGTCCTGTGATAAGGGCTGCGAAAAAAGGTACATTCATCGTAGCTGTATACGCGTGTTGGCTTTTACGCGCACTTCTTATGCATTGATTTTAGTGTGCAGTGACGCCTATGCCAGCTTTCGCGTAGTGGTCATGTTTCCAGATTAGCGCGTCTTTTTCTGCGCGCCAGAGAGCCCTGTTCAATTCCATGAATACGTGTTAGCGCGCGCGTGGGCGTTGCAGGTATTTTACTGTGGTACTTCCCACGTAACGCCCACATTTATGATTGTTGTTCCCCATTCCGCGTGTTCCGCCCCCTTTATAGGTGACTGCGCGCGTCTTCGCTGGGCGTCTCGCACAAGGTGTTCGTAGTGTCACAGTGACGTGTTGGACCTGCGCGGCTTCAGCGCACGTCTCTGGTAAGCCATGCGCATAGTGTTCCATGAATCAAAAAAAGGAGACCGTGCGCGCATTTTGCACGAAAGCGCCTGTTTTTCAGGACTATTTTATTCCATAAATCGGGGCCATGATAGAGTACTCAAACATTCCCATATCGGCATATGCCAACTGAAATATATTCAAGGACAGAAGAGCACATAAGCCTCAGAAGAAGAGCAGTAGCTCGAAACACGTGTTAGGCTGACTTTCAATCCAATACATTACATGCAATCATGCATGCAACATTTCGATAGTGGTGCAGTGTGAATGTATCTGTTTGTATATAGTTGTTCACTTTGTGGAGTTATAGGAAATATAACCATGCTATATTCTCACCTGCAGCCTTTTCTCTATCAATCCGGGTACAGGCACTGGGGTCTTTAGTCCTTTTTGCCATAGTTTTTGCTCAACATTAAAAGTAATCCACCCATCTGTCTCCTACAGAATATAGCCTGGACGTTCTGTCTTGCTACCAAAAGATGAACATGGTGCATGTGTAAACCTCTAGTTTGACTTTCAATGACGAGTTTCGTATGCTCGAGCATCAATGAGATTAAAGAAGACCACATTTTGACCTTCCCACATCTCCCTGGGTTTCATAGACCAACTCATGCCCTCAAACCTTTACTTTGTAGTGGAATGTACGGAAGGGCATTCATGAATGCATGCAAGAGAACTATATGGTTTATGGATTTCATAGTTAGTTGTTTTCTATATTGTCTCACATTAAGATATTACCAAACGACAGTAATATCTGTGGCTCTCAACTGTTTCACCAGTTACTAAAGGAACACAATGGGCCCCATTACGACCTTGGCGGTATGGGGTTAATGGCGCCGGTAGAGCTGCCGGTGCCGCTAAACCCATACCGCCTCATTATGAGGTCCGCTCCCGGGACCCGCTCTGGACGCCTGGTTTTAGCTAACGATGGGCCCGTAATTAATGGGCCCGTTGTTAGCATGTTCCCCATTCCCATTGAGCCCTACGGGGGCTTGAATGGGAATGGGGATGTACCGGGTCCGGGTTCCCTGAATGGGGAAATACCGGGCCCGTCAAGGTCGGAATGGCCCAGTATTTCCCCATTCAGGGAACCCAGACCCGAGTTTGGAGGCAGCCCCAATCATTTGTTGTGCTGGCACAGCCCCCCATGAACCCACAAAAGAGAGGAGACTGGGGAGGACTGACCGCACATGTAGAAAGAATCCAAAACTTGCCCGAACTATTTCTGGCTAAAACTCTGATTTGCTAGTAAGCACTGCTTTTGATAAAGTATGCAAATATTCTCTCTCGATGCTCAGTGGACGCCTCTAAAGTGTGAATTGCCAGGAAGGGAGAAAGCACGTGGCAGCAGCCGGACGGATGTGGGGATGGATGACAGGAGCTGGGAAGGAAAGGTAGGAATGCTAGCTGCCAACCCAGACTTAGAGCCCAAAGGCCTCATCTCAGGTAGTAGTCATTTAGTGTAGTGTCAGCAATGTCGAGTTGTGGGCTGGGCAGAGAAGTGGGCAGCTGCACAATGAGTCCTTTATATGGAAGCTACCAGCCTTGCAGTGGCACAGCCTGGTCTCTCTGCCCTTCCCTAGAGGGCCAGCGAATGGCGGCATCTTAAGCTTTAGGCCGCTTATCACTGCACCGCCAACCTGTGATACCTGGGGCCAGATTACAGAAACTTTGCACCGGTGCAAGTGCAAACTTGCATGGTATTAGCACTAGGGCAAAGTTTTCCCTATTTCTAAAAACACTGGAACATATTGGAAAACTATTGTACCATGACAAGTGCAGTTTGGCATGGTATAAGCACCTGGATAAAAATTGCCCTAGTGCAAAAAAGATACCTTTTCACTGCATGTTTGCATCATGGCAAAGTTCGCCCTGGTGCTAATACCATTCTGTATCAGCACTAGGGCAAACTTTGCCCTGGTGCAAAAAATGTAGTGAAAATACATCTTTTTTGCACTAGGGCAATTTTTGCCCTAGTGCTTTTAATATGCCAAACTGCACTTGTCCAGGTGCAATGTTTTTTTTTTAATGTGTCCCAGTGTTTTTAAAAATAGGGCAGACTTTGCTCTAGTGCTAATACCGAGCAAACTTTGCCCTTGCAACGGTGCAAAGTTTCCGTAATCTGGCCCAAGATATTTAATGGTGGGGATGACACAGGGTTTTCATATTCTCAGCCCACAGTTCTAAAATATTTTGTGGAAAATAAATCTTACCCTGGAAGGACAATGTCGCATTCAGCCAAGGCTTCTGCCTTCTGGTGCTATCTCTACGGCTCAGCGAATTTAATTCATCCAAAAGGTAACCGGCCGGTATTTGACTGGACCTTTATTTTACTGGCAAATTGTGAATCAAGCACGATTTTGCATAATAATTTTTGAAACAAGGCTACAATAAATCCTTTTGCTACAATAAAGATTTATTAAAAAAGAAGCAATTCTTAAGAAAATATAATTTTTAAAACAAAATGATGGCAACAAACCATGATCCTGGAGGTAAATTGTCCACTTCAAGGTCAAACTCACAGTTTAGCGGTGCAGTAAAAGTGGCAGTTATTCTGTTACTGCCCAAAACATTGGTGCTAACGGAATTCCTGCCACTTTTCTACCGCACTGCTAGACTTGCACTAAAGCCCAACCTGCTGTGTGTTTCAAAGCTTTAGTGGATTTCTGAACAGGTGTTTAGAAAGAAAGAAACATACATCTTCTTTTTGTCTCCTGACCACCATAGTTCTGAATAACGTGATTGTGCTCTTCTGGTCCCTGGAGGAACATATGTTCCATGTTGGCCTACTGCAACATTTCATATGCAGTTGTGTTGAATATCACCTTGTGTTATGTTGCGTTATGTTATGTTAAAGGTTCTTATACCGCGCACTGTTGCCACCTGCATGGTCTCATGCAGCGGAGCCGACTAATGAATTTCCCGAGGGGTGCCCAAATATAGGAAGTGACATCACCGGCAGTTATGACCGCATTTGCACGTAGTCGCCAACTTGGTGCAAGGGGGGGGGGGGTGGAAACATTGGCTAGCATGTACTGCATATAGTAAAGTCAAGTAAGAAGGAGGTTTAAGCCTTCCAGTTGCATTCCAGTAAGCCATCACTGCCCCTACTCCACCCCTATATAATCACCCAGGCTGTAGTAGCCCTGGAAAGGCATAGCAACACAACAGGGATGGGAGAACAAGATGTTTGCTAAACAGAAGGCACATCTTCTAGGTGGAGTACCACATCAACACCAAAAAGAAGTTCCCAAATCAAGGGAAAACAAGTAAATACGTTTCAACAAATCCCTCGACAGGCAGCTCTGGCATTGCCAGTTGGGGTACACTGCATGTAAGTGTAATGCTTTCGGGAGTCCAAAAATTAGCTGATTTCTTTGAAACAGTACCCTATTTCTAACTGAGTGCTTGTTTAATACTTGATTAAGCTTATGGAATCCATTGTTACCCCACAACTTTCATGTTACCTTGAGTCAAACTCTCTAGGCAGGCTTTAGAGTTCTTAGATGAATGGAACCTGTGATGATTTTTGTTCTTGATATCATGACCAAGCTCCAGTACCGTGATGAGGTGTTAGAGTTGTCATTTTACTTGACCTCTCCACAGCTTTCGATTTGACCAACCATGTCATCCTGTTTTGACTGTGAAGTGGTGGTATGCTCTCCCACCTCAACTTTGAGAGCTGCCTGACCACGTCCATTTTCTTAAGGCCTTAAAGACATTCCTTAATGTTTAAATCTCTCGGTTAGGGGATCTTCGTCAGTCCTGCTCCTCAGTGCACAGATGTCTTCGAGCCTTAGTTTCTGGCTTTATAAAGCAACATACAATACAATACAATATCATCTAAAAGCTCTCTAATGAAGTTAGGCCAGGATATTGGTCCCAGAGGAAAATAAGCAAGATAGCTAAAAGGATCAATGCACCACCTACAGATAGTTGTGTGCATAAAGGTTTTTACTATGTGAAGGAGTGGACCTGAAAACTAATGTATATTTACCATCTGCATTTTTGCCTAAGGTGAAACAATGGCTTTCCTTCACCCGGATGAAGATTATTGTATTAATAAACCAGGGGAAAGAACTTCAAGTTGCAAGTTACTAGCCAGGCATAAAAAGGCACTCAACTCCGAACATACCCACACACCATTTCTTACTCAGCACTAGCAAAGGAACATTAGATAATAGCTAGTGGGAAGTGTGAATTTTGAGGCCCAAATAAACTCATAGTTAAAGGGTGCTTCTTGTTGATTTAATGTTTATCCAGTGCTCAGATACGCCAAAGAGGTCACCTAGTGCTGTCCACTACAGTCACACTCATGGAGATTCAAACCACTGTACCCTACTCTAAAAGGACTACTTCTAAGGGCAGTGTGGGCATCTGTAGACTCTCTTAAAGCTATTAAGATGGTTGTTCATTTGGGGCACACCCATTTCTTAAGGTGTCTCCAAAAACTGGTATGGCCTGTACTGAAGTCCCTTGTCAGGACCCTGATGCATGTGTGAGGGTACCTCAAGGGGTTGGATCCCACCACCCAATTCATGATGGAGGTTCTGGAGCAGTGGAGGAAGGGTCCACTCTGCAACACATGGTGTGGGCGGAATGGGACGGCTTTGTAGTATCATAGAGTGATGATAATGGTAGCTGGACTATCAGTGAGATGTAATGGAATAGAGTAGAAATGCCTGCAATGTTGGCGTGCCTGAGCATTTCCTGACAACACAGCCAATGATGGAACTCTGCTACTTGCTTATAATTTGGAGACAGCTGGCAAATAGAGAAAGTACCAGAGGGCCTGGCAAATGCCTCTCCAGTGCCTACACAAAAGGAAAAAAACTGTTGGTTTTGTCAAGGTTTGCTTCTCCTGCAGTCAACCCACACATGCTTACTTCTTACGCATAAACCAAGCTACAATTGCACTCTATATATTCGGGATCATAAAAGTGTTTCAATAATCGGACATCATATTCCACGCTTGATAAAACAGAATACACCCTGTTCAACAATACATTTATCGCAACTGGTAAGACGACCATTCCCAAAACTCTAACTGAAAGGAGTTTTGCAAATATAATACTAGTTTTCACTATTACTGGCCTCTCCTCTATCGTGTACATCCCAACACCCCTCAATTTCACACCATATCCCTCACTTGCATAGCATATGCCCAGGATTTGACCTCTGTGCCCAATATTTTCAGTAGAACATGCTCCACATTTGTGTTATTTACTATGCCCGCATGTGCAACCCAATACTCATCATTTGTATCATCACATGTGCCCTCATTAGCTATTTTACATCCTAAAATGAAACCCTATTCACCAAAATGTATGCATGCTATCTGTTCCTAGGAGGCAGTAGAAATGTGTGCTTTTAACAGGAATTCAGTGCAGGAAGCAGATGAAAGGACATACCAATTGAAGGCACACTTGGTGAAGACATTTTTATTTCACCACGATTTTTAGAAATTGAGGGACAGATGCTTTGCATCTGTGCCTCCATTTCTAAAAATCGTTTTGGGTTGAGTGTACCTCTACATCTGTGCACCCTGGGTTAGAAGTACACCCAACCCAAAACGAATGGAGGCACAGATGCAATGCAAGAGGGGTGCACAGATGCATAAATACATCTTGCTTTGCATCTGTGCCTCCTTTTCTAAAAATCGTTTTGGGTTGGGTGTACCTCTACATCTGCGCACCAGGGGTGCACAGAAGTAGAAGTATACCCAACCCAAAACGATTTTTAGAAATTGAGGGACCGATGCAAACAAGTGCCTCTTGCTTTGCATCTGTCCCTCAATTGCTAAAAATCGTTTTTTACCCGGCTTTTACCCGGGCGAGAGAGAGACGCAGTATGGATGGCCCGGATGGAACAAAGGGCCATCCATACTGCGTCTCTTCTCTACGGCCGGGGGGTGGGGGAGGCTCAGCCCCGACTTCATTCTGCTGGCGGGAGCACCCGCGTACTGGTCGTCCCTGGTCTCTTGGCTGATAGTGTTACAGTGGTACATAGAATAATGCATGCAAAATACCTCACAGTAAAAATAATAATTTCACTTAAAATGAACACAATGAAATGATCACTTGAACTTTAACCTTCTGTTATTTTCTCAAAGTATTACCATCTTACTGAAGAGAAAAAATACATTTCGGTGGTCATACACGGCAGTAACTATCATTTGACTTTTGAAATAGTGTGATGGACATACATGACAGTCAGAACACAAGGTAAAGCCACATGTAGGCCTAGACAGGAGAAAGGGGCCAGTTTAAGTGAAGTAATGAATAAGTAACTATATGAAGTGAGAAAAAAGTGGAAATGGACAGAATGACTCTCCTTACAAGTTTGGCAGTGCGGGAAAAAAAGTGGTGGTAATTTTATTACCACCACTTGTCCTGCACCACCAAATTCATATTTTTGGCGGATTTACAGCTGGCAGAATTACTGTGTGGTAAATCTGCCCATTTTCTGATGGAAAGTGGCAGATTCACCTCCAGCTTGGTGCTGGCGGTACCTACACAAATCATCAGATTTACCAAGTGGTAATTTCACCAGAGGCAAATCTGCCAAAAATCCCCATGGAATTATATTGGGCCTCATTTTGGGTCCGGCGGCCACCCTACCGGTGCTACCGGTGCTACCGGTGGGTTGCCGCCGGACCCGTAAGAAATGACCGGCGCCTGACTTCCCAGTGCCATTAGGAGATAACAAGTCCAGTGGTCCGGGAAGTCAGGCGCCGGTAATTTTGTTAATCCCCATTCCCATAGAGTCCAGTAGGACTCTATGGGAGTGAGGAGACGGAAGCACCGCCACCGTTGTTCATGGTGCCGGTGCTTCCATGACCGGTCTGCCTATCGTGGCCGCTGTCCCCGGCAGGGTTAGACCTGTCGGGCACAGCAGCTCCGGCCACTATTGTAATGAGGCTCTTCATTATAACACTATATTGTTTGACAACACGTTGATTAGGGCACACCTAAAGGGTGCTGGCAGTACTTGGCGTCTCCCTTATTCATGTGTCAGTTTACAATGGATCGTTGCCCTTTTTAAAAAACGTATGCTTATAAACAGAAGTATTAATGCCAATTGCTATATTTTCACTTCGTTTTTAATTTCTTCCTTATTACTGATTGCATTCATTTGATCGTAACATGCATTTGAGACCTCTGTTACTCTGCGACATTATTCATGGGACTTTAACACAGAACGCTTAGAGCTCTGCGTTGTTGTGACATTTAGTCCCATGGACCAGCGCCGGCGTCCATGAACGGAGCCCTGGCTGTGGGCATACACTTTAAAGGAATAGGCAGTGCCTTTATCTGCTTGCTTTCTTCTTGCCAAGGCTGGTGGGCCTCAAGGACAAGCGCTGCCTGCCATTGCCCGACCTCCTCCTCCGTCCTGCTGACATACCCGTCAGTCCGCGGAGCATTCCCCCAGCAGAAGGGCCTATTGTGAGCGAAGAAATGACAACAGCCTGCAGCTATTTATGAGGAATGAGAGCTGTCATGTCGAGGGCCTCTGTAAACGAGCAGAACACTCGGCCCAAATAGAGAGGAGCCAAGCTTCCTGGATGTGTGCATCGCGCCCACGCTTCCCCCCAGGACCGACTGTCAACTACCCTGAGAGGTTGCTCTATTCTCTCCCTAAATGTTTTCTCTCAGTTCAAATGGCCTTTAGCCTGCACAACGACCCTTACTTGTAGTCTTTTTTCTCTTAGGGATTCCTGCGAGTGAGATCTTTTCAATGAAGATGTCTAAAGCAAGATTCCCCCCATGCAACTGAAGACCATACAGTGCTTTCGAGACAAAATGATAATGTACAGTGAGGAGCGGTGTATAAAACTCCTACTCAGCCCAAAACTACTGCTAAACCAGGTCATAAAGGTGAAACAGGCACATCCGGACAGGTATCCCTCCTTTGCCTCTTCTGGTAACGTTGGCCGAGGGCATTCTATTAGCTTTAGAAGGGTTGTGAGCTAGCAAAGATGCATCCAAGCAAACATATTATTGTGGTACCAAAATAAAAGAATGTCAAGCCAAGAGTCAGTAAAAAATAGGCAAGTTTAATTAAACTAAAAACACAATCACTGTGAGGAATTCAACCACCCGCGCGGTGGGTGTGCGCTTGCTCGCCTGGGTTTTCATGAAATTTTCAATGAAATTGAATGATGGTAGATCAACCTCTGGAAAATGTGTGGGGCTAATCTGCACACATGTTCCTATGCTCACAGCGCAACATACGCACAGACCGGTGTACTCTGGGTGGACACAGCCTACAGGTGCAGTCCCCCCTGTCATATTTAGTTGGGAAATGACAGCCAGGAGCACACCATGTCATCTCAGAATGGGGAGGGCCAAACCTTCCTCCTGCCTTGACCAGCCTAATTAACTAACAACGGCTCCATGGATCTGCCCTGTCCTTTTGTTGAGCTTTTCAGCTGTTGGCAGCATTCACATACTAATTAGAGTTTAATTCAAGCAGCCCCAAATGGGGTCTGCCTGCAGAGATCAACAAAGAAGGCAATAAACCCCAACACCCTTTCATATGCACTGTGTCAGCCCGATGCCAGCTCCCGCCTTAACTATAGATTGACAGTGAAATGCCATGTCTGGGACTGCATGTTTACAGTAGTCATCCCTGCAGGGATACCCCATTCAGAAGGTACGAGTCTGTGGATTGACAGAGCCAGAAAGGCTAGTTTTGCCACAGCTTTGTTAACCAGCTCCATTAACCAGAGGGACCCTTTGATCCACAACAGACAGGAAGATGGGTGGGACTTAGTTTCACATGTTTTCACTCCTTTACATTTTCTGTTGCAAAGCACTCTGGTTATGACATCTTGAAAATGTGTAATTTTACGACAACTTTGTGTTGAAACCAAGTATCCTTGAACTGTTGCGATTAATTACTATACCGGCTACCCTCCTGTCAGTATCCAGAGTGCATCCGTTTTCCCTCTTTGAAACTGCCTGTCTTCTGCATTCCATTACAGGGTGAGTTGTATTTTGTAGTGTACTAGAACTGTCTGTTGTGATGATAATAAAGTAAATGTTTTGCAACCTTGACTGATCAGTTCCTTTTATCATTAGGTCATAAATGTATTTTTGCGGTGTTGCAACTAACCAACGATCATGACCTTTCGGAGATAAACCCGCCGTTCTGTCCACGGTACTAAAATTGGACAAGAAGGTTTATAATTTGCTTGTGTTTCCAATCTGTTTGGATCCCTTCTGGTGTATTAGAGGTGTGGGTCTGATTGATGGTTTAGAAACTGATATTCATCCCTGGACCACTGGTGCCCCGGAAGTTGATTCGGCACAATCACACTAATCAAAAGCACTATTGCCCACCCCTTTAAAAGAAGATAGAGGATATTCAGACTATAAAAAGCAATAGACATAGAATAGGGCCTAAGGACGGGATGACGGGTAATATTTTTAGCAGCAATGTTCAGGTTCAATGAAGATGCCTTTAAAAAGGTAAAGTGTGAGGTCCTAAATGTCACAAAGTCCCTTTCAGGCAGACCAGAAGGACAAAAGTGCTGCACATACCTTTTAAACTTGTTCTTGCAGCTCAGCAGCATTGATACAGGCTTGTAGGCACTTTTCCAAAGTTCAAATCAATGTTGAGAGAGGTTGATTTGAGCTTTCCAGTGGTCCATGTTAGTGTCGAAAGAGGTTGAGGTGATTGCTTCCATCAGACCGATTTAGCCTTTGAGATGAGTGAGTCTATAGCTTTCAAAGGTTTGAGTCAATGGTTCAGACAGGTGAGAAGATTGGTTCCACTGGTCGAGTCAGTATTTCAGATGTCAAAAATAGTAAGCACTTCTATTTAGATATTAGCCTGCCACAAGGCCCTGAGAGCACACAATTATATAGTTTGGATCAGGGTTGCCCAAGATAAAAGCAGTCCCTGGATGTAGGGACTATGGGTTCCATCAGGCTATTTGCAGGAATGCACATGTTTCTCTGTAACAACCATGTTGGCAAACTACAAGGCTGACGCTCAGATGTGTCAGTGAATAGGCTCAGCAGAGTTATATGTTTGCTCTAGACTACATTTTGATTCCAACGCCCCATAATAGGTAAGATTGATTTAATCTATTTCCATTATAACTTGTGTTCACATTAGTAATCCGTTTTCTTAATTTTCAATACAGGGGTCACTTTGGACACATCTAGTGAAGAACAATTCATATCATATGAACAATGACAGATCACCAATTAAGTGACATTTATTGTATTTATGGCTCTGAATAAGGCTGTTAGAATGGCTACTGTAATTCTGAAACATAGCTAAACGGTGGTTCAGTCTACATCCACCAGCTGAGCAATTGATTTGATTATATGACCATTAGTCCACTTTATCTGATTACATGTCTCACGACTGACCAACTGATCAATTGGTTTGGTTATTATGACTATATGACCAACTGATTTGATAACCAATTGAACTAATTTGATTATATTATTCACTATTACTCAAACATGCAATCAATTATTCTTATGTTTTAAAAAACATTCAACCATGTCATCAATTTGTGAAAACATTTTTGACCAACTGATCAATTGATTTTGAGTATCCAGAGAGATAGAATTAAATTATTTTCATTATTTGTTCAACCTTTATAATATTCGTTTGATTATGTTGTTTGGTCATTATAATTTCTCATGTCTTTCGAAAATGTTGAGTAATGGAGACTTTTATGCAACTATATATAGCACATTTAGTGTGATTAGGACTGTGTTTGAAGAATATGTAACTAGGACAATGCACAGCCAAAGGAACAATTGAAATAGATATTGAAATGATGCATTTATGTTTATGTGTCTTAAATGTTTGTGATTAGATTTCATCTGGATAGGTGAAGCATTAAAAGTTTATACATCGCTGTCACACAGCTATCTAAATGTTTTTGGTTCAGTTCCTTGTTTTTTTTTAAGGCCCAATGTAAGGACATTAGCTATCTTTGGTGAAAATTAGCATGCAAAATAACGATAATATCAGTTTAGTACTTCTTCTAACTAGGAGAATTTTGTAATATTGCAGTATACTTTTCAGCATGGAGCAGTATGAAAGTGAGGTATGATTAGCTGATCTCACTTTTAGCGAAGGTCCTACCAGCATACTTTCATATAAAAGATCAAAAAAAAGGCCAGGCTAGTATGCCCTCACAGGTGGCATTCCGTCACACTCCCCAAGGCAAAAATGTCTGAGCAGCAGCTTTCTAAATGTCTTGCTCATCCCCAAGGCAAAGGTACCTACATAGGCCATCTGCATTGGAGTGATAAGATCCAGGCTTAGGCATCATGTTCATATTCAATCCTTCTAAGGAAATGGGCAAGTGCAAAGGTTTAGATTCTTCCACAGCATGGCCAGTACACGCCTCAGAGGCCTGGGGTCAGTTTGGACTGTAAAGTGAGACACACACATGCAGGGTTCCAACTTGCAAATGGCCCATGTCACAGAGAATCCCTCTTTCTCACTTGTGGTCGAGTTCTTATATGCAGATATGAACCAGGGCAACTTTTCAGATGCCCTGGCCACTCCTGTGTGGCTAGCCAACAGAATATTAAAAGCTAAGTCCAGCAGGAAGCTCCCGTGGCCCCAGAAAACGTCCTAACTGTGGTTGCTCCCTGCCTCCGAATTCTTTGGTTCAATGTACTGGCAATGCGTCTCCTGGTACCCTTTAAACACCCACAGTGCCTTGACTTGAACTTGGTCCATTGTCTGCTTCCACAGACCCATCAGATTGGAACAGTCCATCTATCCTTTGTGAGAGTGAATCGGTTTTGGGCCTCCAGCTGAGTAAAATTTGCTCCATTCTCTCAGGCTCTTCCGGTCTAAGGTTCCAATACCTTGCAGCCTAGTTTCCTTTTCTACACCAGGCGGCAACCCTGAGAACACCTTCGGCCTCATTACAAGGTGGGCGGTAAGGGGTTAACTGCGCCGTTAACCCCTTACCGCCCTATTACGAGGTCTCCTCGCGGGACCCGCAAAGGGCGCCTGGCAAAACCAGGCGCCCTTAGCGGGTTCCGTGAGGAGACCAGGGAGCCCCTCCCCATTTCCATTGAGCCCTATGGGGGCTCGAATGGGAATGGGGATGTACCGGGTCGGGTTCCTCGAATGAGGAATTACCGGGTCCTCCAAGGTTGGAATGGCCCGGTAAGTCCTCATTCGAGGAACCCGGACCCGGTATGCGGTAAGGAGGTAACCATGCCGCAAATTGTGGCATGGTTACCTCCAACCTTGTAATGAGGCCCATTGTCCCTTTCTACCACAGTGGGCACTTCAGTGACCACTAGTACATCTCCTGTAGGAGCAGGCAATTCAGTGGATGTAGGAGGTGGACTCTTGCATTGTCCAGAAAGAAGAGTTCTCAACATAGCGACTGCTGCAACTATGTCAGCATCAAGAAGGTTGTTGCCTAACAGATACCCAATGGAAATGGAGTCCTTGACTGCAGGCAATGCCTGGAGATTTTGCCTTTCCAGCAAAGCTCTACCATTGCCATCGGATATTGGCTGAGGCCATCAAACCCTCTGACACTGCAATCTGGGCCTGAGCTATATTGCTCATCTTTCACCCATTGTCGTCTGACAACTGTGTTCAAAGTAGCTGTTTCAAGCATGATGCACAAATATCTGTATATTTGTGGGAACTGGGGCCTCCTCTAGGGACCCAGCACATTCCTACTCAATGTGACTAGGGCACATTCAGCAACCCCTTAGCATAATGGGACTTCATTTGCTAGGATGCCATCACTGATTATGGCCTTTTCCAGGAGGCCAGCCCTCACTATGTCCTCCTTGTGTTTGCCCTCACCAGCCTAATCTCCCTGCTTATTGGTGAAATCTGCTGGTTTGCCATGTGGCAGGGATGTCCCTTTAGATTTTTAGGGGCCTTTCTTGGACGAGGAGTGAGACTCTTTGTGGTTAGCAAGTACTCACATTCTGTGAGGAGCACAGTAGGCGAAGCTCCCGGGTCTGCAGAGGATCACCTGCAGGAGAATCACCTGCAGGAGGATCACCTGCAGGAGGATCACCTGCAGGGAACACCAGCAACCATAAACAGCATTTTCTCTCTCTTCTCCCCCCTCACTGTATCCCTTAGCACTTACTCTATAAGAAACGTCACCCAACCTGTAAGATAGCAGCTTGTTTTGTTTCTCCCCTCCCTCCCTCACTTGTCTTTTCCGCCCTCTCCCCCTCCAGCACTATCTGAAATGTTGTCAGGCCTAGTACGATAGTTTCATGTGTTGTTTTTCTCCTTCTCCCTTCTCCCCTCACATCCCCCCTGACCTCTTGTTAAATTCCGGCACTACCAACATTGTCGTCAGGCCTAGTAAGGTAGCCTCTTGTCTGTCTCATTCTCCTCCCCTCCCCCCTCCTATTATTGTCAAAGCTCTTACTCTATCAGAAATATTGCCCGACCTGTATGATAGCAGCTTGTTTGTCCTCCCCCCCACTTGTCTTTTCCTCCCTCTCACCCTCTGGCACTGTCCAAAATGTCATCAGGCCCAGTACGATAGTTGCTTGTTTTGTTCTTCTCCATCTCCCTTCTCCCCTCACATCCCCCCACCTCTTGTTAAATTCCAGCACTACAAAAATTGTCTTCAGGCCTATGTCTGCCTCATTCTCCTTCCCACTCCCCCCACCCCCTTCCTTTTCACTGTCAAAAGCTCTTGCACTATCTGAAATGTCGCCAGGCCGAGTATGATAGTTAATTTCACATTCGTAATGTATCACGGACTTGTAAGAATGTCACTGTTTTTCTCCCTTGTTCCTTCCATTCCTTGAAGCACTTTGAAACACATTGTGTATAGGCACTATATAAATAAACAATCAATCAATCAATCAATAAAGCATGAAGCGATCCTGGGGAACGAACAATTGGGCAATGAGGCTGTAACACAAGGAGGGGGTGAGGGGAGCACAGCATCAGGGGAGCTGCTTGCACTGGAAGCCAGGTGGGAGGAGGTATATTATTGACAAGGGGCCTCATTACGACCCAGGCGGTAAATTACCGCCTGGGCCGTACCTTTACCACCATGGCGTAAACTACGTTTACGCCATGGTGGTTGGCGGACTTACCGCCCCATTCCGAGGTTGGCGGGGCGGTAAGTCCCCAATCCCCATTTACCCTTCCCCATTCCCATTTTTGCCCCATAGGGCATAATGGGAGTGGGGAAGGAGTTAATTACGCCACCGTAAATTACGGTGGCGTAATTAACAACAAGGTCCCTTAGCGCCATGGATTTTAACACCTGCTAAAAGCAGGTGTTAAATCCTCCATGGCACTAAGGAACCTCGGAATCAGGCGGTAAGGGTCGGCGCTGTTTACACCGCCGTAAACCCCTTACCGCCTGGGTCCTAATGAGGCCCAAGGTGTTTTCTTTTTCATTACATCACAAATGTCATTGAAGACATCACTGATGACATCATATATCTAGGCCAGTTGTTCTTGTTCACTGACAGTGAGAATTTGAAAATTCAAAAGGTGCTATATATCTAGTCGTAAACCTTCTTATATGTTCTTAAAGTACTTTCCTTAAGGTTTGGCTTCAGCTCATGGTACACGTACATGGGCCAATAAGCAGGCGTCAAACACACCAATCATTTGTCTATATAATGATCAACTCTAATGTTATTGTCATTTTCTGGTGATGTTTTTCATTTCCTCCTTACTGGAGTTGCCCTACGTGTGCTTCAGATTTCTATGCATTGTGGCTCTGCATATGTATTGTTTGTACAAACTCAAATGTGCAGTAAGTCTTGTATTACTAGTTATTAATTCCAAGTTTAATATTAGTCAAGATTCTGATTTACATTTATTATTTTACTGGCCAATATTACCTGATAAAATATACTGGCACTCATCACAAGGATGGGGGAATGGGTTTACCGGCACCGGTAAAGGTGCCCGTGCCGGTAAACCCATTCCGCCCTACCACGAGGTCTCCTCGCGGGACCCGCAATGGGCTCCTGGAAAAACCAGGCGTCCATTCCGGGTCCCGCGAGGACACCAGGGAGCTAACAACGGGCCCGTTATTAACGGGCCCGTTGTTAGCTCCATCCCCATTCCCATATAGCCCTATGGGGGCTCGAATGGGAATGGGAACGGACCGGGTCTGGGTACCTCGGACGGAGAATTACCGGGTCCACCAAGGTTGCAATGGCCTGTTAAGTCCTCATTTGAGGAACCCGGGCCCGGAATGCGGCAAGGAGGCAACCATGCCGCTAAAAGCGGCATGGTTACCTCCAACCTCCTGATGAGGGCCACTGTAATTCTATGGTGCATACTGCACCCATTGCCTATGTGTATGTATTAATAGGTTCCTGTATTAACAGCACTCCAATATAATGTTTTGTTTAAATGAGTACATTTTTGAATACATTAGATAGTTCATAAAAGGTCTCCCGATCACCCCTGACATCTTGCTAACAACATTTTAAGCGCAACCCCTTGTAGGGACTTTTCATAAAAAATTATTTCATATGTGATGTCATCAATGGCATTTGTGATGTCCTATTTGATGTCCTGGGTGTTATTCTTAGCAGTGCACGGTGGTGGCGCGAGTTATGGTTGCTTAGCTTTCCATAACTGGTGACTTTCTGGGGTGTTTCAATTTTACTTGTAACCATAACATCACTTTAATAAAGTTTTTTTCACTGAATTTCATAGGTTTTTAGTGCAATTTAACCATAACGTCCCTTTAACAAAGATTTTCACAGAATATTTTTTACTAGAACCCACTTAATTTGCTACATGCTCCTTACATCATACTCGCCCCAATTTAGCAGCTGTAGAATCCATGGACAGTGCGAATGTCCTCGGACAGCAGGTAGCATCAACATCAACCAGAAGCACAGGGGACAAGAGAACATTTTGTACCCTTCAACCAACAAAATAAAACAACATTACTGATATTTACTACATCCAAATATGCATTTTTATACAATTAACCATTTAAAAATGTAAAAAGTATTTCTTTAATTAACACACAATGGAGGTCATAACGTGGTAGGAAGTAACCATGCCGCTATTAGCGGCATGGTTACCCCCTTACCGGGTACCGTGTCCAGGTTCCTTGAAAGAGGCATTACCGGGCCATTCCGACCTTGGAGGGCCCAGTAATTCCTCATTCAAGGAACCCAGACCCTGAACATCTCTATTCCTATTGAGACCCCATAGGGCTCAATGGGAATGGGGCTTACAACGGGCCCGTTAAAACCAGGCGTCCTTAGCGGGTCCCGCGAGCAGACTCGTAATGAGGCGGTAAGGGGTTGACGGCTCCGGCACCTTTACCGGTGCCGTTAACCCCTTACTGCCCAACTCGTAATGACCCCCAATATTATGTAATGCACCAGGCATAAACCCTAACAATACACCGCACATTCCTAGTTTAGTACAACTCTTCATACAGACTGAGCCAGACCAGGAGCTCATAGCATAGCAACCTCTTAGCCAATAAATAGTAAGTACAGAATATTTATTTAAATTTTAATACCACTCATTATGTAAACATTTTTCATTAGAAAATATCACCATTTCTTATTTTGAGAGTCATGGCAAACAAACATGTGCGGCTAGAAGCACACTTTCCCAAAGAAGAAATGAGTGAAGATGATTTATACAGAGCTCATTGAAATAATTATTTCTTCTTTTCTTATAGTACATACTTTACATGAAGAAACTACACCACAGATTAATTATGGAGTATCCCAACAATCAGAAATACAATCCTAAACCCCAACTGTACACAATGAAATAATGATCGTGTCTTCAAAATTGGACAAATTTAGCAATGACATGAAAGAACTTCTAAATTATGTTAAAAATGATGTTTTTAGAAATGTTGATTATCACTGTCCTACTTGTACCTGTTCCCTTTGCCCCCAATAATCACCCCAATCAAATTCACAAAATATTAATCAAAGACGGTTTGATGAAACCTCTCGTCCTCCCTCCCCTGATCATAACTTTATTGAAATTCCAAACTCTCCCATGTATGTTTCCCATTCTGATACCCCTTTCATAAATACATCAATTTTTTCTGTTATAAATATCTTGTATATCATTCTGTGATAGATTCTTAATTTTTTTTTAAACCGCAATTAGTAGTCCGCAGACATCACAAATGTTCGGGGAGTCCGTTTACGCTATGAGGCGTCCGTGGACATTGCGCCTTGTCCAGACATGCCTGGTCTAGCATGACACACTTTTAATTGGTCTGCGGAAAAGACGCCAGTTTGCAGATATCCCTGCACATGCGCCCAGCGGTCACCCGTCAGCATTGTGAACGCACCATGGATGTCATTTGACTGCGCCCGTGTGGCATGCCAACATATCTGCAGATAGTGTTTGTGGTGCAGACAGTTTGAAACTGAGCTTCTAGACCCGTTCTTAGTTGATCTGTCAACCTTTTAAAACTTTTCAAGGCCTATTTTTGACTCAGTATTCCACAGAAAGTTTCAAGGTCCACAGGCAGTTCCTCTGAATGGACCCACCCATGACTTTTACTAATTCTCAATCTGGCAGACAAGAATAGTGCATCTTTTGAGAGATGCTTGCAGGAGACTTAGAATGGCATCTGTCATGGCCATCCCTCCTTCCCAGGGGCCACCACCACCATACCAACCACCATCACCATGGGCCTGGGCAGGGGAACAGGTGCGATGATGCGAAAGAGGAGGATGATGAACAGGAAGATGAGGTAGTGGAAGATCCTACCTCCAGCACCTAGAGAGAGTTGTGGGTGTGGGGGGTTTTTAAGACGACTGGGGTGTACCAAAAACTCAGGCTGCCATGGTTGAATACATTTAGTGCAGGGGTCATACTCAGTCATGGACAACCTTTGCTGTACTTTTTTGGTACCACCTCCATGCGACGTCATACTCGCTCCAATCACCCGGGTGCTCTGGGAAAGGCTGTTCCTTTCTCAGGGACAAGTTAGTTAACTTCATCTACCCAATCTTTCTCAACTGCTCCTACCACCACACAGGCTACTCCTGTGGGGCAGATCTCACTGGCTGCCTCGCAGGCCATTCAGAATGCTGTTGACCCTTACATTTTGAGGGTCAAAATACTCTGTACTGCAACACACTGCTGTGCCACCTACCTTAGATTTAAGGCATGCCCACCATCTTTCCCTGTCCACCTACCTCTCTGTATCCATCAGTTGTACCCCTTCCCTCCCTCACTCCCCACCTTACCTTCTTGCCTATCCTGCAAACAAAATAAAAAATCCATCCAAAAACATAAAAGCCAGAAAGACAAAAAATAAATAAAAATGCAGGCACAGCATGGGGGAATTAAAATCAATTAACTTGTTTTTAATTAAAACATGGTAGCTCTTAAAACAACCTTTTCTTTTGTCTTTCTGGCTTTTATATATTTTTTGCATGATTTGGTTTTATATACTGAATGTTCTACTGAACTTAATTATTTTTTATAACGTTCACAAAAAGTGTTTTGCTTTTTTTCTGTTTTTCCTTTTTGTTTACTACAACTACTAAAAATATTTCAATCCATGTGTTATGTGTTCCTAGAAACTGTTTCAATGCATTTTGAACATTTTCAAGAAAAATGTTGACAAAATCAAATTTGATATTTTCATTGTGAAAAGATGTAATTCCAACATCCTGCAAAAAAGGACACACGCATTGATTTCTCAGTTTGTGGACAAAATACATTAGAATGCTTCCACATTTGTCTTTGAGCTATCCAAGAAAAAACAATCTTCGAATGTGGGAACAGTTTCATTAACTTTGCAAAGGTATCCTTCATGACAAACAGTAATGAAATTCCTTTGACATGGACCAAACTGTTGCCTACACAGTGAACTACAATGATGTCAGGATGCTTCAAAGTACCCAGACTCTCACAAAAAAGGAGCAGTTCCACCCACTTCATTCCCATACTAGTAAACCTCAAATTCTTGAAATCCAAAATTCCCAGGTAATCCACACTGCTCACAGTACACCTTAAGCCAACGGACCCAAGAATCACCCACCAACCAGAAACTCTGCTTCCTCAAATCCTTAGCCATAGCCATCTTCACTGCACATAACAAAGATAACTATTGTTGCCCAGTCTCCCTGTACACCACACCCACGAAACCTGATTGGCTGATCGTTGATTTCCACAGACATGCACGACTGTCAGCTGTCACTGCATTGCCCTTTCCATGCCTGCCACCCTTAAATTAAAGGGGGTGGGGATGTTTAAACTCAATTCAAATCATGTATTCTACAACTGTTTTTTGGGGTTTTCAATTTTTTTTCTAATTATTTTGTCCTACACCTACTAACAAATTATTTGGTATACACTTCACATCTTCCCTTTTAACTTGTTCACATGAAGTTTTTCAATGCATTTTGAACATTCAAAAGACATTTCTGATTGCCAACGTCAGTCAAATCTACTCCATCGCTCTGAAAAGTATTTACACAATCCAACTTGATATTTTAATTGTCAAAACATGCCATCCCTAAACCATATAAAAAAGCACATACACCATTATTGACATGCTGCTTAGCTTATTGCATTTGTGGACAAAACTAATTTGGACGTCTCCATATTTGCCTTTGATTGATTTCAGAAAAAATAATGTTTTCAGCTGGAAACAGTTCCATTAGGGTTCTCAACATATCCTTCATGACAAACTACAAAGATACTGGAGTCATATAACCCAAACTGTTGCCTCCACAATGCAAAATAACAAAATCTGGATTTTTAAAGTCTCACAGATTTGTGATAAGGTTGCCCAGTTCAGCCCACAAACTGCATACTACGAAACATCCACTTCTTCCAATCCAACAGTAACAGAGATGCCACAAGATTCAGTGTAAACCTTCTATGAATTGATCCAAGAATGTCCCACGATTCACACACTCTGCTTCTTCATAGCCATTGTCACAGCCATCTTCACTGCACACAAAAAAGAAAACACTGCCTACCCTCCCTTCCTGTACAACACAACCACTAAAGCTGATTGTCCGTGGACATCCACAACTGTCTGCGGTCACTGCAGTCCCCACTCCCTGCTGGCATCCTTATAGGACCCCGATAGCACGTGCAGTGTCCGTGGACTACGGCGCTATCCATGGACACCGTAGCACAGGGCAGCCCTTCTATCCTTTTTACTTTTATGTTTGTAATACTCCCTTGTTGGATGCTTTATAACAATCACACATCCATCCGCAATCCCATCCAAAAACTCTACATGTAACCCTGTCATCTCAGTTCAACACTTCAGATGTACTCTTGAACTCTCAGAGTACATGCCTCCTGCATCAAGAATTACTGTGCAACTTTCCAAGATTTCCATTTGCATATTCAACAGCAACGGCATCCAAACAAGACAAAGGGCCTCATTATGAGTTTTCTCTGTATATTTTCCTAGTTTCCGTCATGCCAGTGCCACCGTTTCCAGCAACCCATGATTCCGGAACCAACAGATGATTACGGGTTGTCAGGCATGCGCATTCCGGCACGCCGGAAACAGGAGCTCGAGTATCACAGATACACAGTGAAAGGTCGAAGAAATTGACAACACTGTTGTCCATGGTGCCGGTTCCCCGATTCTGGCATCGCGATGCTGGACCTAATGGCACCAGAAACTGTGGTGCCTCTATTACCGTGACTGGAAACAAAGTGATCGCTTGAACAGGAAACTGGCCGGCAACCATTTAAAAAACACAATACAATGCAATCAGCAACCCACATGCAACATCCCCCCTCCTCAGCAGATGAATATCACCAGGGCCATGTCATCTTGAGTTTGTGAGACCTGCAAGTGAAAGCCATGCTTCTCTGAGCCAGAGCTCAACATGCTGGCAGACACAATATCCAGTATGCAGGGGAGTTATTCAGCAATGACCAGCGCAGGCAAACACAGCTGTGCAAGAAGAGCATTTGGGAGGAGTTGGCACAGAAGATGTCAGCAGTGGGCATAACACCACGCACAGTGCAAGACTGCCACAAGCGATGGGATGACCTCTGCCTGAGGGTACGGAACCTCCTCTCTGCCCAGCGGAGACAGGGCATGGCCACATGTGGTGGGAGCACATCACAAATATGCCTGATGCCCTGGGAGGAGAGGTGAAGCAGTGCGCTGCACGTGGAGTCAATCGAAGGGGTCAGCGCTGCGGAGGCTAGAGCTGGGACACCCAAAGAAGCAGATGACTACAAGTAACCCCAATGTAATAATCAACATCCCTGGCCACCCTGCTCCCACCACTGTACCAACATATCACTGAAATGGGAATTGCACTGTCCACACCCCCAAAACACCCTGCATGCACCCTCACAGGAACCAACCTCCAGGTTGCATAAATGAACATACACCCTGGCCACCTAAAAATGACCCATTCCTAAAATACTTCTTGAACACCGCACTGGCACCCTTTACTGCCAAGTGATCAAGCATCTGCTCCCACACAGACACACATCACCCTGCCACAGCGTATTGCATGTCTGCCCTCCAGGCTTCCACTGGCACCAAAACACACCAGTACTGACCCCATCTCCACACACCCATGACCACCCTTGCACAAAATGTCAATGACATGTGCCCCCCTCGTCCCAGCCAGCCCGACCCCTGATCACAAATACACATACTGGCCCTGCAACTGGTTCATGCAGCAAGCCCATGCTTACCCCACCCATACCACACCCCTCCCCACCTCAACATCTCACAGTGGGAACGGCCACCCCCCCTAACACTGTACCCAGCAAGTGGCAGTACACCACAACTGTATCCCCAGCACAGTAGTCTACCATGTACAAACATCACACATCCTGCAGCTCAGAACGCATAACACCAGCATGTGCGCACTATGCTGTGTACCACACCATGTCGCAGACAGATCACGGCCATGACCAACATAATGCATGTATCTTTGCTTCCTGAATCCACTCTGCTCACTGTCAACATGCCTTTCTGACTCCCTTAGGCACATCATCTGACAAGTGAAGTGGGCCATTCAAGCACCTCAAGGGGCACCAAATGCTGCTGCAGCAGGACCGCACATACCGCCACCATCACTCCCCAGGACAATGCTGCGACCCCTGTCACCACTGATGCACCCAGACAGGCAGCCCCAAAGGCCACTGTCACCATTGCTGCACCCAGCCAGGCAGCCCCAACTGCCACTGTCACCACTGCTGCGCTCAGCCAGGCAGCCCCAACTGCCACTGTCACCACTGCTGTGCCCATCCAGCAGCCACAACTGCTGTTGTAACAGCACCACCATCACTACCATGTACAAACAACACACGTCCTGTAGCTCAGAAAGCATAACACCAGCATGCGTGCACCATGCCGTGTACCATGCCATGACCCCGACAGATCATGGTCATAACCAAGATACTGCATGTATCTTTGCTTACTGAATCCACACTGCTCACTGACAACATGCCTTTCTGGCTCCCTCAGGCACATCATCTGACAGTGAGGTGGGCATTGCAAGCACCTCAAGGGGCACCGGATGCCGCCACAGCATGACAGCACAGACCACCACCACCACCCAGGACACCGCTGCAACCACTGTCACCACTGCTGCATCCAGCCAGGCTTCCCCAACTGCCACTGTTACCACTGCTGTGCCCAGCCAGGCAGACCCAACTGCCACTGTCACCACTGGTGCACTCAGCCAGGCAGCCCCAACTGCCACTGTCACCACTGCTGTGCCCATCCAGGCAGCCCCCACTGCTTTTGTAACACCACCATCACAGATGCCATATGCACGTGGGTGTGAATCAAGTGCTGAAGACATAGCCGATAATGCTGGAGACGACACAGGGGAGACCAGTGACCACACAAGCTACGAGCCAGTCAAATTCAGCCCTATCAATCTCATGGGGCCACAATGCCCACCTTTCCCCAGTGTCAGGGAAATGGCCGGCCAACTACACCGTATAGAGGAGCGGCAGGATGCCTTAACTGCCCTAGTGAAGCAGCACCTGCAAGAGGCACAGTTGATGCAGGAAAGTGTATAGGCCAGTGGCCGGCGCAAAGCACGTGCCCTTGGACATGGAAGGCCTGCCATCGTCCTGATGGCCAGGAGGGTACGCGAGGGAAATAGTATTATGGGCCTCATTACGGGCCTGGCGTTAACCCTGCCGGGGCTACCGGCGGGTTGCCACCGGACCCGTAAAAATGTACTGGCTCATGTCTTTCCGGTGCCACTGGCTCATTACGAGTCCGGCGGCAGGGAAGTCAGGCGCCTGTAAAGTTGTAAATCCCCATTCCCATAGAGTCCAATAGGACTCTATGGGAATGGGGACACAGAAGCTCCAGCACCATTGTTAACGGGGCCGGTGATTCCGTGACGGCTTTGCTTACCGTGACTACTGTGCCCGGCAGATTCAGACCTGTTGGGCACAGCAGCTCCGGCAGGCAAACCTGTCGTTTGCCAATCCAGAAACAAGGGTGCCAGCGAGCTTACTAGCACCCTTATTTCCGGACCAGCACACTTGTGCGCATTGTGAATGGAAATTGCTGTTTCAAATTGGTACGCATAGTATGGCATTGAATCTGTGATGTGCTGGCTTTCTGTCTGCATACATCAATGTCAATGGAATGAAATTACGGAACTGGTAATTTTGTGTGTACGGATCAAAGTGTGGCAGTGGCCGTACCAGGAGCCTTGTTTCCGGGACTTCAAAATCCTGCCACAGCCGGTGTGCCAGACAGGTCTGACCCTGCCAGCCTCCGGAGACCTGGTATGCAGACTTGTCAAAGGAGATAACATTTGTTGATGTGCACATATTTCATTTGACTTCATTTAGGGAATTACTAAATGCATGTAGTCATACTAGCATTTTACATTTCATGATATGCTGCATGGGAGTGTTTGATGATCATCTATGATTAATGCAAACTTATCAATGTGGATGTATGCACAGAGAGGAACAAAAAATGTATTTTATTTAATTGAGAAGGAGGTAGCAGGGTAACGATTGACATACAGGCAATAGCCTTGGTCACTATGTGAGGTGGATGGGGGGTTTGCTATCAATTTCCCATGGCCCATTCACACCCACCTTGACCTATATGCCTACGCCGCCTTCAACTTTGACCAATGCGTGTGCCAATTTGGGTTCCATTTGCATGTCGTACGATGTTCATATCACCCATCCATTCATTTGTCCTACTACTTTGTTGCCAATCATGTCAGATGCATATGGGTATGTGCACTTGTAACAGGCAGGTGAACTGCCAAAATGCTGTGAAGTACGCTAGTGGTGGGGAGGTGGGGGGCCGAACTTCATTGGGATGACTTGTCTGTGCTGCAGGCGGTGGGGGTTGTGCTCAGTGTGTTTTTGCAGGGGTATTTACCATTGGTGTGATGCATTCTGGTACCTGTATTGCATTTTATGTGCCAGGCCAGCTTTGCTGTTATTATGCTTGTGCATACTCCGTCTGGACATTTCACACATGCGAGTCATGCCCTTCAAATCAGGCATGCAATTTGTGGGTATGACATTACATTGCACACATGCACTGGTGACAGTTATCACCCCTCCTCCCAATTCAACAGGTACACTCTCCGCTGTGACGTGCCATGTACCCTGGCAGCATGGAGTTCCTCAGCACCATAGAATCGTTGTCTGATCCCGGAAATCTTGCACAGCATTGGGTGATGAGATGGTGTGCATCACACACCATCTGCACATTGAGGGAGTGCTACAGTTTACGGTTCCTGTAGACTGCCTCAATGAAATGACTGGCCACCACCTCCACATGTGTTCGGTCCAATGCACCAATCACAGTGGGCATGCCGGCCAGGGCATGGAATGCTACTTTGGTGGCATTAACCTGGTCAAGTGTTCTGGGTAGGACTATGTGATCAAACACGTGCCACAGGAGGGCATCCAGAACCTGAAAAGGACCGTAGGAAAACAGGGTTGGGATAGTCCATGCATTCACCCACAGTGTGTTGGTAGGTGCCGGTTGCAAGGAAGTGTAGCACAGACACTATGTTGAGCAAGGGGGGATGGCAGTACAGATCTGGATGAGGCTGACAAGGTCATCGTGGATTAGGCCCACTATGGATGTGATGGTGTCCCTGTCTAGCCGGTACAGGGTGTGGATCTGTGTTTGGCTGAGGTTGAAGGGTGTCGCCTCCACTGTCTCTCTGCCTCTTCCAGTTGTATCCCCTCCTGCTCGATTACTGCTACTGCTGCTGCAAGCATGGTTGTGATGGAGGGGTGTGGGGTGTGGGAGTGGTTCCTGTGTGCTGCTTTTGCAGTGCTCATGGTGTACACCTGGGCTGATTTTGGCCACCTGTGGCCTGTTCCTGCACACCTGACACTGTATGCCTGGTCCATGATGCCGGTGTTTCCGCCACGGTCATCACGATGCCACTGCCACTTTTATGCCGGTGTTTCCATTAAAAGGCTACTCGGATTGTGCCCATACTACCGCCATCCCTGTATTTTAGGCCCGGCTGACACGTCATTCTGCAGATTCCATTCACGGTGCTGCCGGATGCGCTAAGCTACTTGCGGTGATGGAGTTTGCGGCATCGGTCCGGAATTAGGTGCTGGTACAGCGCGACAATCACTGCTATTTCCAGACCAGCATACTTGTAATGAGGCCCAAAGTACAGGTATGCTTTTTAAGTCTTTTTTTCAACACTTTTACAAATATAAATTGTGGTTGCTGACACTTACCCTGTAATACTCTTCTCAATAAGCATGCTCTATTTTTTAATCAATCTATCAAATAACATGTATTGCAGCATTATGCACCTGGTCACATCAAGTGGCAGTTACGTACATGTACTGCCAACATATTAAACTTCCACACACCAAGTGCCACTTAAAAATGTTCTACAAATCTTTTGCATCTGCTTTTCCTTTCTTTTAGACTTTACACACATTGCAGCTGTAAATGCACATTTGCATTTTTTAACTTTCAACAAAATGCTCCTAAAAAGATTTTGTTTTAAACGTACTGCATTTTCGATTTTTCATTACATATAAATCTCATAATTACCAGACTTTCTCATTATATCCCTTATAGTGCCACCATTCTCCACCTGCTCTTGCGTATGTATATACTATCACAGTATCTACATACAACACTTCACCTTACATATAAACTACTGTTCTTTTCCAATCACTACTAAAAGACACCAAACACTGCTCCAACTACAATCTGCCATTGCATTACCAGCAGGCCACAGTTTACCTATTCTTTAAAAACACTGCAACAAATTACAAATACATTACACCACAAGCACACCACTTCTCTTATTAAAATCACAAGCACAAAAGTAATCTAGATATGCATCTTTTTTACACACCCATGTTTCCCCTGTTCCTTATAATGTCCCAAACAGAACTAGTCGGACCTCATTACTAGGTAGGTGGTAAGGGATTACCAGCACCGGTAAGGACACCAGTGCCGGTAATCCCTTACCACCCTATTCCGAGGTCCCTTAGCGGGTCCCTTCCTTATGCCTGGTTTTACCAGGCGTTATGGAAGGGACACGTTAGGGGACTTCAGAGCTAATAACGGTACTGCAAATTGCGGTACCGTTATTAGCTCCATCCCCATTCCCATTGCGCCCAAGGTTGGAATGACCTTGTAAGTCCCTATTTCGGGAACCCGGACCCGGAATGCGGTAAGGGGGTAGCCATGGTGCTGATAGCACCATGGCTACCTCCTACCTCGTAATGAGGCCCATAGAGTTTTATTACGGGATTGCCATTAAACCCACTGGTAGCTGGCGGGTTGCCGGCAACCCTGAATTATCGTTACTGCACCTTGACATCCCGGTGATACCGGGATATCATAGCCGGGGGTAGTACAGAAAGTTCCCATTCCCATGGAGTCCTGTAGGACTCCATGGGAACAGAGACGTAGCAAGGATTGCCTAATAAGTGGGGCCTGAAGCTAAAGTAGTTGTGCCCGCCGCAGTGACATTGACATATGTAAATGCCCACACAGTGCTGCTCAGTGGGCATTTGCAGGTTTTTGGGTGGCCTTGCCCGCTCAGGCCCTACCTTGTTTACGCCTCTGCATGGGAATGGGAACCTTGAAGCACTGGCACTGTTGCTAACGGTGCCAGTGCTTCAGTGTAAAGCCTACCGGTAGCGGCATGACCCCCGGCAGGCCTGCCGGGAGTTCATTGCCCCTACTGGCAACCACAAAGTGAGCCAGTCCAGAAATGGTGCTGGTAACTTTTTACCAGCACCTGCATTGCCGGACTGGCTTATTCATAATGTGGGCCATAGTCCAATTGTTCTAACAACATAGTTAATATACTTTACTACACCACCCATAACAGAACTTTATTAACTCTTTTTCCTAACAACTCCTACTAACTTAATAAATAACAACCTGTCTTACTAAAAGCACTTCACCATTACCACATATACCCACTAAATTTCTTTTACAATTACAGGAAAAAAGAAGATTTAAGAAGACAGCTACCAGGGAAAGAACACTCTTAACATCCTACAAAGTAAGTATATTAACGTAGCATGTATATCTCTCCAATTGTAGCAATGTATTTTCCCTATAAATTAGCCTAAAGTATTCTGGTCTACTCAACAACATTGTATTTCACTCTTGCTCATTATATTGCAACACTCACACATTTTCTATTCCCATCTAAACAGTGCTCTTTCTTCAATATACCACCCATTCCTTACTGCCTAACAACACATCCATCTCTCAACAATTTATATACCACAATTTCACTTCCTTAATATTCCATACACCAATGCCCATGAGGGCGTAATTCTAACCCAACAACTTTCAAACTCCTTGCATTCCAAATCACTAACACCCTTTAGCATACATGCACACTCTTTTCCACCCCTTTATCCATTACACCCACAAAACCTTCATACCTGTGCACTAAATCACACCATTATAACAACCACTGTTTTCCTCAAGAAATCATAATGTCCCTCCTTATTCAATCACAGACCACTCCCTAAATAACTAACTCAACTGTATCACACCTATATAGTCTTTTACTATTACATCCTCCCCAACCACTCCTATCATCCCACTGCACAATCACACAACACTCAATGCATCTCTACAATCACACATACACACACCCACATGCATAATACATGTATAAACATTCAACAACTTTCAAGCACAAACGTTCTTTTTTTCCAACAGACAGAACAGAATGTCTACTAAAAAACAACTCTGTAGAAAACAAAGACAAAATAGAGCAGGTAAGAATAAAGACAAGCCATTTAGTCATCCTCCTCTAAAACAGTTTATAGAAAACATTAAAGCAAAACAGCTAGTAACTTCACTCAACAAAACTAAAACAGCCACCACTACAAAAAGTAAGGCCCTCTTGCAAAATCTAAAAGTAACAAAAGATATACAAACAAAATCAGACATACTAATGAGCCTAACACTATATCTACCAATGTTAACATAGCCACAGTAAAGCAATCCCAAAAAATAATTTTACAAACATTTTTCCACCATAGAGTTCTTAACAATCATATAAGGACAGCTAAACAGTCACAATATGCCCTTAAAAACGAATGCAGAAAACAAATCCGCAAAGCTTTAACTGACAGCACATTTCTACTAAAGAGAAAGTGATTTATATTAATACTAAACAGAATGAAACCAGTAACTAAATTAATCAATACATTACAAAAGTACTTCTAAACATGTGCAATGTAAATATAGGTACCTTTTCAAACTTCTGTGAAGGTGAATGGATTCACAGAAGCAGCACAGAACCAAATTTCAATGAAGACGCTTAGAAACAAGAACAACAAAAAAACAATTGCCATAGACAATAATGGCAGCGGGTATGAAATGATAGGATACACCATTATGGCAAAAGAAACCCTTATAGAAAAAATCTCCCGAACAACTTTTTAACCAAATGTTACTTTTGCCCAAACAAACCACCCAGTGTACAAATGGTTTTACGGCTCAATATGTAACGTAAGCCAACAGACCTTGAAATCGTGGTATACACGCATTTCCCGCCGAATGATATTTAATCGTGGGACATTTCATTGCCAAAACATTCATCGCCAAAAACCCTTTTTTTTAAAAAAAAAATTGGGGGGTGTTTTGTATGGGTTGAAATCAAACAAAAAAAAAAACAGGGTTTTTGGCGATGAGTGTTCTGGCGATGAAATGTCCCACGATGAAATTTCGTTCGGCAAAATAACGTAGAACCAAAATCTTTACAACAATTCTTCACTCACTATGTGAAACTAAAGTAGTATAACAACTTTGCAAAGCATGGACTCCTGTCCAGTGCGCATCCACACTGGACTGCAAGGACATTCAGTAGCCTGCATTTCAGGAACTGCTTGCAAAAGCACCGTCCACCGCATCAAAATGTTAGCAACACCCCATTCCGCTATACAAACTCTTGTCCATTCTCCTACACTGAACTGTCAAATATCTCCTTTGAGAAATACAACACATCCAAACTAAATATTATGGAACTGAAGTTGAATTAGAAAATTCAGTACGTTTTGAAAACATTAGAGAAAGCCTGACAAACACCACCCACCTTACAAACACATACAAAAAAGAAATATCTACGTTTCAAAACACATCTCCTGAAAACCAGCCAAATTTCGTTTCTGTTGTCGCAGAACATTTTATAAAAAGAGCACAAAAATAGTAGATATTGCCTACAAAATAGAGAACAATGAGGAATCCCAATGGTTCAAATTAGCTTTATGTCTAACAGCAGACAATGAATACAAAATAACTGACCCCTCAATAGTTTGCACATACTGAAATACAAAGCTTGACAATAACCAAATGCCATTACGTGCTATGACTAATAACTTAGAAATCTTCCCACTTCCAAAAGATCTCCAACAACTTAACTTGAATGAGAGCATCATAATCCAAACAGTACACCCATTTCAAGCTATAATGCGCCTTCAACTGAAAATGGCCAAATGGCCTCCATCTGAGTTACTAAAAGGCATTTGTGGCAAAGTAGTTGCCAGATCTTAAAGAAAATATAGACACTGTAGGAGTACAATGGGCAATATATCAATCATTGATTGCACTAGTTAATGGTGTACCAACAAAAGACAAAATAATGTGACAACAACTAGTCTAGTTAAACAAAGTTAGACAAGCCCTACAATATATTAAAGAAAACAGTGAATGATACAAAGATATAAACATAGAGGAAAACTTAAAATAAACCACCCAAATAATTCTTGATTCACCAGAAACCGGCCAATTTGAATGTGCAGATCCTGTTACTGCAGCCAACATGTTAGACCAGTGTACAATTCACCAACTACACTTCAAAGACACCATGAAAGATGCATTAGAAACATATAAAATGTGTCAAGTCAAAAGCTCCACAATGAGCATATGGGAAAAAAGTATAGAAACATGTGCTTTACCTCTACTCTTTCCTACAGGAAAAGGAGGAAGATATGATGAAAGATCAACACAAATTAGTGCATCAGAATATCACTCTTTATAAATATATTCTGAAGACCCCACATTCAGACAAAATGTAAAATACATTTTCCGTCTCCTGTTTGAAAGTGAACTAGCAACTCTATGTTATGAAGTTGCACATACATTAAAACAGGCTCTAACTTTTCAAACATATCCGCTACCCAACTGCTTCAAAAGATAGAAGACAAAGATGATTTCTTGCAGTCAAGTATCATAAACATCACGCTGATGTATGTTGTATGCTAAGGAACCTAGGCAGATCCATGTGATTTGTTACTTTAAGTTGTGCAGAATATGCATGGGATGACTTGCATGACTTCTTACGCACTGCAAACCAAAATAAAGAGGGAATGGATATAAAAGCACCATGAGAATTCTGTTCTCTTGACCCTGTCAATGTATCAAAGTACTTTGACCCTCACTTCTTTGCCATGCGGCACTTCATCTGAAATAAAAATGCCCCTTCACACAGAGAAGTGGAACACTTCTTTTGGAGAAAAGAATATCAATCCAGAGGAGCACCACATATCTACATGCTTTTGTGGATAAAAGATATTCCCAAATATGACCATAACAGTGATGCCACTGTATTACAGTTTATTGAAAAATACATACCTGCGACAATTGCTCAGAAACCACAGATAGTGACCTACGTACAGAAATATCATGCTTTCAAATATATACGTGTGGCAAATACTGCCAACGTAGACATAAATACAAAGGTAAATACTATAAAAAATGTTGCTTTGGATTCCCTAGACCAGTTTGCAAAAAAGGACAAGTAAATAGCTTGATATCTTCTGTTAGACACAGTGTAAAAGGCAAATCCCCTAAAAGCAAATAGAACATTAAAAGGAATGTATCATCTAAGAACATCAATGCAATGCAATCATTGCCCTCTTGTTGAATGCAAACATAGACATACAATACATTGCAGACAATTCCACTGCAGTTGCAAGATATGTCACAGCCTATCTCACCAAAGCTGAGAAAACAGAGCTAAAAGTCCCCTGGGATGACATATCATCTGACAAAATACTGTCACATAAATGGTACAGCTTTGGTATAAAAATGCTCTCCCAGAGAGAATGTGGATGTTACAAAGCTGCAGACAGTTTAACAGGCACACCCTTTTATGGGAAATAGGAAAACATTGGCTGGCTAAATCTTGGTCCAGCTTTATCACGAAAAAGAGTACTAACATACTACCAAGAGATAGAAACAATAGCCACAAATGATCCCAACAGCCAGGACATTTTAGAAAACAATTTAATTGACACATATTACCCAAACAAAAGTACTGCTTTGGAAAACATGTGCCTGTATGACATAGCCCAAAATGACTCCTACAAAAGCAATGTCCCACCAGACGGGACAACTAGCAAATATTTAGACTCAACTGTGAAGAAAGCCTAGTAAAACATAGCAAGCCCAGTCTAATTAATCATGTAAAGTTATCATTTCAATCTCCGCAACATAGAGACCGTCATTGCATGGCCCTACTGCAGTTTTTTTAAACTTTGGAGAAAAGAAGAAGAACTATTAGGTGACCATGACTCATTTGAAGCTGTATTCAAAGCAAATGAAAGCAGTATAACAAATGTCAATTTTGAACAATACAAACAAATGTTGGACAATGAACGCCAACAAGAGGAAGAAATTGAAGCTCTACTAGATAAAGACACTGCTGAAGGCAGTCAACCTTCTCTTACAGGAAGCCAAAACCCACTTGGAGAAGCACTCATTCTAAATTAAGCAGAAATAGCCATGTCTGAGGTAGAAAATTCCATGTATCCATCTAAACAATCTGAAGAAGACTTGCTAGTGCTGAAATCACAGCTAAATGATGAACAACTCGCCATTTAGCTAGAGGTTACTGAAGAAATTGAACATGGTTTTAAAGATGAAACTAAAACTTGTAGCTATAAAAATTATAAACCTCTGCTCGTGTATGTACGTGGTGAAGGTGGTTCTTGCAAAACGTTCTTAATTAAAATAATCAGCACATTTCTACAAGACTTAACAACCAAACAACAACATTTCAGCTGTTCTAAAAGCCCCCACAGGTTTAGATCCCTACAACATAGGAGGTGTAGCTTTACAGCGACTACTGCTCCTCCCAATTGAAACACCAAAAACATTTGAATACTACAAATTATCAGCAGAAGCTGCTTCTGAAGTACGGAGGATTCTGAAACAAATGAAAGTGCTCCTGATAGATGAAGTAAGCATGGTTTGTAACCTCATGTTGGCTTTAATTCATCTCAGAATGCAAGAAGTCTTAAAAACCGACTACAAAGAACTGTTTGGAGGTAAACACATTATTGTTTTCAGAGACCTCATACAGTTAACACCAGTAAAAGGTCAACCTATTTTCAAAACATCTGGACACAAACAATGCTGTAACACACTTGGCAGCATTGGAAATATAAATCTCTGGCACCATTCTTTGCTACAGAGAGCTTACTCAAAACATTTGTCAATCTGCAGATCTCACCTATGCTAACATTTTAAAAAGCATTAGAACTGGTCTGCTTACTAAAGATGCAAAATCCATCTTAAAAACTAGACTAATCCATGAGCTATATGGGAAAAACACATCTGCCCCTGATGTCATGGAACAATTGACTCAACAAAATATAGAATGCATGACCTTAATGCCAACCCTTGCAAGCTGTAGTCAATTCAATGATACAATGTTGAGAAAATAAATGCAACCCACAGTTCATATCAGCTCCACAGACAAATGGCATGACACTACCTATGTGTCAACAAGCAACAGAATGACTAAATATATTAGGAAACATTGTTCCAACAAAGCTGGATTAGAAAAAGGAGTAACTCAGTGTCTAAACTGCAGAGTAATCCTAAAACGTAACCTTGACGTAGAACACGGTTTACTCAATGGAGCAATTGGTACAGTTGTTGGCTTCCAAACATATCCACATGACAACAACATTCAGTTTGTCCACATCCACTTTGACAAATTCGCAGAAGTTAAAAAAAGAGGCTGCACAATTGCGCGTTTCCTTCTTTTCAAAGACATTTATGTACGCAAAGAACAATTCTCTCTCTTACATATGCTGTCACCATTCACAAATTGCAAGGTCTAACCCTAGATCACACATTGATTGACACTGGCAGCACAGTCTTCAAAGAAGGTATGAATTACATAGCACTTTCAAATCTCCATACAATCAATGGTCTATTCCTAATTAACTTTGATGCAAAGTCAACACTGACATTCCATGCTGACATTCCTTGCATCCTAGAATACAACAGGCTACGTGTACTGTACACCCCATCTAGATATGTACCCTGTACCTAAAAAATCCTTTAAAAATAAAAATTATGCAAACAGAACCTAGAGCAGATCTCCCAGCAATTCAGTTGAAAAAACAAAGAACTGCTACCCCATCAAATAATACCACCACAAAACTCTCTAGTCCAAAAACAACTGCACGTCCATCAGAAGATAAAGAGACCAATATCACTTCTCAAAAAACAACTGCAGGCCCATCAAAGCATACAGAGGCACAACTCTTTGGTCCATTTAAATTCAGCAACACAACTGAAATAAATTGCTATGCAAATGTAGCAATCAATCTTCATAGAAATGCCACAAATAATCCGGCACTTACAGTGGGGGTCATTACAAGCTTGACGGTCCGGGAACTATGGTACCTGTTAGCTTGCAGTACCGTAGTTCCTGGAATGGCAAACTACGAGTTCTGCTCGCCGGTGCCATTGCGGCCGCCAGGTCTGATAACGGTGCCAGTGCATCTGACCTCCTCATTCCCCCTGAGCCCTATGGGGCTCAAATGGGAATGGGTAAGAATATTTTCCAGCACCCAGGAATGGGAAAATACTGGGTCTGGCAATGCCCTAATGACCCGGTAATTGCCCATTCCTGGGCGCTGAAAAAAAAAGAAAAAACCGGCAGCAGCCATGCATATATTACAGGCACGGCTACTGCCAGCCTTGTAATGAGGCCTAGTGTCTCAGGTATAAGGCAAGAATTGGACTACTGTACAGGAATGGTAAACTTCACCATAAACACACAGGAAGACACACAATAATTCCTAATGTACTTATTACAAGTACTAGAAACCAAAACATCCCTATGAATTAAATCTTCCAAGTTTCATTGACGTGGAAACATACATGCACTCTCTTCAGCCATGTTTCACAAGAGCACATCCCTAATCAACAATTTATGTATGCATCCATACCAAATTGTGAATCCATTCCATTTCACCAGCTTCTACAGAATGCAAATCATGGGCTATTATGCCCTTTTTGCAATTCAGACAATCGGTCCAGCATACAAATAAGCTCACATATCCAATATGTCATACTAATGCTTCTAAGGTACAATGTAGATGGGACCAAAAAGAACTGTCAGCTCATTAGCTTTACAAATGGCCAAGTATATCTTGGCAAAAAACCCTTTGCAACAGTAGGCATAATATACCACACTGGTGCCACAACCACTTCAGTCCACTATTCTGTATATGTCAAAAAGAAGCGGTTGGTTAGAATGTAACAAAACTTACGTTACTCCAAAACAAAGGTTACCAGAAAATCTAACGAATGTCTACTTAATATTCCTTCAACCCAAATGTACTCACTAAAATATAAACAATACAAAGTTAGAATTCGGCAACGGGTATCTAACTACGTCCATAGTACGGCAATAGTAATTTTAAAATTCAAGAGAGTTAGAATACGCCAACTGGTATCTAACTATATCCATGATTCTTAAAATTCAAGACATTTAAAATATGCCAACGGTTATCTAACTACACCCATAATACCTTTAATCACAAACTTCAAATATGCCATCACAGTTATTGTTACTACAAAACTTCTTGTAAAGTACAATATAGTTAGAATACACCAATTGGTATCTAACTACTTTAAACATACCATTAATTACAACACACTTCAAAAAAATATCCTATCACCCTTACAGTCATATACTATATCCATGCTACCACACACAAGTATTCTGTAAAATGTCCATTCTTTACAACTATATAAATGCAAAAAACTATATGTATTAAGAGTTTTTTTTAATCCACTATGGATCTTTTTTCCCAATGACCCATTTCATGTCAATACAACAACAGTGCACCAGACACTAATGTTTTACCAAACATATTACATAGAATGTATTACGTATGAGGGTCAAAAAAGTAAATCTATACATACAATTGTATGCAATTAAAAGTTTTAAACTATCTTGTTTAACAAATTATACAGTGTTTTCATAGAAAAAGAACCAGCTGTTACAGCTTTATTACCATATGCAACTAAGTAACGTTACCCACTATTATCCTATTTTTCCTTCACAATAAAATGAATACAGATTCCATAACCACTATCCACATTTCTGCTACAATCATAAATACCATATTTACTTTAATTATATCAGCCCTCAATATTGCAAATACTATATACTCCCCTACAGTAACTATAATTATTATACACATATGGCTGTGGCCAGTGGCCATATTCTTGGGGGAACAGCCTATGGGCATGCTCCCAAGAATCTGGCCACTGGCCACCACAATAGAACTAAACCATATAACAAGTACATACAATACATCTGAAAATAACACCACTCACCCTAAACCTCCCCACTCCCACTGACGTCATCAGACAGTAAAACTAACCACAGACTCAGTGACACATGCACCACTTTTCTTAACTTATAAAAACCACTCCCTGTCAACCTTTTGCCACTTCCCCACCCTTTCCAAGCCATCTTTCGCCCACAAATATGCATTTACCAGACATTATTCTTGCGTGGTCTGTGAACCATTGTAATGGCCGCAGACTCAGTGGCACCTGCACCGCTTGTTTTCACCTATAAAAACAGCATCCTATCACCTTGTTTCCACATCCCCACCCTCCCAGGACCTCTTTAGGCCATTAAATCACCCCAAATATATTTTCCATACCATTTTCTGATTGCGCTGTCCGTGGACAATGGTGGCTGTACGAGATCCAACATGGCGACTGTTTAAAAAAATCTGACACACCTTACGTTTTTAAACATTCAATCAGTGTGCGTTTCTGGTGTCTGCAGACACCACACAAAACCCTGATTGGATCAGAGGAGTCCGCGGACTCCGAATCAGTAAATTAGTCTGTGGACTGGACCCAGATATCACTAATTTCTTTTTACCTACTTTCAGTCCTTTATTTTGGGTCCCTCAGCAAGAACAAACGAAAAGCCAATATTACGCGTTTCTCAGTAACTTGTTGCTTGATCACATGCAATATACATATCAAACAAATGAAGGTGCTCAGTGCATGAATGTTCAAAAAACCAGGAAAAACCAGCAAGGCTATGATATACACATAAAGCAGCACACATCTCCACTTATCCGGCAGCAGCTTCGCTAGTAGGGCAGGAGCCCTCACTGCCGTATCGCGGCCTGGAGTAACGGCCATCATCAAAGTGCACGACGGCATCTGCGTCACCCCTGCATCAGCGCAGCCCATCCGGGTAAGAAGCAGCACACAAGGACCCCCAGCACTATTGCTGTGCCTCTGCATCGCCTAAATCTCGCATTGTATCCCCGACCGCACCTTTCAAATTGCGACCGCTCCATGAGGAGAGCCTCTAAAATGGTGGCCGCAACATTGTGTACACGTTGCCTGGTTACTAAGTCAGCCCTGATTGGCTGAGCGTTCATTTTCTGCAGCAACCCGAAACCGGAAGGCGATAGCCAGCCTCCCCAACTAAGGCCGCCCACATAAGGCTATCCTCTTCCTTAGCCTGCCTTCGCCGGTATGAGCCGGAGAGAATGCCCGTTATCACAGCCACAAACTCACCGGTAAGAAACCCCCTCCAACGCCCCATTTTGACGATGCGTGCTAACTAACAGCGCTTCAATAGTCAGCAGATCTCTAACACAAGCCTGCTTATCACTTACTATCACCCTACAATCCCTGAGCACAGCCTGCTTGGCTGCGTACTGACACCATATATATACATGGTATTGCTCTAGACGTCCTCCCGTCCATCGTGAGCTATCTGCATGTTAGTGAAGAGTAAGTATCCTTACTCGCCCCAAGCCGCCTCTTACCTTGTTCAGACGACACAAACACTTTTGACGGTCCGCATTAGATATGCCACTGCTGCCTATCCTTACTAGTCCACCTTGCTCTTGTGAAAGTTTTACTGGATCACGACTACAATTGAATGACCTTTGAATTAGACTCCCTGTGAAATGTGATTGTCTCATGACCGATCTGCAACTCAAATAGCCACTTCCTGTAATTGATTGCAGTCATACACAAACCTGTTATCTATACATCTTGTACTGATGCTGTTAGGCCTAGGTGGCGCCATCCTGGGATCATCACATCTAACCTATACTGATCTACCAATTACTGATGTATCTGTGTTTGGTTGCTCCTAGTCTTAGGTGAGCCCTCGCTGGACTATTGCATTTAGCCTACGCTAACCTCCTAATTGCTGATGTATCTGTGTTTGGTTGCTCCTAGTCTTAGGTGAGCCCTCGCTGCACTATTGCATTTAGCCTACGCTAACCTCCTAATTGCTGATGTATCTGTGTTTGGTTGCTCCTAGTCTTAGGTGAGCCCTCGCTGGACTATTGCATTTAGCCTACGCTAACCTCCTAATTGCTGATATATCTGTGTTTGGTTGCTCCTAGTCTTAGGTGAGCCCTCGCTGGACTATTGCATTTAGCCTACGCTAACCTCCTAATTGCTGATGTATCTGTTTTTGATTGCTCCCAGCCCTAGGTGAGCCCTCGCTAGACTATTGCATTTAGCCTACGCTAACCTCCTAATTGCTGATGTATCTGCACTCAATATTTTAATTACTGATATATCGGTGTTTGGTTGCTCCAGTCCTAGGTGAGCCTTCGCTAGACTACTGCATCTAGCCTACGCTAACCTCCTAATGTACCTGTGCTCAATAGTCTAATTACTGATGTACCTGTGCTTGGTTGCTCCTAGTTCAGCACATAGTCATTTGCTGCTACACCGCCTTATCTCACATACTACACTCTGCCACTATCACCACACCCTGATTCGTTATGCTGCTGCACCTTTATTCTATCGGCTACCTCACTGCACTCTGGGCCACAGTTACTCTCCTGAGTGGACCACTGCTAAGTGCCTTACTACTGCCATATTTAACATACATGACTAACGTTGTTCACACCTCCACCATACCGCTAAACCTGACTCCTGCCTCTGAGCCATTAGTCTATTACTCCACTGCACCTACTGCACTCCTTTCACCGAGACTATGTTATACCCAAAAGCCCAACTTACTGCACGACACTAATCCCTACCTCAACTCCCCTGCCTTATGGCTACAACACTTTGCCACTAAACCCACACCTAATCAACCTTGCCCGTTATATTTGAGAAATATCAGATTAAGATCCAGATTCCTGTACGTACCTAAACGTCAACCCATCACCCACACCAACCATCCCAACACCAGCCAAACCCATCATGCTCAGATACCACATGACAGCCTTAAGTCACCGCCCAGAAATGAGGTGAGGGGTGCTCTTATCAATGCTAGATCCCTCACCGCCCATGCCCTTGATATCGCTGATCTCATTACCACACAAAATCTTGACTTCATCGCCATTACGGAAACGTGGCTTCACGCAGCCTCAGGCCCTTTATTGGCACTTGCCATTCCTAATGGATACTCCATTATTAGAAATGACCGCAATTCCAACCTCTCCAGCAGTGGCAGAGTCGCATTCATCCACAAAGATGACATCAACATAAGACCGATCCCTAACACACAACTCTGTTCTGCGGGTCCATTTCAGTCAAACTCTCTCTTTCCCACAACAGCACAGCTACTTTGCACCTAATTTATAGACCTCCGGGTCCACTTGCTACCTTCTCTAATGACATCTCTACCACCCTGGCAGACAATACCAAACCTAACTCCCAAGTTCTACTCCTGGGTGACCTTAATCTCGGACTACTAGATCCTAATGATTCACATGCTAGTGAGATCGCCAGCAATATCTCAAATCTAGGATTCTCTCATCGTATCCTTGAACCTACCCACTCCAAAGGGAGGACACTCGATTGGATTGCTGACTTAAACTGTAACACGCACATCATCTCTAATGACCCTTGCGCTTGGTCTGAACACCACATAATCATTTTTGATATACCTACCATAGATTCCCACATCAAACCCATCATTGCGCCATCCATCCCTACCAGAAACAAAAATGATATCACCAAGGCCAAACTTCTATCCTTGATCCTGCCCATTATCAATAATCCTGCCCTCTCACCAGACGACCCAACGATCATGGTGGAGATCATCAATCAAACCATGCTCAAAGCTATCAACGCCATAGCACCCTTCAAAACTAGGAAACCTAAACAGCGTGCACATCTCAACTCTTGGTTCACGCCTTACCTTAGAACACTCCGCAAAGCAAAGCGGAGCGCTGAAGCACTTTGGAAAAGCTTACCCTGCGAGACCAACAAAGACAACCTCTTTTTAGCAACCCTTAATTACAAGGAAGCAATCCTACAAGCCAAAAAAGAGACCTACAACCAACGTATCTCACAGGCGGAATCCAACACCAAGGAGTTATTCAAAATTCTTAAAGAATTAGAAAACCCATCCTCCACCCCAGATAACTGCAATAAGGACAGTACCTGGTGTGAAAACATTCAAAAAGCTCTCCTTAATAAAATATCCTCATTACAGGCCAAAATTAATATTAAACAAAATTGCCTACAAAATAGCAACCTGCCATCTACTAAACCCAGAAACCCCCCATTCACACACACTCATTTTAGCTTTACCCCTCTCACCATTAATGAGGTGGAAAGCATCATCAGTAAAATGAAACCTTACAATTGTCAAGGTGACGCACCTATCATCAAGGAATCTGCACATGAGCTTGCACCTTTCATCACTGAATTTATTAACTCCTCATTCCACTCGGGCATTGTTCCTGATAATCTTAAGGACGCCTGGGTCATCCCACTGCTGAAAAAACCAACATTGGACCCTAGTATCCCCACCAATTACAGACCGATCACCACGGTCCCCTTCTTATTGAAAATTTTGGAAAGGGCAGCGTACTTACAGATTCAAAAATATTTAGACAACAACAACTTGCTTGGCTCAAGACAATCTGGTTTCCGCCCCAAACATGGGACGGAAACAGCACTACTAGATTTGAAAACCCAAATTGGGACCTAAAAGATAACGGTAAATTAGCCCTACTATTACTCCTAGATCTATCGGCAGCTTTTGATCTTGTCAACCATGAAATCCTCTGTCGCCACTTGAAGTCTGCTGTCCACTTTTCCACTAAAGCTACCAAATGGATCAGCTCCTTCCTGGACAACAGGCAAATGAGGGTATTCTCACCCAAAGCTGTTGCAGAACCTATCCCGGTGCCATGCAGGGTACCCCAGGGCTCATGCACCTCACCTACTTTATATAATGTCTTCACTAAACCACTGTTTGATGTCCATGATTACCTGGGTGTCACCTACACCAACTACGCCGATGACACCCAAATACTCATTCCAATCACAGGAGACTACCTAGTGGATACAAAAGCCTTGAATGACATTTATCAAGTCATCCAAGCTTGGATGGCCCAGTATGAGCTATGTCTTAACAACGATAAGACAGAGCTCCTCATCCTGGGCTCCCAACAACGACTGAACAGACTTGACCCTGCCTTCAAGACGTTCATTATCGATGGTAATACTATCAAAGTCTCCTCTGACACCAAAACGCTAGGAATTTACCTTGACTCCACCCTATCACTCAACAGACAAACCAATTCAGTTGTCTCGGCATCCGCTTACACATGTAAGCTTATCACAGCATGTCGCCCCTTCCTCACCACACAGAACTGTACTATCCTAGCCAGGACATTGGTTATGTCCAAACTAGACTATTGTAATGCCCTATATCTTGGGACCAGCTAACATAACCTGATCAAGCTTCAGGTTACACAAAATAATGCAATTAGAGCTGCCCTCAACATCTCCAGGTCCTCTCACATCTCCGAGACTAGGAGAGGTTTACACTGGCTATCAGTGACCCAAAGAATTGTGCTGAAATCTCTTACGCTCACCCACAAATGTCTGAACAACCAGGCCCCCACCTATCTCTCCACGCGCTTCTCGCACTACACACCTACCCGTCTACTCAGATCGGCTCAAGCACACGCTCTGACCATCCCCAGATACAAACTGCAGAAAGCTGGAGGAATCAGCTTCCCTGTCCTTGCTTCCAAACTTTGGTATTCTATTCCCTTACCTATTAGATCCGTACATTCCCCTACCATTTTCAAACAAAGAACCAAATAATGGTTAGTTTCTAATGTTGTCTAAATGACCAATGTATTACAGGCTCATATTCTACCTCTGCTTGTATATTTCCTTGCTACTTGTAGATATTGCGATATGCACTCTGTAAATAAGTACATCTACTCTGTGACTGTAGATACTCTTGTACATTATACTGTTTCTATGCCAAAATCTAACCTGTACTGTAAATATGCACCCTGTGTCAAGATATGCGCCCGGTTGCCCTCGGGCCTGGCTGCGCTATATAAATAAATAAAATACAAATACAAATACAAATAAAAATAGACATTAAAATAGCATGCGTTCCATTCATAAATAACTAATAGGTCCTACCGGATGAAAAAGAAAAGCAATATTATCAAAGAAAACAATTTACATTCACATATCTGATGAAGAGGGAATAAATGACAGACATGTCAGGATGATATTCAGTAAATCTACCCGGACTCAAAAATATATAGTAGTGTACTAGAGGAGACAAGTAATAGAAATCTTGGGGTGAGAATAAACATAGCCAGCCTTTGATTATATTCAGCAACAGTGCTACACACTCTTGCACACAAACACTCTGCTGTGAAAATCTATTCAGTACAAAATACTGACAAGAACTAACATAAAGTGCTGCAACATAAGTGGTCCACACCACCTACACCCCACTTCCATGCATCTTTGTAGTACTTCATGGAAACATTTGCACTATCTTCAAGAAATGTTATTCTCTATGTGAAAATGTTCTCCTATAATCTAATGAGAGAATCATTCACAATAAATATCCTTACATTACATTCGACAGCTCAAAGTTGTAACAGACAAGGAAAACCGACACAGTTAAACTGATTTTTGATCATCTAATTCAGGGATTTACTTACTTTCATGTATCACATGCCACAACAACAATTTTCCAGGATAACATAATGTAGTGTTTCAGTCAAGGTTATGGCACAGAAAAAAAACTCACAATGAAGAAAAAATTGTCGCTGACACATACAAGCAAACGATAACACTGATGGATGTCTCCTATAACTCTAAGAGGGTGACAGTAAAAACACTTCTTTAGTTAAGATGCAAGGTCAGATTGAAAGGCACACTTTGCATGATACAGCAACTGATTGGCACCAGTGCCACTGTACATATTGCTCCAAGTGCAATGGCAGAGAGCTAGTGCTCTATAGCCAGAACTAAAAATGATTTTTATATAGAAATAGCTGCTTTATTAAAAATCAGGGGTGCACAAGTATGGTCCTCAAATGTCCAAGTTTTTACTATAGCCAGTGACCATCTAAATATCTCCCGTTTAGATGCACGTTATTGTATGTATTCTGTGTTTATATTCTGGAAAGTGTGCATGACTTTGAGACACCAGAGCCGATGGCTTCAGATATCAGATATTGATAGTGGGCCTCATTACGACCCTGGCAGTGACTGTATGAACGGTGCCGGTAAGGCAGGTGGCGGGCTGTGCGGCACCCGCAAGCATAACTCGTAATTGCCCAGCAATACCGCCACCCGTGAATGGGCAATTACTGGCCCATTCAACTCGTAATGGGCCGGTTATTGCCCAATCGCGGGCATGGCCACCGCCATGCTGGTAATGAGGCCCAGTGTCTTGTCCTTCAGACGAAGTCCATTTTGCGCCAGGATGTATAATGCTAACTTGGGTTTCCTTTATCAGCGCTTGGAACATTTTAAAGAATATTTGAAAATTACACATTGGGCCTCATTACAAGTTCGCCGGTTGCCTTGACGGTAAAACCGCCAGGCTGCCGCCAAACATTTTTTCTTCCGGCGCCCGCGAATGGGCAATTACTGCGTTATTACCGCCCTGCTGGACCCGGTAATTGCCCTTTCGAGGTCGCCGGAATGAGGAGGTCGGATGCACCGGCACCATTCAGTATGGTGCGGGTGCATCTGACATGTTCTGCTGGCGGGTGCCGTTCCGCCTGCCAGGTCAGACCTGGTGGGCGGAGAGGCACCCACCCACAGAACTCGTAGTTTGTTGGTCCGGGAACTACGGTACCGGCAAGCTTACCAGTACCGTAGTTCCAGGACCGGCAAACTCATAATGAGTGCCATTATTTATTTACTTTTTTGTGCAAAATTGATGGATTTACTGTACAATTTAATAACAAACCTTGTGAAGCTCGCACTCATTTTCCTTTTTTTTTTGTGCTTTCTTAATGTCTCCCAATAATTGTCTTTGGCTTTAAATGCCTCCCTGAAATCAACGTGTACAGTTCGAAATACTAAGACCAGCACCATAAAAATGAATGGCTCCCCAAAGCAGTTTCAGCATTCCTTCATTTGCCTTTCATTGATTGTAATTTTCTTATGCTTCTTAAATAGAACTACTTTCAGATTGTATGGATAGATATATAATTTGTTACATTTTACTGTTATCCATTTGCAACAAGCCCACTGAATGACCAAAATGATTACATTATTTGTGGGAATATTATCACAAATGGCAAAAGAAATAAACATTATAAAATATTTTTTTATAACGCTTCATGTTGCACTCTAAGGATGGGGCCTGGTATCGAACCCGTTCTGCTCAGCGGTGCCGGGTTTGCAAGCCAAGTGCATTTTCCTGAGCAATCATCTGGTCCTGCAACAATCTCCTACATTTGGATGCATCTCATAGAGGATCCTCATTCCGAAAAGGCATTGGGCCTCATTCAGAGATTGGAGGTAGCCACAGCACTTTTAGCGCCATGGCTGCCTCCAATACCGGGTCCGGGTCCGGTCTGGTTGGATGGGGACTTACAGGGTCATTCCGACGCTGAAGGATCCGGTAAATCCCCATTCAACCAGCCATTCCCCATTCCCATTGAGCCCCCAGAGGGCTCAATGGGAATGGGAAGGCAGTAATTACGGGCCTGCTAATAGCAGGCCTTTAATTAGCACCCTGGTCCCTTAGCGGGACCCGTAAAGGACGTGTGATCAGACGACACGTCTTTTACGGTTCCCGCTAAGGGACCTCGGAATTGGGCGGTAAAGGATTACTGGCACCGGTCTCCTTACCAGTATCCCGTACTACCCATCTCATAATGACCCCCAGTGTGGCCTTTATAAATATGTAGCATTTTGTGATTATTTGGAGGGAACTACTCATGTTGCAACTTGGACATATATTTGAGCTTATTGCCCTTTGGAACGTGCAAATGTAATGGATGGGGTTACACCAGAATAATTCTGAGTCCAAAAAGAACTGGACAAACTCAAGAAGGTGGCAAGTCACTGTTTTTTTAACAGTTATCTAAAAGAGGTAGGTTACAGCGAACATCAACAGACGTACGGTCAGTCTTTCAATGATTTCCACAAAAAATAAAATCTTATAATCAATTATGCATCAGAATTACGACGTACTACGTGGCAATAGTGAAAAACCTATCAAGGGTTGAGATTGGTTAAGGGAAACATCTAGATATACAATCATATAGGTGCTAGGATTGTTATTGACTGTCCTTTATCAGGTGGACAACTTATGCCTACCTTTTCAAACATGTAATTTCAGGAACATCAGATGAACAGTTTCTCATTGGTCTTACAAGCTCTAAGGTCCTTCGTTATATGGACTTATACAATTGGTTGGCACGCTTGTGCCATGTCTGGAACATTTGGTTCATTTAGCACCACGTAGGCCCAGGAGGTAGGACATGAAGCTACCTCAGCACCCAATTAGCCCAGCATCTCTCATCACACATGCCTTCTGCCATGAAATTGTCTTTGTACTTGGCCTTGCAGAGCATTCTCGTCTCGGGAATGCACGGCAGTTAGAGCACATGCTATTCTGTCTGAGACTCCAAGTTCAAGCTCTATTTCCATCTTTGGCTCACGTGACAAGAGACCAGGATTTGGTCCATTTTGCAGCTTTTAAATGCTTTAAATGAATTAAAACTTGGTATCTTTTGTGTTCTATCTTGCACCATAACGTGAGAAGATTCATCCTCCGCACACTTGTTCTTCATAGTAGATAGCTGACCTCAATTTCTTGGATCCTGACTTCAGGCCAGACAGCCTCGCCACGCAGCTCCATGAGCCTCCTTATTCTGCTGTGACACAAATTTTCCATCCCCCCTTCCTGGTTTCTGGCTTATTTATTTCAAGATATCGATGTCCAGTTTCTGTACACTGGCGGCTTTGCCTACATTCTATTCACTACTCATAGCTAGCCTGTATGATGACTTGATCTATCTTGCATTTCAGAGTCTGTACATTCATTGAACTTCTGTTTTATGCAGCACTTTGTTAAAGTGTAATCTCCTTTTTCACATTGATAGTTTACTCAATTCTTTACTCTGTCATTTGTCCTCTAGAATCCATACATTATCTTCATTAATTATCTCAGGACGTCATGCACATTTTCCTATGATATCATCAGTTCATTTTCTTATCTCTTTCTCATATCCCTTCTGGGAGTTCTTCCTGCAGGTTGTCATCACTTTGGGGGTACATTCAATAGGATTGTCTCAATGGGTATCTCCTTCAAAATACTTGCTACGGTATTGGTACGATAGCTGGTGTCAGGCACGGCACGGTCTCATGTTTCCAAAACAGGGGAGGTAGGGGGGCGGGATCTCCTGCAGATGTATACAGATGCTCCTCTACATATTTCAAATGTGACAGCAACCTGAGCCTACTACCTTACTGGTATGGTGACATGGGCGTTTATGCATGTTATGTTTGTTGTGCATAAAGTACATCTGCCATTGATATGGCTTTGTAATGTCCGTAACTTAGCATACAGTGTTTCTACATTAATTCAATTTCTTATTGGCTCTGGAAATTTCATCTGCAATTTCCAGCATTCAGGTCTTCTCCTTTTTTTTTTAAATCAAATTTTTATTGTCATGTTTGCATTTTAGATCCATCAACAATATCACCAACTTGCACAACATATAGGAGTTACATTTCCCCTCCCCCCTCTTTCGCACCCCCCTGTATGCAGTTCGACTAGACTCCTCTGCTACTTCCCAACAACAAGAATCTCCTACTTATTCACACTTTTAAACCTCCACGGGTAAGCTATCGACCATATTTATTGAAGCAGGGCAGCCATATCCCATCTATGTCTGTCCTCGTCTCGTCTATGAGATGTGTCAGGTGTCCATGTCGTAGATGGACCTTGCTTTTTGGACCCATTCTTTCTCTGTGGGTACACTCACCCTCTTCCATTGTTGAGCTATACAGCATCTCACCACCACCAGCAGAGTGTGGACTATGTGACCCTTCTCCATCCCACCTTCCCCCATCTCGCACACCCCAAACAGCAGCCAACTGGATTCCCTGGGTCTATCTGTCCCGTTCATTCCCTTTAACCACCCCAGCACCTCTTTCTAAAATGTCTGGATTATTGAGCATTTCCACCACATATGACAAAAGTCCCCCTGCACCCACCCACAGCGCCAACAGTGAGCATCCACCCCTGGGTACATTTTCTCTAGTGTTGCTAGCGGATAGTGCCATCTATGCAGTAGTTTGAATGCCTGCATTCTATATTGCATGGATAATGTGAACTTTTTCACCCCTCTGCACATTTTACCCCACAGCTGGTCAGTTATTTCAATTCCCAGGTCTTCCTCCCATTTCCCCGGTGCTGGCAAGTTATCAATGGGATCGCCCCTCCTCAGTTCTCTGTACAACCTGGATATTCTTCCTTTAGTATTGTTTTCTTGTAACAGTACTTTTTTGAAGGTGGTACGTTCTCGGAATAGATTATCTCCCCATGCAGGTTTCGTCGGGACCCCTTTAATTGTAGATACTTGAAGGGCGAGAACCCCTTCATTTCCAGCCAACCCTCCAGTCTGGTTAATGACATAAGTTCTCCCCCTCCCCACAACTGTCCCGCCCTGGTGGAACCTCAGAGGGTTTGTAATGTGATTTCGTATAGATAGTGCCCAGATAGAGCTAAGGGGAGAGGGCCAAGTTGATAACCATCGGGTGGCACTTCCCTCACGCTAGATTGACCAGAACACTTCTAAAATGGGATGTGTCAATACTCGTCTAGGGATTTCACTTTGTGGAACCCACATCCACTCACCCCAGCTTTACCGGCTGTAGGATGGCATTGTCCATACAGACCCACTGCTTCTTTGTGCTGGGGTCCAGGTGGTCACCCATAATCTGCAGCTGGGCCACCCAGTAGTATGCTCCCAAGTCCAGGAATCCCACTCCACTGTCATCTTTTACTAACAAGAGGACCCTGTACACTACCCATGGTTTTGCTCCTGTGCAGAGAAACTGCAAGAGTGCCTTCTGAACTATGGCTAGGAAGTGGGCCGGCACTGTTGTGGGGAGCATTTGGAAGAGGAACAGCAGTCTGGGGATGACTCTCATCTTGATACAGTTCAGCCATGCCATCCAGGATAAATCAATCCTACCCCATCGCCACAAGTCCTCCTTCATCTTATCCCACATGGGGGGATAGTTCTTCCCAAATAAGTTCTCAGGTTCCCTTCTAATTTCTATCCCTAGATAGCAAAACCCCTCCTGCTGTGTCCGGAATCCCCATTTACCGACCCAATCTATGTCCACCTGTTCCCATTTCCCCATTAGGAATGCCCCTGACTTGGAGAGGTTGAGCCGAAACTCCAACAGTTCTCCGTATTGCTTCAGCCCCTTTAAGAGGGCCGCCACTGATAACTCTCAGGCTAGTGAGGTAGAGCAACGCATCGTCCGTGAAGAGGCTTGCCTTATACTCTTTTCTACCTATGTGAATTCTGGCTATGTCTCCTGACTGTATCAGGCTTATTACCCAAGTCTCCATTACCAGGTTATACAGCAGTGGGGACAGAGGGTACCCCTGTCTTGTCCCTCTGTGGAGCCCTATAGTCCTAGACATATTCCCATGAACCGTTACTCTTGCCTTGGGGTATGATATAGGGCCCTAATCCATTCCCTCCACTGCTCTCCCATTCCTACCGCCTCCAGGACCCCTACCATGAACGACCAGTTCACCCTATCAAAAGCCTTTTTGGCATCAAGGGAGAGGACCAGGGCCCCCTCTCTTTGTGTTATCGGGTCATATAGGATGTGTATGGTCTTCTTTTAAGTTATCAGATCCTTGCCTATTTTGAATGAAGCCTGTCTGGTCTGGGTGTATGAGGTCGGGGAGGTGTACCTCCAGACGGGACGCCAGAATCTTTGTGAAGATCTTTACATCCACGTTGAGCAAATATATGGGCCTATATGAGGCGCAGTCTGCCTTGTCCTTGCCTTGCTTGGGGATCACGAATATGAGTGCCTCCCAGAAGGTCGGAGGCATGTCCTCTGCCTTCTTTAAGGAGTTAAGGTCCTTCGCCAGAGGTCCCGCTATGGAGTCTTGAAACTGCTTATAGAAGCCTGCTGTGTAGCCATCTTCCCCGGGTGCCTATCCCATTTTCAACTGACCTGTTGCTCTCTTAATTTCTTATGTGTTATTTCCACTTCGAGCATGGATTTCCCCTCTGTCGTGAGGCAGGGGATGGGGATCTCCCTTCCTTGAAATTTTACCGGTTGGGAGTACAGTGCTTCATAGAAGTCTGCAAAACTGTCTGCGATGTGGTGCTCGGATCAGAGTGTCACCCCATTATCGTCCTTTAACCAGTAAAAACTCCTGTCTCCCCTACATTCCTTCACTCTATTTGCCAGCAGTGTCCCCACCCAATCACTCCTTCATAGAACTTTTGTTTGGTGTATCTCAGGTTCTTTGCCACTTCCCTTATCAGGAGCGAATGCAATTCTTGCCTCTTGTCCCGCTTTGTATCCAATAAACCTTCTCTGCCTTCTCCCGGTCTTGTCAGCCTCATCCTCATGTCCCTCAACTGTTCCCGTATCTTCACCTCAATCAGTGTCCTTTCTCTCTGTTTTGGGCCCCTTCCACTATGAGTAAGCCCCTCAATGTCGCCTTGGCCACCTCCCAAACCATCTTTGAGCTCATCACCCCTGTGTCGTTTACTACAAAGTATTGGGTGATTTCTGTCTGGAGGAAGTCCCTGAATACTGGGTCCTAAAGGAGGTCATCGTTGCACCTCCAGCCAGGGCGTCCCTTCCTCCCTTCTTCTAACCCCCAGTCTTTTATAACCATCTCATGGTCCGACCATGTCACTGTTTCCACCTTTGGTGATGACACTGTGGCCTCCTGTTCATTTGGAACCAGTAGGAAGTCACTCCTGGTATATGTGTGGTGTGGAGGTGAGAAGAAGGTGTACCCTCCTGCCTGGGGGAACTTGGATCGCCTTACATCTACCCAGAAGAGGTCTTCCAGCAGTTGGGCGAATGCTTCATGTTCCTTTCCTTTTGCTTCAGTCTTGTTTCTCCCTGCTGTCCACCAGTCCACTGCCGGGACCGCTATCAGGTTGAAGTCCCCTCCCACCATTAGCATGCCCTACCCTCATTCCTCAAGTTTCAAGAATACCTTATGCAGGAATGCCAACTGGTGTACGTTGGGTGCATATATGAAAGATAGGGTGATTAAACGCCCTTCCACCCGTCCTTTGACCGCCACCAACCTACCACCAAAGTCTGTCTTAACCTGCACCTCCTTTAGTTGTATAGCTCTTGATAGGATAATCCCCACACCTGCTTTTTGGCATGTCTTATGTGAGGCCCAAAAGTTCTGTCCCACTGCTAATCTCTTGAGGGGACCTTATTCCCCCCACCTGCAGTGTGTTTCCTGTAAGACTAGCACCACTATGTTGACTTTGCAGAGCATATTCAACCTAAGTGATCTTTTGTTCAGTGAGTTTAATCCCTTTATATTTAGCATTGTAACTTTCCGGTTAACCATCTTCCCATCTTCACATTCTCTCTGGTTTGATATTTCCCCCGGTTTGGTTGTGGAGTTGTACTGCATTTCACCCTTCCTGTCTCCTTATCCATCCCTTTCCCCTCCCATCTATCAATGTGAGGTTCTGTTTGTGCTGCTAATTCCCCTATGTGTCCCCCTCCCACCACCTTGCCCTCCCCTTAACCCCTGCTTCCCCTTTCCCCATTGAGGCATTTGGCCTCCTGTTGTCGAGTGTCCAGGCATTATGGCCGAACCACCAAGGGTGTGGCCCCTGTCCTATTCTTTCTTTCACCATATCTTAAACATTCCCAGTAGCGTATCAAGTAGTGTATCAATATAGCGCTGCCTGACCCTTTTACCCCTTGTTGCCTGCCTGGTGTGGGCCCCGTTGTCAAGTCGCCCTCTCCCCCGATACCGGGTCTGTGCTTTGCTGATGTCTTCCCCCCATTGAACAACTCAAACAGTAACATGGAAACGGCCAAAATCTCTGCCTTATCAACTATATGTGTTGCACACCTCCGGTGTTTTGTCTCCCCACTTCCTCCATAAGCACAACTTTAAACCATATAACAGAGTCTTGCATCTTGGGCTCCTTGAGCCCCCTATTTTGATCAATTGGCATCAAAGCGACTCATATCCCTTCAGGTCGTCTCATGTCTGGGAGGTGGGGTGTTGAACTTCTGACATTTCCTGTCCCCCTGTGTTTTGCACCTTCCGTCATCCATCTTTGGGCCTCTGTCTTTTGGATGGCTCAACCCCTCCTCCATCCCCCTGTAGATCCTGAGGATGGCCTATCAAGTCCTCCGTGTCCATCTTGATATTTTCCTCGTGCACCAACTGATATCTCTATCCCCCAGTTCAAATAGAAGTGCAAAGGGGTATCCCCATCTGTATGGCACTGCTTTTTCCTGCAGCCACCGTGTTAGGGGACCACATTTCTTGTGTCTCTAGAGGGTTTGTGCTGAATGGTCCTGAAAGATAGTCACTTTAGAGTTCTCGTAATCAATAACCCCCCTTCTTCTTGCTTTGTCCAAGATATCGACCTTTTCTCTGTAGTAGTGCAGCTTTGTGAGCACCGATCGGGGCCCCCTGGCACTCCCTTCTGCTCTGTGGACCCAGTCTATAGCCACTTGTTCACCTTCTTTGGCCTCTGAGACCATCCCCATTATTTCTTGAATGTTTCTTTCAAGTCCAGCCACGGAATCCCACTCTTTTCCTTCCAGTCTGAAAAAGCAGAGGTTGTTGCGCCTCTCTCGGTTCTCTATATCATCCACTTTGAGCCCTAGGTCATACTCCCTCCTTTCAATGTCCCGGAGGCGGACCTCTATCTGGGATTACAGCATTCCTGCTGAGGCTTGATTCGCTCCCACACCCTCCAATCATTCCTCAAGGTTGACTACCTTTGCAAATATGTCTGCCACTTTCGCCCCAATGTTTGTGCGAACTCCGTGGATTTCCTCCAGTATCATCTGGGTGTCCCTTTTTATGGTCCCTATTTCCATGGCACATGGGTGGGATCCTCCCTCCACCTTTGCTGCTGCCATGACCCCTTCGTCTGGGTACTGGAACTTCAAGAGAGCTATCTTCCAGCTCATTCACTTGGTGGGGGTCTAGTGTCACTCGGTTTCCTCTGTGGTGTTCCCTCCTTGCTTCTCTTTCTTCTTTCTGTGCCCCATGTGGTTCGCTTATTACACTGGGGTGTGGCAGGATTTGGAGGTTCCTTCTCCCTCAGCTCAGTTTCTGGTGTCCTCCTTCCTGCACTTTCACTGACTACTGACCAGTAGCGACCTCACCATGTTTCCGATTCCACCGGAGTTGTGATCGGCGTTGCATGTGTCTCCTGGGGGTTCGGGTCTGTCTCTCTGCCCCTGGCTTTTCCATTTCATCTGTTACTTTTCCATTGGCCACCTCGCACTCTACTCTGGCCTCACTGCCGGGGCCACCTGTGTCCCCACTGCCAAGTTAAGGGCTACTGCCAGGCCTGCACATCCGTCTGCACTGCGTTGCTTCTGGCAGGTTTGTGGCTGCAAATTATATGCTCCTCCTGCTGTTCCCGCTTTGCCTCCCGTCTCTCTCTGCGCTCGTGCATCGCTTCACCAGGTGTCCTGGAGCGGGCCTTGTCTTGCTCGGGCCTTTCCCTCCAGCTCATCCTCCCCTTCGCCATGCCGCTCTCTGGTTTCTCCCGCTCGGGTCTGCTCTGCGGCCGCTCGTCAATGCCCCCGGGGGACCGCCCAGGCTCCCTCTGCATTTGCACTCCTTTTCCCCACACCACCAAGGCTCATTCCAGCAAGAGGACTCATCGCTGTGGCTACGGGTCACTGCACTACCGTTGGCCCGTCTATTGGCCTTCTCTCCTTCCGCCAGGTTGGCCGCCTCTTCGGAAACGTCTCTTTCGGTCTCTTCAGGGTGCAGGGCTCTGTCCTTTCATCAGGGTGTGCTGCTGCGATTTCGCTGCCCGGGGATCCCTTTGACATGGGTCCTGGGGTTCACTATCTGCCACAGAATCACCGTTATATAGGACAGGGATCGAAGCTACTTAATCAGGTATCCATCTTGCCTGTGACCCCTGGTGGCCTCCAGGTCTTCTCCTTTAATCAGTTTCTCAGTTGGCTCTCTGAAGGTTCTCTCCAACTTCCAACAGGCAGCCTTTTAATTATAATCAGTTTCTTAACTGACTCTAGGAAAGTTCTCTCCAGGTTCCAGTCTGCAGCCGTCATCCCTTTAATCAGTCTCTCGATTGGCTCTAGGAATATGCTGTGCCAGTTCCATCCTGCAGCTTTTCAACTTTTTTCTCAAATGCTTTTTCACTTAGGGCTCACTTATGTTTACTGAGGGCTTCCTTGGTTGTTTTCAATTTCTCTCTCAGTCCACTGGTGGACATCTGTGAACTTTCCCCTCTTCCAGCCCTGCTTGCTGTTTCCCATCCTTTTTCTGGTCTGGTCCCTCGTCCACACCTCCCAGTCAAAGAAAACGTTGGTGTCTCTTTGTGGTGCACTGTCTCGCGCTTGATCCCTCTCAGTGTTGTTTCACTCTGCTTTCTCCTCAGAATCTTCTTGCTCTTGACCTCTCGGCTGCTAATGTATTCTGTTTCCGACAATCAATGGCTTCATGGACACGCTTCAGCTTCCACACACTGTAGCTTAATCGGGACTCTGCTCTGAATGGTTGGTCACTTCCTGTTTACTTTTCTCTAGTGCATGGCAATCTCATGGAGGAAGGACTCGGTACTCTGTGGTTTGCTCGATATAGTAGAAGGCGCTTCTCCAAATTACTTAGAATCCATGTAGTTTGAGTACTCCTGAGAAAGCCCTTGTCAGAGAATGTTAACTGATCAAATATAGGGACTGCGAATATTGGGAAATTGCTTTATAACAACATTACTCCGTGTTGTTGGTTAGTTAGTTTGAAACCATTCAAGTCCGAAGTTGGAACCACAACACTGTGTCTATATGCAGACTTGGCACACAGTTATATCAACATTTTATTAAAATAAAACTCTTTGGTCTAGGCCTTTGGTGCATCACATAAAATATACATGAATAACCAAGGGAAAGACTGTGGACTTTGTCTACTTTTTTGACACAGGGGATAATATGTTTCCAGATGGTGAAATGAGAACCTCAACATAGGCATCAATATATGGGGCATATGATCCTTCTCTCATAGGTGGAAATGCTCCATCTCAGTAGAGAATGGTATTTCTAGATGGTTTTAGATCACATTTATATATATATATATATATATATATATATATATATATATATATATATATATATATATATATATATATATATATATATAAGCATGGCATGTCTTGAATTGGACTTTAAATAGGATACACATTCAAAACAAATGTGCATTCTTGCATAGATGCAATCATGACAAAATGAGGTGGGTGGTTGTAATGATGTCTGCTGCCCAGAGCAGAATTTGGTAGATCCAGAATGATGCAGAGATTTGAGGCTTTCGTCAGTGCAGCATGGAAGGGTTTCCGGCAGCTTCCAGCGGGCATTGCAGTCCAAAACACCTGAGGAGCACAAGGTTGCAGACCCCTGCCCACAGCCTGACGTTCTGCGTACCCCTCCCATTTCTAATCCCCCCTCCATTATTCTGGTATTTATTGTCACCTCTTTAGGGGCAACATAAACATCGACGCCAACCCCATTGCCAACGCACAGCAGCATTCTAACATAGTCATGCTTAATTGTGGAAGGCAAAGGCTGATGACTGTGGGCACCGTTTTATGTGGGGTTTGCGAAATTGACTTTATATGCCAAGCAGGCAATCCAAATAAAATGGGTCAGACTTGGGCATAGCATTTGCTATGGCACCAATGAAAAAGTGGCCCGTAGTTGCACATGGCAATTCATCCCTTTCATGAGAGACTGTTTGTGTAGTGCCCAAAGGGGAGTGTTGGGTAAAATGCGATGCGAGTAGTGAACTGATATTGATAAAAACTACCAGTCACACAGTGAAGTTACTGATCAGAGCAGCTCATTTTTGCCAAAAAACAGATCTACTTTGACTCAAAAAATTTGCCTGCACAGGCCCACACTATGGGCATTGTGCTATTGCCCTATAAACCAGTCCTGTCCTGAAATAAAGTGTGCAAAGGTGTCTCTGCAGAATAGATCAGTTAGCCAGGCCAATAGAATATTACCTGCTGGGCACACATTTGAATCACCGAATCGGGGCTTGAATATTAAACAAGTGACCTCTCACCTGTGCATTGTACTAAAAAAGTAAGGGACTTATTACCATGCAGTTCCTGCCGACTTCGACCCCTTGCTATCGTTAAGGTGGAAATATGTGCATTGTGCAGTTGGTTGAGATATAACAGTACCACAATCTATCTGTCTGGCTTCTCTTCAATGTAAAACTCTCACCCAATAATCTAAAAAAGTTACAATTGTAATTGTTAAGTATTTGCTGCCTGAGAAAAGGGCGTTGGATATTTGGAAAAAACGTTCGTTTTGCAAAGTTTGGAACTAACCTGCACTGCGAGCTGTGAGGGGGCTCTTGCAGGTGCTGGCACTAGAGACGCTTTGCTGAGGAGGCGGGGCTAGGTGCTTGCCACGTGACCTATCACGTGATACAACTCAGCCTTTAAACCCTTCGCCATTCACCCTCGCGGCGTTAAGCCCGTTAGGGGTAAAGGGCGTCGGCTGTTATACGGCTGTTGGACGTGCTGTGGAGTGTGTAAAATAACCATTGATACCCAGGAACTGAAGTAAGCCAACTCCACCACTTCGGGATAATACTATTTACCACCTGGTAGGGTGGGAGAGTTGGACTAAGGCCGCTCCTCAAGCTGTTGGGCGTTCCCTTCTTATATGCAATGTGATTTTAACTCATAAACTAAAAGGTGCATTTGATTGCTAACACTCATTTTTTTTTTTTTTTTTTTTTTTTTTTTTTTTTTTTAAATTGTTTACTAATCAATTGATGGTACCGGCTGCCCTTTATTGCGAAGGATCTTTTCCTCTTCTTAGTTTTATATATTTATTATTAATAGACATATTGCATTTTGGGTATAGGTATACTTAAGTCTCCGTTATAGTAGGACTGATCTAATTTTTTACTTGTTGGATTTTATGGAGACGTGACTCCTTAAGGATAAATTAATATATATTATTATTAACTTATTCTACTTATATCTCTATTTCTATCACATTTGTACATACCTATTATTCGGTGTTATACTAATATGGCCCCAAGCACACGATCTAAAAAGGGGAAGAATAACATACCTACACCAAATACCAAACTAGCCACTCAGAAGCCTGGTAATGGGGAAAAATCTAAGAAGGGTGGTACGAATGGAATTACTGGTGATGGTAAAGGTATATTAGATCAACCTAAAATACTCAGTTTTCTAACTATTAAGGAAAAAGTAATGGTATCTGATAAAATACAATCTCCACTACCGCCCACTAATAGCTCTATGATAGATAATAATTCACTATTGACATTAGTACATAACTTTAGGCGACAATCTATGGGAACAGGTACTAATTTGGAAATTTCTGTGGTTGGAGATACCGATATGAATAATAAAATTGGATCCAATTTGTCAGCTTCCCCAGACTTGAATAAATTTGCCCAAGAAGAGGACTCTCATTCGTGTGATGAGTCATTTAACTCTAGGGGAAATTACTCTGAAATCGAGGATAAAAGTAATAGAAGTAGGGGGTGTGAAAACTCACTGAAATCAGGTGAGAAATTAGACGCCCTAACTACTATGATGGATGTTCTTTTGACCATCTGTACCAAATTGCTTAAAGGACATAGTGATATAAAATCAATGGTACTACAGAACATTGATAATACTAGATCACTTGGGATTATGATACAGGATTACTGTGGCAATGACCCTAACAAGGAGAAAAGACTTACCACGGAGCCAAATCAGGTTATAGGGGATCTGAGTGAGCTGGTTATGGTGGTTGAAAAGGAAAATGAGAATATTATTACACAGACTAATACTTCCCATATGGAACAACTCAACTATAGGGAAAATCTGGTCGAAGAGATTAATAATAGTGTGAGTGAGATAGAAATAAGGGTAGCCCAAGGCTCTAAGAGGCGCACAAGGCGAAATAGGAAAAATAAGAAAGCACCTCGAAAAAGGATGGTGATGGCCAAGACCAAAGTGAATAAAACTGTGAAAAGAAATTCCATGTCCCTTGCTAACACCGCCCCATTAGACTCGGAATGTGTAGAAGTAGGGAACCACTATGAAATCATGGAACATCAAAAGAAGTTGGAGGAAAGGAAAAAAGTGGCAAGTAAAAGTAAGGGTCTAGAAAATTGGTTAAAGGGGAAGGACGATATTATTGAGGAAAGTGAAATAGAGGACACGGTATCCACCGAAAATAACTTTAAATATGTTGAAATCCCGTATAATAGTAATATTGAGTCCCTTACTAAAAGGGAGAAGGAAATTTATACCAAAGAGATGGAACGACTGGCCATGCATAGTAACCAAAAAATAAGTAGGGTAAATAGTGTGGGAACAAATGAAGAACCCCTACTTATAGTGGGGAAAAGTATTAAAATCATAGAAAAATCCCCGACAGATGGTAGCCCGTTTCTAAACCGGGCCTGGTTACTTAATAAACTATCACATATTCCGCAACTGCAAAATATTAACTCAGGGGATATTGAAACCATTATCCTTCCTGAATATGGAAGCTGGGAAAATTGGGTTATTGTCCAATTTAGATCTGCGGTTTTTGTGGACCTCGTAAGAGAATACTCTGATGGAATATGGGGTAACAACTATGAAATTGTGATATGCCACTCTGCTATTCATAATGATTGGAATGACAAATACATGGAAGGGGTGGGAGTTACTTCCACTAATATGGAATTAAGGAAAAAAAATGTACAAGCTAACTCCCAGGAGGCAAATACTATAACCCAGAATTGAGATAAGGCATATAATAATACATTTAACCTCCTGTCTTGGAATTGTAGAGGTTTCAAATCTCTTCTACATAAGGAAGGTATACAAATATTGATGGAGAGTGACATTTTCGCCTTACAAGAAACTTGGGTAACTGGGGAAATTTTATTAGATGGATATAGTATTTGGAATAAAGCTGCCCAAAAAGGTGAAAAAGGCAGGCCTTATGGAGGACTATGTATTGGGGTAAAAAATCATATGTCATTTAAACAGTATGAGATGTATGGGAATCTACCTAATGTTATGTGTGCAATTATAGACAGGGGAAATCAATTAGGGAGTTTCCTTCTTATTAATATATACTCTCAACCAGGGCGGGAAAATATACAAGAGATTGAGGAATACATAAACCACACTATTGAAAGTTGGATCCGGGATTCCCCTGAGCCTGATATTTGTATAGTGGGAGATTTTAATGCCCACTGTGACTCCGCTGTAAAGGAGATGAACAGATGCAAAGAATTGTGGGATGAAACAGACATTATTGCATCATTGGAAACTCAAGAGGGTAACCTGATGGCGGGTTTAAATACACAGATTAGGCAGGGTTGTCGGTGGATGAACCTTATGACCAGTTGGGACCTAGAATACCTACAACCTCACTTAGGACCAGGTGAGGGAGCAACTTGGACAAATGGGAAGGTAGGCTATAGATTAGACTATATGTTTGTAAGCAAACAAGTAAGCCTATCCACAATCTCCTTTGAACATATTGCTACCACTCTGAGTGACCATACACCCATTAGGGGCACATTTACTAAGGGCTTGGAAAGTAAAGGTTGGGAAATGAGTAAAGAGATGGACATACAATTTTCAGCATCCGGAAATAGGATCACATGGTCGGATAAAAATTTAATCATCTTTAATGAGCTGTTTGATCGGCTGCCCATTGAGGGGCAAGATATTGTATTGAATGGTCTTAACCCAATAACTAATTTGTTGGGTATAATTCGGAGGCTAAATAGCAAGGTAATTGTGAAAAATATAAGGGGTAAAAATCACTCACACAAATATGATCAAATGATCTATGATAGAAAAAAAGAAATGTTGGGTGAAATTCGCAAACTTAGGCAGACATGTGACTTGGATGAAGAAGAGAGAAGTAAGAGAATTAAAAACATAAAGACTCATTACAAAAATTGGATCAAGGATTATAAGTATAACACCAGCAATGCCAATTGGAGGTGCTTATACAAGATATGTAAAACCCATGATTCAAAAAAATTTTGGTATCTATATAGACAGTTCCTGATGGATGAGGATTGTAGGGAAAATTCCAATGTGAGCCAAGATGCATGGAAGCAATATATTACTGACCTCTACTTCAAGACTAGTGACATGTCTGCTAATCTCAATGGGATATACCCATATGACCAAGATAGTATCCCCTTTGGTATACTAGATATTTTGAAAGTGATCTCTAAAATGAAATCCTCACGTGCTCCAGGCCCGGATGGCCTTGCAAATGCTGTCATAAAACAAAATCCTAAGAAATGGGCAGTGATTTTGCTCCAGCTGTTTACTGGTATATGGGAGACAGGCCGCATACCAGATAGCTGGAGGAAAGCCATAGTGGTCCCTATTTTTAAAAAGGGAGATAGAAAACTGCCTGATAATTATAGATTGCTGGCCATGGCAGACAGCAGCTGTAAGATCTTCTGCTCCCTTTTAGTGGAGAGATTAAACATTTGGATAGAGGAAAAGGGACTACTATCTACTCTTCAAACTGGATTTCGGAAAGGGTTCAGTACCACCGATAACCTAACTATGCTGAATTACATTATAGCAGGGATAAAGGATAAGGGGGAAAAACTGTATGTGTGCTTTGTAGACTATTCGAAAGCCTTTGATAGTGTCAATAGGGGGCTTTTGTGGAAGAAACTAAGTGAGAAAAATATTTGTCCCAAAATTCTGCACTTTCTGAGGGAAATGTATAGAGAAACCACTGTCTACATCTGTTTGGGCAAAGGAGGGATGATATCTCCAGAGATCGCCACTAACACTGGTCTAAAGCAGGGATGTGTGACATCTCCCATACTGTACAATTTGTATGTCTCAGATATGTGGGAAAGTTTTTCGACTATAAACAATTTCCCACCAATAGTAGCGGGAAAACCCATTTGTGGCCTGATGTATGCGGATGATACCGTCCTCATGGATAAAACTCCAGTAGGGTTGCAAAGAATGTTGAATGGACTACTATTGTATTCCGAAAAGAATAACCTAAGTATTAATATAAACAAAACTAAGGTTATGGTATTTGGAGCCACCAGGCTTGAAAAGAAAAAGCTTATTACTAGGTGGCAGATAAACTCGATAAAACTAGAGGTAGTGGAGGCCTACCCTTATTTGGGGATGCCTATTCTGAGCAATCCCTGCATACAATTTTTCCAAGAGGCGGTAAGTTTAAAAATAGTAAAGAAATGGAAAGTTATAAGAAAATATATCACCAGTAAAGGAGGTCACTCTGTCGAAGGTCTACTCGAGATATATAAAAGCTGTATTATTCCTGGAATTTTGTATGCATTGGAAACTATAGAAAGTAAATATTTGAGTAAGCTGCATCTACTTGAGGGGAAGATTTGGAGACCAGCTTTAGGACTCCCAAATTCGGTACCAATACAAGCGATAAGATGCGAATTGGGGCTAATATCCCTTTCGACCCTATGGAAAATAGAATGTTGCAAACTCTATTTAAGAATAATACTGGGGGATGGGGATGAAGATAATATGCTCAACCTTATAGGTAGAAATAAAAGAGAAGGCAGATTTAAGAATTCTTATTTTTTAAGTTTACAAAAAATAGTACTAACATTTCTTGAAGTCCTAGGATATAATGTACATATGAGAAAAGATAACATTATGTACATTAAGAAAAGCCTTAAAGATAAGGCCTTTATTTGGGATTTATGTGAAAACCAGTCCTATTTATACAAAAAGTCTAGATACTCCTTTTATGCTCTCCAAGGCCTCAAGCCTGCTACACCAAGACAGTATCTGCTTAACACGGGAAATAAAGCTATGAGAAGATTTATACTTCAATTACGGCTGAACATTCTCCCGTGTAATGAAATTATCGGGGCAAGAACAAAAACTCCTCGTGCAGAAAGGTTGTGTAGATACTGTAATATCGAGGTGGAGACAGTAAGACATATTTTAACTCTCTGCCCAAACTTAAAAGAATACTACACTAAAGGGTACTCAAATTTAGTAGGGGACATGCAAAGAATTGAATCAGACCAATTTTGGTCAGTTATTTATGACGGAGAAATTAAGGTTTTTATTGGGGCAGCCTTTTATATTTGGAAGCGTGTAATGGGATGTATTTTGTAAATGTGTTTTAGAATTTATTATTAAATGTGTTGGCTAATGTTTTTCCATGTGAAATATGTAACTAGGTATGGTTAATGTAAAAAAATTTTTTGTAGTGTATAAGGTTTTAATTAACCAAAAGCACTTTAAAATAAATAAAAAAAAAAAAAAAAAAAATTGTTAAGTATATAATCTATAGGAATACTGAAACTTTTGTATATGTAGCCTCTAAAGCAAACCTAAAAGACATTGGGCCTGATTAACAAATCATTGCTCTGGAGCAAGTTGAGGGGTGCGCAATGCATCTGAAGGTTGCACTTGCCAGCTCATAATTATTCATTGAGACCTAATTTGGGGGATATCTGGACATTCCTGCAACCTGTTTGAGATGCTCTTGTGCATATTGAGGGAGGATAGCTCAGCAAGTTAAGTGCTTTCCACAGCACAGTGATAGCCCGTGAGTACAAAACCCAGCAGGGCCAATTCCACCTCTCACCCCCCTGCAGTAGACCAGTGCCGGATTAAATCCTGTGGAGGACCCTAGGCAGTCAAAATGCCACCCCCTTGCAAATTATCTCCTAATATGTTTTTAATTTTCTGCACTGCTTTATTTTGATCCGTTGTCACAGGGCCCCTAAAAGGAGTGAGGCCCATAGGCCGGTGCCTACTTGGCCTAATGGACAATCTGGCACTGCCGTTCATGAATTGAGTACCAGTAACTTGAAGTCATGTGTTCTTCCCCAAAATCAATACTTTCACATCTGGGCCACATATGGACGTGCCCATACCTCATACACAGGCCTCAGGCTTTTCCATCTGGTTCTTGATATTCAATACTGACCTTCTTTTTTAGATCACAGGCTGACATCGACATTGTAAATGGAATCCCAGGTGAAAATAGGGTTAATCCAAGGAAATCCACTTAGGAAGAGACCCTTGCATGCTAAGGTACTATTTTACCAAAATAATAGAGTAGCAGAAGCAACATCAAACTCTTCGCCCAACACTGAAGACTTCTCAGGATGTGACACCAAATGAACTTTTACCCTGATGACCCGTTATTGCCACTTGGTCCGGCGGATTAGAAGTGGCGGTGGAGGTGTTTGTTTTGAGTCTATAGGACTCAATGGGGCATTTTAAGCACAATGACCGCGCCAGGAATTGCCCTGCGGTTATTGCACTGAAAATGGGCAGAAAGTCGGCTCATTCACCTCCAGCTTAGTATTGCGGCAATAATGCTATTAGCGCAGCATTTTTACTGCACTGCCCAACTTGTGATGAAGCCCTTTGGACCTACTCACCAAACTAGTAAACAGCTTTACAATCCATCAGAATCAGATACAACACATGAACAGGAGTTGCAGTGATTACTACAAGCACACGGTTGAAATATTTTGGGGACAAATACTGAACGTTGAGGTATGCAGGTGTTGTGCCCCAGCATGTTTGCCCATCCATTCACTGTAGATATGCGTAGCATACTCCAATGAAGAAAATTCCCAGCACCTCTCCTTCCTTGGGCACTAGTGAATACGGAGACCCCCTCACCCACAACCACCAGAGTGGTGACACTCAGGAGAGAGTGAACCGAATGGACCCCTAACCGTGGGGGCTGCTCCCTGAGGACTCATGGTGTTCGTGCCCAGTCAATCTTTCCATGCATGAAGCTTGATATGCAAAAAGGAGCAGGGATTAGTGAGGGGTGGGGCATGGAGGTGTTGTGAAGTCAAATAATTTTTATTTTGGATTTCTTCATTAACAATAAAAATAGAGAATTGCAAAGATAAATAAACAATAAAACCCAACTGATTTTAGTTGGGTTGTATTGTTTATTTATCTTTGCTATTGTCTATTTCTTATTGTTAATGGATAAATCTAGAAAAAAAATCTATGACTTGTGGGTGTTGTCAGACAGTGGTGGAAAGCACTTGAGGAGTGTGTATTGTGAGCACCTGCCCCTTTGCTCCTATCTGTAGCCATACATAGCCCATTATCAGTTGCCAGTGAGGCAATAATGTGCCGGTTTTAACAAATGCCAACACGATACCACACCGCCCAACTACAAGTTTGCCAGTAAGTCCTTACTGGCAAAAATCGCTGGTATCATACCAGTGACCTTACTGGCAAAAATCGCTGGTATCACAGGCACCAGTAATACCGGCAAAATCCCCCATGGAGTGCAGTGGAACTCCAAGGAATGGGGATCGACACCGTCTACTATCACTCATAATCTGGTGGACATTCCAACGGACCAAGTGTTGGTAATGGTAATGCAGTTTGCTACTACTTCTGGCGAATTTACCACCAGAATACCAGCAAACTTGTAATGAGCCTGTGGGAAAGAATTTGGCGATGAAGCACTGATCGTAGACAAAAACTTTACATTTTGGCCTCTTGTGCTCTGTCTGAATGTATTCCTTGGTACATTAAGCCCATAATTATTCAATACAAATTGCAGATAATTGTCTGTGCTCGCACTGTTTTATTCAAAGCTAAGAATTCGATCTGGACCACAGCAATATTGTGCAAACCTGTCTCCTATTTGATTTATTTATTTAATTATCTTTTTCTAACACGCCTAATAACGTGCCTGATTTTGGTTTCTACGTATGGATCAGGGATTCAAACCTCTGTTGCTCTGCGTGTGCGTGTTGCCCCTGTGCTATCCTCCGTTCACTATGGTTGCACTCTCTGCAAATCCATGCATGACGTGCATGAATGCACAGTCTCTGGGAATCCACACGATTCTGGGTTAGGTTTGCTGGTGAATATGTTTTCAAGTCGTGGCCATTTTTTGTTTTTATTTTATTGGTTATAGCGCAAACCTAGCTCGAGAGCAGCAGGGCACTTTACAACGGGGGTGCCAACGGGGGTGCCACATTGTGCTTGCATTTTATGCAGTAGGTCAGTACCGTTGGTGGAGGGAGGGAAGGAACTTTATTCGCGCTGCAGGTATTGTTGAAAGTGACATGTTTTTAATGTTTTGCAGAACTGGAGGGTGGTGGGGGCCATTTTTTATACCTCTGCCGGGACTGACTTCCAGATATTCAAGACGTGGCAATGATGCTGTTTAGGGAAATCTCTGTCATCCATTCTCCTTCTGCGGGCATAAAATACATTACTCTCGGGGCCTGATTGATGGAATATTTTGCACTGTGCAAATCGCTTTTCACTGGTGTAAAGTGACTTTGCACTGCCAACAAACACCCTGATTCATGGAACAGTGCAAAGTGTCTTTTTGACGTGCAAAGCGTCTTTTTGCCGTGCTCCACCCTGATTCATGGAATAGTGCAAAGTGCACCGTGCACAATATTCCATGACTCAGGCCCTCAGCGTCAGCTGTCAAAGTACTTTTGGACGCTGGATTAGAATCCGACAGTGCCCCAGCTCCAGACAGGGACCCCATTCTTGTCCTATGCAGCCTGCTTCTGGTAAACAATGATCAAAATACCTCTGTTTGTTCTCAATGTTGACCTAACAGGCTGCAGCGTGGGGAGTGTCTTCATTCCATAGTGCCTCTCACCTAAACCTGCGGGGACGTGTTTGACTTTGTGTTTGTGGTTCAGGTGTGCCCTGCCTTTGTTCAAAGTCATAGTCATTGGGCTGGACGCCTTCCAGTCCCAGCCGGGCACCCCTAACTAGAGACTAGTGTGCTCTTCCACTGGGCTTGGAATGGGCCATTCTTGGTTCGTGTTGCAGTCTGCCATTGCTGCTGACATTTTGTGTGACCATAGACGAGTCCCTTATTTCTTCAGTGCTTAGGTTTCAGGAATTATGATTGATTATAGTGCTTTGAAGCTGCATTTTCGGATATATGTTAAAATTTCGAATGTAGAAATGACGGCATATTTTTTATTTATTATTTAATGATGAGGGAGATCCCTCCCTCCACTCGTCCGCTCTACCATCACCTTAACTATTGGACCTGGCACAGAGAATGCCCAAACTATGAATAACACAGCCTGGCATTTTATACAACCTCTGTTAAGTGTTTGTCAATGTGTCTTTGGCGGAAGATGAGACGCAATATATAAACATATATACTAAAATAAATAATAATAAACAAATACAAATATCGGCTTTCCTTTCATCTGTGGGTTAAATGGGTGCACGTATATTGATGGTATTGTGACCCTGTGACAACTAAGACACAATCATTGACAATGCCAACAGTTTTGGCTCATGTGTAGGCATGGGAAATGCATTTGCCAGGCACTGCTGTAGTGGTATCTTATTTATGTACAACAATGTATATAGTGCTTTTATCCAAAGCGCTGAACATTGGAGAGAATTACGGTACATACACAGCAATTGATGCACCCAGGATCACATGCCAAAGAAGCAACAATGGTACATTAAGCATTAAGAGACAGATTGAAGAAGATGGAGTTTCAGATGTCTTTGTATTTTGTATTTGGTTTATTTATAAAGCGCAACCAGGCCCAGGGGCATACAGGCGCATACGTTTTTTGATCAGGTTACATAAGAGTACAGTTACATTAGCCAGCAGTAGGCAACAGTTACAATAGTTGCGGTTACGAATAAATACATACATTGGTATTACAGGTACAAGCATACGTGTTGCAATTTAAGGCGGTGGGCCAAGGTGAGACATCTAGTGATATTATTTACACTATGTACAATAGGTAGGCAGTAAATCTAAGCTCTAGGATGTTAAGCTGTCGAGGTGTTCAGGTCATGATGCCAGCGTTTGGTGTTGCATTTAAAAAGGTTGCAGGAGGTTACAGACCTGATTGGAGCAGCTAGTGTGTTCCATAGCTTTGAGGCTTGTACAGGGAAACTAACTCCTCCCGAGTTATGGAGTTTGAATCTCAGTATGGACATAGTGTTTGCTTGAGCTGTTCAGTAGTTTACATTGAGATAGATTGGAGGAATTACGAATTGAAAGTGGAATAGAATTCCAAAGAGCAGAGTAAGCAGTTGAAATGAGCAGAACGGAGATGAAGCACAAGGGGGCTGAAGAACAGAGAGACGAAACTTGGGAGGAAGAGCGTAAATCTCTAGAAGGATGGTATAAAGAAACCAAAGAGGATATATAAAAGGGTGGGGGGCAAAAGCATGAATACATTTAAAAACTCAACACAGAAAATAAAATGTTGCTTAATTGGGAGCCAATGTAGATGAGCCAAATAGGGATAAATGCTAAAGGACCAAGGGAGACAAGACAGAATCCATACCGAGGAGTAAAGAATAGAGCGCCCAAGGAAAAGAACAAAATTAGGCAAGCCAACATAGAAGGAGCAGCAGTAGTTACGAAGGGACAACACAAGTAATTGAAGTAGGGTTTCAGTAGAGGAGAAAGTTAAAAGAGACCTCATTTTCCTAATATTAAAGAGCTAGAAATGGCAGGACTGAAGAATGGAAGCAATTTGAGGTTTTAAAGAAAAAGAGGCATCAAAAATAACACCATGGTTGCAGCCCTGGGGAGTGACCATAAACTGCAGAGGAGGAACTAAATGGCCAAAGGAGAAGGAATGGAAGGAGGGAGTGGCCTGAAAATATAATTTTTCAGTCTTTTTTGGATTAAGGCGAAGAAACCCAGAAGCCTTCCAGGTTTGCACAGCACAAAGAAAAGAAGAAAAGGGAGAGTGATTTGCATCAGTGAAAGAAGGAAATGAGAGGAAGATCTGCTTGTAGTTGGCGTATAGATGAACTTAGAAACCGAAGTCAAGGATCAATGATGCAAGGGTTGAGGTGTATAAACAGAAAAGAAGAGGGCCAAGAACAAATCTCTGCTGTTATCCATAGGAAAGAGGAAATGACTGAAAGAACCTTTCCAAGAAACCATAAAGGAATGTCCAGACAAATAAGAGTGAAACCAACAAAGAGAGAAGTCAGATCGTGTTAGGAAAAAGGGTCATGCAGCCACCAATCGCATAGCCCCACTTACCCAACATCCAGGAAAACACCAACCGTCCCTAAGCAAGTGAAACTCTGCAGTATTCCGCCGTTCTGCTGCTGGTGCCTGTATCCAAGATGGCACCTGACTGGACGGAAGTCGGGCAAAACGCTCAAGATGACGAACAGGAAGTAGACATTTTCTACTTCTGGTTCGCAACCATATGAAAAGCAACAAGACGCGGATAGCTACGTCTTTGCAACTGCTGAGTCCAGTTAGCATTCATGCTCCAAGACCCAGGTATACTTTAGATAGGGACATTTAAGAAGATTAGGTCTTCATAGATAGATTTACCTACTGCGTCATGCTGAGTACTCATTCCACTGCATGTTCCTGAGTGCACCCAGTATTCCTGGACTTCCGAAGACTCCCAGTTTCTTCATACGGGCCCGGTTTACCTCTGACTGGCGAGCTATGCTCCTTGGCAGTGTTGTTCCATAACTCTCCTCCCTGTGCCTATATCAACGACTCTTGTTCCCTTTCAGATTCTACTTACATCTGCGAGTCCCAAGAAGTCCACAGACATTACTGAACAACCCACCATAGAAAATCACTGCATCCTTAACCACAGGCAAAATCGCACTAGCACGCAGCTAGCGTGATATTATCTGAACTGTACACAACAAACTGGCAGCCATGCAAGTCGTAAGAACATGTCCTCGGGCATTTCGGATCAATAGTCAGAGAGGTTGGTGATTATTGTGCCTCCCCAACCGTGAGGATTAAATCCACCACCTTTCAGTTTACTTATGGGGCAGGACAAGGAGAGAACCCGACTTTAGAGAGCCCAGTGTGGGGGCTCACATCCTGTCAGCTCCCATGGCAACCAAATACATCGGAAATCCTGGGGATTTTCATAAATTTATGGCACAATGCCTGTTGCACTTTATGATTCAACCACAATTGTCTAATACCGGTAAGACTAAAGTGGCCTTCGTACTGATGGACCCGGAAGGGCACACCCTTACATGGGTTTCACCCTGGATCAATATTCACAACCCTATATTAGATAACTATCATGACTTCCTCATGGTTTTCACCAAATCTTTGAGTGTAAAACCTGTGAAAGGTCCCTCAGGAATGAGCTATAGGATAATAAACAGGAACTGATTTAAATATTTAGAGGCATAATCTGCCTGGGCTGAAGATGTTCAGGCCACTGTATACTACAGGGGTCTTAAGGAAGAGATTAAAGATGAGGTGACCTAGGTTTGTACCTGCTCCTGCATCTCTGAGTGATCTGATTGATTTAACCTTGCAGATCGAACAAAGACAAGGGGAATGACGAGAGGAGAAAAGAAGGTTCGAACTCGGAAAACCCATTTGTCGCTTGGTAGCAGAGGGTACTAGCATTCCCTCAGAACCCATGCAGTTGGGGGAATACGAGGACTGGTTAGCAAAGAGGAAAAAGAGCATTGTTGTGTTAACAAACTCTGTTTCTATTGTGGGCTGACAGGTCATTCCTTAAGAGATTATCATAAGAGACCAAGCAAAGCCATGAGTCCTCAGCTAAATGGGGTTGGACAGACACACCCAAACCTACCAAACACTTCACCAAACCTAGGACCCATCTGCCTCATATGTTGGCCGTTGGCCATATCTATTTGGGAATCACACTTAAAAAAATCAGAATCTGCAATCATCGAAACCAGAGCATCAGGAGTGTTGCTAGGTCTGGAAAAGATCCGGGGCTACGCTAATTTTGGGACTGTCAGGACTGGGGGCTAGCTAGCGCTTTTGGTTGTATCCCCTGAGCTTCTATCCGGGGCTACAACCAAAAGACCCGGGGCTATAGGCCCCTCAGCCCCCCTAGCAACTCACAGCAGAGCATTAATAGGTTGTGGAGCTACAGGCAACTTCTTGGATCCCTGATTTTTTCAAATTACATCATATCCGATTACATGATAAAATTGCTATTGAAGCTATTCATTCTATTTATGGGTCATGTGAGGAATCAACTTCTGAGATACCAGTGGTCCAGGGGTGAATATTGGTTTCTAAACCATCAATCAGCCCCACACCTCTAATACACTGGAAGGGATCCGAACAGATTGGAATATCAAGAAAATTGTAAACCTACTTGTCAAATTTTGGTAATGTGGCCAAAATGGCAGGTTTATTTTTGAAAGGTCATGGATCATTTGTTAGTTTCAAGACAGCGAAAATACAATTATTACCCAATGATAAAAGGGACTGTCAAGTCATGGTTGCATAAAAGTATCTACTTTATTTATTTCACAACAGACAGTTCTAGCAACACTTCAAAATACCACCCACCCTGTATAGGAATTACTAGAACGTACAGTTTCAAAGAATGAAAGGGGATGCTTTCGATACTGACAGGAGGATAGTCGGTATGGTAATAGCCACAACAGTTTAAGGTTTCTTGGTTTCAGCACAAAGGGAGCAATGAGTCTTAAATGTGTCTTCAGGGGCCTTCTGGGAAGGACCAAGGGGACAGGACCACAATGTACCTTGTGCTGTATGTCTTCTTAGTGCTCAAAATGGTGGAGTCAGCATCAGGGCGCTTTGCAGGCTTCTGTGACAGAGTTCAAGATGGGATTCAGCTGCAGGTACCAAGCGGCAAGACGGTTCAGCGAGCGCAGCTGGACGAACGGCTGCATTCTGACCTACACGGCAGATCGGGATCAGGAATCATTGCCTCAGTGCTGAAGCACTGGTCAAGATGTCTTGTATGTCTTAAAGAGACATCGGCATTACAATGGACAGCGTTGCCATCGGTTGTGGCTCGAGGAACTCGACTGGCTCGAAAACTTCCTGTAAGGCAGACGTTGGTAGATGTACATCAAAGCCCTTCTCCCCCGAGCTTCTTCAATGTGCTTGTGTTGTCCTTTAAAGTGGTCGGCCCACAGCACAAGGCACATTGTGGTTCTGTCCCCCTGGTCTTTCCCAGAAGGCCCCTAGAGAAATATTGCTGAGCGGAAGTGGCAGGCTTCGAGAACATCCTCTGATAAACTGGCCTGCCGCCTGCTCCAAAGACAATTCAGACTTTCCATTTGCTCGAAGAGGAGGGCCTGTATGCAAGCCAGCAGCTCTGGGGCCACTAACAACATGGATGAACTTTTCAAAATCTGCAAGGAACTCACCAATCCTACTGCAGTCTCCATTTCTCCTCTGTCCTCTCTGGCCCTCTGCTCTGCACTGGCCTCTCACTTCCTTACTAAAACTCAGGACATCCGTCACTCTCATCCACACCACTCCCTTTTCCCTCACTCGCCCTCAGGCCTCGTTTGGACCCCTTCACCTCTTCCCTCCTACTCTCTATTTATCTCCCATATGACCTGATGAGGTCTTTAGACAAGTCCAATCTAGGAAATGTCCTTCCAAACAGGTGCTCCCCTGCTCCTCCAGAACTATCAAGGACAAAATTGTCTCCCTTGCTCCTGCCTTGGCTGATTTCTGCAATCACTTCTTTGCCACTCGATTCTTCCCGTTACTCCTCAAGCACTCCCTCATGTACCCTCTCTGCAAAAAGCCTTCTGTGACCCCGCCTGTACAGCTAACTACCGCCCTATCTCCATTACACCCTTCCTTGGCAAACTCTTTGAGAAGCTGGCCATCTCCAAGCTTATCCACCACACTGAATCTGTTGGTTGTCTCCACGACCACCAGTCTGGCTTCAGAGCTGCCAGAGGCATGGAAACTGAACTCTACCCTTATAAATCAGCATCACAAACCTGGCTCTGGACTGGTTGACCTCCTTCCTCATTGACTGACCTTCCAAGGTGCAACTGGGCCCTTTTCACTTCTCCATCTCACCATCCACCTGTACTGTCCCTCAGGGCTTTATCCTCTCACCTTGGCTTTTCAACATCTACCTTTTGATCTCTGCCTTCTCTCCTAAAGTCCAGTGTTATGCGGATAACACGCAGCTCTCCTTCAAGCTTCCCTACTCTGCCTCCTCCTCTTCCTCTCTCATTCCTGACTGTCTGCTAGTAAGGCATGGTGCACTGCTAACCATCTCTGCCTTAATGCCAGTAATACTGAGATCCTTCTCATCGGGACCCCAGCTCCCTCCTTCCATCCTACACTCTGGCTGCCCTCCATTGGCCCCCTCCCCCAACCCTCCCGTGAGGCGAAGAACCTTGGTTTCATCTTCAACTCTTCTCTCTCCTTGCCAAGAAGAGTCCTCTGGGACTCAAATGGAAAGAGGGATTTACAATTACTGGTGCCTGATTTACCAGATGGCCAGGGTTTTAATGCCCCAGTGTTTCCAGCAAGTCAGGTCCCGCTAAATTACGGGTCCGGTGGCTACCTGCTGGTTTAACGTCACAGTTACCGCCAGACTCGTAATGAGGGCAAATGTCTCCAGAGCTCTGATCCTCTCCAGGCTGCACTACTGCAACAGCCTCTTCCTCACTCTGCCTAACTCCTCCCTTCTCCCCCTTCAACTAATCCAGAATAGGACTGCAAGACTTATCCTTGGCCTCAAGTCCAGGGACCACATCTCTCACTGATCCCAGTTGCTGTGAGGATCAAGTTCAAGAACCTCTGCATCATCCACAAGACTTTCTGCGTCCTGAGACCCCATTACATCCAAATCTCTCGCTCTCTAAATACCTCTCTGCTAGAGTCCTTCATTCCTGTAGCTCCAACTCTCTGCAGATCAGACAATTTTCCAAGCTGAGAGTACAGGTAGACCTCTCTCCTCCTTAGGTGCTTCCCTCTGGAAGGGCCTCCCTGTCCCTTTCAATCTTGATCTGTATCTACTTAAGTTGCAGAAGCGTTGCAAGACCCTCCTTTTCTCTTCCGCCTTCCCTCTCCCCATCCCCTGCTAATGCCCCCTCTGCCGCTTTGTCTGGCTGTTTGGTTCCCTCGGCCCTCCTCACCCAGTCTACCCCTACACTTGGTCTACCCTCCAAACCTGCACTTGCCCATCTGGGCTCTAACCCGCTGCAATGGTCTACTGGGGCTGCACCCCTTGAGTCCTTCCAGCCTCATCCCTCGCACTTAGCATGTGGACCTTCTTTCCCCTGCACTCTCTGCTTTCCCCTGGCACCGTCCACTTGGCCTCCTCTGTCACTCGCTTAAACCCATGGTCCCTTTTCCCCTGACTGGCAGTTCCCCCTCCCCTCCCTCCTACAGATCTTGTTACTGATCTTGCAGGATCCAAATGTCACAAGGCCTAGTAGGGCAGTTTTTGTTTTTCTTCATCCCTGTCCCCCCATCCCCCTGTCTTGTTGCGCCTTGAAACACTTTGTGTATAGGCGCATTATGAATACCCAATAAATAACAAAATAAAATATATTAAGACCCATTGTTCCCTTTGTGCTGAAGCCAAGTAAACTTAAACTGTTGTGGTTATTAACCATAATGACTACCCTCCTGTCAGTATCCAGAGTGCATCCATTTTCCTTCTGTCCTCTGCATTCCCATAAAGGGTGGGTTGTATTTTGTAGTGTAGTTAGACTGTCTGTTGTGATATATATATATATAGATATTTTTGATACAACCTTGACTGGACAGTCACTTTTATCCTTGGTAATAATTGTATTTTCACTGTATAGGAACTAAGCAAGGATCCATGACCTTTCAGAGATAAGACTGACGCTCTGTCCACGTTACCAAAATTGGACAAGGAGGTTTATAATTTGCTTATTATTCCAATCTGTTCGGATCCCTTCTGGTGTATTAGAGGTGTGGGGCTCATTGATGGTTTAGAAACCAATATTCACCCCATGGTCACTGGTACCCCAGATGTTGATTCATCACAACAGCCCATGTTGCAAAACCACAACTAACTGGACAACTTTCAAGACACTAACTATGACATGACAGGTTATTTATAATGCGCTTAATACCCAGAGGTTTCTAAGCGCGGACCGCGGGATTGAACCTGTGTCGTTTTGCCTCCAAGGTGAGCACGTTGCCGCTGAGCTATCCTCCTGAAACAAGATGGAAGATCTCACTGCCACCCTAGCATCGCTGAAGGCCACATTGTGTGCGGGTAACTTCCTCTGTGCCTCCGTACCCAAGACCTTTCTGACTCAAGCACTCCCCCCTTACCTGACAATCATAAACAGTTCCTTAATCCAAGGCACCTTCTCCTCGACTCTCAAGACTGGACAAATCCTCCCTCTTTACAAGAAACTAACATTAGACCCTGACGACCTCAGCAATTACTGCCGATATCAAGTGAAAACGTAGTTTGCAAATAAACTAATAAAAAAAGATTTAGAAAGACCGCTCTGCAAATGCACAGAGTGCCCTTTCTAAATCAAACTGTCATGCCTCTACCACACACAAGTGAGTGCAGGGGCTGACAAGCATGGGTAGGAGAGGTAAAGCGCATCGAGTGAGGTTAATATGTTTAATGTGTTGTTCGAGTGCATCTGTGTGTGTGTGTGTATTGGGAGTAAGTGTGTGTTGGGCTGGGAAAGGGTGATGGCGGAAATTGAGGTTTGGGGGTTAACCCTCCTCCATTTTAATGGAAAGCCAGCGGTAGAGAGTGGGAGTGAGGATGGGATCGCCTTCCAAGGGCAGGAGTGGGAGGGAGAGCCAGAATAGGATATTTTCGGCATTTTAAATGCCACACAAAAACGGCAAAAAACATATGTTTTGTGACCGCCCTTTAAAATGCAGAAATATCAGATTGAACCATTACTGCCCCATCACCCATCGTCCCTTCCTAGGTAAGATCCTTGAGAAAGCAGTAGCCATGCAACTCCTCCAATAGATCAAAGCCAATAACCTCCTTCATTCCTACCAATCTGGCTTCAGACCTAGATGCAGCTTAGAAACAACTACCATCAAGGTGATTGACGATGCCCTTAAAATCCTCGATGATGGCCATCCTTGCGTGCTGCTTCTCCTTGACCTCTCAGCAGCATATGACACAGTAGCCCACCAGACACTCACTGACAATATACATTGTCTCAAGTGAATTTGTGAGATCGTTCTTAGCTTGTTCAAATCCTACCTTGCTAATTGCTAACAACTCATACATATGTAGTCCTTCAGATCACCAACTCTACCAATCAGCTGTGGGATCCTGCAAGGATCCATCCTGTCCCCATGATCTTCAATCTTTACATAGGACAACTGAACCCTCCTTGCTACACACAGCATCCACCAAATACGCTGGTGGTACACAGATCTACCTCAAGATATTATCCATCGAGGACACCTTCAAATCCGGCCTTACATTGATCCGGTCATGGATGTCCAGTGCTTAACTGAAGCTCAACACTGATCACCCTGACATCCAGACCTGGCTCTCTGCTATGAACCTCGAGGGCTTCACAGCACAGCCAGCCACCAAGTCCCTTGGGATTGACATTGATATTCAACTCACCTTCAAACAGCACATAGCAAGGAAGACACATCTGACTTGGTACCAACGTTCTCCCCTGTGTAAAATCAAGCCCCTCATCCTAGAAAACCACTTCAGATCTGCTGTGCAAGCCTTTGTCCTCTGCCACCTGGATGGTGCCAAGGCCCTTTTTGAAGGCCTTCCAGTGACTACCCTGCTGGCACCCAGGGGCACCATTTAGAGGTTGACAGGGCTTGCAACTGTGACCCCTGAGATCTCCCTTGATACCCATATGGTCTCAGTTGCTACCCCTAAGCAATGTTAAAAAACGTGTGTTTTTAAATGCAAGCTCCTGGGCTGTAGCTTTTGGTCTTTGCTTCTGGAGTGGCTGGCTTTCTTGTTCAAGCCTCTTTAAAAAAAGCAGGGGCTCCACAGGTCTACCACTTTCAGCAGTGACCCTAAACAAGAAAGTATAGGAATAACAAATAATGTGTCCTTCTGGAATTCTATACAATAATAGCTAAACTCATTAAAGATTTATCTCAGGCACACTTCAGGGGGTGAGCCACTGATTTAGTCTGTTCTTATTAAACACCTCAACTCAGCATCTCATTCTTTTGAGGTCGATAAATGAGTACCAACACAGCAGGATGGGTGATATTGTATGTACATTTGTTCCATATAAAGCACTTAAGCGTAAGTCCTATATAATAACACATCATTATCATATGGACGTCTGCTTGCATTCACAGTAATTTGGTAATATGGGTCTATACACAATGATCTTAACTATACATATGGTGATCCGTTCTGGTATGAAATGTATATCACATTATAGTGATATTATAAGCATATTTTTCGTAGTGTACTTAGGAACAATGCTATGTGATGCAACTTCCTGTTTTGTCAAGGGGTGAAAGGTTGTGTTCCATCGCTTCACGTGATATCACTTCAGGGTGGGGTCAAATGACATCACTTCCTGTGATGTCCTCAGAGGTCACGGGTTGTGTGATGTCACTTGCGCTACCCCTGGCATTTTAATGAAATTACGTCCCTGTTGGCACCCCTCAGATGTGTTCTGCATGTAGAAGCACCAATCACCAAAGGACTCCGCAAATTTGACGACATCACCCAACCCTCATCAAATTGCATTAGCTCCCTCTGCAAGCATGTATCATCTTCAGATCCTGTTGCATCATCTATGAGGCGGTCATCCTGAAGTCCCCAAGTTACCTCACTGAGAAACTCAGCATTTCCAAAAGCCTGCGATACACCAGAAGTAAGGACATGTGCATCCTTGCACTCCGCCAGTGCAGGAAGGAAAGAACTAGATGACAGGCCTTTTCTGTCTACACCCCATGATTGTGGAACCTCCTCCCTGTCAACATCAGACTCGCCCCATCGCTTCTACAGTTCAGGAAGGAGCTCAAGACCTTCCTCTTCAAGGAATGGCTCCCCACTAACACACAGGTCCACACACCCCTCACTCCCCATCCTACCTCAGACTCAGTGATCTGCTCCTCACTGTTTCCTACCCTGGTTGCTTGTAGATTCCTTACTGCCAATTGCCCACCATCCCCTGTTCTTAGCTCGCAGATTGCCTTTTCTCTGCTTCCGGCACTGTGTTCTTCCCCCTATGATTGTAAAGAGCCCCGTAGCTTCCCAAAGCTAGGTCTGCGCTCAATAAATATAATAATAATAATAATAATAATAAATTCATTTGAAACAGCAGCAATCTTCTGATTAGTTGGCCTCTTCAGTCCTAACTCATCTCTCCGCAGATCTGCTATTCTCAGAGACTGGAACTTTGGCAGCCTCCCTGCTTCAGTAACCTGGACTCTGACTAGTTTGCAAATATAAACTTCACCTAAGGAATGGCTAAACATCTCTCTCTTTTTAAACACCATCGCACTTTAAAAGGCAATATTTGGCCCCTTTCCTCCCATACACAACAAAAATGTGCTCTTAAATACTGTTAAAAAAGGTTTTGCAATAGATTCTTGATTGCAGTTTGCAAAAATAGGCCACTTGATTTTTTTTGTTTTTGGTGCCTGAGAGTGTTTTGTGTCGCAGCCCTTGGTTGCCTTGCACTGCCCACACAAACACGTCATGCCAGTGCCCAGATCGCCTCAGCAAGAACGCCACTTTCCCATTGCCAGCAAAATCGGTCATCTTCAAACTTAACCTTTAAAACCAAGCCAAGGACAAAAAAGTGCAGTGCGCATAAAAGGGCCAGTGAGGCGCCTGGGCCTGCCCAACCTCGGCTTCGAGAGTCGCAGCTCACTTTCCCAACAATGCGTCCGATTATGCTTTTTTCCCCCTCCCTTCTCAGAAGCAAAATTAATCTGTTTGTGGAAACCGCGGTTTTAGCAGAAGGAGACTTAGGCCCTATTGTCGACTTTCTCATATCGTGTGGACACCGTGCGAGGGAGTGATTACGCTGCGGGTGAAAGATGCGATAATCCTCGCCGCAGCGCAGTCCACGTACAGTCTGCCCAGGGTGGGTCTCACTGATCGGACCATCAGGCTGCCCAACTAGAGCAGAGCTAGGGCGACAGCTTGCAGTGTGCTTGGGTATTGTGGGAAATGGAGATGGGGGTATCCATAAAAATAAAAAAATCGATACGTGTGACGTTTTTCAGAACCGAGATGGGACGGACATGTTACAACCTCTCTTGCATATGCATGTGTGCCGTTTTATTTGAGACTACTGGCTCTGATGCAGCTCTGAGCGGCCACCGTCATCGCCAGTAATGCCGTGCGTCCCCACGCACGCAGCGCGAGCAGCGTCTGTCGCGAGCGCCTCAGTGCGCAATCAATAAAGTTGCCAGAAAAGCGCTGCAATCATGCGTGTGCGTGTTTTTGTGCCCTTGGTGTGTTTCAGTGTCAATTTATGACTTCCCTCGCAGCTGAGACCCTGTACCTTTGTGAAAGCTTTTATCCTATGTAACCAGTAAGACTTCATGTAACAGCACCACAATGCCTAAGGGATGTTACACGCTTTAAAAATGTGAATAAATAAATAGCTGCAGATGATAATACAGCTACAACCACGACTACAACGAAACCTACATTTCGGGGTTGGAGGGGTGGTTATGGGCAGGCCACTTTAGAAGCAGGGCGTGGCAAACTTACACGCACCCTCCCCTCTGTTCTACCTCCAGGGCTACCTGGCGGGGCGAGCCCATATATTCTATCCCTCTTTCCCCACCTGTGCCTCTCCTACCAACCACCACACCTCACCACCTCCCACCCTCTACCCGCCGGAATCAGATCCTTGGTTTAGCATTACACATAAGCGAACACACATACAAAATTACACCTTCACTTGCTCATTTAAACATCCTATTGACCATACACTTGCTAATTTCCAGGCGCAGCCAGCCCCCATACATCATATATGATATGATATGATATGATATTTTATTTGTATCGCCTCGTACACAAGTGGTTCAGAGCGCGACAAGGCAAGGGAGGGGCACAGGGGAGAACAAAACAGCGATCTTACTAGGCCAGTGACATTGAGATTGTGCAAGTGCATGGGAAAGGGAAAGGAGAAAAGTGCATGGAAGGGGGAGAGTGGAAAGTGCAGAGCAGAGGATAAACAGATAAATGATAATAAATACAAATAAAATATATAATGGGACAATAAACAGGGATAGTGCAGCCAGCAAGTGGCAAGTGCTGTGTTTACGGCAGCAGAACTGGGTAAGTCTGATAAGTGCATAAAAAGAAGAAAATGGGGGAATGGGGGACTGTATGGGGACAGATACAGTCCCGAGTGCAAGGGGTGGCCGGGGGGCAGTGCAGAAGGGTGGCATGGTGAGCAGGTAACTGGGCCAAGGGGACGGAGGGTGGCCAGATGCATAGTGCCAAGAGAGAGCAGATCAGCAAGGGAGAGGGGGAGCAAAGGCAGATGCAAAGAGGAAGGTCTTGAGGTGCTTCCGGAATCGGAGATGGTTCTTCTCATGTTTTAGAGTGGCAGGGAGGCTGTTCCAGAGGGAGGCCCCAGCCGAAGACAGAGATCTAACCCTGGCTCGTTTCTTTGTGAAACGACTGACCCTGAGGGAATTAGAGGTAGAGGAGCGAAGAGCTCGAGAGGGGAGGTATTTGCGAAGGGATAGCTGAAGGTATTTTGGACCCAGGCAACAGAAAACCTTGTGGATAATGAAGAGGGTTTTAAATGTAATCCTTGCATCTACTGGGAGCCAATGGAGAGATTGCAGAGCTGGAGAGATACGATCCCAGGGCTTGAGGCTGAGGACAAGTGTCGCAGTCCTGTTCTGGATTAGTTGCAGAGGGCGGAGAGTAGAGGCAGGTAGATTTAGAAAGAGGCTGTTACAATAGTCCAGCCTAGAGAGAACTAGAGCTCTAGAGACAGTGAGATTCTGGGGGAAGGAGAGGAAAGGAAGAGTGCCTCTGAGGAGGTGCAATATGAAGTTTGACTTTTTAGAGACCTCAGAGATGTGGGCGGAGAAGGAAAGTGTGGTGTCAAAGATGACCCTGAGATTCTTAGCCTCACAGGTGGAGATAGGAGGAGGGCCAAGCGAGGCCGGCCAGAGAGAGAGGGGAAAGTGGGGAGCGGGTGTGCTGATGAGGAGGATCTCCGTCTTGCTGGCATTCAGACAAAGATCATTGGCGGCACACCAATCTTGAATGGCAGTTAGGCAATCAGCGATGAGGGAGGCCCACACGCACATTCATACATACATTACATACACACTCCTTGCACACATGCATGCATACATAAGGAGCTAACATGCAACACCCTTTCACACTGCTAGTTTCAGATAAGGCTTCCCTCACCTCACTGCCTAAAAAAAGCAAGCGCGCACATCAGCCCCCTCCCCTCATATGTGAAAGAACACATAACATTTTATATGTTCGCTTGCATCCGTGAGGAGGGTGCTGATGTGTGCATTTTATTTTTGTAAGACAGTGGGAAGCCTTTACCTGAAACTAGCAGCTTTCAAGATTTGCTGCGTTTGTGCAAATAAATGCAAATGCACAAACACAGTAACACTTTAAAGCCGCCGGTTTTAGGAAAGGCTTCTCTCCCTTCTCTGGGTAACAAAAAGCCCCACCCTTAAGCTGAAATGTCAGTGGGGGGCTGAAGCCCACCCAGCTCAATGGCGTTGCACGCCTGACTACAACATAACGAGCGACGAAGGTGGCTTTGTGACCTACGGTTCAGCTTCCAAATTCACCCTGTTTGAGTGCCCTACTGCGTCACTGGCGCATCCTGATGATTCAGACATCCCCGGGTAAGTTGCAGCCTCTTACGCCCAGTGGTCGAAGTGTACGTAACGAAGAACTGAACTCTGGTCCAGGCGGGCCTGCCCCCGCTCCTCACAAACCTCATCACCACGCCCGCTCCCAAGCGCAATCCAAAACCCCCCAAACACACCTGCTGTTTGAGGGAATGTTCCGTGCACTGCACTGAAGTTCAATTTGCATCTTCTGCCTACACTTTTATTTTAAAGCTACACCAGACCGGAATGGTTTCTTTTAAAAATAAAAGTATAGGATCAGGAAAACTTAAAAAGAAAAAAGTAGAGGAGCACAACTCCCAACCGCTCCCGCCCACTTCGACCACTGCTTAAGCCATCATGCCGTGCCCACGTGTCAGGTTCAGCCTTCTGCCACCCCCACCATGTGACATGTAGCTGATGCTTACTTGCTAAGGCCCGGCTGGGTGTCACCGCAGGCCCACATGGAGCGCTTTGTGAAAGCTTCTAGAAAGTTGGACCCCAAGGTAAAGCACCCTATGTTGCTGCACTTTGCAGGAACTAATGTCCATGACATTTTCCAAAAACAACCATACCCTCTGCTCCCACAGTTCACTTTCACCCCCAAGTTAACCCTTACTTTGAAAGGACCTCAGTCAATATACTTCCAGCATTTAAGTTTCAAAGTATCGTTCCCAGTCCTTACCAGCTTGAAGATCTCTTGCGCCAGGATGCCAATCTCCATTCAATCTGCCAATCGCTCATGAGTCTTTCAGTGTCGTTGAAAGCGTATTTCTTTCGTTCGCTCCAACATGCTGCTAAATTGCAACGTGGCAGAGGCATTGAACCTCATATGCAGAGCCGGACTTAGAAGCTGCAGCGCCCCAGGCAGGAAATCAAAAATGTTGCGCTCCTCCTCTTCCCCCACGTGCCCCTGGTCATCTGGCAGGGTGGGGAGCACCACATCAATATGCATGGCAGGCACCCCTATTGTTATTAAATGCGCTCCGCTCCTGAGAGCAGAGCGCATTTAATTTCAATAGGGCACCTGCCGCCCCTTCTCCCACCATTCCAGCTCGGGGGAGACCTTAAAAGACACTGCCGAGCTGGCGGGCAGGGGTCTAATAGCATGGCATCCCTGGCGGCCGACCTGGTCCACCCGGCCCTAAGGCCGGCTCTGCTCATGTGCTTCACCTTCAGGCTACATGCATCAGTGCTAGTTGACCACCTAGAGGAGGTCAAACCCCTCTTCCATGATAATCAGTGCCTCCAAGAACATCCAGTCCAATTGCACATACAACCCCCAGCTTTGCCACCCTCCTTACCCAAGTAGACAAAGATGGCTGTCACCAGGGATTTGAAAGGGACGGTACAGTCATCCTTTGATGCATTACACACTTCCATCTGTACATCTATGGCAACTTGCTTGCGGTAGCCACACCCCACAATCCACCAACCCCCAGCCTGCAACGATCTCCCCCAAGAGTGCCTCCATGCATTGGGAAGTCAAAGATACCGCTACAGGGATACAACCTATCTCTGGTATTTCACTTAGGATTGGACAATCTCACAGACTTTATGTCAAGGCACCATAGAGAAGCCCCGGCAAGAGCAATTTGTGACGCAGTACGAGCATACGAACATGCGAGAATATTTTTTTGAACTGGCAATGCAAAAAAAGCAATATTACTAGCCGAGATTGTCCAGGAAACAAGAAAGGACGAATGCCTGAAAATAATTCTTAATGTCTCAGAGAGGGAAATGGAAAAATAGCCGGCGGGAGAATGCTGACAGAACACAGATCTAACATATCAGCCTTGCTGAACATTCGGAATAACTGTGTGAACCAGGTTATTAAAGGGGGTCAGAATAATCTTGCCTGAAACCTTGATTACCCAAGTGATCCTGCTAGCATTCAAAGAACATCAGTACATTTTGAAAATAATCCATGGCGGAGGCAATAGATCTGGTTCCCAGAAAAATGGAAATTACCGGTTAATAATGATACAGGAGATCTCCAGCTACCCTGAGATTGATTTTATCCCTTCAACTGCCCTCGAGGCTACCCTGCTCAAGGTAGAGAAGACATTCCCCACCAATGCTGTCCCAGGCGAAATCAAAACTATGAACAGCCATTCATTTCAGAGCAGAGATTCCAGCCGCTTTCTTGAATGGCTAGGAGTGACACGTCTGTTTCACCCCATGGTAGCCTCAAGCAAACGGAGGCCCTGAAAGATGCAGGCACACCCTCCAAAAAGTGGCCCACATTGACACTGACTGACAAGCCATTCGTAAAATGGAGATGTTCAACTTCCTGCAAAACGACTCACAAATGACACACACTTCAACAAATTGCTCTCCACCAAAGGTATTCACCGGTTGCCCTGTCGCCACCCCTACCCATCCCTCATGGATATTAATGGCACTAAGTCCATTCAACGCCAATGCTACTGCTGCCAGATGAAGATCGAACAGTAACAGAGCTCACACAAAGAGAAAGGCCAGAGATCCTCTGCTCAAGACGGGAGACCCAGTCCTTTGCAAAAACAGATCCCCCCAGGGAAGGCTAGTCTCCTGTTGTAACAGATTCTGCTTCGAGGGACTTTGGTAACAGCTCTTGGGGCTGATGGGCAAGTCCCCGGGAACACTGATTACTTCGGAAAACTAAAAGAACTGTATGTGAAGTGCCACAGGGCAACAAATGGCAGGATGACATTCCATATAGTAAAGAAAAACAAGACTTTGAAACAGAGGAACCACTCAATTCTAGCTTCCCAAGCGAATCAGGTAGTCAGGTCCCTAGCCCCAGGCCAGACCAAGAAAAATCTGCTGTCACCCCAGTCACTCGCGCTAATGAGCCGAAGTGTAAACTTTGCGGGCCTTGTCAGGAACCTGAACAATTCAAAAACGATGATCTCAACAGGTAGATTCCTTTTGCCCATTTCTCCAGCCTCGGCTAGCTTAGATTGCGTTCTTTATATTTTGGGAGCAATGTTAGGTGTGGCCCCGGCACTACAGACTAGAGTATCAGCCACGTACAAATAGGCAAATACTCCCAAAAATAAAAATAGGGAGGGAAAATACTCCTAGCAAAAAATAGGAAACCGACACATTGAACTTTGTGCCCCTGCTTTCACCCACACAGCTCCATGGATATGTTTGGACCAGTACTGCACACAGCACTACAGGAAGAAACTACTATTATTACGGCCTGATTGGAAGAAGTAAACAGTTATATTTTAATGTGCATGAATAACTAGGTGCAAATAAATAATTATTAGAAAAAGAATTCCGTTTTCAAGTTAAGATGTAAAATACCCCAATAGGGAATTGGATTTACATTTTTATTTGCTAAAAAATAAATTTACTCCCAACTTTAAAAAATAGTGAGTAAAATACTCCCCCTTCCAAATCTTATCTGGAGCACTATGTGGCCCAGGGAGGCCACTATGATCGCACATCTCCACGTTCACACACAGCAGGGAAAGGCAACAATCACACTTTGTCTCCGTGGTGCTTATTTCTAATCTATATGATTACATCAAAAATAATTTGATGAATACGATTTAGTCGATTTATTTTTTCTTTAATTCAATTTGGCCACAAATATATGCAGGGAGAGTCCCCCCACTCCGCCACTTCCACGATCTTTGTTATCATGATTATGCACCCCGCACATATATTTTCTCCAAAATTCGATTTGATTCAATACATTTGTTGAATTCGTATTCGACGAATTTGACGAATTCTCCCACAATGTAACCTCCCTATCCTGCTGGGTGGGCTCCAGGATGTTATTATAATGTCAAACTTATGACTTTCTTTGCAGCTCAGATCCCCCAGCTGCAGAGGGCAAAAGTGCTACTACAAAATAAAATGCCTGTTATTTGGCATGGCCCATCGAAAGATAGGCCTCTGCCCTTTTACCCAATCCCACAGATAAAAGGGCCCACTGGGTGCGCACGAGGAGGCATTGCTCTTGAGGTTCTGTTCATTTCTTTCTTCCCATGAAATATTATTAGCAAGTCGTTTTTTGTGGAAAAATAATATAAAATAATCTTTGGAGGTTTTCCCAGGAAACAGTGACCTATCACCCAGCCAGCGCCTCTCGAAGGCTTGGCTAGCCAGATGTCTCCAAATTAGGAGGGACACCATGTCCAAGTACAGGGCATTCACATTCCCATCAATTCCCTGCCTTCGCCTTTCCCTTGTCAAAGCTGACAGTATTTTATTTTCATTATGTAGGAACCTGGACGTAGACGAGCCATGGGCCGAGCTAAGACACAGTCATGTTTTTTGGATAGAGCAATGAGCCCCAGCCATGATTAGGGAAGTGGCACAGAATGAGTGCTGATTGGTTGGCACACACAGATAAGGCAATGAATCTGTTATGTCAACTTGGTCCATAGCTTAGAAACATACAGTTACACTCCAGCTCCACTCTGATACCTGTGTAACTGGTGTATGTGTCATGGATGTAGGCTGGGCAAGCGGCCTGGGAACTGGAACGGGGAAGCATACGGCAAGTGAGTCCCTGAGTCAGTTACCATTATATTATGACTTAAGACCCATTAGAGGGGTGGTGTATACCACGTGAATAGGCAAGCAAAATTGTACAGGACCTGAACAGTACTGTAGAGCCATGCCCGTCAAGGCCGGAGGATGTGCTGTTAGGTAGTTCATTCTTAATGTAATTAACTAAATGTATGATATATGACATTTCTGTATGATTTAAATTCTGTAAAACCCTTTAAAAAAAACCTGAGGTTTCTGTGACAGGGAGCCACAATTTTGGGACATGGATACTATGCTGGTTTCCTGACCCATTTCTCCACAGTTATTTGTACCTTTGCTGCCTCGTGGCCTATTTGGATTAATACGGTGAAAGGCTGGGAGTTCCATCACCCTCTGTAGGCAACTCGTTGCTTTTACCCTTTGCCATACCATGCTCTACTTGTGCTCCAGCTAGCAAAATACAACTTTTGCCAACAGTTCTAATATGCACTTCTTAGTTGTACTGAATTTGTTGGGTGACTGGCACAGTAAAGAGCAGAGCTACATTACATAACATGGTGGCACAAGCATTCGGATGGGGCTTAGAGTTCTTTCAAATGTTGGTTGTGGCACAAATATGCTCCACGACCACGGGGATCCTCTTCTTCATGTGTTTCATCATCCTGGCACAGGTATCTAGGATCAGGACCTGCCATCAAAACTTTACAGTGCCCTCCAGGAGTTCTACCTTGTTGGTGAGCTTGTGCAGGAGCTTGCGCATATTGAAGACTGCGTCCAATATGCTCTCAAAATAAACCAGCGGTCCTGAGGCCATATTGGTGAAGTCGCTCCAGCCACGTACCTTGATCAGATGCTTTAGTGCGGGGTCTGAAGTGAAGAGGAAGATATACCCCCAACATCTTGTGGAGGTAAATACTCTACCTCAAGGTACAATTTGTAGTTTGGTGTTGCTGTAAAAATTGCAGTATTTCTGTTTTCACCAAAAAAAGACAGTAAAGGAGTTATTGGCACTTTTCACTGCACCGCCAAACCCAATGAAGCCCATGAAATAAATTCAAATAAAGCCTAAACTTGGCTAAAAAAGGAATTTAACATCAGCACAGCATGGCAAAGGAGTTTGAAGATGGTGAACGATATCAAGAGTGCACTGACCTCCCTTAAGTATTGCAGGGCAGATTTTAATAAAGAACGCCTGTTTATTCTAATTCTGTAATTCTGTGATAAAAGAAGCCCAATTTCAAAAAGGTGTTGGCAGAGGTGGTTTTCAAACCCAGCTGCCATGACTGCTCGGCATTTGGGGGGTCATGTCGTATCCAATTTCCAATCTAATGCTGTGTGAGTGAAGCCTATAGAATGGTGGGTAACATATGGCCATGTATCACCATGCACTTGGCCTAGCAAACCCTTGCAAGTGGGCAGACTAGTTTCTGCCTGATGCCATGCTGGGGAGCAGGTGGGGAGGTGCTCTGTACGCATATATGCGATGGGGAAAAGTTATACACCAAGCAGTGGCCACTCGACGAAACCAGGGAACCTCATTGGGACAAACGATGCACCGTGTTCAGGACGATGTTGCATCTGTCGGGGACAGGTAGTGTGGTTGCGAGAAATTATTCTGTGAATAAATGGTCAGGTATATTTTAGTGTACAGCTGATAACACACGATTTATTGGTTTGGCTAAAGTCAGCAAGAGCCATTTTATTGAGAGAAAAAAGAAATAAAACGAGGAAACAGGCTTTTGTATCCCAAAAAGCAACCCTGTGATGCCAGCAGAAGGTGTCCCAGTTTCCATTGAGTGCTCTGTGTGTCTCCTTACAAGAAACAGTCTCTGTGAGAAGATGGAAGTCAACCATTTCACTCTCCACTGGCTTGCCACCTCCTACGGTCTTCTTTAAATTAGTTATCTAGTCTGTGCCCATCCCAATCCCCACCCTGAGTCTACCCCACAATCCACAAACAATAATCATTGGGGTGTGATGGCTTTATAGGTAGGACTGGGATGTTCTGGAGCTGTCTGTATCATCTGTGGTTCACCATCCTTCCCTCTAAGCTAGGTTCCATAGGGTCTATATGTTCATGGGAGACGTGTATTCTGATTGAGGCAGAAGGAATTCTGGTGCAAGTAAACCTGTGCATTAAGGTCTGTAGCAAGCAGAAGGTGAAACAGGTTGGTAATTCAGCACTGGAAAGCCAAGGTCATTTCTCCCCAAGAACCCTTCATCAATGGTATGTGTTGTTTTGAAATGCTCAAGTGGAAACTCTATGTTCTCCACAATGCACTGTACTGGCTTACTGAAAGACCCGGATCCAGAAAGTCTATTTTGCATTACTCCAGTCATTCAGCACACTGTTCTGTCCTACTGGAAGACCTACAACAGGCATCTACACTTTTTAGCATATTATCTACACCACTGTGCAGGTCCACAGGAAGACCTGAAACAGGAACATGAAAGCTTGGTACTACGTTTATCGCATTGCACACGGCTGCCCTACCAAAAGCTTCAGAATCAGGGTCTGTCCTCATGAACCTTCCTGAGAGAGCCATACTAGCCATCATGCAGCCAGAAAAGACATCTCCCGCAATGCACTGTACTAGGTTCAGCTGCTCACACTTGCCAGCATTTACGGTAATCACGGCCCTGTAACCAGTGCCAGTGCCAATCACGCATCCCCGGTTCACATACCCTCTCTCAAGCCACCCTGCAGTGATGTTTACCTGAGAATTGGGCATGGAACAGCATGACTGGGTGTGGAAATAGGCAGACATATTTACAGAGAATATTAGGGAGACTGGCAGAAAGCGATAAGGAGGTTTTTAGGGAATGCCATGGCAGTGAGATTTGTAGGGAGCATTAGGGAAATTTGCAAAGAACAGCTGAGAGATTTGTAAAGGACTTCAGGGACACTTGAAGAGGGCATCAGAGGGATTGCGGGGAACAGAAGGGAGATTAGGAGGATAGCTCAGTGAACCAAGCCTTCACCCTAGAGATGGGGGCATACTAGCAGCACTCCCCATGGTCGGCTCATGGCATGGCAAACCTAGCGGCTCATTAATCTGAGGTTGATTCATTATCACTAAATTGGGCACTATTGACCTCTACTTCTTAATCCAGAATTGTCAGCAGGACAGCAAGGGTCTACTTGCAAATATGCGCCTATCCAGAAGATTTGCAAAGAACATCAGGGAGATTTCTAGAACATCTTCCAGAGAACTTTCAAGTCGTTAGTGAGATCTGGGGAAATTGTCAGGTTCTTTGGGAAGTAGACAATGGCTATTTCGAGGTAATATTCGGTAGGCAATTGTGCTCAATGAAATGAAGGCTCACTGTTCAGATATGTCTGTGTTTGTGCGGGCGTGCGCGCTCGCGCAACAGCGAGAGAGAGAGACATACCTGCAGGCCACAAGATAGAATCACCGGAGGGCAAAGTGTGCACCTGTTCCTCTCCTGCCTTGCTTAATGTAAGTACCATGTGTTATTGGCAGCATAACAAAATAGCACAGTTATGGTTGCAGAGGCTACACAGCAAGAACAGTTCTGCCAGGGTACTTGTAAAGAGTGAGAGAGAATTCACTCTGGGAGATGCAGAGCTTTCAGGGAAGACCCTCAACTGAAACCAACTGTATGGTTAGGCAAGAAATCCTGTGGGTTCTTCTCTACGCAGTGGCGCAATGGGCATTCCTTGGCTTGAAGACCTGAGTCCTATTGAGGCATTTGCGTTGCGGGAGGCTGGCTCCTCTCTGGAACATAAAGCCTTTTATTCTAATGCGCGCAGACGCACGAGAAAAGTGAGAAAAATGGGCAAGTTTTTACCTCCAACCCATTCTAATAAGGGCTCAGAGGATTCCATACAAGATGTCGAATCTCTAAACATAAGCTTTCTCTGGGATTCCATGCAGGCTTGCAGGGAATCCTTGCGTTTTCTGATGTGCACCCAGCAACTTAATTCCGGCTGCCTGTTCCAGGACAAAAGCAGGCACAGGCTGTGGAAATCACTTGCCAATGATAGGAGCTATATCTATCGTGGGGACTCCTTTGCAGAAATGCACTCTGAGAATGCACACATGTCATAGATCACTCAAGGCTCAGCACACACTGCATTGGAAGGCCAATACACCACAGTATATGACTGGATGCTGTATCTTTTCCCTCACTGTGCTGTGGTTCCCTGATCCTTCTCTGCACAGTGTGGATAGCATTCGGAACGAAGGGGAAACCGCCTGACTGCTCAGCTACTTCAATCTCATTCACTGCCCTTGTGAGAAGGAGGCCCTTACTGTTTTGGAGACATATCTATAAAGTGTGAAGCAGTGCCTTTTGGCCTAAGTAGCTTGGAATGGTTTTCTGCACTCTATTAGAGTGTCACCTGGAACCAGTAGTTCTGAGGGAAAAAATGTCCTGAGGTAGGGTGCATTATGTGACATATAGTTCACTATGTGGCTTGGATACTGAATGAGGTTGAACATATATCAGTGTGGTCGAATTGACACTGGTTGGGGCAAACGTGACATGGGTCATGCATGTGCAGAAACATATACTGAGTGAGGCATTGTCAATACCTTTGTGGACATTAGTGGGGTATAATACATTCTGGGGCATCTAGTCCTATCCCAATATCTATCAGTCATGAGTGCAGCCCTATAGACAAATGGTGTATCGTCCATTTTTACTCCTTAAAAATTGACAAATACTGCCAAAAAATAAAAGTAGGGAGTAAAAATACCCTCAACAAAAAATAGGAAAAAGACATGTAGAATCGTGCACCCCTGCTTTAATCCTCAAAGCTCCATGGATATGTTTGGACCAGTAGTGCAGGTATTACCACAGGAAGAAACTACTATTTTAACAGGCCGATTGGAAGAAGTAATCATGTATGTTTTAATGTGCATGAAAAACTAGTTGTAAAGAAATAAATATTACAAAAACATTTCCGTTTTTTAGATCAGGGGGTTTGTTGGCAGCGCCAAGTGACTTTTCACCAGTGCAAAGTCACTTTGCACTCCACTAAAACTTCTACGAATCAAGCCCAGAATGTCATGTTTGAAATGTTGCCCTGATTGACCAGTGTGAACTCTGGGAAATGACGTTCTGTCATTCTAGTGTATTCTGTGAAGTAGCAACCATGCTGGCGTGTCTATGGGGTACCTAAGCATAGGGTGGCAGAACGTGTCACTTTATGGGAGAATCTGGGCATGTGAGGCTGCACCTTACATGAAAGGCTATATTTGGCATGTGAGCTGCATCCGGCCTTGCAAATAAGGCTAGATCCTTGTAGAGACTGACCACAGGTGAGTGCATTGGTCTGCACCCGAACATTTGAGGTCCCACCTCTCATATTATAGCAGTGCCTGACGATATGAGCCTGCACCTGTCATATGATTGCAGTACCTGATCATACGAGCCTGCACGTGTCATATGATGGCAGTACCTGACCATACGAGCCTGCACGTGTCATACGATGGCAGTACCTGAGCATACGAGCCTGCACGTGTCATATGATGGCAGTACCTGACCATAGGAGCCTGCACGTGTCATATGATGGCAGTACCTGAGCATACGAGCCTGCACGTGTCATATGATGGTATTACCTTACCATAGAAGTCAGAGGTTAGCATAAAATGGCAGCACTCATGTGTGTGAGGCAGATCCAGGATATATGCATGATCTCTGCAGCTGGGCATATGAGACTGCAAATGGCATTAAACAAAACTGGGTCTATTGGCTTTTTCAAGGCTTGGGTTTGTTAGGATTGCATCTATGTGCTATACTGTAATCTAGTCTGGCCCATCCACCCACTACAGGGTATAGCCTGACCTTTCTTGATCACCAGTAAATGGTGATCAGGTGGTCTCCGAAACCCCTTCTTTATTGTATTGTATTTGGTTATTTATATAGTGCTCTTTCCCCACTTGTGTGGCATAAATGCGCTTTTTAGGTTGGAACGCCCTCAGTGACCATAGTCAATATGCTTGAAAATTCTCAAGGGTTTAGATGAGGAGATGCGTGTGTGCATTTTGCTGATCTAGGACTTGGAAGGCTGGCTAGGCTCGACTAAGCTGCCCAAAGTGAGGTCAGGCGCATGGGTGGGTGCTGTTAGGGGTTTGCGATAGATTGCTATTGTTGGGAGAGTTGATGTGTGACCAGCTATACCGAATTTCTTTCGTAGGTAGTTGCTGTTTGCTAGTGGCAGAGGTGTGGAAGTACATCAGATGTTTCAGTCTGGTAGGCTATGTGGGCTGCTAGACCGGAATGCTTAGCCATAGCTGCATTCTACGGTGCATGGATGCTTGGACGTGCCAGTAGCATGTGTCCACAGCTGTGGTGTGAGATATACGTACCGTAGTCTTCAGGATATACGCACCGTAGCCATGCTGAATGATATTCACAGTTATATCTAAAATGGGGCACTGGCTAACATTCAAATCCTGTCCAGATGTGACGAGAGCTAATATTCACAAGATATAGCTAAAAAGTGGCACTGGCTAACATTCAAATCCTGTACGGATGTGAGGCAAGCCAACATTCACAAGATATAACTGAAATGTGGCACTGGCTTACATTCACAATCCTGTCTACATGTGATGCAAGCCAACATTCACAAGATATAACTGAAATGTGGCACTGGCTAACATTCACAATCCTGTATAAGTGTGACACAGGCTAACATTGACAATCCTGTCTGGATGGGACACAAGATAACATTCCCAATCCTGTCTAGATGTGATGCCAGCTAATATTCACAAGATAAAGCTAAAATGTGGCGATGGCTAATATTCACAATCCTGTCTAGATGTGACGCAAGATAACATTCACCGTCCTGATGGGAAAGGAACAAGTTACTTACCTGTACCTGTTGTTCTCTGGCATGGGTCTGGCATGGATTCACATGCTCACGAACACTCCCTGTTGTCAGGCCGGGAATCCACGGCAATAGAAGAAACAGCTTCACCCTCGCTTATGAACTGTCCCTCGCCTATAAACCAATCACTGAGCTCCGGGCCACACCGACCCCAGCCCCTCCCCTTCCCATTACCCTGGCAGCCATACCCAGTTTTGGTAGCACGTAAAGTGGCAGTAGGACCAAGAGATAAGCTGCAGAGGGGCAGGCGGGAGTGAATCTGTGCCAGACCCATGCTGGAGAACAACAGTTACAGGTAGGTAACTTGTTCCTTCTCCAGCATGAGGTCTAGCATGGATTCAGATGCTCATGAATAAAGAATACACAGCAGTACATAATTACACAACCACGGGAGGTGGCAAGGCTCAACAGAAGCAATTAATCTTACCTCCTTACCAGGCTCACCTTCAAGTGAATAGGTTGCACAGCACTGCTTGGCCGACTCTGGACTCCTCCCTGGAATCCCTGTTGATGTAGTAGAATTTCGTGAAGGTATGCGTCGACCTCCACGTAGCAGCCCTGCAAATGTCCAGCAGGGGCACACCAGACAGGAACGCAATAGTAGCAGCAATCGCTCCGGTAGAATGGGCTCTCAGACAGCCAGGCAGCGGCCGGTTTGCCAACCAGTGACAATGAGTGATGCAGCCAGAGAACCACTTGGTAATGGAAGCCTTGGAGAGGGCCTTCCCATGGTTCACAGGGCCAAAGTTCACAAAAAGCTGAGAAGTCGTCTGGAAACTCTTTGTGCGGGTCACAAACTTTAGTGCTTGAGCCACATCCAGCAAGTGCAAAGTCATCTAAACTGGCAACAAAGGCATCCGAAAAAACACAGGCAAAACCAGGGGTTTACTGAGATGAAATTCCAATGGAACCTTGGGCATGAAGGAAGGGTGCGTTCGCAGCACCACCCTCGTCTCGTGGAAAGTCAAATAAGGCCACTTGCAGGACAGGGTCTGGATCTCACCTACTCTTCTGGCAGATGTGATGGCCATGAGGAAAGCTGTCTTCCAAGACAGAAACTTGAGCGGAGCTTGATGTATAGGCTCGAATAGAGGCACCACAAGCCTAGTCAATACCACATTGAGTTCCCACGCCAGGGCCAGAGCCTTCAACGGTGGGAACGAACGGAACAGCCCCTTGATGAACTCTTTGACTAGACGATGCGACCAAAGGGAAGACCGTCCTGGAGATCGGGTGTAGCGGGAGCTAGCCACCAGATGCATCTTGATGGAGGTGTGTGCCAACCCTGATTTAGCCAATGACAAGTACAGAAGAACTTGGGGGGCCATGATCCTCAGCAGGTTAATCTTCTGCGACCGACACCAAGTTGCAGAACGCTTCCATTTGTGTCCAAAGCATTTAAGAATTGATGCCCTGCCTCTGGGAAGGACCTCCCTGCAGTCCGCCGGCAGCTCGTAACCACTGAACTCTAATACTGCAGGAGCCATGCCTTCAGGTTTAGCGATCCTGGGTTGAGGTGCAGGAATGCGCCTCCTTCCCTGGTGAGCAGATCCGCAACCACTGGTAACTTGACTGGAGGGACCAGTACTGCACACAGCACTACAGGAAGAAACTACTATTATTACGGCCTGATTGGAAGAAGTAAACAGTTATATTTTAATGTGCATGAATAACTAGGTGCAAATAAATAATTATTAGAAAAAGAATTCCGTTTTCAAGTTAAGATGTAAAATACCCCAATAGGGAATTGGATTTACATTTTTATTTGCTAAAAAATAAATTTACTCCCAACTTTAAAAAATAGTGAGTAAAATACTCCCCCTTCCAAATCTTATCTGGAGCACTATGTGGCCCAGGGAGGCCACTATGATCGCACATCTCCACATTCACACACAGCAGGGAAAGGCAACAATCACACTTTGTCTCCGTGGTGCTTATTTCTAATCTATATGATTACATCAAAAATAATTTGATGAATACGATTTAGTCGATTTATTTTTTCTTTAATTCAATTTGGCCACAAATATATGCAGGGAGAGTCCCCGCACTCCCCCACTTCCACGATCTTTGTTATCATGATTATGCACCCCGCACATATATTTTCTCCAAAATTCGATTTGATTCAATACATTTGTTGAATTCCTATTCGACGAATTTGACGAGTTCTTCCACAATGTAACCTCCCTATCCTGCTGGGTGGGCTCCAGGATGTTATTATAGTGTCAAACTTATGACTTTCTTTGCAGCTCAGATCCCCCAGCTGCAGAGGGCAAAAGTGCTACTACAAAATAAAATGCCTGTTATTTGGCATGGCCCATCGAAAGATAGGCCTCTGTCCTTTTACCCAATCCCACAGATAAAAGGGCCCACTGGGTGCGCACGAGGAGGCATTGCTCTTGAGGTTCTGTTCATTTCTTTCTTCCTATGAAATATTATTAGCACGTCGTTGTTTGTGGAAAAATAATATACAATAATCTTTGGAGGTTTTCCCAGGAAACAGTGACCTATCACCCAGCCAGCGCCTCTCGAAGGCTTGGCTAGCCAGATGTCTCCAAATTAGGAGGGACACCATGTCCAAGTACAGGGCATTCCCATTCCCATCAATTCCCTGCCTTCGCCTTTCCCTTGTCAAAGCTGACAGTATTTTATTTTCATTATGTAGGAACCTGGACGTAGACGAGCCATGGGCCGAGCTAAGACACAGTCATGCTTTTTGGATAGAGCAATGAGCCCCAGCCATGATTAGGGAAGTGGCACAGAATGAGTGCTGATTGGTTGGCACACACAGATAAGGCAATGAATCTGTTATGTCAACTTGGTCCATAGCTTAGAAACATACAGTTACACTCCAGCTCCACTCTGATACCTGTGTAACTGGTGTATGTGTCATGGATGTAGGCTGGGCAAGCGGCCTGGGAACTGGAACAGGGAAGCATACGGCAAGTGAGTCCCTGAGTCAGTTACCATTATATTATGACTTAAGACCCATTAGAGGGGTGGTGTATACCACGTGAATAGACAAGCAGAATTGTACAGGACCTGAACAGTGCTGTAGAGCCATGCCCGTCAAGGCCGGAGGATGTGCTGTTAGGTAGTTCATTCTTAATGTAATTAACTAAATGTATGATATATGACATTTCTGTATGATTTAAATTCTGTAAAACCCTTTAAAAAAAACCTGAGGTTTCTGTGACAGGGAGCCACAATTTTGGGACATGAATACTATGCTGGTTTCCTGACCCATTTCTCCACAGATATTTGTACCTTTGCTGCCTCGTGGCCTATTTGGATTAATACGGTGAAAGGCTGGGAGTTCCATCACCCTCTGTAGGCAACTCGTTGCTTTTACCCTTTGCCATACCATGCTCTACTTGTGCTCCAGCTAGCGAAATACAACTTTTGCCAACAGTTCTAATATGCACTTCTTAGTTGTACTGAATTTGTTGGGTGACTGGCACAGTAAAGAGCAGAGCTACATAACATAACATGGTGGCACACGCATTCGGATGGGGCTTAGAGTTCTTTCAAATGTTGGTTGTGGCACAATTATGCTCCACGACCACGGGCATCCTCTTCTTCATGTGTTTCATCATCCTGGCACAGGTATCTAGGATCAGGACCTGCCATCAAAACTTTACAGTGCCCTCCAAGAGTTCTACCTTGTTGGTGGGCTTGTGCAGGAGCTTGCGCATATTGAAGACTGCGTCCATTATGCTCTCAAAATAAACCAGCGGTCCTGAGGCCATATTGGTGAAGTCGCTCCAGCCACATACCTTGATCAGATGCTTTAGTGCGGTATCTGAAGTGAAGAGGAAGATATACCCCCAACATCTTGTGGAGGTAAATACTCTACTTCAAGGTACAATTTGTAGTTTGGTGTTGCTGTAAAAATTGCAGTATTTCTGTTTTCACCAAAAAAAGACAGTAAAGGAGTTATTGGAACTTTTTACTGCACCGCCAAACCCAATGAAGCCCATGAAATAAATTCAAATAAAGCCTAAACTTGGCTAAAACAAGGAATTTAACATCAGCACAGCATGGCAAAGGAGTTTGAAGATGGTGAACCATATCAAGAGTGCACTGACCTCCCTTAAGTATTGCAGGGCAGATTTTAATAAAGAACGCCTGTTTATTCTAATTCTGTAATTCTGTGATAAAAGAAGCCCAATTTCAAAAAGGCGTTGGCAGAGGTGGTTTTCAAACCCAGCTGCCATGACTGCTCGGCATTTGGGGGGTCATGTCGTATCCAATTTCCAATCTAATGCTGTGTGAGTGAAGCCTATAGAATGGTGGGTAACATATGGCCATGTATCACCATGCACTTGGCCTAGCAAACCCTTGCAAGTGGGCAGACTAGTTTCTGCCTGATGCCATACTGGGGAGCAGGTGGGGAGGTGCTCTGTACGCATATATGCGATGGGGAAAAGTTATACACCAAGCAGTGGCCACTCGACGAAACCAGGGAACCTCATTGGGACAAACGATGCACCGTGTTCAGGACGATGTTGCATCTGTCGGGGACAGGTAGTGTGGTTGCGAGAAATTATTCTGTGAATAAATGGTCAGGTATATTTTAGTGTACAGCTGATAACACACGATTTATTGGTTTGGCTAAAGTCAGCAAGAGCCATTTTATTGAGAGAAAAAAGAAATAAAACGAGGAAACAGGCTTTTGTATCCCAAAAAGCAACCCTGTGATGCCAGCAGAAGGTGTCCCAGTTTCCATTGAGTGCTCTGTGTGTCTCCTTACAAGAAACAGTCTCTGTGAGAAGATGGAAGTCAACCATTTCACTCTCCACTGGCTTGCCACCTCCTACGGTCTTCTTTAAATTAGTTATCTAGTCTGTGCCCATCCCAATCCCCACCCTGAGTCTACCCCACAATCCACAAACAATAATCATTGGGGTGTGATGGCTTTATAGGTAGGACTGGGATGTTCTGGAGCTGTCTGTATCATCTGTGGTTCACCATCCTTCCCTCTAAGCTAGGTTCCATAGGGTCTATATGTTCATGGGAGACGTGTATTCTGATTGAGGCAGAAGGAATTCTGGTGCAAGTAAACCTGTGCATTAAGGTCTGTAGCAAGCAGAAGGTGAAACAGGTTGGTAATTCAGCACTGGAAAGCCAAGGTCATTTCTCCCCAAGAACCCTTCATCAATGGTATGTGTTGTTTTGAAATGCTCAAGTGGAAACTCTATGTTCTCCACAATGCACTGTACTGGCTTACTGAAAGACCCGGATCCAGAAAGTCTATTTTGCATTACTCCAGTCATTCAGCACACTGTTCTGTCCTACTGGAAGACCTACAACAGGCATCTACACTTTTTAGCATATTATCTACACCACTGTGCAGGTCCACAGGAAGACCTGAAACAGGAACATGAAAGCTTGGTACTACGTTTATCGCATTGCACATGGCTGCCCTACCAAAAGCTTCAGAATCAGGGTCTGTCCTCATGAACCTTCCTGAGAGAGCCATACTAGCCATCATGCAGCCAGAAAAGACATCTCCCGCAATGCACTGTACTAGGTTCAGCTGCTCACACTTGCCAGCATTTACGGTAATCACGGCCCTGTAACCAGTGCCAGTGCCAATCACGCATCCCCGGTTCACATACCCTCTCTCAAGCCACCCTGCAGTGATGTTTACCTGAGAATTGGGCATGGAACAGCATGACTGGGTGTGGAAATAGGCAGACATATTTACAGAGAATATTAGGGAGACTGGCAGAAAGCGATAAGGAGGTTTTTAGGGAATGCCATGGCAGTGAGATTTGTAGGGAGCATTAGGGAAATTTGCAAAGAACAGCTGAGAGATTTGTAAAGGACTTCAGGGACACTTGAAGAGGGCATCAGAGGGATTGCGGGGAACAGAAGGGAGATTAGGAGGATAGCTCAGTGAACCAAGCCTTCACCCTAGAGATGGGGGCATACTAGCAGCACTCCCCATGGTCGGCTCATGGCATGGCAAACCTAGTGGCTCATTAATCTGAGGTTGATTCATTATCACTAAATTGGGCACTATTGACCTCTACTTCTTAATCCAGAATCGTCAGCAGGACAGCAAGGGTCTACTTGCAAATATGCGCCTATCCAGAAGATTTGCAAAGAACATCAGGGAGATTTCTAGAACATCTTCCAGAGAACTTTCAAGTCGTTAGTGAGATCTGGGGAAATTGTCAGGTTCTTTGGGAAGTACACAATGGCTATTTCGAGGTAATATTCGGTAGGCAATTGTGCTCAATGAAATGAAGGCTCACTCTTCAGATATGTCTGTGTTTGTGCGGGCGTGCGCGCTCGCGCAAGAGCGAGAGAGAGAGAAATACCTGCAGGCCACAAGATAGAATCACTGGAGGGCAAAGTGTGCACCTGTTCCTCTCCTACCGTGCTTAATTTAAGTACCATGTGTTATTGGCAGCATAACAAAATAGCACAGTTATGGTTGCAGAGGCTACACAGCAAGAACAGTTCTGCCAGGGTACTTGTAAAGAGTGAGAGAGAATTCACTCTGGGAGATGCAGAGCTTTCAGGGAAGACCCTCAACTGAAACCAACTGTATGGTTAGGCAAGAAATCCTGTGGGTTCTTCTCTACGCAGTGGCGCAATGGGCATTCCTTGGCTTGAAGACCTGAGTCCTATTGAGGCATTTGCGTTGCGGGAAGCTGGCTCCTCTCTGGGACATAAAGCCTTTTATTCTAATGCGCGCAGACGCACGAGAAAAGTGAGAAAAATGGGCAAGTTCTTACCTCCAACCCATTCTAATAAGGGCTCAGAGGATTCCATACAAGATGTCGAATCTCTAAACATAAGCTTTCTCTGGGATTCCATGCAGGCTTGCAGGGAATCCTTGCGTTTTCTGATGTGCACCCAGCAACTTAATTCCGGCTGCCTATTCCAGGACAAAAGCAGGCACAGGCTGTGGAAATCACTTGCCAATGATAGGAGCTATATCTATCGTGGGGACTCCTTTGCAGAAATGCACTCTGAGAATGCACACATGTCATAGATCACTCAAGGCTCAGCACACACTGCATTGGAAGGCCAATACACCACAGTATATGACTGGATGCTGTATCTTTTCCCTCACTGTGCTGTGGTTCCCTGATCCTTCTCTGCACAGTGTGGATAGCATTCGGAACGAAGGGGAAACCGCCTGACTGCTCAGCTACTTCAATCTCATTCACTGCCCTTGTGAGAAGGAGGCCCTTACTGTTTTGGAGACATATCTATAAAGTGTGAAGCAGTGCCTTTTGGCCTAAGTAGCTTGGAATGGTTTTCTGCACTCTATTAGAGTGTCACCTGGAACCAGTAGTTCTGAGGGAAAAAATGTCCTGAGGTAGGGTGCATTATGTGACATATAGTTCACTATGTGGCTTGGATACTGAATGAGGTTGAACATATATCAGTGTGGTCGAATTGACACTGGTTGGGGCAAACGTGACATGGGTCATGCATGTGCAGAAACATATACTGAGTGAGGCATTGTCAATACCTTTGTGGACATTAGTGGGGTATAATACATTCTGGGGCATCTAGTCCTATCCCAATATCTATCAGTCATGAGTGCAGCCCTATAGACAAATGGTGTATCGTCCATTTTTACTCCTTAAAAATTGACAAATACTGCCAAAAAATAAAAGTAGGGAGTAAAAATACCCTCAACAAAAAATAGGAAAAAGACATGTAGAATCGTGCACCCCTGCTTTAATCCTCAAAGCTCCATGGATATGTTTGGACCAGTAGTGCAGGTATTACCACAGGAAGAAACTACTATTTTAACAGGCCGATTGGAAGAAGTAATCATGTATGTTTTAATGTGCATGAAAAACTAGTTGTAAAGAAATAAATATTACAAAAACATTTCCGTTTTTTAGATCAGGGGGTTTGTTGGCAGCGCCAAGTGACTTTTCACCAGTGCAAAGTCACTTTGCACTCCACTAAAACTTCTACGAATCAAGCCCAGAATGTCATGTTTGAAATGTTGCCCTGATTGACCAGTGTGAACTCTGGGAAATGACGTTCTGTCATTCTAGTGTATTCTGTGAAGTAGCAACCATGCTGGCGTGTCTATGGGGTACCTAAGCATAGGGTGGCAGAACGTGTCACTTTATGGGAGAATCTGGGCATGTGAGGCTGCACCTTACATGAAAGGCTATATTTGGCATGTGAGCTGCATCCGGCCTTGCAAATAAGGCTAGATCCTTGTAGAGACTGACCACAGGTGAGTGCATTGGTCTGCACCCGAACATTTGAGGTCCCACCTCTCATATTATAGCAGTGCCTGACGATATGAGCCTGCACCTGTCATATGATTGCAGTACCTGATCATACGAGCCTGCACGTGTCATATGATGGCAGTACCTGACCATACGAGCCTGCACGTGTCATACGATGGCAGTACCTGAGCATACGAGCCTGCACGTGTCATATGATGGCAGTACCTGACCATAGGAGCCTGCACGTGTCATATGATGGCAGTACCTGAGCATACGAGCCTGCACGTGTCATATGATGGTATTACCTTACCATAGAAGTCAGAGGTTAGCATAAAATGGCAGCACTCATGTGTGTGAGGCAGATCCAGGATATATGCATGATCTCTGCAGCTGGGCATATGAGACTGCAAATGGCATTAAACAAAACTGGGTCTATTGGCTTTTTCAAGGCTTGGGTTTGTTAGGATTGCATCTATGTGCTATACTGTAATCTAGTCTGGCCCATCCACCCACTACAGGGTATAGCCTGACCTTTCTTGATCACCAGCAAATGGTGATCAGGTGGTCTCCGAAACCCCTTCTTTATTGTATTGTATTTGGTTATTTATATAGTGCTCTTTCCCCACTTGTGTGGCATAAATGCGCTTTTTAGGTTGGAACGCCCTCAGTGACCATAGTCAATATGCTTGAAAATTCTCAAGGGTTTAGATGAGGAGATGCGTGTGTGCATTTTGCTGATCTAGGACTTGGAAGGCTGGCTAGGCTCGACTAAGCTGCCCAAAGTGAGGTCAGGCGCATGGGTGGGTGCTGTTAGGGGTTTGCGATAGATTGCTATTGTTGGGAGAGTTGATGTGTGACCAGCTATACCGAATTTCTTTCGTAGGTAGTTGCTGTTTGCTAGTGGCAGAGGTGTGGAAGTACATCAGATGTTTCAGTCTGGTAGGCTATGTGGGCTGCTAGACCGGAATGCTTAGCCATAGCTGCATTCTACGGTGCATGGATGCTTGGACGTGCCAGTAGCATGTGTCCACAGCTGTGGTGTGAGATATACGTACCGTAGTCTTCAGGATATACGCACCGTAGCCATGCTGAATGATATTCACAGTTATATCTAAAATGGGGCACTGGCTAACATTCAAATCCTGTCCAGATGTGACGAGAGCTAATATTCACAAGATATAGCTAAAAAGTGGCACTGGCTAACATTCAAATCCTGTACGGATGTGAGGCAAGCCAACATTCACAAGATATAACTGAAATGTGGCACTGGCTTACATTCACAATCCTGTCTACATGTGATGCAAGCCAACATTCACAAGATATAACTGAAATGTGGCACTGGCTAACATTCACAATCCTGTATAAGTGTGACACAGGCTAACATTGACAATCCTGTCTGGATGGGACACAAGATAACATTCCCAATCCTGTCTAGATGTGATGCCAGCTAATATTCACAAGATAAAGCTAAAATGTGGCGATGGCTAATATTCACAATCCTGTCTAGATGTGACGCAAGATAACATTCACCGTCCTGATGGGAAAGGAACAAGTTACTTACCTGTACCTGTTGTTCTCTGGCATGGGTCTGGCATGGATTCACATGCTCACGAACACTCCCTGTTGTCAGGCCGGGAATCCACGGCAATAGAAGAAACAGCTTCACCCTCGCTTATGAACTGTCCCTCGCCTATAAATCAATCACTGAGCTCCGGGCCACACCGACCGCAGCCCCTCCCCTTCCCATTACCCTGGCAGCCATACCCAGTTTTGGTAGCACGTAAAGTGGCAGTAGGACCAAGAGATAAGCTGCAGAGGGGCAGGCGGGAGTGAATCTGTGCCAGACCCATGCTGGAGAACAACAGTTACAGGTAGGTAACTTGTTCCTTCTCCAGCATGAGGTCCAGCATGGATTCAGATGCTCATGAATAAAGAATACACAGCAGTACATAATTACACAACCACAGGAGGTGGCAAGGCTCAACAGAAGCAATTAATCTTACCTCCTTACCAGGCTCACCTTCAAGTGAATAGGTTGCACAGCACTGCTTGGCCGACTCTGGACTCCTCCCTGGAATCCCTGTTGATGTAGTAGAATTTCGTGAAGGTATGCGTCGACCTCCACGTAGCAGCCCTGCAAATGTCCAGCAGGGGCACACCAGACAGGAACGCAGTAGTAGCAGCAATCGCTCCGGTAGAATGGGCTCTCAGACAGCCAGGCAGCGGCCGGTTTGCCAACCAGTGACAATGAGTGATGCAGCCAGAGAACCACTTGGTAATGGAAGCCTTGGAGAGGGCCTTCCCATGGTTCACAGGGCCAAAGTTCACAAAAAGCTGAGAAGTCGTCTGGAAACTCTTTGTGCGGGTCACAAACTTTAGTGCTTGAGCCACATCCAGCAAGTGCAAAGTCATCTAAACTGGCAACAAAGGCATCCGAAAAAACACAGGCAAAACCAGGGGTTTACTGAGATGAAATTCCAATGGAACCTTGGGCATGAAGGAAGGGTGCGTTCGCAGCACCACCCTCGTCTCGTGGAAAGTCAAATAAGGCCACTTGCAGGACAGGGTCTGGATCTCACCTACTCTTCTGGCAGATGTGATGGCCATGAGGAAAGCTGTCTTCCAAGACAGAAACTTGAGCGGAGCTTGATGTATAGGCTCGAATAGAGGCCCCACAAGCCTAGTCAATACCACATTGAGTTCCCACGCCAGGGCCAGAGCCTTCAACGGTGGGAACGAACGGAACAGCCCCTTGATGAACTCTTTGACTAGACGATGCGACCAAAGGGAAGACCGTCCTGGAGATCGGGTGTAGCGGGAGCTAGCCACCAGATGCATCTTGATGGAGGTGTGTGCCAACCCTGATTTAGCCAATGACAAGTACAGAAGAACTTGGGGGGCCATGATCCTCAGCAGGTTAATCTTCTGCGACCGACACCAAGTTGCAGAACGCTTCCATTTGTGTCCAAAGCATTTAAGAATTGATGCCCTGCCTCTGGGAAGGACCTCCCTGCAGTCCGCCGGCAGCTCGTAACCACTGAACTCTAATACTGCAGGAGCCATGCCTTCAGGTTTAGCGATCCTGGGTTGAGGTGCAGGAATGCGCCTCCTTCCCTGGTGAGCAGATCCGCAACCACTGGTAACTTGACTGGAGGGGGCGCTGACATGCTGAGAAGGTCCGGGTACCAGATCTGCCTCGGCCACGCTGGTGCGATGAGGATCATCCTGCACCGGTACCGTCTGAGTTGACTGATGACTCGTAGCAGTAATGGCAATGGGGGAGCACGTATAGAAACAGGCCTTCCCAAGAGAAGGAGAATGCATACCCCATGCTCCCCGGCTGGGGAAACCTGCTGGCAAACCTCTGGCATTTGCTGTTCATCGCTGTCGCAAACAGATTGATCTGCGGACTTCCCCCACTGGCGGAAACGTCTGTCCACTTGATCGGCGATGGTGTTCTTTACCCCCGGCAGGTGAAAAGGAACGAGGAACATCCCCAGGGCTATGGCCAAGTGCCACAAGTGTTGCGCCTCTTTGGAGTGAACTGGATAGTTCAGCCCCTTTGATGAATAGCAATCACCCTCGAGATGGCTGGGGGGTGCAGACCTTACTCATACATCAATAATGGAGCCAACTCAGAAAGTTGACAAAAGGAAGACTGTTTTAATGTCAATTATCTAAAACAGGGAGCATAACGAACATCAGTGCAATCGCTCAATCTTCAAATTCAAAGTACTTTAAGAAAAAACAGAACTTTTATAAGCAATAGCTGTCATCAATGACGTCTAAACCACATGTGTACTAACGTCACGTGGCAAGCTACAACAACTTATAAGCATGGGCTATTGGTTCTGAGTGAACATCTAACTATATGATCCAAACTAGGCTAAAAAAGTGTAACTATGTGATTGGTTACACAACATCAGGTGCGGCAACTAAGTCCTCCCCTAAAAATGACCACTATGAACGGCACTAAATACACAATGTCCCATTGGTTTACCCAACTATAGGAGCCCTAAATATGCAGGTGCTCTACAATTGGTTGGCACTCTATGCTTATTCAGTACTTTTCCACCTATGTTAGCAGCCTGCAGGCTGTCCATCCAGGTGCTGGTGAGGTTGCCTTAACTTTAACTTCCCACCAATTAGCATATCAATCTATCATTACCTCAGTGGTCTACAGTAAATTAGGCCTTTGATATTCGTCCTTGAGAGTGTTCTTAGCTCTGAGAAAATTAGGGAGTGAGAAGCACAGTCTGCCTTTGTGCGTAGGTGTGACCATCTCGTTCATCCAACTTCATGCTTCCATGTGACTACAGACAATGGAATCAAGCCTTTTCGGGCATTTAATATTATTTTCTAATAGACCTCTGATGTCTTCCTTGTTATATTCATGCCTTCTGAACAGGAGTTTTGTTCTTTTACAGGATTTTGTATCCAAAGTCAGTTCATTCCAGTTTTAATAAGACCATGGCTTCTTGGCTCGCCCATCCTCGCCTTTTGCTGAAACTCTGCTTATAATTCAATTAGCCTTTTACTGCGACACGCTGAAATGAGGCCTTTTGCTACTGTCCAACCTGCTATAAAACATTTAGGGGAAACAACCATAGTTCTGTTATTCCTATGTATGTATACGTTGGTGCTTGCCGCAGTATATTTACTATAAGCTTAGAGCTAGCTTCACAATTACTTTGCTGCTGCTTGCGTTTCTTCTGCATCAGTACACGTGTAAAATAACTTGATATCTTCATCTGTTTCTGTGGCATAAGCTTCTTCACCTTGAGCCAAAGATGTCACTTATCCTTAATACTTTCTTGATGCCTTATAGAATATCTGCATTCTCTGGTCACTGCAACTCTTTTATGTACATCGTCTTCAGCTTCATGTAACATATACTGGCCATGGTTAGTGTCACTACCATTCATCCTTGCCGCTTATTGGCTCTGCTTCTTCAGGGATTTCATTCAAATGGCGGCCATCATATTTCTTTGCATGCAGATATGGCTTTCTCAATGAGTACCTTGGCTCCCAGATTCTCTTAGGTATTGGCCCTTTCGCTGATAGTGGACTGAGTCCATACTCTGCTCTCTGTTGATTCAGCTGTTCTGTATATGTCACATGCTCTGGTTTCCAGCATACAGGTAAAAGGGGCAGGTCGATTGCGGTGGGGGTACTTGGCTCATCCTCTACAGGCGAGTGCTGGGGATCTGGTGCCTCTGCTTCCGGATGTAAAACATCATGGTGTATGGTCTGTGAAGACTCTCACCAAACTTACACTTGAAAAAAGGGCAGAAACTACTTGAGGGCCCAAAACACAGCACTTTGTTCCAGTATGTTGATGTTAGCAGAAGATTAATAGTTGCATATGTGAGGGCAGGATTTAGGGCAGGATTTAGGTGGCTCACTTTTTGCCCTCCCAAAATCTCTGTGGGCATTACAGACTAAGGAACTGTGCAAAGTGTATTTCTGCATGCAAAGTCATTTTTGCATTACAAAATTAACTTTGCACAGACTTTGCACTGCAAAAATACACTTTGCAAGGTTCCATGAATCTGAGTTTGTGTCAGCAGTGCAAAATGACTTTTCAGCAGTGCAAAGTCACTTATCAGCAGCGAAAAGCATTTTGAACCGTGTGTGATGCTGGAAATGTATTGGGTGGGGGTGCAACCGTGTGCCCCTAGTGTATGTTTTTGGGCACCTGTGTGTGGCACACAGAGCAGGGTATGGGCTGGTGGCAGCTCCATGCTGAATTTGACAGGTGCTCTGAGTATCCTCCATTTTGGGATACCCAGGCCCTGCCATTGGAATCAGTTGATTCCTGATAGGAAACAAGATGGCCCCTGTGGCCCCTTACTTTCTATTGCCTGTTAGTTTGTTTTCCCAAAGTCCTGGGAAGGCCTGACTCTGCCCCTTCCCCTTGACTGGCTGTTGCGTGGAAGTTCCATATATGGTGTTGTTGTGAAGTCCAGGCCAGACTGGCTGGAGCCTTCCCAGTGACTGTATGTTGTGGGTACACCTTGTGGGTGGGACCTGGGTGAATGGAGTGTGTGGCCAATATGCACTTCTTGTTGTGGATGTCTGGTTTCTGGTATGAGAGACAAAGACTGAGACAGCCCTGTAGTGTGTAGTGTTGAATGGCTGGGTACTTGTCCCAATACACATTCCTTGTTGTGAGTGTCTGAGAGGGAGGAGTATGGCCTGAATGCACTGTATGCCTGATTGGCTGACTGACTGCATGAATGCCCTTCTGTATGACTAACTACTGAGTGTGACCCGGCAGTGTGGATGAGAGGCAGAATAGTATATCTGGGTACCTCTCACCACTGGAAATTGTTCAGAAGCTGAGTCAACACTTGAAGAGTATCTGGAACTGCTTAGTCTCGATGCCCAGCTGGAATAAGAAGAACTGCTGCTGCATTTGCTTCGACCTGATCCGAAAGCTGTCGAGTTCGTCGAGGACTGATCTGAGAGGAGAGAGGACCTGGCTAGGCACCCTCTTCCAATGCTCCGAGGGACCATCGAGCACCGCCAACCTTTGCCGAAGCTCCCTGGAAGTCAGACCCTCGAAAGGCTGCCAACCGGTGACGGGGACCACCGAGGAGAACGAAGTGAAGCACCTGGACATCGACGCCGTCAAAGTCCATTGCCATCGACCAGGGTTTGGAGTATCGCTGTAACCACTGGAGGCCCGTCAAAGCCGTGTTTCCCAGAAGAGGGGACCGCTTGATGCTGTGCCGTCGATGATTAGAGTTGCCTGCTCCTTTGCCTAAAACTGTGGAATTGAAGGACTCCCTTGTCCGCACCATCGACCGCTTTATCCCACTGGAGAAAGTCGAGGATGCTGACGCGCCAAGGAGAATCCACCAGTGGGTTTCCTGCCACCCAAAGACCACAAAGACTTCGACAACTCTTGTCGGGCCACTGTTCTTCAGAAACACTTTGCGGTCCTGAACTATCCAACGCCGAGGTGCCCCGCACACCTCATCCTCGCAGGACATCGTCGACGAGCACCGCCTGGATCGACGCCGTGGTCTAGGTACCCTCAAACTTTTCATCAACGCCGTCAATGCCAAGTTCACCTTCTTCGATGCCTCTCGACGATCCATTGCTCCTGCTTTAAAGGGAGTCACTCAAGAAGGATCCATTGACGCCTCTTTGAAGCACCCTGCTCTATCAGGTACATTGGGGGGATAGAAACACTATAGAAGGAAGCAAGACTTTTAGAACAATATATAGACTGGGCTTGTAATATCTCTTTATTTTACAGGTTGCCCAGGTGGGGGGATCTCCACAGAGAACTGTGTCTAGTGGTAGGGGCTGGTATTCTGCCAATTGTTCTAACCAACTGCTTTCCTCCTATGTCTATTGTTGGTTGCCTTTATTAAGTGATCTGTGTGACATTTGACCAGAGTATAGTTGATGCACTTTAATGAGATCTGATAATAATTGTGGTACCACTTTAGAACTGTATATATTTACCATTGTTGATTTTCTGAGCACAAAGTGAGTTATTGTGATAGTGTACACAACCTTCAATATTAAGTACAAAAAAGAGAGTGTTTTAGCTAATACAGTGTGTGGACATTCCTATGTTGGGGGCTTGGGGACTACACTGTACTTAAGAACCATTTTACATCACCTCCTGAGAAGCTAGGCCTTGATTGCTTGACTACGTTATCAATAATAGAGAATCTTGGCTGGGGTCCTCTGTGCCTCTCCTCTGCCATATAGAGAGCAGAAGTACAGACACCCCCCCTCCAGTCTTTACATCATGCAAAAAATCTCCATGAATCAGGCCCCAAGTCGCAGTCTCAAACTCCTGCACTTCAGAAACAACCTGGAAACCATCCCCTTTAAGGACCTCCACATCTGCCATTGTTGCGGAACCTCCCATACCTTACACCCCAAGACACTCACAGTGAAGAGACTTTCCCTCCCCACCTGCGGTCATGACAGTGAATGCTGCCCCTGCCCCCTCCTGCTCTCTATACAACAGTACAACAGTACAAAGAACTCCCTCAACATCTGCATGTAGCTCAGTTAAAATATGTGTCAATTCGATCCCAACTTCCAAAAGCTTTAAGTTGAGGTACCTTTGAGACTGGTCCAGGTTTGAGATTTGCATCCGATGAGTGAGTTGTGAGTTGTCTGATATGGTAAAGAGTAATGGGCTGGAGTAGATGTTTGATTAGATGACTGTGGCCCATGTCAATTTCATGATAACTACGTTTTTGGGATCATGTATCTCGAAGGACTGAAGACCAGAGGAGTGCATTTATATAATGTTGCCAATGGCTTTTCCCAGTGACATTATGTATGGGGACATTATTACCTGATACAGTTTATATCTGGTGATAACCTAAATATAAAGAGGATGCATGCTATATACAATGTATATTTACTGTATTTATTGAGTGTGAAGATAGCTTCAGGGAAGCAGGGAGTGCTGTGAATTGGTAGGGGTTGCATGTATTCATTAGATGCGTGCAGGGGCATCCTCTGTTACAGTATAGCGTGTATTACTGGCCTGCCAAGTTAATAGTGAAGCTTTGCAAGCGGAATAACCCCTTTGCTTGAGGAAAGGAGCTTATCGATCAGGTGGGATATATTTGGAGCTTTTTTTCAGAAGCCCTCATGATTGCCTTTATGGCCGATGGCCACAGGTTGTGTGTTCCATAAGGGGGGGGGTGGTGTTAGACTATTAAGTGGTTGCCCCCTTTTGCGTTTCAGCAGGATCGCTAGATCTGGCAATTTGTTTTCCTCAGTAGTGCACAAGGAGTGTCCAGAAATATATAAAGTTGAGGTTTGGGTATTAGCCTATCTGATCGTGCCAAATTGACCGAATTACCAATTCGGTCAAATATGATATGGGTTATTTGGCCTTCGGGCCAATTTGGTCACATATATCGCTACATACCAACCCTGGAGAGCAGGGGTTGCGTGGCTGTCCCCTACTATCCAAACTTGATATTTAGCAATATTGGGGGTACAGGGGTGTCCCTCGCTTCCTTAAAAATTGAGGTGTGGGACAAAAAATACCAAATAAAAAAATTCATATGCGTTTAAATTGGGCACCGACCAAAATGATTTACGGTCAGTTTGCCATGACCAGTTGGAATTTGGTCAAACATACCCAAACCAAGGTTTGTTGTCGAGGTGTTTAAGGACAGAGCGTTTACATTATTTGTATCCAGAGAAGTTGGGGGTTAAAGATGATGTGTGTTCACATAGGGGTAGTGCAGTGAATTTGTTGTCTGTGACATTAAGCCTTAGTATTTGGTCCCAGCTACCAGTCTGGCAGCAATGCTCTGTGATGGGAGATTTGCTATTTGTGAATGCCGAAGTAGAATGAGTTTGTATAGTTGTGCAAGATTTTGGTGGTGACCCCTACTAGCATTGGGTGGATTTGGCAGGGACACAGCTGAGTGGGAGGGATGTGCTGAGCCCACAGAACCATTTTGGGATGTATACGGTATGTACTGTATTGACTGAGGAGTTTTCAGAATGGCTACTTCTCAAACGAGTAAGCCAATAGGGTCTGGCTTTGTTAACGTAGAATATATATATATTTTCATAATGCCTGCCCTCCAGAGTTGGATAAAAACAGTCTTACTCTCTACATTTATGAAGCCAATGTAAGCAAAAAACAAATGATGTAAAATTGTGTGTGCTTTTGGGTTGACAGAACAATGATGCCCAAAAGTATCCATCTGGGGGTCCAAAAACACATACTGCAAAAATGACATTACATTGGTATATTGGTAAAACAAGATGTATGTTACCAAAAGAACTGTGAAACTTTTAAAAATCACTAAAAGTAACCCCCAGAGGACTGATAAATAGTATTTTAGACAAAGAATTACATGCAGTAATCTTATTTTTGCAGCAGGTTAACAAAAACCCATGTGTGCAGCATGCACTCTGTAATCAGAAAAGCAATGCTGCGAAATTTTGGACAAATTACACAACATTTAGAACCATTTTTTTGAGTCCATGTTTTAACATGGCCAAAACATTGAAATGGGACAAAACCCACTAAAATTCGTAAAAATAGCCCATGAACATTGATTAATGTTGTTTTAGCCACATTCATGATGTGATATGCTATATGATGAGTCATTTATAACGCCCCTGTACACAAGCGTTTCTAGGCGCTTATATACAGTAACCTAATTTTTTTACGCAGCTTACTACACAGTTGCCAACATGATCCATCTCAATCTGTAGGTGCTTACCCAGTCCTGTTTTTTTCTTTGCATTCTGGGACTAGTCTGAGTTTTATAATGGCAAACGTAGAACTACAAGTCCCAGAAGCCAGAGAAAAAAAAAGACAGGACTGGAAAAACTCCTACTGATTGGAATGGATCATCTTGGCAACTATGTTACTATATAGCAATTAGGTTAATACAAAATGGAAACACCTATATAAAAAAAAAGACTTCACCTAGAATCACTCATGCACCAGGGAGCCTCCTGCTCCGTTTATAAAATAAGAAGAATACACATAAATGCAGCACATAGGAGAAAACAAAATCATACATTAGGCGAGACACACAAAAGTAGCACTGGCAAAAATCAATCTACAAATCTTTACCAAACATCGTGGCCCTCGCTTTTTTCAAAATGGCCGATCCCATATCAAAGCATTTTCCATGATGCACTCAGCCAGGCATCATGGAGTATCTGATTGGCACTATGGCATCCCTACATACTGATGCAGAAAGGGCTCTGGAAGAGAGCGAAATCTCGCTCCAATCCGACCTAAAAAGTGAACATATTTAAAAAAGAAAATAAGAAAACCTCTGTCTCCACCCAGACTGCCTTCTTGAGCATGACCTCCATTACCTAAAACGACGCCCCTTTGAAGTTTCTGATGTTGGCAGGGAGGCTTCAGATAATTAACAGGAACAGAGAGGACAGTGTCTGCCGGGCCTATTAAGGCAAAGTTAAAAACAGCGATTATAAAAAGAATGGAACCCACTGTTTTTTGCTCCTCTTCTGCAATTTCCTGACATTCCTAAAGATTATTTTTGCCGGTCAAATGCAAGAAGGAGAACAATTGAAGGGGGTGGAAACAGGAGCTATTTGTACCTTTCTAATCCCATACAATGGGTTTACGCTTCCTGGAATTCCAGCCTCCTCGCCAAGTCTGTACACAGAGGTCTACACAACCCTAAGTGGCCTGTGAGTGTGGGCGGGACACCGAGTAGCAAACAACACCCATTGTATTCATCACTTGAGGTGTTTCAGCAGAAGATGGGTGCAGAGGCATAAACAAACAGGTCACCACATTCCTCTGCGCTCTGTGTATGTCTGTGGATGAAGGGGTCTCGGAGGACCCTCTGTACATTTTGCAAGTGGGTGGCCCCATTCATTTTGTGTTATGTCACTCCGAGCACTTGTTCGCCCCATATCCATTGTACAGCTGCAAGTGGCACCGTCGTTTCTAATAGCTGCCATGAATATCTGACCAGCTGATTGGCTATTTCATTTGTAGCTTGCAGAAGACTACCAAAGTGTTCTGTGATTGGTGGAGCAGGAGGCTCTTCAGGGTGCATTGGTGAGGTAGGGGGTGAAGGTTCTGCCACAGTTCATCTTGTCTGGAAAAAAACTGTGTGCTTAGACACATGGCAACTTGCAGTATTGGGTATTGTTTAAACACAGTACATTGATGTACCCTCCATGGCCGACTTCTTCATAAACAGACCCTGAGTCAAGGCTGCACAGGGAACAAAGTCATTGTGCTCAGATTATGTCAAAGTGTAAATTGAATAGAGGAGACCTGTTACGTTTGCACTTACAGGCAAACAGGTACATTCTGTGCAATTTTAGTAACTGGCACTACAAAGTGCAAAACTAAAACGTATTTGCCTGTACGACTTTGTTTTTGCACTTAGTAGTGTTAATTGAGTAAATACCATTGTTTGCATGGCAGGCGGCATTTACAGTGGATTCCAATGGAATCCACCTGCTTTTAGCTGGTGTAAAAAGCAGGCATACTCCATAGGAATCCAATGTAAACGCAGCCTGCCATGTACGCATGGCAGGCAGCGTTTACAGTGGATTCCCATGGAATCTAGCTTTAGCTGGTGTGAAAAGTAGGCAGATTCCATAGGAATCCAAATTACATGTGCCAGCATGAAAATATGCTGTCGTAAATGCTTGCACATTTTCTGATGGCGAGGTTGAGTGGGAAGTGGCAGAAGTGGCAATTCTGTTCCGTAACCCCTCTCAAGAATACACATGAATGAAAATATGCTGTTGCGCAAAAAAAGCATGCACAAAAGTTGTATGCTTGCATTTTGCACATTTTTTTAATGATGCATCATAATCAACATTACCATACTTATCTTTTCCCTCTAGCAGCTCTGGTGACTGCGGAGACCCCGTCTCGTTATGACCTGCCTTTTCCATTAAGTGAACGTTGCACGTCACATCTCTGCTAAGCCCTGTCTTCTGGTGCGGCTCAAGCTGTTGCTGAGGTAGAGATATTTTACAGAAAATATACATATTTAGGAGTCTCCTCCAAAAGTTTAGCAGGAATGATAGGGCCTGAGAGGACGAAATCGTGATGGTGTTGCAGAGTTGCCTATGCAATTGATTTTTTAAAAACATTACGACCCAGGCGGTAAGTACGTTTACACCATGGTGGATGGCGGATTTACTGCCCCATTCCAAGGTGAGTGGGGCGGTAAATCCCCATTTCCCGTTTTACCCTTCCCCATTCCCATTTTTGCCCCATAGGGCATAATGGGAGTGGGGAAGGCGCTAATTACGCCACCGTAAATTACGGTGGCGTAATTAGCACCAAGGCGGTTTAGCGCCATGGATTTTAACGGCTGCTAGAAGCAGCCGTTAAAATCGGAATCAGGCGTTAAGGGTTAACGACGGCGTTAACCCTTAACGCCTGAGTTGTAATGAGGCCCATTATCTGGCATTCTGTCACACTGCTTTAACCTTCATACTGCTACATATATTTTTCCGCAGTGCTGGCCACGATTAGCAGGGAATGCGTTCAGAACATGAATGTCCCCTTTGCAGCACTTGGTAAAAGGTAGTGCCAAGAATGTGACATAAACAACATCAGCATAATGATAATGACGTGTTATTTATATAGCGCTTTCGATAGGCGCTTTTTGTAGAGCATATTACATGCAATATCACCCAACCGAAGTTGGTACTCATTTATCGACCTCGCAAGGATGAAAGGTGGAGTTGGCATCGCCGGGACCCGAACCTGCGATTCAAACACTGATCGCAGCAGCGAGATCTCACTCCGCAGAGCTATTTTACGGGCTGAGCATAACTATTCTCTCTGCTACTGCTCGAAATTGAAGAATTTAACAGGCAGGCCTGTCCAGTGGACATTGCTAACAAGTCAGGCTGCATAGGATGGCCCCCTGATTGCCCTTTTCCTTCCTACCACTGTGGTGGCTCCATAGATAATGCTTCAGAGGGGGCAGGCAGTGGCGTGTCCAGACTCTTTTGACTGGGGTGGACCAAGTGGGGCACTGACTTATGCAGGGGTGGCATGAAGTATGAGAGCACACACACATAATGATCATAGTTTAGGATAATGGGGTGGCACCTGGGGTGGCCAATCAGATTCCAGGGGTAGTACGTGCCACCGCACGCCACTCCCGTGACACGCCACTGGGCGGAGTGGGGTAGAAGCGATAAGCTTCAATTAGCTACTTTTGTAATGCCCATTTCTTGAGTCAGCCGTCATTTCTTGATCCTCATCTTGAGGATATGATGGGAATGGGTTATGAATTTGGAGGCAAACCTTATATGAATGACAGCAAGAGGTGAACCACTTCAGGAGGCTTAGTTCACACTTGCCTTTCAAGGAAGTGAGTCTAGAGGCATTGCTCCCAGTCAATGGGACCACCGTAGAGAACATATGCATTTTCTTACACAAGGAGATAGTACCTTTGAAACACAAAGGTACCTTTTAGCGGCAAGGTCTTCACCACGCATCTTTGCACCTCACCATTTCAGACGGTTTTGCTGGCTTGTTCCTCGAAGTTTGTTTAATCAGTTATCGCAAAATCGGGCCATTTGAACGTCTCTTTTCCTTCTTTGTGTGCACTAAGTAAAGGATGCCCGTTCCTCTCCGGAGCTAATTGCACACTTAACTCGGCGGCAGCGACCAGTATCTATGCACTTTGTCTCGTGCACTGGTCCCTCCTGCCCATGGGGGCAATGAAACCAACATTTTGGGGGTTGGGGGGCTAAAGTGCAGATGTGAGGGGCCACTTCTGAATATAGGTGGGGCAAACTTGAAGACTCCACCCCCACTGTTATGGTCTGGTGTGGGGGCCAACTATCAAATAGTGGGCCTCATTACGACCCTGGTGGTACGGAGTTAATGGCGCCGTAAAAGGTGCCGGCGCCGTTCACTCTGTACCGCCGCATTACGAGTGCCCCTCGCGGGACACGGTAAGCACGCCTGGGAAAACCAGGCGTGCTTACCGGGTCCCGCGAGGGGAAGAGGGAGCAAACAACGGGCCATCTCGTAATGGCCCGTTGTTTGCTCCCTCTCCCATTCCCATTCAGCCCTTTGGGGGCTGAAATGGGAATGGGGAAGGACCGTGTCCGGGTCCTTGGATGGAGGAATTACCGGGCCTTCCGAACTCGGAATGGCCCGGTAAGTCCTCATTCCGAGGACCCGGGCCCCGACGCGATTTCTGCGGCAGCCATGCCGCCAATAACGGCATGGTTACCACCGAACTCGTAATGAGGGCCAGTATATTTTAAAGCTTAGTATGCACGTTAGTGGGACAGAAGTGACGCTGCAGGGATACAGTTGAGACGGCGGCGCACTGCTGTGTGTGCCGCGGGGAAGGCGCATAGGGAGATGTGGGGCACAGTGATGTATGTGATCACTGCACCGTGCCATAATGGAAGTCGTCTTTTTGAAAGTCAACATTGTGGGCGGCGCAGTGATCACCTAGGTACAATTATTGTATGTGTGCTTTTTGTGAAAGTCTTTCTCTCAAAGACATTAGTAATTAAATCTATTATTAATACATTTTGAACGTTCCTTTCTGGGCTCATTGAGGAATGATCAGCCTGCATGAATCCTTTTAAAGTTGTGTAATGTAATGTGGTCCTCCATAGCGCAAGCTCTGCCATTTTGGCAGCCTGTTGGGGCATGAATATCGAGAAAAAAAGTAGGAACAGACTAGTGGAAAGAAAGAAAGACGGGTGCGAATCCTACAGTGTTGCTGTGCACGCCGGAACAATCCGTTTCTTCTGTGCCATGTTATTAAGTGGTTCTTGGTGGTGACACGTGGGGTCTGCATGCACCTGCCCGAGCCTCCCGGTGAAGGCCTATCAGGGGAGATGGTGGTCTGATTGATGTGGGATGTGTGTGTGGCGGGAGGTAGAAGTGGTGCAGAGTTATGCAGAGTAAGCTCTGCACAGTTCCGCTGTAGGTAGTATAAGGTGGAGAAAGAGGCGAGCAGACATTCAGCTGCACTGCGTTTGGGGTGCCGTGTTGTGTAGTGTAAGGTGGGAAGAAGTAAAGGGGATCAAGTTAGTTTTAGAAGGGATCCGGTGCTGGGGACGTTATAAGGCCAGAGGTTCCAGAATGGCCTCGGTTTGAGTCCTGTGATGATAGTGGGTAGGAGGGGTCGTTCCGCCATGTACAGTTTCCTTAGCCCAGCCCAGTCAGCACTCGTGGCGAGGTCTTGATATTTCATGTACGTGCTGGAGGTAGAGGGCGCGACACCAATCCGATTAGGTTCAGCCACCAGTGTGGTTGTAACAGCGTTGTTTCATGGTATGGTTGTCGTTTACCCAGCCCAGGGCTGTCTTTGAGGGTTGGCATTGGTTTCCCGTATCTGCCATGGCAGGCATGTGGGCCTGGCAAAGAGACAGGTTTTTAGAGATTTCTGGACGTTTTCGAAGGTGCATTCACCTTGGTATGGATGCTCCATAAAATGGTTGCCTGCACTGAACTTGAGGGCCTTCCTTTGCATTTCCTGTTGAAGGGCAGTAACGTTAGTAGAGCGCATTGCTAAGTTGAAGTTTTCTGACAGGTGCGAGTGGGACGAACATCTTCGCTGTGGTTTCTGTAGCATGCAGTGCACAGTGGGCAATCCAGAGGGCTTTGAATCGCATTCTGCATTTTACTGGGAGCCAAAGGAGTGCCTGAAGTGGTGGGGAGGTGCTCCAATCTTTCCAGTGATAAGAGGAGTCTTGCTGCAGAGTTTCTGTACTCTTTGAAAATGGTGCAGAGGCTATTTTGGGAGGCGTGGATAAGTATACTGGTGTAATGAAGTATTGCGAGTACCAGGGTGACGACTGCCATGGTTTAATGTGCGACTGAAGGTCGGTTACATCATTATGCGACTAATCTTAGTTGAAAGAAGCAGATCGAGACTACTGAGTTAACTTGTGATTCAAAGGTAAGGTGCTTACCCATGAGAAATCTAAGGTTTTTGACTGTTAGGGCCGCCAGGAGTCAGCTTCCTTTTTTATTCCGGCCACAGAATATTAGTGGGATGACTTGTTCTGGAGCTGAAATTATGAGTTCCATTTTAGGTGGATTGTTATTCAGTCAGTTGGACTGGATCCATGCATCTATCCTTCAGAGACGTTTAGAGAAGTCGATTTTTTTTTTGTGTCGAGGCTTGCATTCATTGGCAGACGTTTTGAAGACCATCCACAAAGCTGCAGCAGGTGAGACCTAAGTTGCTGATGATCTCCAAGAGTGAGGCCATGTAGATGTTGAAGGGCAGCCGTCTCAGCCTGGACCCATGAAGCACACTGCGTGTGTGTGGGAGGGTGATTCTGTGGGGTGGCATGTAGGTAGTCTCTGTTTTGTGGGAGCGGAAATATGCCATCCATCATACCACGTTACTTCCATTCCTGCAAGACCTCTTGGGAGGGTTTGTGACTGATGTAGTTAAAGGTGGCAGAGTATCCAGGGGTATGATTGCGCTTTGTGGTGTGGATGTCGGCGCTGATCTTTTGCATGTCCCTAATGGATGAAAGTGTTGATTCCATTCCCCTTATTATTTGGTATGAATGTTCTGATCCAAATAATGATGATGATGTTGGCCTCCATCTAGGCCCGAAATTGTTGGTAGGCTAATTTATGTAGGATTTACAGAGCATGTGAGAACGCTAATTTAAAGGCTTGCAGAAGCTCTCTTTCTTCTATCGATGACTTGAGAAGTGATGGGAAAAGGAGGGCGAGCCATGAGTATGGTCACAAATTCCTGCCCAAGGAGGTGGTAGAAAATTGGCAGAGTGACTGTGTTTGTTTCAGTAGGTGCTGGTTCTGTTTTGAAATTGGGTTTAGGTGTGCTGTTCGTTTTGGGCAGAAGATCTTAACCCAGTAAGGTTGTGTTGGTGAAGTGGGTGGATATTGATTGACAGATCTGTGTGAGGGGACTGAGGTGGTGTTACATGTTGATGGGTTCTTGAGCTGCAGTTTTAAAATATTTCCTTCTGAGGGCATTGGGAGAGTCTGTGCAATGTGATCCTTGCACTTTGTCAACTCCGCTCTGTAGATTTGGCTGTCTCGTGGTGGTTCCTTCACCAGTTTTACTCTATCCTTCCACTCTCCTTCTTAAGATTGTTCAGATGGACAGTGTAGGTCCTAGCAGTAGGCACCATTTGGGATTGTTTGATGGGCTTCATCTGGGTGAACCTGTCAGTGGTTTGTGATACACATTCATGAAGTATGTGGGGTCCCTCATCAGCGGTTCCTGGGTGCAAACGCAAGCTGGCATGAGGTTTAGAGGATTTGAGGGCTGAAAGGAGCTCATCAAACTTAAAGTCTGACAGGTGGAGCCTTGTCACTTCTGTGTAGAGTTGAAGTAATGATGAATAGGGCCACTGCTATGAGATTTTGGATGTAAACAATTCCATCCAATGTATGTCGCTCTGTATGTGGGGATCCCATCACTAGTTGCTTGAGGTGGGGGGCATCAATGTTTGCTGAGGTTTTCGGTGTATTGTTTCCCGTTTCTTCTGGCCACAATCTAAAATGTTCACTAGGGCAGTGAGATATTGGAGGTAGACTGTGGGGTTTGTTATTGCGCAATCAAATTGTATGTAGGTGGTCTGTAGATTGTGTAAAAAAGTAATCATGGAAGTGTGAGATTAGCCCAGGATGGTGTCCAGGAGTGTTTCTCTTGTCTGAAGAAGGTGCTCCTCTACGAGTATAATTCCACCTCCTCTTTTGCCAGTCCGGTCGAATAACTTGACCTTGCACACGGATTGGATGGCCTTTTGTAATGCTGAAACATGGCCATCTCTTATCCACGTTTCTTAATGAATAGTTAGTCAGTACTGTCATCAGTGGGCAGAACAAACATGTTGATGATGTATTTTGATATGGAGTGAGCATTGGTTGGGATACAGTTAACCAACTGTATCGCAACCAATGGTTGGGACACAGTTCTGTGGTTGTTTAGTGTCCTGTCAGTGGTCCCGGTTGGGATTTTTCCAGGTATTTGTGTAGCAAGGAAGATACTGTTGCGGTTTCTTGTGTGTGTCGGATTTGTACTCAAGGAGACGGAGAAGGTTCCTCTTAGGATTTTGTGATTGTTTTTCTCTCTCCAGCATATATTGGTGTCAGGGCAATATTTAGTTCTGAGCAGTTTGATCCAAGGTGAGTCACAGAAGAGTCCTGTTTGTGTCTTTGGATGGCAGAATGACGGTCTGTTAGGGCTCTCTTTGGTGTATTCCAGGCCGAGATGAGGGTCTGGCTAAGTTATGTATTGAAAGTTGGCTTCCCATCTCGCTGCCATTTCCCAGTTTTCCTCTCCGTAGGGATGTGTGGACATGATGTGTGTGCATTCCTGGCTGTTGCTGCTATCTCACGAGGCATCTTGAGGTGTACATGGCAGGTGATATAGCAGCAGCTTTGTGAAGTTTATAGCTGGTGATTCTTGTAGGTACATTAATCAGTGTCTAGTGTAAGAGCTCCAGTCCTCTCGGATTCTTAAGTGGAGGTTTGACTTTCTGAGTGAGTCTCTCTTGTACTTGGTTTCTTCTGTCTTACAGTTCTTCTTCATGGTGCTGTAGATTGTGTGAGGCTATCTCAGAGAGCACGTACAGCTGTTCTGAAAATCAAAATATCGCGACAAGAGAGAAGCTAGGATGGATAGACATGGTGGTACACAAGCGATCTACAGTATGACAAATCAGAGCACTGTGGATATGGCAGGCGAGCATCGAGAGAATAAACACATTCAGAAATCAGGATTGCATTTGTTGAGGTGCACTGTATGAGGTGCAGGGCTGCAACAGAGTAACGCAACAACCTAAGAGAAGCTTGTGAGATACAGCAATCAATGTTTAGTTTCCAGGGACCAGTATTTGGCAGGCAACACTTCATCAGTGGGTGCAATACATAATTAAGGAGCTGCATATATGGGATGCAATAACCAATTTACTATTACCAGTTAATGTGTGAAATGCAACAAACCGGAAGTTGGCTGCACCGGGAATCTATGAGATGCAACATTCACTATGCTAGCAACCAGTACGTGGGCTGCACTGAGCAATCCATGGGGTGTACCAATCAATGTATCAGCTATCAAACTATAGAATTCAACTATCAAGGGGCAGTAAAGGAGATGCAACAATTTATCTACGGGGTTATGCAAGCAAGGAGCAGTTAATGGAATGCAACAATTGGTCTATGGGACCAACAATCAAGGAGCAGTCTGAAGGAGTAATCAATGTATCTATTAGAAATTGGTATCCAGGACCAGGATGCCACAGCTAATCTAAGGGTTCAAAAATCAGGGATCCACATATGGGTTAACACTATCAATGTATGTGATGCAATCATCAAGGAATGGTGTGCGATTCAATAATCAAGGAATAGTTTAATGGGAAGTGCCAAACAATAGATCGGTAATTGGAAATAACGAGAGCAACAATCAAGAAGCAGAATGTCTCATTTAACAATCACAGTGCCAACACTCATTGCATCAGTGGTAATGCATCATTATTGGGGACCAGCAATCAGGGGGCAATGTAAGGAACGAGTATTTGTGATTTGTGCAAGGATGCTTTGATTGTGCTGAGGTTTTGCAAAACTAGATAACATCTTCCTTTTTGCCCTGGAAATCTGGAACCATTTATTGGACCTCCCCGAGCTTCTGATTTGCAGGTGGAGTTTTTTGCGAGAATCTCTCACAGGTGCAACAGCAGCCCTGGAAACGGCCAAATACATATGCCCAGCAGTCTCAGTGATCTCTAAATGCGAGTGATCTCGAAAGATTCAAGATGGATCAGTTTAAAAGGCACATTTTGAGGTAATTCCCAGGATTGTGACAGACGGCCGTGCTGCCCATGAAATGCAGGGGCGACCACACAGGCTTATGGACCCAGAACAGTTTAAAGCCTGTGCATGTCTCTGGGTGGTGTGAAGTTCAGGGGCCCCTCATCGCATGTCTTGGGGTGCCTCCATCGTCTGGTATTTATGCCACTGAACTGCTCGACAAACAGGAGTGGATTATGATCAAAATATTCCACCCCCAGTGCCGTAAACAGGATGAATAATCGAGAAAGGTGTTTCTAAACCATTGCAAAGCAATATCTATTTTGTGGTGTGACTGTTGAAGCGTAAGTAACTAAGGGATCCTTTCTAAGAGAAGTGGCCTATGTACATAGTCTTGTGCACTGTGCCGGTTGTCACTGTGGTGGCCTCCAAGCACCAAGGCTTGTCTGCAGGTTGGTGAATGGCGCCCCCGCATGGGCTATCCAGACCACAGACTGAGGAGTTTCAGAGAAGCGGCAAAGGGTGAAGTAGGTGGGCAAAGTGGGAGCAGATCAACCTTTGCAGGTTGACCTTGTAAAATAGCTTAGGGTGGTAAAGTGGCCGCTGCATGGCTGTACTTGAACCCGGCATGTCAGAAATTCCCATTCCAGTAAGACAGCTCAAAGGATTCACGCTTTTATCTGTATGCCACATGCATGATACACCGTTCACCAAAACTACCGAAGACCTGTGATCTCGTGCTCCCCATTGTAACTCATCCAGCAAAAACTGAAAAATCTATGCTCCACTTAGTTGTTCATAGGAAAAGTGCAAGTGAGCACCTTTTCAAATAAATAAAAGGTGGAGGGCGGGTTTCAACAAAACCAAGGTTTTCCAGGTAGAAGGACTCTGCAGATGGGGAGCAGGTGCAAGTGGATCTAGGTCACCTGGCCTAAGCCCTGCCCACCTGGTGCCTTCCAGGTTGCCACTCTATTTCTCCACTTAGCAAGCTCCGCTCACCTGGTGCCTTCCTGGTTGCTGCTCTTTTTCCCTACTTAAGGAGCCCTCCAGCCTCTTTTGCATTGCAGATGGGGAGCAGGTGCAAGTGGATCTAGGTCACCTGGCCTAAGCCCTGCCCACTTTCTTAGCCTTGCCTCTTCCTGTCTGCTCTTAACGCTTAGATCAAGGGCGTCTCTCGCCTGGGCGTTCGAAATGAAGGGCAGATGAATTAAAAGTTAATTCCTGTTTAGACGTGTTCGGACCAGGAGGACCCAGGGCCCGACCCCCTGCTCAGCCAGCAGGTAAGCATGCACCAAAATGTGTTTACTCCCTCTGTCCCCACAGGCCATCCCCATCTCCTCTGGTCCCCCCGTGATGTTCCCTTGTGCCCCCCATCCTTCTCGCACACAGGTGTTGCCTGTTTTGCTTGATCCTTCTACCCTGCTCCCCCTCCACCCCTCCAGCCTTCTTCTGCAGGAGTCTGTCCTGATACATTCTGGTTTCACGATCATCATCTTGTGGCCAATGCTGGATTTGACTTTTATGGACTTCATTGATTCACGGTGGGTCACCCTTTCTCAACTCTCATGCTGGACTTCCTTTGCATCTTGTACTCATGGTGGCCCGGAATCATGCTGTTCCCATCTTCATCTTGTATCCGGGTTTGCAGCATTATGTGTTACTACTGACTTCTGCAATTGTATTCTCTCTCCCCTCTTGCGTCTCCACTCTTTTTGACTGCTTATTCTCTGTTCTCTCCTCCTCTCCCTTTCTTCCTTTTCCTATCTCCTCCCCTCCTCTCTTTCTTCTATGCACTTACTCTATCAGATTTGTCCCTGGACCTAGTATGATAGCAACCTTGTCTGTCTCCTCTTCCTTCCCTTACTTGTCCCCCCCCCTCAGCACTATCTGAAATGTTGTCAGGTCTAGTATGATAGTCGCTTGTTTTGTTGCTCCCCTCCCTTTCTGCACCCCTCTCCCTCACCTTTTGTTTTTCATGGGCTCTACCAGAAATGTCATCAGGCCTAGTATGGTAGTCGCCTGTCTGTTTGCATTTCCTTCCCACTCCCCTGCCCCCTTACTTATCTATGTTTTAGCTCTTGCACTATCTGAAATGTCTTCAGGCCGAGTTCGATAGTTAATTTCGCATCCTTACTGTACATGGCCTGTAAGAATGTCATTGTATTTTCCCTTGTTCACTCCCTTGCCTTGAAGCGCTTTGAAACACATTGTGTATAGGCGCTATATAAATAAATTATCATAAATTATCATATAAGTGATAGTTCCCAGTTGGGTGTTGATGTGTCGATGTGGTTCCTTTCATATATCAGTGCCTCCAGACAATGAAAATGTAGCCTTTCCGCGGGTTAGGCTGCAAGTAAGGAGGGGAGGTGGGGAATCTGCCTGGGATTGAGGGCCCAGGCAGAGCCCCTTCTTGAGGCAGAATTTCAAAACTTGCTGGGATCTGGCCGTGGTGATCCTGGACCACTTAAACTTCTCTTCCCCAATTGGTTAGCAGAAACTGTTTAATGTGCACAAAAACTGTCATTGCAAAGTAGGCAATGAACATTCTTAATTGACGAATGGGTGGTGGGCACCCATCCTATGGATTGTAACGAGTTGGTTTAGTGAGTGGGGAAGATGAAGCAAGATGGAATTCAATTGGTATTGGGGAAACGATGGGTTTGGCGGCATTACTCAGCAATTAACTATATGTAACCAAGGACTAATCCTAATGGACACGCAGACTGAAGCAAAGACTGCAACCTACAGTACTGCGCTACTGTTCAGACGCATGCCCAAACACCGGCTGCACACAAGCTGCTCAGTGCTCCACTGCTCTCGGGCTAGGTCCACCCTTTAAACTATAATATAAAATAAACAATAAAATCTTGTCCAGGCTGAGCAAGACACTGTTAGTGATCACCGAGTTTTGGATGTAAGCGTGTCAGTCCAAGATCTAGGCCTATAGAATAGGGAAGTTCTTTTGGACAATATCACCGTTGAAAATGTATCAAACCTGTCTCAATTGGTGTCCAATCAAAATTCAACAGACACTTGCTAGTGTCACATTTCTTATAAGCAATATACATTTTACTCAAGCAACAGTGCATTTTACATGTCAGTGTTTAATGAAGTAATTGACCATGTTCTCGTTATTCCATCCATTCTTAGAAGAAATGTCACATTTGGCCAGCATCCATACATTTGGTGGCCTTCGCTACTGTAAGGTAGCATATCATTCCAGTGTGGTTCTCTTTTATACTTACATAATAGGAAAACATTGGTCATCATTACAAGTAGGACAGTAAATGGGCCCACAATTCAGCCAAACGGAATTACCGATACCGCAGTGGGGTCTGGTGGAATTACTCCCATATCACAGGTTGACGGTGGACAAACCATTGGCGATAACGGAATTACTTCCACTTTTAGCACTTACCGTCCTACTTGTAATGAGTCCCAATCGTCTTTTTACTAGTGGATGACAATTTCAAGAAGTTAGCTCGTTTTTGCGCTTTGTCTATGTTACTATCTGCTCCATTGTTTCAAATATGGTTTAAGTGTCCAATTTAAAACATCCGAATTAAGAGAAAAGCTGCCCTTTACTAATCACTTGCCAGGTCATACCTTCCAGATACCATTCACAAACCAACAGGCAAACTGAACCTATCAATCAAACCCTTAAGAATTCTTACTGACTCTTACTGTGAACATTGCATGGAATTCTGAGTTTTCTTGCAATAATTCATTTTGGGACTCTTCAGAGCACGACATGTTTTGCCCCATACAGATACCAGCTGGTTTGTCTTTTGAACTTACTTGCTGTCTCAGATCTTTGGCTATGTTGTCCGCTGTTCCCAGATATCAATAAAGAGGCGGTGCTGATTTTGACTACAGAAAGAGGAATGCAGGATGCTGGTGGAAAATCTTCTCTGTAGGGGAAAAGCTCAGCAGCATCAACACACAGAAAGCTGAACTTTAATCTAGCAATTGCATGAAGCAATATGAGCAGAGATCCAGTACCCAGGTGACTGTTATCAACAGGGCAAGACAGAAGAATTGAGACACTGCTCCAGCCTGTTATTTGCTCTTTATAGGCACTGACTCAGCACAAGATCCCAGCCATGGCAAATATGAAAGGGCTTGCCACATCCACCATTAGAGAACACGAAAACCCTAGTAAACGGTGGCATGTATCATGAAACACTAAAAACATCTTCCAGCTTCGAAGAGCAACCCTACAGCTTAGCCTCTGCCCCATCCACATGATAATCACTGCAAATATTGTTGTGCTCCTTTTCTTAGCCTGTCCCTTTCTTTCACATCTTAACCCTGAGATCACACGGCGTCTCTTGCCTGGCATCCGAAGCTAATTGCAGATGAGGAAAAATACAGTTTCTCTTTTGTCCTGTTAGGACCTGGAAAGGGCTTGAACCCTGCTGCACACATCCCAGGTAAGCCAGCAGCATTTGCATCACACCTAACCCATCCCAAAATATCCCTACCCTCTCCAATACAGGTAAACGCCTAGTCTGATCCCACACACACCCAACCCTCAGAACCACATCCACATACCTCGTATCACCACCCACACCCCAGCTCCAAAACACATATGAAAACCCATGCCCATCAATGTTCATTCCACAGTACTACATGCAACAGACATTGCTCACCTAATCACCACTTACATAATAGGTACACCATTTTTCAATGAGACATGGCACCCTCCTCCCCCCCCTTCTCCACACACACCCTGGATGCCCTCATCCCCACAAGTTAAAGCATCCAACACAACGACTGCCAAGACAAGAGTGGCGAAGGGCTTGCTATTTTTCAAAAGACCTCATTGACATGCACCATCTAAGAGCACACCACACCTGCAACCACAAAACTCTTCACATCACACTTCCCATTCAGCCGCAATCAAATAGTTACCTTTGATCTGATCTACCGACCAGCTCCAACCAACAAGGACTTTCTTGTCGAAATCCTAGACCTCATCACAATACCATCCATCAACAAGACAAATAGTATCTTCCTCTGAGACCTCAAACTGCTAGGGGCCTAAGCCACCAAGAAAACTAAAGAGACTGGCACACATTATTCAACACCATTGGCATCAAGCAGCTTGTCAACAGTTCACCTGCTATTTACCATTGCCTTAGCCATTGTACCCCCCTGCCCCATTTGCACAGGACACACACTAAGCCATACTCATCCTGGCACACCCCACACCTCGTTCCCATTGATGCCAAACCAAAATGGACAAGATGCCACATTGCTCTTTCAAAAACGTGACCCTGGATGCACAGGAAGGAATCTTCATCACCTTGGCCTCCATGTTCCTTGGAGAATGACAAAGCACAACTCAGCATACTCAACCACACCCTAACCGAGATCACCAACACATATACAGCACTGAAACTTTGACTCAACAAACATAGGCCTTCCACACCTTGGCACACTAATGTACTAATTGACCACAAGAGTGTAATTTGCAGAGAGGAAAAGTCCTACAGAAAATTGCTCTAACTTGAAGAACGCAACACCCCGAGAAGCCTCCAATCAGCATGCTGGTTTCAGATTTTCACAGCCAAAACAAACTACTACAGAACAACCATCAAGGAAGCATCCTAAAAAAAAGCAAAGTGATCTTCCAAGCAATGAAGCATTGTGTAGTAACTTGGTACCTGAAGAACACCCGGACCAGCAGGTAAGTTATTTGTAGGTTTATTAGTCGACAAGTTGCCAGGATGAACATCGGCATGTCCCTTCAAGCCAGCATAGTTCTCAACTGTAAATCTTAGAACCAGCTTTCAGAGCATAACATCCCCAACACTCCACACACTCTGACATCACTACATTCAATACAACAGTGATGTCACCACCTCACCTCAGATACACATTACAACACCTCACCCTCCCTTCATTTCTTGAAAAGGAGGAATTCCTCTAAAACCACCACTGACACAATCCCCTACATACACGTGTGGCCAGCACGTGATGCACCAACTAACCATACTCCACTGACGACAAGAAAACTGCCACCTGGAGCTCACCATCACCCTCAACACAACCAGTTTTATGACACTAGGGAAATGTGCTTAACCCTGGAACCAAGGGACAAACATAACCTACATGGCACCCCAAGAATAACTCTCTAATTGTGCCTCCAACAAACTGGACAAGAAAAAAAAACCCGTGTCAGCAAAGACACCCCAACTCCAACTCCAGGACACACTCAAATCCAACTCCAACTCCTTCCTCTAAAAACACAACAAATGAGGAACCCAACACAGTCTAATAAGGGCTAACTTCTCCCATAAAACAGAACTGGAAATATCCACGAGAAACAAAAACAATAAACTAAGCACTACCACATGTTTCAATCTGCTCCTTGAAACCTGGGACCTGCCACCACCCAGCGTTCCCAAAAATAGTACACTATCTAACACGCCAAACCATCCATGCACAAACAACCTTCCACCCTAGTCTGCACCCTAGGGCACCAGGGCTGCCACCCCCGGGCACGATCCCCGCTCAAAATTAGCACAACAAGCACATCCATTCAACATCAGTCCACAACAGTACCCATAAAGTGCACCTAACATAAACAAGAACACCCATGGAAATACAGTCCAAAAGACTGCACAAAATGCACACCTTAAACCCTCCACAATACAGAACTAATATCCCAACCTACTGCAACCCTGCAGCACACCAACACCACACACCAACACCACAACCCAGGGCCCCTAGTCCCTGCCCAAAAAAATGCACACCAGAGTACACCGTTACCACGACCCAGGACCCCTAGTCCTTGCCAACTGCTCCACCGCAGGACACCACACTACCACCAAGGACCCCTAGCCCCTGCCAACTGCACCACCGCAGGACACCACACTACCACTAAGGACACCCAGTCCTAGCCAATCTGCATTAGCAGCACACCACGTCACTAACCAATGGAGCACCCGAATCACACTATGTTACCATTGGGACACCATCATGGTATACTACAATTAGCAGAACACATGCCACACACCCACCAAAACCTAGAGGTTGCCCTCACACACCATACGCACACCTGCTAAGCACAAGATAGGCGGGCATATAAAAGAACAAAACTTTGGCATAAATATGCAAATGCGCACAATTGGGGATCAGAATTACTGCAGCAATCCCACTGAAAGATAAAAGTTAGTGCAGCAAAATTCTTTACAGCAAAATCATTTTAGCACAGGTTAATAACGCAGTCATTTATAAAGCATCACAACCCGCGAGTTCCCCCACCCACGAGTCCATCCAAACACAATAGTGCCAACCCAACCTGCAAGAAAACATTGTTAGACATTAAACACTTTTCCTTTAGTACACAGGTTCAGCCCATCAACCACAGGTCTTTACAGGCAAGTACCCCCACCCACGAGTCACCAATCCCAACTGTTCAACCTCACCTGAAGGAAAAACAAGTTACACCGAAAGTGCAATTGACATTTTAGAATTTTAGTGCACTATAATTTAAAACATTAACCACACTCAACACAATCTCACTTTTGCACAGCTATTTATAAATACACAACCACGTCTCAATAACACACATCCAGACGCATCCATACATAACTTACTCAATGCGCGCATCCAAACACATCCACACGGGCCCATGCTACACACACACCACCAACCAAACACACAGGCGGCCACCACCCATACGGGCCACACACATACATTGCTCACTAGTGAAAAATGTTCCGCTTAAACTGGAACTTCCTCCACCTCGCATGAAGTTACCATGATTCAGGACCTAACTCCTCCAAGGTCCATACAGCACAACAACTCTGGTCGTAGAATACAGGCAAATCCTCCCTTCTGCCTGGTAAAATGGAAACACAGTCCGAAGAACCGCCTTCGCTACGTGTCTCAAACGACAGTCCCATGCTTCTCGTAGGGTGATTTATGGGATGACAAACGCAGTCCCCAAAGGCATCCTTCCTGTAGACTGGGCGCACGTTGTTGCTGTTGCCACAACAATGTGGTCCTCTTCCGGCAACAGAAAAAGGAACGGAAGCACGTCTCCTCTGCTGCGTACACGCAGAGCATTTCGAGTTCCCCCTACGTTGCAGACAGCCACGCTGAACTCCTCTCGATGACCAGGCAACGTCATAATTTCGCCTTTGAGTCCCAGAGGTCGCCTCACCGTCGCGGCTCCAACTCAGCACACCTCTCGAAGGGCACAGCAGCCAGTGCTGACCCGTTGCACATACACATGTGCGCCTCTCTTGCAAACACTTCCCAGGCAACGGGCCACCTACGGCCCCCGAAGCGCTCCGTCACCATGTGGGTTCTGTGCTCTGAACCCAGCACCGAAACGGGATCACCACCGCCAGCACCTCCCAGCCTGCTGGCGCATGCGCACACTCCTTTCATCTCCCCGCTCACGGAAATGTGTGCCTCTCCGCTCCACGGCGCTCCGCTGCCACACCAGGCAGGAGGCTAAAGTGCACTCTGGACCTAAGTTTAGCATGGTCTCCTTCTTCACCACAGAGCCACCTAGTAAGACACCCCTGTGCGCCTCATGTAAACTAGAAAACACACTGTCCAGTGCACAAAACTACCAGCTGGCTGGCCTATTTCGGCCCCCCTCCACTGGCGCACTAGACCAAGTGCCCCTCCAGCACCGCACACCGACCTGTGTGCCAACTCAAATCCTTTATTCAGCACCACCCGGCCTGCTGAAAAGGTATCTGCAGCCCAGGTAAAATAAATGTCTGGGCCTAAACCTGCTGACAGCTTCTTCATGGGACATGAACTCAAATGGAGGGGGAATGTTTTCTGGCTCAACACTGTCCCCTCCTCGACAGAAATCCCATCCTCGTCGCCAGTGTAGTAACTTGGTACCTGAAGAACACCGGACCAGCAGGTAAGTTATTTGTAGGTTAATTAGCCAACAAGTTGCGAGGATGTACATCAGCATGTCCCTTCAAGCCAGCATAGCCCTCAACTGTTAATCTTAGAACCAGCTTTCAGAGCATAACATCCCCAACACTCCACACACTCTGACATCACCACATTCCATACAACAGTGATGTCACCACCTCTCCTCAGATACACATTACAACACCCTGCATCAGTCTGCTCCCAGGCCCTGTTCAGTAAAGAGCGTGGCTTTATTACAGTGAGGCTAGGCCTTCCAAGGGGCAGCGTGAATGTTGGTCAGGTCTTCCGGAGTAATTGTCCTGAATTGAATCCATCTTCTTCTGTGAATAAGCTATTGACATTGTTTCTCCCCCTTCCCTCACTGCTACTCTCCCTTCTCTAACTCAGTTCACTTCCAACAGCCCTACTGAGCTAATACCCACTCTCCTCGTTACTAACCCATTTGATCTGCCATGGATTACTTTGCAGCTCAAATGATGAATGAACTTGCTCCAGGCTGTTTTTTGTGATTTCACTGACCTCTGTTTATCCAACCTCCAATTTGTAGTAGATTAGTCATTGGACAGAGAGACTGACTCCAAGTAACCCAACTCATCTTGAGTTGTAGGATGCTGTCCAGAATGTCATTTGTGTAAGCAGATTCTGGTTCATGCAGGGCTGTTTCCAGGGAAACAGTGAGCAAAGATGAAGTAGAATTGCAGTGTGTGGACAGAACCAAACGCGGTAAGTATCCAGCTTTGGGGGAGTATGTAGGGGAGCAGTGAAAGTAGGTGAACAGTGTTTCCAGCGCTGTGCAATAAGGGGCCATCTCAGAAAATGGGGCATGTGGGACTGGAGGATAACCTGGGGGAAACGTCCCCATTACAAAGGGTTGAGGTGATGACATAGCAGGGTAAAGTGGCAGGTGAGGGCATGGTAAACATAAGAGGGATAAAATGAGGTGGAGTAGGAAATAAGGACAAAACAAGATGTAACTACACATCTATGATAGGTATTCCACACTTTGTTCGACTATCAAGCTGCTCGAATTACATTTTGCTGCATTGTTTGTACCACTTTTTTTTGCCACAAAAAAGATTGATGGCGAATTGGGGTGGAAAGGGGCTGATACACCAAACGCAGGCTATAAAGATACACAGATCTTTATTCAAAGTAACTGAACAGTTTTCAAAGGACAAAGCAACAGATAGCTATCAGGCTCTCAGTACAACACAGCAAATACCAGCCCTGTTCGGTGTGTGAAGTGAGTGGGACTGTACATCAGAATATCTGTGCCTTTTATACAGCTTTGTAACATGATGTTCAGCCCCTCTCTATGTTAACAATTCCCAATCTAGGGTTCGTGCCGAGTTAATCTCGGACTCGCCCAGCTATATGCATATGGATCATCTTCAGTTTACATGTTCAACAAATCACAATAGCAACAGTATATTCTCAGATCTAACATAAGCCTTAGTACATATTTTAATACAATTCAGTTCAACCAGTGTTCACGTTTAGTATTTACACAACATTGTGCTTAATATATGTTCGCAGATTAGTATCGTTGGCACAGGTAATCCTTTATTCACAGGTCAACGAAGGACAAGGTCTCAGTACATGACCCTAAAATTTGACCTACGGGTAGTTTAAGCATTAACTCATCTGTGGAGGTCAAGACGGCCATGTTACAAGCAGAAGAACACTGTCCACCATTTTAGAACACAGGGTGACTTTGGAGCAAGAATCAAAATGGCGGATTAACCTAAAATGGCGGCTTAATCGATCTAAAGTCAGAACCTTGAAGCGCGGATTTCTTCGCAGAGCGACTGGGCTTAGGCCAATATGTATAATAAAGGAGGCATGATATAATTTTCCGTCTAACAACACTACATAGAACCATGCTTGCTGCGTGTGATAACCCTCCTCTCTCTTCAATCTTTATTTACTGGCATCTTTCCAGTCTGCTACGAAGTGAAAGATTTCATTCCAATCTTAAATAAAACCTACTGCTGACCATAACAATCCTCCTGCTAGTGACCTGGCACTTTTCTGCCTCACAACTCCAAAATCCGTGAGTTGGTGGTATTCAAACGCATGGTCAAATACCTGACGGAACACTCATGATCTGACCATCCAGAGTCTGGATTGTGCAGTAAAAAACTCCAATGAAATTGCTCCCACACTCATCTCCAGCGCCCCTACCATTGTTCACCATGTTCATCTCTGACCATCTTTCCTTCACTCAATCGCATTGCGGCCTAGTGATGAACCCTCCCTCCTCAAAACCCTCTCCTCATAAGGATTCAGTGGTAGTGTACTTGATTGGGTTGCCTCCTAGCTCTCTAAAATCTCCTCATCCAACTTGAGGAATCTTAACACCTCCTCGTCCACCCCCACTTATGTGGACGTACCGCAAGTTTCAGGCCTGGGCCTACTCTTCCTCTCTCTGGGCAAACTCATTTCGCCCTTTGCCAATGACACACAGATCTTCTTCTTTGCCTCCCTCACTCTGGCCATCTTAGATGCATCACAATCTTCTTATCCATCCAATACTAGATGGCCCAATGGTGCCTAATGCTCTACTCCTCCCAAGACAGAATCCACCTTTCTCCCTGTCGCGAAAGTGAACCCAACTCTCTGATCACTGTCTGCTTTCCTCCTGACCTCCTCACTTAGTGAATTCAAACTCATACAGTGTATTCCTGCCATTGCTGCCAGGATTAACTTTCTAAATATCAGGAAATCAGGAATATCAGGTGCCTCACCCACCTCTTGACCAAAATAGATATGTCTACCCTAGACCACAAAAATATCAATCACTGCTCTAGCGTACACTTGGATCTTCTGCGCTTCTCTTTTGCTCCCTACATTACTACACACATCCCTTCCAATTTATACAGATAATCCCCCACCTCAATGCACAGTCCCCAAGCTGAATGACTTTCAATGCAAAATCACTCCATATTTAAGTTTCTCCTCCTTGTCTTCAAATGTATTCATGGCCTTGTCCCCTCAAAACCTCACCACACTTCATCTCACACTTTTCGCTCCTCTACTATCAGCAACCTACCAGCTTGCTGCCCCTCTGTGTGACCTCTTGCCTTTATTCCTTTACACTGCTTGAACCCCACCCACATTTCTACTTTTCTCCTCACTGCCATCAAAGCAATGCAATATATTTGAAGCAGCACATGTTACCATGTGAAGGCACCTCCAGTGCTTAATTTGTACATGCATAAGTGCCATAGCCCAAGCATTTTCTGGCATGCCTGTGACATATTGGGATGGTAGCCCGCTTCCGCCTGCATACCCCTACCACTGTTGCTCCCACAGTGTCAACATATTTATATCCCACTGGCACATGAGGGATTCTGTGTGCACTGCTCTTGGCAGATGTGGACTTTCCAAATACCTATCAAATCAACATACCATGCATTGTAGTTGTGCCTTGAAATGAGACATCAACAGGCCGATTCATGGAATAAATGTGCGCCGAAAAACCCGGCGCAGAGGGGCCAATACGTGCGCTGCGCCGAAAATCAGCGCAAAGCGCAGGGAAACCAGCGCACGTCGATTCATGGAAGTCCCTGCGCAAGAAAAGCAGAGGACGTGCGCGGAAAAAACGCGCGGCGCAGGCCGGCGCACAGGTCAACCAACGTCGTGCGCCACGGCCACTGCGCCATCACTCCGAGCGCAGCGCACAGCTCTAAAGTAGGCGGGACACAGGGCGGGATACTCGGAATGGGGAATAAAATGGGGCACAACACTCGGAATGGGGAAGAATGTGGGCGGCACGGGGAAAGTTCAGGAGGCAAGTGCGCGGAACGCCCACACGCTCGCATACAACACGTATTCATGGAATAGAATAGGGCAAAAAAGCGCACGCTCAAAGCAGCGCACAGGCACAAACAGGCACAAACACGACCGCCACAAGAAAGCAGGCGGTAGCGTCTCTGCGCCTGCAAGAAATGTGCGCTAAAAGGTGCGCCAACAAATAGCACCTATATACAGACATGACCAATGTCCAATACTGTTGCCCTCCAGGACAAAAGACGTACAAAGGGGTACCCACAAACACAGACACGCGCAGAGAGAAAAAATAAACGTGTGCGTGCATACCGGGGTGCGCGGGAAGTTGCACACGCGATATGGCCGGCTACGTGGATTCCAGGGGTGCGCGGGAAGTTCCACACGCGATATGGCCGGCTACGTGGATTCCAGGGGTGCGCGGGAAGTTCCACACGCGATATGGCCGGGTACGTGGATTCCAGGGGTGCGCGGGAAGTTCCACACGCGATATGGCCGGCTACGTGGATTGCAGGGGTGCACGGGAAGTTCCACACGCGATATGGCCGGGTACGTGGATTCCAGGGGTGCGCGGGAAGTTCCACACGCGATATGGCCGGCTACGTGGATTCCAGGGGTGCGCGGGAAGTTCCACACGCGATATAGCCGGGTACGTGGATTGCAGGGGTGCGCAGGAAGTTCCACACGCGATATGGCCGGGTACATGGATTGCAGGGGTGCGCGGGAAGTTCCACACGCGATATGGCCGGGTACATGGATTGCAGGGGTGCGCGGGAAGTTCCACACGCGATATGGCAGGGTACGTGGATTCCAGGGGTGCGCGGGAAGTTCCACACGCGATATGGCCGGGTACGTGGATTGCAGGGGTGCGCGGGAAGTTCCACACGCGATATGGCCGGGTACGTGGATTCCAGGGGTGCGCGTGAAGTTCCACACGCGATATGGCCGGCTACGTGGATTGCAGGGGTGCGCGGGAAGTTCCACACGCGATATGGCCGGGTACGTGGATTGCAGGGGTGCGCGGGAAGTTCCACACGCGATATGGCCGGGTACGTGGATTCCAGGGGTGCGCGGGAAGTTCCACACGCGATATGGCAGGGTACGTGGATTCCAGGGGTGCGCGGGAAGTTCCACACGCGATATGGCCGGCTACGTGGATTGCAGGGGTGCGCGGGAAGTTCCACACGCGATATGGCCGGGTACGTGGATTGCAGGGGTGCGCGGGAAGTTCCACACGCGATATGGCCGGGTACGTGGATTGCAGGGGTGCGCGGGAAGTTCCACACGCGATATGGCAGGGTACGTGGAATCCAGGGGTGCGCGGGAAGTTCCACACGCGATATGGCTGGCTACGTGGATTCCAGGGGTGCGCGGGAAGTTCCACACGCGATATGGCCGGGTACGTGGATTGCAGGGGTGCGCGGGAAGTTCCACACGCGACATGGCCGGCTACGTGGATTCCAGGGGTGCGCGGGAAGTTCCACACGCGATATGGCCGGCTACGTGGATTCCAGGGGTGCGCGTGAAGTTCCACACGCGATATGGCCGGCTACGTGGATTCCAGGGGTGCGCGGGAAGTTCCACACGCGATATGGCCGGGTACGTGGATTGCAGGGGTGCGCGGGAAGTTCCACACGCGATATGGCCGGGTACGTGGATTCCAGGGGTGCGCGGGAAGTTCCACACGCGATATGGCCGGCTACGTGGATTCCAGGGGTGCGCGGGAAGTTCCACACGCGATATGGCCGGGTACGTGGATTGCAGGAGTGCGCGGGAAGTTCCACACGCGAATTGGCTGTGTGCTCCCAGGCATTACCTGTACACCCTCCACGGCCCCTGCAGGCAGCACACACCACAGGGAACTACCCTGCACACCTGCTCATGTCTCCCACCACCCCCACCCCCCATCCACCAGGGACACCCTCCACCAGGCCCCCACCCATGTCTCCCACCACCCCCACCCCCAGCACTGTGGGGAACCTGCCAGCAGGCCCCCACCCATGTCCAACCCATGTCTCCCACCACCCCCAACCCCCATCCACCAGGGACACCCTCCACCAGGCCCCCACCCATGTCTCCCACCACCCCCACCCCCAGCACTGTGGGGAACCTGCCAGCAGGCCCCCACCCATGTCCAACCCATGTCTCCCACCACCCCCACCCCCCATCCACCAGGGACACCCTCCACCAGGCCCCCACCCATGTCTCCCACCACCCCCAACCCCCCATCCACCAGGGACACCCTCCACCAGGCCCCCACCCATGTCTCCCACCACCCCCACCCCCAGCACTGTGGGGAACCTGCCAGCAGGCCCCCACCCATGTCCAACCCATGTCTCCCACCACCCCCAACCCCCCATCCACCAGGGGCACCCTCCACCAGGCCCCCACCCATGTCTCCCACCCCCCCACCCCCCATCCACCAGGGACACCCTCCACCAGGCCCCCACCCATGTCCAACCCATGTCTCCCACCACCCCCAACCCCCCATCCACCAGGGACACCCTCCACCAGGCCCCCACCCATGTCTCCCACCACCCCCCACCCCCCATCCACCAGGGACACCCTCCACCAGGCCCCCACCCATGTCTCCCACCACCCCCCACCCCCCATCCACCAGGGACACCCTCCACCAGGCCCCCACCCATGTCCCCCTGGCCCCTGGTCCTGACGATACACAATAATGGCAGTAATGGTCAGCATACCCAGCACAAACACCCAGGCAAGGATTGCATGCACCCACATAGTGAATGCAATCACATGACACAACCCCAAAGGCAAGTATGCAAAAGAACACATGTCCGCCACACACACATACACAATGGGTGCAAGTGAATGTCAAAACCCATATCATGACATGTAAGAAACCAAAGAAAAAATGACACAAGTGTAAGATAATATAAAAATCTATTTGAAAAAAAATCAAGTAAACTAATACAACTATCTGGCAAAGCAAATAAAAGGTCCATGTCCGGGAACAAAAATGAGAAACCAAAAAACAAAGGATAGAAAAATCAACAGATTTTGTCCAAAGTAAACACATGTAGTATGAAATGAAAGAAAAACCATTACGACATGGTGTAAACAATATGAAAGTAAAAAAATGTACCTCCCAAAAAATAACTATATATACAGGAATGTTCAAGGGTCCATGAGCCCAACACCACTAATGAAACCTAATACTAACTAATTAAAAAAATATGTACAAAGAAGTGGCCATTGTCCAAGCGGTCCAAAATAATGAAAAGAAATAAAGGAAACCTAGCACTAACTAACTAAAAAACTATATACAAAGGCAGCGGGCTAGTCCTGCGGCTCACTTGGTGATGCTGGCCAGGGCATCCTCGAACTCCATGTCAATGTCCTGGAGGCGGGACTCAGTCCTGGCCCCGAGGTCTCGCAGGGACAACCCCATGTGCTCACCAAATTCCCTGCGAGCCTCCTCGAGGCACTCAGCCCGCCTCAATGCCTGATGCATGGAGATCTCCGCCCTGGCCATGGTGAGCCGCTCCTCTTCCGCCCGCTGCCGCTCCGCACCTATCCGCTGGCCAAACTCCTCCCACACAGAACACACTGCCATGCCAGGGTTGCCCTGCCCTCCGGCCGATGCCTGCCCCTCCGATCTTGATGGCCCTGAGCCATGATGCCTCCCACGTCGAGCCCGCTGCTGCCTCCGACGCCACTGCCTCTGCCAGCACGACGGCATCCAGGCTGATGGTAACCACCGACGCCGTCGTGCACGTGCCCTGCCCGATGATGCCGGCACATCTTCCATCTGCTGGGGTCCACTTGCTGTGTCGTCCACCCCTGCTGGACCTCCGACTCCCAACTGCGGCAGGGATGGGATCCCCACCGAGCTCGCTGCATTGGTCGGGGCAGGTCCACAGGGGGCCATGGTGGCATCTGGGCCGGAAGACGGCAAGGAGAACGACCGGTGGATAGCCTGCACAGAGGAGGAGAGGGCCGTCAGATTGGCCAACACATGTAGGAACCCCCCAAACATGGCCGATCCCAATTGGGCCACGTCGGCACGGTGCACTTCGTGATGACGTGCGTGCTCCTCCCGGGAAGCACGCACGGCATCACGAATCACAGCCGTGCGCATCGCGACCCCAATCAGGACCTGCTCCACGCGGCCAGGGGTTCCCACGGCCGCAGGTGGAGGGGAGTCAGTTGACATGGACATCCCCTCTACCTGCGGACGGGCCTGGGACGGGGCATCCCTGCTGGTGCATGGTGGTGCACTCACAGGGTCAGGGACAGCGACATGCACAGGCACCTCCACGGTGACCTGTGCTGCCTCCTGCCCCTGGCCCTGGACTGCACCACTTGCACCAGCAGGGATGCTCCCACCAGGCCCCATGTGTGCACCAGTGTCGGCCTCCTCCTCCTCTGTGCAAACCACCAACCTGGATGGCTCCTCACCGTCTCCCGCCGTAGCAGGCCCCTGTGGGGGCTCACCCACCCCTTCCGCTGCAGCCGTGGGGGCATCCCCGCCGCCTTGCTCCACAGCGCCGTCTCCGCCCTCTTCTTCACTAGCCGCTGCGTAGAGGGAGACAAAGGACACAAGCATCAGGCTACTGTACAATGGTCCCCTAGACAGGAAGCAATAGCAGATGAGCACCCCTGTCAAAGTACACTTCCATCATGTCCCTCCACAACACATGGGTCAGTCCAGGCAAAACACACACAGTAACAGGCATGGTGCATGCCATGCACATTTCCATGCATGTCCAATTGACTCTTGAAACATTCAATGATAAGTAACTCACATGCATCATGGCTCATGCATATCACATGCACACACTTCACCTCAGTCACATCCATCTGGCCACAATCACACCGAACACAGGCAAAACAAGGGTAAATTGGGTGCGTCACTGAATATGTGCATTGTCACACACATGAGTCATGCATCCATGGCATGCACAAGTCACAGACATGCAGGTCAGGCACACAGACATGGCTACCATATATGTACCTGGCATCAGCACCCATCCTTCACCCCCATCCATGTCCAGGTACAGAGACTGGCATGCTCTCATGTCCCAAATCTGCATAGTGCTCCCCATGCCGTATTTCAACACATGCAACAACCATGTGGGTCACACATCACTGGTCGCACATGCATTACCATGATGTCCCAGCACACATACATGCATACATGGCCCATGGCACACATACAGGCAAGTATCATAGAACCAGCACACCGCAACATGCCCTGTCTCACACAGTGATGCTTGGACACTTACCGCTCAACTCCAGACGGGTCTCCCTCTCAAGGATCTGGGCGTGGAGCGCTGGGCGTACGCGTTCCAGGACCCTCTTCTGGATGGAACTCATGTGGCCCCGGCCCCCCTCCACGAGGCACCGGGCCTTCACAAGGGTCCTGGACCTCAAGTCCTCCCAGCGCTTCTTGATCTTCAAGACGTTGCGGGTTGCCACCCCCTCCGCGTTGATGGCAACCACACAGTCGGCCCAGATCCTCTCCCGTCCTTCCTTGCTGGCGCGGGACGATCCAAAGAGGGCATCATACTGCCCCAGGACATGCTCCACCAGGACACCAACTTCGGTGGCAGTGAAGCTGGTGCCCCTCTGCCCCTCTGGCCTGGGGTTGCCACTGGTGCCAGATGTAGAAGTGCCCGACATGGCAACCCCAGAGGCAGGTGTGGGTGGGCAACTGGGTCCTGGGGCTGGGCTGTGGAGCGATGTAATCCCAGTTGGGAGTCTTCAGTTCCAGCAGGGGTGGACACAGCAAGTGGACCCCTGCACATGGCTGATGTGCAGGCACCAAATGGCAGGGCACGGTGGCAGCAGGCAGGCAGGCAGGCAGGCAGCAGCAGATAGCACGTGGGAGGCTGCTCAGGGCACTGGGGGGGCAGTAACTCGGCCTTCGGGGCAGGAGCGTGGTGTTCCGTGTGTTTTCGGGTGGCCAGCTTGATACGGAGTGATTTGGCACGTGAAATTCCTGCACGTCAGCGTGAAATCCGAGGAAAGGCCCTTAGCGCGTAAGTGCGTCAGCACGCATACGCGATTCTATTGGACCAGAGTCCCTCATCGCGTAAGCGCGTCTGACGTGATCCGCACGGGCGTTCCCCACTCAGCACGTGAAGACGGAGCACACGTGGAAATACAGCACGTCAGAGTGTCATCGCGTGTAATTGGCCAAAAGTGCGCGTCCACGCCATTGGCCTATGTACGTGTATTTCATCGCGTGTAATTGGCCAAAAGTGCGCGTACGCGCCATTGGCCTAAGTACGTGTATTTAAGGGGCGCGCGGCCACTTACACAAGCAAGTACGTCAGCGCACCTGTATGCCTGCTGCGTGGGAATTTCCACACGCGATTGGAGTGGGAACTCGATTCCAGGGGTGCGAGGCTCACACGCTCGCCTACAACACGCGCAAGGCATTAATTTGCGCACTTTTCAATAAACAAGCCAGATGCCAGGATGAACATACCGTTCCTAGCAGCAGTGGCAGTGGGCTACCAAAGGAGGAGGAGGAGGGGAGTCAGGGCCAGAATATTCACACCCAGAACCAGCCTATTCGGGATGCCTGATGACCAGGTGTATGGGAGGTACAGGTTTCCAGCACACATCATACTGGACCTGGTCAGTGAGTGGGAGGATGACCTCACATCACCCACCCTGTGCTCCCAAGCACTCAGCCCCCTGCAGAAGGTCCTGAATGTACTGCACTTCTTGGCCATTGGATCCTTTCAGCGGACAAGTGCCATAGTGGGTGGTGTGTCACAGGCCACGCAGTCACGCTGCCTACACCAGGTCTTGAACATCATCACTGCACGGCCATCAGTCCGCAGGCACATATATCTCCCCAGGACTCATGCAGAAAGGCGGACGTGCATCCAGGAATTCTATGGTGTGGCTCAATTCCCCAAAGTGCTTGGTGCAATTGACTGCACACATGTGGCACTACGTCCACCCAGGGCAACAGAGCACATCTATAGAAACCGCAAGCACTGGCATTCCATCAACGTGCAAGTTGTATGCAATGCCAAGGGAATAATCACATCAGTATATGCCAACTATCCAGGGTCCACCCACGACAGCTTCATCTACAGAATGTCTACCCTATGCCGGGACCTAGAGGCTGGCCAGCATGGAGATACATGGCTGCTTGGTGAGCATGAATGCCACTGCACATGCATGCATGTCAGATACTGGGTCATGACACAACACCACTAATGATACCCATCACCACCTCCGCAGGGGACAGTGCCTACCCTATCAGCCCCCACATGATGACCCCAATCCGGAACCCCACCACGCCACCCCAGGTAAGGTACAACACAGCCCACATTGCAACACGGGGCATAGTGGAGCGCACATTCGGAGTGCTCAAGTCACGCTTTCGCTCCCTTGACCGTTCTGGCGGGCAGCTGTTATATGCTCCCCGAATAGTGTGCAGGATCATAGTGGCAGCATGTGTCCTGCACAACGTTGCAACACGCCGGGGCCTGCCCGTGGACATGGTGGTGCCCCCACATCCACAACCACATGCACGCCCGCTGCGCATGGGAGGGGAAAGGGCACGGGGGGAGGCAGCCCGTACGCAACTGGTGGCCAACTTCTTCACCTAGGAATCACAGTGCTGGCTAGTGCACACTGCTCTGGCACATACCATCTGACAATCAATGATGACACTACCTGACAATGTCTGAAAATTACTTGACAATAAACAGTCAGCTACACATCAGCCTGAGATTGTTAACATGGAAGTGTCAATATGTGTGCACCCCTAGCTACACATACACCAGCAATGCATCACAACGCAAAGACACAACTCCATCAATCTAATATGCATTGCCACAGGCGATTCACTACATGACAACATTGCCATGTCACCCATTCCCTTCACAGTCCCGCCACTGAGGACACCATGTCATGGTATGTGACAGCAAACAAACTGGCCATCACAACATGACACCAGTGTCACAAATAGCAGTGCCCCAAATGGAACATAGCCGCACTTGAGCAGCTAACCGCCCTGGAGCCACTACTACACACCTGTGTAAGAGTATTTTCAATCAAATTACACACCAACCCACCCTGAAGCCCACCCAAACAAGACACATTGCATGTAATCAATGGTAGTGTCATTACCTGATTCTGCTGGTATGTCCTCACCGTCCAGATGTACAGTGATGGCGCCATGCAAAAGTGTCAGTGCACATCTACCGACATGTAGTCTGACTCCAGAGAGTATGCCCTTGTGAAGATCTGTGTGACATACCTGCAAAACATGAGCAACATATGTAAGTAGAGGCACATATCAAACCATCATGCATAGTTAGGTGCAACAACAATGAACACTATGAATGTCTACACAGTATTGACTATGGACTGGCCAACAGCTCATGGGAGTCCAATGTCACCGTGTAATTTGCTGTCACTTGGGCACACCCTTTGCAAGCCCATGGAAACGGAAGCAGGAAGGGTGTGGATGTCTGCTACCCAAGCATCGAAACCAAACTCAGGACAAGCCTGCATGTGCCCAGCCACAATACAGTGTATGCCCAGGTACCCACACAAGGCAACACTCTTGCAAAATAAAAATAAAAATGAGAATAAATGGCCATGAAAGGGCCGGCGGGGGGGGGGGCCACCTATGAGGTCCGAGGACAGGATGCACGCCACAATCCACCTGTGTGGATCTTGGGAAAGGAAAACACCCCATAGGCTCGTGGCCCACACGGCTACTCTGTTGTGGGAGATGAGTCGCTATGGCTCTGGCCAGACCCTGCAGCTGACTCTGGAGGTGGGGGAGCTGCCTCAGAAGATGGTGTGACAATGGGAGGCAGCCCACGCAAAGCACGAGTTTGCTCCTCCATGGCTGCAAGCAGGCGGGTCTGGTAGTTCTGGTTCTGGGTTATAATCATGCGGAGGTCCCCATGCAGTAACTCCCGGGATGACCTGACCTCCGCACGAGTTGCCTGCATCTCGGCCGAGAGCGTCCGTGTCAGACGCTCCAGCTGCTCCTCTGTCCTTCTATGGGATGAAGCCTCAAGCTCTAACAGGGTCGACCTGAGGTGACGGAGTTCTTCCCTCAGGCCTTCCCTGTGGCGCTGGGACTCCATGGAAAGTGATTCCCGCAGAGTCGCCAGTGTCGCCCGCCTGTCCATGTTGGACGCCAACATATCCTCCCTGTGTGCCTGGCAGATGGACTCTGTAGCCTGCTCCAGTCGCTCCATCAGCCTTTCTGGGGGGACAATGGAAGTGGCCACCCTATCCATGGCCTGTGCAATCATCTCGGATGATGCTGCCTGTTGGGTGGCCATACCGTAGATGGATTGCTCCCAAACGGTATTGCCAGGTGGCATACGGCCACCACGTTGACGGGCACCACACCTGCCTGGGGCAAGGCGGACTGCGCCTTGCTGTGCCGGCAAGGCCTCAGGCTGCAGGACTGCATTCCCTCTCTGATCTGCAGCCCCAGGAACAGGAACAGAGATTGGGTGGTGTGGCCCTGCATCCGTAACCACCGGAGGCTGATCTGCCGACACTGACATCCCCATTGAGGGCAATGGCCCGGCTGCAGGTGGGTCGGACAGAGGAGATTCTCTCCCAAGAACACTCACCTGCGACTGCACATAGGTGTCATCCTCCGAGTCTACACCTGAATACTGCTCGGGGGAGGAACCCCCAGAGACACCCCTCGACAGCACGGCCTGCAGCACTTGTGGGTTTTCACCCACAAACACACCACGTCCCTCACTTGTGGTAGGTCGGCCCGGGTTGCCCTCCTGGGACGGCTCCACCACCACATCCCCAGCATCAACAAGTGCTTCGTCCCCTGCAAAGACATGAAAGAGAAAAATGGAAACAGGCATTAGCACCATGGCATGCAACAAGGGCTGATGAACAACAGAGGCAGTAGTTCTACGACACATGTCCAACATGACTGGGAGACCTCCTATGCATTCACCATCACTGGGTCTGTAGGGGAGGCTCAGGGCATACAATGTACAGATTGGAGAGCAACGCCTGCTCACCTTGCTGCCTAGCACTGCCATCACACATTGGCCGTTGATTGCCATGTCAAAGGCACATGCCATCACACACATGGCATGTGACATAGCCACCAAGTGAAGAGGGAGAGGAGGGCTACTTTTTTGGATTTCAACCACTCTGGTCCTGACATTGCATCGTCACATCAATAAGTATACATGTTGTACATGGATCTGCTAGTCCAAATTGGCAACGATGCACAGTGCCTTGTCTACATCAACAAAATGCAGTAAACAATGTGATTCCACCTCCCCATCACCTGTAAAGGATTCATATTGCATTCGTGAAGCACCGGTCAAGTAATGTATGAAGGTACAGCGGAGCACTGAGGGGTGGTGGGGCAGAAGGGGATGCCAGTCAACAATCCTACTGGTGCTGGTGTCATTCATGTCACGCAAGTGCAGGGGTGGGTGGCACAATGAAGTGCAAGGGGAAGTGGCGGCTGGAAGTGCTGTACAAGGTAAGTAGGACTTGACGTCAAGGGCAGATGGTGTTAGGTGCAGACAAGTGCTGGGGGGGTGGCCTATAGGGGTACAGAGACATTCATGCAGTGCTGTGGGCTCGGAGGGGACAGGGGAGGTACACACTGCTTCTGGCTCGGCAAGGTCCTTTCAGATTTCTATGTGTCCTGCAGAGTTGTCACATGCCGCAGATATGTGCCCTTGGATTGGGGATCTCATCTTGGTGAAAAGGGTGAGGCGCTATTGCCTTTGGAGCATGTGGCAGGCCAGTTTGCCAGAGGATGGCCATGATGCAGGACATTCCCTCTCTGCCACCCGGCACCTGTGGTTTGGGTTCACAAGATCCGAGTCATGCCAGGACTCTGCATTGGCATGGGGCTTCAGACAGGTGGTCATGACCGTGGCAAAGACATCCAGTGTACCTGACATGGAGTGGAGCATGGAGTGGGCCCTGTCAGGATGGGAGTGAGCCTAAGGGGGAGCTGGATGGGGGGGAGATTTTGGCAGCATGAGCCTCGACTGACACACACTTCATGGGTCGGAATACCAAGAAGGTGTGTGACAGTGGTGAGGGTGGCTTTGCCTGTGGGGTGGTGAGGGTGAGCTGGGAGGAGAGGAGAATGTGATCACTCCAGGAGAGAGGAGTGCAGAGATGGACGGAGAGGGGAAAGTCAGATGAGATCAGAGCATCAAGAGTGTGCCCTGCAGAATGAGTAGGGACAGACGGGAGTCTAGAGGGTGAGAGGGAGTTGCTGAGGTCACAGAAAGGTCACGTGGGGGCGTCAACAAGCATGCAGGTGGATGCGTACAGCACCAAGGATGAGGATTTCTGTGTCTGGGGACATGAGTGAGGAGGAGAGGTGAGGACACTCAGAAAGGAAGTAGTACATTTGACCAGTTTTCCCAGACACAGTACGCACTGTTTGAGAATGTCAAGGTGTGGTGGAGAGAGACCTCACACAAGCCATTCCAGAGTGGAGTAGGTCTAAGTAGGAGTGACAGTGGCAGGAATACCCTCAGGGAAGCCAAGGGCACACCCCCCCTGCACAGTAGTGGCGGGCCAAGGAGAGGGTCAAGGATGCAGACAGAGCTGGCCGTCAGACATGTTTCCATGAGACCAAGGATGTCAAGGTGCATAACCTCATGTAAGTGACAGATATCGGAGGAATGCCTGATGCAGCCGCAGTGAAAGGAGTGTAATTGTGGAGGAGGTTGACAGCCTTGTAGGACTTACGGGGAGTGCTAGAGATCAGAGGTGCAGCATGTGTAGGAGTTGGAGTGGGAGGCGGAGAAGGTTCATGGGAGGGTGCAGGGAGGCAGTGCAGGATTGATGAGGAGAGAGGAGGGGGGACAGCAGGAGAGGTAAGGAAGTTGATGAGATGTGGGTAGCATTTCTCAAGGAGATTGAGGTTGGCCTAAGGGCCTTGGACTGAGACGCTCCCATTACCATGCACATCAATAGTGGCCTCTGAGGATTGGAAGGAGGCCAGGAGTACACCCCAACGGGTCCCACCAATGATGGTGGAAGAGGAGCAAGGAGAGAGGACAGGGACCATGTGAAGGGTCTATGGGACAGGCAAAGGCATGTATGAGCAGATGTCAGTGAGAGTTAGCTTAGAGTAGGCTCAGATGCACTGGTCAGCAATAGGGTGGGTCGCATTGGAGGGCAGGGTGCCCTCATTTGACTTTTGGCAAGCAGGTGTCGTGAGTAGGGCACGATGGTCTGAACTGTAGAAGTCATGGAAGATAGACCATGAAGAGCAGCATGGAGTGTGAGGGAATGGGGCTCGAAACCAGACGGTACCAAAGCCCACAGGTAGGAGGTGGATGTCAAGGCAACATCCACAGTATGACAGTATGTTGGTTGGCATTTATATACAGAGGACGCATTAGCATGTGGTATCATTGCATGTCAGGCATGTGAAGATGAAACTTGAATGGCTGGGGGAAAGGATAGGAATGGTATGTAAGACATCAGATGAATAGACAGGGGAGTATGAGCAACAATGTAGTGACAAAAAGACAATTCAAGGGCAACTTCCATGGTGTCGGCCCATATGTGCACTGTTGCCAGTAGGGATAGTGCTGTGGCCAGATGGTGTTGCACTGAACATACTGGATGAGGCACATGGGTGCCACTATCAACTCTGCCACACACCCCCTTGACAGGCACCCAACATGAATGCTTCACACACACACCATGCACATGGATAATACACACATGCATGTGCACTCACCGGATGATGCCTCGTAATCAGGGAGGTCTCCCACACCTTGGAGTTGTCCCTCGGTGACGTAGGATCCAGCTACGGACTCGTGTGGTGGGAGTTCTATTTCCTGTGCTGGGGACCCACCTCCAGTCACCAAGGTTGCGGCATGACTTGAGGCCAGCTTATCCTTTGCCCTGCGCTTAAGGTCATTCCAGCACTTCTGGCAATCACTAGCTGTGCGCCTCACTACTCCAAGGGCACTTATTCTGTCAGCAATGGTCTGCCAGTGTGCCTGGCGTCTGGCATGTGTGGTCTTGGACCCTGCAACGATGACCATTTCCCTATCATGATCTGACACATACTGAACAAGTGCATTCAGTTCGGCGTCTGTGAAGCTTGGCTTCCTTGATGGGCCGGACTGTGCAGCCGTGCCTGGGGCATCAGCCTGTGCCGGACGTGCACTCTTCCTCTTGCGCTTGGAAGGGGGTGGGGATCCAGAGTGTCCTACGCCGCTGTGGACACTAGGGGCAGGAGTCGTGGTGGACTCAGTACTGGGTGTGTGGGATTGCCCACTCAGCATGGGAGTAGGTGCAGGCATTGGGGGTAGTGGGATGGGGTCAGGCCTGATCTGAGGTGCATGAACTAGGACCGACACAGTCTTGGCAGGGTGTATGAGAGGTGGGGTGGATGGAGCCACACCCTGGCTACGGGGGCCAGCAGATGACCTATCTGGCATAGATGCGCGTGCCCTGATGACACCAATGTGCACCGGTGCACGTGCAGTGGACCTGCTGACCTGGATGTCAGCGATGGGATCACCCTCAGACAGGTCTGGTGCCACAATGGCCTGGTCCAACAAGGGCTGATCAGGGTTGGTATCAGCCACATGACTCTCAACTGGGGGGGGGGAGGGGGGGAGCATGGGTGTCCCTGACTGTTCCTCCAGACTGGGGGGGACAGGGGCACCCTGCAAGTCACAACCACGTCCCCTAGTGGATCCTCCACGGCCACCACGTGTGGCTCGGCCACCTTTGCCACCCTTACGGCTTGCACGCCTCCCAACCATGGCACTGATGGTATTGTGCGTATGGGAGTCGGTGTGCACAATTGTCCTGGGCAATTGGGTGTCAAAGGGGTTGGGTACCAGATGGTATTCGTACCCTAGTGCAGTGGCAAGGCTATATGACACCCCTGGGGAAAGATGACGGGTCACGCAACGCACAGGCACCCCAAAAAAGTTAAGGAACGTGCACAATACCCCTCCTAGACCACGTGTGCTGATGGAAAACCCTGCACTACGCTGTGGCATCCAGTAACACAATGAACGTATGCGTGTCACACGCAGCCTAGATTGACCTCTGAAGGGGTAGGCTACACACGGGGCAAGCACAGATGTTAGATACGTGCGTGACTCACCGTCTGCCAGGTAAAAGAGCGTGAAAAATGTGCGCTTTTGGTTGGCAACACCCCCGCCAAAAGAAGATGTGTACGCTGTCTGAGGAGACAGGACAACAGTAGAAGGGGACACTGTTTGAGGGAACAGGCCCAGGTAAACCAGTACAAGAGGAAAAAGAGAAAAAGCTGTCAGAGGTAACAGGGAGTACGAACTGGAAACGCCGTGAAGTAAATCGCGTGTGAAACGACAAGAAGTACAGAATTCACCCACTCGCTCTCCACGAAAAGCACGTACAAGGAAATGGTGTTCAACACTACCTTTTATACAGGCCCACACGTACAGCGTCACTTACGGCGTGTACGTGCTTGGCCCATGTTCACCAATCACACGCTTTGACACTCCTGCGTGTAGCTCACTTTTCACCAATCACACGCTTTGTCACTCCTGCGTGTGGATCCTTTTTCACCAATCACACGCTTTGACACTCCTGCGTGTAGCTCACTTTTCACCAATCACACGCTTTGTCACTCCTGCGTGTAGATCCATGTTCACCAATCACACGCTTTGACACTGCACGTGCAGGTAACTATTGACGCACATATGCTGGTGACGGGTTTTCGCGCGATTCGCTGAGTGTGGGGTTTTCACGTGCAAAATCACTCCCTATCAGGCTGTCCACGCGTTCAAACACGAAAGACCACGCTCCTGACCAGGAGGCCAAATTTAAGTCCCCCAGAGCCCTGAGCACGCTCCCACCTGCCATCGGCTGATGCCTGACTGCCTGCTGGCCACGTGCCCCACAGTGCTGGTGGGTGGGGGTGGTGGGAGACATGGGTGAGGGCCTGGTGGAGGGTGCCCCTGGTGGATGGGGGGTGGGGGTGGTGGGAGACATGGATGGGGGCCTGATGGCAGGTGCCCCTGCACTGCTGGGGGGTGGGGGTGGTGGGAGACATGGGTGGGGGCCTGGTGGAGGGTGCCCCTGGTGGATGGGGGTGCAGGGGGACATGATCAGGTGTGCAGGGTAGTCCACTGTTTTGTGGGCTGCCTGCAGGGGCCGTGGAGGGTGTACAGGGTACACCTGTGAGGGCCCACCCAGCCTATTCGCATGTGATAATTCCCACGCACCCCTGTGATACACGTACCCTGGCCAATCGCGTGTCGAACTTCCCGCTACCCCTGTAATACACGCACCCTGGCTGTTCGCGTGTGATAATTCCCGCGTACCCCTGTAATACACGCACCCTGGCTGTTCGCGTGTGATAATTCCCGCGTACCCCTGTAATACACGTTCCCTGGCCTATCGCGTGTTCTACTTCACGCGTCCCCCTGTAATACACGTTCCCTGGCCAATCGCGTGTTGAACTTCCCGCTACCCCTGTAATACACGCACCCTGGCTGTTCGCGTGTGATAATTCCCGCGTACCCCTGTAATACACGTTCCCTGGCCTATCGCGTGTTCTACTTCACGCGTCCCCCTGTAATACACGTTCCCTGGCCAATCGCGTGTTGAACTTCCCGCTACCCCTGTAATACACGCACCCTGGCTGTTCGCGTGTGATAATTCCCACGTACCCCTGTAATACACGTTCCCTGGCCTATCGCGTGTTCTACTTCACGCGTCCCCCTGTAATACACGTTCCCTGGCCAATCGCGTGTTGAACTTCCCGCTACCCCTGTAATACACGCACCCTGGCTGTTCGCGTGTGATAATTCCCGCGTACCCCTGTAATACACGTTCCCTGGCCTATCGCGTGTTCTACTTCACGCGTCCCCCTGTAATACACGTTCCCTGGCCAATCGCGTGTTGAACTTCCCGCTACCCCTGTAATACACGCACCCTGTATGTTCGCGTGTGATAATTCCCGCGTACCCCTGTAATACACGTTCCCTGGCCTATCGCGTGTTCTACTTCACGCGTACCCCTGTAATACACGTACCCTGGCCAATCGCGTGTTGAACTTCCCGCTACCCCTGTAATTCACGTTCCCTGCCTAGTCGCGTGTAGTACTTCCCGCGTACTCCTGATTTGATGATTGCCCGCTTTTCTTTCCTTGTTTGCCTGCCCTGTGAAGTGGTCCAGGGTTAGCGCAGCCCTTAGCGATGATTTAGCGATTTTGATGGCTTTTCCTTGCGCGAGGGCGTTCTTGGGGGCGTTACTGGCGCTGCTGCAGGCTCGCTGCGATTCTCTGCACCACGGCTGGTTTGGGAGCTTGAAATCCATGAATACGCTGTGCGCGGAAATCTGTTTTAGCGCACGTGCCTGGCGCAGACTATCGCAGGCGCACGCTGTGCGCCAGCCGCGTGCGCTACTTGTGCGCTGGATTCTATGAATTAGCCTGCAAATGTTTAACTGCTTCTTTAAACACAGTATCCTCATTATCATGTACTGCTAGTTCTACAGGTGGCAAGTGGAACATTTTGACCATCTGTCCCAAGGGAAGGCAGCCAAAATGCGTTGTTGCTCTTGTAAAGTGATGATATGATATGATATGTTATTTATAACATGCTTAATACACAGAGGTTTCTAAGCGCAGACCCAGGGATCGAACCTGTGTTGCTCCGTGTCATCTTGCTTCCAAGGTGAGCATGTTGCCCCTGAGCTATTTTCCCGAGACGTGAACAAATGCATAAACAATTATCACTGTACTGATGAACTTACCTGCCAAACATCTCAAACGATCGTTTTCTTTAGGTCAGTGTTATGTACCATTCAGAGCAGGGTGGGTCACATGTAAAAGCCCTATGATGTTCATGTACAAAGCACGGATGGGCAGATGACAGACAAGAAGCCAGCACGGATGTGAGGGTACTCCGTATTCCCCTCGCCTGCGATGGCGGTCACAGAGTGAGAAAGAAAGGCCAAATAAAATATGTTCTATCTACACCATCTCTTTCCTTGATTCCAGGTGGCTCTACCTCACAGAGGGACATAACAGTCAGCACTCAGCACAGGCATTGTTCCTCCAAGGCATTAGCCTTTCCCCAGGTCTTGGCCTTCTGGTAATGCTGTTGGCTGGTGACTCTCTTGTTGTTGTCCTTTCTGTACTGGGTGCTTCTCTGCCACACTAATGGCACTGGGGACTGTTCAGAAAAGCTCAATCACGTGCCAGTGTGTGTTTAAGACTTATTGAGTGGGCGGCCTGGCAGGCACCTGTGTATTGGTACACCACATGATGGCTGCATGCCAGACACAAAGGACAGTGTCAAGCTTAACAGGTCCCTGCGTGTGCCCACTGAGTGCCACTGCCAGGTGAGGGGCAGCAAAGCCAGTGTCATACTTACCCTGGTTCATATACATGAGTACCGCCTGCCTGGTAAACTAGTATGCTGCGCCTGGTACTATGGCTGCCTGTCTGCTGCCTCCACCACATGCCTGAGCCACCCACCCTGCTGCAGTCGTTCTGTTATTACAGTAGGCTGTCACCTAGGCTGACTAGACCAGTGTGCACTCTTTAGAGGCGTCAGTGCCCAGCACTGTAACCTTCCAGATGACTGTTACTCATAACACTGTATAACTAGCAGAGTAGTGCCAGTGTGGCTCAAACTGTTGTTGCTTGTTGTGTGATTAAGAACGACAGTTAAAAAGTTGCCAAAATACCACATCATAATTGAACTGAGCCTGAGACAATGAGTGCTGGTACTCAGACATAAGTCCTGGGGCTCAGCCATGGTGAACACCATCACAAACTAAGCACTGGGCACACCCCTTATACCCACTGTTCTCCTATCCATCTGACCCTCGACCTGCCTCTCTCAAACATGACTGTATTTCATGTATATATTGTATACTACTCTCTCATACAACCATTGTAAGAAGAGAAACACCATACCCACACATTCAACCCCCTCCTGACCCCCAAATGCAACGAAGTCCGTAGAGCCAAATGTTAGCATTTTACCACAACACCAAAACCAACAGAGCCTTGGCGAAAGATCTACTAAAAAAATACAAGTCCTGGCTAAGGTCACATCGGCTGGCACTTTACCAACGCGACTCTGAGGTAATGCTGAAGAAAGTCAGCATTGGTAATTCCCGTAATTTTTGGTCACTGTTTAGAACAACTGGGAAACCTTCAGACGACACACTCACCAATGGCATTCCGGAACACATCTGGGTCGACTTTTATTGAAACTTGTTTAAATCGCCCTTCCCACCACTTGAAGGAAAAGCCACAACAAACCAACACTTGCCGTGGGTAGATTTACACGACAAAGAGGACATTCGGCTAACAATATCTAAACTTAAGAACTCGAGAGCACTTGGGCCAGGCGGCATAACCAACATGGATTTAAAAACAACACCAACTGAATGGTCTAGTCTAATAACCCTCATATTTAAGAGATTTGGCGACCTCAGAAAGATTCCTTCATCCTGGACCATTTCGGTAATAGTTCCGATATTTGAGAAGGGCTGCAATGACCATCCTCGGAACCTTCGTCCAATCGCTCTGCTAGATGTAATTGGGAAAGTCTACAGAGCCATGCTACTAAAAATAAATTCTACCCCTGGGCAAACAACGCACCTTGCGCTGACCCACTTCAAACGGGCTTTAAGAAAGCAGTCGGCACAAGCATAAACATCATGCTTTTAAGTATCCTTAAAGCTAAGACTCTTGAAGGAGGCCCTCACATTTTCTTGGCCTTTATAGACCTTACCCAAGCATTTGACTGAACAGAACAAAGCTTTGGCAGAACTTAGAAGACTGGCGCTGCCCCCCTGGTATCTTAGGGCCACTGAAAGCCCACCACACGAACACCAGTGTCTGAGTGCAGCTAAGCAAAGAAGGCCTACTCTCAACAGAAATTCCTACGGCCATAGGGGTAAAACAAGGCTGCCCTCTCGCTCCAGCCCTCTTCCTGGCCTACTTGCGAGACTACAAGTGCGCCAACATTTCGATAAGATCATTCCCACTGTCCATTGGCCAGGAAAAGGTGTCTCGACTTGTGTACGCTGATGATCCAACTCGGCCAAACAGCTATTGGACTACAACGCCAGCTGGACCCTCTCTCCAAGTACACATTGGCAAACGACCTTGTAATAAACAAATCGAAAACCAAGATCATGATCCTGGAAAAATCTAAAAAGAAAGGAGAAAAACCTAACTGACACTTGGAGGGGAGCAGCGTCGAAAAAAGGTCCTGGAATTCAAATACCTAGGAGTCATACTTAACGGTTCCAAATTAGAAAGATCGATGCAAAATACCCTGCACAACAAAATTTGAAACCTCACCTCCCAAGCTAAAGTCATTGACAGGAAGAATGGGCGATTTTCCTTGCAACCAACAATAAACTTCTACAGAGTGAAGATCATACCATCGATTACCTATGGCGCGGAGGCCATGCCACTTATTCCAAAATCCATCTCGATCCTCCTAGAAAGTTATTTCTGGAGTTCAGTGCTCAATCTTCCAAAATCGATGCCAATGGTCCTTATCAGGCGCAAATTGAATCTGACCTCCCTTGAGGCAATAGTCGACCGAAACACCATTATGTTGTATAGGAAAACCATCGACCCGACCAACCCTCCGGTCTTCACACTAATAACAACAGAGATGAAAACTGGTCATTGTAAAATGTTAAACCAGTGGGAAAAGGAATGTAAAGAAAAACTTGTGGTGTGTGGTAGCTCACCTGAAGAATTGATACACAATCCGACAAAAACAATAAAAAAGATTGGATGAATCAGATCGGATCTTGACTCTGAACACAGCACAAAAATAAAAGCTTCCATCACACCTCCCGCTAGAAGCAAGAAAACTAAACGTAACTCAGCCTTTTCTCAAGAAGCACCCAAACAAAAGTCTGAGACATAGGCCCTCATTAGGACTCCGGCGGAAAACCATGGTGCTATTAGCACCATGGTCGATGCCGGAGTCTGCCATGGCGGAATGGGGAATTACCACCCCATTCCAAGGTTGGCGGGGCGGTAATTCCCCATGCCACCATGGCCCTTCCCCATTCCCATTTTTGACCCATAGGGCCTAATGGGAATGGGGAAGGCGGTAAGTACGGTACCGCAAATTGCGGTACCGTACTCACCTCGAGAGTGCCTTTGCGGGCCCCTACTTTAACGGCTGGTCTAGACCAGCCGTTAAGGTCGGGTCCCGCAAAGGGACCTCGTAGTAAGGCGTTAAGGGTTTAACGGCGCCGACACCTTTTACGGCACCGTTAACCCCTTAACGCCTGGGTCCTAATGAGGCCCATACCCTCCTAAGGGCCAGATTAAACGTCCTTCCCTCAAATGAAATCTTGAAAATAAGAGGGCTTTCATCAACACACCACTGCAGATTCTGTGGCCCATCTTCTGAGATTGAAATGATACCGCACCTTCTAACGACACGTCCAGGAATCACTTGTTTTAGAACTCCCTACTTGGCTGACGCCCATATACACGAAGAGGGACTTTGGTGGGCCCACCTGATTGGTGGCGAAAGGAACCCATGGGCCGTAGCTGCAGTAAAAACCTTGGAACAGATCTTTCAATCATCAGAGATGCAAAATACAACGACTAAGCCTTCTTCTCTTCCTTCTTGAGACCATCTGAAAACGACAACAAAACTGTTGTAACGTAAGGATCTCTCCTGGGGACCTTCTTCCACCCCACTTTATAAAAAGGCACGGCAGCAACCTCTTGTAAAAATCGATCTTTTTCGATTAAATCTCGTATATATATATTAAAAAAATTGTATTCATGCACCCTACCCAGGAACTGTCTGTGCTATTTGTAATGATTTACTGTGTGCAGAATCTCTGGAGGAAATGACAGCCAAACTACCAAATACAAATAAATACATTCCCATGGAGTTTGATCCATTCCCCACATCGCTGACAAAGGTCATTTTCCCCCGTTTTGGGGGCTTGACTTGAACATGCTTCATGCTTTGTAATAAGCTTCAGTTTGTTCTGTGTGTCACATAGCCAGGGAGCACGAGAGGCACGCCGCGCACTCAGTGTTTCCACGGCTGTGCCAACACGAGGAACAATGGCCCTTTCTGTGCAGGACAGAGGCAGAGTTGTCCCGCGCAGCCTTCGGCCTTTCAGCGCGGGCACATTGTGTTCCACACTGGATCCGTGCACTTAACATCGCCCTAGGGGGGAGTGGGGCGGCGGGGGGAGGAAATGTCCGAGATCGAAGTCAGGGAAGCCTTCTTGGTCCTGGAAAATATTACGACCCAGGCGGTAAGTTACCGCCTGGGCCGTGGGCCTCATTACGACCCAGGCGGACTTCGCGGTGCTAAATGCACCGCGAAGCATGGCGGAAAGCCGCCGATAGCGCCATGGGGGTTGGCGGATTTACCGCCCCATTCCGACCTCGGCGGAGCGGTAAATCCCCAATCCCCATTCTGCCCTTCCCCATTCCCATTTTTGCCCCATAGGGTATAATGGGAGTGGGGAAGGAGTTAATTACGCCACCGTAAAATACGGTGGCGTAATTAACAACGAGGTCCCGTAGCGCCATGGTTTTCTCCGGCTGGTAAAACCAGGCGGAGAAAACCTCCATGGCGCTACGGGAACTCGTAGTATGGCGGAGAGGTACGCCATGCACTACGCTGGCGTAATACCCTCTCCGCCAGGGTCCTAATGAGGCCCCGTGACTTTACCACCATGGCGTAAACTACGTTTACGCCATGGTGGTTGGCGGACTTACCGCCCCATTCCGACCTTGGCGGGGCGGTAAGTCCCCAATCCCCATTTACCCTTCCCCATTCCCATTTCTGCCCCATAGGGCATAATGGGAGTGGGGAAGGCGTTAATTACGCCACCGTAAATTACGGTGGCGTAATTAACTCCATGGTCCCTTAGCGCCATGGATTTTAACACCCGCTAAAAGCGGGTGTTAAAACCTCCATGGCGCTAAGGGACCTCGTAATTGGCGGTAAGGGGTCGGCGCAGCTAACGCTGGCGTAAACCCCTTACCGCCAGGGTCGTAATGAGGCCCTACAGTCTTGTAGGACAAGGAAAAGTTGCTTTCACGCGCTGGGCCCGCACATAAAAACCTTTGTTCTTCTCTGTTCAAAGCCCCAAATCTTAAGTCAGATGGGTATTCAGCATTGCAGGAGTGGGGCCACGAAAAAAGTTTGGCTAACTTTCCCCCCAAAGCACCTTAGAACATTAATGCTAAACTGCCACCTTATAGAATAATCGTCCATTACAAATGAGGCTTGCGTATATTCCGAAAGAAAGTCAAGACACACTTGTTTCGGTAAACCGACACATGAGCTGATATCAGCCCTACTATCCTGTTGAAACCCCAGGCTAGTTTTTTGTTTTTTCGTGACCTTTATGTTCTGAGTTTTCATGTGTTTATGTCATGCGCCCTGATGCCTTTGGCCTGCGGCGCAATAAAAGCAAATAAATAAATAAATAAATCGTTCCTGCCTCCATAAGATGACTTGACTCCGTACCCTCTCCCTGCAACATTCGGACAAGAGTGGGATACAGAGCTTGTGCTCCTGCTCTGCATCTGGCTCTTCCCCTTATTGGGCCCGCAGTGCAGTCAACGGGCTGGATTGGACACAGAGCGTGCTCCTGCCATGCCCCCCATGGTGCATGGAGGGAACAGAGCAGGAGCATACAGCCACACTGCTGTCCCTGTCATGCTCCAGACTGCTGTTCTACAGGCAGCCAGGCCAAGCAGGAGCACACAGCAACAATGCTGTCCCGACCAGGATGCCCAGAAAAAAAAGGCATGCCACAGTAAGAAAGGGCTAGACTCGCTGCCCCCAAATGCCAGTCTAGCCAAGTACTAACACATACCCTACATGCAAACCTCCTAATATCATATGGATTGAACCGAAAGAAGTGACTTCACAGAAAAAGGACATTGGGCCTCATTACGACCCAGGCGGATTTCGCGGTGCTAAATGCACCGCGAAGCATGGCGGAAAGCCGCCGATAGCGCCATGGGGGTTGGCGGATTTACCGCCCCATTCCGACCTCGGCGGAGCGGTAAATCCCCAATCCCCATTCTGCCCTTCCCCATTCCCATTTTTGCCCCATAGGGTATAATGGGAGTGGGGAAGGAGTTAATTACGCCACCGTAAAATACGGTGGCGTAATTAACAACGAGGTCCCGTAGCGCCATGGTTTTCTCCGGCTGGTAAAACCAGGCGGAGAAAACCTCCATGGCGCTACGGGAACTCGTAGTATGGCGGAGAGGTACGCCATGCACTACGCTGGCGTAATACCCTCTCCGCCAGGGTCCTAATGAGGCCCCTTGTAAGGAGCATCAATAGTCTTTGATACTTGGAGGCACCATGAAAGTGACTTTACAATAAGTTCCCATAAGTAAGCAAAGTGGCAAATAATGTTGTGGTGCAAAATACCTAAATTGCATTATTATTATATATGGAGTACCTCAATAGTCATTAGGCTTTTTTTTATAACAGCATGATATATTAACATAAGCTATGAAGTGAATCACTTATGGAGCTGCAGACAAGACACAGGGCCTCATTACGACCCTGGCGCTAAGTGTTTAATGGCGCCGTGAAAGGCTGCGGCGCCGTTAAACACTTAGCGCCTTACTATGAGGTCCCTTTGTGGGACCCGACCTTAACGGCTGGTCTACACCAGCCGTTAAAGAAGGGACCCGCAAAGGGACCTTGGTGTTAAGTACGGTACCGCAATTTGCGGTACCGTACTTAGCGCCTTCCCCATTCCCATAGAGCCCTATGGGGCGAAAATGGGAATGGGGAAGGGCCATGGTTCAATGAGGAATTACCGCCCGCCAAACTTGGAATGGGGTGGTAATTCCCCATTGAACCATGGAGGACCCGTTACAACACCGGCACCAACCATGGTGCTAATAGCGCCATGGTTTAGCGCCGGTGTTGTAATGAGGGCCACAGTGTGAATAAATGATTTGCCCAGGATCACACATTTTGGTTAAATGGTGAAATCGGGATGTGGACAATTTAAGCAACTGAACACACCTGCAAAGGTTTAGTTAATAAAGATAGTTATTAAGGTTTTGCTTTGCATTTTATGTGTGTAAATAATACCCTATTTATAGCATTGCCTTCGAAGAACAACATTACTTAATAATCTAACCTTTCAAAATAAGATAACTTTACACTACATACTTCATCATTGATATATGTTGAGCAATAAGAGTATGGCTTTAGTTTTATTCTCCCCGTCCTGCATGCAAAGTCACAATAGCATCATGCAGATTAATGTGAGCCTAAAAAATCCATGTTGGTTTTAAAAGCATAGTCAATATGTCATAAAACATGCCACATTATGCACCTTCCCACTTCTGATCACGCTGTTGACATGTCTTAAGCAATTTAAGCCCCTGTGGCTAATAGTCTCCCTACCTCCTATCAGTGCCTAATGGCTCCCATTGAATTCTCTGTTTACACAGAGGAACGTGTCAATTCCCTGGGAGAGCCCCGCTGATGTCCAGAGCAGGAAAGGTGGCCTGCTACCAGGACAATGCCAGTGCTGAGCAGGATCACTGTGCTCCTGCTCGGCACCCTCATTTTCTCGGTCTGGCTTTTAAACGAGCCAATGGGGGGGGGGGCAATCTGCACCCCCTGTATCCCCGCTCTCTACGCCACTGTCTTCATTTACAGCACTCATCGACGACACCTTGGCACACATGAAATCTGAGATTTGTGGTATGTGTCCATGATAGGCCAGTAGGGCTGTAGCAGGGGTTAATCAATTCACGTCAGCAGGGGCGTTGCTAGGGGGGGGCTAAGGGGGCTGTAGCCCCTGATCTTTTGGTTGTAGCCCCGGATAGAATCTCAGGAGCTACAGCCAAAAGACTAGCTAGCCCCCAGTCCCAACAGTTCCGACATCAATTTAGCCCCGGGTCTTTTCCAGACCTAGCAACTCCCCTGCACGTCAGTAGTGGTGCAATGACCATTGGGCAGATTGGGCTTTAGCTCCACCCCCCCCGCCCCTGAAATTGTGTGCTACATTGACTTGACTTGGCAGACCTACAGAGCCTTGGCAGGACAGGACACAGGTAATAAACAGTGCCTGCGGCTGCACAGTTAAAACATCCCCGGCAATTACTAATGGAAAGCATTTCTTGTTTAGCACCTGCATACATTGCATAGTTTTTAGGCATTTGAACTTGTGATGGGATGTTAGCACTTGCAAGTCAAGGAAGGGTCTGGGGAGAGGCAGGAGACAGCTCATTCTCACAGCAGTTCTTAAGTGTCTGGTTTTAGAGGTAAAGGACAGAGTTAAATGCTTTTAACATTGAAGCTTCACCAGAATACTCTGATTAGAATGTCTAAAGAATTTAAATGCTCCCACATAAGTAAGTGTGTCCCTCCTCTACAGGCTCTGAAGTTAGCCCCGCTCCCAAATTTGAAGGGTTACCCTCCACCCCCGATCTTTTACTCTCGTTGCACCCCTGCATGTCAGTGATATTTGGCTAGCCCCCCATCCCACTCTTCCTCGTTGCAGTGCTTAACCTTTGCAGGTGTTCCTACAGTTGTCCATTTCCCAAAGCCCACCTTTTCTTTTTGTAATTTTTGTAAACATTTTTCCTTCCTTCTGGTGTACAAGAAAACACAGCACCCCTCCCTCATCCTGCATTTTCCCTTTCCATCAGGACGGGACTCTTACTGCCGTGCTTTTGCTAGGTCCCAGTCCATTTACAGAAAGTAGGTCCCACTGCTGCCCTTCAGGTGCTTTTAGGAGGCTTTGAGGCACCCCTCTCCCCGCACACTTGCTCTGCACCAGTCCGTGATTTGCTCCGACGCAGGTTGAGTCTCATGAGGCCTCAGGTAAGCATTAGTCCTGATCATGTCACTTTGGAGCAATCAAGACTCGTCCCACCCCAGAGGTATGAAGTCAGAGATTGGGAAAGGGAGGCTAGATCTGACGACGATTACAACGGATACGCAACACAACCATAAATTCAAGCACCCTTACCTGGGAAACCCTCTGATTACCAAGTTGGGTATCACTGGCCACTCCTCCGGCGCGTTCCTCACAGCAGCCACAGCACGATCAGCACCACCCAAAGGGCTTATGGATACCCCAGATCACCACATGCTCCCCTGAACACTGGCCTGATCCTACACCGAACACGTGTACTCAATTCTTGCAGATTAGATGTTATATTGGCTCGTATTGGCCTCAGGGGGCCTGTCTGGAAGTTGGCATATTCTGCAAAATGAGGAAGATCTCATTTGCATCTGTCTTTGTATCTCCGGCTGGTATATTTTATTTATTGAACTGTTTTTTTATAAAGCGCGAGTTGGGTTTCTAAGCGTAGTTCCGGGATTCAAACCTCTGTTGCTGTTCGTGGTCGTGTTTCCAAGACCAGCACATTGCCCCTGTGCTATCCTCCGTTCATCGAGAAAGCCCCTAAGGAGGAACTCCATCTCCATCTAAGTTCTCGGGCTCTTCCAGTTCCGCTGTCAGGAACAACAGATTTTTATCTCTTACATATATGGGGGAAGGCCCCATCGTATTTTGACACATACGCCTCCCTCATCATATTCTACTGCCTCAAAATAGCAAGGTATCAGCTCAGAGGGCGAATCCTCTGATGAACCCATGGGCAAACACTTGGACGAAAAGGCCTTCACCAAGATTGTTTTGCATGTTTCCGAGCAGACGTGTTTCCCTAAACCAGACAACCCGGGCACCTTAAAGGTGTTGGCAATTCACTGAAGCAAAGGAAAAGGGACTAGCTCACATCTCAGGCATCATAAACAAGATGTTAAATCTTGAGGCAACCAGACTGTATTTCTCTATAAATTGTTTTCCCTCTCCACACACCTGGAGGTGTACTCCCTACTGACTGGCCTTAAAGGCTGACCCTCCATTACCTCAGAAGAGGCCGCTTGAGGAGACTCTGTAGAAAAGAAGGTTGATGGGGTCCTCAAGAAGAACTACTGCATTTATGCATCGAACGCAGCACAGGCCCATCTATTTGACTTCCAGGTCCTCCATGAAAGACTGGATGACCATGAAAGACTGAAAGAATGGATGAGGGAGAGGACTGCTATACCAATACAATTAATGCCACACAAAGCCTATGGGGTATGTACCTGGTCACTCTAATAGAGAAAAAAATCTCTTCAAAGTATTCAAATCTGTTCAGAGATTATGACCTCATTTAAATCAAAGTTTCAAGGAACATAAAAAACACACATACTCCATAAATATCTTTAGTAGATAATTGTATTCAACACTCCTACAATGTTTTTAACAATCTAAATTTAAAGATTTCATTAAGCACAAAAAATATTTCATCAAATAAAAGAGCAGAACATTCTTAACAGAAAGCAATGTCCTTTAGGAAATTTCAGGAAAAAATTCAACAAAATTTGCTCAGTTTGTACTTTCAAAGATACATTTCACAAAAGGGGTTTTATTTCCCCCACACAATCACGATCACATGATGTTTGTCCACTATGCATTTCAGGGTTATTTTCACCCCTTCTTCAGGTGTTGATGTGATGTTTATAATAGTTTCCTTGTATCCTAAAATAAATTTCACAAAAAACAGAGATTTGTACTAATTTTGTCTCAATGGCACAGCGAACGCCAATATCCCATGAATGAATTTTAACCCATCTAATATGTAAATTTCACTGACCTTGGAAATATCCAGGGTCTATATAGTCAACTCTGACTAACGTGTCACTTCTGTGTTCTGGCCACTGATTGATCGTTGATGGCAGGCTAGTTATGTAACCCTCCTTAGTAGTCTTCCAAAAGTCTAACAAGATGTTGCAATCACTCTGTAGGAAAGAGTAATCTAAGTATTAATACTTAACAACCACTACCTACTACTCACTATATCTATACCCAACTCACTGAATCACATAACCAAGATCAAGTTTACTAGACTTACATGCCCACAGCTCCAATGGTATCCCAAATGCAACGCGGTGATGGTGAAACGGCTGCAACCACAGCCTCCCCTCCCTGCGGTGCATTTTAAATGGAGTATCAGTGAGTCACGTGTTCGTAATACCGATCACGTGACCTAACGTACGTTTCTTCACAAACAAACGTAAATAGTGTGTTATCTTCATAGACACACAAATACTTATTATTCAAAACATATTTTAAATGCAACCCGGGAACGGCGCATTGGCTGCAATCACAGCCTCCCATCCCGCGATGCGTTAAGTTAAATCTTTTCGTATGTCGCATAATCAAACCGATCACGTGACCTTGTGTAAACATGGTGCCTGTCCCTTCGTGCCGCCCACATGATAACCAATTCATCACGTGATAACCTGTCCATGGTAAGACACATGTTCCAAAAATTTAGAAGTGTACGTACTTTACTCACTTTAGATTGTAAAAATAAAAAAGCCAGTCCTGGAATATACCGAAACTGAAAGACAATTACGAGTTCTTATTGAAGGAAATCACGTACGGATCACTAGTTTACATATTACGTGCATGAGAAAAAAATCTTCCTGGTCAATGTGAAAGGACAGTATAAATAAGCCCTATGCTAATCTATTTTGAATGTAATGCTCGCTGTGCAGCATTCCATTCTCCAGAGGGGTAACTTGGTATGCTAAATATAAACACAGTCATCTCTGCTATACACTTAAATAGACTGGGACATACTCCCTGGGTGTTCATCCTCTGTTAACCCTACAGGGAATTGTCAATAACTCAAATACAATATTGAAGTAACCAGATTTTTACAATCTACTAAATGCCTAAATTCATTCAGGTACCACGGGCACTCACAATGCAACTAGAGACAATTACAGACATTTCCCTTGTTCATTTGACATACTCATATTCCTTCATTCTCATCATTAACATATCCTCAAAAATGAATCAACCCTACAGTCACAGTTACCACAATTCTATATACACTTTGAGCCCAAAATAGGGCATTTCCAGAGATAAACAAAGAAAACAGTTTTACTCGCACTAGTCAACAAAAAAAATCATATCAGATAAAACAAGTCAAATCAAACTCATTATTCATACCCTTTGGTTCAAGTGTATCTAATCGCTCAATCCACTCAACCTCTTTTTGTCTCAGTAACTTGTGTATGTCACCCGCTCTTTTAGAGCATCTGACTTGCTCCAAAATCACCAATTTCATCTGAGCCACTGAGTGTTTGTATTCTTTGAAGTGTTGTGCCACCGGTGAGTGGACTGAGCCCAATTGGATGTTAGATTTAGGCTCAGTCCACCTCAGTTTGACTTTTCTTGATGTTAGGCCAACATAAAATAGCCCACATGGACATTTAATTCCATACACCACATTACTTGTGTCACACGTGCTAGTATGTCTAAGCAATATCTTTTTTCCTGTATGAGGATGGTTAATGCTAAGTCCCTTAATCACATTATGGCAATGCTGACAATTATTACAAGGTAAAGTACCCCTGAATATGTTAGAGCCGATGACCGGTGTTTGATAATCAGCTCGAACAACAAAATCTCTTATAGATTTGCTTTTCCTATATGCAAAGGGTGGTTCTTTCTCAAACAAATGTGCTAATAAAGGATCCATTTTCAACATTTGTCAATTTCTTTTGATGATTTTTTTGATTTTATAACTCTGTTGAGAGTATGTTGTCACATACACCATCACTTCCGAGTCTTCCTTCGGTGACCGCTCCAATGTATTAGCTCTCGGGACTGCTGAAGCCTTCATTAAGGCACTTTCTAATGTGGTTGCTGTATAACCACGTTTAGAAAATTTCTCTTTCAATTTGTTAGATTGAATCTCAAACTCAGGTGGCTCTGAAATCAGTCTGCGATACCTTAAGAACTGACTGTAGGGTATGCTTTGTATTGTAGTGGATGGGTGAAAGCTAGATGCCATCAGTCTGCTGTTTCTGTCCGTGGGTTTGTTATAAATGGTCATGTGTAAGTGCTTATTCTTTTTTTTTTTTTTTTTAAACTTCTTTTTATTATTCAGCGTGGCAGCAAAACACAAACGAACAGCATGAGGAGTTACAACATGAATACCGTATACATAATGTAGGTGCACAGAGGTTATTTCACATAATATCACAATCAATGGGTACAATCACAGCATGGATTGGGCAACAGAAGCGCACAACAGGGGTGAGGACCCGGGCAGGTGGGGGGAAGAGGGCGGGGGGAGGTATCCGGTGTCGCAATTAGATCGGACATGTAAGAGCGGAACTTAAGCCATACATTTCTAGGTCTGGAGTGGGCAGGTTGTATATGGGACCAGGCTTCCTCAGAGTCCGAGGCCCAAGTAACCGCCCTCAGCCATTGAGCGTGTGTGGGAGGCGAGGGGCAAAGCCAACAAAGCAGGATGGAGCGCACCGCCAGCAGGAGGCAAAGGCCGGCTAATTTTTTGGAATCACGGGAAAGGCCTGGGAGATCGTGAAAGAGACATACCAACGGGGAAGGAACAATGGGACGGTCGAGAACCGCAGACATCGTCGAGCAAACTGCCTCCCAAAACTGAGAGGCGAGGGCAGGACCAAATCATGTGGATGTAGTCAGCGTCGTCTCGATAGCATCTAGGGCAGCTGGAAGGGTGATCCCTGGACATGCGATGTAGTCTGATCGGGGTGTAGTGAAACCTATGTAGTACTTTGAATTGAATGAGTTTAAGACGGGAGTTAAAGGACACTCGATGCGTACGCTCGCATAGATGTGCCCAGCGCTCGTCCGACATTTCAACACCCAGGTCTACCCCCCACACACACTTCAGTTTAGTGAAATCTGGGACAGATCTGGATTGCAACATCGTGTATAACCTAGAGATTTTACCTCTTGTGGGCCCAGGGGAGGTGAGCTCTTCAATAGTAGGGTCGTCCGGGGGCAGCGCAGGGAACGTTTGGTAATTACGTTTTTTTTTTTAAACTTTGTTTTATTGGCATTTTCATACTATAACAAAAGGGCGCAAAACATTTTCACACATTGTGCAAGTAACAGGCCCCAACCCCCCCCCCCTCACCCGCCCCAAACGCACCCCCCTCCTCCCCAAAAAGGGAAAAACCAAAAAACTTAGTCCTCATAGAAACGTTCTGCTGGGGAGCCACTGTGTAAGCTCTGAGAGTCTGGAGCTCCTGGAAGAGCGAGAGCATTGACTATTAGAATTGGCTGATGAACTACCATCGTCCCCCGGGCCGAGGGCCCTGTCCGCTCCTTGTCCCCCTTGAGGATCAGTGCACATCCCAACCCCATGTCTGCTGTGCCTCGTACCAGTTTGCATGGAAAGAGCTCAAGTTATTGTTCATCATTGCCGTCAGTTTATCCATCAGGTACATGTTTTTTACCTTTTTTAGCCAGTCCTCCTTCGATGGGGTCTCCAGGCTCTTCCATTTCTGGGCCAGTGCTACCCTTCCCGCCCTTAGCATTGTCTCCCACATCCTGGGGTATCGGGGAATGTCCGAGTCCTCCGGGGGGAGGCCCAGCAGCATTGTCAGGGGGTTCTGGGGGAGAAGCTCATCAGAAACTTCGGCGATCCAGCCCCTCACCTTCTCCCAGTATGCCTGGGCTTTCGGGCAGTGCCACCACATGTGCCCTCTCGTACCGACCTGGCCACATCCCCTTGGGCATGCGGGGGACACTCCCGTGTACATTTTAGCCAACTTCACTGGATCTCTGTGCCACCCCTGTAAAATCTTGAAGTTGTGTTCCATGTCCGCCGTGAATAAGTTCCCGTGGAAGGCTATTTTAAATATTCTCGCCCAGGCGTCCTCCGAGATCTCATCCCCCGCTAAATCATTCCAGAACGAGCGGAACCCCCTTCTCTCCCCTCGGTTAACCGTGTTCAGTAGCTTGTACATTCCTGATACCGCACCCTTCCTGGAGGTTGCCGAGTCCAGGAGCTTCTCGAAGGGGGTCAGCTGTCTTTTCAGGTTCTGGCCCCAGGCCTGGTCACATAGAATTCCCTTCAGGCGGATGTATTCAAATATGGAGAGGGACCCCTGACCGAGGGCGTCCCTCAGTTCCTCATATGGCCGGAATTCTCCTTCTCTGAACATCTGCCCCGCCCACTCCATTCCCATGTCAGACCACGACTGGGCGTTGCGGAACCCCCTGCTTCCCAGCTTGAGGGGGTGACCCCAAAGAGAGGACATCGGTGATGGCCACGATGTTAGGTGTGCCGTCTGGGGACCCTCCCTCCAGATCGTCCAGAGGACTCCCAGGGTTGGGTGGGATTTGAGTCTGTTCGGAATAAACTTGCTAGGGGCCCAAAGGAGGTCTCGAATCTTCAGTGGGTGGGCGTCCATGTCCTCCAGGTATGACCAGTAAGTGCCCATCCCCTCTTTCATATGTTCTAGGAGGACGCGTAGTTGGGCTGCCCGGAAATAGAGTTGAAAGTCTGGTAACCCAAACCCTCCTCCTCCCTCGGTAAGGTCAGGACCCTATTGGCAGTTCTCGGGGTCTTACCCTGCCATATGAATTCCCGCACCGCATTCTGGAGGGCTCTGAGGGTCCGGACAGGGACTACAGATGGAAGGGCGGTGAAAAGATATAGTAGTCGCGGGAGAATGTTCATTTTCACAGCCGTCATGCGGCCGTACCAAGACAGAATCATTGACCTCCACCTCAAGTCTGCCGTGATTCCCGCCACAACGGGATCATAGTTAGCAGGGGCTAGATTGGTTAGGTCCCGCGTAAGGAGGACTCCCAGGTATCTAATGGAGGCCTTTGCCACCGTTATTCCTTCCAGGCTGGCGAGGGCGTCCAAGCCCGGGTCCCGGGTTCTCATAGGGAGCAGGACTGATTTGGACGCGTTGATCTTGAGACCAGAGAAACGCCCGTAGGTAGCCATCAAGGAGAGGAGCGGGGGGAGCGAGGATCTCGGGTCTACTAAGTAAGCCAGGATGTCATCCGCAAACAGGGAGAGCTTAAATTCCACCTCCCCCCTCTTAATCCCCTTAATCTCTGAGTGGGCTCTGACTGCTATGGCTAGAGGTTCCATGGAGAGGATATAGATTAGAGGGGAGAGTGGACATCCCTGTCTTGTCCCCCGCGACAGGGGGAAGGGCTCCGACAACCCACCATTGACTTGGACCCTGGCCCTCGGGGCCCTATATAAAGCTGCCACCCAGTCCCTGATGTGTGGACCAAAGCCCATTTTTTGGAGGGTAAGTTCGATGAATCTCCACTCCACCCTGTCGAACGCCTTTTCCGAGTCTAGGGACAGGACGCTCGCGTCCAAGTCTGACCTCTGGGCATAGTGCATCAGGTCTATGGTCTTTCGGATGTTGTCTGAGCCCTGTCTCCCCCTAATAAATCCTACCTGGTCGCCGTGGACCAGCTTCGGCAAGACCCCCTCCAACCGTCCCCCAAGCACCTTGGCCAAGATCTTCACGTCAACATTCAACAGGGAGATGGGTCGGTAGGAGGAGCAGTCCCTAGGGTCCCTGCCGTCCTTGGGGAGCACCACAATAATTGCCTCCATCATGGAGTCCGGGAGAGACCCCCCCTCCAGCACCGCGTTAAACACTTTTACCAAATGGGGGGAGAGGGTCGAGCGGAACCTTTTGTAAAAGTAGACAGAGTACCCGTCCTCGCCCGGGGAAGTGCCCACCTTCATTCCTCCAATCGCACGCTCTACCTCGTCCTCGGTCACCGGGCCCTCTAACCCCTCCGCTATCTCCCTGGTCAGGGCCGGGATTTGGATTGAGTTCAGGAACCCCACCATCTCCGCCTCCTCCCCATCGTACTCGGACGAATATAATTTCTCATAGTATCGGCGGAAGGCTTCGCCAATGTGGGGTGTGTCGTAGCCTACCTTTCCCACCTCGTTCTTGACCTCTTTCACTAATCGGCTTCTCTGCACCTCCCTCAGTTTCCAAGCCAGAATCCTGTCCGCCCTGTCCCCTTTTTCATAGTACTTTTGTTTGACCAGTTGGAGACTCCTCTCCTTCTTGTGGAGAAGGAGATCCTTCAATTGGAGTCTGTAATCGTCCAATGCGGTCACCTGCCCGCTGTCTAGGGGAACCGTGGGGAGACCCCCAGGTTGGAGTAGGGCGATTTTCTCCCTGAGGTACCTTTCCTGGCCTTCCCTTTGCCTTTTTTTCTGGGCTCCTATTTTAATCAGGGTTCCCCGTAGGGTTGCCTTAAAGGCGTCCCAGAGGGTATGTGGGCCCACCTCCCCGTTGTCATTAAGCTCAAAGAATTCTGTGATGGCCTCGAGGACCACCTGGGATAGGACTTCGTCCCTTAACAGGAAGTCGTTGCACTTCCATCTCCCTCTGCGTTCGTGTAGACCACCCCTTGCTATTGTAGCTCGGACCAAGTCGTGATCAGACCAGGGGACGGGGTCTACCCTGTGGCCTGAGACAAATGGACGTAAGGTCTTGTCTACCAGGATGTAGTCTATCCTGGAGAACGACGTGTGGATGGCTGAGTAATATGTAAAGGAGGGGGAGTCTGTTCTAGGGACGGGGTTAGTGTCCAACAGGCCCAATTCTAGGTTGACTTTTTGGAAGGTGCGCGCCATGATCTCGTCCGCAGCCCTGGAGGACTGCGGACCTACTCGTTTCCTGTCCAGGGTGGGGTCTAGAACCATGTTGAAGTCCCCCCCCACCACCACCGTGCCATAGATGAAATATTTGAGTTTGTCCCCCACCTCCTCCCAGAACTGGGCTTGGCCTTCGTTTGGGGCATAGATGGCCACTAGGGTCAGTGGGGCCCCCTGCAGGGACCCCCGCACCAGCAGGTAACGGCCCCCCGGGTCTTTCAGCGTGGCTTCTTTCTCGAAGCCCACATGTTTGGCTACCAGGATGGCGACCCCTCTTTTTTTGCACTTGTGGGATGCACTGTGGACCTCGCCAATTCCCCCTCCCCGCATTTTGGGCTCCTTCCCCTGTGGCCAGTGAGTCTCTTGAACGAAGAGAAAATCCAGGTGTGCCCTTCTAAATTCCCTGCAGAGCAAGGACCTCTTGGTGGGGGTGTTTAAACCACGGACATTAAGTGAGCCCACTCCCAGGGCGGGCAGCCCGTCAGCCATAGTCACTATTTTTCTCTCTCTCGGTCAGCTCCTCCCCTGCGCTCCTCCCCGTGTGCTCCGTTATATCAACTCTGTGTTCCCCTTTTTCCCCGTCCCCTCCCCCCGGGTGGGCTTATGACAAAACCCCAACTGCCCCCCTTCCCCAAACCGTAACTGAACTTCCCCAACTCCCGTCGTCCCCCCCACCCACCTCCCCGGCGTCCAGCCAAGTAGTTCTGCCATCGCTGGCTTTTGGCCGAACCACCAGCCTGCCCACCTCGGCCAGGCAATCTGCATTAGAAGCTCATTTCCTTGAGCCCCCTAAGATCCCCCACGTCTGTGACCCCTCTGCGGTCCCCACCTACTTGCAGGTCGTAGGGACGTTGATAGTAGTGAATCCTCTGAGTCTGCATCCCTCCGACCAGGGCAAGCCAGGGTGCCCCCGTGCTCAGTCCTCGGAGTCGTTACGTTCTCCGTCCTTTGAAGGGGAGGGGGTGTTCATTTTCCTGAATTTCCTCGCGCTGGTGCGCTTTCTCCTCTCGCCGGGCGGGCCAGGGCCGCCGGGTCTCCCATGCTCCGGCCCCGATGGGCCCCTCTGGGGGTTCTTGTCCACTGCGTATTCTTGTATGGCTCCCCTTATGTCCTCTTCCGTGATCAGGGTCGATCTTTGGCCCATGTATTCGAAAGTCAGGGAGAAGGGGTAGCCCCATCTGTAGCGCACTCCCTTTTCCTTGAGCACCTGTGTGAGAGGGCGGCACATCCTGCGCCTGGCCAGCGTGTAGGCGGAGAGGTCTTGGTATATCGAGACTTGTGCGTTGTTATAAGTGATTTCCCTAGCCTTTCTGGCCTCCTCCAACACCTTCGTCTTCTCTGAGTAGTAGTGAAACCGGACCAGAATCGACCGGGGGGCCCCGGCCCTGCCCCCCGCCCTGTGCACCCTGTCGAAAGTTGGCTCGGTTGTCATTTCCTCCGTGAACAGGAGAGTAATGATGTCTCGTACTGCTCGGGTGACGTCCCTCTCCGTTTCCCCCTCTATTTCGGTCACCCCAAAGATTCTGAGGTTGTTCCTCCTCTCCCTGTTTTCGAAATCATCCATCTGTCGGGCCCTCTCCTCGTCCCTCCTCTCCAGGGCCTCCAACCTCATGCTATATTGTATGTCTTGGACTGCTATGGAGGATTGGTTGGATTCGACCTGAAGGAGCCTGTCCTCAATCCCTCTGGTCCATTTTTTCAAATTTTTGGGCAATGTCGGAGCGCATGTCCCTTATTTCCTGTAGGATCGAGGCAAAGCCCCTTTCCATTGCCGCCGAGGAGGGGGAAGCTTCCCCCGATTGGGCCATGGTTCCTTCGCGGGATAAGCCTTTGTCCCCTCTTACAACCCCCCGGAAGCGGTATCTCTGCAAGGCTTCCCTCCAGCTCATGTGGTTCTTCCCTGTGTCCTGTCGTCTGGATCCCCGCGGCCCCGACGGGGGGCGGGGGGTCCCCTACTGGCCCGTCCTTCCTTGCTTGGGTTGTGCGCTCCACAGGTGTCCCAAATGGGGTGGCAAAGTCCGGGGGGGCGGGCACACGCCCCACCTGTTCTCAGGCAGGGGCCTCACACCCTTTTTAAGTGCCTCGTGGTCTTCTGGGGCCTCCTCCGGTCTCCTGGAGTGGGGGGGGGGGATGGTGGATCAAGGGGGGCCCAACCTTCCAATCCAAAAAAAAGGGGGGGACGTTGTGGCTTGCTCCGTGAGTCCTGGGGGGGCACCTCCGGGCGGGCACACGCCCCACCAACTGCTGGCGGGGGCCTCTCACCCTGGTTACCCCCCCTTCGGGCTTTGCTGTCTCCGGGGGGGGGCCCTGGTCCACAGACCCCACCTTTGGTCCTCTTGCTTTTGGGGTTCCGTCCCGCTCGGGGCTCTCACCTGTGGGGGGGCGAGTCCCCGGCCGGCCCGGGCTCCCCTTGCTCTGCTGTGCTGTGCTGGGCTCCGGCGTTGGTAACCCCCAAGGGGGGGGAGGGGGCTGCCCCACTCCTTTCTTTCACTCCCGGAGGGGGGGGCTCCAAGTCCCCGGGGGCACCGCTCCAGGCCCCCGGGTGCCGCCTCCTCCGCTGACCTGGCCTCCTGCGGGCCGTGGTCGCCTGCGCTGCCGTCCCCAAGGGGGGGGGGCCGCCCCGCTCCTTCTCTTCACTCTCGGAGGGGGGGGGGCGGATGCCGACTCCCCAGGAGCGCTGCTCCGATCCCCCCTGATGCCGCCCCCTCGCCGCGCGGGCCACCCCGGCGCTCTTCGTTCTGGTCTGGGCCGCGGGGGGAGGGGCGGAGAGGGCCGGCCCACTGCCGCGTCCCCAGAGTCCCGAAGTCCCGGGGGCCCGGTCCTCGGCCGGGTCGCTCCCCGCACCCTGAGGGGGGGGGGTTGTTGATGGGGGGAGTGAAGGCCAGTCGGGCTGGAGTGCCGAGCGCGCCCGGGGTGGGATCGCCTCGCTCGCGGTCCCGAGGCCGCTCCTGTCCTGCTGTGTCTCCCGCTCAGGCGCCGCGGGCTTCGTGTTCCGGCTCCCCGTGGAGCTCGCGCTCCGTTCTTTCTCTCGTCGGGGGGCTGCCGAGTCGGCCACCCCAGTTGTGCTCGCGGGGAGGTCTCGGGGGGGGGGCTCAATCCCCTCGGATACCCGGGCCTCGGCGGGAGCTGTGCACTCAGGCAGCCATTGCCTGTGCGCCCCCTGGTGGCCTCCAGGTAATTACGTTTGAGGGTCCTGCGGAGGGATGCGTATTGAAGCCATGCACCCTGGTCACTCCTCAGGGGCAACGGGAGATCGGGCCATTCAACAAATATACCCTGGTCAAACACATCACGCAGCAGCTCGTAGCCTGCGTCCGCCCAGCGGCGAACCGTGCCCGGTGGGACCTGCGGGACCCCCGGGAGGAAATTCCAAGAGGGAGGTTGCCGTGGAAGGCGTAAGTAGTTTTGACTAGTTTCCACATCTTCGCTAAAGCAATGGAAGTGCAGGCGACCGGGCTCTGTGAGTCCAATACCAAGGGGGCGGGTTGTATCACCAAGGAGCGGATATCCCGGTCGCAAACCGCAAGCTTCTCGAGTGAGATGTATGTTGGATTTGGGATACCAGCCAGTATTTGAGAAAGTTAGGGGCACCAAAGCCCCCGTTAGAGATGGGAGTGGATAGGGTGTCAATTTTAAGGCGGACCGCACCCGAGTGCCAGAGAAAGGAATTCACAGTGCGAGTCAAGTCCCGGAAGAAGCCCCCCCCGGCCACAAGGGTATGTTAGTGAACCTGTAAAGCAACTGGGGTAACACCACCATCTTCAATAGCCCTATCTTGCCTGCCAGGGAGATCGGGAGCTTGTCCCAGGCCCGGACCTTAGCCGTCAGGTGTGTGAGATACTTCTGATAGTTTTCCTGGAAGGTCAACGCCTGTTGGCGCGTCACCACTATACCCAAGTAGGTAAATGTGGACTGAGCCCATGTGAAGCCCAAAGTATGAGGAGGAGGGAGAGTGCATTCTGTGAATGGAAAGAGAATGGATTTTGAACAATTCACTTTGAGGCCAGAGATTCGACCGAACCGAATGATGTCCTCCGATATTGGGGGTAAGTTGATGGAGGGAGAGCGCACAAACAACAATGCATCATCCGCATATAGGGACACTATGTCCGACTGGCCCGCAGTGCGGAGGCCTCTGTGAGCATGAAGTTGGCGGAGCATATCAGCGAAGGGCTCTATTGCTATAGCGAAGATCAAGGGAGAGAAGGGGCACCCCTATCTCTTCCCCCTGGCGATCTCAAAGAGGGGGGAGTAGTGGTCGTCGGTGCGGACCCTGGCCACCGGGGAAGAGTAAAGCAATCTGACCCAGGAGAGAAAGGAGGGGCCGAATTTGCAACTATCGAGAACCCGCCATAGGTACCCCCAGGAGACCGAGTCAAACGCCTTTTGCATGTCGAGGGTGACAGCCACTGCCTGCGTGTCGGGACTGATTCTGTTAATTATATTAAATAGGCGCCTCAGGCTCAGAGAGGTGGAGCGACCGGGAATGAAACCCGCCTGATCTGGATGGATGATAGATGGCAGGAGGGGAGCCAACCGGGGCGCCAGAGCCTTGGCATATACCTTGACGTCGCAATTTATGAGTGAAAGCGGCCGGTATGAGCCACATTGCAGGGGGGATTTACCTGATTTAAGTAGTACTGTGATTGTGGCCTCCCGGAGTGAAGGGGGGAATACACCGGACTCCGCAGACTCCTCCCAGAGAACTAGCAAGTGAGGGAGCAGCTGTGACTTAAAATGCTTGTAAAATTCGACCGGAATACCGTCCGAACCGGGGGCACGCCCCGAGGATAAGGAGTCAATAGCGTCCGACAGCTCCTCCAGTGTAAGGGCGGAGTCGAGGGAGGCCGCGGCTTCCGGGGACAGGGCTGAGAGAGGGAGGGCATTGAGAAAGGAGTCGATCTCCGCCACCGGCACCTCATCTGAGTTAGAATATAGGGTTTCGTAAAATGTGAAGAATTCCCTGTTGATGTCTTGCGAGGAGACCGCCATGGAGCCGTCAGGTCTCTCGACCCCGATTATGTGTGGGGACCCCGTCTCATGACGGATCAGACGTGCTAGAAATCGACCAGGGCGCTCCCCCTCCCCATATCTCCTCGCCATGCCAGGACTATCCAAAAACCTTTGTTCGCGATCCGCGAGGGATCGAAACGTGTCCAATTCCGACCCTATGTCAGCCAGGTTGCCCGGGGTGGAGTGAAGTGAACATGTAGCTTCCAGGGTAGAGAGTCTGGATTCACTAGCAGCCAGATCCCTCTGGATTGACTTCAGGACCCCATTCTCTTTGGACAACGCAATCCCTCTGATATAAGCCTTAAATGACTCCCATAGAGTGGCCTGGGACGCTACCGAGCCCGCATTAGTCTCGAAGAATTCCTCAATCGACCACTCGAGCTCGGAGCAGAACTCCGGATCCAGTAAGGACAGGGGTTTCAGCCTCCAGTTACGTGTCCGGCCGGGATCGGGACCCCAACCGATGGTCACAGTGACTGGAGAGTGGTCAGACAGGGTTCTGGGGAGGATCATTAGCTGTATAACGCTCTTAACCAGTTCGTTGGAGATCACCCATCTGTCAATGCGGGAATAGGAGTCGTGGACTGAGGAGTAAAAAGAGAACACACGGGAGTCCGGATAGAAGAATCTCCACGCGTCCACCATGGCGAGACGGGGCAGGGATGATAGTGCAGCATAGGCTGCCCTAGAGAGTAGACGGGGCCTGGATCCAGATCTGTCCAGGGCCGCATCGAAAATCGTGTTGAAGTCACCCCCCCAAATGATGGGAACCAGGGGGAAGCCTTCAAGGAGGGACGTAACCTGTACATAAAAATCCGGGTCATCTAGGTTAGGGCCGTAAATGTTCATCAGGACCACCTCCCTGTGTTGAAGCGTAGCATGAAGCAGTACATATCTGCCTTGAGGGTCTATTTGTGAAGAAATAAGAGAAAACTTGAGGCTTTTGTGAATAAGGGTCATGACCCCGCGGCTTTGGGTAGAGAAATCGGTAAAGAATCTATGGGGACCCCAGGTTTTGGCAAAACGCATACACTGTTCCACGCGGGCATGTGTCTCTTGTAGAAACAAAATCTTGGACCCATGACGCTCGGCCTGCAGCTGGAGCTGTCTCATCTTCTTATAATTTCCCAACCCACGTACGTTCCAGCTCATGAAGGTCAGGTCACTCTTGGTCACAGATACAGTGGTGATCGAAAAAGAACAAATATCAGTACCCTACGGGCCAATTTCACGGCCCTGCAGCACCAAGTCCTGAGCACCACCTCGCGGCTCGCCTTCGCCGCCAACGCCAACTTTTTTACAACAAAAACCCTGACATGACCCACCCCCACCCGCATCCCCCCCAAACAGAGGGATGACAATCCCAACCCCCCTCAACCAAAACCAAACCAAGGGCATCAGCGCCTGGGGGCCTGAGGGCCGGACTAGCCGCCGTAGTCCGGGCTGCGGCAGATCCAATGAGATAAGAGGTGCCCACAGTGGACCTTAGCAAATAACTTGAACAGGGTTCTGGCACATGGTGATGTGGCACACATTTGTAAAAATTAACACAACAAGCAGATTCCAAAATAGAGGATCAAGTAACCCCGATGCAGGAAGGCGGCCTTGCCTGGCCCCTCCGCAACGGGATAGAAGGATAAGTACAAAACCGTGAACAGGGGGGAGGGGTCAACCAGGGAAATGTTTGTCGATGAACCTGGAGGCCTCCTCCGGGATTGTGAAAAAAAACACCTGGTTGGCGGGTTCTATGCGGAGTTTGGCAGGGTAGAGCATAGCATATTTGACTGAGTGGTCCCGCAGCCTGCGCTTCACAGCCTGAAAAGTCTTGCGTTCGCGTTGGACAGCCGTGGAGAAGTCCGGATAAAGATGAATCCTTGCACCATCCAGTAGTAGCTCCCCTTTTAGCCCAGCCGCCCTGAGGAGGGCATCCCGGTCACGGAAGTTCAGCACCCGGGCTATGATGGGCCGAGGTGGAGCACCAGGTCTGGGCTTAGCCGTCAGGGCTCTGTGTGCCCGCTCAATGGCGAAGTGCGGGGAGAGCTTGGGAGAATCCAGGAGCGAGACCAATGTGCGCTCGACAAAGTCCTCCATCGGTTCATGCACTTCGTTCTCGGGAACCCCGATAATGCGGAGGTTGTTACGCCTCGATCGAGATTCCAAGTCCTCGTTCTTCTTCTCTACCTCAAGGACTCAGTTGGAGAGAGCGGTGACCTCGGAGCGCAGGGCTCCCAGTGCATCCTCTGCGGAACCGACCCGTGTCTCGACTTCTGACACCCGGCTGTCAGTCCGCTCGATGTGGGCCTTAATGGAGGATATAGTACCGTTCATGTCATCCAATTTTGAATGGAGTGCGGTGAAGCCCTCGCGAATGAAGTCCATCATATTTTGGGATTCCGGTACTGCGTCGGGTGGAGGTGCAGCTGGGGTCTGCTCAACGGTCTCCTCTGATGATCTCGACGCAGCCTTAGCAAACATGTTGATGGAGCTCTGTTTCCTCGCCCCTCCCTTGGTCATCCTGGCGATGTTGGAGGTCGACTGGGGAGAAGGGGGGAACCCAGGCCCTGTACCACTTGAGGCAGAGTGCAAAGTGTGGCACGAGACAGGGAGTAATGCAGGGGGAGCCGTGGCTGTGAATCCGTGTAGATGTGATGTTGCGGCCACCAGCGCAGGCCACGAGGTCCCAGCCAGCCCAGAGAGGCGCGAGGAGAAACGTGAGGAGACCTCGGGGGTAGTAGGTCCCAGGGTTGGGGGCGATGACGCCCAGCGGACAATGTGAGAGCCTGGATCCAGATATGGGTGGTCGAGTGCGATGAATGATGGGGGGGCGCCTCCCAGCGCAATGCCCACAGGGTAGACAGGCCGCAGCCTCGAGCACAGTGGTGGAAGCTAAAGGTCCTGGGCGATGTAGTGACGGCAAGATCGCTGCGGCCCCCTCCGAACACAGGAGACCCCCAAGGAAGGAGACACCCACAGCCCGCGATAACCAGTGGAGCAGGGGGATGAGAGAGATTCCGGGGGGGCACCAGGACAAATGCAGGCCGGGGAGGCGCCAGGTCCGGGGCAACACCAACCGCCAATGGGCCCAGAGGCCGGGGGCGCCGGCGGGTAATCCGCAGCCCCGTGTATGGAGGGGGCGAGGCAATGCCGCTGCCCAGGAAGAGTCCGCGGGGGCCTCCCCGACCCACGTACCTGGTGGCTGCAAGGATCCGGTGCACCGCGTGTGTCTCCCGGGTGCCACAGTCCCGCTGTCGGCGGGGGGGGGGCGAGCCACGGCGAGGTCCAGCAGGCAAAGAAAGGGGAGCTCCGATGCAGGGCGGGCGTCCCCCCGAGTGTGCCCCGGGCCGCAGCCGCTCGAGCCGGCGGTGCGCGGGCTCAAGGCGTACCTCGGCCGCCTCCAATCGCACCACCAGACAGGGGGGAGGCGGACTGCCACCCAGCAGCGTGCATCCACCGAGGCGGGGGCACAACGCCGGCCCCCGGGCGAGCCCGTCCGCTCCGCCAGAGGATGAGTTTTGGCGCGGAAGCACTGCAGTCAGGTGGGGGGATGGTGCGGCGGCGTCCAGGAATCGTGCTCCGGAGCTCCGATTTTTGACGGGATTCGATCCGCTGGGTCCATGGGGTAGCTGCTCCAGAAACGTATAAGCCGGGATCGGCTATCAGGCGTTTAAGAGTGCTGATTCAGGATCTCGTGATCTGCCGGCTCCAGAGCTCGAGCCTCAGGCGGCCATCTTGTTCGGCGCTCAACAGCGCCCCCTAAGTAAGTGCTTATTCTTAATATAGATTTCCATATCCAAAATCTGGATCCGGTTTTTTTTAGTCTGGGTCGTAAACTAAATTCTTGGTGCTAGCTGATTCATGTACTCAAAAAATTGAAGGAGGCTTTGATGAGAACCTCTCCAGATACCAAAAATATCGTCTATGAATCTCATGAAACTTATTAAGTGAGGCTGGTATTGTGGATTATTCAGAACCGTTGTTTGTTCCAAGTAAGCCATATAGGTGTTCGCATACCCAGGTGCCATAGCGCCCCCATTGATGTTCCTGCAATCTGTATAAAATATCTGTTTTCAAAACGGAAAAAAATATTATTTAAGACCAATTTCAATAAATTCAGTATGCACATGTTGTTTGCCTTACATTCTTGTGATGACAATAGTAGCCATTCCATTGCCTCCAATCCTGCATCATGTGTGATATTTGTATAGAGACTACAGACATCCATGGTGAAAAGAATGTCTGTCGACTCTTCAAAGTCAAGGTCCTTGATCTTTAATAAAAAATCTGCAGAATCCTTAAGGTACGTTGTGGTATTTTGTACCAGTGGCTGAATTGCTTGATCAATATATTGTGCCAATGGTTCTTAGAGACTGTCAGTTGCAGCTATGATAGGTCTACCCGGTGGGTTCTGAAGATTTTTATGTACTTTTGGTAAAATGTAAAGAACCGGCATTATTGGACAATTTTTGGTCAGAAATGATCTTGTTTTATCCGTTATCCACTCTTGCTCTACTGCTTCATCCAAAAATTCATTGATTAATGTTCTCACACGAGTTGTGGGTCAAAAGTGACCTCCAGGTATGTGTCTTGATCATTCAATTGCCGTTCAACCTCCAATTAGTATTTCACTCGGTCCATTATTACTAGTGCATCACCTTTGTCGGCTGGCTTCAGTATAATGTCTTGATTCTGCCAGAGTTTGTCCAACGCTAATCTTTCATATTTAGAAAAATTGCTCATCATATTTCTATTCTTGAAGGAAATGGATTTGAAATCTCTTAATGTTTGTTTATAAACAAACTTCCAAAACATGATTCTGTGTGGTGTAAACACGCTTTTTGGTGCAATTTCCAGATACTTTGAAGACTCCAATGATTGTACTCCTTCCGTGGTAGCAAAAAATACTTTCAGTTTCATCTTTCGAATCAGCCTGAAAAGATCAATTTTCTCTTTAAGAAGATTACTTGAGTATGTTGGAACAAATGATAAACCCTTTTGAAGAGTCTTCGATTCAAAGTCACTTAATTGATAAAATGGTATGTTAATGATTAAGTTTTCTTTTGAGGTATGTTAACTTGATGTGCTGGATTTTTTCTTTTTGGATCTTCTGTTTTTCTTTTGTCTAAAAAAGGCCCACTTGCACTTGTTCTGAATTGGTTTCTCAGATCCTCTCCCCCGTCTGTTGAATCTGTTTGTTGTTGCCTTAAACAAGCTTCTTCTTCAGTTTCAGGACCAGAGGCTTCAGATGACGTTTGTGAGACGGACGTTCTCCTTGTTCAAGCAGGAAAAGGTTGTGGATTCCTCTTGTTATAATACTCTTTCCAAGTATACATAATATCAAGTTTATAATCTATTGTGTCTCTCTGAAATTTTCTGATTTGCTTTGTTTCAATTTCAGATTTAAACTGATCCAGTCTGTTGTTAATATCTTCCAATGTTAAAGCAAGTTGTTCTTTAGTCATCAAAGTGGACAAACTAAAATTTTAGTGTGTCTATTTCTTCTTTCAATGATGTTAATGTTACCCTTCTAAAGAGGCACCTGGATATCAAAATACATTTGCTCCTTTTATATGATGGATAACGTCTGCTGCCATCACAATTGCACTTCGGTAGGAGCCAGGTGTCACATCCATGTGTGGGACAGGGTAATGGACACCTCACGGAAGAACATTCCCCTAAAATGACCATTCCAGGAAGGGATTCTGTTTGGGGAACAACTAAATGACAAGGTACACAGGTTTGACAAGCAGGATAGACATGCAGACACCCTGAGAAAGAAGCAGTACCATCCTTTTAGTTGCTGGCCATCCAACTATGGAGGGTTCTGCAAGCCTCAACAGCAGAACTTCAGATGCAACCTGAGGTACAGGTGAAAATGCACCCAACACCTGGTCACCACCAAAGCAACAAAGGTCCTGATTGGCTTGACTCCCCATGGAGAGGCCATTGGGGGGCACAATGCAATAAAATGCTAACATCTGGAACACTACTATTTCAAATCCTTTGGTGAGAGAAGTGGCGTGGAGTTTGGTTCTACCCTCTTCTCCAATCCCTCCCCCACAGTACAAGACACATACTACTTCGTGACCATGAGATCCACCAAGAACTTGTTCACTAAAAAGAGGAATTAGGACCGTCTCCACAAGGGAACCATCACCTGGATCTTAGAATACCAGAAGGGACAAAGTTGCTATTCCCAAGACCTTCTGGTCCTAAAGACAACAGGAGGCTCCTGACTGATAACCAACTTGAAACAGGACAACTTGTATTTCAGGGACATCAGATTGAAGATGGAGACGCTATAGCCGATAATCCCACTAATATCAGGAGGAGACGGCCATACCTCTCATATTTATGCAAGGTTTATCACCACATCTCAATGAGAAGGATAGAAACGAAATCCTCGAGGTTTGCCGTGTGCTCGTGTCATTTCAAACCAATTTACCTTACTCTCATTTGTGGTGAAATCCTCGCCCAGAGAGTGCACCAAGATGCTGGTGCCATTGAATGGCCTCGGACAACTGCATGAGATCGGTATGTCTACCTTGCTCTAACTTGATGACTGGTTTATTTATGATCCAACTGAAGAAGCCACAGAAGCAGGGGTGGACTGGGAGCCACAAGAGGCCCTGGAACTAATTTATTTTCAAAATGGCCCCATATTACACATTTTCAGCAAACTCAACCCTTTCCCTAGGGGAAGAATTTGGAAATAGCACAGAAAAGATGCCCAGCATGCAGAGGCCTACCGAGAAATCCCCAGAGTTACCTATAGGCCTTTCCACCCCTGCACAGAAGATGGTGTATCCACAATTTACAGATTACTAACAGACTACAATTTCCTCTTCAACATGGATAACCCCCACCTCTGACCATTCTAGACCCTCCTATTCATAGGGGCCCTCTTAAAAACCACAGAGGGTCAGGATTTACTGCTAACGAACAGGAGGTACATCTTGAATCAAGAACTATCCCTGTTGAGCTCCTTCCAAGTAGCATCAACTCGTCAATGTCTTAGGCTTCATGGACTGATCATAGCCTGTGATTTTGTCACTCCTTGGGCCCGAAAAACACATATGCACCCATGTATCTCTCACCTGGAGGTGTAGATGTCACCAAACTGGAGAGAGTTGGGGGCATCTGAGGGGCCCTGAGGCAAGTGTTACTCATCAGGACAGACAATTCGAAAACCTAGGCCCATGGGAACAGGCAGGGAGGTACCATATGTCACTCTCTGGAATGCTTGGCCTTCTCTGTATGTCTTTGGGGAGAGAAACACCTTCTAATCCTGAAATCATTGAATATCAGGGGACAGACAACACCAGTAGAGATGGAGCGAACAGGCTTTTCTCCCTTTCTCAGTACCACTCCCTCCATCCGGAGGCCTTCATCTTCTGAACTCAGTCTTTGGGTCCTTGTTGACAGATCTATTTGCATCTCGAGGGTATATCCTCCTGTCCCATTTCAGCACCTGTTTCAGGGACCAGGGCAACGGATGCCTCCTCCATCTCTTAGGCTACATCACCTATATAATCCTCCACCCCCCATTCCTTATCTAACAAAGGCCCTGGTTTGAGTGAGTGACAGCCAGGCTAGCCTGAACTTGGTAGCCCCCTACTGGTCCAGGAGATCCTTGGTGCCCCTCTTTGTACACCTGACGGTTCCACCCTCTTCCACATTCCTGCCCCCCTTTCCCCTCTTTCCTGGGCCTGTGTGCTTTGGCCCCCGACCAACAATCGGTGATGGGTGGGGTCTCATTTGAAAGCGAGTATCTCTTAAAACAGGGTTTATCAGAGGAGGATGTTCACAGTTTCAAGGGTTCATACATCAACCATTAGACCCTATTCCAGGCACTGGAACTCCTTCTCAGCTTGGCGTGAGTCCAGTAACATCCAATCTCAGGAATGTGATGTTACCATTATTACCCAGTTCCTGTGGGATGCGGTTCGGTTGGTACTTTCCCTCTCCACCTTCTGAGCCCATGGCAATGCCAAGCTATCAGTATCCCCTGCGTTCAAGTTCAACTTCAAGTCTTTTTCCTCCGCACATACGTTTTTAAAGAGTGTTCCACATAGCCCAGCCCTCTCCCTGGTCCCTTTTACTACCTTGCTACCTACCATTGGTTCTCTGGGCCCTCCAGTTCACTGAAGTCATTTCAGAAATTTTAGTTGTGAGGAGGGCACTGCCCAATTACACCAGGAGGAACGCCCCATTTGAATGTTGAGCAGTCTTTCTGTGCCATTTGTTGCTTCCGCCGGGGGTTAGAAATCTACCACTCTGTCCATCAGTAGTTGGGTCAAAGATCTGATTCCCCTTCCTTACTCCATTCCGCGATCCCAACTCCCTGGGGCCTTAAGCTTAGATCCACCAGGAGCATGGCAAACTCTAAAGTCGACGGATTTCACGACTGCTGATATGCATAGTGGCAATGTGGGCCAATCTGTTGAGGTTCATGCTGGCGAACAATTGTTTGGTGCCAAGATGCTCCACGCCTCCTTGGCTTGATCATGGTATATTGCAATACAATTCACACTGGGTGCAATTCCTTTCAGAGTAATTTCATTGCTAAAGGGAGACAATCTTTAGACCGTGGGATTTTCAAAAATAGTGATCGAATGCAGAAGAGGATCTTGGGTTTAATGCTGTTATTACTTACTGGTAATCTTCCTTTCTCCTAGGCCTACCCTTCTCCATCACAGCATCTACACGCACCACTCCCACCTGGGTCAGCTGATCGTCTCCTTCATGGAAAATAGCCATATGAGGAATAGCTGGGGGTATTCTTAAAACCTGGATGGGAGGGGGGCAAAGAGGGTGAAGTAAGAGTTTGCAAATTGACTCCTGTAGCAAGAGAGACGCCTTCAATGATAAGTAATAAACTTCAACAATATCCCTGTTGTGTTCAATTATTACTAATACCTCAATATCAACACATATAAATAACATATTTGTGTTCCATATTCCAATGCACTGCCAGCAGATATATAGTGTCTTGAATTTTCAAAGCTCTAAAATGTTCACACAATTTCATTTTTAACAGTCGGATAGTGCTCCCAATATATATTTTTCCACATATACAAGTTATTGCATAGGTTACAAAAATGCTTTTACAATTGATATATTCTTTTATTTCCAAAGATTTATTTCTACTCTCCGTGAAGTACTTTTGATTTTCAGTGAACCTGCAGTAGTTCCGGTCTCCACACTTAAAAAAACCCCACCTTTTTCTGTTTTTTGAGCCATTCTCTCATGTCTCTGGGTTTTTCACTATTTTTTTTAATAAAACTGCGAGCTGTACCTTACTGTACACAATTCATGGACTTGTGTCTAAATATTCAAGCAGTTCTTTGTCTAACATCAAAATCTACAAATGTTAATTGATGACGTTTTTGTTTCGATTTTGTATCCATAATCAGTATTTCCAAGTCCAGGAAAGAAATTTCAACTTGATTATATGCAAATGTAATACTGTGAGGACTTCAACCATCTGCACGGGGAGAGGGCGCTTACCTGGGCTTTTTTGATTTTTTAATAATGAAAAGGAATGACGGGAGATCAAAATCTGAGGACTGTGTGAGGCCATTCTACACACAGTCCATCAGCTTCCTGCGCAAAACTCATAGTCACATGTACTCCGGGAAGACACAGCCTACAGGCACCGTCTTCCCCTGTCATATTGAGCTGGAATGTTACAGCCCTGGGTACATCAAAGCATCTCAAGGTGGGGGAAGGCACACCTTCCTCCAGCATGGGCAGCCTAATTTAAATATCAAAGACCCCATGGATCTGCTTTCCCTTGTCCTCTGGCTGGTGGCAGTGCATACTAATGAGAGATAATTGAAGCAAGCTTGACTGGGCTTGGTTGCCGGAACAGACAACAGGAAAGACGGAGCTAACACCCCTTTAGTATGTAATGTGTCAAATTGAAGCTAATTCCCGCCCCTCTGTATGAAAGGCAGTGAAATGCATGTCTGGGTCCACTATTTACCATAGGCAAACCCCTGCAGAGCGGGATGTGATAGGAAGTCTGCTCACAGCGCAAACTTCAAGGGAACCCTGTGCTTTAATCAGGAGTCACAGAGGGCTCAAGTAAGCAGCGAGACACATTGATCTACAACAGACAGGGAGATGGATGGGACTTAAGAGTGTGTTGTCACCCCCTTGTCTGTCCTGTTGCAGAGCCCTCTGGTCCTGGCCTCACGCATAACAGAAGATTGTTGGTGGAGACCCAGGATTGGTTTGTTAAGGTGGACTTATCCTGCACGAATCACTGGGGCCAATTTGGTTTTAAAAGATGGCTGAACCCCTCACTTAGCAGATCATCTGAAGACTTCGAAGGGAGTAAGAAGAAGGACTCATTTGGACCCAGGCTGAAGGTACAGTCTACCTTACATATTCCGCCAGTGAAGGAAGGCCAGGAGTTCCACGAGGGAAGCAAGATCCGTCCCCTAAACATCTCCCAGGGAACAGAGGGAGATACCTGACTTAGAGGACCCCTCCAGCAGCTCCAGAACCGGTACCCAGCCACTACACAGTGTGCCCTGCCATGTTCTGCCAGCAAGATTCCTAGGTGGGAAGGGCCGGAGAGTATCTGAGCTAAGGACAAGGCTGTTCAATGAAAACACTCTTCTGTGCTTTAGGCCGTCCGTCTTGAAAGGACACGAGCCCTGCGAAGAAGCTGGGAGGAGTGCCACACAAGCATCATCCAGCTTCCATCTTTTAAGGACATTTTCGAGACAGTCGAGTACTCGTACCACATCAGGCTGCACCGCTGACTGTTGTCATGTTGCAATCACCAGAGCCATCTGAGACGCCTCGACCAGCATTCCAGATCCACCAACCTGCACGGAGACAGCGATTCTTGGCCCCGAGCTGCCGCACCGACAGCCTGCAGAAGTCCATCCAGCCTCACTTGCCAAACTGCCTGCCACCTGGTACCCTCAGCTGTCTTCTGCCACTAACTCTGTCTCAAGGGCTGTGAAGAGCCCTGGAAACGCCTCGACGCTGTCGACCACCAAGAACTTTTTCAGCACCAGGTACATTGTGCCCCCCTAGAGACAGTTACGATGCTTTGCCCCCTTGGTGCTGAAACCAAATATTCTTGAACAGTAAGACTAATTATTTTACCAACTACGCTCCTGTCAGTATCCAGAGTGCATACCCTTTCGTTTGTGAAACTGTCTGTCCTCTGTGTTCCTTTACAGGGTTGGTTGTATTTTGTAGTGTGCTAGAACTGTCTGTTGTAGTAATAATAAAGTAGATATTTGTATGTAACCTTGACTGGACAGTCCCTTTTATCATTGGGTAATAATTGTATTTTCGCTGTGTTGCAACTAACCAACGATCCATGACCTTGCGGCCATAAGCCTGCGGTTACGTCCACGTTACCAAAATTGGACATGGAGGTCTTATAATTCACTTCTATTCCAATTATTTTAGATCCCTTCTGGTGTACTAGAGGTGTGGGGTTGATTGATGGTTTAGCAACTTATATTCATCCCTGGACCACTGGTGTCCCGGCAGTGTATTTGTCACAGTTACCAAATCCATTTTCTTTTAAAAAATCACATATTGAATACATTCTTGTTCTGTAGTTTTGGGGCGTTTTGCCATTAGTACTAATGTTTATTTTTTTCCGGCTGCGAGGTGCGTTGCATTTCGCGGACAAAAATGAAAGTTTAAAAAATGGCTGCTACCGACAGAAAACGTAGTCCGTTTTCACTTTCCACGGTGGCCATAGTAAACAAAGAAAATGGCCACCATGGAAGGGAGAAAGGACTATTTATAGTCCCTTCTCCCTTTCCATGGTGTCCATTGAAGTAATTGGGGGAAAAAAGTAAACAAAAAATATGCTCGCCATGGAAAGGGAGAAGGGACGACGTGTAGTCCCTTCTACCTTTCCATGGCGGCCATTCCGAAATGAAAATGTTGTGTCTTTACCGCATGCTTGGGATTACCGCACATTAAAGCTCGGAATGTATCCAATGACAGGAACGTTCTTCTTTGTTTTTTTCTGCGCTGGGTACTAATGTTCAATATTAAATTACGTAAATTCAGTACCATTGTCTTTTTCTAGAAATAGGTCGCTGATTTCTAATTGTAAAAATGTTCAACAGGTTGTGGTGCTGCTTCATGATTGATTTATTGAGGTAAAAATATCTAGCGTTATCATCTAATAACTTGTTTTCCACTCTGCCAATATTCAATTATAAGTACTTTGAGGAGGAAGAGTAGGACCAGGAACAGGAACAATGAAGATCATGGTAATTAATCGGAGAATTAACTATCCCAAGCCCTTTCTTGTTATTGACCGGTTGTAGAATCTGACATTGGAATTCCTCTGACTCACTCTCCTTTTCACAGGCCCGATGACCTATGTTGGAATCTCCTGATTGCCTCATAGCAGAGCCTGCCTCAGAGCGATGCCCAGATGCCCTGTTACGGTAGCCCATCGCCGCCCCCGCGAGATCCCCCGTCCGAGCGGGGGAGTTGAATGTTTACCACCAAGTCCATGCATCAGACGCAACATTGCACACACAGATCCGTGTTTCCCTGGATGAAGTGCTTGGATAATCAGGGCCTGGAATGAGAAACATGTTGGCGCTGGGCCTGGACAGCACTATCGCATCTGTCCTGGGCAGGCACTAAGCCTGTATAAAAGCTTTTTGCAGACCCTGCAAATGGTTTAAGAGCTTATTAGTTTCTCTTCCCAGGACATCACCTGGAAGAGAGTGGGAAGGGGAGGGAAACAGGGGTGCAATTGACAGTAACGAGCGATCTTTAGAAGCGCGCCTTTAGTGAACAGTTATCCCAGTGCAAAGGGTTCTGGTGAGCCAGGATGTGGGGGCTGAAGCTTGTGTATACTCCTTATCACTGACAGGTGTTTGTATCAAATCAGGCATGAGGGCACATGGAAACGGGGCAGATACGATTCCCCCAGGGTCGGACTGGTCCATAAAATTGTCTCAGGCACCAATGAAAAAGTGGCCCACAGTTGCAAATGGCAATTCATTTCTTTTGTGACACTCTTTGAATAGTACCCAATGCAGAGTTTTTTGATAGAATGTGATGCAAATTGTGCATTTTAAAGATTACGTATTCAGTAACACTGGCCAAAACTTCAAGCTGCATTGCAAAGTAACTCATCAAACTCAAAAAGTGGCCCATGTTGAACAACAAAACTGGCCCACACCAGCATTTTCCGTTTTTTGGTTCGGCCATGGGCCTATTGCCCTATAGGCCAGTCCGAGCCTGGATACCCCAGAGTGAGGATACCCCAAGGTGCAGGCTGAGATGCCCTTTGAGAAGAGTTAGGTGTAGACACCCACGTTCCAGGGCACGTCAGACTCAGGGACGTCGATTGTCCAAAATGCCTGGGGCAGTGGAAGTGACAGTACCCTAATACCATCTGAGGCATTTATACCATATGACCTTTGGCCCTGGTGATGTCACAGAAAGTGACATCACAAAAGTAAAGAAGAGGCCACAATAAGTGTAAAATGCATAAAGTGACAGTGGAGCAATTAACTGAGGTGTTGCCTAAATATGCAATGGGTACAGTCATTAAACGCTGGTAGCAAGCCCGGAGGAGCCATCATAGGCCAGGAGCACTGCTTTCCTATGCCAGTACTGACTCCTATAGTCAGTTTCTGCATCTTATATGTGTTAAAGCAAGGTTGTCCGACCAACATTGTAGAAATAAATAAATTAATTGGGTCCACGGACCCGACAAACATTGAACAAATAAATAAACTGGGCCGGTTTCAGGGGTGCCGAGTACGAGGGTGTCCGGCCCCCCCCAGGCCGGAGAGAAGAGATGCAGTATGGATGGCCCTTTGTTCCATCCATACTGTGTCTCTCTCTGGCGGGCCGGGTAAAAGCCGGTGTTTAAAAATTGAGGGACGGATGCAAAGCAAGATGCTCTTGTTTTCCATCTGTCCCTCAATTTCTAAAAATCGTTTTGGTTTAGTTATACTTCTAAATCTGTGTGCACAGATGTAGAATTACACCCAACCCAAAACGATTTTTACAATTGGAGGCACAGATGCAAAGCAAGTTTGTCCCTCAATTTCTAAAAATCTTTTGGGTTGGATGTATTTGTACATCTGTGCACCCCTCTTGGAAAGAGGGTGCACAGATGTAGAGATACACCCAACCCAAAACGATTTTTAGAAATGGAGGCACATATGTAAAGCAAAACTGTCCCTCAATTTCTAAAAATCGTTTTGGGTTGGATGCATTTGTACATCTGTGCACCCCTCTTGCATTGCATCTGCGGGGGGAGGTGGCAGGGAGAGGGCAAATGAGACTGTTTGCATGTCTCTGAGTGTGTACGTGGTGAGGGTGAATGCTATGCTATGGGCGAGGAACGAAGGCGTTGAGGGAGGTAACTCCTCTGAATTCTAAGGAAGGTAACAGCGTGGGAGAGGGTGGGAGTGTGGGGTTAGGTGAGATCACCTTCTTTGGGGATTTAGCAGGGTGGGTGCGCAGTAGAATGTGATAATTCAGCCTTATGACCACACAAATCAGCCGAAATAAATCGGTCTTTTTTGTATTTGTTCATCAAAATGCAGAATGATCACATAGAACCCAGTATGGACCTTGCCATACTGCTGACCTTGTTCAGTGTAATAGCATTCAATGGGACAGTACTTGCAGGGCCTAATGGTGCAGAGCTAATGTGCTTCTGTATTTTTAAAGAGACAGTAACAGCACTTCTCAGCAGGGCTGTGTAATCTATTTTCTACTAGAGCTGCCATATTTGAAATGGGGCAATGCTGGTACTCCTCTGTTAGCTTGCTAAACAGGGCGTCTATAATTGTAATACCATGCTTCTTTTGAGGCAATGCTAGTTCATCTTAGTGGGGCTGATATACTTTTGATGGGACAACATCAGCACTTCTCAGTTGAGCTGCTACACTCTCATTGACAAGGCCCTAGCACTTCTCAGCAGATTTATTTATTTGTATTGGTTATTTATAATACGCATAATATACCCAGAGGGATCGAACCTGTGTTGCTCCATGTCATCTTGCTTCGAAGGCTAGCACGTTGCCCCTGAGCTATCCTCCTGAGACTCTGAAGATCTGAAGTACATTTAATGATACAGAACCAGACCTATTGAGCAAATATAACATCTTCATCATCATCAGAATAAATCAACACTGTTGTGGTTATACAAGAGCTAATATATTAAAGGGATGGAATTACTCAGAATGTAGCAGCACTATTCAATAACCCAAAGTGCTTAAGCATAGTTAATGTGAAAATATGACACTTCTCACCATTGGGACAGTACTGCCTTGGCCAGAGTTTCACACTGAAGAAGTGAGCAAATGATCCGGCTTATGCAGCCCACACACCTGCATGGGATTCCCATGCACCCACTTGCGAGATTTGCACCAAATTAGTGAGATTGTGCTCCAAGGTAGGAGGCACACGCACAGTCTTTGCTCTGAGGTTTGACACACTCACAGGATGGGATGGCATTTTGTTCTCCCATCCTAGTTGTGTTGCTCTGCCTTTTGAGGGCTACTACAACCTGGATGATTATGGAGGGGTGGAGTAGGGGCAGAATTGGCCTACTGGAATGCAACTGGAAGGCTTAAACCTCCTTCTTACTTGACTTTAGTATATGCAGTAGATGCTAGCCAATGTTTCCACTGTTCTGCACCCCCTCTCCCTCCTCGCACCAAGTCAGCGACTACGTGCAAATGCGGTCATATAACTGCTGGTGATGTCACTTCCTATATTTGGGCACCACCGGGAAATTCATAAGTCGGCTCTCCTGCCCAATTTATCCTTGTACTCGGCACCCTTATTTATTTGTTCAATGTTTGTCGGGTCCGTGGAACCGATTAATTAATTTATTTCTGCAATGTTGCGTCCGACCAATAAACTGGGCCGTGGCGGAGGACTTTTACTGCCTCAGGTGCCCCCTGGAATTGGATTATGCTTCTTTCATTACAACAGAAGTAATGAATGTGTATTACAGAGATAAGCTGGCATATGTATTGGGCACAATGCACATGCTCAGGCAGCATCAATCATGCTGTGTAGAGGACAATGCTGGCCTAAATTGGGAACAGCCAGCCTAGACATGTTGCTACAGAGGCCTATTTTGGGCACAACCAGCATGCCAATGTGTTACATCAGTGACAGTGCTGTCTTACACTGTGGACAAATTGATCATTAAAATGTGTTGTGTTCTACAATGTTCTTGTCTGCTGTTGGTGACATGGAATGTACATGTTCCCCTTTAGAACTGATTGTAAACTTATGGCTTTTTGGTCACTTTTCCTGCTGAAAAATGCACAATTTCAGCCCCATATATGGAAAAAAAATCTTGGGGTCAGGGGGAACCCCCAAGCCTCCCTAGATTGTTATAGCTCCCTCGCTACGCTCAGTTGCCCCCACTATTTCAGAGAAATATCAACACATACACACTGGAAGAAATCACAAGAAACGGACCTTTGATCACTGCCCCACACACCAAAAGCTATATTTGGGACTGCATGGCTATGCCTGTGATGCTATTGTGTCAAAGGTCACACACCATCGCTTTTGAATATACTGCTTTGGGTGGGGGTGTTCACTTTTGGATCGCCAGCCCACCGGGTGACAAAAAGTTAATGCTTCGGCCCCACATTCAAAAAGGTTGGACAAGCCTGTGTTAAAGCCAGGTGCTAATGTCAGATATAGCCATTCTATGCTACATACTGCCTCTAGTGACAGGCACTGCAAAAATAAGCTAAGCGAAGCCTCATAGTGCCATCTTATGCCAGGTTAAGCCTCAAACGCGATGTATTGACATCATACAAAAGCCTCAGCCTGACTGCCAAGTGCACCCACAATCTCCCAACTACTGCCATCTTATGCCAGGTACAGCCTGAAATGCTAGATGCATGAAGCCTGAAATGCTAGATACACGATTTAGCTTGTTTGCTTTCTGTACTGCAGACTTAACTGAATCCCTTTTTGTGATCTCACATCGAAGAAGTTAAGGAAAAGGCCCTGTGAGGTGAAGAGATTTGCCCAGAATCACACACATTGGTCAAGTAGAGAAGCCGAGAATTTACCTAGTAGACCAACATCTTCAACCATCCCAAATCGCAATTTTAAACCAACATACTAAGATTTCTGCATTGAGTTCTTTCATGAGCAGAAGCCGTTACTTGTGTTTGGTAAAGCGGATAGGCAAAGCACCAAAGCACATTGCAAATCAATTGGAAAATGAAAACAAATAATCAAGGAAACTTGTTCGGTAAAAACAAGCATGATTTATTGTGATGGGATGCAGGAGGAACACAGTAACCAGCGGAAAGTACTTGATTCAGTGGGCCATTCCACCCCTTTCCACATACTGCACAAAGTGGCACTTTCCTAACTGTTCAAAAGTACAAAGATATAAGTGCCTTGCACAGTTTACAATAAAGTGTGACCCATAAGACTTAAAGCATCACACTTAAGCAAACTGCAAACACAGATATATTGCTCTCACACACGCAGAAAAAAACAGAGCTACACAATAATTGTGAAGATGCCACGGCAAGTGCTATTGTGGAAAATATATAGCTTCCTTATACAAATGGCCAGCGCCTATTCTTCTTCAGGGATTACTTGAGTCGTTGGCTGCCATTGTACAAGCAGACATCATTTTGAACAAATGAATTGGATCAAACATACTTAGAGGTCCGAAAATGAAGTGTTTTGAATCAGGACAACACGGTTTGATCACTGCAGAGCATATAACCCACTGGCATCCTAGTGTTAGGGCCAGTAGTAGAGGGTCACAGGAGTAGTGCCGCGGTACCAAGAAGATTTCCAGAGGTTGCAGGTGGAACCCGTTGCCATGCCTAGATGATGTCCATGGTCAGACTAGTGCAGATCCCCAGGCACCAGGACACATCAGGTTCAGCATGGAGACCAATGTACCGAGACACATACAGTGTAGTAGCAATACCCAGCTGAGAGGGAACGCCATGTTGGAGGTTACGGTGGCCATTATGTATCAGGACACCTCAGGTCTGGTGCTGATTCCCATGAATAAGGCCATGAGTCCAGGCTAAGTCAAAATATTTGTGCTCAGGGACGTTCCAGGCCAGGAACAGGCATGCATTCATGAGGACATGCCTGTCTAAAGGCAGATATTTTTGAATGAGGCCATGTGCAGGGTGCATGTGTGAAGACACAGTGGGATAGCAGATGTGTACGTTTGAGGACATTCCAGGCCTAGTAAAGGTATGCACTCATAACAACATGGCAGGCTAAATGTAAGTGACCAGGCCTCAAGACATGCCAGGTCATGTGCATGATAAATCCCAGGCTAAGTGTGGATGCCTCTCCCTGATGATATTCCAAGGCTAAGTGCCAATGCCTATGGATGGGGACATTCCAGACCATGTGCAGTTGTGCATAAATGCTGACATCTCAGGCTGCATCTACAGATGTCTATGCATGAAGACATTCCGAGTCAGATATAGGGCATGCATGAGGATATGCCAGGCTAAGTGCAGCTGCTTCTGCATGAGGATATTCCAAGCTGTGTGTAGATGTATATGCCTAGGAACACACCAGGCTAAGTGTGAATGCCTATGGGTGGGTGAGAGCATGCCTTGCTGCATGCAGATGCGCATGCATGAGGACATGCAATGCCAGGAACAGATGTGCATGCATGGAAACATGAAAAGGGGAGATATTTAGGGAGGAGACCATGTGCAGATGTGCATGTATGAAGACACATTAGGAGAAGTCCAGATGTTTATATATGAGGTTGTTTAAGGCCCGCTGCTGTTCTGCTTGCATGAAGGCATGGCAAGCAAAGTACACATGCATATGCATGAAGACGTTCCATGCACGGTGCAGATGGGGATGCATGAAAACCGTCTAGGCTAAGTGTAGATTTCTGTGCCAAGGTTTGAGTTGATACATTAATACTGTAAGGATTTCTGTGTTCACTGTAGTACATCAAGTATGTGTGTTCCCTGTAGTACAACTTGTGCTGCATTTGCACCTTTCTTTAGGGAATATGTTAATCATGTGCAATAACCAAAGTTGAAATACATAAGATTGAGTGCTACTTTGAATCTGAAGATAGCTCAGTGTGTTAAGTACCAATTACAGAAATCTGTGTTCATATACTATATTACAGCTCCAAATCCCAGCAAGGCAGACTTTACCTTTACTCTAATTGGTCATACTGACACCTCCTGTGCTACAAAACACTCTACTTGCACCCAAAACGGTCATTTATGAAAAAAAATGAACATACCATCAGTTTGGTGCAGGTCTAGAGCTTGGTTCCACCAAATGATAGTTATAAAATCTGGGGGGCAACACCCAACAAAGAGTGTAATGTATTAGTCAGGAGAGGTGCCGAGGTTTCCAAATTCGATACAGTGGAGTCCATATCGTGCCTTTTCCACCAGATAATAGTGTGATCCTGGGCATTTAATTGCTCTCACTGTATGGCTGTGCTTACTGTGAGGTCTTCAGTAAAAAGTTTGGCTTCCCATCTGCTAGTACCATTGTTTAGCCCTTTCTTTTTATTTAGCCTATTTGAGCAGAAGGGGTACAAGACAGGAGATAGCTGACCCAATGCCACAGAAGTCTGGAAAGCATATTTCAAATGTTCTTAAGTTCACAAATATCAATCTGCAAGACTGTGTCAAGGAAATACTACAAGCAGCTTATCTTATCACATAGTTTCATTTGTTGGCTGTATTTCAATCTTTAAAATATAGTAGAACAACTCAGATGAGATATGTTGTGTTCACCTTAATTGGTATTCTGAAACTTGTAGGCTACAATCTATGATAGAGAAAATAAAGTTGCAATCATTCTTCTCTTGAATTGCATGTTTCTATGTGTATTTTGAAAAACATATTTTGGTTTATCATATCATGTGAAGTGTGTTAATTCCAATTCGGGCCTTAAAAATTGCATTATTCTTAGTTCATGAAAGGCCAACATTCACAAATAATACTACCTTGTCGTATGATAAGAGCAGGTAAACAATGTGGTGAGTTGCTGAAAATGCAGTCTGTGCTAAACTCCCAGCTTAAAGTCTTAACCAAAGGGTTTGAGCTTGGGCAACTAAATTCCTGTCATAGTGCCTAATCCGTCAAAATTGCTGGTCCCTAATATTTCAAAATGGTCAGCTCTTAAACATCAAGTAGCTATCATCGTACGCTCTTTAGAAATCCTTTCTCATGGTTTAACGGAATATAGTGTTGATTCATAAATAATAGTGAAAATGGTATATTGCACAGCACAATTTGTTTCCAGGTCCAGTCATGACAACACCACTTGAAAACCATGACCCTCTTCTCATCTCGGTCTATGCGTTGGTACGTGCATCTTCCCGGTCACTTTTAACCTGTATCCTCTCTCTATGGCACAGTACAGTATTTGTACCTTACTGCTCGTTGCTTCTAACCCATCTCCTGCATCTATGCTTGAGCATTTGTACATTCAGTGAGGCTACTGATATGAGTTCTGTGTATATGCTCGGGTATATGTACCTTTTTCATATGACTACTGATCTGTGTCCTGAATCTATACTGTGTCATCTAGCATGGATCACTTGAGGAGACAAGACAGTACTAGCACGTGCAGAAAGGAGTCCAGTCGACCCGTATCATATGATCTGCATACCCTCATTGCAACTCGATATCTGCTATGACTCTGTGGTACGTATAGCACTCCATCTCAATGGAACATAGTCATATTTCTCCTGGGGGGTCATCCATACACTTGCAATAACTCACTCCTCGACCTCATAATGCACAGCATCTCTACCACTAGAATGCAGGTGAGTCTATGAAAAAATCAGGTCCAGCTGGGCACATCATCAGTCACCTTGACATTGACATGCATAATCTCCAGACAGTCTATCACAACACCCATCCACTAGCCAGATCCCCATGGGTCGCTAGCAGTGACTTAGCCACCCCTCCTCTACCTTCGCACTGGCTAAAATGCACACACTCATTCTAAGATCCTCTTCTCAATTCTCATACCTCGGATTTCGTTCCTCCAAGAGCGTTCACCCCACAGCACTTTGAGGCCATACCAATGGCATTAGCCAATATACAAATGCCATATGCTGCCTAATTCGAACTTTGTTGCACCCAGCTGCCATTTGTTATTGTGACCATCCTGCCGAATCTTGAACTTCTTTTCACCTCACTCCCTGTTTCTCTATCCTCTCTTCCTCCCCCCTGTCCGTATCTTCTCGCCTCTCTACCCGTTATGGCCATCCTGCCGAATCTTGAACTTCTTTTCACCTCACTCCCTGTTTCTCTGTCCTCTCTTCCTCCCCCCTGTCCGTATCTTCTCGCCTCTCTCCCCGCCCCTCAACATGTTCAATGCACTTACACTATCACACATGTCATCAGGCCTAGTGCGATAGTTGCTTTTCTGTTTCTCTCCCCGCCCTCCCTTTCCCTTACCTATTGTCATTCCCCTGGCACTATCAGAAATGTTGTCAGGCCTAGTACGATAGTCCATTGTTCCTCTCCTCCCCCCTTCCCTTTCCCTTACCTATTGTCATTCCCCTGGCACTATCAGAAATGTCATCAGGCCTAGTATGATAGTCGATTGTTCCTCTCCCCGCCTCCATTTCCCTTACCTATTGTCATTCCCCTTGCACTATCAGAAATGTCATCAGGCCTACTACTATAGTCGCTTGTCTGTATCTCTCCTCCCGCCCCCCACCCCCCCTCTCATTGTCAAAGCTCTTGCACTATCTGAAATGTTGTCAGGCCTAGTACGATAGTGCATTTACCATTTTATTGTCGCAAGGCCTTGTAAGAATGTTACTGTATTTTCCCTTGCTCCCGCCCCTGCCTTGAAGCGCTTTGCAACACATTGTGTTTAAGCGCTATACAAATAAACGATTATTCATATAACGTAGATGCTTCTTGATAGTTTACGAGAAGGCCCCAAGTTGTCTGTTCCCGGGATTCCAAAGCTTCTAAAATGACCCTGGAAGGCAGCACGCCCAGCCACACCTCTCTTAAACGTGCCTTCGTGGGGAAGTCTATGACATGCGCACACATCCATAGAGTTTTCATTTTAACTAAGCGGACTGATTAACGACCGACAGCATTGCCGCGCGCCTGCTTCTTCCAGGTGGGCCTGCCAGCTTCTTCGGCATGGCCGAGGCTCACTGTTTACCCAACGGGAGGAGAGACATGAGTAATTGCAGCTCATTACACTCAGCATCGCAATGTAAGCAAAAGATGCAAGTATCTCGGCTTCCCCGGGCATTCCCAGCGCAGACCGTCACGTTATTTACAGTAGAGATATAATTTATAACGGTGCTGTTCCCCTCCCGGCTGTCAACTTCCCATGCAAGCGTATGATGGAGTCGTTAAGTCTGTTTTCCCCGGAGGGAGAGGCAAGCTCACAATCCCTAGAGTGCATTTATAAGGAGACAGATTTTAATAGCAGGACGATGTTAGTAGTCCCCCCCTCCTCCTACAAGTGACTTCCTGTGATTTGTGAAAGGGCTAGTTTCCATGAGACAGGTCTTCTGGGAAAAGTGATGTCTCAAGAGTCCTTCTGCAATGAGGGTAGGGTGACCAGACGTCCCGGTATTTTTACCCTTCGTCCTGACACTTTTCAAAGTTTAAAAACCCTGTCCCGGGATTTGGCGGTCGGGTGCATACGTACCGTTCCGTTTTTTGCCAAACTGATTAAACAATCCCAACATCAGGCGGACCACCACGCTCTCCACTCACTTTGAACACTCTCCCCCTTCTCTTCCTCTAGGTGTTCTCTCCTCCAAACAGAGCTCAGCGCCTCCAGTATTCACCAGGACAGGCCAGCGATATAGAAGTAGGACTACAGTTTAATTTGTGTGTATTGGCCCTGAAACTGCAATCCCAATTCTATGTCCGTGTCTGTTGTGGTTTTTTATTTTGAAAATCTGTTCATCCAAAATGAGGGTGATAGTGGCTTCATGCCAACTAGAGTTAGGATCTAAGGAGCTGCATGAAACTATAATGGTTGTAACACTTCACCATGTGACAGTTTCAATAGGGAACCAGGAAAAGTACCGTTTCCAGAAGATGAAATGCACTCGAATGACAGTCTTTCAAATCGTTAAGCTACTATATTTGTGCACAGGGATTCAAGGTTTGTTAATGATGACTTAATGTATGAAGTCCTTTTAGTTTCCACTTTTTAAGTGTTCGCTCGCCAGCAATGTAAGTTGACGCATGGTTCTTTCGAATGGTGCTCTTTTAAGGCTTGCTGCACATTAGTTTAAAGGCTCATATTGAGCATTTGTAGGGTTATATATTAACTCCATTGTTTATACCCTTGGCTGGGTAAAGCATATTAACCAGCTTAGATGCTGGCATCCTAGATGTGAAATCTTTAGGCAGCCATCAACCATGGCCTTGAAAAAGCACATGAGTTGCGAAACATTTGTCGGCTTAAAGCCGTACTTTGCTAAGAATTCCAGATACCAAGTCAAGCATCAACAAACTATTTGAAAGTCTGTAATTCAAGTGTGCTTGACCGACTAAAAGGGGTATTTCTCCTCATAGACTATTACAATTTGTTTGTACAACCCCATTTCCCCTACTTATACATTTCATGTGGACATTATAGAATGCAAAAATGCTGAGGGGGCTCAACCTAATTGCCAGTATCCGACACATGTTTTGACCTTTCAATCTCGTATAGGTTTCATACCAAAACGTGGGACGCCGTGAACGACCAGACGGCTTAGGACATCTCCATTTAGAACCTGAATTTGGGTTGGCTGTATTTGAACAGTCTAACATATAATTTAACCACCACAAGCAAGAAAAACTACAACAGTATGTGGAAATAGTAAAAAACCTAACATAAGATATAGAATTGATTTGTGAGCAGACCTCGATAGGAGAGTGTAAATGCACCATGCCCTTATGAAGACAAGCGCCAATAACAATACTATTCGAGATTGGTCCATAAAAGACAGTACGAACCCGTGGTTACACGGGCTACAAAGGTTGACTATCAAAAAACAAATTGTAACAATTGGAAAGAAGAGGGTCTTTTTAAGCCTTGAGAAAGAACTTCTTGAAAGCTCGAAACACGTGTTATTTTTGGCAATTTGTGTTAATAAAAACATTGTAAATTAAGAAGTAACATCTATTCTAATCATTTAAGTTCAGTATATAATTTGATAGTGGCACATGTGGCCAGTTGGTTTATTAGTATCACGTTATAGAATGCACCGATTTGAACTGAAGGCCACAGGTTTCTGGCCCAAACCAAAATTCTTACCTGGAAAACCCTAAAAACATGACTCCAGAAAACCACAAAAGAGTCATCACAACTACCTGCCTTAACAGCAAGACCTCATATACAGAGAAACTTTACTTGAGACATATAACCAAACTGAAGCCAAGACTTTTAACTTTTTACCGGTCGATAGGAGAAGTAAACCCAAGCCAATCAAGTAGATAATCAGATATTGGTTCACAAGGCATCTTCGGTATTGGAAATGCACTGGACACACTTGGGCCTCATTACGAGTATGGCAGTAGCCGCGCCTGTAATACAGGCACGGCTGCCGCCTGTATTGATTTTTATCCAGCGTCCAGAAAAGGGCAATTACCGGGTCATTACGACCTTGGCGGATCCGGTAATTGCCCTTTTCCTGCTGCCGGAAAAAATTAATCCCCATTCCCAAATGGGGAGGGTGGTAGCAACGGTACGGTTATTAACGGTACGGTTGCTACCATCAAGTTCTGCTCGCGGGTGTCGGTACGGCCACCCGGTAAAACCAGGAGGCTGTAAGGGCACCCGCGAGCAGAACTCCTAGTATGGTGGTAGGGTAACAACGGTGCTGGTAGCAATACCGGCGCCATTGTTGCCTTACTGCTATACTCGTAATGAGGCCCATAGTGTCTAATTGCAAGTTACGGTAATGGCAAAGCAGGCAATATTTCAGAATACCACTAGTTTTAACGATCCACCTGATTATGAGTTCTAAAACTTATGCGTAGGGAAACCAGCTGGTTGCGAGTAGAGGTACGAGGTGCAATGGTGGTAACGGTGCACGCTGCAATATCGCAATACTCCCAAGATAAGTCGTTGTAACGAGGCCTGCAGCGTATGTGAAAGATCCTAGAAGAGTTCCAAGTTATCAGCAAAAAAAGTAAACTATGACCCTGAGAGCATTTTTGGTGTCAGGTTGTTACTGAGGGCTCTGCAGCCCACCCGCATCATTGTGTGGGCAAACCGCCGTTGCGGTCTTAGTTCCCCAGACAAGGGGAAGTGACGTTGGGCTAGGGAGGGGGCGGGGAAAATGTTGGGGCAGTTCCTGTGAGACGGAGAAATAAAGAGGTTGCATGAATCCCGGCTCCCGTGTGACCTTTGTTCCAAGCGGTTTACGGGGCCTGCGCAAAACCCTACATTTGGCGACGAGGGGTACATCGTACCCACTCGCATCCACCGGAGGCCCGCAGGCGAGCGGGTGCAGCGCATCGGCGCACCTCCGCTCCGAAGGCCCGGGGGTGCCACGGAGGTCCGCGGTCGAGCGGCGTGGCTGGTCGGCGCACCTCACGGGAACAGGGACCCGCTGGATCTGCCGCAGGCACGGAGTGCCAAGGAGGGAAGTGGCCCCTCGCAGACACCACATGGGCGCGGGCGCGTTCGCGCTCTGAGAAGCGAACACGGCGGACCCGCTGGCAGGTGCGGGCGCTGGTCCCGCCCCCTCCTCTCACATCAACCCGCAGTCGGCGGGAGGCCCCTGGAAGTGCCAGGGACCCAGCGGACAGCACAAAAAGGACACACAACAGCCCACAAAGAGGCTGCACACCACTAACGCGTGCTGAGGGCTACAGCACAGCACGGCAGAAGTCTGCATAGGCGGGCCTGGGGTCCACTACAGCTACAGCGGACATGTCGGCCCCAGCGAGCCCCGTAGCCTCCTCATCGGACGGATCTGGAGCCGTGGCAGATGGCCCTCCAACAGGCGCCAACATCAGGTACCGCCGCACAAAACTTACCCTTACCGGGCCCTTTTGATGTCAGAGACACATCCAACCTAGGACCCAGATGGGTCATATGGCTCAGGGATTTTAAATCTTACACGGGGGCAATCGGTTTGACCGATGACGCGATGCTGAAAAACACCCTATTCATGACAGTAGGCCCCGCTGTCAGGGACATCGCAGGCGAACTGATGAACGTAGACACGGTCACCTATGGAGAACTACATGGGAAGCTATCAGAATACTTCACGCCCCATACAAACATTGACTACGAGCGCCATGTCTTTCATACTACCAGACAGGAAAAAGGAGAGTCCCTTGACAACTTTGTGATGCGCCTACGCATCAAATTAAAGTACTGTGAATTCCATAGGTACTCAAATGACGAGCCGCTAAGATCCCAGGTCATAGCCGGCTGCATCTCGCAGCCTTTCAGGAAGCAGCTGCTCCAAAAACAAAGGTCCCTCGAGGAAATCCTCGCACTTGCCAGGATGGAAGCCACAGTTGAGTCGCAGCTCGACAGCCTAGGCAAGGTCACCATTCAACACCCGACACCGAATGCAGATGCCATTAACAGACTGTATACTGCGCCCTCACCGGGAGGGAAAGGAACAGACGCCACGTGCTACAGATGCGGGTTCGAGTATCCACACGTGGGTGACTGCCCAGCAGTAGGACAAAAGTGCGCCGCGTGTGGCGGAATGGACCACTACAGAGCTGTCTGCAAGAATCTGCCAGGACAGGGACCCAGCAGACCGAGACAACAGGAGAGAAGGAGAAGCTCGCGACACAGCCCGCCGGCAGGCAGAGGAGAAGAAGACCAGACGGGACCCCGGAGAGAAGAAAAACCTCGAAGGAGCTCCTACGCCAGAGACGACAGATAGCCATCTGACGGATCAAGGCGATCACAAAGAAGACGGTTTGTCCGGTACATTGAGATGAGATCCCCGTCAGGCAGCGAATCCCAGTCGTCAGAGGACGATCAACGGAAAAAAGGGTACGTGTGGGCACTCAACAACGCCACAGCCACCCAACACAGTCCGACGCTCCTTTTACAAGTCAACAACACACCTCTGGAATTCCTCATAGATACGGGGCGACAGTTAACATAATAAGTAAACAGGCGTACAACTCACTCACCAACCCCCCAAAGATCCGAAAGGCGTCAGTGGACATATACCCTTATGGAGCTACAACCCCGCTCCCATGCAAAGGAACAATATCAGCATGGTGCGTGCACAAGTCGCACGCGGCAAAGATCACGCTACACATCCTGAAGACGGAAGCCAACAGCGGGTGCATCCTCAGCTTTAAGACAGCCGTTGAGATGGGTCTGGTGCACATACTGTATCAGCTTATGGCCCATAAATATTTCGCCAGACCGGACGCCATCGAACAGACATTCCCCAAGCTGTTCAGAGGCCTAGGAAAACTAAAACATCGAAAGGTATAGCTGCACATAAACCCGAGGATACCGCCCGTCGCCCAGCACTACAGGGGCATTCCGATAAACATACAACACCAGGTCGAAGAGGAGCTGGACAAGCTACTCAAGCTTAACGTCATTGAACCAGTCTCAGGGCCCACCCCATGGGTGTCCCCCATCGTTCCCGTCCCCAAGAAGTCACCGGACGGATCGATACGCCTGTGTGTCGACATGAGGAGAGCCAATGTGGCCATTGAGAGGGAAAGGCATCAGGCGCCCAGGATCACTGACATGATACACCTCCTCCACGGGGCACAGGTTTTCTCGAAATTGGACCTCACGAAAGGCTATCATCAAATCGAGATTGCTCCCGAATCCAGGTACATCACGACATTCGTCACACACCTGGGTCTATTCCAGTATAAAAGGCTTAGCTTCGGGATATCCTCCGCAGCCGAAATCTTCCAAGAGGAAATACACAGAGTCATCAGACACATGCCCAACTGCTTGAATTACTCGGATGACGTCCTCGTATTTGGAAAGAATAAAGAAGAGCACGACACAGCTCTCCACAGAGTGTGCGCTGCACTGCAAGAGGCCGGACTAACACTCAACAAGGCCAAATACGAGTTCGGGAAAGGCTCACTAAGGTTCTTCGGCCACATATTCTCTGACAAAGGGATGCGACCAGACCCGGAGAAAGTTGCGGCGCTCAACTCAGCCGCACCCCCGACGAACACGACGGAGCTCCGCTCCTTCCTGGGACTGGCCAGCTATTGCTCCAGATACTTAAAGGACTACGCAACCATCAGCAACCCGTTGTGCCTTTTAACGTGCAAAGATCAACCCTACACATGGTCCACAGACTGCCAAAAAGCGTTTGAGGCGATACGCGATGCCATTTCAAGGGCAGAGGACATGGCTTACTATGATGCCAAAAGGCACACCGAGGTAATAGTGGACGCCAGCCCCGTCGGTCTGGGTGCCATATTAACACAAATTGACCCACTGGAACCCGCAAAAGTATACATAGTCACATACGCCAGCAGGAGCCTAACCCCGACAGAACAAGCCTACTCCCAGGCCAAAAAGGAGAGCCTAGCGGTGGTATGGGCATGCGAGTACTTCCACCTGTTCGTGTATGGCAAGGAGTTCACCATCATCACGGACCACCAGGCACTGCTTACAATCTACGGAGACCCCAAGTCAAGGATGCCGCCCAGAATAACCCGATGGGGCCTACGATTGCAGGACTACAAGTTCATCATCAAGCATCGGCCTGGAAAAGAAGACAATCCAGCGGACTATCTGTCGCGCCACCCGACTGTCCCTGCCAACTCCCAACCATCCATCGCCGATGAATACCTCAATTACGTGGTTCACCACCTACAACCGTTACCAGTGGGGTGGGCAGACATCATAGCACACTCAGAACAAGACCCGGCTCTACGAATAGTACGTCACTGCGTGCAGGAAGACAGAAGAGCACATATGCGTCAACAGGCGCGCACGAATCGGAAGAGATCCAAGAGGACATCAAACTAATAGACCATGGGCCTCATTACGACCCAGGCGGTAAGGGGTTAACGGCAGCGTTAACAGCGCCGACCCTTACCGCCTGAGTATGAGGTCCCTTAGCGCCATGGCGCTTTTAACACCTGCTTTTAGCAGGTGTTAAAATCCATGGCGCTAAGGGACCATGGAGTTAATTACACCACCGTAATTTACGGTGGCATAATTAACGCCTTCCCCACTCCCGTTATACCCTATGGGGCAAAAATGGGAATGGGGAAGGGTAAATGGGGATTGGGGACTTACCGCCCCGCCAAGGTCGGAATGGGGCGGTAAGTCCGCCAACCACCATGGCGTAAACATAGTTTACGCCATGGTGGTAAAGTCACGGCCCAGGCGGTAACTTACCGCCTGGGTCGTAATGAGGCCCCATGTCCGGGACGAACTCTCCATTGTCGACGATCACGTAATATTAAAAGGGTGCAAAGTACTCCTCCCAAAGTCACTGCGCACCAGAACAATCCAGGTAGCACATGAAAGCCACCGAGGAGTGGTTGCCACCAAGAGACTACTAAGGGAAAAAGTGTGGTTCCCCAAGCTGGACATGATGGTGGAGGAAATTATAGGACAATGCACGACGTGTGCGCAGGTAGCACCGCCTCCGCACCCAAACCCACTCCACATGTCGCCACTACCGAAACATGTATGGGAAGAACTGGTGGTGGACTTCTTTGGACCTCTCAGAAATGGCACCTATGTGTTAGTGCTAATAGATGAACACTCCAGATTCCCGGACGCACAAATTGTGGACAGCACGGCAGCCTCCAATGTCATCCCGGTACTGGACCGCATGTTGTCCACATATGGAATACCCAGGATCATAAAATCCGACAACGGAGCGCCGTTCATGAGCACAGACTTCGAGAACTCTGCGAGGTATATGGGCTTCCACCATCGGAGGATAACTCCGAGATGGCCACAGGCCAACGGGATGGTCGAGAGGTTCATGGCCAACATCAAAAGAACCCTGCAAATAGCGACCATCCTCCATAAACCATTCGAACAAGCACTCTATCAGTTCCTCAGGGACTATCGTCACACCCCACATAGCACGACGGGCATATGCCCAGCCGACTTGATGTTCCGCAGACCAGTCCAGACATGGTTGCCGGAAGACACACATGCAGCAGAGGCCACGCCCCTGGAAAAGGAGGCCAGACACAGGGATGACGCAGCTAAAGCCAAAATGAAGGACAAGGCTGATCACAAAAGAAAGGCACAGGAGTCGAACGTGGAACTGGGAAACCAAGTGTGGTTGCGGCAACCCAAGCAACGAGGATGCCACGTTTGCACCGGAACCACTAACGGTCACGCACAAGAAAGGGACGATGATCACGGCCCAGAGAACTGACCAGTCCTCCGTCACTCGAAATGTGGCGTACTTCAAACCCACAAGGTATTACATGGAGGACGCACAGGACCGAGAAGCAGACAGTGAGGACGACCACTCTCAGGACAGCTATTACGTGGAGGAGAGCGAGACCTCAGAAGGTGAGGACATCTCGTCACCCCAGGGCCTGGCCGAGCAGATGCCTGGCCACAGTGGTCGACCCCAGAGAAGCCGCTTCAAGCCTCACAGACTCATAGAAGAAATGGAGTAAGGAGGAGAGAGCAACGTGAGTACTAAAAAAGGGGGAGATGTCAGGTTGTTACTGAGGGCTCTGCAGCCCGGCCGCATCGTTGTGTGGGCAAACCGCCGTTGCGGTCTTAGTTCCCCGGACAAGGGGAAGTGACGTTGGGCTAGGGAGGGGGCGGGGAAAATGTTGGGGCAGTTCCTGTGAGAGGGAGGAATAAAGAGGTTGCATGAATCCCGGCTCCCGTGTGACCTTTGTTCCAAGCGGTTTACGGGGCCCGCGCAAAACCCTACATTTGGTTTAAAGGTTTAAATTGTAATGGGTTTTTGCAGTCATAAAACCCACCCCACAACATGGAGGCCTCCGGCTCTTCTACAATGACAGGGACAAGCTTCCTGCTGCAGGGAGCTGAAGGTCTCGTTCCCTGGACCAATGCATTCAGAGAGATAAGCAAATGTATTTTGCTTAAATGTGCATGCATGTAAGTGTGTGTGTGTGTGTATATATGTATATAATGTAAAGTGTGTGAATGCATGATGTATGGGTGTCTGCCTGAGTGTTTGTGAATGGGTGTATGGTGAAAGGGTGCACATGTAAATGTGTGTGAGTGTATGCTTTTGTTTGCCTGGATTACTTATTTGTAATCTCCATTACTCCTAGACCTACTTTTCTTCATGCCAGTGCTTGTGTATGATGCACTTTCCCTCTTATACAAGTGCTTGGACGAGGTAGAAGGACATGGCGGTAATGCCAGGCTTAGTTACCTACACTCTTCATTACTCCTAGTCCCACTCTTCCTCGTCCCAGTACTTACCAATGTGGCATGGCACATCATAAGCACTGGGACAAGGAAGAGGGACATGGAGGTAATTCTGGCCATGGTAGGCTAGGCCAGCCTAGAGTGTGGCGCGACCACCCATAAAATGTTGCGCTACACCACTGGCACACAGCTTCAGTTACCTACCGAATTTCTTATAATGAAAGCAAGCAATGATAAAACTCCTCTTCTAAAGCTTAGTTTACAGCTACGCAAATAAGAAAGTCTTACTTAATATAGATATTCAAGCGTTCTTAACACAATGCATAACAACAAACTGGAAGTTTGCGTGAAAGGATCTCAGATACAGCGCTTTAGTCTGTGCTCCTTGACACATAATTTAATCTTAGTGGGCATTGCAAGCAAACAACACGATGTACCTACAAGTGACCTGTGCCCACGGTCCTGCGCTGCGACGGCCGGCGTCAAAGCGCTGTGCCGTTACCGTAATGCCCGGCTTCGTGGCTTGGTGAGTACCTGCACTACTTGATTTTCCATTTAGAGCATTGCCCAGAGTTCAAGTTGTTTTTCAAAAGCAAACATACCACAAATCCATCGCAAGACACAAAAAGAAAATACTGCTCAAAACTCGCACGGGCAGCGCCCACGAAATATTTATAAGTCCTTTAACGCTGAAAGTGATGGAGCGGCCTGACTGCCTTTCGGCTGCCGCGGCTGCTTCGCTTTCGCTCTGCAGCGAGGCCACATCGCCGCTATCTGAGCACAAAGACATAACACAGATCAATCCGCGTGGGCCCGCTGCTGTGAAACGATTTTGATGAAGTCAAATGATATCGGCGAGGCCGGTGAGCCGCAGAATGTCCTGCTGCACTTGCCCATTTGGAGGGGCAATGGAATCCATTTGTGGATTCAGCTGCGGGGTGCAGATTGAAACATCTGCTTGGAAGGCTCCTACCTCGGCGGCCAGCAGCTGGCAGGCCGCCCGCTGTGTAATGCTATCGCTCGCAGACGTGGAGTAAATGACGAGGAATGCCGGGCTGTGCATTTACTCGAGGTGAGGAACTGAGCCAGTGGCTTCAGAGATGAATGCCAAGAGCGATGTGCTCTCCGAGTCAATGCACCGGCCTGCGCAGTCCAGAGGCGTTGCTAGGGAGGGAGGATGGGGGTCATAGCCCCTGGTCTTTTGGTTGCATCCCTGGATAGAAGCTCAGGGGCTACAACGAAAAGGTTATAGTTAGCCCCGAATCCCGCCAGTCTCGACATGAGCTTAGCCCCTGATCTTTTCCAAACCTAGCAACACCCCTGCTTCGCACAGCAGCAGGGCGGCGTACACGGGACTCGGCGAGGGGGCTAGTGCAGTCAGAAACGGGGTGGCCAACTTTACAAAACGGTTTCGCAGGACACGTTAGACGGGGTAGCGCACCAGAAGAGGCCTCCAGTGTGCGCAGTTCCATACGGTTTCATTCCCGCCACCCACATCCACTGTTTTGGTAACATTAGTGGCAGGTGGCATTTTAAAGCATATACAGCACAAAAAATAACAAAACTGTAGGACCATTATGCTTGTAGGAAACTCACCTGTTAGAGCTCCGTCCAGGACCTGTGGATCAAACTACATGCAACAATCCTAATTTTCATATGTGTTGACACCAACAGAAGTGTCTTCACCTAAAGGGGCATCGCCAGGAGCATCATCAGTGTTTGACACTTCGAGGCACCATGGGCAGTGACATTTCCATCTGTAAGCCGAGTGATGAATAACTTTGTGGTGTGATACACATGAATGGCACAATTATAATATCTGGAGCATTAAGCTATGAGTGAATTATTTTTGTTATAGAATATATTAACATGAGCTATGAACTGAATCACTTACAGGGACTCCAGATAAGACACAGTGAGAATACATTATTTGACCAGTAAAATGGTGAAACTGGGATGTGTTCAATTTTAGCAATTGAACACATATCTTCATGCGCGAGCAGTCCATTGCAATCACCAAAGCTTAGTGACTTTTTGATGGATGGAATGGATGGAATGTATATATATATGGAGTTGATGGATGGAATGGTTGGAGTGGATGGAATTGAGTTATGGAGGGAATATAATGGATGGAACTGATGGAATGGATGGAATGAAGTTGATGCAGTGATGGAGGACATTGGAGGGATGGAATGGATGGAATGGTTGGAGTGGATGGAATTCATGTATGGAGGGAATGGAATGGATGGAGTGGTTGGAACTAATAGAATCGATGGATGGAATGGATGGAATGGAAGTGATGTTATGTTGGGGACATCGGATTGACGGAACAAATGGTTGCAATGAATAGATGAAGAGATGGAAGAAATGGATGGATGTTTGGATGGGATGGATTGAATGTATGGATGAAGAAATTGAAGAAATGGATGGATGGATTAATGTGATCGAAAGACCCTCGCCCTTACTCATAAATGCATTCATGACCAAGCACCACTGTACCTAGCCCAGAGAATATCCAAACCCACATCATCCAGACCCACCAGAGGAGCCTATGCAACTGGACTACCACTCCCAAAACACGTAGAGTACGCGCAGGCGGTACCAGCTTCCCAGCCATGGCCGCCTCACATTGGATCGCTCTCCCTGCGCACATCCGATCTATTGACTCCCACATAGCCTTCCGCAAAGCTGTCAAAACCAGGCTATTCGCATGATCGCTTCCCCCTACTGAAACTCAATGAGGTTACCTACTGATCAATCATCGCATGTAATGTTCACTGTCTCTCGTCAATTAGATGTGAAACTAAGAACTCCCAATGTCGGGAGCTGCTAACATAACCTTGAATGTATCCTGCTTACAAACTGCTTGTACCAGCGCCTCGATGCCCAAGGGCTGCAAGCGCGCTCTACAAATCCAAAAAAATAAAAATAAAATAAATCGATGTATGGAATTCATCGATGCTGGAAAGGAAAAAAGTTGATGGATGCATCGACGGTGTGGATGGATGGAATGAATGAATGATGCACTAGTTGTATTGGCTGGATGAACTGATTAAATGGATGGATTTACCCTACCCTCTATTGTGTGCCCACACTGCCTCTGTGTACCCTGCTTTCTTGTGTACTGAGCCCCCTGTCACTGTGGGCCTCATTACACGGTAGGCGGTGGACCAAGGTGCTATTAGCACCTTGGTCCATGCCAGTAAAATACTGGCACCTCCTTGGAGGAAAGGGGAATTACTGCCCTATTCTTAGGTTGGCGGGGCGGTAATTCCCCCTTCCCCCATTGCCCTTCCCCAGTCCCATTTTTGCCCCATAGGGCATAATGGGAAGGGGGAAGGTGCTAATTACGGTACCATAATTAGCACCCTGGTCCCTTTGCGGGTTGGTTTTTAACGCCTGCTAAAAAGCAGGCGTTAAAGTACCAACCCGCAAAGGGACCTCGTAATCAGGCGGTAAGGGTTAACGGTCACCAGTACCATTACCGGTGACCGTTAACCCTTACCGCCTTCCGTGTAATGAGGCCCTGTGTCTGTCTCTATGCCCACCTGCCATCCGGTTCCCGTGATGTCACTATGTATCCCAATGTATTACTCAATCATCTCATTACCATATGTGCCCACCATGCCCATGTGTCTCTATGTAACCTGCTTTCTTGTTCCCCATGCGGTTGCTATATATCCATATGCCCCCTCCTGTCGCCATAAGCTCTGCCCCTGCCACTGTGTGTCCATGTTTTGATGTGCTCCCTGCCATCCTGTTTACGTGCCTGGTCTTGGGCCCCTTAAGGAAGAGCCAACATATCATATCACATCACTACGCTTACTCTCTACTATACACCATCACTCAACTAGAACACAGCTACACCCCCGATACATTCGGCCTAGCTGTTCACATACAAACACTACCCCATGAACACCTCATCACCCTAATAAAATCCGATGTCATTCCGGCCTAGATGCTCACATAAGCGTCTCTCAGGCCTAACACAGCCAAACCCAGTCTGTATGTCCACCCTCCAGACTGCACACATCCAACTGATAACCTCAACACCACACCTAACGCTAGGATGAAGCTACCATCCAGGAATTACATCAGCTGCACACATAAATGGTTCACAGACGCACCCTTTAACACAATCTCTCTACTCACCAGAAATGCGGTTCCCAAGGGTGTTACCAGCGCTTAGATCATACCAATGATATATAGAGAGCGCTATATAAATGCCAAGTAATATAACAAAACATAACAGAACACAACATAACATAACACACATAACATAACATAACTTGTGAGATAGCGCAATGAGATTTTTTTTGGCCTCACTCTATGTGGCTCTGAAAGAACATAGTGGGGCATGGGAGTTACTAGCCAGCCGGAGGGGTAGATGAGAACCCTTTGGTGGTGAGGATTGCAGCTCAGAGGTCTTGAATGCAGTGCTGTTTCTAAGGGTTTGTGGTGACACTTGGGAATAGGTTATGTGAACGAGGAGCCCAAGATCTGACAGGTTAAAGCTCTTTGGGCCTGGTTAGTCTCTCCTGTGGGGGAGTGTGATGGGGCTAAGGAGGAGAGCTTAGTGATAGCTTGATTGTTTTTGATGTTGTAATGGATACTCCTACAGTGGCTGTCTGTGTGTGGGGATTTTTGTGTTTAGTGTAGGGTTCTACCAGGTTTTAGCGTGGAGTCGGTTAGTCAGGGAGAAGAGGCGAGAAGCTAAATGAGGTGTGCAGGTAGAGGAAGAAAAACATAACTGTGGGCGCCATCCAGGAGTGCGGTAATTGGCATTATCCCATTATTTTCCTATAATTTAAAAGGAGAGGGGGCACCTTCCATTGAGTCAAAGTTGACACAGGTGGGTGTTTAGTTGATTGAGGTTTTGCTGCTGGTCTTGTGATGGAGCTAGATGAATAGCCAGGGTTTAACTGTTTTCTGAAGGTCGCATAGCCTGCTTCTGTGCGGGGGCGTGTGGGCAGAGAGTTCCTGAGAGCGATTGCTAAGAGCAAGAAGGAAGATCCTCCATGCCCTTTGTGGTTGAATCATAACACCATTACTAATGTGTTGCTGCTGGAGGGGAGCTATGCATAGATTTCTCAAGGAATTCTCATCTTGATTGGGACACAGTGGAGCATGCTGAGTGATAGGTGGGTGTGGGCGTATGTTTTCAGCCTCAGGAGTAATCTGGCTGCAGCGTCTTGGATTCTTTGTAGTTGGCTGAGTAGAAATTTTGGGATTCCAACATAAAATCTGTTGGCATGGTCAAGCCCGGATAGTACCTGTGTGATAACACCTGTAGTCTAGTGTATGAAGGTCCGGTGGGGGCATGATGCCTCGTATTGGATAGAGTTGAAAAAACGCAGCCCCTTACACTGGATTTAACCTTCGGTTCTAGTGAAAGGTTGCTGTCCATTGTGATTCCTTCCGGGGCATTGGTGTGGGGTTAGGTAGTGTTGTGCCACAGATCATGAGCTCTTTTTTATTTGGGTTGAGCCTAAATCTGTTGAAGGCATCCAAGAGTCCACATGTCCGTGCTCAGCAATAATACATTTGCTGAGCACCGGTGTGTGTGTTGTTAGATCACGTGTGAGCTTGTAAACAATGTGCAGGTCATCTGCATGTGTAGCATGTGTTGCAATGAGATCCAGCAGCAGGGTCATGTGTATTTTGAAGAGAGTAGGCAAGAGGCTGAATCCTCTGTATGCCACATGCCAGGTTGCAAGGACGTGGCCCGGAGGGTGTCATGGGGGTTGGGTTGGTTCTCTCTGTCAAGAATGAGCAAATTCAGAGTAGAGCGATTCCCTTGCCTTCAAGTTCCAGCAGGCAATGTTTTCTTAGCTATCAATCTGTGAATGTCCCTTCAAACGTTTCCTTCAAGTTATTTCATGCAATGTATCTTTGTACACTTAGTTCAATAACATCTCTAGGAACTTTCCAGGATAACATAACAGCATTCAAGTTCCAGCATAACATTGTTCTCTCTACAATCAATTTCCTGAAGAGTTTTCCTTGGTCATCAATCTTATTGTGTCCATGATTGTTATAATCAAGTTCCAACATGCAGCTATTAACTTATGTTCCATGTTTCAATAGCACTAGGAACTTGGCCAATTCCAGCATGTAGCAGTTCTCTTTACACTCTATTTTCCAATGGCTTTAGGAACGTGGCCCTCAATTTCCAGCATGCAGCAGTTCTCGTTACACTTAATTTCCCAATGGCTTTAGGGACTTGGCATTCAAATTTCAGTATGTACCGCTTCTCTTCGTGGCCATCAATTTCCAGCATGCAGCAGTTCTCGTTACACTCAATTTCCCAATGGCTTTAGGGACTTGGCATTCAAGTTTCAGTATGCACCGCTTCTAATTTCTCATTGACTTTTGGAGCTTTCTCATCCAGTTCCAGTCATTAGCCTCTCCTTTCACACTCAGTTTCTCTTATGCCTTGAAAAACTTCCCATTCCAGTCCCCACCAACAGCCAGTCTTTTCTCAATCACTTGCTTCCACCACCTTACTGGGGTTTGCCTCTGATGTTTCTCGACAGTGCCATGGCATTCACCTTGGTGCTCATCGTCGCCACTGTTGGGCATTGGTAAACCTCTCTCTAGCCTGTGTTCCTCTTGTCTTTGACTCTCCAGCCCCTGTGCCACTCTCTTGGCCAATTATCCCATCAGGAATTCCCCAGGTGGCTTCGAATGGATGCACAGTCTGACATTCGCACCCAAGGAAGAGCGCTCAGCCCATCAGGTGGGTGGAACAGCAGGCAGGAATACACATTCCCCACCCACTTTTCCAGCCACCCGAGGCCCTTCCCTTTGTGGCACCATTTCTTGTTTGTTTATAATGTGGAGAGGCAACATGGAGCCTCTCCTTGTTGCCTCCCCAACCCCCAAAGCAACCCCAACCTCTTCCCCGCAACCTTCCTCGCTCCCTGCTTACCTGCAGGACCAACTGATCAAGTGCACCTCTTGCTCCAGCCACCATAGAAATGGAAAAGGGACTTAGTCCCTTTTTACAATTGGTGGCGCCCATCTTGGATTCATTTTTTTCCCCTATGGCAGTCAATCTCTAGAGGAAAAAAAAGAAAGCCATTCGCACCATGAAGGAAACTTGGAGTGGAATGGATTTCACGCACTGGTGGGAGGTGTAGGGGTGGACATGGCCAGTAATATCCCACAGCCCTCGTCAAGGCTTGGGCTGGCGGGCCGTTACAGGCCATGTCTGCCCCCCGCCGGGGCATGAAAGTCATATTCCACCTCACCTCCTGCTCATAGCCCTCCCCTGTGGCAACTCATTCTCCTGCTTTCTGGGTTAGCTACATATCTTGTCCTTGCTACTGCATGCTTGGTGTGGAATATCGCCTGTCTCCCTCTCCCACAGTTGGCTTGTGGAGTATCAACACTTTTCTCAACATCTTCTGCATAATAGCTCTGTCAGCATTTCCTTTCTACTGTCCCCTACTCTCACCTCTGGTTGTTCTGTCATTCTTCTGACAGGCTGGACCATGGGCTAACATAGTCAAGGAGCTAGACAAAAGAGTTCCTGTTTCACATTGGTGTCACTATCTAGGAGGTCACACTCCACTAATTATCCCTGTTCCTGACTCATTGTAATAACCACATTTCTGCTTGTTAATTGCAGTGTAATGGTCTGTGTTTCAGACTCCGTTTACAGCTTGTTCTTACCCACTTGAGTCGGCTTTTCAACATTCATATAATGCATTTGCGATGTGATGCGTGCTGTCTTCACCAAACAGCAGGCTCCTTTTGTTCCCTTGAGACTTTCTTAACCATGTAACCATCCTTGGCTTTAAAGCCACATGTGATCAGTGATCAGATCTTTAATTTTTCTGTTCTGCTAATTGACTCCATTTCAACTGTGCTCACAATTTGCATGAACATGATTTCATGCTGTATGGGATGCTGCATGCACTTGCAGCCTCGGCATTCAAGGTTTCATTGGTTTCCATTGTCTGCTCTAATTAGGGAAGCTAATCTTCAGCATTGCAAGCTTCGGTGCCTCGCTGTCTGTGACCATGATCCCTCTTCAGCTTTATCATGTGAGCAACTCATAATACACAAATGGTGTTTGTGCACCGAGTCTGGATGTGCTGGATTGTTGGCTGCTTGCTCGTGCTCTTTCTTCTTTCTTTCACTTATATTTAATTACTGTATTAATAGTTGCTGTAGCGTTATTTTTGGGAACAAAATCATTTAGAGTCTTTTGAAAAGTAAAGAGTACCCTCTGAGATGTTGTGGTTGCTTATAACACCAGAAGTGGAATCTCAGGCTAGCGTGAGACAGGAGTGGATTGGAAGCTGAGTCAATGCATAGCATTTAAGGCCATTACCATACGGTCTGAATAGCATGAGTCTAGCAGTGACATGCTCAAAAGAAATGAGTCATGAGACCAGAAAGGAAATGTCTGAAAAGCAGAAGGTATAAAGTGGAATGCCTGCATAGTCAAAAGATAGGATAACTTACCAGAAGTGGAATATATGCATTTACTGGACTTAAGTAATAAGCCTCGTGATGCAAGGGCATTACTGTGTCAGGTAAAACCCGGGTTACAGGCCCGAGCAAAGCGAGGGCCTCAACAAAGGCCCCGGGGCTTTATCTGACTCGGTAATGCCCCCGCATCTCGGAGCTTATTGCTATTAGTACGCCGGTCCGTAAGACTGGGGACTAAAAGCAATGTGGCATTTCGGAACAGAAAAAAAAAAGTTTCAAAAATGGAGTCAATTTTCCCTTTCCATGGCGGCCATTCAAAATCAATGTAAAAAAGTAAACGAAGATAATGGCCGCCATGGAAAGGGAGAAGGAACTATGCAATCTCTTCTCCCTTTCCATGGCGGCCATTAAAAAAAAAGTAAAAATGTAAAGAAAAAAAAATGTCCGCCATGGAAAGGAGAGAAGGGACTACACCTCCTTTTCATGATGGCCTGTGCGGATCAGGAGTAGACGCGCGTAGGACAGAAGTGTGCCCAGCGCGTTCACTCCTGAAAAAGGACCAAAAAAAAAGAAGGTAAGTGAGGTTGGGAGGGCAGGTAGGAGATTGTTTGGATAGGACGGGAGAGGAAGGAGGGAGAAACCATTACCTGAATCCCCGGTGGGGGGGGGTGGCAGCCTCCAGCCGTGTGGTGGCTCGGAGCAGGCATTACCCTGCTCCGAGCCTCCTCATTGGCTGAGGGGCCGCCACACCCTCCTATCCCCCCACCGTGAACAAAGGTAAGGAACGCCAGGCAAGGGACTCCCGCTTGGGTAAAGCCCCAGTGAGGGCCAATCCGATTGATTGTAACAATCGCATTGTCCCTCGCTGGAAACTAATAGTGAATAAGCACCTGGACAGCATAAGCCTTGAATCGGAATCCCCGTATACCATGAGACCGAGAACAGAAAGTCTGAATGAAGTGAGACACGAGGTGTAATGCCAAAATTCCACGAGCTCGGTGGTGAAATGTCTATATGGCATTGCACAAAAGGAGGACTCTCCAAAATAAATGGCATAGTATGGGATCTGTGCACAGTGTGAGACAAGTGTCAAGAGGCCATGCAAATGGCAGATGCCATGCTATAAAAGACACAATAGCATAAAACATACAATATCAAGAGGGGACCAGATGACTAGCAAAGGCTGCTGTTGAATTCTGTCCATCAAATGATACAGGGGCTCAGAGACCATTCAACGGCCGGTGTCATTCTCTATAAGAGCCATTGACATAACAGGAGGTGAAGCCCCTGGATAGCTCGAGGTCAGAGAGAGATGAATGTCCAGATGGCATGAGACCAGTAGTAAAATTCCTGTATAGTCTGGGACAGTGCCTCGGTTACGCGAGACCAGAGGTTGAATGTCTGAATTGCACGAGACCAATTATGACGATGACATCTAATAAATGTCTTCTACTTGATGACATCCCTTCGGACTTTTCTGAATTATCAGTGGAGTTTTGGGAACCACTACAGAAAAAAATCTTCAAGGTGACTCATGGGCAAAGGCAATCATAGCTCCGGCTTTTTCAAAGGTGAATAGACAGGACCCTGTGGGTTACCGTCCAGTCTCCCTTCTGGATCGCTCTTTCAAATTTTTGGCAAGATGCTTCTAAAAAAGCATAACAACAGCATAGTAAGAAATGAAGTATTAGCGCTGTTACAGTTAGGGGTTAGGAAAGGGGTTGGGACGCAGCTTCAATCCTTGAACTTTTATTTGGTAGTTGCCAAATCACTTTTAATTATATGTATTTGTAGCGTTCATGGATTTGTCAACAGCGTTTGATTTAGTTCATAGACACAAATTATGGGACATTATAAATATGCCAGGGGTATCATGGGATATATTACAAGCTTTGGTTGCTCTGCAGGCCAATTATACAGCTGCTGTGCATTACAGTGTGGAGAGGAAAGTCACTAGACTCTTTAAGGTGAAGTGTGGTGTATGGCAAGGAAGTGTTTTGGCAACAGTGTTTTTCAAATTATACACTAACCGACTGTATTGAGTGCTGTGTGCCTGTAGGGCACATACCCCGATAGTCGGTGGCTCCCGTATACCTATACTTTCCAGTGCAGATGGCAGTGTCATATTAGCCAGGACCCCAAATTTCCTACAGAATCTGTTGGATGCCTATTTCTTGTATAAGACATCTTTAGATCTGAAAGTTAATGTTGATAAATCAACAATTATGTACTTGTCCACCAAACCGGTGAAATGATGCAGATCTTTTGTAATTAATGGGCAATGCATTCCAACAGGGAATCATTTTTGACTGCCATAGTCACTGTGGCTTTCAGCACATATTATCGAATAGGCTGGGAGGACGAAGCAGGCGATTGGAGGGATTATAACATTTTCATCAAGTTACAGTGCTCATCCAGTGGACTATATGCTACGTGCCTTTGAGGCTAAGGCACATTCTTTTGGCTCTAACGGGGAAGTAGTTTGGGGTTTTGATACAGCGAAGGCCTTAGAAAGAATGGAAACATTGTTTCTGTTAACAGCTCCTTGATGTACCTCAATAAAGCCCGAATCTTGCGTGCCACATGAAATTGGGAGTAGATTACATCATTGACCGTTTCCATATGCCTTCTGTGTACCTACTTTTGAGTACCTTACAGAGTAACCAACTTAAACCCACCAAGATTGCTATAGTAGACATTTGGAAGAGTGGCAGAATGCATTCAGTTTCATGAGCGGCTTGTTTGAAAGTATTACTGTCCATTAAAAAAATATAATTATTAAGTGTATATGGTTTACATGTAACCTACACAATATCTTCCAATTCCACTAAACACAATATTCACATTTCATTACATTCAAATTGCATTTAAAATACATTTAAAACATGCTGTTACATTATAAATGTAACATTTTCATATATAATTCATTATTAATGATTACAATTTACAAAATCCCCCTAGTTAGTATATATTTCCAAAGATGATAAGCTGCTGCAGACATAACCCTTGATTCAACACTGATTATAGTGAAACTAAATTGGGCATTACCAACATCTTCTACTCTTGTTATCAAGTGGCCATAATGGGTTATGTAATGTCTCTGTAGCTCTTTTCACCCAGATCAGTCAATGTACTCTGGAACCACTTTTAAGAATGTTAAATCTTAGGCAATGCTTTTGGGGTGGTGAAGGTCCCCTTTATTATGAGGGATTCATGTTGTGCACACCATATTGATGACAGGGAGATGGCAGCAAACTGGGGTAGTGTTGCAAATCCATATGAATTGAATGCAGTTAATTATATGTTACTTTTAGTTTTACAATCATTTAGAATGTACACATATTACATCTTCACGCACAGAGAAAGATACAATATTAAAACTACAAATGCAACACGAATACAAATCCACACAATGGGGTGCTTTTCTCCATGGTTAGCTGTTACACATGCATTCTAAGTAGCTGGGACAATTTTGATGGGAAAGAAAATGAGTTACCTAGTAAGAAGGCCATACGAACAGGGCATGTTTACAGTCCCCACAAGGGAACAGATGTTATCTTGCCCTTTGTATTAAAATCTTTAGAGGGGTTAGGTGTTTGTTTGGCGTTAATGAACATGAGGCCCGAGGTCAGGTCCTGACAGTTAAATGCGTTTCCAGGTCATCAGGGGCTGTATGTGCCCGCATAAATTAGAAGGTCTTTTAGAGGCACCAGGAGTGTGTGAAATGGAGATAGCAATCTGTAGTTCAAGGAAAATCCTGTTTATGCAGACCTCTCTGTATTTCCCAAAATATGTCAGCAGGATCATGTGCAATCATACTTAAAGTTAAAGGACTTAGGCCAGTTATTACTCGCAATGAATTATGTTTTCAATACCAATGTTTAACCATGTACTGACGTCATGAACTACTTCAACGAATACCAAGAAGAGATGTGTTTTCAATATGATCTGAAGATGATAATGAAGATAAGCCTGGCCAATGAAAATTGAAGAATTCAGAAAAGATCAGATTTCTTTGAAGAGGTTTTGTCCAATCATATTTCTGGGGTGGATGGTAATGAAGTGGCTGGGAGTGTTTTAAATTGTTGCCAAAGGTATATAAGCTGCCAACTGATGTTGTATTGTTGAGGCTTGGGTATGTTTGGTCCTGCAACACCATCTAACTGCTCCCCGGAGCTTAAGTAGTGGGCCTGTTTTGGGTTAAGGTGATTTAAGGGCCATCCCCACAATGTCGCCCAGCGTTACCGTTCCTACTTTGCACAACGTCTCCTAACAGCACCTGGGCACGAAGCAGGCTTTAATCGTACGTTACTGCTTACTGAAAGCTGTCAAATCATCTACTACCTGAATCATAATTTGTTATGGTCATTATAATTTTTTCTTTATTGTAAATGTAGAGGAGGAGCCAAACACCTTTACCAGAAGTACCGCCCCAAAGCTACCTATATGTTGTGAACTGGAAATAGTGACAAGCAAGACACCTGTAATGATGCCGATAACACGAGCAGCCTTTGAAGCAAAGTACCCATTGAGAAAACCTTTCTTATGTATCCACAAAGAGCTGACAGTCTCTTGGGGAAGATCCCTGAAGAGCGAGAGAGATGAACGAAAGAGCTGACTCGTGACATCATATGGCATTAAGTGACACACTGAGAAGAAGATAACAGAAGAGAAAGTAAAGAGAACATATAGAATTCTGTGACAAAGTAAAGAAGTGAGTGTCCTTTTACGTGCAAAATGAAGATTACATGTGTGAAGAGCACGGAAGAAAATGCAAACAATTTTATAATTGTACAGATGCTGTAACGCAAGTAGAACTAAGTAATCATAAGGCTGGCTGTACGTAGTGAATAGATTGCAGCCATGCGCCAAGGTACATATATGCATAAGCAATGTGGATGTTCCACATCATGTTTTAGCAAACTGAGACCCCATGAGCAGGAAAGCTGAAAGTGTGGCGCAGTTAATAAAAGTAGCTGATGAGCAAAAAAGAATCCAAGAGGGCTTGATTGGCCCAGTGTCAAAGGCCAGTGTAGCTGAGGACGGTTGTCAAACTTCAAGAGATACAATGAATTCAAGAGACGGGCCAAGCCCTGCCAAGGTACAGCAAAAAGGACAATGAGTGCCAAGTTTTATTTGTTTTAAAAACCATTAAATATGAAGAAGAAGCTCGAAACATGGTCTCCAGTCATGTGATTTAGATGGAAATAGACATGAGCGGACGACGCTGAGGTGAAAAGATGAGAGCAGGCTCACACTCCCTTTATATTCCCAGGAGTTGTGCAGTTTACAAGGCCATGCTCAAAGGCTAATTGAATGACAGAAAGTAAGAGTGATGATAGATGTTGGGCTAATTGGGTGGGGAGGCATGGTCAAGCCCAACCCACCAACGGTACCAGCTTGCATGCTGCTAGCAAGTGGAATATTTCAGAACAATCCAAGTGTGCCAACCAATTATAGAGGGCCATCTATCAAAGAGCACTATAGTTTGTGAACCAATAAATCGGCGTGTATTTTATGACGATGAAGATGACTTGCACTAGAGGAGGGCTTAGTTGCCCACCTGACGATAGAGACCCAATCACACCTCAATACCCCATAGAAAGTATATGTAGGTGTTACAGATAGACCAACAACAATCCAGTTTATGTTTTGCAGTTTGCCACGTAGTGTGATGTCAGTGATGAGGAAGTTTTACTATAAGAGCTTGTTTTTTTTGTAAATTGCAGAGAACTTACCATCCGTTGTACTCCCTGTTTTAGAGAATTGTTAATAAAACAGCGTACCTTTTGCCAACTTTCTGAGTCGATCTTTTTATTGATGTTTGAGTAATTTCTGCATCCCCATCCATCCTATAATAGTGCCACTCTGTTTTAGAGGGCCCATACAGGTTCATAAATATTAGAGGACAGATCATGACAATTGTATTCGGTCAATCTAATTTTAATTAGCTGCTAAATATGTTAATGATTGTAAGAAGCATTTAATTGATATTATTATGTTATACACTTCTGTAGGATGTGTTGCTTTTTACGTAATATTTATTGCATATGTAATTATGTGTAAACATTTATGGTATGAATTGTTTTAACCAAAATAAAAGTGTTTGACTGACTGCATGAGTGCAGTAGTGGATTCTGTGCATAGTGTGAGAAAAGCGCCCAGAGGCCATGCACATTGTTGAATCTGCACTATATAATACCCAATAAGATAATATGTGGTAATGTCGTGAGAGTTGAAACAGCTGAAAGACATGAGAGTAGGGCGTTCCTTGTGTCATGAGACCATGCCTTGACAGTATTTTTTTTCCAGGATCACGTCATTGTATTTCAAAGCACTGCCTCCACTGTCCCCCACTGCCAATCGCGTTCCTCCCACTGGGCTACAGGGCCAGGCATCTTCAGAGACGATCTGTGTGATAACAAAAACAAACATTGCAATCATTGCTCATTCCAGCCTCTTACATATACCTTGATCACACTAACTACCAGGGACGTCATTTCACCAAAATGCCAGGGGTAGCGGAAGTGACATCACACGACCCTTCGACCCCTGATGACATCACAGGAAGTGATGTCATTTGACCCCACCCTGAAGTCATATTGCGGGAAGCGATGGAACACAACCTTTCACTCGTTGACAAAACAGAAAGTGACATCACATAGCATTGTACACTACGAAAAATATGGTTACGATATCGCTATAATGTGATATACATTTCATACAAGAATGGATTGCCTTATGTATCATTAAGATCAGTGTATATAGGCCCATATTACTAAATTACTGTGAATGCAAGCAGACGTCCATGACCAAATGATAATGAGGTGTTATTATATAGCACTTACGCTTAAACACTTTATATAGAAAAATATACACCCAATATCACCCAACCTGTGTTGGTACTCATTAATCGACCTCAGAAGGATGAAAGGCTGAGTTGAGGCATTTAAGAACAGACTAAATCAGTGATTCACCCCCTGAAGTGTGCCTGAAATAAACCTTTAATGAGTCTAGCAATTATTGTATAGCATTCCAGAAAGATACATTATTTGGTATTCCTATTCTTTCTTATTTAGGATTAATGCTGAAAGTGTTAGACTTGTGGCACTCCTGTTCTTATTTTTCTTTTTTTTTAAATGGGCCTGATCAAGAAAGCCAGCCACTCCAGAAGTAAAGAGCCACAAGGTGCTGGCCACAGCCCAGGAGCTTGCATTACACAAATAACCCAACAAAAAAACCTGTTTTTTTTCCCCATTTTTTTTTAAGATTGAGGTAGCAAGGGAGACCAAACAGGTCGCAGTTGCGACCTCTGGCGACCCCTAAATGATGTCCCTGCTAACTACTGGTCTATGCCTTCAGTTGATACTAGTTTTGGTAGAGTGATGTGCACCTGTTACTAAATTCTTTTAGATAATATGTGTACGCCTTCTTTCTTCAATAAAACCTTTAAAAAAGCAACCATCCAGGATATGGGCCATTGATCACGTGCTGCCACTTCCTATGATGTCATAGGAGTCAAAATGTGTGAGATGTCTCTTCCTCTATGATTTTAGTGAAATTACTCTCCTATGGCCACTGGGTCTCGAGGCCCATAGCAACTGACCTCCATGCACCCCAGTTCCCCAAAATGGAAACAACTTTACAAGTGCTTGGTCAATTACTATTATGGTTGCCAACCGTCCTGCATTTTGTGGTAATGTCCTGTTTTTTTGGTAGTGCTCTTTTTTTGCGCATGCAGTCAGTGAATGGAGGGAAAATGCCCTTACGCTGCTTGTAGTCCTGCTTCCCTGATCTCTTTTCCCCAAGAGAGTTACAAGAGTTTTACAATGGAGCATTTCCGTGGAGAAGAAGGACAGAATGAAGGAAACACGTTATGCTCTGTTTACTTCTTTCAGCCGCCTGTCACTGCCAGCCCAACCCTCCCACTCCTGGGTTCCTCTCTTCTGTGCTGGGGGTTTGTCCCTTGTGGTTTGAAGATGTGGTATCTTGCCCTCCCGCTGACATTTTTCAGTCAGAGTGTGGTTGTGAGGAATTGCATTCTGGCAAGGGTGCAAAGCCCTGGCTTTTTTGATTTTTATAGCAAGTAAAAAATGTAGGTAATTTCTTTTCCAAAGTCGAATCTGCTAACCAGATCCCCCTTTGTCACCAACTCCATGCCAAAAGCATAGTGTGCTTGTTTCCTGCTGCATCAGCAGGGTGATCCACAGTATTCGGGTCAGACAGGCCTATACTGCCAAACGGCAGGACAGAAACACCAAGGCCCCAGCCTCTCTTTGATCCCCTTTGTGAGGGCTGGTAACACCCTCCCTGAGAGACAGCTGGGAGCGCATGCAGAATAGGCAGCAGGGCCATGGGCACTGGAAGAAGCCTTTCATGATATTGTTTCTCACGGTTTCTCTTTCCCTTTCTTGTCCCCTCCACTTCCTCTGGAGAAAAGCATCTTGGGTGTGAAATCAACAGGGCAAAGTCCACTCTGACCAGGCGCATGGATTGGTCCCCTAAAGTAGGCTAGCTTTAAACCAATCACCTGGGTACACTGGGAACTTGTGCCTTTAAAAGAAGGGAACTCGCACCCCTTCAGCAGATTCCCTCAGTTCCTCAAGGATCGTTTTAGACTGAAGAGACGTTCTGAAGATTCTCATTGGACTTCCTTTGGGATGGTTGTACTGTCCAAAGTCCTAAACCTGAGGTGAAGAAGAAAATCTGTCCCTAACCTCTCCCAGGGCACATTGGGAGGGGCAGTCCTATGGACCAGGACCAACTTCTCTGCAACAAATCTTCTAAGCTGGGAGAGCAGAACCTGAAGTATCCTGTCCTTGAGTCCTTTGCGAAGGCCTCACAGCACCTATGGTTAGACCAGTTAAAGCTCCCTCTTCTCTCACATTGTACTGGCTGCTCAGTGCTCCCTGCATCCTGAACCATTGGGAAGGCACTGACGTGGGTGTTTGTGTTCCTGCAACCAGCCAAACTCTTGCTTGCATCTAAACCAGCTGGGTACAGTATCGTGTCCTAGAGAAGCACATCACCTGCTTGGTCAGAAGCGGCTGCTCAAAGTCGCTCCCAAAACCAAATGTTTGCCGAGCCACTTGCCGACTCTAACTGGGGCTTGCAACCATGGCCAGTGAACTGCAGCCTCATTGATCGCTGACCCCTCTCAGGGGGTAAAGCCCGATTAGGCCTGGTCAACTATCAAGCATTCTTGGGACCACACTGACCTGCATCCTGTAAGAGCCGCTGTTCTACCGTATAGAGTACCAACATGATGCCCGCTTGCTGCCAAGGCCACCACGGTCCAACGTCCCTGAACTGAGCTTAATCATCTCACATCCACATTTGAACCCAGATCTGCTGCGTCAGCCCACCAGGAACTGAATCCAGGTACTGTGACATTGAACCGCCCCCATGGTCCACTTGGACCTTAGAGACTGGTTAGGTCACAATCACTTCTGTTTTCTACCAAGTATCCTTTTTATGGTATTACCTTACTTACCAACCCTGGAACCACACGTGGATGCTATTTTCTCCAGTCTGTTGCATCTTCTCTGTCCTTTCCTTTGGGGTGGGTTTTTGCACAGTAATCTCTTTCATTCCACGTGCAGATGGTATGTTTTATTGAAGTGTTTATATTTTTAAAGAATCTTGATTGGACATTTTCTTTATTTTGGACCATGATACTGTGTGGTTTGGGTCACTACTGCTTCACCTTCATATCCCACTTGATAGTATAACCTCCCCTCAGCCGACCTTATGACAAAAGGTGAAGGAGGTCTATCTCTTGGATGTCCCTGTTGTACCTTTATGATTGCATTATGTTTTCATTTGTAGAAGTGTGAGGGTTGAGTGGTCCATTTTACCCCTACTCATTCTTGTAATCCTGCGAGGCAGAATCCAATTCATCACACTGGTGGCAGTGGTGGGATTTGACACAGACTGTGCCTACAGTTCAGCCTGCCAAAATAAAAGTGTACAGTTAACATTAGATCTTACTGCCACAGTGTTTTTAGAACCATGGAACTCGACATGAGCACAGTGCAGAACTTGACAGAGAGTGCTTTGCATGACCTCTTTTGAGAGAGGGGTCTCCCTCGTGACACTAACGTTAAGAAAACAAAACTGCTGAAAAGCCGCCAAGCTTTTGAGGAAGCTAGGAGGATGGAGGACAGCCCTTTTGCCCATGTACCTGTCAGGAATGGAGACCATTGAGTAGAACGGCCGCAAAAGCGCTTCTCAGCATTCTTCCCTCCTGGCGGGCATAGTAGTCTCCCAACGGTCACAAGCCTGCCACAATTCACAATCATCTGTGGGTTCCCGCGCTTAGGCCAAACCTCTAGGACATCTGGCTGTGCTCGACCCTGACAGGCTCTACCTCATGGAAGAAAGTAGGGAAGCCCTGGAGGAATGGAAATGGCAGGCTGCCAAGGCCCTGGTGAAGAAGAAGGAAATAGACTTTGTGATGCTGCAAAAGATGGAGCTTGAAGCCCAGAAAGAGACCACCAAAACCTCTAGTGGAGAAGGAAGTGTCTACAGCAGTGGCTCCCAAGGAAAGCCTAGGCGCCACCTCTTCAAGGACATAGTCACACTGTATAAGGAGGGGAAGGATGTTTTTCGACTGGTTTGAAAAGTTGGATTTAGATTTACGCCTCCAGAAGGTGCCAGAGGAGCTGTGGGGTGCAGCCCACATATGCTGTCTACTGACTGTTGGAACCGATGTAATCATTTAGTTCACTCCTGAAGAGAGGCCATTCTATTCCAAGATCAAGGCTGCCATCCTCAGGAAGTTATGTAAGACCCCATAACAGTACCTCAAGAGATTTACAGAGCTTTAGAGAGCTCACCAAGAAGGGTCAGTAAACCTTCGTTTAAGCATCAATCCCTGAAATATATCTGTGGTTGGGTAATAGGAAACAAAGTTGACACATTCGTGGGCATGTTTAATATGATTGCGAGATGGAGTTACACAAGCATCTAGTGGACAAGGCGATCACGGACCCTTAGGAGCTTGAAAAGCTGGCTGATGGGTTTGTGGGTACTCTGTCCAGAAAAAGGCTGTGGTTAGTGCATCTAAACCAGATGACATGGGATTTGAGAAACATACATTGAAAGAGGGTAAAGACAAAAGTTAGCAGCCTCTTGCCAACAAAGGGCCCCAAAAGTCAAAGGGGAGAACACTGTCACCTACATCGTCTGCTCCGGCAGAAAAGAGAAGCGACAGCACCTCTAGCACTGGGGAATCTGCACTAACAGCCCCACAAAGTTGATTTACCTGTGGAGACCGGGAGCATAGGAAGAGAGATCCCACCTGCAAGGATAGACCCCAGCCAGCCACAGTTAGCGCTATGCCCATGAACGACAAGGAAGAAGAGGAATAATTCACTGTATGCATCTTAGATGATGAATTCCCAATCAGTCTGAGGTTGGCCGAATGCACCCTTCTATCCCTGAGTAGGAAAGGTACTAGGTCTCCCACCAAGGCACCGGTTCCCGCTAACAAAGGGGTCTTTTTGGACCACATGTTCATTAATGGGAGCAAAGCCCCAGCACTTTGTGATACTGCTGTATCACCACTGGCCGAGGACAGTGGGTGCAAGATGACCAGATCATCCCATGTCCCCTAAGATTTGTCTGGGCATTCGATAGTCTCACACAATGCCCACTGGCTATCGTGGAGCTCAGTTGGAGGGGGGAAACCTCTCAGCTCTGCATCGCTGTAAAGGATACCATTCTGGTAGATTGTCTGTTAGAGAATGATAGACCTGACACTGAAATAATTGCCACGGTCACCCGATCGAGGGCCAAGGAAGCAGCTCGGGTAGCAGCACTGGTGCGCACTTCCAGCAGACAACGGCATAAGTCTGGCCCAGCTCGTACTAGCTAGTCTAGATCCGAAGTCCACAGAGACACCTGCTCCTGACCAGTGGCCTGCTGCGGCAGCACTCAACTCAGTGACCCCAGGGTTGCCTACAGGTATAGAACTTAAACCTGAGGAGGAGGGCACAGTAGCTTCAGACTTCACGGCTCTCCCCAATCTAAATGACTTGTCCTCAGCTGGGAGGCTGGGTGAGGTTGACATTTGCCAACTTTGCAGATCTGCATGTCAGACAGAGAAGCAAATCCAGGGAGTAGCTCCTGGGATGCTCAAGGTGTACAGGGAGAACTGACTTCTGTACAGTTAGCTCAAGACTTCTGTGGCAGGGGCCTGCCATCCAGCATTTGGTAGTTCCCCAATGCCAAAGAAGGTTAATGTTGGACTTGGCTCATGGCATTCCGTTGGCAGGTCATGTCTTCTGGCTCCAGGTGGAGTCACAGAAAGCACTTGTCTGGTCCTGCCACACTTGCCAAGCATCCGGCAAGGTGGGCAGAGCCACCAAGGCCACCCCTTATTCCACTGGCCGTGGTTGGGCGGCCTTTTGAGAGAATAGGTATGGACATTGTGGGTCCTTTGGATCCTCAAACCTCCTCAGGGAACCAGAATATTTTGGTTGGGGTTGATCACGCTATCCGGTACTGCAATGCTATCCCCCTGAGGGGCATCAAGGCCCTTGTGATCACAACGGCTCTCATCAGGATGTTCTCTTGTGTGTGATTCCTAAAGGAAGTTATTTCTGACATGGGGTCCAACGTCATATCCGCACATATGAAGGCCATGTGGGATTAGTGTGGAGTTAGCTATATGTTCTCCACCACATTTGACCCACAAACCAAAGGGCTTGTTGAGCGGTTCAACAAGACCTTCAAGGACATGATAGGTGGCTTGGAAGCAGTGGAGTAACTTTGTAGAAAATGTTGGGAGGGGGCATAACATCTAAAGGAAAGGGGCCCTTGCCAAATGAGTAGATGTGCCATGAATGTTGGAGGGGGGGCAAACAGAGCACCCATGACCGAGTACACATCAGGCCAGATTATTGGGATCATGGATCTCATCAAGCCCAGTGCTTTGCACGACAAGTGACAGAATACTTTCTCCAGTATGTTGCATCTTCTCTGTCCTTTCCTTTGTGTTGGGTTTTTGCATATTAATCTCTTTCGTGCTACTTGCAGATGGTGTGTTTTATTAAAGTGCTTATATTTTTAGAGAACCTTGATTGGACATTCCCTTTATTTTGGACTGTTGTTTGGGTCACTACTGGTTCACCTTCACACCCCTCTTGAGAGCATGGCCATTTTACCCCTACTTATCCTTACACTTCTTCAAGGCAGAATCCAATTTGCCACAGTGGCACTGTTGGGCATTGTCACAGGACTGAAGCAGTCACCTGAGCTACTTATAGATGATTTTATTCTTTCTGAATGTGAAGGGTGAAATGCCTTATGACTCTTTGGTGTCTGTCCAAGGGAGATCATGATCCTACTGGACCCTGGTCGGACCTGGAATAGACTCACTTATTATAACAAATGCAAAACGAATATTAAAACAGGTCATTGTTAGCTTATTACTATCTCCTTGGGACCACTCGTAATCCGGGGCCGGGAATTATTTTAAATTTCCTATGGCATAATGGAAAATATGTTTACCTTATTTGTATGGTTTATAATCCTTAAGCAATTAAAATGATTGAACTGAATCACAGGAATGTGATAGCATGCAACTATAAGCATCTATTTTGGGAGATGCTCATCCAGACCATTTTTGATTTTGGGACATGCCCTTTCACTTTAGCCTGAACTTGTCATCAAATAAAATGTTTCAGAGAGTAGAGTGAAGGGAAAAGTTGTTGAATACCAGCATCTTCTTCTAATTATTATTAGGGTATTTATTGAGCACTGACCTAGCTTTGGGGCGCAACAGAGAGCTTTACAATCATAGAGGGAAGTACATGGGGAGGGAAGCAGAGAACATGGGGGTGGGGAGCGAACAACAGGCAAGGGGGAATGCGTGCAATGTGGCCGCACGGGATCTACAAGCAACCAGTGGAGGAAACAATGGGAGTCAGATCACCCAGTCTCAGGAAGGATGGGGAGGTGAGGGTGTGTGGACCTAGGTGTGAGGGAAGAGCCATTCCTTGAAGAGGAGGGTCTTGAGCTGCTTCCTGGACTGTAAAAAGCGAGGGGGTGAGTCTGATGTTGACGGGGCATAGACAGAGAATGCCTGTCTCCTGGTTCTTTCTTTCCTGAACCGGTGGAGTTTAAGTCTGCACAGGTCCTTACCACTGGTGGATCGCAGACCTCTGGAGATACTGAGTTTCTCAGTGAGGTAGGTTGGTGACTCCAGAGTGACAGCCTTGTAGATGATGCAGCAGGATTTAAAGATGGTACAGCTTTCAGCGTGAGCCAGTGCAGTTCAATGAGGGTCAGAGGGATGTGATTGAATTTTGATGAGTCGTGCTGCAGCATGAAGGGCACATTTCAGGGGTGCCAGGGTAGTCACTGGAGGGCTTTCCAAGAGGGCATTGCCAGCATCCAGGTTGGAGAGGACTAAGGCTTGGACAACAGATCGGAAGTTGTTTTTTCAGATGAAGGGCTTGATTTTCCACAGGAAAGAAAGTCCTGGTTAGCATTGCAAATGGTAATGCTTATGATATGCATCGGCAACATCATAGATTACTTTTATGTGTTTTCTGGCACATTAACCAATGAAGGGTTGTTTCATTAAATAGGTGCCAATCAGGAGGTAGAACGTAGGAAAGTTATCTGTTCCCCTGCCACTCACCATGATTTCTTCAGTCAGTATGTCGCGATGTAGGCAAGAGTCACAGTCACAGTTTCTCATCCTAATCCTTGTCCCTTGTCATAGTCTCTCATCCCAGTCCTATTCTGTCATCCTAGATCTATTCCTGGGAACTTGTCCTTTGTCCTAGTCCCACATCGTAGCCCCCCACCCATCATCTTAGCCCAATTTGCGTCTCTAATCATAGTTTTGGTCTCTTATTTTACTATCTCATCCTAGTTCCTAGTTCCAGTCCTAGAACCTAATTTCCCTCCTAGCCTTTCATCCTATTCCCTCATTTTAGTCCTTTGTTCTAGTCTCTTGTCATAGCTAATTTTAGTCTCTCATCCTAGACCTAGCACATATCACTCATTCTTGCCTCTCATCCTAATCCCCCATCCTTGGTTTTAGTCCTAGTCCATATCTCAGTCCCTCATTGTAGTCCCTTTTCCTAGTCTCTTGTATCCCATCCTAATCATTCATCCAATGTATAGTGCCTGGTCCCCCTCCTAGTTTCTTATCCTAGTCTCCCATCCTTTTACCAGTCTCTCATCCTGTTCCTAGGGCCTATCCTAGTCACTTGTCCTAGTGCCTCATCTTCCTCCTAGTCTCTCATTGTAGTCCCTTGCCCTAGTTTTTTGTCCTAATCTCTCGTCCCCAGTTCTCATTATATTTTGTTGTCCTAGTTCCTCATCCTTTGCACTAGTCCTTCATCACTTGACCTACTAGCTCATCTAAATCTATTGTTGCACATCCCTAGTCTCTTATCCCTACCCTTTCATCCTTGGTCTCTCCTCCTGGTATCAGGTAATATTATCCCCACCAAAAATATCACCGTATATATGGTCGCCTGGAATGCCATAGGTGATATTTTTGGGGGGATAATTTGTGGAAGCGGGGGTTGTGGGGGTGTCCCCCGCACATTTAAAAATAATGCAGGGGTTGCTGGTGTGTCAACCCCCAGGGTCCATGCCTCAATATCGCCGCACAAATATGGTGATATTTTTATATTGTGATATTTTTACGGGGATATTAACACATGGAACCCTCCTCTTTAGACTCTCCTCCATCATCTTTTATCCTTAGTCCCTCATCCCATTTCAAGTCAATAGTTCTGGTCTCTCACCCTAGTACCTCATTCAACTACCTAGTTACCCAACCTTCTGTCCTAATCCATCTCCCCTGTCCTAGTTCCTTTTACTAGTCCCTCATTCTCTTCCTTCTGCCTAATGAAAGTCCCTCATCCTAAAGTAATCATCCTTCTAGTCCTTGTCTTGCATGCTGGAGGAATACAAATCGCTATCTCCCTTCGCCAACTATATTGCGTTACTGTATCAAATGTTAATCCCAAATCTAGTTCAATCCTGTTTTAAAGCGCTCCGCTGCTCTTAAGATAGGTTCGTGCTTTCAGCAATAAAATACAAAATAAATAAAATGCTAGTTCTCATCTATATTTTTAGAACAAGTCTATCATCCTAGTTTCCAATGTTCATTCTTCATCCCAATCCCTTGTTATAGTCCCTAGTCTCTTATTCATCATCTCTCTTTATCTCTCTTAACTTTAGTCCCTTACCCTTATTCATCATCTCTCTTTATCTCTCTTAACTTTAGTCCCTTACCCTTGTCTTATTCCCTTGTGCTCCTCTTATTCTTTCTTTCTAGTCCCATGTCCTATTCCTTGCTCCAGTACTCATCTCACACCCTAGTCAAACCTCTCATCCTAAACTATAATACTTGTCCCAATACTAGTCCCTCATCATAGTCCCTTGCCATAGTCCCTCATCCTAGCTCCCTGTCCAAGTGCTCATAGTCTTGCATCCTAATCCACTGTCCCAGTTCTAATGCTTTCTCCTCCTCCCATTCTTTAATACTAGTCCCTCTTCCTAATCCTGTGCACTCATCATAAGCCTCTTTCATCTGTGTCCCTCATCCAATTGCCCAGGCACAGTCCTAGTGTGCGGTCTTCATCCTAGCCCACCTGTCCTAGTACCTCATCATATTTTCTCATCCCTCACCTTGGACTGTCATTCCCGTCCCTTGTCCTTCTTCAGAGCTCCTCGTACTTTATCTAATAACTCATCCTTTGCTCTATTGCTTCATCCTTTGACCTAGTCCCTCATCCTCATACTTATGTTCTCATCCATCTCTCATCAAAGTCCTAGCCCCTCATCCTAGTTCTAATCACTCATCCTACTCTCTGAATCCAAGTCCATAGACCTTTGTCCTCCATCCTAGTCCCTGTGCCCTTATCCTAGTTCCTTCTCCTATGATTTCCCTATTCTCTCATCCCAATCCCTCATCCTAATCCTCGTGTTACTTCCACATTCTAACCCTCATCCTAATTCTAGTCACTTATTCAAGTCTTAGACTCCCATCCTGGTCTTAGTCTCTTGTCCTAGTCTATTGTCTCTCACTGTTTATCCAAAAATTGTCTCTTAATCCCTCATCCTAGTCCCTTGTCTTACTCCTCATTCCAGTTCTTAATCATTAGTCTTAGTCCCAGTCTCTCATTCTAGTCCCTAGTCTATCATCCCTAGTCTTTCATCCCTTCTGCCTCATCAATGTCCTAATCCCTCATCCCCCTTCTAGTGTCACATCCTAGCCATTGTCACTCATCATAGGCCTCACCTCTTGTCCCTTGTCCAAGCTCACATACTAGTTCCTTTCCCTAGTCCATTATCCTAGTCCTTTGTCCTAGTCCATAGTCTTCCGTTCCTAGTCTCCTTTCCTAGTCGTACGCACTGTACCTCATTACTCATCCTCAAGCTTCACATTAAACCATCGCCCCTCAATTTATCCCTCATACTAGTCCCTCATCATTCATCCAGCCTCATCTGTTTTCAACCCTTTCACTAATCCTAATCTCACATCCTAGTCCTCTTATCTCATCCTATTACCTTGTCCTCGTCTCTCGTCCTAGTCCCTCTTTCTTTTCCGGGTCCCTTTTACTAGTCCCTAATCACAGTCACTCCTCTTGATCCATTGGCCCAGTCATAGTCTCCCATAACAATATGTCATTCTAGACCCAGGGCCCTGTCCTCCTCCTCCTATTTCTAAAACCTCAACCTGATCCACTATTTTAGTCCATCATTCTAGTCTTGCATTTTAGTCCCTCACCCTAGTCCTAGTGTTTTGTCCTATTTCCTCATCCTACGTCTAGTGCTGCATCCTCATCCTAATCCTTTGTTTTAGCCCCTAGTCCCTAGTCCCATTCCCACGTTCTAGATCTGTGGCGTGGTCCCATATCCTAGCCCCTCATCTGATTCCTTGACCCACATCCTAATCCCTCATCCTAATCTACATCCTTTGTATCCTAATCCAAGTAACTCATCCTAGTCTCTTGTAGTCTCTTGTTTCTCATCCTTCATCCTAGGCCCTTGTTGTAGTCCCTCATTGTATTCCCTTGTTTTACTCCTCTTACTAGTCCTTTGTCTTTCATCCTAGTGCCAATGTGTCATCCTAGTCCCTAGCCTCTCATCCCTAGTCTCTTATCACTAGCACCTCATCCTTGTTTGTAATTCCTTGTCTCACTCCTAGTTTTGCATCCCGGTCCTAGCCTCTCATCCCTTGTTATTTCTCTCATACTAGTCCCTCATCCTAGTCTCTTGTCCTAATCCCTAGTTTTACCTCCCTAGTCTCCAATCTAAGTCCTAGTCCTAGTCCCTCATTCTTGTTCCTCGTCCTCACCATCATCCTCATCCCTCATATTAGTCCATCGTCCCATGTTCTAGTCCTTCATCCTCATTCTAGTCTCTCCTTCTTTTCCTATTGCCCTCTCTAGTTATATTCCCTCCTTCCAGTCCATGATCCTAGTCGTCCATCATTTTAGTCCTAGTCTCTCATACTATTCTCTCATTCTCATTCCTGCTGCCTCCTCCTCCTCCTAGTCTCCGATCCAAGTCCTAGTCCCTTGTTTTAGTCCCTCATTCTAATCTCACATTTTAGTCTCTCATCCTAGTCCTAGTGTCTTGTTCTAGTTCCTTGTCATAGATTTAGTGCTTTGCCCTCCTCCTAGTCCTTTGTCAGAGTTCCTTGTCCCCTTTCCATGTTGTGTTATCTTGTCTAGTCCGAAATTGCAGTCCTTGGTTTTCATCCTAGACCCTTGTCCTTGTCTCTCAGTTTAGTTCCTGGTCTAGTCTTAGTGCCTTACTGTCACCCTTATTCCTCATCCAAGTCCTAGTGTCTCATACTAGTCCCAATGTCTGTTCCTCATCCTATTTCCTCGTTTACTCCCTCAATCCCTTGTCCTTGTCACATATCTTTAGTCTTTGATCAAGTCCCATTCCCAGTCGCTGTTCTAGTCCTGCTCACCATCTGTCAGTCCCCATACCACAGTCTCAAAGTCACAGTCTTTTGGTCACAATCTTTCAGTGAGTCAGAGTCTCTATCTCTCCCTCGCTCTCTCTCTCTCTCTCTCTCTCTCTCTCTCTCTCTCTCTTCCTCCCTCTGCATCACTTCATTTATCCTTTCCTTTCCCCCCACCATATGCAATTCTTTGTCTCCTTTGCTTTCTCTCAATTGTTCTCCTTTTCCCTCACTCCTGCTGAGGAGTGTGGTGCTGGATGGAAAAGGTGCAAGAGAAGATTAAGAAAGAATTGAAGTTGGCAAGGAGAGTGTGTAAGGGGGATGGATGCTGAAAGCATGAAATGTGATGTGATCTACCACAATCCTGCCCTGCTATGCTGAAATACCGACCCCCTTACCCTAAATAAGGATCTAGGTGTGGTATTTATTTATTTCACAACTGAGGTTTTCACATAGTTTGAGGTTTTAAGTACACATGGAGGTTAAACTCGGTTATTGATCTTGATATTTCAGGCAAGCACTGAGTAAAGCAGCTGCTGTTGTAGTCCCAGAGGTAAATAGTAAGGTATGAATGTTGCTGCATGCATTGAAGCAGCACAGCGGCTGCTTCTATGGAAGGCTGTTTATTTACGTTGATATAGCAGAGTGCAGCAGAGTGCAGCAGCATGCACAGACACCGGCCATCCATCCAGTAATCTCTCTGTCTCTTTGCGAATCCTCCAATGGCTGCTCCTAGAGGCTTCCCTTTGGTGACATGGCTAGGGTTCTATAAGCACTCCAGCTTGCCTCAGTTGGAATGGATGTTGAAGTTCACAACACGACTACACATAAAGATGCCAGCACCAAAGGGTGGGTTAACGGGGGACATGGTAGTTCCTGGTGAGGGCCAGGCAGAAGAAGCCTAATGAACGACACTCAGGGGGAACATCATACTGGAAGATCCCCCATGGGAAATCCAGCAAAGGAGACAGGGTGGATAAAGGAAAGGAGGGAGCATCTCTATAATGTTTGTGACTGAACTACCACAACTCCCACACTCATTTTATAAGAGAATAGTTGCAATCATTCAACAATGCATATCATGCAACCTTCATTCAGCTTTCTAGGTATGTTTCAAAGCATGGAATGCACCAAATTGTGTGGGCAAAATATTCAGTGTGCTATGGCACCTCTTTCTGTCTCTCCTCTGTCCCACACTTTCACCCCTCCCCCTTCCATGCACTTTTCCCCTTTTTCCCTTTCCCATGCACTTGCACGTTCTCAATGTCACTGGGCTTAGTTGTTTTGTTCTCCCTGTTCCCCTTCTTTGCCTTATCGCGCTCTGAAACACTTGTGTACGAGCGTAATATAAATAAAATATCATATCATAAGAGGCAGCACAAGCTTGTTCTCAGCCTGCCCATGGCAACTGGAAGTAGTACACCTATGCGTTTTAACTACGTTGCATGCCCAGGGCACCTGGAGATTATGCACAATGCACTTAAGAACAGTAGCATCTTTGTGCTTGTTGATTCACAGTTTGCAGGTGATCATTGTATATAGTTAGTAAATTGCAGACTAGCTGGAACTAAGTGCAGAAGATTTATTGCCCATCATTTAGAATTGTAGTTTCACACTCACCACCTATATCTGACATTACGCTCTGGATGACTGGGGCCTCTGTAGGCAGGCCCTGCACCAGCTGTAGTCTTCAGGCAGAAGGAGCCTGACTTACTCCTGTAGCCTCTGGCGGGTTCTGCCATTTCCCGTCACTTTCGCGGGCTTCGCACTCCTCAAGTCTTGCGAGATCATAGGGGCACGATCTCGCGAGACAGAGTCCCCACACACCTCTCTTGGTGGGAAAAGATGGATGTTAGTTCAAGACAAAGTCAGTGAACCTGGTGGGTTTTCTTCTCTCCCTTTGGGGTCTGTTCAGGCTGGGGGTGACACCTGGGTCTTGGGTGGTGATGCGTGGCGTGTCGGGTGGTGTGAGGTCCTTTGGGGTCACCTCCCATTGTGGTTCTTGGGACTGGGGCGGGGGCTGAGGTAAGCTTTTTCTCTTTGGTCCTTTCCTTCTGAAGCGTTGGTTTCTGAGTGTTGGTGGTCGCTGACCGAACCCCATTGGTCTTGGTTGCTTCCTGCTTCCATGGAGGGGTGATTTGAGGATGCTCTCTTGCGGTATACGACCCCTCTTTCCAGATTCCATTGTCTTCTGTCGCTGGTGTGGACATGGTTGGTCTCTTTGCTGGTTACTTCCATTGCCCTGCTATATTTGGAGCCGAAGTGGTGCCTTTGTGGGGTGGGCGTATATTTACCAGGTCCCCTTCACTGACCTCTGTGCGATGGGCCACCCAGTGTTTGTCGACTTGGGATTTCATTGCTTCTTTGTTCTTTTGCATGCGGAACACAATGTCTCTCATGTCAATGTATTTGTCTTCTCTGATTTGATGTAGCCATGATGGTACTACTGTGGATGCAGCCCTTCTTCCCCTCAACAGTTGAAATGGGGATACCCCAGTGATTGCATTTGGCGTGATGCGGTGGGCCGCAACAGCCTGCTTTATCTCTTTAGTTATCACAGGTGGCTGTTGGCAATCTTGCCTTTGAACCTGTGAATTTAATGCTGACAATGGGTGCCTGGGCTTTGGGGATGTTTAATCTTTCAATTACCCAGCCTTTTTCTGGTGGCAGCCCTCCAGTTCTCTGTGGTCTGGACCGCTGGCTGCTTAATTGTTTTTTCCTTTGTCTTCCCCGGCTGTGTGCTGCCAAGGACTGGATTGCTGGACTCTTGGGACTTATACTGCTAAGGATGCCAGGTAAAAGAAAAAATGCCCTGCATAGTGACATTCCCAAGCACAGAAAGCACGCTCGCAGTCCCTCCAATTTCCTCAAACGGCATGGTAAGCTTCCTAGGAAAGGAAAGTTGAATTACCTTCTGAACAACCATGGCTGGCACAGGACAAAATCACTAAATTCTGGGAGCCGAGGATGTCGAAGGAGGCACCCAGTGCGGCAACCATGGTCAATATGGCTACTACTAGTGATAGTGTGGCTACTGTTGCTTCGGCTCCCGCTCTTCAGCTACCCCTATGTAGTGGGGCAGAGTTTAATACAAGTCTGTCCTTGGCTTCTACCATGTTGGACAATAATGGTTTGCTACTTAAACTTTGCCATAAGCTACACAACGTCCCAGCCTCTTAGCCGTACCTTCAATTGCCTGCAACCTAGACCAAGATATCTATGGCACCTCAGACTTGGGTGCCTTGGTCTCCCCTCAACAACATTCATGTACATGTCAGAAGGAGAAGGACATGTCTATGTGTATTGCCCAGTTGACGAATGAATCTCAAAGTCTGACCTCATGTGGGAAAAAGAACTTGGAGGCAAAGGTGAATTCGGTCCTTGCATTGTGAGCTAAGGTCGTGACAGAACAGATGAACATGAAATTATTAATATTGAAATTAGAACATTTCTCTATTAACAATCTGCATCAGTGTGAGTCCAATGGGTCTTCTGCCCTCCCTCCCCCTTCTGGAAATTGGCTTCTCCAATGCAACCTAGAGCACCCATCGTAGAAAATGTCAGGCCACAGGGTTACAGCTATTTGAAACTCTTAACATAGGGGCAGCCACAGACCATGATGCCATAGACACGGTCTGTAATGAACTGTCTATGATTGACAGCCCTATAATCTATGAGGACGAGAGTCATGACAAATCCACGGCTAGTGAAAATGGCAAAGGGCCTGGGAAAAGGGTGGCTTTTGTGAATTTCTCCCTGAGCATGCCAGCTGCCCTTGAGGACTCAGTCACCTTAATTACCCCCATTGAGTGCTCCAAGAGAATCACTAAGATCTACAGGGACGGCACGCGCCGACAATCAGTACTTCATGGCCCGCTGGACAAATGGGTTGAAACTGCTAATAATATCCCTGTAAGAGTTGATAGAGCTATTTTTACTAGGCCCTCTAAGTCCCCCCAACTACCAAAAATTGAGGTACCCCCAGGTGGGTCTTTTATCAATCAGTCGGCTACTCCTACTTGCCACATCGCTGAGGTGGACTACTTCGATAAGGTTCTGCCTCTTATTAATCCAGTGAATCGACATAAGGTGAATACTGTCTCTCATGCCTCACTATGTCGTATGGTAAAGATCAAGGAAATTGACACTCACAATGAGAGCTTGTTCTTGAATTGTACTAATCTGCTCAATATGTTTAAATCTACCTCTTCTTTAGCGGGGGTCACAGGGTACGACATACTGAGGCTGGAGTTACCTAGGTGGGAGAGTTCCTCGAATTGGGTATTTATTGAGTTTCGATCTGTAGCTGTGGTTTCCCACGTTATGGACTTGTGCACAGGATCTGCATAGCCTGGGCCTCAGACTCATAATTTGTAACCTTGCTGATGGGAAGAAATATCATCAACTGTTCCCTGCCCTTAGTTATAGGGAGATGACGTGCAAGAAGCCCAGTCTGATTTCAGGTGTACTGACTAATTCTGTGAAACATCGGTTTGGTGCTCAACGAGTCAATTGGCTGACAATTAATTCCAATGATAAAAATGGCAAGGGGCAGAGTAATCACTGACCACATAGTTGGGCTTCCTCTCTGAAGTGGCTTTGCTGGAATACGCGTGGGTTTAGTTCTTTCCTACACCACCCTTCTGGCAAAGCTCTCATACAGGACTCTGATATCTTCATCTTACAGGAGACATGGTCTAGAGGGATGTTCACTATTGACAGTTATAGTATATTATCTAATTTTGCCAAGGGCAGTCTTAAGGGAAGGCCTAGGGGTGGTTTGGCGATTGGTGCTTCTGTATCATACACACAGAAAGAATTTGCTATGACTCGGTTTTGTCTTTTGTTATGGTGGTGTCTCTGTTTAACATTGGCCGGCAAATGCTTGTTATTAATGTCTATGATCCGCCACAGGGAGCAGACACAAGGTCTTTAGTTGTTAATATTGAAGATATATTAGCTGGCTGGTACAAAAACCACCCGTCGGGAGGGGTCTTCCTAATGGGAGACCTTAATGCTCCCACTCTGACACAGCTGCTAAGGCACGGCCATCCCCATGGGTAGATGAACCATTTGGAGGGATGGATCTTTGCACTCCTTCTGATTCCATGTGGCTACAACTGGTTACCCCTCAAGGCTTTGTTTGTTTGAATATGGGTGATAATGTATGGTTCTTACAGCAATTGTTGTATTTCGTACCTTCATGGCCCAGGAGTTTCTTTTCATCTTCAAACGTATAGGCCTTTGATTGCTTACTCAGCTTCCAACGCTTACGATGGGATTTTTTCTCAGCATGAACCATGTCGTCAAAGTTATTCACATGAGAAACATTGGCTCCAGTAAGCTTAATAGAGAGAGAGATTTGTTTACTCAAGAAGCCCATGAGCCCAGCCACCTCCCACCGTTGGCTAGCCAGAAACCTAGTTATAACCAAAGGTCGAGATTTAATATATTCGATAATCTTCCCGATGTTGCAGGCATTCAACACTACATGGTTTCTTTGAGTTGTGACTGAAGCAGGCATCAATACCTTGCTAGATTTAGGTCGAGGGGGGATGCTCATAGTTCAGCTAAGGGTGGCATGATCACTCATGGAGTTAAACACAGTTTCAAATCTCCTACAATGCTTCGCAATATTCACGTCCACAAAGACATAATCCAAATGAGAGTAGCTACTACCATTGGACCATGTCTTTGCCATGCCTCCCAGCCTATGCCAGGAACAATGCACAATGCCACAATGGAAAAGCCTGTTTCTATTATTAAGTATTTATGATGATAGGACATTTTGGTCACTATTCCGCGCCTTTTTAAATGGATCTAGTTGGTGTGGAAATAACGGGATCAGTATGGGAGGCTGAACGGAGGCAATATTTGACTTGTATAATAAGCCGGGGCTCAGCCAACGGCCCTGTTTGTACACAAACAGGACAGAATTTGCCCAGGCCTTTGCTGCAGACAACATAAGTCTCATTATTAATTCCCTTAATGGGTCGATGGTTCCAGAACCTGATCTGCTTACCAATTTCTTGATCAAGGCGGATCCGGAATTCTGGACCAGGGTCCTGTCTAAGCTCTTCCGACATATCATCTTTGCTGGAAAAATATCAGCAAGCTGGCTCAACATCTATTCCTATTCCCGTATTTAAAAAAGGTGACCGCAATATTACAGATAACTATCGACTGATTGCTTTAATAGATGTTAGAGCAAACATTTTCGCCAGCATGTTACAAAGACTATTGGTAGAATGGGCAACTTCTAGTAGATTGCTCTCCTCTTTCCAAACAGGATTTCATAAAACATTTAGCACGTTGCACAACCTTTGTACTTTGTAAACAGTTATTAGCCACTGTCAGGAGTCACACTATGGGATGTCTGCTTCATCAACTTTTCCAAAGTGTTCAACTCTGTCTCCTGCAACCTACTTTGGGCAAAGCTTGCTAGTTGGGGTATTGATCCGTCCCTGCTTTAATTCATCATGGCATTATACACTGACACCACTGTTTCCCGTTGGGTGAATCAACAGGGGGAGATCACTAACCACATCCCCACTAACATAGGTCTGGAACAGGGCTGCGGCCTCGCCTCCTTCCTGTACAATTTGTACGTTGCAGACATGGGTCCTTCGATAGAAGAAGCCAACAATTTACCACCTCATATTGGCTTGATTCCTACTTCCTGGTTTGGTTATGCCGATGACACTGTCATTATGGACCCTTTAGCCAATGGGTCTGCAGAGATCTTTGCATGCGCTGTCAGTGCATGCACAGGCAAATAACCTACGCGTCAATAGTGCCAACATGAAAATAATGATTTTCGGCAAAAAGAAGAACTTGAAGTCCCTATTCAAGTGGAGTTATAGTGAAGAGTGCTTGGAAGTGGTAGAGAGATATATCTATCTAGGAGTCCCGCTCTACAGTTCTCCCTCCCCTCATAAATCTCTTGTAGAGGAGGATCCAAGTACCCCCACCTCAACCGCCCCGCCCCTTTTACCTGTATGCTGGAAACCAGAGTATGTGACATACACAGAAAAGTTGATTCAACAAAGAGCAGAGTACAGACTCAGTCCAGTACCAATGAAAGTGCCCTTATCTAAGACAATCTGGGAGCCAAGGTACCCATTGAGAAAACCATATCCGCATACAAAAAAATATGAGGGCCATTTGAATGAAATCCCTGGAGAAGCAGAGCCAATAAGTGGCAAGGATGAATGCTAACACTACTAATCATTGCAAGTATATGTTACATGGAGCTGAAGATGACATACATAAAAGAGATGCAGCAACCAGTCAATGCAGATATTCTATAAGGCATCAAGAAAGTTTCAAGGAAAAGTGACATCTTGCGATCAAGGTGAAGAAGCTTATGCCACAGAAACAGATGAAGATATCAAGTTATTTTACATGTGTACAGATGCAAAAGAAAAACAAGCAGCAAAGTAACCGTGAAAGCTAGCTTTAAGCTTATAGTGAATAGATTGCGGCAAGCACCAACGTATACATATATAGGAATGAGAGAACTATGGATGTTTCCACCAAACGTATTATAGCAAGTTGGGAGAGTAGCAAAAAGGCCTCATTTCAGTGTGTCGCAGTTAAAAAGCAAGTTGACTTACAAGTGTATTTCAGTAGGCGAGGCTGGATGAGCCAAGAAACCAAGGTTTTATCAAACTGGAGTGATCTGACATTGGCTACAAAGTCGTGTGAAAGAACAAGACTCCTGTTCAGAAGGCATGAACATAACAAGGAAGACGTCAGAGGCTTATGAAAAAATAATATTAAATGCACGAAAAGGCTTGATTCCATGGTCTCCAGGCACATGCAAGCATGAAGTTGGAAGAACGAGATGGTCACACCTAGGCACGGAGACAGACTGTGCTTCTCACTCCGTAATTTTCTCAGAGCTAAGGAGATTCTCAAGGACAGGCTTCAAAAGCCTAATTGACAGTAGACCACTGAGACGATGATAGATTGATATGTTAATTGGTGGGAAGCTAAAGTTAAGGCAACCTCACCAGCACCTGGATGGCCAGCCTGCAGGCTGCTAACGTAGGTGGAAAAGTACTGTAGGAGGATAGAGTGCCAACCAATTGCAGAGGACCTGCGTATTTAGGGGTCCTATAGTGTGTAAACCAATGGGACGTTGTGTATTTAGTGTAGTTCATAGTGGTTATTTTTAGGGGAGGGCTTAATTGCTCCACCTGATAATAAGTAACCAATCACATAGTTACACTTTTTTAGACTCATATGGATCATATACTTAGCTGTTCACTCCGAGCCAATCACCCATGGCTATATGTTTTTGTAGTTTGCCATGTAGGTTGAGGTTAGTACACACATAGGTTAACGTCATTGATGACGAATATTGCTTATAAAAGTTTACTTTTTTCTTACATTCATCGAGTAAGAGGATCAAGCGATTGTGTTGATGTTCGTTATGCTCCCTGTTCTAGAAAATTGATATTAAAACAGACTTCATTTTGTCAACTTCCTGAGTCGGCTTTATTATTGATGTATGAGTAAAGTGCATCCCCATCCATCTCCAGGGTAATTGCTACTCATCAAAGGGGATGGACTATCCAGTTCACTCTGAAGGTAATGAAACCATGGCTTGTTATTAAAAATGCAGCTCCAATAAGGGTGGGAACAACATAGAAGAATGGTTGAGATATACTGTAAGAGTATAGTTCCTATGATGCTGTACGGCTCTCCTCGCCTCTCCAGTTGTATGAATAACTAGATGGATAGCCTGGAGTCTCGTCTGTTACGCTCTCTATTGGGGGTGCCTCAGTCTGTCCCTGTGGAAGCCATCCGGAGTGAACTGGGTATTCAATCAATTCGCTCACGACGGTCCTTTCAGAGAGCTGAACTGTTTTTGGAGTAAGTGGTACTCCTAGAGAAAATGAGAGTGTGTATGGATATATGGCACGATTATATAAGGGCTATCTCTCCAACATTTTTCTTGAGCAATTGAAAATGGAGGCGCGTGATCATTTGAGCAAATTGGAGATTAACATAGCTGAATTGGTAGAACTGCCTAACTCTTTGTTAGTCCTAAAAAGGAAAACTATAAAGGTGGACATTGTGGCTAACATTGAGGCCTTGGGTAAGAAAACTATGTACCAGACAAATGCCATAAGGCATTTGCCTAATGACAGGTTCGCTCTTATTTAGCTAAATTACTTTCCATAATTCTCCGTTGCTTTATAGTGTATTTGTGATTTAAAGGGATAGTGCGCTCAAAAATATTATTGTCCTGATCGTTCGGACATGTGTTTTTCAGCATACGGTGATCGATCGTAAAAAACATTCCTATGCATCTTGCCTTAGTTTTCCTCACTTTTACACATGCGAAAAGAAGGAGTCGGGCACAGCCATCTTGTGCTAATCTTATCCGTGGATCGATCGCCCTAAGTTCAAGTGCCCCTGCGGCACTAAATCATATCCCCCGCCCCTGAAGCTGACATCACTCGACGCTTACGCCCCTTTTCACAAGGCCAAGGCAGATCTCGTGTCAAGGTTCTCTGTGCGAAAGCTATTGACGTGTCTCCATGGAAATAGCTGGACGCCTCTTTCATCAATAAGTATAAACAGACCCCTTCTGATCAGACAACATCAGAGTTGCTTTTTCAATCGTTTCACTGTCTTTTTTTATGATTGCCTGTGACTCGTTTCTGCTCTTTTCAGCTACTTTCTTAGCAGAAAACCCATGCGAACAGATACTTGGACTGGCATTACTACTGATTTCAATTGTTACTTGCATTTTATTTAAAAATGTGTCGTATAATGGCAGCAATACAGCCCTACCAGTACGAGCCTGAGTATTCCGAGGAGGACGTAATTGAAAGAGAAAGGTGCAGAAACCATCGGGAATCAAACGATAGTTGGGAAGATGAATCACCGGAGCATGAGCCTGATCCTAGACGCATGGAAGATGTTTCCACCTGGTGTACCTGCAATCGCTGCAAGGTCATGCCAACCGAGGTGGAGAACTGCTGCTGCAAAGAAAACTCTGGATGCTTGGCATACATATCAGAAGAAGAGAAACCACCGCTATGCATTACCGAGCTGCATGACTTCAAAAGCGATCTTCTTCACGGTGACGATTGTTCTCATGGCCTCCCCAGACCCATAATCTCCAGACTCCCCCCTGCAAGAGCCCGCCTTTGCAATCCACATAAGTGAGTCTCCCTTCAGCAGGTTCCGGGCCTTTTGCGCTCGCCTCATGCCCATCCATCCCCCCTACAGTATCAATGTGCAAGCATCACTGATGACATCATGAATAGGGTGCACATTCTAGCATTGCATCGGTGAGGGGCCTATGGAAAAGTTGACACTATATGGGAAACAAGCTGATAATTGGCGGTCGTCACTCTGTTGCTCTTGGCACATGAGGCTCCGCTGGGCTCATCTCTCTGTTGTGAACGTCAGGGCAAGGGAGCACTCATCTTTCTAACTAAAACGATCAACAGGATCTGATTATGCAGAAATAATGGCACACATAAAATCTAGCATGAATAGGTCTATTCTGGTCGCATGAGCTAATATATTGCCATTTTAACCTTTACCCTTTTGGATTCTCTTTGATACCACAAACTCTTCACCCAGGTGCCGACCCTAACGTTTTGATTTGCCATCTGGCCCACTTGGGTCCTCATAAGATAGATGTTTGTTGTTCTTTAGGTAAATATATTGCCACACAGGACTAGGGCTGTGTTGGGGGTCCGTGAGTAATGGGTGCGCTGGAGGGTAGGATGGATATCACCATCAAAGGAACTTGGGGGGGGGTTGGAGATGGGGGACTCTGTACTGTCGGGGACAGTGGTTGGGAGGGCATGGGAAGTTTAGTGGAGATGAATGGGAACTTGGCTTATGACTACTCACTGACATGCTCTTCCCAGAGCACATACTTTCAGAAATCATACCACAGGATTGTAACAAGGCTTTTGCTGGCTTTTGTGAAAACAGGGCTCACGCAGAGCTGGCAAGGGGAGGCAATGGTGTGGGCTGGGTGTGCGAGGTGCTGCGGATGATGGATGAGAGCTGCATTTCTACATAGAGATTGTTTTTGGACCTGGTAGAAAAGATGGCACTGGGACTAGTTCACAAATGGTTTCTTATGGCTGAGCTGGGGGCTATAAAGTATTGTTTATTTTCTATGGGCTGTGGTGCAAGAGAATGCCGCAGGGGGTGTCTACGCCTCCCTCCTTGGTTATTACATATGGTATGTTTCTAGAACAATGCAAGGGTGGGGGGCAAGGATCGTCTCTTTACCAACAACAGTGAGCATTGTTCTCATGGCCTCCCAAGACCCAGTGTCTCCAGTGTCTCCAAGCTCCCCTCTGCAAGACACGGGCCCGGCAATCCACATAAGTGTGTCTCCCTTCAGCAGTGTTCTGGGCCTTTTACGCTCGTACCATACCCATCTTCCCCCCCCCCCTCCAGTATCAATGACATTTAGCACCTGTGGCCATGCGCAAGCAAGGGGGCTGTGTGGGTGTGAACGGCCAAGGTGCCAATCGCCATGTAAACTTCAAAAGAGATCTTCTGCAGGGTGACCATTGTTCACATGGCCTCCGAAGACCCAGTGTCTCCAGACTCCCCTCTGCAAGAACCAGCCCTTGCAATCCACACAAGTGTGTCTCCCTTCAGCAGTGTTCCGGGCCTTTTCCGCTCGCCCCATGCACATCCCCCCCTCCAGTATCAGTGGCATTTCGCACTTGTGGCCATGCGCAAGCAATGGGGCTGGGTGGGTGTGAACGGCCAAGGTGCCAAACACCAGGTACACTTCAAAAGTTCAAAAGGGATCTTCTGCCTGGTGACCATTGTTCGCATGGCCTCCCCAGATCCAGTGTCTCCAGACTCCCCTTTACAAGTCTCCGCCCTCGAAATCCACACAAGGGTGTCTCCCTTCAGCAGTGTTCCGAGCCTTTTCCACTCGCCCCATGCCCATCCCCCCCTCCAGTATCAATGGCATTTCGCACCTGGTCCATGCGCAAGCAAGGGGGCTGGGTGGATGTGAGCGTCCAAGGTGCCAAACACCATGTACACTTCAAAAGGGATCTTCTGCACTGTGACCATTGTTCTCATGGTCTCCCCAGACCCAGTGTCTTCAGAGTGCCCTCTGGAGGACCCCGCAACAAACACGTCACACATTCACATACACACCCTCTTTTCTAATCTTCTATAAACACCTTGACATTGATTAGGAGAACATCTCTGTGCTCTGTAAGGTATCTGTTCATCATGCAACTTGTTCCCCGGATAGTTGCTCCCCTGCTGGCCAAATCAGCTTGTTTGTTGTGCAGGTAAGTGTGGAAGGTCACCTAATTTCATTCTTTATATTCATCTACTGCAGATCTCAATTTGTTTTACTATTCCCACCAAGTGTACCGGCCATTGTAATGTTCATTTAGCCCAATGACTTCACCATTGTCTAATGTTTCAAGTTTTTTCATCTCGAAACATACAACATTGCATCTTTGTCCATTGCAATAGAATAGAATATTTCATGGGACATGTTTGTAAGCATGTTCCCTTTTTTTTTTTTTTTAATTTTATATTTATTGGTTTCACAAAGAACAGAAAAATGCAAACAATGTTTAAACACAGTTGTACGTCCCTCAGGAGGGCAAGTCAGGCACGAGATGCAAATTAGAACGTTATGCCAAGAGTCTCTTAGTCGTGCGACAGACCCAGTTACCTGAGTATGCTTCGTTGGCTGTTTGCCGTACTTCCTCCCCACCCTCCCCCCCCCCACTTGGTTTGTTGTACATCACAAATGCAGTCATTTAACATTAGTATCGGTATCGTGCGGTTGGCACAGGGCTAAGCATTGCAAGATATTGGCGGCCGGACTTGGGTGACTCGCTTCTTGTATTTCGTATCGTCCTTTGGACGTGGCATCATTCGGTCGGGTTCTGAGGCTCCTCTGATTGGGAGGCAGAAGGGGGTGAGATATACGTGTTCTTGAAGTCCATCCATAGAGTTTCACATTTCGCAGATTTGTTATGCAAGGAGGCGGTGATCGTTTCCATCACATAAATATTTGTGGCGATTTTGATCCACTCGGCCTTCCCTGGGATCAGGTGGGACTTCCATTTGGTCGCTATGAGGGCCCTTGCCGCCAACAACAGCTGGGGGGCCAGGCCTTTCACCCGGAGCCACTCTTCCTCGTCTCTTTCAAGGCCAAACAAAACAAGGTGTGGGTCGGGTTCTCTGTGAATATCATCTATCTCCTTAATCCATCCCAGAACCTCAGTCCAGAACACCTTGATGCGCGGACAGCTCCACCACATGTGCCAATAGTTGGCATTTTCTCCACACCTCCTCCAGCATTTCGGGCTCATGGATTGGGACATTTTAGAGAGTCGGAGTGGGTCATAATGCCATCTATGTAGGAGCTTTATTGCATGGAGTTTGTACTGGCTGGAGATGGAGGATTTGGGTGCGGCTTTGCACATCAGGTCCCATTGGTCGGGGAGTATCTCTTCACCTAAGTCTTTTTCCCATCTGGCCTTGAGGGGTTCCGTGTTGCCACCCCCTGCTGCTAAAAGTGTTTGGTACATCAAGGATATGAGGCCTTTCATTTCTGATCTGGAGTCCAGAAGTTTTTCAAAGGCGGTGAGGTCTCTTCTCAATTTTACTCTCCATTCAGGTTTTGTCAACACCCCTTTTAGCTGGATAAAGTGAAATGTCGATAAGGTACCTATCCCCAGCGCCGTTGTCAGGTCCGGTAGTGTGATGAACGAATCTTTTCTCTGAAGTTGTCCTACCCTTTCAAGGCCCGCTTCATACCATGACTGGAATCGTTCCAGGTTCGGAATATGGTCATTTACGCCAGGAGACCATAGGTGACTGAGCGGGGATGGCCAGGTGGTGACTTCTCGCATCTCTTTCCCGGTGCGCCATATGCTCCATATAGTAGTCAATATGGGATGTTGTCTGATTTTCCTCAGCACCCGTTGGTAAGGGGACCAAAGCCATTCTGCCACTGTGGCGGGGGACATATAGTGGTTATCCATCTGGACCCATTGCAGGTGTTTGTGGTCCCTAAGGTGTGGGATTAGGACACGCAACTGGGCAGCTTTATAATAATTCCTTAAGTCAGGAAGACCCACCCCTCCTTTTTCTGTGGGGAGAATAAGCGTGTCGTATGAGACCCTCGGTCTCTTCCCCTGCCAGATGAACCGCAGCATGGTCCTCCGGGCCTCGACAAAGAATTGGTTGGGTATCACGATCGGTAACATCTGGAAGGGGTATAGGAAGCGAGGGAGGCACACCATCTTGACGGCGTTAATACGCCCCAGCCATGAGATCGTCAGTTTACTCCATTTCTCGAGGTCTCTTTCAAAGCTTCGGAGAAGCGGGGGGAAGTTGGCCTCGTAGAGGTCATCTAGGGTTCTAGTAATCTTTATACCTAGGTATTGTAGTGTCTCATGTTCTATTTTGAGCCCAAGGGAGAGGAACTTTGTCTCATTTTCAACCGGGGCACCTTGGAGGGGAAAGAGGATGGACTTGGACATATTCACTTTGAATCCGGAGAACTGACCGTATTCTTCTATTAGGGCTATGGCATGAGGGATTGAGGTCATTGGTCTGGTTAGATGTAGGAGGATATCATCAGCGTACAACGCTGCTTTGTATTCGGTCCCTCCCAGCCGCATTCCCTCTATTCGGGAGTCGTCTCTGAGCTTTTGTGCCAGAGGCTCCAGGGAAAGTGCGAACAGGATCGCTGAGAGCGGGCATCCCTGTCTGGTCCCCCTTTGCAGTTCAAACCACCTGGAGTATTCTCCGTTAACGAAGATTGACGCTGTGGGAGAAGCATATAGTGCTCGTATCCCATCACAGAATTTGGGGCCTATTCCTACTTTCTGGAGGACTGCATCCAGGAAGTCCCATTCCACCCTGTCAAAAGCCTTTTCGGCGTCAATCGATAGGAGGGCCGGGTCATTTTGAAGACTGTGTCCGGCGTGGACAAGGTGCAGAGTCTTACGCATGGTGTCGGCACCCTGCCTGCCGAGAATGAATCCGACCTGGTCGGAGTGGACTAGTTTGGGCATTAAAGTTTCTAGTCTGGCAGCCAATACCCTGGCATAAATCTTCGCGTCCAGATTGAGGAGGGAAATGGGGCGATACGATCCACATAATTTGGGGTCTCTACCTTCTTTAGGGATGACAGATATGAGGGCTTTCTTAAAGGAATCTGGGGCGGTCCCAGAGCTCACTATCTCGTTAAAGAGTTCCGTAAGGAAGGGTGACAATTGATCGGCGAAGGTCTTATAGAAACCGGCCGTGTAGCCATCTTCGCCCGGCGACTTCCCTATTTTAAGTCGTTTGATTGCATCTCTCGTTTCGCTTTCAGTTATGGGACTATCAAGGAGTTCGGCTTCCGTTTGCGTTACTGTAGGGATGGTAATTGGGGACAGATAGGACGCTATGTCAGAGTGAGCCGATAGGAGCTCGGAGGTATATAGGTTTTCATAGAAGGTGGCAAAACGCTCGGGTATTGAACAGGGTAGGTGAGTCGTGGGGCTAGTGGGTTCTGATATCTCCTTGACCTTGCGTTCCTCTCTCCGTTCCCTGAGCCTGGCAGCTAAGAGTGCATCGGCCTTGTCACCTTTTTCATAGTATGTCTGTTTCAGAAATTGCAATTTCCGCACCACCTGGCCATGTTCCACCAATCGCAGCTCTTCTCTTTTGCGGTGGGCCATGTCCAGTTTGGCAGAGTCCATTTCTGTTTCATCTCTCAATTCGCTCTCGAGTTGGTGTATTTCACTGCGTAGCTTGTTTTCGACAATCCTCCGCTCTCTCTTTTTAGAGGAGCCCTCGCGTATTAGCACTCCTCTCCACGTAGCTTTCCCAGCTTCCCAGATCACTTGTTTGGAGACCTCTCCATTGTCATTTATCCTGAGGTATTCTTCAATCTCGGTCTCCATTTCTCCCCTGAAAACCACATCAGTCCAAAGGGACTCGTTGCAGCACCAAGATCCTCCGGCGACCGGCAGATCAGCCCAGTCAACGTCTGCCAGTACCATATCGTGGTCTGTCCATGTAATCGGAACTATACTGGAGTGGCTTGTGGACTTCGCAAGATCAGACGAGAGAAATATATAGTCTATGCGCGTGAATGTGCCATGAGGGTTCGAGTAGAAAGTGAAGCCCTTTTCGTCATGATGCTGTGCTCTCCATACGTCACGTAGGTCGTAAAACTCCATCAGGGCTGCGAATTCAGTGCGGGCCCCTCTGTGCTGGTTTCGCGTGTCGGGGTTGCCTGGTCTCCAGTCTACGGATGGGTCCATCCACTGGTTGAAGTCGCCTCCCACCACGAGATGGCCTGCAGTTTCCAGCACTATTTTGGGAATCGTTTTCCTGAGGAATGCAGTCTGTCCGGTATTGGGCGAGTACACTGTGGCAATCATGACCTGGATCCTTGCAATTTTCCCCACAATCAAGAGGGCTCGTCCGCTCACATCTGACCAGGACTTCTCTAATTCAAACCCAACTCCTTTCTTAATGAGGATTCCAACCCCTCCCTTTCTGAGCGGACCAGAGCCCCAAAATTCCGTGCCTCCCCTAGTCCCCAGAACTGTCCGCTCCTCACCCCTCGCAAATCTCGTCTCCTGTATGAGGAGAATGTCTATGCCAGACCTTCGAAATTCTCTATGTACCAGTGACCTCTTGGTAGGAGAGTTCAGTCCCTTCACATTGATTGACCCAATTCTGAGAAGACCCTTGCCCTTGACCTTCTCATGTGATGCCATTGGCGATTTGTAGTCTGGAATCCTTCGCCACCAGAGTCCGGAAAGACCTGCGGATACCCTGTGTCATTGCAAATACGACATCTTGAAGCGAGTGCAGTGTTATTTGTACATTTCCCAAGTGTTCATTACCTCTCTCCCCTTCTCTCGTGTCCCACCATAGTTGGTGGCGTTCGTTTGAGCGTAGGAACAGGGTGTGCTGCGTCGGTAGCCGTTGACGGCGTCCGGAACGGACTAGGTGGAAACGTATGGTCCGTTGGCGGACCATCAGTGGGAACCGTCGTCCCACGGTCCCAATCAGATTACCCATCGCTACTTAAGGGTGAGCCCCATCTCCTTTCCCCCTCCCCCAAACATTATACAGTTTCAACAACAGTAACAACAAACAGGTGAAAAATTCCAACGTTACGTGTGATTTACTGGTCTCTCCGCGGGAGTTCACATCACTTTTCGGTCCGGAGGGATGCCCCGCCAGCGGCGGCATCCATTCGGCGGGGTCCGCCATGTAACGATCTCCGTGGGAGACAGCGCCGCGTATTGTGGCTATGGCTGTGGTCAGCTCAAATTTCGCCTGGGTTCCTTGGCTCAGGTCTGCTCGGGAGTGTTGTTGGGGCGCCTATATTTTCTTGATCCCTTTACCCTCTTGCGCCTAGGGCCCTGGAGTTCCCACTGCATTCCCGGGCGCTCGCCGTCGTCACCTTCCTTGCTTCCCTGGTTCGCTCCAAGGAGATCGGCGATGCAATCTTTGATTTCTTCTTCGGAGCGTAGGATCAATTTCCTGCTGCCATGCTCGAAGGTAAGCGAGAAAGGGTATCCCCATCTGTACCTTATGTTCTGGTCTCTCAGCCATTTCGTCAACGGGCTGCAAAGGCGTCTTAGGGCTAACGTCAGCGAAGATAAGTCTTGAAAGATGGTGATTTGCGCACCCCCCATTGTGAGCGGGCCACCAGACCTGGCTTTTTCAAGAACTCTGGTTTTGTCTTGATATTGGTGGAATTTGGCCAATACAGAGCGTGGGCCGCCAGGCGGTCCTCCAGCTCTGTGTATGCGTTCAGTCTTGGGTTCATCAATGTCTTCATCAGCTGTTAGTATTTTGATGATGTCGTGAATGGCGTCTCTGAGGTCTTTCTCAGTTTCATCATCACGTTCCGGAATGCCGAAAAAGCGAAGGTTATTTCTCCTTTCCCTGTTTTCCAGGTCATCCATCTTAAGCCTTGCCTCGATCTCCCTTTTCTCAATGTTGCGGATTCGTACATCCATCTGAGTTTCGAGGGTGTCAATTGAAGTCTGATTGTTCTCCACGCTTTCCAATCGTTCCTCGAAGCTGTCCATTCTCTGGGTGATTTTGTCGATTTTGCCGCCAAGGCTGGTACCCATGTTTTTTATTTCAGACAATAGAGTGGCAATGTCTCCTTTGGTGGCCGCAGCACCTGCCTCCGATGGGTCCGTGGCCATGGTGTCTGTGGTCCTAGAGGGTGCGGGGGATGGACCGTAGGCAAATTTGGCCAGTTTGTGGCGCGGGTCCATGCGCCAAATCCCGGGTTAGAGGAGGCACACGCCCCTGGATAGGGGGCCCTACCCTCTGGGAGGATGCACGGGTGGCAGGCTCAGTGTTGTCGTTTGTTCTCGGCACTTCGTGTGATGTGGGCCGATTCCTCGGGTCAGGTCAGCGGGGGGTCACGGGGCAGGGTAATGCTGCTATGCTCGCCCAGGATTGGGGTCACCTGTGCGTTCTAGGCGACTTCTGTTGAGACCCTCGCTGCCAGACTGCTGGGAATCCGTTGCACGTGGAGCGCGACGTTTGGGCAGTGTTCGGTTTCCCCAACGCAGGGTTTACATGGTCCGGAAGCGTGCCCAGGCGGAGGTTGCCCCGTATGTAGTGCTGTGCTAGCGGGTTACCCTTGTCCCTTCAGAATGGCGTTTGGCGCAGGGCGCGTATGCCAGGGCAGTCAGCAGTTAGGGGCAATGGTCATATGGAAATCAGTCTTTTATACAGACGGTGTTGTAGGCTGTGTCCTTCACTGGATGCAGCGTCTTGCGGCCTTCTCGGCCTTCGGGGGGGTCTTCCCCACCTCTACAGCAAGGGGGGAGGACCTAGGGCCGTGCGCCGTGGTTCAGTGCTCACCGTCGGGATCTGGCGCAGCCCGGTGTGTAGAGGCACCTCGCTACCCCCGGTGGAGCCGGGGGCAGCAGCACAAGTATAGGGGTCCGGGTCCAGCAGGCAACAACTGCAGGGGTCGACGCCCTGCTTTGCCCAGAGCGTGTCCGGTTCCCGGGGCACAACTCACCACACGCGCCGTCCGCAATGAGGAGGGCGCGCGTGTCACGCGGCGCCGCCGGGGCACGGGCCCTGGCGCCGCGGAGTCTCGCGGTGGGGGTCCCCACTTACCCCGTGCTCATATGCCGGTCCCGGGGGGCGTCACCTTTCTGGGGTCCCGCGTCTGGTCTTCTCCATGGGCTTGGGGCGCGGACCGTCACCGCCAGAGAGGCCCGTCACAGAAGCCGCCGCACTCGAGTCTCCTGTAGTGCAGCGGGCGGGCGCTCCTTAAAACACCTCGTTCTCAACGAAAACGGGCCCGATTTTCGTCGGGTTTCTTCTCCTCTGCAGGGGGGTCTCCTCAGACCCTAGGATTTCGCACTTTCGCAGTGGGGGGCCGTCAGCGGGGGCTCATGCCGCTATTTTGGGACCATGGGGGCGATGCTCACACGGAGAGGACGTTCATCCGTGTGCCCCCTGGTGGCCAGTAGCATGTTCCCTTTTGATGCATGAAAGTACATGCAACGGACGAGTAACACATTACGAATAGCGGTATACCAATCATATGTGTAAGACAGTTACCGCTGTGTTCATTTGACAACGCTAAACATGTTTTCCCTCTTTGAAAAAAACTAATATTGCATAGAAAGCTGTAATACAATCACATCAATCACTGGCATACAGTAATTTTTTAGAATTATTTCTATATTTCTATAGAGGTCTAAGAGACAATTGAAGAATGCCGGCCTGTATGGTACTCGGTAGCCCTTCTAAGAGCCATTCAAAATGTATGCTGGGCATGGTCCTGCATACATTCCCGAAGGATATTGATGATAAGAGAATGGATTAAATACTGTGATGTTTGGGTGGACGAGATTGAAAGTAGAGCCCAGGCTGTCTTGACGGACGTGAGGTCCAATCGTTTCCGATGATATGTATGACCGATCCCAGTACATTAAGAAGCATTGACCCCTGAATTCATCGTAAATTGCTTCCACATGCAATTCCAACCAAATTTATGCACACGCTGCCTCCGGTGAGTCCTGTGTGATGAATTAGCTGTGTTTGTTGTTATGTTGGATGATGGGCTGCATAAATAAGTACTATCAATGATCTCTCTATCAGAATCTGTTAGGCTACTGAAATGGTAACTTCATGAATGGATTTGAGCTTTCGGTGTATATTTACTTCAAAAGTGTCTTACTAAGGTTTCCATTGCTACGAGATAGTATTTAGTTTTTACTATACTATATTTCACTACACTACATCTGTCCCTGCTTTCTTGAGCCTCTAACAAATCTAACAATTATGACCATTATAAAAAATTCCATTGTGCCCTTTAAAAGTTGCATTGTGTTTTCATAATCGGTTGCTTAACAAGTGTACCTTTTTTGGTGTAGAGCACAGTGATGTCAACCGGTTTCAGTCTTGGTTCACCTAGGGACGCTAAATCTACCAAGTGAAGAGATCTATATAGTCACCATGGACATTGAATCGCTGTATTTCAAAATTCCACAAGGAGAGACATTATGAGTGGTTGAAAAAATATTACAAGCCATTATACCTCCAATTGAAATGCCCATCAACTTAATCATGGAACTGGCAGAAATAGCATTAACCAGAAACTATTTCATGATTGATGAAAGGTATTATGAACAGATCTCGGGAACCGCGATGGGGGCTACTTTCGCCCATCATTGGCCAACCTATATGTAGCTGAATTTGAGGAGCGTTGTATTTACCATGGATCAAATCCTTATACATCCAACATCTTGAGTTGGCGTCGTTATACAGACGACATCCTCATGTTCTTCGAAGGGACATAGGATAACCTAAATGCATTTATGAATTGGCTGAATAGTTTAAATCCATTCCTAAAATTCAGTCATGAAGCTAGTAAAAAACAGCGACTTAAAAATATCCAGAAATGGACCCAACATAGAAACCACAGTATTCCAAAAAAACCACAGACAGGAACTCTTTATTAGAATTTGCGAGCTTTCACCAAAGAACTCTATGGGAGAATTTGCCTTTTGGGCAATTCCTGAGATTCAGACGCAACTGTACTACTAGACAGGAATTTGACACACAGGTCTCAGAACTCAGCCAAAAACTCAGAGAGAGAAACTACCCAGAGAGGACGATACAACATGCTAGAAAGAGAGCTCGGAACATCCCAAGGGAAACAACCCTATTACAACATCCCAGAAGAGGAAGGGGTGAGAATCAAATAACAGTGGTATTTAGTCATTCGCCGATAGTCAATCGTATCAAAAAAGAGAACAGGAAACTATGGTATCTATTGAATGTTGGGGAAAATAAGCTAAGCATCCCTCTTTTTGCAATCAAAAGAAGGAGAAACATTGGTGATGCTGTGGTACATACCTACAGGGAGGAACAAGAAGATAGGGACAATCAACCTAGGCTGTGGCAACAACCCAAGGCCTTGGGCCATGCGCCGTGTGGTACAGGTTCTGTATGCCCCTATACAAAACGCTCTACAGCTATAGACATTGGGTGGACAACAATGTGGGAACAGAGAGTCTTCACCAGCAACGTTGTATATCTGATCAAGTGCTCTTGTGATAAATACTACGTGGGCATGACTACCAGAGCAATCAGAATTAGAATCTGTGAACACAGATTAAACATTACAAGAAAAAGGCTGACTGCCCCGTTGGTAGAACATTTTGCTTTACACAACCACTCTGAAAATGACATAAGATGGACGATAATAGAAAAAGTAGTGGTACCAAAATGAGGGGGTAACCTGGGAGCCATATTGTTGAGAAGATAACAACAATGGATTTTCAGACTTAGAAGCCACCTGGTTGGTTTGAATGTGGAAATACGTTGGCAAACACTTGCAGTCCAATAAAATCTCTCCTAACCAATGAAGCTGAATACAACCTAATTCCTGAAAATGTTCATTAACTACTATCATCAGTGATTGGCTGGTGCACATATGAAAAATGTGGCATGAATAGCACAGACGTGTATCTCCATGGGGCCACTAGTGTCTGGAAACTTGGGAGACCTATAACACCACTAAACCATGCATGCCAGGTCGAGCCCTTTCCTCAAAAGATACATATTGGATATATCTGGTCATAGATAAAATGCCATGGAATGGGATGAGGACATTCCATACGCTGCTTTAAACCACAGGTGGGGCTTCGTAACAACACTGTATGGATAATAACATCAGCTTCATGCTGACACGAACAACATTTGAACTGAAATACAAGAACTGTTATAATAAATAAATAAATAAAAAATAATTTCTGAATTAACAGCGCTTTTTACAGCGTAAATGGTATTAGTAGACACACAGACAATGTGTGTGAAAATCGGGTACAAATTAGATCACAGAATTGCCGCACTTGAGTAGCAATGAAAAGAACAAACACAAGAAGAGGACTTAACATGTCAGACGGTGCTAGGGTCACGTGCAAGAACACGTAAATAATCGGACCTCCCAAGATGGCGATTGAGACGCCATCCGAGTGAGAAGCAAAACAAAAACTCAGTACAAGGTAAGACTGGGTGCCCTTTATGATTTATATTCTGCACCGCTCACTAAAAAAAGTCCATGCACGCTGGAGGAAGCCAACGTCGTGAGGCAAAGAAGTTGCGATGCTGATATTATTGTAACAGCATTTCTTCCACTTGAGACCAATGCAACATACAAGTGGGGATCACTTTGCCATTTGTATTATGTTGTTCGTTGGTCTATATTGAAAACAGTCGGCCCACATTTTAAGAGATAGAGACAAAACTTGGGAGTAATAAGACAATTGATTGATGCGTGGAAGCTCATGGCCATGCGAGAATTGACACTGCAATCAATAGAAAGAAAGATACTATTTACAAACAGCCGTTGTCTAGTTGATGTTTTAGAAACCATTTTTAAACTAAAACTAAAACAGAATATCCTTACCCCATAATAGAAAATCAAGTACTTTCATGAAATACAATGCACCTGCGAAAATCACAAACAAGAACATGCATGTGTGAGTGAGTATTTTGTGCTATTCTGGTCTATCGAGAAAAACTATGAACATCTATCCATTGATGTAGACACAACAACAGAGTAATTTAGACCTATATACCAACAGGTCAAGGAGCATAACATAATGCTTGAAAAAATCTCTGATATTACAGAACAGAAACCGGCTAGATACACATGGGATACCCATAGAGGTAAGCCTTATTTTTCGAAACTGGGATTGTGGTAGAAAACGTTGGACATGACATACATTCTGATAGCCCCCTCTTTGTATATATTTTTTCTTTTCCACAATTCAGGGACTGAAAAAGAGCATTGAGACGTCCCACACTTCATTCAAGGTGCCCTCCTCCAACTAGAGAAATGGAGTGCAAGACAAGAAACTGGAAGGCTGTCCTTTTTAATTATCAACTGTGACTATGCTTACCACAGTCTGAGTCCTGAAGAAAGCAGAGAACTGGAATCATTCAGCTGAAACCGGTTGACCAATAGAGGGTTGGGCTGATTACCCAGCTCCCCTGACTCAGCATAATCAAAAGTTGAGCTTGTTCAAACTAGATTTAGTTTTCAGTTTTTAATGTGCAATTAAAAGTACATATTGATAATACATATAGGATGATTTATTCAACCCTCCATATGAACAATTTTTAATATTTGAATAAGTCACATTAATGGAACTAATATTGAATAAAAGCAGTAGAAGTGTGCGCCTACTCTTAGTGATTTAGGAAAGTAGTGAGAGAGGTTAGGGCAAGATTTCTCTTCTATCCCTTTACCTTTATAGGCAACACACCAACGCACTACCAGGGTCAGTTACATACACTTAGGGATATGAAGAGCTCTATGTAGGGACATTTAGTAATCTATAGGGAACTAAGCCTGAGGAACCATATATTAAGGGGGAACATATGCGTGCAGCCATTGATGAATGTATTTCATGTATTATTAGGCACTAACCTGAAAATCCAAGCCAGTTGTGACCACCTCTATAGTGCATTTTCATGGTCCGCTCAACCGATGCTGGGAAAAATGCCAGCTGGAAATCTACTATGTTCAGCAGCTTTACTCTTCAGTGGGTCTACCTTCGGTAAGATTTCCAGTTTCTGTACATTTGTGGGAGTGGAGTTCCTTGCTAAAACCCAGTACTTCAAATATCAAAGAGACTTCTTATTCCCCACCATTAGTGAAGCCTGTGAATTGAAAGCACATTCTCTGGCAAACGTTTTTGGCTCGCTGGCGACAGACAGTGTGACAGCCCAGGATTTTCAGCAAAGTACTGCACATATCACAAACAAGTCCCAGTTTCACCATGCCAAGTATAGCAAAATAAAAATCGGGAGTCTCATGACAAGTCACCCGTCACTCAGAAAATTAGGTTAATCAGGAGGTTCAATTCGGACAGTCACAAGATCCATAATGTGCTGAGGAAACACTGGCACCTGTTACACCTTGATTCTGACATCGTCAACTGGTTAGATCCGACTACTAGTATAACATTTAGCAAAGGCAAATTGCTCAAAAATAAACTTTGTCCTTCATTTATGAGTATGCCCTCTCCTAAATTGACTTGGCTACATTCAGCTCAGGCCACTGGGTTTCATAAATGTGGCTTTAGCAACATGTGTAAATTTACTTTGGGAACATCACAGGTCTCCTTTGGAACTAGAGGAGATCATACAATTGATTCTTTCATCAACTGTAATTCTAAATTTGTTGTGTATTGTATAATCTGTACCTGTGGTCTGAAATATATTGGGAGCGCTATTCGCCGCTTGAAGATTTGCATCCGCGAGCACTTGGCTACAATTGGTAGTCAAGAGTCCAAATATCCTTTAGCCAACCACTGGCCAAAAACTCATCAACTAGACTCTAAGGATGATATACGTTTCGGTGGCCTATGCAAAGTGTCCTTACCTCCGAGAGGGGGCAACCTAACCTTGAAATTACGACAATTGGAAGCAAGACTAATCTGTAAATACTGTACTGTCTTTAATGGATTAAATTCGGACCATGAATTTGCTACTTTCCTGTAACAGCAGGCTGTCCCTATTTTTGTCTTTGCCAATTTGGTGCCACTACCCTCACTGTATTATGGAATTTTTGTTTCTTATGTGCCTAACCTCTTATTCCTTGGCACACATTTTTATTAACCTCTTTACCCATGGGGCCATTATTTTAATTATTGTATATTGGTCTCCTTGTGCAACCTGTACATGTTCTTGCAGCAGTGCACTCATAGACAGTATCCTGTCCCTCTTAATTCATGATGTTCCCTCGGTTCATTTATCCAAAATTCTCCTTTTCGCTTAATGGTACTCTCTTGATTTTTTACGCGCGCGCAATTAATTTAGTAATTACCCACTTTGCCCTCACTTTCGCTTTCCACCTACTATTTTCACCTTATTTATTTATTTATTTTTTTAAAGGAAAAAAAAATTACTTTCCTTTTCATTCTTTAGTGGCTTTCTATTTCGTATTTTTCTCTCCTGTGTGCACTGAGCATTTTTTAGGCAATTTTAGTTTCATTTAATATCCCTAACTTACCCATTGAATTGCCTTGTATTTTTAGGCAGTTCAAACATGGTGGCTCTGTTGGTTCCTTCTTTCTGCCATGTTTTTCTGACTTGATGCATTTATCTAGTCCTCTTTCTAGCTTTGTGACCAGCGCATTGATTTTTTCAGTCTGTCTAAACAGCCGACCAGGTAAGACGGTTTTACATGGCCCCCCGTTCACTTTGGAATTGTAATGCAGTGTTATTTCTGATTCGAGACGGAGGTTTCACCTCTTCAAGCTCGCTCAGTTTAGCGCTACTAATGGTTACCTCTTTTTTGATTGCGTGCGCTCTTTTTGTTGCATTAACCAGTTGCTTTTCACTACCTGGTAAATATTAACTTAAATTTGTTTCAATCCATTGATACAGTTCGTTTCTTTTCTTCCCTTTCCTTTCCTTTATTTTGCAGCTTTAACCGCAATTTGCGAAGCCTTCAAGTACTTTAATTAATTACCCTTTTTTTCTTCCCTCAAATTTCAACAATTTGGCGGCCATTTCGCCATAGATTGTTTGTTTCATTCTCCTCTTCAGAGTACTTTTTGGGCATTGTCCCTTCAGCTTACATTTCAGGCTCTATCCCTATTAAGGTAATACTGCCTCAGATTAATTGGTGTATGGTTTATAAGGTGTAAATTTACACTTGATTATTTATTTTTTTGGCATTATTGTTTTTGATTGCGCTGCTGCAGTCAAATTTGTTTTTCTCTCTATTTTGAATATTTCAACATCCACCTCCTAATGGACTTACACCCCTTTTGGTATGGCTTTAAATTTATTACGTTTATAATTTTTTGTTTTTGTCAAATATGCTTTCGATTTTCGTTTTTGTCTTGCATTAACCCTATTGCAAATTGCATACATTTAATTTTGGCTCATTCATCCCCTGCTTTTCCCCTGGATGCTATGTTACTGTAGAGTGTCACTATATTATTGAATGTTGCACACTCCATTTTGTTATTGTATCCTATGTTTAATAATAGCCTCAGATGAAGAGCCGTGGAAGGCTCGAAACACGTGTTAGGCTGTTGCCTGTACTAAACCTTGGACTTTAAAGGCTGTTCTTTCATACAAATCACTTGGACCCCCGATTTTTATTTTGCTATACTTGTCACAGTGAAACTGGGACTTGTTTGTGTTGCATTTGTACTTACCTCAGTGGAATTATACTGGCAGTATATCCACACTACCCAGATACCTGCAGCCTTGATGCTCTTTGTCTAATTTATACTTACAAGCGCTGTGGATCGTGACTTTTTCTGCCAATTTGTTCTTTCCTTACTCTTGAGTCACCGTACCCAGCAGCTGTACCATGGCTGAAGCAGCTGAATATTTACTTACTTGTGATGACGACATTAAAGCTCTTTTTGCCCCACGGGGTTCTACACTTAACCCATTCAAAAGACTTAACAGTGGTAAAACTGACCTTAGATCACTATTTTTTAAACTAGAAAAACTCAGCATCAAAGAAATCAATACATTTTGGGAGAAAATGACTCTGACTCACTATCTGCATGAACAAAAAATAACTCGAGGCCTAAGAATCCTCATTCTTCCTGATTTTGAGGATCCATTAGATACAGATCTACTTTCGGAATGGGAAACAAATCTCACAACCAGTTCCAACAAAATGCTGGAATTATTGGTTGAACATGCCACACGGGAGCATTCTCGCACTGTTATCGAAATTGACAAACTCAAAGATCAAAGAAACCTTTTTGATTCCCCTAGTGCAACGATTGATAAACATTTCCAAACACTGTATGAAATATTACGTTAACATCAAGATGAGGTCAAATGCGTAAGTTGAGAAAATGTTCTCGTGATGATCGTGACTATAGGGATAATAGAATCTATACCTATCAGGCAAAATATGACTAGGTATCGAGATCTCGATCTAACAGCCTTGCCTCGACTCCAGCTAGCTCAGATGTTGATAGTGATTCCGAGCCTCAAACTCCCTCCACATCCAATGTTGAAACTGTTACTCCTTCCACCTCAATTTCTCATGACACTGATCAAGATGATTTAGTGGATTCGGAATCCATTGCTTCGGTTCCAACAGGACCTTTGCCTTTTTTGGAGCAACTCAGACACTACAAGAAGGGCAAACGAATTGCTGCAGCAAAAAAAGTACGCTTCCAAACACCAGTCTCCACCGATATATCAATCCCAGGCATACAACCAGCGGTACAATGGGGGGGTAGGCCAAGGCAGCGGAAACGCACCGCCCTCTCGAAGACTCACCAGAGCAATGTCTCAGCAGCAAATGACTAATCCAAACCCATGAACCTAATTGCTAACTTAAGCGCATATTCGATCTCCTCAGCTGAAACTACTGTTCTCAACAAGGGTCTTTCCTTTGTTCCATCAGTTACCAATAATTTTGTGGATATTTATATTGACTTCTATAAATTTATTCATAAACTCAAACTAAAAACATTATTTGCAACGCAAGTACGTAATTACAAACCTCCACCACCAACACAGACTCCGTCCCAGATCTCTATGCAAACACTTCTCACTACTCATGTTCTAATGACTTTAGATGATGCAGTTCCACAATCACAAACCAGTATCTCACAAGTTCTTAAGGAGCTTGATATTTTTCAGCAAAATGTAAACGTTAAGGAACTTTCAAGGAAATCAAAATTCTCTCCTACATTCCCTCCTGACAATAATCATCGACATCTTTTATCAGGCAGTTATTAAGGACATACATTTACTGGAAGACTCTGGTTCATCTTACAAATCTATTTTCAAAAGTAATCTTAATAAACTTGAGTTTCAAGCAATTCAACATCTGTCTTCCACACGTGATTTGATCATTAAAGCAGCATATAAGGGCGGCAATGTGGTTGTTATGAACCGTTCAGATTATATCACTATGGGAATGCGTCACTTAAACATTGCTGGTTGTTACTCTATTCTCACGAACAATCCTCTGCAGTTAATCCATGCAGCAGCCACTAATCTAATTTTGAAATGGCACAAAATGGGTCTGCTTACTGATGTGGAAAGACATTTCCTCATCGTAGATGGGCCTATTATGCCCACTGTCTATTTCCTTCCCAGAATCTATAAAGAATTCACAGATATTCCAGAAGGGAGGCCAATAGTCAGTGGGGGTGGTGGTGTGCTAGAACCTATTTCTATTTACATTAACAAATTCTTGTTACCTGCCGTTCTTAAGACCCCTACATATATCAGACATACAATGCACACATTACAAATTCTGGACAATTTGAATCTTCAATCTAATTGTTGGCTAGTGACCTTAGACGTGAAAGCACTCTATACTTCCATAGACAATACTAAAGCATTACAAAGTGTTGACTTTCCATTTCGTGAATTCCCTGCATCCTTTTTTATCATATTGAAATGGTGAAAGAGCTCCTAACATTTACGTTGAAGAATAATGTTTTTGTATTTAAAAATGAGTACTTCATGCAACTCATTGGGGTAGCTATAGGTGCAAGCTTTGCACTAACACTTGCCAATGCTTTCATGCATTTCTTTGAACAAACAATTGTATTTGCTTGCCCTGTTTTTCTTCTATTTATTCACTTGTGGAAACGTTACATAGATGATGTTATTCTAATTTGGACTGGTACACAAGATTTACTTTCTGAATGTGTTGTCTTCTTGAACAATAATAAATGGGGCTTACAATTTACTTCCACTGCGAGCCAAACACATATTGATTTTTTGGATCTATCAATTGATTTAACTCCTAAGGGTTTAGTCACTAAAACTTATCGTAACTCTACTTCTGTCAATTGAACATTGCATGCAGAAAGTTGTCATAAAAATCATGTAAAGGCTAACATTCCGAAAGGTGAGTTTATCCGTGCTAAGAGGAATTGCTCTAATCCCAAGCATTTTGACAATGAAAGTATCACCATTAAATCACGCTTCCTTGAGAGAGGCTACCATCATAGATGTCTCTATAAAGCATTAGCTTCAGTACGCCAGCTAAAGAGAGCGGACCTGCTTGTTCCTAAAACTCATGACAAGTCTCCCGTCACTCAGAAAATTAGGTTAATCACGAGGTTCAATTCGGACAGTCACAAGATCCATAATGTGCTGAGGAAACACTGGCACCTGTTACACCTTGATTCTGACATCGTCAACTGGTTAGATCCGACTGCTAGTATAACATTTAGCAAAGGAAAATCGCTCAAAAATAAACTTTTTCCTTCATTTATGAGTATGCCCTCTTCTAAATTGACTTGGCTACATTCAGCTTAGGCCACTGGGTTTCATAAATGTGGCTTTTGCAACATGTGTAAATTTACTTTGGAAACATCACAGGTCTCCTTTGGAACTAGAGGAGATCACACAATTGATTCTTTCATCAACTGTAATTCTAAATTTATTGTGTATTGTATAATGTGTATTTGTGGTCTGAAATATATTGGGAGCACTATTCGCCCCTGGAAGATTTGCATCCGTGAGCACTTGGCTACAATTGGTAGTTAAGAGTCCAAATATCCTTTAGCCAACCACTGGCCAAAAACTCATCAACTAGACTCTAAGGATGACATACGTTTCGTTGGCCTATGCAAAGTGTCCTTACAGGGGGCAACCTAACCTTTAAATTACGACAATTGGAAGCAAGACTAATCTGTAAATACCGTACTGTCTTTAATGGATTAAATTCGGACCATGAATTTGCGACTTTCCTGTAACAGCAGGCTGTCCCTATTTTTGTCTCTGCCAATTTGGGGCCACTGCCCTCACTCTATTATGGAATTTTTGCTTCTTATGTGCCTAAACTCTTATTCTTTGGCACACATTTTTATTAACCTCTTTACCCATGGGGCCATTATTTTAATTATTGTAAATTGGTCTCCTTGTGCAACCTGTACATGTTCTTGCAGCAGTGCACTCACAGACAGTATCCTGACCCTCTTAATTCATGATGTTCCCTCGGTTCATTTATCCAAAATTCTCCATTTCGCTTAATGGTACTCTCTTGATTTTTTACGCGCGCGCAATTAATTTAGTATTACCCACTTTGCCCCCACTTTCGCTTTTCACCTACTATTTTCGTCTTTTCTTTTTTAAAGAAAAAAAGACTTTCCTTTTCATTCTTTAGTGGCTTTCTATTTCGCATTTTTCTCTCGTGTGTGCACTGAGCATTTTTTAGGCAATTTTAGTTTCATTTAATATCCCTTACTTACCCATTGAATTGCCTTGTATTTTTAGGCAGTTCAAACATGGTGGCTCTGTTGGTTCCTTCCTTCTGCCATGTTTTTCTGACCTGATGCATTTATCTAGTCCTCTTTCTAGCTTTGCGACCAGCGCATTGATTTTTTCAGTCTGTCTAAACAGCCGACCAGGTAAGACGGTTTTACATGCCCCCCCCTCGTTCTCTTTGGAATTGTAATGCAGTGTTATTTCTAATTCGAGCCAGAGGTTTAACCTCTTCAAGCCCGCTCAGTTTAGCGCTAATAATGGGTACCTCTTTTTGATTGCGTGCGCTCTTTTTATTGTATTAACCAGTTGCTTTTCACTACCTGGCAAATCTTAACTTAAATTCGTTTCAATCCATTGATACAGTTTGTTTCTTTTCTTCCCTTTCCTTTCCTTTATTTTGAAGCTTTAACTGCAATTGCGAAGCCTTCAGGTACTTTAATTAATTACCCTTTTTTTTTCATCCCTCAAATTGCAACAATTTGGCCATTTCTCCATAGATTGTTTGTTTCTTTCTCCTCCGCAGAGTACTTTTTGGGCATTGTCCCTTCAGCTTAAATTTCAGGCTCTATCCCTATTAAGGTAATACTGCCTCAGATTAATTGGTGTCTGGTTTATAAGGTGTACATTTACACTTGATTATTTATTTTTTGGCATTATTGTTTTTGATTGCGCTGCTGCAGTCATTCCATCGAATAAATTGTAACCCTAGCACAAATTTGTTTTTCTCTCTACTTTGAATATTTCAACATCCACCTCCTAATGCACTTACACCACTTTTGGTATGGCTTTAAATTTATTACGTTTATAATTTTTTCTTTTGTCAAATATGCTTTCGATTTTCGTTTTTGTCTTGCATTAACCCTATTGCAAATTGCATACATTTAATTTTGGCTCATTCATCCCCTGCTTTTCCCTTGGATGCTATTCCTTTATTTGTCCTGCTTATGTTACAGTATGGTGTCACTATATTATTGAATGTTGCACACTCCATTTTGTTATTGTATCCTATGTTTAATAATAGCCTCAGATGAAGAGCCGTGGAAGGCTCGAAACACATGTTAGGCTGTTGCCTGTACTAAACCTTGGACTTTAAAGGCTGTTCTTTCATACAAACCACTTGGACTCCCGATTTCTATTTTGCTATACTTGGTGCAGTGATACTGGGACTTGTTTGTGTTGCATTTGTACTTACCTCAGTGGAATCATACTGGCAGTATATCCACACTACCCAGATACCTGCAGCCTTGACGCTCTTTGACTAATTTATACTTACAAGCGCTGTGGATCGTGACTTTTTCTGCCAATTTGTTCTTTCCTTACTGCACATATCACTTTCAAGACATGGAAAGTAAAAAAATGGTGGGTTCGGAGATAACACAGGTGTCCGAACATACATGTTCTCTGGCCATGTAGAAATGGGGTTTCATCAAATCCGTTGAATTTCTTCAATCGAGGTGGATCCAAATAGAGCTGATAGCCACTGACAGGCATGTTTCGATAGCCAAGGCCATGCGAAAGCAGTTTCCACACATTCGTCATCAATTCGATGGATGGCACGTTGCCAAATCAGTCTATAAAAACATGACTGCTGCTGGTAGAAAAAAGGGTTCTGAAGAAATCTTAAAGTGGTGTCAGTCTATCAGCAACCATCTTTGGTGGAGCTCCAAAACTTGTGATGGGTCTGTAGAAATTCTACTTGAGAAATGGCATTCATTGATGCACCATTGTTCCACCGTACACTCATGGACAGAAAACCAAAATTTTCACAAATGTGCACATGGACCTTTATCTGGGGAGCAGAAATGAAAAAAGAAGTGGTTGGTGCCATGGTCACCTCCACTCAAAGTTCTTGAGAAGATCGTGTACGATAAAATGCTTTCCAGAGACATGAAGGGACTCACAGAATTCTATAATACTGGAGATTTGGAGGTGTTGCACAATATGTGCCTAAAGTACAGGCCAAAAAGGTTGCATTTTAGCATAGACAGTATAGAGGCCAGAATAAGACTAGCTGTACTTGCTCACAATGAGAACGTGGGGAGGGAACAAGCGAAAAGTGCAGGACATTTTGGGATGCATTGTTACCTCAAGGCCTTCACAAAACAAAGTAAACAATGGGTGGTTAAGCCAATATACCAGGATATGGAATTCGAATTTGTGAAAAATTTGATATTGAATGTGTTGGCCATGCATACTCATGGCATCGATCCAGATTTTGTTCCTAGGACACATACAGTGCCACAAAACATTGCAAACGAGCCCTGTCCACCTAAAGAGGTACTTGTAGAACAGTTGACTTCCTGATATAAATAATTAGTAGCTGTCTTCACAATCTGCTTACGATAACATTTTTGATATGTTCCCCAATGTTTGTACATTGTACATCAACAATTGAATGCTATTACACTAACTTTTGATGCTACAGACAGTATTAAAAAATATTTAATTATGGAGATTAAATTTGGTGTATGATTCATTAATGTATTTCATTCACCTTCCCTTCATTGATATTTATGTACCTCAAACCATAAGAAACATGTCTGCGATTGCTATTTGTGATATCATTGAAAATGGAATTGCCCCTGCACATCGGTGCTGCACTGCCCATTTTGGTTGCGGAAATAATGATGGGCAAATTGGATATTTGCCATCAGTCAAAGGGACACTGAGATTTGGTGTCTATAAAACTCTTAATTCTTGACCCAAACCACATACACATATGCAGTGCTTGGCACTGGCACTGAAAGCCGATGGTGGGTAGGATTTTCATAGCAATGATCATTCAACTGACCTGTGTCAACCCCCTAACTTCCAGAACATTCTGCCTTAGCAGCTTCTTTTTTTTTAAACACCTCTGCAATTAGGCCACTTTTTACTCTCTCTGATACTATTTCAGCATTTTTATGTGTGAGTTTTTTGGGTTTCTCCATAGCTCTACATAGCACACCATTGCATCCAAAATATCATTTTCAACAAAAGTATTGTCTTTGTCAACATTTTGGCAATTAGTGCCTGCTGTTGCTGGGTTCCCATAGAGTGGGGCTCCATGTTTTGCTTTGCATGCGCCCATCCTGGTGTCCTTCTCTTGTGTTTTTCACAGCCCCCTCCAACACCATTCCTCTCCTTCCCTCTGCCTACCAACACCCTGGTGCTCTCTGTCTCTCCTATCTTTTGTAACTGTTTCTCTATTGATTACCCTGCTCTCCTCACTAAATCTGGTAGAAAGAAGTTTCCGACAGACTTCTTGGTCTCCAACCCCGGCCTCTCTATCACTGATACCTATACCTGTGCTACGTCCAGACAAACCCTCAGCGACATACTCTTTGTCATTCCCCCGACACACCTATGGACTTTACATATGGTCTCTGTCATCTCACCTTTCTCTTCTTCTCTCCTTAATGGTGGCACCTGGTGGGAGGCCCTGCTGGCCTCCTTCCACTCTGTGAAAGGTCATCATTAATGTTTACGTAATGCCTCTTAATTAAGATGTATCCTTGTTAAAGTGTCCTTCTTGGAGAATTTAACATTCAACTGGATTCTTCGTGTACTTCCTCAGGACACACAGAAAACTGTTCTCTTGAACATCCATGAGTATGTGCTTTCCAAACTTGATTCCTTCACCCCCTGTGTCCTTGTCTTATTGGATCTCTACTCTGCCTTTGACATGGTGAACCCTACCATCCTTTTCAACCGTCTCCATGATAACCAGGGTTATCATCGATCATGCCCTGGCTTCGACTGACTTCTTTCCTTTCTGATCAACCCTCCCATTTCCAACTTGGGTCCTTCCTCTACTCTATCTCTATCTGCTTTTTCTCCCCCTATCCACTGCTGATCTGCTCACTGAAACTGTGCTGGTTGCCAGGATACCGTCTGACCCGGCTACCCTTTCATCTTGAGGCCAGTTCCCCTCCCTGCCAGTTGCCCATCTGCACTGCCCCCTGACAACACTTGCACTCATGGACTGTTTCTGTATGCCTTCAGCACCCTACCCGCAATTGACACCTGTTGTCTGCACTTACCCTTGCACTTTCCACCTGCTGTCCACGTATTTTATTTATTGGATTCCTTAATTTTTTGGGACTGTTTATCCTATGCACTCCACTGGCCCCTCCACCTTTCCCACGGCACTTTTACCCTTGCTCCCCCTTCCTTTTGCACTTTCGCAATATCAATGTCACATGGACTAGTAAGATCTTTGTCTCTATCTTCCCTCTGTCTCCCCTCCCTTGCCTTGTTGTGCCTTGAAGCACTTGTGCATATGTGCGTTATAAATGCCATATCATATAATAAGATATTGTGGTCTGTTATGTACAGACACAAAAGGAATCCTATCTTACATGAACCTTTCAGTGCCTTGTAGTATCGGTTTTCCTTACCTTCAGTGTAACTGTGGTCAAAAACTAATTTGAAGTCATAACTTCCCCTGCTCTGTGAAACGAAAAGCAACTGTCAATGAATTTATGCCCCAAGGTCCAACTCACCTCGAATGACAGTTATACAGAATACAATTCATATTTCTATACCAATTCATAGTTCTATACCGTGCCTATTATAGTCTATGTGATTTCTTTCTGAGATTCACGGTACAAAGGATAGAGTCTAGCAAAGGAATTCTATGTTGGCTGGTTTGGCCTGTGCTCATCTGCTGTTTTCAGATTTTGAAAACTGATCTTCTGTGAAGGGTACACCCTGCTGCAATAGTGGGAGCCAATTCTTCATCGCCTCAGGCCTCCCTTCCTGACTTGTGACGGCCTCCCAAGAAGATAAGCTTTTAGCTTGACCGTCGTGATTGTGTGACTTTGTGCACTACTGCAATGTTCAGCACAAGGCTACAGACTTCTCAGGTCCACGTTTGAAATTCAGGTGAAAGAATCTGAAAAATTGCTAATGCTCATGCGTGCTTAACCTATGCACACGGACTGCTGATTGAGACAAGGCATAGTCGGATCATAAATACAACTAACCGTGTATGGGCAAGCAATGTGACCTGTCTCGCTAGAACCTAGGCAGGGCTGCCTCAGGTGGGACAGGTGGGATAGATAGTGTGAACGGCTGTCCCATTATGCTCAGAACCTAATGAATACAACCCTCTTGTAAAAGAAGCAAAGAGATAGGTTGCAGGGTTACACAAGGTTAACTTTATTCCAAAATTAAATAATAATCAACAAAGGTAGATGCTGTTCGTGAATGTTGAGACACCAGATCTAATGCTTTTGCCTATGGGAAGGCCACGACGTCATGCATGACATCTCATATAGGTTCATAACCCACACTCCCACACTAGTGATCGGTGAGAAAGTATTCAAGATCGCGCGGCATTGGTGGATACCAACAATTGGTTTATTTTTCTTGTGTTTTTCGAATACCATGTTCACCTGCTGTGCTCAGTGCTCCATGAAGTGAAGTTCACTTTGTGGAATGATTCTTGTGATGAAAGAAAAAATGTATCAGTACACACTGCAGCATCTTCTCCGGTATGTTTTAATATTGTGGCATTCATTCTCAAAAACAAAACCTACCAAACATAAGCGCTTAAAACAAGCTTCAATTGTTATGTGACCTTGGACCGAAGGGAGCAATTGCCAGGCTAGAAGGATAGAAGCTGTGGAATACCCGCAAAATTTATATTTACTATTATGAAAGTGGACATTGGAACATTTAGTTTCAATTTATGCAAACCGTTGTTCAGAGCGGACACGGCGCGTTATGCCAAGAGAATGGAACAACAAAACATAATGCAAGTTGAACAATACAAACGATTTTTGCAATGAAAAAAGGAGAAATTGTTGTTTTTGCATATTGGAGAATTTAGCGACGTGCGAAAATGGCTTTTTGACGTAAAGAGTGAACAGAATACGTTGTTCCGTATACCACGCCATATTTAAAATACTGAGTGCGTAACTCGCAGTTTATTTATGGACATTGTTATGGGTTGTTCATTGGAGCATATTGTAACAATTACTCTTAGGCGAGACAAAAGTACAACCTGTGTGCAGGCTAGTGATATCTAAACCACTTCGACCCATGAAATATCAGGGTGTGCAATCAAGGTTGCATTATTGAAAGGGCTGGTGTCAGAAAATGTTCCACGGGTAATTGGTTCGCTTTTCTATAGATAATATTCCCAGAGCCGTTACAATGCCATCTGTCTGTTGTCCCATTTCTGAGTCCCTTTATCCATACCTTTGGGAGCTATACCAACTTCTCAGCGCTAACCTTTCATGCACATCATAGTCTAAAATAGTCCCCCATGTTGTCTGTCTGTGTTCATTGTGTGTGGTTTGTGTTCGTTATTCTGTTTCATCCTGTACAGAATCACAACACAAATTAGTATAAAGAACGGATACTAAAATATATTTTTATTCTGTTATCTACACAGATGTATTGTACTTCTCAGCACTAACCTTTCATGCACATCATAGTCTGAAATAGTCCCCCACGTTGTCTGTCTGTTTTCATTGTGTGTGGTTTGTGTTTGTTATTCTGTTTCATCCTGTACAGAATTACAACATAAATTAGTATAAAGAACGGATACTAAAATATATTTTTATTCTGTTATCTACACAGATGTATTGTACCGTTCTGCGAATGCTATAGTTTCCAGCTGCCGTGGGATGGCTTTTTCAACCAACAATGGCAAATACACCTAACCACATCGTTCAGCATCACCATCATGTGGGGCGATAGACCGGGACCGAAATGCACTTTGGCGGTACCAGCGACAAGGAGCAACCTGTCATTGTTTATGGTGTAGCAAGAATCTGATGCGTCGAATCCACATCTTCTCCCGAAAGGAACACCATGTGCGTCATTTTAAACTTTTGCCACTCGAACCTAAAGACACACAACTATTGGTGGTCATCGCAATCAGTGGATCTCAATGTGGTTTGTGGAGCATTCTTTGATAAATAAAAGCACTTGTGAAATTGCAGATTAATTATGTTTTCTGTAAAATTATTGGTAGCAAATTCGATTAGGGTTTTCGCTGTGAGAGTGTGTTGATCTTCCGGGTTCTGTGTCAACTGATGTTATTACGTGGTGATGGCTGGGCACGTTTGGCTACGCTGCCCACTACCGTCATGAAAATAGGCGGAGCATATCATTATAGTGATGTCAGCTTCAGGAGCAGGGGATATGATTTTGTGCCGCAGAGGCACTTGAACTTAGGGCGATGGATCCATGGATAAGATTAGCACAAGATGGCCACACCCGACTCTTTGTTTTCGCATGTGTAAAAGTGATGAAAACCAAGGTAAGATGCATAGGGCATTTTTTTATGATCGATCACCGTCTGCTGAAAAACACATGCCCCAACGATCGGGACAATAATATTTTTAATATTCTTCCAATGCAAGAACACATAAGTAGATGGACAAAATTGCCTCGCTTCATAGACTATGCTGTCTTTGTAACATGCATATTGAAACGGCTAGACATCTGTTGACACAGTGCAAGATCCTTTTCGCTCATTACTATGCTGGCTATAAGGCTTTTTGTACCGGATATCTCAGCAATAACTGGCAGTCAATTGTGGAGTGCTATTATGGGTGGAGAATCCATTGTTATGACGGGAGCCGCATATTATTTGTGGAAGGTGGCCTTGCAACGAACTCAAAGCTCAATAGTCAGTTGGAAGAACAGTGACCGCTTCTGGTTTTTTTTGTTTGTTAATGGTGACTGTGATTTAATGAATGTCTTAGGTTTTATTGAGGTATTATTGATGTTTTTATTAAGAATGTTCTCTTTTTATCGTGTTATCTTTTATTCATCATAGTTGTATGACTATATGTGTTATTAAATTGGCTAAAGGTTTGTAATTAACCAAATGCTAAATAAAATAAAAACATGGCTGTTCTAGCATTTCTTACAGACCATTTCTGGTCCACACAGTACATGCTAGCTCCCCCGATACCTGATACGGCATGATCATTTTCTGTGGTGGGTCGGCAAGTTGGGCATGGGCCTGAGCGTTGCGCGCTGACGTTCTCCTCAATGCTTTGTAGTAGTCCTCCATGATGATACGTCACAACCTCTGTTTAATTGATGGATTTATAGCCCAAGTGCTGGTCTGGGTACAACCCGTTATACCATGTGCAACAATGCTGCAGTTAAATCAATCAAATTAGTAAGAGCTCACTTTTCTTGGCAAGGTTATATAAGCATGACATGGAAGCATTAATTCCAAAGTGAAGGATGGATAATTGCTCTGGGTTGGCTCACACTGTATCGCATTGCACAACAGTCACTACGCTCGAAGTTTAGTGAAGTCCTGCTCACGGGCATTTAATTCACTAGTCCTGCCTCTGCCCCATGTTACGACACTCCCTGGCCTCATGGTGCAGCACAGCAGGATACAATCATTTATGAACCTGGTATTGGGTCTCAGCACAGTACAATGTTCTCACATTGCTTGAAATTAGTGGTATCAACCTGTACATGCCCTCGATCACATGGTCTCGAATATCATGTACATCTGTATTATATTATGGACTGGAACAGTTCTACTTCTTGGTCCCATAGAACATTGATTGGTAGGGATTATACTCTTCTGTTGGATGTTGTTAATGGCCCTGAGTCATTGGGGCTTCTACATGTGTTTTAATGTTATTGATAGTGCCATAACAGATGGTACATAGATCAAACACATTATATTATGTTAATGTGATTTATGCCATGGATCACTGTCATTTTCACTGTATCCAGGTGCTCTGGTGGACCTGAACATGAGGGAGGGCTAGGAAGGCTTATTGGGTTTGAGAGAAAAAAACAGAAGAGAACTTTGATGCACTGTTTGTAGCTTCAGTTTTGAAAAACCAGTCACTGTGTGTTGTTTTTTTTTAGTTGGTAGAGGTTTGGTGGTGTTTGTTGTATGAGCATGTAAGGGGTGATGTGTGTGTAATTGGTTTTAGTTTCCTGTTGGGTGTTGCAGATTATTTGCAGTTTGTGGGGGTTTTAGGTTTTTGCTGTGGTAGAGGTATCAGAGTGTTTTGTTCGGTGTTTGAAGGTGAGTATGCAGAATATTAGAGAGTTTTTAGTAGTGTTAGTGGAGAGTCATCTGTGCCCTTGTGTGCCATGGTTATGTTGATCTGTCAAATTTATATTATTCTATGGTGATTCACGGTATAATGCTTTATTTCAATGGGTAGCCTTGTTTCGGTTCATCAGGTTTTGGTTGTTTTTGGTGTATTTATTGTGATGTGTTGGCAGTTTCCCTGCGATGATGTTTCCTGTTTAGCTCAGTGAGATAAAGAGCCTATTTTTAGCAATTTTCTGAAATGTACGTGATCTTCTGTTGTTTGTATTTCCTTTGGGAGCGAGTTCCAAAGTGTTGCCATGATGCAGCAGAACGCTGTTCCCCCAAATTACCGCTTTCAGTATTGTTTAGGTTCAAGAAGAATGTTGTTGCTGGACCTTAGTGTTGCTTTGGTTTGTAGATGGACATTTTGCCCTGTATGAATTCTGCTTGGTGGCCATGGATTGCTCTGTGCGTTATGCAGACTGTGTTGAAGAAAATTTGTTTTTTGACCGGGAGCCAATATAGGGTTCTCAGTGCTGATGCGATGTGTTCTCTCTTTGTGAGACGGAGGAGTAGTCTTGCTGCAGCGTTCTGTATTCATTGTAGTTTTTTGGTAAGATAGTCAGGTATTCCGAGATAGATACTGTTGGAGTAGTCTATTCTTGACTTGATTAGAGAAATTACGGTGAGTGTTCTATGTAGGAAAGTGAAAAAGTTACTCTCCTCTTGATTATGTGTAGGTGGAAGAAGGTGGAAGAAGCAATTCTTTACTACTGTGTTAACTTGCGGTTCGAGTGTTAAGTCATTGTCCATTCATATTCTGAGATTGTTAACCACTTCGGATGGTTCCGGTTGATTATATAGGCCTCTGTATTAGGCTGTGTATGGTGAAAGGTTTGTACCTAGGTTGCTAATGTAATATGTTGGATGTATTTAACCATCAACCAGAGGCTACCAGTTTGCCCAGTAATAGTCATGCAATGACTGTCTTCAGCTTGCATTAGAGGGGCTGATCCTTTATGTGAGCAACACAAATTCATGTCTATAAATGTAAAATGCAACGAACAACTGCAAACACCAAATCGATTGGCTTTGAGAATGATTGTTAACAACGCATGCTGGTACTTGTAGTAATGGATAATAGTGAACAAATTAAAACTACATGTGCCAGAATTTAAAGGAAAAATGATTGGGAGAGCATTTACCAAATGACATCAGACATGGTCACATGTATTTTGTCAGCACAGACAAGGTGAGGGAAACGCTTGTCAACACACATGGGTCATTTATGGAAAGTAGGCAGAGAAATTAGTGTGTCTAACTACCCTTGCATTCTATAGGTATATCATCTTTATTTCTTATGAAGTAGGCTAACATTAGTTGGAATAAGACAGCAGAAATATGATAAAGGAAATATGAACTATGTCCATTTCCTGGTTCAAAGTAATGTGGTGGAGTGATTTGTACCTTAGCCTTCCTCATGGTTCAAACAAGATAAGATCGGGAAGGATACATTCTGTGCAGTAGTTCACATGAAACCTTCTGGCAATCTGAGATGTGTGTGAGTTTCCTGTTCATCTCTAACTCTAAGACATTGCTTTAGGCTTGAACCATGCCAGGCAGAAATACTCCATCTGGTCCTGTTGTTGTCTTTTGAATTCTGGTAGTTGTAGTGTTGACATGGATCTGGTTGAGAGCTATGTCAGAGAAGCAATGGCGGAGTCAGGGTGGGGCTGGGGTGCACCCCTTTCTTGGATACCTCTTCCTTCCCAGTGGTCTGGTAGTGCAGCTGCAGGCTAAACCTTAAAAATGTGCTTTAAAAAAGCATGTATGGGGAGTGAGGAGATGATACTCTGCTCACTGCAGCAAATGCTGTAGGTTGCCATTGCGATTCCCGCCCGTGTTGACGCCCCAGCGTCTTTCCTTTAACTTTCTGCGACTGATGTCATGACCTACTGCTCATACTCCCCACGCAGTGGCGTGTCCACACTTTGTTGACTTGGGTGTCCTAAGTGGGACATTGACTTAGACTTATGCAGCGGTGGCATTAAGTACGAGCGCACACACACATAATGATCATAGTTTAGGGTAATGGAGTGTCGTCTGGGGTGGCCAATCAGATTCCAGGTGTAGTTCGTGCCAGACCACGCCACTCGCTTTACACGCCACTCTCCCCACCAGACCAGAGGGAACCTGATTTCTGAAGCAAATCACTGCACGTGTGTAGGTACGTGTTGATAGGCCTGTGTGCATGTTTCGAATACAATTCAATGTTTGCATCAATATTAATGTGTTTGTGCATGTGAGTGAGTCTGTGTGCTTGTGTGTATGTCTGTTTCTATGTGTGTGCATGAGCAAGTGAGTCTGTGTGTACGGCTGCATGGGAACATGCAGTTTGTTCGCAGGCATTTAGGGCACACTAGGCACACACATCATGCACGAAACATACAGTGACAAGGCGGATACATGTTGAGGGCACATCTTCATGAACATGGCTGGCTGAAGATGCACAGGGACCCATTGCAAAATTATGTTTGGGGGCCCCCCTGCCGACAGCTACGAAATCCTGCCTACACATGTGAATACCAAAATGCATTGATATGGTATAACTTAAGGCTTCGAATTAGAGAAATGAAGTGGAAAAACAATTAAAATGTTTTTGGGGCACAGGTGGTTTCAGTTGGTGCAGTTTTATCTACAGAGCACATATATGATCAAACAAACAGTATATTATGATAAATCGGAAGAAGGAATTCAATGCAACATAGCTAAGGAATTCCTTTTGGCCTGGCAGCTGTGTGCCGGAAAGAATATACTGTAGAATATGTTCCTGGTTGCAAGTTGCTGTGGGTGATTTTCCTGGTTTTATTACTGAGGTTCTATGTTAATGTGACACACATTATTCATTATTTCCAAGCATGTTCACGGCCCCACACGAAAGAGCTGGAAGCAGGTTAAAACGTGTATGTGACTATTGAATAGTTTTGGAGAGGACAACCTTTGGCCAACAAGTACATAATGAAAGTGACACAGCCTTTAGTTTGTCAAGAATGATGCTTCCTTAGGAAACCGTTGCATAGCATCAGCCTCAGCTTGCGGTTTTAGTCTATGGAAAAATCCTAGCTAATGCAATGGAGGGGGCATGTGTTGTGCAGGTTATCAAGGGACGCTTTCATTGTCCTCTGTTCAGCAGAAAAAAGAAAGGCATACACCAAGGGAGCGGGAATCCTACATGATCACTTTAATGTTTCCCCATTAGAGTCACAGGGTCCCCCTAAAATGTGGGGTCATATTTCAGTTGAAACGTTTGGAATGCCCTGAAGCTAACCCTGTTCAGGAAAGTGATATACAGTGGCAATGCCGACATATATTGTTGCCACATCATCTTGCAAGTGAAATACAGTGATAATGGTGACATACATTGTTGGTGCGGCAGTTTCCAAGATGATGAGCTGGACTGTTTGTGGAATTAAATTGGAGAGAGTGCAGACTATAGCATACCTTGGTTTGACTGTATCTAATTTAACCTCTCTAAAATAAGTAAAAGAGTTTTTAAGAGAGAAAATGAAACCCATTTCTGGCCAACTCAAAAGAGTGTACACAAGCGGATCTAAATTCTCTATCAATTCCTGCTTTAAAATACTATTCTATGAAAATAGTTCCAACTCTGATGCAAGGATTGGACATTTTACCATATAATCTTCAGAACTTCCTTAACTCCCTGGAAGGTGTTTATGTAACAAGACCTTCACGTTCCCTCTTGGTCTACACAACTGGCTTTTTTACGCCACAAGTTGGATTCATCTCCCTTGAATCCATGGTCATCTGGAAATATGTTTGTATGGAATAATTCCTCAACCTTTCCAATAACATCCTTTTTGAAGACCTAAATAAAGCAGTAGATGAAGAACCAATCCCTTTCCTTACTAGATGTGTGGAGTCACGATGGGATTTAGTGACGGACATGGATTCAGACCGTTGCGAATTAATAAAAAAACCATAATGGGCAAAAAGGAAAATATATGAGGGATTGGAGGATTACTGGCGAACAGCTGGTTTCTACTCTCTTTATTCAGAGTACGCCCATTTTAATAGGGCAATGAGTGCCATCCCTAAATACATACATCATTTCCCATGTAGCTTAACAAGAACAACCTAAATGAGAAATGAGGTTCAAACTAAATGTGGTCCCTATGTTGGAGATCATCGGCCCGAGGTTGTGCTTAGAAAGATCTGACAGAATCTGAAGGCTTTGGAAGTCTTCTCAATCAATTGAATCGATCAAACACCTTGTTATTAGTTGTCTTGCATCCGAATATTTGGGGAAGATAACAATTTCGGATCTGTGTACATAGCAGAGTACCTATGGCTAAGACTAATGGATGGAGAGCAGCTATAACTGTCATTTCTGTGTGAAATCTAACACCATTTTTAAAATAAGCATCTGATTTATTGGAGCCCTAAAAAATATTTTTAATTTAATGTATCGTTCTTAAACTGCATCAATATTTTACACACAGCTTGATAGGGGCTCTTGTTTTGTTTTATTGATTTGACAGGTGTAATACTTACATGTGTACTGGATTTGTTATGTTTTGTGTACTAAGATGTGAATATTATTTAATTTGTGAAAGGCTTCAATTGTTAAACCAAATCACCATACATAAATATTTGTATTATTAGTCTATTTGGTTACATCAAAAACCTTCAGACTTTAAAACACACATTTAGATAGAGACGTATTAAATGCAAATGACACAAAGACAAGTAATTATACAAGATAAAAGAAAGAAATATTTAACAATTCTTAATTCATGTTTCAATTTTTATAAATTCTAACATATGAATAAAAACATATATTGTTGATGCAGCTCAGCTTCAAGGAAGGAATTTACCCTGGGAATAGTAGAATATTTTGTGGGCATAACATCATTAAAGTGATTTACTGTGACAATGCCAGCAAAATTGTGAATGCAGCATCATCAAAATAACATACAAAGCCAAATCGGGCATATATTGTGGGTGCAGCATCATGAACACGTCAAAAAAATGCACCTGCGTACTGTTGGCATCCTGGCATCTATTGCATTTTTTCATAAGTCATGCAAAAGAACCTGTGCGAAATTGTAACGCCACTATTCTCAGAAAGCGAACTATAAAATTCACCATTTTAACCCCTTAGTTCCAAAATGGCCTCGAAGGGAGACCGCCCCAACCCGCAGGACCCCTGGTATAATTTTGTGGAACCTCACTATGCTTGGTTGTTTATAATTATTTTGGGAAATATTAACACCCCTCCACTGAAGAATTCACCAGCCGGGACTGACCATAAATCATTTACAATGCAGGTGCCCCCTCAAGAGCCACAGTAAGCCCCCCCCCCCAGTCCCCATACCACCCTAAAACCGAAAACTGCCACTGCAGATACGTGGCATAGTTAAAGCTAAATTGGTCTTGAAAATGTGACAAAATGCTCAAATGACACCTACTATGAATGAACAAATGGTATTGGCATCTATTTTTACCAGTAACTTCCAGGGTGGAAACAGGGGCAGCACACCCTGATGACAGTTCTTTCAGAAACATCCCAACTAAAAAAACAAAACGCCGCATCCACCACATTGAGTGGTGGTAACGGCGCGCGGTATAAGGCAACATAACATTGTCACTGCTGGGATCACCCCTGGCCAGCCCGAGTCAATCTTGGGAACGATTTGTAAACATAGCAAATGTCTGCAAACAAGCCAGCTAGGTGAAAAGAAAATAGCGTGGTGTATCCTTAACCTTTTCTTGCCTCAAGTCATGTCGTATTGGCGGGGCACAACCCACGGGCTCAAACAAAATGGCGCCTATGGACGCGGGCATCACGCATGGAGTGAACCAGGAGCAGATGTAGCCCAGCGCAGGGGAAATCGCTGGCAGAGCTGCAGAATGCGAGCAACTTGCGCAGTGAATGCAAACTCTGTTCTTGGCTTTATGTCTCTCTATTCCATTTTCCGCTTTCATCCGTGAAAGGGAAGATTAATAGGAAACGGCTCCATGACGGGTGAGTGACAGGGTATGTAAATACAAGGAGCCGCAGTCTCCGCCGCTGTAAATCTGATCTCTATGCATATTTACCAGCAGTGATTGAATATCGTGCTGCTTTCAGCAACCTTAGAAATGGGCTGTCACATTCAATCTGTATCGCGGGCAATCGCCTGCAAGTCCTCAGCACCCAAGTGGAAACCTCAGCAAGGCCGCCGAAAATGCCACCCAGCCCGGCAATGAAATGTAAGCGTCTGTCATTGCAGGAAACTCATTCTCCCTCCGTTCTCAAAACAGAATGAGGAGGTCCTTCCACTGGGATAGGTCAGGATGGAGGGTGCTTGAATGGCCCCTACCAGAGGCGGCCAGAGGCATGAAGTCTGTGCGGAGGCCCCGGGCCAGCTGTCAGAGGGGCCTGCAAGGCACCAACGTCTGCCTCAACTACTGTGCAGCTTTAATGTCTGAAGCTCGCGGGAGATCACAGTTCCAACCTCCAGCGGCTCTCTAGAGAGAGACACCCGTTCCTATGGACCTATCAACGTCCTTTCACCAAAATGCCAAGGCTAGCGGAAGGGACATCACACAACCCTTGAGCTCTGATGACATCACAGGAAGTGATGTCATTTGACCCACCCCGAAATGACATCCTGGGAAGCGATGGAACACAATCTTTCACCCCTTGACAAAACAGGAAGGCGTATCACATAGCATTGTTTCTAAATACAATACGATAAATATGGTTCTGATATCACTGTAAAGCAATATACATTTCATACAAGACTGGATCACCATATATATTGTTAATAGCGCGTACAGGCCCATATTTCCAAGTGAACAATAATACAATGGACCTCAGCAAGTGAGATTGTAGACTCTCTTATACAGACAACTTCAATGTTGCTAATATCACAAAATATATGTATTTACTTATACATAGTTTAGCAATTTTTGTTCATACATCATATTTCTTAATTGGTAACTGATTCAACATCCACACATGTATTCCACCATTCTCATCACTCTTCAATCATACATTCATAAATGTACATTTTACACTCTATAGGCTATTCAAAAACCCTACAATATTCATATATTAAACACACCTATAGCCACTCTCAATAGGTGTTCAAGAAAAACAACAATTAATCAAATTGCAATCTGCTTATTCAATGACATTGACATATGTTTCGATCGTCAAGTAGTGGCTATTGATCACAATGTTGGGCGACCTTCTTCAGGCTGTGGGTAGGTTGTTGATAAAACCTGCCCGGTCTGGTGGTAGATGTCATCTAGCATGTATCTAAAGAGAAACAAATATTGCATCATATGATGACTCCAATCTCTAATTTCATCTACGCATTTCACTTGTGTGTTTATATGTTCATTAATGCATATACTCGCTGGCACTCACCGGCAAACAGCAGTAGTGGAGGTAGTGTCAGCGCTGGAGTTTATCCACAGCCCTTCTGAAGGTTAATTAACAGTGGCCTGAAAAATGAAGATGAGGCAAAGAATGAGCCCCACGATACGTGTCTAACAATGTAAATTATTTGGTAAATCAAGAAGGTTCCCTTACCTGATCACGTAGTCAGGTGGGACCCTTTAAGTCAAAACCTTTAAGTCAAAATGTGCCATAAATCAGTCCCTGCTAAAGATCCAGAGCCTGTGGCCTATTAACAGCCACCCCTTGTCTGCAAGAGAGGCAAGGTGGCGTATTAGAAGAGGGGTCCTCCCTTCTACTGTCCTATCAAGTTCCAAGAAATATATTGGAAAATTGGACACAAGTCTCTTACTCACCCCCTTCCGCGTTTATGATTCCGGAGGTTATAACAGTGATCAATATTAGAATTCTCGTCTGTTGATCTTTACTTTAAATGCGCATCAAAGGCTGTCTAGTTGATGACGGAGTATCTGCAACAAGTTCAAAAGAGTCCCCATAAGTGGACGCGTATAAACGGACACCTGTCAAAGTTCTGGGCACATACTGGGGGGGTCACTAAATATGCGCTACCATTCCGTGACTAGTCTTTTAAACACAAGGCTACTCCCCTGTGGTCTAATCAGCTGCATTTACCGTGTTGCAAACTACGGAACACCATGTCGTGAGCACAGCCCAGCGTGAGCTCGCTCGTGTGTCTCGTGTTTTCTATGGCCCGGGTCCTTTCATCTCTTACATAGCCATCCTTAAATTATTTTTAAGGACATTCCACTAAGTATCACTTTATGTCAAATAGGGGTGCACAACACACTCATTGGCTCAATTGAACTACCTATGCAATAGGACCTGCAGACGCAAGACGTCCTAACTGTAGGAGACGGGATCTGCTTTTATCCAGTGGTTGCTACTTGCTTGTTATACAAGCTCCTACACATTTTCCGGTAAGAAGCATTACATTCCGGACGGCCATATAAATAATAGAATGAGGTATTATCTGTTCTTTGGACGGATACCACCCAATTAGGAAGTGTTCTATGGCATCATAGGTATACACCCCATTAGAATAAACAATAGACTGTAAGTGCAACAATGTCAACATCATTTGTTATATATAGTTACCCGAAGGTGAGCAACTAGCCGACCTTTGGCAATCTAATGTGATCTTAATAAGCTACCCCATGCATCACAGGTGATTTCTAACTAAGCTTCTGACACAATGGATTCTACATGAATAGTATGACAGATGGACAAAGTGTGGTCAGATGAAATGATACAAGGATCTGATGATTATATACATTTGGAGTGGAAATTGATGTTTTTGTTGAAATGAGACTGTAACATTGGAATACACATATGTATCTTAAGACAATAATCATGTTAAATATATTTATATGTGAGTATTCTGTATAAGATGAAATTACTGTACTAAATGTACAAAAGGATTTCTTTATTCTTCCGTGTAGAATGTGTTTAAATCATTATTTGACCCTGATGAAGAGTGGAATAACTCGAAATGCGTTGGGCTACTTGCAAGATTGAAAAATAAATTCTGTTTTACCATTACCTTAACTGTTAAATTGAATGTTTATTGACACCTATATTCCTATAATTGTGATTACTCATAAATGTCTAGTAAACGCAGGAAAAACCCAGAAGCCTTATCTACCACCATTTAGTGGGTAGGTAGTAGGTTTCTTGAACAACCAGAGGCTTTGGCCATAGATAGTGTGCAGGGGACGTGGGTCCCCTAATAGGGAACCTCTCTTTTTTGTCTACTTGCCCCCAGCCTAGATACCAAGGCTGAGTTTTTCTCCCCCGCACCTAGAATTCCCCCTTAAACCATTGAACATCAACCTAATTAATTTGCAAGTACTCTAAACCTATCTGTAACTAGGTGTACTTGGTGTTTACCTCAAGTTCTAAATGTATAACATCTCAGCAACAGACTCCCAACCTGCGCATTTGCCTTTGCAACTTTCTGCTATAGGATCCCCTGCTATTCTACACCCGATGACAGTTTTGGCTGGCTCACCCCCTCCAATCAAGGGTCAGGGGGTAGCCTTATTGAGGCTACCTTCTCATTTTGTAGTGAGCAGCACTTGATAAACGTAGTTATTATTTGCAATTTATTTTTTGACAATAAAAATAATCCATATCTGTAGCTTCTGAAATAAAAACATATTGCTAATTTGAACAATATGCCCAAATATACACATAATAAAAATCCAAACAATCGTGAAACTTCTGCAAAAACAGCAGTTAGTTTCAGTTAGCAAAACACAATCACCATATTTTTGCACTGCCTTCCACAGATAGTGTTATTTCACGAAAGTTTCAAAAGACCTTTTGCAAACAGTATTTCTATCAATTACATCTGGGAAGAGATGTGTTCAAGTTCCTGAATTGCAGACTGCTCTCAAATCTGGCCTCAGGGTATTCGACAATGCACACTTCACCCAAAATAGCCACCCCTCTTCTAGTGCTTTTAATTTCCCTGCAAATACTGTGACTTAGAAGATGACTCCTTTGCTGTCCCTTGGTCACAATTTTTGACTATCCAAAATGGCCACGACAGAGCCACCACATTCATGGATCCTTTCCTCTTAACTTCTGCGTAAGTACTGTGATGAAGCAGATGCCTCCTTCACTTTACTGTGTGCACAATTATTTGACTGTCCAAAAATGGCCACCACGCAAACCCCACATTCAAGTGTTCTTTCCTCTAATAAGGATCCCCATCTTTGATGGGGTTCTACCTCTGATAGCATTGTGCTATTGCAGGGGAACAGCAGTTGCAGCCTGTATGCCAGCAGAGTAAAGATGACCAGAGCTCCGACAGTACTGTGCAATGCAGCATTATATTAAACAAAGCATCAAGCAGTCAGCGACGTGATGGCCAGGCGGTGGGCAACAGAAGAAGCAGCAGCAGTAAAGGGGTCCATCAGGAGGGTCAATTGACTGACAACGGAGCACATTCACCTTACACAGCAGATCGGCTTCATCAAAGTGATTGCGAGCTTGGGGTAATCCAGAAAGAGCATGGAGAATGCAGAGGAGTTAGCCAGGGATGTCATTTCACCAAAATGCCAGGGGTAGCGGAAGTGACACACACAACCCTTGACCCCCTGATGATATCACAGGAAGTGATGTCATTTGACCCCACCCCTAAGTGATATCGCGGGAAGTGATGGGACACGACCTTTCACCCGTTGACAAAACAGGAAGTGACATCACATAGCATTGTACACTACGAAAAATATGGTTAGAATATCACTATAATGTGATGTACATTTCATGCAAGAATGGATCGCCATATGTAGCGTTAAGATCAGTGTGTATAGGCCCATATTATCAAATGACTGTGAATGCAAGCAGACGTCCATGACCAAATGATAATGATGTTATGTTATGTTATGTTAGCGGTACTTGTATAGCATACCGTCACCAACGGAATTGGTCCCCAGGCGCTCTGGCGGATCTGTAAACAAGAAGGGTGGGGTTAGGGTTAGTCGGGAGGAGGGGAGAAGGAGAGTGGGAGAAGTGGTGTGCTGTTGGCAGCTTAAGCTCGGTATACACCGCGTGCTGGGCTTTTGTGCTAGTATCGGATCGGATGAAGGCCTCGAGTGCTGTGGGTGAGGTTTATGTGTTGTTGCTGCAGTGTTGTAAAGTGCGTGCGGATTGCTGGGAGAGAGATGGTTGTGAGGTTTGTGTGGGTTCAAGTATGCAGAAGATTGAGGGTTTGTCTAGTGGGGTCTGTATCCTGGTTCAGGTACTTATGATTCCGTTAGAGTTGTATACCTGTGGGTTCGGATGTCGCTGGTTCCTCGTGGGCCGACTCGATTAGGTGGTGTTGCGCTGATCCAGCTGTATCCTATTGATTATAGTTTGGATTGGTGGGTGCGTCTGAACCTAATCTTCAGGTGTGGGACTGGGTGGGTGATATCTATTCTCAGGTGATCTAGTGTGACCTTGGTCGGGTAAGGCTTTGAGTGGTTCAGGGTCGGGTCGTGTTGAAGTGTTGTCCTAGTGGATCCGTCTTGGTGAGCGTGTGTATTCAGACATTCGTATCCTTCTTTCCTGACTGGTTCATTTATTTCCGTGGGGTGAACATCCTTGGGACTGTTGTTTAGTTGTAGTTTTGTGTGGTGGGGCATTGTGCTTCCTGCTTTGTATTGGTGGACCGTGTGTAGTGGTGAAACATTCTGTTTCTCATCCATTGCATTGGGCTCGTGATGCCGTGCTTCCTTCCCCTCTCTATGTTTGTTCTAAGGGCTATTGGGGAAGGTCATAGTGAGGTCCTGGTCCACTTGATGATTTGTTCTAGTTTTTCTGTCTTAGTTTACTATGTTTACTGTCTTTGGTCGTATTGCCACTGTCTCCTGTTTGGTCCTTGATGTGTGTTATTATATATCACTTACGCTTAAGCGCTTTATATAGAAAAAATATACACCCAATATCATCCAACCTGTGTCGGTACTCATTTATCGACCTCAGAAGGATGAAAGGCTGAGTTGAGGCGTTTAAGAACAGACTAAATCAGTGACTCACCCCCTGAAGTGTGCCTGGAATAAACCTTTAATGAGTCTAGCAGCAATTATTGTATAGAATTCCAGAAAGACACATTATTTGGTATTCCTATTCTTTCTTATTTAGGGTCAGTCCTGAAAGTGTTAGACTTGTGACACTCCTGTTCTTATTTTTCTTATTTTTTCTTTTTTAAAGGGCCAGAACAAGAAAGCCAGCCACTCAAGGAACTTGCACTACAAAAATCAAAGAAAACCCCCCCTTTTTTTTTTTTTTTTTTTACAGAGGTCGCAAGGGAGACCACAGAGGTCGCAAGGGAGACCTCAGAGGTCGCAGTTGCGACCTTTGGCGACCCCTAAATGATGTCCCTGGAGTTAGCAGATTTATTTTGCAGGATCAGAGTGGCCACTAGGGAGAAAGGCTTGGACTGGCTTAAAGCACAAGCCACAACTAAGGAAGAGAAGGAGCAAGAAGGTGTGTTAGTGCTGGATAATACAGAGGGGGAAGATTTCACCCCAGACACGCCCCCAGGGAGTGGGTGGTCGCAGCCCAAGGAGAAGAAGAGCAAGACGATAGGTGAATATTCGAAGCACCAGGCAGACGGGAGGCTGCCCTGAACAGGAAAAGCACAGAAGAAGAAAATGACCCTCCAGCGCCAAAAGGCCCGAAGAGTGAGGAAGTTGTTTCTGAAGGCGGCGGAAGTGAATGGTGAGAGGGAAACACCGAAGCAGAGGCAGCAGGTGAACGCTAGAGCTAAGAAGGCACTGGTGGCCTCCATGTCGGCGACATAGCATGACATATTGGGTCCGAAAATTGCAAAAATTGAGGAAATACATGTTGAAAAAGCGCTGCAAGGATTGTATGAAAGGGTGCACGTTGATAATGTTAATTCCTGCAGGGATGACTATGGGTTGCAAGCAGGGACAAGTGTGGAAGGCAACGCTAACAAAGCGCTGGGAGAAGAAAGGAGGGTCTCTAAAGTGGAAAATTATCCAGCAACAATGGGGAAGGGCGCACAGGCAGAGGACAGAGAGGCACAGAGTGTAGACCATAGCAGAAAGGATGTACCTATTCCTCTACCAGTAGGTGTCCAAGGGGAAGCTTGTGGGCTCAAGAGGAGGGGCAACCGGGGGAAGACAGGCAAATAGACAATCTTGTCTCAGCATTAGGGGTCAGAAGGGATAAAGGGTGCACACCCTTAGCCACAAGGGCAGCAGGCCTAGTATGGCATGTACACTTGGAAGTAAAAGAAAATATATGGAGTAAGGTGTTTATTGATATGTTCACCTTGCTGCAGCTGGAGCAGATTGGGTTGGACATAGTGGAAGAGGCAAGAAGGAGGATGATGGGAGATAAGGCAGGAAGAGAGTGAGAAAGGAGAGGAACATTATGAACTGGCTATATGTCTTCAAAAGGTACACCTCCATAATGGTCAAAACATACCTGGGTGATGTTGCTGCGCTGATAACGTAGGAGCAGCACATCCATGAGGCTCACAAAGAGTATGGGGGTGATGCATGGCTCAAGCACTATGAGGGATTCAGGCTAAAAATGCAAATGTATCCCAGCATGAATAGGGATGACAAGGACGTGTCAGGGTACATACACAAAATTATATCCTGTAATGGGCACAAGAACATTGCAGGGGGGAGCAATAGCCATTTAAGAAGCAGTACCCGAGTTGGAGGGGTAGGAGCTATCAGAATAGCCAAAGAGGAAGCTGGTGAAGGGGTTTCAGATCAGGGAAAGACACCACCTGCTGGAAATTTGAGAAGGGGCACTGCACTTGTGGAGCCAACTGCAAATTCAGGCATGTGTGCAGCAAATGCCGCGGAGACCACACAGCCACCTGGTGTAGAACTAAGGAGCAATAGGTCTCTAAGCAGACCGAGTAAGCAAAGGGGAAGGGGGTGGGGACCTAGGTTGATGGAAACAGCCCCAACCCCATCAAGCTTGAGACATTGAGGACGCTGCTGAACACATATCACGACACGATAGCAAGCCACAATGTTCTCAGCGGGTCGGTCCCCAAAAACCTAAAATCAGCAGCCATCAAACCAGAGATAGTAGATCTAAAAATTACAAAGAAGATGAAGCTAGGCAGTATAGAGGGGCCATTCAAAGCGGTACCATTTGAGGAACTTGTGGTTTCTCCCCTAGGCATGGTTCCAAAGAAGGCAGAAGGGAAATTCAGATGAATTTACCATCTCTCATACCCCAAAGGGGTGTCAGTAAACAGTAGGCTAGATCCAGACCAGTGTTCAGTTGGGTACACATCTTTTGATGATGCACTCGACCTGGTGAAGGAAGCGGGCATAGGAGCTCTATTGGGAAAAGCAGACATTGTGTCCACACTCTGACTATTGCCAGTCCATCCATAAAGCTTCAGGTTGCTGGGGCTCCAGTTTCAGGATAAGCTCTTCTTTGACAAATGCATGCCTATGGGCTGTGCCATCTTGTGCCACTACTTCAAGCTATTCAATACCTTCACAGAGTGGGCCGTGATGAAGAAATATTCAGGGGCAAATGTGGCACACTACCTGGATGATATTCTGTTTGCGGGGAAGGAAGGCGAAGACGGATGTGAGGCAGCACTAAGAGCATGAGAGCAATTGGCAGATCATTTAGGAGTCCCACTGGAAAAAGATGAAACAGGGCAACAACAAACCTGACACTCCTAGGTATCGCAATCCACACCATTGATGGTCTCTGCAGGCTCCCCACAGAGCAGGTCAAGCAGTTCAAGAAGGCTGTGCAGGACATGAGTTAGAAAGAGAAAGCAACCTTAGCAGCACTACAGAACTGATGGGGCAACTTAACTTTGCAAGGAGGGTCATCTCAGCTGGCAGGGTATTTGCGACAAGGCTTTGCAGAAAAATGGTGGAGTTGGTGCAGGTGCAGCACCACGTGTGCCTGGGGACGGGAGTGAAGAGAGACCTCCAGGTCTGGGATTGTTTTCGAGATCCTTTAATGGGTTGTCAGTATGGAGAGATCCGTGGCAGTCTAGCAAAGAGTTAGAGCTGTTCACAGATGCTTTAGGAGGTGTAGGATTTGGAGCATTCCAGGCAGGAAGCTGGTGCGAGAGCGCATGGCCAGGGGGCATGGAAGGAAGATAGGCTAACGGGAAACATAACATTCCTGGAACTGTTTTCCATTGCAATTAGCTTTTACATCTGGCAGGAATGGTTGGCCACTAATATCACACTGTGGTGCGATAAACGAGCAGTAGTACAGGTGGTGAATAGCGGTGCAGCAAATTGCCCGATGGTGCTTGCCCTGCTGCGTTTTTTGACACTTACCTGGCTGAGACTGAACACAGAGGTTAGGGCAAGGCATTTTCCAGGTGTGCAGAACAGCATAGCTGACGCTTTGTATCATTTGCAGTGGCAAAGATTTAGGCCGCTCGCACTGGGTGTGGGAAGAGATGTCAATAATGCGTGGCTCTGGGCGATAGCAATGATGTTCTAATGACACCTATGAAAGGCTGGGGGAGGCTGGAAGGCAGAGAGCCAGATCAGAGATGCCCCATTACTCTCCATGATCTGTTGGTTATGATGAGCAAGACCACACTCATATGCAAAGGTGAATATGAGACCAAACTCTTCAGAGCAGCGTTCAGCTTAGCATTTTTTGGGGGGCTTTAGGGTTAGCCATCCTGCTGTGGCAAACAAGGCAGCTGATGGCAAAGGGGGTCTCAGGGAGGCAGACATGGAATTGCAGGAGGTGGCCACATTACCGAGAAGGTCAAATATGGATCAGGCAGGTAAAGGGCAATGGGTCCGGCTGTGCTGCATAACAGATAGCAGCTGCTGCCCGTTGTGTCTGCTAACCAATTTTCTGGCCGCTAGATGCAGGGGCGCAAGGAACCTGTTGGCCCACATTAACGGGCTGCCTCCAACAGTGTTTCAGTTCCGGGCAGTGATAGACATAGTGTTGAGAAGAGTGGATAGGGATCCTAGACAGTATGGCACCCACGCTTTCTGAATAGGAGCAGCCCGCATGGCAGCAGGAGCACGGGCAAGCATCCGGGGAATTAAGGAGATCGGGCAGTGGAAATCAAAGCCCATAGAAGGTACATTAGGGTCGATAAGATGTAAAACACGCCATTGATGGATGTATATATTTTTCTCCGCCAATGCTAGAGGACGCCACGTGTAGCAAAAAGGTAGCATGGGTGATTGGCCGCTCATCTGTAGTGAGAGCAGCAGAATGGGCGAACATCAGGAGGATTGGAAGAAAAGGGGCCTTGAGTAAGACTGACATTCTTTGCTTTGGTAAAAAAAGGCACGAGAAGATGGGATGAACTGGAACGAACGATGGGAACAAGGAGGGTCAGTTTCTCTAAGACTGACGGTTGGAATTTTGATGTGTTTGTTGTTTTTCAGGAGCTGACGGCGGAAGATGGGCCAACATACGAGTGGGCCTATTGAAAGAAAACTATGATAAGAGACTTGCTACGAAGTCGTTGCACCTGTTGTGCCTGAAGGCTTCTTGGCACCTGTTGTGCCCGTACGTTTTTGCACCTGTTGTGCTGGATGGAGTGAGAATCAACCCGGCTGTGAGCGGGAAGCCGTTAGATGGAAGAAAAATCCATTACGCATCCGATGAGGTCCGAGCAGGCGAGAAAGCAGCTTTTACAGTGTCTGGAGAAGAAAGTGAGCAGCCGCTCCTCTTTCTAGCCCCCGCCGACCTGTGGGTGGAGTTCTCCATCGGGAGTTCAAAGAAGAGGCCCGAAGAGAGAAGGCTGTCATACGCGTTGTTACGCCTCATCGGACAGCTGTGAGAGGCTAAACGAAAAGTGATTGGCTAAGCAGGCAGGGCTGGAGAAACAGCCCACCGAAGGACGCTGCGTTAGGAGGAGAGTAGGATCAAACCGAAAGAATCGCCCAGCTGACCCGGGACTTCCAGCGGTCCTGCAGCATGGGAGTGCAAGTGAGTGAGTAACGTAGCGAAGGGGTGGAACCACGCTAGCCTGTTGTTGGGGAGAGACTCTAACTACGTTTCTACATGAGAGGGAACCGGCACTTGTAGTTAAAATATCACGCCAGAGAGAATGAGTTCGAAAGGCGTTGAAAAGTGAAAAAAGAGGAGCATCCATTGTTTATGAACTTTCTTATCACACAGATAAGTCAAGCCTTAAAGTCAGATGAAATAAGGAAAGAGGTAGTTCTTGAGAAAAGAAGAGGGGTTTGACTAAGAGTCTAGTATTAAGCCAAACCGATACTTGAAGAGACTCCAAATCTCCAATAGTCTTTTTTTTCCCTCGACATCTGATTAAAGGAAACTGTTTAATCAAATTTTGAACTTTCATAGAGTTTCAAAAAAAAAAATCTGTTCAACTCTGAAAACTGTCTTACTGGTGTTTTATCCCACCCGGAAGAGTTCATATCACCACTTAACTGATTTGATCTAATTTACTCATGCTATTCTGTTTGTCCTTTTAGTTTATATTGTCGGTTGTTGGATGTCGGTTTCTCAGATCTAGCAGTTTGTTGGATTGGTTTCATTGAGATGCTGTTATTCTGTTTGGGTTCGTTTGCGTACGGGTTGGTTTAGGAGAAGAGCCAGGTTTTCAGTAGTTTGCAGAAAGACATTAGATCTTCAGTAAGGCGGATGTGGGGGTGGGAGTGCGTTCCACAGCATAGGGGCCAAGGGTGAGAATGATGATCCACCTAACCTGACTGAGTTTGTCTTAGGTATGACTAGGAGGCCAGCTGAGCTTGATCTTAGAGTACGTGGAGAGTGATAGGGTTTTAGCTTGTCTTGAAGATATTGAGGTCCGGTTTTATGCAGTGCTCGATGGGAGATGCATAAGATTTTGGTGATGAAAACCGGGTCTAGTTTGTCAGAGGCGAGGAGGTCGAAGGTGCAGTGTCTGTTTTTTGCTACGGATCGGGCATTAAATAGGATGCAGTTCACTTCGGTAGGTGAGGTTGGTGTCGGAGCTGGAGCGGAAGGGCGTGGGGGGGAGCGAGTGGAAACCGGGGAGGGAGAGCGGTAGGGTGGTTGATGATCAATGGGAAAAGTGGGCAAGCGGAAAAGTTGGCGGGTTTCGGGTGGGATTGGGTGGATGCGTGTGTTAGGAGGTTTGGGTTTGGCCTGGGAGATTTGAAGTGGGGGTGTGGGCGGTTAAGAGTTTCAGATGCAGTTGGTGAAAAATCGAGGAAGAGGGGTTTCAGGAAGGGTGAAGCGAGGGGGAAGGTGGTGATTGGGGGAAAGAGGTGGTGGGTTGCGACAGGGGAGGCAAAGAGTGCTGAGAGAATGAGGGGGACAGGTACGTTTCCTCTTTAGTGTCTTTGTTGTGATTGGTGTGTGAGAGAGCGTAGGAGGGTGAGAGGGGCAGAGGGATGAGGCTTCTGTTCTTGCTAGGGCTAGGCGTGCAGTTTTTAGGGAGGGGAAAGGGTGTGGTTGGGGGGAAGACAGTGGGGGTTTGTGGGAAAGGCGGGGGGTGGATAATTGCAGGGCCGGGTGTGCCCGGTATGATAGTGAGGGGGGCGGGCATGATCAACGAAGGCTGGTCAGTGGTGGAGTTCGGGGGAGCAGTGGTCTTAGGGTGGTTGGTTCGCCATCCTGCCCTTCTGGTTTGGTGTTTGGAAAGGGGAAGGTTAGGGGATGTGAAGGAGGGTGGGATCATTTGGGAAGGGGGGGATGGGAGGCGTAGCAGACCGGAGAGTCGAGGCGGTCCACGGTGATCGTTTCTGGGAGGCCCTAGTGGAGTGGGTCCACTCATTGTTAGTACGAGCAATTAGCTGTACTTTCAAGTGCGATCTACACTTTTGGATGCAACAGATGAAGTATGTAGATGGTACGGGTGAAATATGTGGATGAAGCGCATAAAAATAACTTGGAATACTCGGAAGAAATCGGAGTAAATAGAAAAGATTTGAATGCATGAAACGGATTGGAGTGTGTGGAACGGACTGGAGTGTGTGGAACAGATTTGATTGCGTGGAATGGACTGGAGTGCGTGGAGCGGACTGGAGTGCGTGAAGCAGATTGGAGTGAGGGGAGTGGACTGGAGTGAGTGGAGCAGACTAGAGTGCGTGGAGCGGACTATAGTGCGTGGAGCAGACTGGAGTACGTGGGGCGGACTGGAGTGCGTGGGGCAGACTGGAGTGCGTGGGGCAGACTGGAGCGCGTGAGGCTGACTGGAGCGCGTCGGGCAGACTGGAGCGCATGGGGCAGACTGAAGTGCGTGAATGCGTGGGGTAGACTGGAGTGCGTGGAGCGGACTGGAGTGCGTGGGGCGGACTGGAATGCATGGGGCAGACTGGAGTGCGTGGGCTGGACTGGAGTGCGTGGAGCGGACTGGGTGCATGGAGCGGACTGGAGTGATTGGAACGGATTGGAGCGCGTAGAATTGCGTGACCTACTTAGAATGGTTTGGAGTTCATGGAACATTTGAAAGAGAATGTAACCATGTATACTCTCTTCTTTACACCACCATTCAACTAGAACACAGGGCTACTATGACACCATTCTGTATAACTGTTCTCATATCAACATCTGCCGCATACTCCCCATCACTCTAAGTAAACACTGCTGGTTACACACCACCCAGCCAGGCGTTCTCCTCAGGACTAACACAGCCACATTCGGTCTGGATAAATCCTGCCAGAACGAACATATACTCCCGATCTCTCAACCACCACACCTACCGCTAAGAAGCAGCTTTTACACGAATACCACACCAGCTGCACACATATCCGGTGCTCACACGCACCTTTTACTCTCTCTACTGACTTGAAATCCGGTTCCCAAGGGCGTTCAACCTACCAGCGCCTTCAGACCATACCAATGGTACATAAGGCGCTATATAAATGCAAAATAACATAACATAAGGAAGTAGGGTACTCTTCACTCACATTGAACAGCGCTGGGAGGTCCAGTGTCGATATGAATCCAAACGATAATTTAATTAGCGATGGCCGAATGGTTTGAAAAGAGATGTTTGCATTCGTTGACTTTAACCCTTAAAGTGCCAGGCTATTATGCACGTCTATGCACAAACGACGAGCATATTCGTCCTTGGCACTTAGACTCTGAAGCATGATAAACAATCGATGGCTCTTTGTTTAAGGCCAGACTTCATTTTCACTATGGTCACACAATGACGCCATGCACTAAGACACATCCAGTGGGGAACTTGCCTTTTACAAACCATTGGCAGAGTATTCAAAATCTGCATCGCCCAGAGAGCGAGATATTCCTACATGAAAGCGCGGCAGTGGGAAAATGTCATCCGGGTCACATGGTTTCCCATAGTCACATGTTTCATCCCAGACATCTTGAAAAATAAAGCCCAGTCTTTTGAGTGTGACATGTGGAGATGTAGGCCATGAGAATACTCAGGCGGTGATACTATTCAATGCAGCCTATTAACAGATAAACAAAACACAATTTCAAGAACTGGTCTGACTACAGCTCCTACATGGTAGCACGCAGTCTGGGTCTTCAAGCTGAGTAAATTCAGTTCGCTGTGCACGCTCTCAAAAACAGAAGGAAGCTGCCTCAGCTTCTGGATTGATCTCAGATAATGTAAGGCAATTCCGGGACCTGCAAATACAATTTACACCTGGGCAGATCATTAAACGGTCCTATGTTCATCCGTCCTATTTTAAGACTAGCCCGTTCTTACTTTAATTCCATTTTCTCTACTGAAGCGTGTGGAATCCACCCCCTTCTCCATCAGATGTTCAGGTCCTATTCATTCCCAGCTTGGACGGTGGAAATGCAATGCTCGGAGGTCTTCCCACTTTCTCACTGGCCTAATTAGAAGTCATGTTGCACGTGGCATCATAATTAGGGGTGTGCGCATACAAATGTGTGCACATCACCCCTGTACATTTCATCTTCGCTGGCTTCCATTCCACTTGCAAATTCTAACTGGGATGCATTGCGTGTCTCTCATCTTCATGCAGCCGTCTCAATAGCTCTGAAGTTTAGTCTTGCGGGTGGGCAGGGAGCGGGAGGGGGGTAACAGGGCAGGATAAGGTTCAGGTTGACAAGGAGCGAGGAGCTGAGAAAGGAGGAAATGGTGACATTTAAAATCCTAAGTGGATATTGTTGTGTTTTCAGTCTTATTCTTCTCCTTGTTTCAGTGTCTCCTGTTACTCATGCCCTTTCTCAGTGAGTCTACCTTTGATGCTTTCCCTCATCTCTTTGGCCTTATCATGCTCTCAAGTCCCATTGGCCTCCACACAGGTAATACCCCTATTCTTTCACCTCTTTTTGTATTAATCGACTGAAAATTGATAGATATGAAGAGCATCCAAACATAGGCACTGATCACAAATCCTTGTATTATTTTAAGAAAAGGGGATAGTGGCCCCAACTCACAAACAATCATGTATCACCAAGCAATGATGTGCTTGCATGAACGTGGGTAGCTGGAAGGCTCAGTGTGTTAAGTGCTTGACTCGGATATGGGGCCAGCCTACACTTGGCAAGTTTGAATTCCAACAGACCCGATTCATCCCTTCATCCTTCCAAGGTTGATAAATTGAGTGCCATTCAATTCAGTAACATGAAAGGTATTATTGCAGTTCTTAGAAATGTGAGGAAACTGAAATAAAATGTTATATAACATGTGGCATGTGGTATCATATATATATATATTCAGTAAAAAAACTTTGTTAAAGGGACGTTATGGTTAAGTTGCGCTACTAAAAACCTATGAAATTCAGTAAAAAAACGTTGTTAAAGGGACGTTATGGTTCCAAGTAAAACCGAAAAACCCCTGAAATTCATAAGTTATGGTAAGCTAAGCAACCATAACTCGCACCACCACCGTACACTGCTAAGACTAACACCCACGGCATCAAAGATGACATCACAAATGTTATTTTCCTGAATTTCATAGGTTTTTAGTAGCACAACTTAACCATTATATCCCTGACTTTATATACATCTAACATAGAACTTATTGAACCCCCAGCTAGTGTTTTTGATGTCCGCGGACTGTTCGTATGTCCGCGGATGGACGCAGACAACAGCAACACTACCCACACTTTGCAATTACTGCACTACAAAACTTGACAACAATCAAACTCCTTGGGGGGCGTGGCTTGATGGCTACGTGAGAGGACATTCCTTGGAGGAGCTCCCGACTATCGGATCCTGATCCCGGGAAGAAGTGATGGTTTTTGGCGGTCTTTCGAGTCCACGGTGTAACCAAAGGCGTATGAAAGTGGGGGGCACATGGTGATTGCCATCCCCACCAGCGAGACTGCATATCCATGGAACTAGACTCTGAAGAAGGTGGCGGTCGCGCATAGGAAGGGGAGCACCCAAGATGGGCGTCTGTGGACAAAGGGCCATAAATGGTCCGATGAGCTGAGGAAGTTGGTCGGGAGGTGGGCAAGCCCAACCAGACAGACGGGTCGCATGCGCCTCTGGCAGAAGGCAAAAACATAAGGGCGAGCCCACACTGAAGAGGCCCTGGATCGTGGTGGGCTAGCAGAGTGAACCCGGGTCCAGCGGAACCTCGCTGTGAAGAGGCCGGCGAGCGAACCCCGCGAGGATAAAGCTGGGCGCGTGGGCCCAACCAACGCCGCAGGTTGTCCTCCAAGGTGGTGCGACCACGGATCAAACAGCCCACGATGGAGACCTACGTTAGGTCGCCCTCGGGCGCGGAAGGGGGCAAGAGCAAAGAAACCCCTGTGGCTGCGACGGACCCACCGGGTATTATCCAGGAGGTGCTGGCAGCAATTGCCGACTTGAAGGTGGCCTGGGAGACGAAGCTGGGCCTGGCCATGAAAGAGCTGCAAGAGGGCCTAAACCTTAAGATAGGAGCGGTCCGAGAAGAGGTGAACCTGTTGCGCCAGGATGTGCGAACGATCGCGGAGCGCACTGGGGAACTGGAGAAGGAGTTGGCCCGACCACAGAGGCGTGCAACACACACGCCAAGGAGCTTCATGCCCTCGTGCAACGAGTGGGCAATTTGGAGGACAGAGCAGAGCAGGCAGAGGGGCAACATTCGCATAGTGGGGGTACCGGAGGGAATGGAAGGAGTGAACCCCACGGATTTTGTTGAAACCATGCTTTTGCAGGAGATTACAGGCGGGGAGCTGACCCAGGGGTTCGCGTTCGAAAGGGCGCACAGGGCCCTGACTAGGAGACCAGCCCAGGAGCCCCCCCGCGGCCGTTGATCGTGAAGATCTTGAACTATCGTGACCGCGAGAATATTCTCAAATTTTTCCGGAAAGGAGGCACGATAGAAAGGGGGTCAGCGAATATAACGGCGTATCCGGATTATACGCTGCTCGTACAACGGAGTCGAATGAACTTTGGAACGGTGAAGAGGAGGCTTAGAGAAGCAGGCCACCGCTACATTTTGCTTTACCCCGCCAGGTTAAAGGTGTTTTATAAGAACAGATCCCTCTTCTTTGAGATGCTGAGCGAAGCGATGGAATGGTTGGATATGCAAGGTCGACCTCAGGAATCGGATGCCCAGACAGAAGCGGCTGGAGAAAAGTAGCACGTGGCAGAGGCACCCGTGAGGCCATAGCTATGACATTGGGACTGGAATATAGTTTGATATTGTGCTTGTGTGGAGGAAGTCACGGCATCTGCTGGCGGGTCCCGTTGAATTCACTTCTCCCAAAATAGATGACTGGGAGCTCCTGGGGAGCAACCTCTGCACCCGATAGTAGTATATTTAGTTAGGTCACTGTTAGATTGGTGACACCCCGCGGGGTCCTTGTTCTTGGTCACGAGACGGGTCCAGACGTGGGTAGGCCTGAGATCCAGGGATGGAGCTGGGCTATTGTTGGGGGTTGGCGGGGAGTGGGGGGGAGTTATGTGCAGTGGTGTGAGGTTGGGGAAGGGGGAGGGGGGCACTGTTTGTGAATAGAAGGGAAAGAGCCAGGAAACGACCCTACGTGGGGAACATTATGGGAAGGGGCGGGATGGAGATAGACTGACCGGATGGCATCGGGTAATCTCAGAATCGTGACCTGGAATGTACGGGGCCTCAACAGCTACCTTAAACCTAACAAAGTGATGTTGTATTTAAAGAGGATGCGCATAGACATAGCCCTGCTGCAAGAGACCCACCTCACTAGGGAAAGGCTGGAGGTGGTCAGGAGGAAATGGAAGGGCACTGTTGTGGGGCGGCGTACTCGGCCTATGCCAGAGGGGTTGTCACCTGGGTAGCGCCCGATGTGCTGTTTCGGGTGCTTGATTCTACGGTGGACCCGGAGGGTAGAATGGTGGTGGTAACGGGTCTCTTGGAAAACAGAGAAGTGCACATCATAAATTTGTATGCCCCCAATAACGATACAGCGGCTTACTTTAGGACCCTCTATGGTAAACTTGGCCCCCTGGTACGGGGTACCGTAGTGTGGGGGGGACTTAAACTGTACCGTAAACCCCAGAATGGACAGGTCCAAGGACAGGGCAGGAAAAACTGCACCGGCGGCTAAAGCGCTGAGTACCTTACTGAAAGACCTAGGCCTAGAGGATGCGTGGAGAAGGCTACATAAAACGGATTGACAGTACTCACACCACACAGCGCCACATGATTTGTATACAAGGTTAGACTACGTGTTTGTAACAGCCGAGATAGTGAGAGCTATAGAAGGAGCGGAATACAAGGCCCGTGTGCTGTCGGACCACTCGCCCTTGGTGGTAGACTGGAGACACCAGCCCCCATGACCGCGGATCCCTACATGGAGACTTAGGAACGAGGCTCTGCAGGATGAGGGGTTTCGGGAGGGCCTGAGGGATGCCATTGAAGAATACTTTGATACTGTAACACTCATCTGATTCCCACGGAGGCGCCGACCTGTTCTGGACTGCTATGACCTCTTCTAAGGTGATGCGCAGGACTCGGAAGACGGACTGGACCGGACCCCCAAACCTTGCCTGTCTGGCCCGTAGAAGAATCCTTCTGTAGCTGGAAAAGGGGATTAACTGTCTGCTGGATAATGTGTCGGATTCCCCCCCTTCCCCGTCTCACACTCCTCGAACCCCCTCGGCGATTCCCCGTAGAGTCTCACCTTTGAGTCTGAAAGGACGAGCTCTCCATCCTGCTTCCGATGCAGGGGCGCGTTGATTTCCAGTTACTTCACTGGATCTCGGGTTTGGTGAGTATTCAACTCCGCTTGACTTTTCCGATATGAGGCCGTAAGTTTTCAGTTGCAAAAGTTCAAGCCTTAATTGTCCGTTGTCCTTTTCTCTATTTCAGATGCAGGATGAAGAATCCGCGTAGAGGAATGGATTCACCAAAGGTAAACTCTGGTGAGTCTTTTTGATGGATGGTTCCCTTAGTGATCTTGCTTTCACCCACTAATGCGTGTGTCTTTTTCCCCTTAGGGGCCGGGGTACGGAAGTGCCAAAGAAGCGGCGCCGACCCGAGGTGAGGAAAGATTGTCCCAACAATAATCAGGTAAGTCTTAAGGTGGAAGAATCAGGCCTTCCTCAATCTGTTCCTTCGCTCACCTTTGTTTTGTCTCTTTTTCTCTTTAGGCGCTGAAAGGCGAGGGATGGTGCCAATGGTCGCTGAAGAGCCCGAGGGCGCCTCGTGAAGGTGAGTGGAACGCGGCGCTGCAGCGAGCGATGCAATGCGCTTCTAAAAATAATGTCTTTTCTCAGGATCGTCGGATGATGGTTCCGGACTCCGGATGGAGGTAGGTAAAGTTCAATTATTCACCTCTCTCTCCTTTCCTTCCTTTCCAGGTGTTCCAGGTTCCAGGCGGGCGTGGCTGGAGCCAGGATGCAGGACCAGACACGGTGAGCGTCCAGCTGCTAGATGCAGAACAATGCGAAGCGTGAGCTGCTGTCTGGGCGTGGTTTAAATAGCCCCCAAAGTAGTTCCAGGTAAGTATTCTTCCTCAGCCACGCCCGAGTGGTAAAATAGTCCCATAGGTAAAATAGTCCCTTTCAGACCTCAAGGAGGTCTGGATCCGGCAGCATGGTCTGCATCAGGTAAGTCCATCAAAGCACTCCCATAATGAGCCTGGCGCCTATGGTGCCAGGACTGATGCCTTCTATGAGCCTGGCGCCAAAGGCGCCAGGACAATGTCCAAAGAGCCCCTATAAGGGGTTGCTGGGTCCCTCCCTGGGGACATGATGTCTGCTTTCGGGGACGCTGGGCCTGAACTGGCTTCCCGGGAGTAGGCATCATGACAGATACAAATACGGGAAGCGTAGGCTCTGTGGGCACACTGTGGGAAGCGTTTAAGGTGATTGTGCGTGGGGTAGCCATTTCCCAAGCTAAGGGGCTACTGGGGGGGGGTTGAAAGGGAGCTCCGGGAGGTGGAAAGGGAGCTAGAGGAGCTCACGCGTTGCGAGAGCACCGCTTATGATAACAGAACCAAAGTAGAGGAGCTACAGTTGTCCTGCAGCGCACTCTGGGATAGACTGTGCAGACTCAGCTACAGGAAATATACGGAGAGGATACATGCAGGGGGCGACAAGCCGGGCAGGCTTGGCTGTATAAGAGTGAGACCCCCCGCTCGGTGATTAGTGAGATTCAGGGTGAGGGAGGTTGCATATGCAACACCCAGAAAGAGGTAAATGAGGAATTCCTTAAGTTTTACAGACACTTGTATGAGGACACGGGGGAGGATATGGGTCAAGACATACTGGACACATTGGGGGACATTGAGCTGCACACCTTAGATGATCTAGAACGTTCTGAGTTAGACACACCCGTCACCTCGGACGAGCTGGAGGTAGTGATTTGGAACTTGCCCACTTGCAAGTCGCCGGGTTCGGATGGGCTGCCCAGCGAGTTCTACAAAACATACCAGCAAGAGTTGCTTCTGCCACTGCTTGCTACTTTCAATGAGGCCTATGAGCAGGGAGAACTCCCGTTGTCCCTCCGTGAGGCTGTAATCATCCCACTCCTGAAACCAGGCAAACCGGCCGTGGAGCGTGGGTCTTACAGACCGTTGTCCATGCTTAACCAGGACAGCAAAATACTCACGGCGGTGCTGGCTAATAGACTGAAGAGGGTGATTAAGAAACTGATACACCCAGATCAGACGGGATATGTTCCAGGTAGGAACATCACCGATAACCACAGGAGGCTACACCATGTCATAGACCAAACTGAGGAAGACACGAGCGAGCTGGCTATAGTGTCGTTAGACGCGGTCAAGGCCTTCGGCTCGGCACGATGGCCCTGGCTGAAAGCGGTCCTGAAGGGGTACGGAATGGGACCTGGATACCTCAGATGGGTCCAGTTGTTTTATAGCACCCCGATGGCGAGGGCCAAGACAGGGTCCATAAGTCTCAGATTCTTGGCAACTAGGCAGGGGGACCAGACAGGGATGCCCCTGGTCACCCATGCTATATATACTGGCATTGGAGCCGCTGGCAATATGCCTTCGACAACAATATGGGGAGGTGGGCACAAACACTGTCAGTGGAGAGCATCTCATATCATTATATGCGGATGATATGCTCCTTTATTTGCGCTACCAGAGGAAAACCTACAGTACGTGCTAGAGGTAATAGAACGGTACGCTATCCTCTCGGGAATATCGGTGAACCCTGGAAAGTCCAGTCTGTTCTCCTTGGGCAGATATAGGAATGTCCCGGTGCAGAGGCTGCCTGTCCTGCCAATACCATGGCAGCCTGTGACATTTAGGTATTTGGGAATAAATATTTACCACAAGGTCGAGGCAGAACACAAGCACAACACGGAAACGGCGATTGAGGGGATCAAGAACAGCATGGTATTCTAGTCCAGATTGCCCCTGACCATGATGGGGAGGGCAGCCTTGCTCAAGATGGTGGTCCTGCCTAGACTTTTGCACTTCTTCGTAAACGTCCCGTTTCTGATACCCAGGAGCCTATTCGCGAAACTTCACAGCGTGTGTAGGGGTTTCGTGTGGGGCAGCTTTAGGAATAGGGTGGCTCTGTGGATGCTCCAGAACCCATGTGACAGGGTGGGATAGGCCTGCCTAATTTCGAACTCTATTACCTGGCGGGGCAGCTGCAGTACGTGGCCAGGTGGCTCTCGGCTGAAGACTCGGCAGAAGCCAGGCTCCTGCGTGGAGATACAGCCCCATACTTTCTGATGGAAGTGGTGTGGTTGGGCAGAGACAAACTGGTGGGCAAGGGGTGGCTACTGAGGCTGGGCTGAGAGATCTGGCACAGGATATGGAAGATTGGGGTGGACTCGGAGCCGTACTCCCAGCAGGCCCCTTTGGCGGCGCTGTGCGGGAGCGACCCCCAACTACTTGAATCGGTCCGCAGATACTGGGAACAGGTAGGCCTAGCCACCCTCGGGGACATATGGCAGGAAGGGGAGGCAGTGGACTTTCAGAGGTTGCAGGAAGAGACAGGAGTACATGGTGGCCAATATATAACCTACACTAGGCTTGTGAAAAAGACTAGAGAAATATGGCCTGAGATAGTGCTAGCGGAAGACCCAGACGCCTCCCTGGAAACCATGTATGATGTATCGGAGGGCGGGCATGAAATATCGAGGATATATGAGCTCCTGCGAGTAAGGGCAGGGAAGGAGTTGCTCCAATTGAGACAAGATTGGGAGGAGGAGGTGGGAGGACCCATGACGGATGGGCAGTGGGAACGGGCTCAGAGGTACCACAAAAAGGTGTCCCGGAACGCGAGATTCCAACAGCTTCAACTGTATGTTACCCACAGGGCTTATTTAACCCACGGGAAGATTGCAAAGTTTGCGGGATCAGCTATGCAGCAATGCCCCAGGTGTGGGGAGGTGAATGCGGGATTGCTACACATGTTCTGGGCTTGCCCGGAGGTGCATAGATTTTGGGACGAGGTCAAGACGAAACTGGCCGGCGGGGGGGTGGTGCTGGATGTGGAATCGGCCCGTTCATGCATGCTTGGGCTTTTCCCTAGACCACGGCATTTGAACCACATAAGCAAGATAAAGGACCTGGCTTATGTCTTGGCCAAACGTAGGATTGCCATGGGCTGGAAGGCAGCCCACAGACCTAGGGTGGAGTTATGGTGGACAGACCTCTTGAGGTGGGCGGAAGCTGAATCTGTAGTCTGGTTTGAAGCAGTCACTAGGGGGGGCGAGGAGAAAAAAGGGCCCTTGCTGGCCTGGCGGCAATTGGTGGCCTCGTTGGCAAAACCTGACCAGGGTGACAACGAAACAGAGGACCCGGATGATGGCTGCCTAAGTATTGTGCCACCCAATGATGTTCCCGTAAACGATATGTGGGAACAGGCTCTAGTTTAAGGGGGCATGGGGGAGTTGGGGAGTTTGAAAATGTGTTGGAATATGATGCTTTCTATGTTTTGAAACAGTTGTAGTGTGTTTGTTTGACTTTATAAAATAAAATAAAAATATTTAAAAAAAAAAACAATAAAACTCCTTCACGTGCTATCACAAAGAATCTGGAATTATTCCCTCTACCAAAACCCCTGTAACAACTCAATTTATATGAGAGCATCATAATTCAAACAGTACACCAATTCCAAGCAATAATATGCCTTCAACCAAAAACAGCAAAATTACCTCCCTCTGAATTGGTGAAAGGCATTCACGGCAAAGTAGTATATTTACCATTAGATCTAAAAGAAAAAGTGCACACTCTGGGAGTGCAACGTCCACTAGAACAATCTTTAAGTGTAAATGGTGTACCTACAAAAGACAAAAAAATTGGCAACAACTGGTAGATTTACATAAATTTAGACAAGCCTTGCAATATCTAAAGACAATAATGAATACTACAAAGAAATAAATATTGAAGAAAACTTAAGAGAAACAACTGAAATAATACAAGAGTCACCAGAAACTGGTCAATTTGAACTTCTAGATCCTGCTACAGTATCCAATATTGTAGACCATTATACAATTCATCCATTACACTCTAAAGATACCATAGATGATGCACTAGAAACGTACCAAATGTGACAAACAAAAGAATCACCAATCAGCATGTGGGAAAAAAGTATAGAAGCACATGCTTTTCTTTTACTCTTTCCTACTGGCAAAGGAGGAAGGTACGATGATAGACCCACTCAGAAAACAGCATCAGAATACCGCTCATTACAAATGTATTCTGAAGATCCCAGATTTAGACAAAATGTGGAATACATATTCCACCTACTCTTTGAAAGTGAACTAGCAACTCTATGGTACGGAGTTGCACACACATTAAAATCAGGAACCCACTTTCAAAATATGTCAGCTACACAATTACTACAAAAAGTCCAAGAAAAAGATGAGGTTTTACAATCAAGCATTACAAATCTGTTAGAAAACATGCGTAGTACGAAAGAGTACTGGTTCCGACGTCATGGAGATGTATGTTGCATGATAAGAAACCTTGGCCCACCCACTTGGTTTGTTACATTAAGTTTTGCAGAATATGCATGGGAAGATCTACATGATTTCCTACGCATATCAAACAAAAACAAAACAAACATAGATATACTAACACCTGGAGAACTTTGCTCTCTAGATCCTGTTAATGTTTCAAGATATTTCCATCACCGCTTCATTGCTATGCTACACTTTATTTGTAATAAAACTGTTCCTCCCCTCGGAGAAGTGCAACACTTCTTTGAGAGAAAAGAATACCAAGCCAGAGGAGCACCACATATCCACATAGTTTTAGTTTTATGGATTAAAGATGCTCATAAATTTGTTCAAGACAGTGATGCCACTGTGTTACAGTTTATTGAAAAATATGTCACTAGTGAAATTCCATCAGAAGCAACAAATAGTGATCTTCATGCACAAATTGTACAACTTCAAAGACACAAATGTGGCAAATATTGTCGTCGCAAATACAAAAACAAAGGGAAATACTAAACCAAATGCCGTTTTGGTTTGCCTAGACCAGTTACAGAAACAGGTGAAGTAAACAACTTAATGTCTTCAGTTAGACATAGTGTTAAAGGTAAATCACCTAAAAATACATATTACATAAAACGATCCGAAGAAGCAAAATATATGAATGATTACAATGCAATCATTGCCCTATTGTGGAATGCAAACATAGATGTGCAGTACATTGCAGACAATTCCACTGCAGTTGCACAATATGTTACAGCCTACTTAACAAAAGCAGAAACAACAGAACTTCAAGGCCTCTGGAATGACCTGTCATCAGACAAAACACTGTCTCAGAAATTGTACAGCTTGGGCATAAAAATGCTCTCCCATAGAGAATGTGGCTGCCATGAAGCTGCAGATCGTTTAACCGGTACTGCTTTGTATGGAAAATCTGAAAATATAGTATGGCTAAGTCTTGGTCCTGCTAAATCTAGAAAAAGAGTTCTCAAATCATACGACAACATAGAAACAATAGCCAAAAATGATCCGAACAGCCAAGACATTTTGAAAAACAATTTACTGGACACATACTACCCAAACAAAAATACCACTTTGGAAACCATGTGTCTATACCACATAGCCCAAATCTTCACATGCAAAAATAATATACAACCCAATGAAAAAAAAGGTAGATACAGAGTGGCAAATTGTGAAGGCAGCTTAGTAAAATTTACCAAACCAAGTTTAATTAATCATATCAAATTGTCATTAAAAACACCTCAACATAAAGAACTATATTGCATGTCCCTGCTACAACTCTTTAAACCAAGGAGAAAAGAAGAAGAAATACTAAATAACTGTGACTCCTATGAAGACGCTTTCAAAGCAAATGAAAGCACTATCATCGATGTAAACTTTACACAGTACAAAACAATGTTGCACAATGAACAGCAACACAAAGAAGAACTCCAGGCTCAACTAGATAAGGACACTCCTGACAGTAGTCAACCTTCTGTAACAGGAAGCCAAGAACCACTGGGACAGCCACTAATAGCAAATGAGGCAGAATTAGCTATGACAGAAGTAGAAAATGCCATGTGTCAGTATGAAGATACAGAAGACTTAAGTACACTACAATCAAAACTAAACAATGAGCAGCGTAGCATTTTTCAAGAAGTAACAAAATAAATTGCACGTGGTGTACAACATGAAAATAAAGAATGTACCTGCCAAAATGACAAACCTATACTATTATACGTCAGTGGTGAAGATGGTTCAGGCAACACATTCTTAATCAAAATCATCAGCAAGTTCCTTCAACAATTGACAAACAACAAACTGTCAGCTGTTGTAACTGCACCCACAGGTTTAGCTGCCTACAACATAGGCGGTGTCACTTTACACCGATTACTACTCATACGAGTAGAACACCAAAACAAATTAGAATATTGCAAACTTTCTACAGAAGCTGCAATGGAACTACTCAGAGTGTTAAAACAAATGAAAATGCTACTAATAGATGAAGTGAGCATGGTCTCCAACCTAATGTTGGCTTTGATTCACCTCGGATTACAAGAAGTACTTAAAAAAAACTATGAAGAGCTCTTTGGAGGAAAACACATGATTGTTTTTGGAGATCTTCTTCAATTGACACCAGTGAAGGTGAACCAATTTTTAAAACCTTAGGACACAAACTCTGCCGGAAAACTGTTGGTAGCATAGGAAATGTCAACCTTTGACAACATTTCCAATACGGAGAATTAACAGAAAACATGCGACAGTCTGCAGAACTCACCTATGCCAACATTTTAAAAAGTATTAGAGTTGGTGTACTATCTCAAGAAGCACAAGCAATATTAAAAACCTGGCACATCCATGCACTTTATGGGCATAACTCATGTGCTACAGATGTTATGGAACAATTAGCACACAATAATATCAATTGTATGTCCTTAATGCCAATTCGTGCAAGCTGTTCCAAATTCAATGAAACAATGCTGAAAAATGAAATGCAACCAATAATTGAAATTTCCACAACAGACAAACTGGACGTACATGGTATGACACTACCCATGTGTGAACAAGCCACAACAAGACTAAATACCTTACAAAATTCTATCTCCAACACAGCTGGTTTGGAAAAAATATTAAAATTATCCTTAAACTGTACAGTAATGCTTAAACATAACCTTGACGTGGAGCAAGGACTAGTTAATGGAGCACTGGGTACAGTTGTTGGCTTTCAAACATACCCACGTGACAATAGCATTCAGTTTGTCAATATTCTCTTTGACAAACTTTCAGAAATAAAAAGGATAGGCCGCTCAACAGCTCAATTCCTTCTCTTCAAAGACATGTATGTACGCAGAGAACAATTTTTCTCTAACTCTAGCATATGCAGTTACCATTCATAAATCACAAAGTCTTACCCTAGACAAAGCATTGATAGATATTGGTAACACAGTCTTTAAAGAAGGCATGAGCTACGTAGCACTATCACGCTTACGTACACTTGACGGCCTATTTCGTTGTAAAAGAAAAATAATTCAAACAGAAATGCAACAGGATCTCACTGCAAATCCTCCAAAGAGACAAAAAGAAACTAATACTTCATCAATTACCACAACCAAAGAAGAACCTATTACTCAAAGTAACTCAGGTAGTTCTTCAAAGAAGCAACGAACACTCTGAAAAAATGACTTGGACACAGACCTATCTGGTCCATTCAAATTTTCAAATATAACTTGTGTAAGTTCCTACGCAAATGTAGCAATGAATATTCTATTTCAATTACCACCAATTGTTGAGAACATTTACTTACACAGTACAGACCAATTTTGTTTGCAAATGTTAGTAATTCATAGAAACACAACAAACAATCCTGACAACACGTATAGTGTTCATGGAATAAGACAAGAATTGGACTACTGTGCTGGAATAGTGAAATTCACTATAATCTCACAAGAAGATCCACAAGAATGTCTAATGTGCTTACTACAAGTACTGGAAAACAAAAACATACCTATAAATGAAGTCTTCCAGATTTCATACATGTGGAAACATACATGCACTCTCTGTAACAATGTGACACAGGAACAAATCCCTAATGAGCACTTTGTGTATGTGTCCATACCTAATTGTGAATCCGTTCCATTTCAGCAACTTGTACAAAATGCAAACTATGGTAGATTATGTACTACCTGCAATTCAGATAATCGCTCCACCATACTAATACAAACACATATTAATTACATAATACTAATGCTTTTATGTTACAATGCAGATGATACCAAAAACAACTACAAACTGACTGGATTCACACATTGTCAAGTATCACTTGGTAAGAAAACCTTCACAACAATAGGTATAATCTACTACGCAGGAGCCACAACCAATGCAGGTCACTACACTGCATATATTAAAAAGAAATGTGGATGGTTCGAATGTAATGATAGTACCATTACTCTAAAGCAAAGATTACCAGCAAATCTTACAAACGCTTATTTAATATTCTTAAAACCAAAATTTAATAACTTACCTGTACTTAAACATTAACAAAACTTCAATGAAATAACTATAAACAGTTTCAATACGCCAAAAGGTATCTAACTGCCCCAATATTTTGCAACAACCAAACAAATAAATCAATACCACTAAATTATAACAGAAAATAGACAGTTAGACTACGCCAACAGGTATCTAACTGCGCCAAAAATGTGCACCAAGCCAACATTAGTTAAAACAACAAGTGAACAGTAAAAACAAACAAACAAATACACTGTAGCATAACAAAAACAGTTTTTTTTATCTACCACACAGGAGGCACAGTCGATGCAGGTCACTACACTGCATATATTAAAAAGACATGTGGATGGTTTGAATGTAATAATAGTACCATTATTCTAAAGCAGATATTACCGCCAAATCTTACAAACACTTCTTTAATCTTCTTAAAACCAACATTTTATAACTAATCTGTACTTAAACATTAACAAAACTTCAATTAAAAAACTATAAACAGTTGGAATACACCAACAGGTATCTAACTGCCCCATGCTTCTATTACAACCAAACAGATAAATAGATACCACTAAATTATAACAAGAAACAAACAGTTAGAATACGCCAACAGGTATCTAACTGCTCCAAGATTTTGCAACAACCAAACAGATAAATCAATACCACTAAATTATAACAAAAAATAAACAGTGAGAATAAGCCAACAGGTATCTAACTGCTCCAAAAATATGTAACAAACCAACAGATAGAACATTAGCCAGAAACAACAAGTGAACTCTGAAAAACAAACAAACAAATAGACTGTAGCATAACAAAACAAGTTTTTTTTTAATCTGACATGGAACACAGAAACTGAGCAAATAGCACAGTACACTGGTTTGTAATCTACTAAATATGAGGGTCAAAATGAATAAACTACCAATACTAACATGATCTTTTCTTTTATCACAGAAATTGACAAAGAATATATGTACTGTAGTTACCAAACCAAACAGTAAGTATATTACAATAAGTACAACTCATAAATACTGCTCCATAACACAACAACTGAAACAAACAGTGCATATAACTTCAGTCTTGAATGCACGGCCCATGCACCCAAGACTCTAGGACCTGGCCACAACCAGCGCAGCATATCACACCCATGAAAGCTTATAACTTCGGTACTTATAACTTTGGTCTTGCGTAGGCCCTGGCCACAACCTCCACAACATATCACACCCATGGTAGCTTATAACTTCGGTACTTATAACTTCGGTCTTGGGTAGACCCTGGCCACAACACCAAAACATACCACACCCATGCTAGCTTATAACTTTGGTACTTATAAAATCTTCGGTACTTATAACTTTGGTCTTGAACTTTGATCTTGGGTGCATGACCTTCGGCCATTCACCCAACACTTTAGGCCTTGGCCACAACCACCGCAGCATATCACACCCATAGATCACACCCATAGAATCAAACATTTTAACTATGCCATATACACATTTTCTATGTCCGCAGACACCGTGGTTGTTCTTAGAACAGCTTCACCTTGCCTGCAAACAGTACGGACAGGTATATTATCCTTAGGATACCTCCATTTTTGTTTAATTGCAGATATCCCGGACACCGTGTGTGTTTTTAGAACAGTTTAAACTTGCCTGCGAACAATACGGACAGGTATACTGTCTTTAGGACACCTCCATTTTCATTTCATTACGTACATCCCAGACACATGTGTGTTCTTAGAACGCACTCAACTTGCCTGCGAACAGTACGGAAAGGTATAGTGTCCTTAGGACACCTCCATTTTCGTTTCATTACGGACATCCCGGACACCATGTGTGTTCTTCGAACAGTTTCAACTAGCCTGCAAACAGTATGGACAGGTGTACTGTCCTTAGAACACCTTCATTTCTGTTTAATTACGAACATCCCGGACACCGTGTATGTTTTTAGAACAGTTTGAACTTGCCTGCAAACAGTACAGACAGGTATAATGTCCTTTGGACACCTCCATTTTCGTTTGATTACGGACTATAACTTCGGTACTTATAACTTTGGTCTTGGGTGCACCCAAAGCTCTAGGCCCTGTCCACAACCACCACATGCACCCAAAACTCATCCCGGACAGCATGTGTGTTCCTAGAACAGTTTCAACTAGCCTGCAAACAGTACGGACAGGTATAGTGTCCTTAGAACACCTCCATTTTCATTTAATTACAAACATCCCGGACACCGTGTGTGTTCTTAGAACAGTATGAACTTGCCTGCGAACAGTACAGCAGGTATAGTGTCCTTAGGACACCTCCATTTTCGTTTGATTACAGACCATAACTTCGGTTCTTATAACTTTGGTCTTCAACTTTGATCTTGGGTGCACCCAAGACTCTAGGCCCTGTCCACAACCACCACATACACCCAAGATTCTAGGCCCTGATCACAACCACCACATGCACCCAAGACTCTAGGTCCTCACCACAACCACCACATGCACCCAAGACTCTAGGCCCTCACCACAACCACCAAATGCACCCAAGACTCTAGGCATTGCCACAACCACCCTAGCATATCACACCCATAGATCACACCCATGTTTGATTCTATGCCTACGGCCTTCAGCTATGCCCTGGCCACAATCACTGCAGCATATCACACCCATAGATCACATCCATAGAATCAAACATTTTAACTATGCCATATGGCCTTTTTTATGTCCACGGACACCATGCGTGTTCTTAGAACAGTTTCAACTTGCCTGCGAACAGTACGGACAGGTACAGTGTCCTTAGGACACCTTCATTTTTGTTTTTTTGCGGACATCCCGGACACCGTGTGTGTTCTTAGAAGAGTTTCAACTTGCCTGCGAACAGTACGGACAGGTATAGTGTCCTTAGGACACCTCCATTTTCGTTTAATTACGGACACCCCAGACACCATGTGTGTTCTTAGAACAGTTTCACCTCGCCTGCGAACAGTACGGACAGGTATAGTGTCCTTAGGACACCTCCATTTTCATTTAATTACGGACATCCCAGACACCGTGTGTGTTCTTAGAACAGTTTCACCTTGCCTGCGAACAGTACGGACAGGTATAGTGTCCTTAGGACACCTCTATTTTCATTTAATTACAGACATCCCAGACACCGTGTGTGTTCTTAGAACAGTTTCAACTTGCCTGCGAACAGTACGGACAGGTATAGTGTCCTTAGGACACCTCCATTTTCGTTTAATTACGGACACCCCAGACACCATGTGTGTTCTTAGAACAGTTTCACCTTGCCTGCGAACAGTACAGACAGGTATAATGTCCTCAGGACACCTCCATTTTCATTTAATTACAGACATCCCGGACACCGTGCGTGTTCTTAGAACAGTTTCAACTTGCCTGCGAACAGTATGGACAGGTATAGTGTCCTTAGAACATCCCCATCTGGGTTGATTGTGGACATCAAGGACAGCGCGGCTGTCCGCGGACACAACAAACACAACAGCAGTGCCTACAACCTAAATAGATACACTATTGGAACCATCTCTTACTCCCCCACCGTCCCCAAACAGTCTTACAGGCCAACACACTTACCAAAATTGTATTTCCCCACCATTTGTCACTGCGCTGTCCACGGACGTCTGCGGATACAAGATTGCAGGCGTTTCCAAAAATCTGACGCACGCCACGCTCTTCACCATCCAATCAGAGGACACGCTGCATGTCCGCAGACATGACACACGCTGACTAGCCATTCAGGTAACTGTCCACGAAGCGAACAGGGAAGTGTGTCCGTGGACCAAACATAGATATCACTAATTATTTGTGACCTACTTTTTGGTCATTTTTCTAAAAAACTACTGGACGGATTTTCACCAAATTTACAAAACCATGCTTTCGGGACCAAGCCGCTGCTCCTGCCAACGGTTTGGGCTGTAGGCGTGAGCAAAGTTTTTTCCCCATTCAGGCTATGGGAAAAAAATACATTTTGGGACCTCCCCTATAACTTTGCCCCCCCCCCCCTTTGCAGAAAAATTCAGAATGGGCCATATACTTTTCTTGCAAAGTCTGGTGAGGATTTGTCCAGGGGGAGCAAAGTTATAAGCCGCCCAAAAAGTGCTCTTCCTACTACCGTGGCTGTGTAATATATATATATATATATATATATATATATATATATATATATATATATATATGTAGTTTTTACCATGCAGGTTAAAGGTTTGAGCTGCACTCTCCACAGAAATTTTCTCAGACCATTTGAAAAAATGTAACCGGGTCCACACTAATGTATTCAAATAGCTTCTTCCTTTATTAATTCATCCAGGCAAAATCATAAGGTCACCAAAACATGGCAATCCATTAAAATTCACATGACCAAAGTACTCCCAAAGTGAATATGTTCACGCGTTCTGCGGCCAACTCGCTGCTTGATCACAACCATATATATATATATATATATGAATATGTAACAAAGACTGTGCAGACCCAAGTTTCTCGTCCGTATTCTTCTAAACTTGAGCATTTGGAGAGGCAACGTTTTCCCTGGAAACGAGGAGGAAAGACTTTGCAACCCAATGGAGTGATGGATACTGCAGCAATTTTATCCTCACATTCAAATCCTGAGGCTGTTCCAATGAGTATATGATTCAAGATGACATATGCCTCAATGTTAGGGTGAGTGTTGTGAAAAATTGCCAAGCCAAGTGTGCATTCACTCCTTTTTTCACAGACGGATATGATATGTGAAATATAGAGATCTATGTTTATTCTTATGGTCACAAAATGCTTACGATTTTTATGTACAACAGTCACCCTCATTGGTGCTATTTGTCCACTTCTCCTTTCTCAGGGTGGGGTATTTCAAAAGAGTATAATAGGAAATAACTGATATGGTATTTCTAGGTTTTGATAATGTGCTTTGCAGCGTAAGACAGTTGCAGAATTCATATTATGACAATATATACTAGAAGTGATACTTAGAATGTAACATTGAATATTTTTAAAAAGGGCCGGTTTACAAAGTACAATACAATTATTTCCTTTTTAAATAGCTTGGTGTGACAAAAATGCACACCGTGTCTCGAAATATCTTTCCTTCTTTGAACGGATGTGCTGAGATTGAAACCTTCGATATGCTTCTTCTATAAGTAGCAGTGTTTCTTCTAAGTCTAATGGGAAGAAACACAGTGGAACAGAGTGTCGAGCCACAAACAGATGGATAGATATTGAGAGTGAGAGTAGGACGAGAGAGAGAGAAAGAGACTGAGAGAAAGAGGTAGAGAGAGTAAGGGAGTCAGAGAGAGAGAGAGGGAGAGGAAGAGAATGAGAGAGATGGATACAGATATAGAGAGATAGAAATCAAGACACTGAGAGTGAGGGGATAGGGAGAGAGAGAAAACCAGACCATACTGACAGAGCCAGCACACATGTACCAAACTGCACTGCCACAGAGATACAAAGAGAACATAGCCCACAAGACCATAGCAATAGAGGAAGGGGTGAGGAGATAAAAAGCGAGAGCGGGGGAGATAGAGAGGCAGAAAGAAAGCCCAGAAAGAGACAGACCACATCCATACACAGGGGAAAGAAGCAGATTGTACAAAGAGAGAGACAGTTCCAGACTGTACTGAGAAACAGAGAGAGAGAGAAACGGAGATAGTGCACTCGACAATGCAACTCTCAACAACAGTGAAACAGAGAGACAGAGAAAGTGAAAAAGACAGAGAGAGAAAGAGAAAACTTAAAGAGTGAGAGTGAGAATGTGAACAAGAGAGAGGGAGCCCTCAATAGGCTTATGGTATGCTGGTTGCAGCTAGTTATTAATATTACTATGCATCTCAGTCCAATGTGTGGATTCACAGCAAATTAAGCAGTTGTGCTAAGGCGCAGGGCTATGTGTGAATGGAAATTGCACATCTGTTGTGCACACATTCACACTGTGTAAAACATACATGCATCTCCATGGATGCGTCTTTAAGGAATCTTCAGCATTTCTGTAAGGTTTTAGCCCTTGTTCGTCAGCTGTGTGCATTTCTAATGCTCCTCTGGGGGATTCGTGATCTTCAACACATATCCATCAGCTGCATACGTCGGTGGCACATCATAATTGAATGTATACATTTTTATTTATTTATTTATTTGGAGTTTGTATAGCACACCCAACCCGGAGGCATCTTGGCGCTGGTCTTGACAGAGGAAAAACATTGCGGTTTCAAGGTTACGGTAACAAGGATATGCTCATGAATCGGGGTTACAAAGTTACATGTACATGTGAAGGGGCCTTACAGCCTTCCAGTTAGCTGCATTGTTGGTTATAGTTGTTAGAAGGGTGCTGATAGCTCAGGTGAGTTATTTTAGAAGCTCCTGTGAGAAGAGCCAAGTTTTCAGATGTTTGCGGAAGGTCCAGAAGGAGGCTTCAGACCTTACTGTGATAGGTAAGGTGTTCCAATGATTAGCAGCTACCACAGGGAAGCTACTGATTCTGTATTTCTGAAGCTTAACACGGGGTAGTGAGAGTAAGTGCGCGTAAGCTGTGCATGTGGGACAGTTGGATTGTTTTCTGGTGAATTTATCTGCCAGATATTTAGGGGCAGAGTTATGTAGGCATTTGTGGGTCAAAGAGAGTGTTTTGAACAGTATACGCTCTTGGATCGGTAGCCAGTGTGTGTTCCAACTGATCAAGGAGATATTTTAAATGCACCCCCCTTCTACACGGCATTACGCATATCAATTGAAAACCAAACATCAACCGCTCGACTCCTCACACTGCCTTCTCCTCCTAAAATATTCTTTTGTCCCTCCTCTTGCTCCTCTGCTCCTCCTTTCACCATCTCCTCCTCCTCCTTCTGCCCCCACCCTTCTTCCTTCACCAACTCCATATCCTTGTCCTGTACTTCTCCTTTCACCTCCAGCTACCTCTGCTCCACCATCATCTCCTTTCTCCACCCAACTCTGATCTCACTCCTGCTCATACTTTCACAACTATGCTCCCTCTGGGCTTCCTATTGTATGCCCCTGATCGGTCTCCGTGGGTTGGGCTCCCAGTGAGGGTCTGCATTTGTGAGTAATTTGTTTTGTTAATGTAGGATTGGTAATGTCATAACACACATTTGCTTAATGGGTGTTTGTGCATCAAGTACAATCCAACATGGCAAACCCGCATTCTGCAAAGTATTTGGAACACCACACGTAGGGAGCAGGGCATGCTCCGCCCTGGCAGTGGCTCCGACTGGAAAACACTTGTCTGTTTTAGTACCAGCAAGAGATACTAGCCCTCAGTGTTTGATAATTTCACTTTTTGGAGGAAAGTAACGTCTTTCTCCATTGCAGATCTGAGTTAAAGGAGCTTGGAAGTACATCCATCTTTGGGCTGATGTAAAGAATCCCTTGTGGTCTTCTTAGAGTTTCCCCTGGCTCTTTTTTCAGCAGCGGGTCCATTGGTTCATTAGTGTTGTTCTCCACACTACTAGACAGCTTTTTCTAGTTTAGGCTGATGATGTACCCTCACTCGCTGTTAAGGGGGGAGCAAACTCAAAAACTAGCCAATCTCTGACTCCATCCAAGATGAAGTCATTAGCCAATGTTCAGGTCTAAAACAAATCCTTCAGCTTGATAGCGGATGTGGGGATTCCTGGGATTGCAGTTTTACATCCCAAAATGTTTGCTGATGAAATTCATGTTTGTTACCTAGGCATTGTAAGAAGCTGTGCCTCAGTGCTTCATCAACAGGGCTTGTTGGTTGATTCAATGGTCCCAGTACAGCCAGCTACACTGCCATCACATTGTTGAGAATGGGTTCTAGCAAAACTGGTTCAGTGCCTTCTGCTGAACCCCCAGCCTCAGTAAGTGTTTTTAGTTCTGATATCTCTGGGGGTTAGGGGACACTTTCCTCTCTGAGTAGACCTGGTCAAGTAATAATGGTATTCAATAGTGAGCTAGGTTCTGTTCCTCAGATTTCAGAACATTGTGTAAAGCGTGCACTCTGGTGAGTTTGGGAGGGTACAGCTGAACGGTAGGTGTCCCACTGGCCTTATCCACCTTGTCCTATGCTTCCCATTTCTGACATCCAGTTCATGTCTCAGATTCCACTACTCCTGAATCAAAACGTTTCCCCGGGCAGCTGTTTTGTTAGGTGTTTTTCGGGTCAGCAGTGAATGTCAGAATTGTCAAGCTCGGCTTCCTCATTGTTGAAGCCTTCTGCAAGGAATTCACCATCTTCTGAAGATGGAGTGTGGAACATTCAAAGGTTAGGGAAGACCACTGATTAAAATAAATTGAGTTTTTTTTTAGGACATCCTTTCTTTCCATTGTTATGGGCATCAGGGCTTTGGGTTGCCTCCTGATGCCAGCGTGTGTCCTGTGCACGCGGTCAACACCTAGTCTAGACTCATTATACTTCTTCTGACACCAAACGTCATGAAGTCCAGATGCGATAATCAAATTTGTGACACTAAAGTGTGGTTTTCAGTAGGTCTATATTACAATGGTTCTCAAAAAAGGGGGACAACTGATTCTTAACAGGTACTGACGGACCAACTCCCACTGTTCCCTCCACTCCAGTTCTAGTGCACCCAATCTTTAAATCCACTGGGTGTCACTGAGGGTTCGTCAGGATGGTAGTTCATTGGGACGGGAGTGTGGGAGCATGGGGGAGGGTGAAATAAGGAAACATGGAAACAAAACAGTTTTTTCAGCGGTGTCTCCTGGACATATATTCATCTTTGAACTTACTTGAGGATGCAACACCAAACAAAATCATCTGAATGGAAAACCAAATAATCCACATCTATCTGTAAGGAACAATAGTTCATTATTTAAGTCTCTCCAGGTGTTTCCCCAGCATCACGCCTAGTCTCTAGGTTTCTTGGTCCCAGTGGCAACAAAGAAATGTGTTGTTCGGTCCCATGTTCCTGGCTCTCCTGTCAGTGGTTCCCTGGGGACATATTAGTGGACCTTCCAGCATCTCTTGGTCCCAGGAGTAGGTGACTTGCTGTGGACAATTGTCTGGAGGTATCATCTTGACTTAGACCACCAAAGCTGGAAAAGCATTTGCACAGGTGGGCTACCCAAAGAAAGAGGCTAGATTTGATTGCTGGGAAACTTCCTTCTCTCAGGGTCCCATGCCGATGGGCAATCTGCCCCCTCTGAATGACTTCCTTGTCAACTCTATGCAAGCTCATGTCTATGGGGTCCTTCTATGTTCTGTTTCTATCATGCTGCCAGCATGAAACTGTATTCTAAAATGCTCCTGTGTACTTAATGTTGGTTTGGTGATATGATGTCAGATGGAGTTTTTCAAAGGTTCTGTGAGGGATCAAGAGTAAGACTTGGACACAGTAACAGGTCGTGTGTTGGATAAATACTTTTATTATCAAAACAAAATGAGGACTTGGGGATATCCTACCTATCCCTAACTCTAAGAGGTGTTCCCCTGCATCAACAAAACCAATTCATGTCTTTGTCAGGATGTCTAAATCAAAAAGAGTTCTCTTTCCTGTGTCCAAAATCCTAAAATGACCCTCACACTCTAAACTCAATATAATGTGAAAGGGGAATGGGCCTCATTACAAGGTTGTCTGTCTGTTAACAACGGTACTGGTAAGCTTGCCGGTACTGTTGTTACCGGACCGGCAAACTACGAGGTCTGATCGCCGGTGCCTGTGAGCTCGGCAGGTCTGACCTGCCGGGCAGAATGGCATCCGTTGTAAAAGCAAGGAAATATCGAGGCTGAGTGCCACTAAAGAAATACACCAAATACGGGCTATAAAGATTCACAGATCTTTAATCTACTGTTCAGTTACAAAGAAACAGAAATACAGATAGCTATCTGGCTCTCAATACATCACAATGAGTACCAGCCCGTCAGAGTGAGGAGAGAGAGGTACTGGACATCTAGACATTTGCATTTTTATTCAATTCAGTAATAATGTCCAGCCCCTCTACAAGTTAATAATCTGTGGTCTAGAGTTTGTGCCGAGTTCACCTATGGCTCATACAACAATATGCACATGGATTACTTCGGTTTGTTTTTCGAACAAGTTACAATGGCAAAGTGCATTCCTGCGTTTAGCAGTAAGCCTTAGCACATATCCCTTTACAATGCAGTTCTGCCAGTGTCGACGCTCGACATTTGCATAGTATCGTCCTCGGTGTATGTTCGTGGATGAGGCTTGTAAATGCAGACAATCCTTAGACCACAAGTCATGCTTGGGACAAGCTCTCATTACCTAGTCCAAACATTCGGCCCTCGGACAGTCTAACCATTAACTAGGCTCAAAGGTCGGGAAGGCTCGGTTACAAGTTGGAAACACAGTCCACCATTTTAAAACACAGAATCACATATGAACAGAAATCAAAATGGCGGATGATCCTAAAATGGCGGCAAAGTCGATCTAAAATTGGAACTTTGCAACGCGGTTATCTTCGCAGAGCGACTAGGCTTAGGCCAATATATATTAGAAGGAGGCACAATATGATTTCCCGTTTAACACAGTGAGCAGACCTACATGGTAGCGCCAGCACCATTATTAACGGTGCCGGTGCTACCGGCTTCCCCATGCCCATTGAGCCCTCTTGGGCTCAATGGGAATGGCGAGTAATAATTACCGTCACCCGGCAATGGGTAATTACTGGGTCTGGCGGTGCCGGAATACCACAGTAATTGGCCATTGCCGGGTGCAGGTAAAAAAATTACTCGGGCGATAGCCGTGCCGGTATTCACCCGCACGGCTACCGCCTCAGTCATAATGAGGCCCAATGTCTTTTAGCTGAACACCTGCAGCTTCCTTGAACATTTCCAAACATAAAGTCTCTAAAGTAAAGAAAAGAAAAATAAAGTCCCACAATAGAAGGGGCCTTCCCTTCTCCTAGGGTCCTTCTGGTTATTCACAATGTCACTTCTGTATATTGCACAATCCCAAGGAGGATGGCTCTTCCCTTGAGTTTTTCTCCCTTTACACAATACTTCCTCTTTATTTGACAATCCCAAGGGGAATGACTCTTCCCTTCAGGTTTCTCCATTTCTCTTTATTCCACAGTCTCAAGGGGGATGGCTCTTCCCTTGAGCTTTCTCCTTTTTCACAACACTTTCGTTCTTTCTCTGGATCTCTGATGTCTTTTGCAGAAAGAGATATGGTACTTCCCTTGTGGCCCAAAATTCAAGGAGGGGGATTTCTTCCCCTGTTTTCTCAGCTTTTCCATACTTTCTGGGGGTCTCTTCCCCATTTCTACAATCCCTGGTTTACTCTCATGCCAGGGTTTTATTTTGCTTCTTGGGTGCGGGCCCAGACTTTCTGTGTGCCTGGTTTTCTATCCTGCCAGGGCTTTTTGTCTTTTCACTTGGGCGTGAGTCCCAAACTCTCTGAGTGCCTGCTTTACTCTCCTGCTAGGGCTTTTTAACTCCACTCAGTATTCTAGTTCAAATCCTAAGTCCAAACTCTTCATCAGTCTTCACTCGTTTCTGTATCCCGGTAATTATATTTTTCATATGTCAGTCCGCTGACCCTTCTTCAACTGTGTTAAATGTCCCAGATCACTTGTGTCGGTTTCTACTGTTTACTAACGGCACACGGCATTCTCCCTGAAGCGCCCTGTTATTCCAATCTCCTTCTCTGGGCTTACTGGTCTTCTCTGGCAGCTTTGGCGTCTCTCGCACCTCACTGCTTCCTCTGCTGTCCATCAGCTCACTGTGAGCGTGTCTAATTGGCTTCTCGGTTCCCGCCTTGCCTTCTCCTTCGCTCGGCAGCTCCTGCTGCTCGTGACAGCAGCGCAGCAAACATTCTTGTGCCCCACTTCCTTAGATGCTGTTCTTGCCAGTTCCCTCAATCTGGTCTGCAGCTGGCTTTCCTCCCGTGTCCCAACTAGTGCCAGGAGGATTGAGTGTCTTGTTCTGTTCTGTTGCTTCCGTTTTGAATGTCCTGGCACCTGTTAATACCCTCTAACGACTAGAACGCAACGTTGGCAGTGTTATTAAATGGAGGGGAACATACATAAGTCCCAACACGTGTTGACTCAGTGTTATTAAAGGGAAGGAGGTGTACTTAAGTCCCACCACTAGTCAACATCCTCCAACGACTAGAGCGCGGCTTTGGCTTGCTGCTTCTAGTGATCTTAATTCCTCCATTCCTCTTTCTAGTCTTAGTGTTGAAGGGGGAGATATACACATAAGGATGGTGACCAGTAAACACACTACAGCCAACGGTTTTTCTCAAGGAATTTAGGAAAATAATTATTACGGTTTAATATCCTTGCCCTGCCTGTCTGGAGTTTGTCCTCCCCCACGCCACCCTCACACAGATAGCCACCTCCAGGGTCAGAATCAGGTAGATTCTGACTGTCCCTGGCCATGTAAGAGAAGCTTCCCTCCAGGGAAGCAGTGACGACATTGCGAAATTGTTACAGTTCGCTGTGATGAAAACCCATGTTGGACGTTGAGGTTGGGAATGGAGTGAACTTGGGGGCTGAGGGTCATCACCACTCCATGATGAAGGGCATTGTGGTAGTGCACAGCAAAACTTCCAAGCTACCCAGTCCATCACCAAGATCAGTTTTTAGTCCCATCCAGAAACCTTAACAATCTCTGGTCAACTAGGACTAGCCAGCTGAGGAAGGTGATAAACAATGATAATGTTCGCCAAAGAGATCACTTGCTACAGTGTCAAGTGATGCATCTATAGAGACCAGCCTACAGGGAAGAGAGAAAGTTAAAAACCTCATCCAACAGGTAGTCCCATGAGTCTATGCTGACTCCTTCGATTGCCCTGGGAGATTTAAGAATCAAATGCGGGTCCAGGCCCAGTATGAATGATCTTGCACCCTTATGAGCCCCATGGCAGTCCGCTGGAATATCCTGCCTGTGGGTAGGAAATCCCCTAAAGCATGGCATCAAGGATTTAGGGCCTTATTCTAAGTTTTGCGGTGTGGGAAAAAGTGGAGGTAATTCCATTACTGCCATTTTTTTGGGCAGTAACAGAATGACCTCTATTTTTTCTGTACCGCCAAATCACAAGTTTTGGCATAATCACCACTGGCGAAAACACTGAGTGATAATTCTGCCGATTTTTTGAGAGAAAACAGAGGATTTAACTTTGATGTAAATCCTCTGCTTTTCTTCCAGAAATCATTGGAATTATCACTCAGAAATACTGCTGGTGGTAATTCCACACAAAATCCCCAATTGAGCCCATTAATGGGGACTAACACTGCCCTACTACCACTTGTAATCCTGTGGTAGACTCACGGGACCAAGTGACAGTAATGTTATAAGACTTTGGCAGTAATTCAGTGGAATTACCACTGAATTACCGCCAATCTTGTAATGATGCCCTTAATGTTTAATGGGCAGCAAAAGAGGGGGCTGGTCAAGCCCCAAGCCCCTGGAAAGACCTAGAGCTTGATGGAGGAGCATTATGCTAGAATTTCCCAGGTAGCCTGGAAGAGGTTTATGCCTAACAACCACAGGGACCAATGCAATATTAGATGAGATCTTAAAGAATCTGATGCCTGACCTTCATTTAGACGATCTTATGCACCAGACTTGGTGTTGCAGGGTTTGGCTTGAGAAACCGTGCAACATCCTGACAACTTCTATGAAAGCCAAAAGAGCAACTTTAACATCAAAGAAAGCAAGAAATGTGGAGCACCAAACCCCAAAGACACTTCATCCACAGTGAAGGCGAAGAGATAAGGACTGTGGACCAATCTCACAGAGAAGACTGTCTTGCTGTGTGCCCACTAGGTGACCTCAGTTAAACCATATCCCCTAGGTTTCTGTTTGCTACAATAAAGAGCCTTGAATCACAGGACTTGAATCATGTGTTGAGCAATTGGCTGTGAAATCCCCAACAGAACCGACTGCAAATTGTATGTTTTTTTCCCCATTCATTTTATAAGTTAGTGCTGTTCTTGAAACTTTTATTTCAAAAAAATGGGGAGAGACTTCTCTCCTTCTCTCCTAAATGATTTGGGTAAGCGTTTGCCATTTTCAGAAAATATATGTCCTCTTCCACTAGAAAAAATCACCAGCTGCCACTGTGCCCCCTTTGTCTGCACCCCAAAGATCTTCAGATTTTTCAGGACCCCAAGCCCTGAACAGTTCACCATATATGGCACAAGATAAGGGAATGGTGAAGGCCCCATCTACTAGCTGACACCTGGGGAGAGGAGTAGGCAGACATATAATCTATCCCATAGGAGGATAACCAGGTACCTCGGACCCCTCGCTCATGGTTGGCACTGCAGGTAACTCTAAAGAACAGGATTGTGGGCCAGGCCGCCGCATGTAATCATGAAATGAGGTCCTTGTTTTTGCACTAGAAGGAACTAGGGATGTCAATCTCTCAATCTTAGAGCCTCTCAGAGGGTGAGTATTATGCATTCATCTAGCACTTAGATCGCCAGTGAAACGCAGCACTGCTCCGTGTCAGGGGCGTTGCTAGGGGGGGGCTAAGGGGGCTATAGCCCCTGATCTTTTGGTTGTAGCCCCGGATAGAATCTCAGGAGCTACAGCCAAAAGGCTAGCTAGCCCCCAATCCCAACAGTTCCGACATTAACTTAGCCCCGGGTCTTTTCCAGACCTAGCAACTCCCCTGCTCCATGTACATAGATGGAACCCAGGAAATAGACATTGTTGTTTGTACAGTTAACCCATTTCTCCTCTCGCATACCGCACTTACGCAACGTAGCAGAAGGCACGTCTAACTCCACACACCCTGCACCCACACATAATACTAACACTATTGCTCAACACCTCTGCCATTAGAATGATGGTACTTTTAACGACACAAAATTAGAACTGTAGCTTCCCACATAACTCTCTATCTCCTTAAACACAATCTAACCATTATTCCATAGTATTCTTCCGCTGTGCCCATACACACTGCATATAGACATGGGTGGCTATCAGTGTCTTGGACAGCATTGTATAACTTTAATGGCTAAAATGCACACACACATAATAGCACCTCCCAAACTCTCCCAAATTTGTAGGCGTTCAACCAAAAGCATGTTGGGAACATAAATATGGTGAAAGGCGCTATAACAAATGACAAAATCAACGAATGAATATCAGAACCCTCAGGAAAATGTGACATTAGTTTCATAAACCTTGAACATCCTCTTACTCCTGGGGATCCATGGCCTGTTCATGTGGAGAACCCTTGTACTTGAAAATATGTTCTGTGCTCTGCAAAACAAGTTCCTGTTAAGTTAGCTGCTGGAACATTGCCAATAACGGGTACTGGGTTTCATTTATTCATTTTGTCATTTGTATAGCGCCGTTCACCATAATTATGGTGCCACCGCCCTGTCGGTGGAACGCCCTCGGAGGGAGCGGAGTCAAGATTTAGGAGAATTGGGAGAGGCTATTATGCGTGTGTGCATTTAAGCCATTTAAGATTTTTGAGGGTGGCCAAGACCCTGCTAGTCACCATTGTCTGAATGGCGTGTGGATGTGAGTGGCAGAGGTAAACTATAAACTAAACAGGGGTGGATTGTGTTTAAGGAGATCGAGAATGATGTGGAAAGCTACAGTTCGAATTATTGTCATTAAATGTAGCTTCATTCTTAGGACAGAGGTGTTCTTCAGTAATGTTTCTGTTATATGTGAGTGCAGGGTGTGTAGAATGAGCCCATGCATTCCGCTAAATTACGAAGGTATGGTGTGCGAGGGGAGAAAAAAGGTTAACTGTACAAAAAACAATGTTTGCATTCTGTGTTTGTCTATGTACCACAAGCAGCGCTACGTATCACAGACAAGAAAAGGGCTAAATTAATACATAATACTCACCCACTGAGAGCATCTGAGAGTGATAAAATGCCATCCCTAGTTCCTTCTAGTGCGAACACGACCCTCCTTTCATGTGTTCTTATGGCAGCATGGCCCACGCTTATGTTCATTAGAGTAACATGCAGTGCCTAGTATGATAGAGGGCTGGGATGTGCTCGATTGTAGTGGAGGATCTGAGAGGTCCCCTAAGGTGCCATTTAAGTGCAAAGCATTCCCATCTTCCACGCCCATATGAGTGTAATAACCGGCTCACAGTCAGGATTCTCATCATGTGCTGGAATACCTTCTTAAGTCCTTCATATGGGGTTGGCGGCTCCCGAAGCAAGGTTTGAGGTGGCAGAACACAGAAGAGGAAAGAGAGACAAGGCAGGTACCTGAGAGAGTGTCATGTGAGAGGGTCATGTGGGAGGGAGTGTGCTGGGAGAAGGAGATGGGGAGACTGCTGGAAGAAGCTGGTCTGCGAGATGGGGGCTTGAGAGCGGGGAGGGAATCAGGAAGTGGGAGGGAGCAGCCAGGTTTTGAGAGCTTTCCTAAGGCCTTCCTAAAGGCCAGGTGATCCTCTATGACACGGAGTGAGAGTGGGAGGGAGTTCCAGAAGGTGGGTGCAAGGACGAAGAAACAGGCACCTCCTGTTCTGGAGAACTTGAAAGGGGGGGCTACCAGGAGGCAGGGGTGGACTGGGACCTAAAAGAGGCCCTGGAAATCATTTTCAAAGTGGCCCATATGACACATTTTCATCAAGCCCAATGCTTTTCCTATGAGAAAATATGGAACTACCACAGAAAAGAGGCCCAGGGTGCAGAGGCCCACCGGGAAATCTCCAGAGTTCCCTATAGGCCAGTCCACCCCTGCCAGGAGGTGTGCAGAGCCCAATCTCTGCATTTGGGTGGGGCAGTAGCGTTTGAGCTTGTTTTGGGGGTATTCAGGGCCTTTGTTGTGGATGGCATGGTGGGTAATGCACATAGCTTTGAAAGAGGCTCAACAGCTAATGGGCAGCTAGTGAAGTATCCAAAGGGCAGGGGAGATGTGCTCTCTGGGGGTACGTGTGTGGAGGAGCCTTGCTGTGGAGTTGTAGATGCTTTGGAGCTTTCTGAGTTGATATACAGGCGCACCCAGATAGTAGTCTAGGCACAACAGGATGATGGCAATGATTGCAGAGGGAGGGAGCAGCCAGGTTTTGAGAGCTTTCCTAAGGCCTTCCTAAAGGCCAGGTGATCCTCTATGACACGGAGTGAGAGTGGGAGGGAGTTCCAGAAGGTGGGTGCAAGGACGAAGAAACAGGCACCTCCTGTTCTGGAGAACTTGAAAGGGGGGGCTACCAGGAGGTGTGCAGAGCCCAATCTCTGCATTCGGGTGGGGCAGTAGCGTTTGAGCTTGTTTTGGGGGTATTCAGGGCCTTTGTTGTGGATGGCATGGTGGGTAATGCACATAGCTTTGAAAGAGGCTCAACAGCTAATGGGCAGCTAGTGAAGTATCCAAAGGGCAGGGGAGATGTGCTCTCTGGGGGTACGTGTGAGGAGGAGCCTTGCTGTGGAGTTGTGGATGCTTTGGAGCTTTCTGAGTTGATATACAGGCGCACCCAGATAGAGGGAGTTAGAGTAGTCTAGGCACAACAGGATGATGGCAATGATTGCAGAGATTCCGTGGGGGTAGGAGAGATAAGGAAAGACCTGCTTGATGATGCAGAGCTGGAAGGTGTATGATCTGGAGACTGAATTGATGTGATGCAAGAAGGTCAAGCCCAAGCTAAAAGTGCAGCTTAGGTTTTTGACTGAGGAGGAAGCAGTGAGCGCTGGTCCTAAAGAAGGTTTAACCATGATGCAACAACTTTTAAACAATCCAGCTACTTTCAGCATGCAGTTGCCCCTTAAGCTATTGAAGCAGAGCCCTGTGAGACACAGAAAGTAAAGGGAAACACTTGGTTTGAGTGGAGGTGGATGACATACAATATGCTACCCACAAAGCTGCTTGCAACTTTGGTTCACAGGAGACTGCAGAGAGGAACGCTGCACAAACGCTTACCGAGAACAATGAGGGAAGATTGACAACTGCATCAGAGCAAGCAGAATAGTGAACATGCAGAAAATGAAACCAAAATGTCACCATTCCCCTTTGAAACCACGGGTCGCAATGTGAGTTACCACATGAAATGGAATGGAAATCAGCTGGGAATTAATAATCCAGCAGTCAATTTGTTTATCCCAAATCCCCAGCTGAAAGCAATCATTCAATTGGGAAGTCAGCGGCTTAACCTGCAGCATTATAAAATGGCACAGGAATTTGAGACTCGTTTGGGTGTCAGGATTTAGAGGAGCAGTGAGAAGGACACCGCATGGCGTTGCAGAAAGTTGTGTAGACAAGTAAAAGGGGTGGAAGCAGAGGAGAAGGAGGTAAGGAATGTATTGGAGGGTGAGAGGAGTGTAGAGGAGGAGCTAAGTACCCCGACATCAACCACTTTGCCCAGAATGCCTATATGTTGGAAACCAGAGTATGTGACCTATGCAGAACAATTGAAACGACAGATGCCAAAGGAAATCCTGGAGGCAAGGTTCCCGTTAAGAAAACCATACTTGCATTCAAGACAGTATCATGGCTGTTTAAAGAAAATCCCAGAGGCAGCAGGATGCCTGAGTGACTAAGCAGGTTGGTGACGTCATGCGAGAGTCGAACTGATGTACATGGAAGAGATGCAGGGACGAGAGAATGCAGATATTCTATAAAGCATCAAGAAATAAGCCACATCTTGGGCTCAAGATGAAGAGGCTTATGCTGAAGAAACAATGAAGATATTAAGCCAGTTTATTCGTGTACAAACGCAAAGAAACGCAAGCAGACAAAGTTTTCATGAGGCTAGCTTTATAGTAAAATAGATTACGGCAAGCGCCAATGTATGGATACATAGGAATCTGGCCTGGGTGCGGCTAACATGGGCTGAAAGATGCTGACAGAGGTTAGAAGCTAACCAATGATAGAGAATCGCAAGATTGGGGGGTCCTATAATTTTGTAACCAACAGGATGTCATATATTTAGTGAGGTTCATAGTGACCTGTTTTGAGGCAAGGGCTTAGTTGCCTCTCCTGATTTTAAGAAACCTATCACAAGTATTAAACAAACTTCAAACCCTACAAAACAGTGCCTTAATAACAGACTTGAGCATTGCAAGAAGAAACCACATTTCCAAAACTAGAAGGAACCATAAATGGCTGTCAATCAAGGACAGAATCTATGTTAAACTAGTTTCAATCTCTCACAAATGTCTCAACAATGCCACACCGAAATACCTGAAAGATAAAATTATCCTAAAAACATCACTAAGACCCACGAGATCAGCCAATTCCGCCTTCATTGTTACCCCACGCTTCAACCTGAAAAGAGCCGGAGGGATCTGTGTCCCTGTACAAGCGGCCTTAGCCTGGAATGCGCTCCCACGTATTCTACGTACCGACCAATCCTTCCATTGCTTTAGGTCCAACACAAAAAATGGCTCCTCACAAATGACACCTCTGCTTAGACTACTTGAGGACTGCAACATAGCATCTCCTTGCTCCAACGCTAACTCTGAATTGCTGCATACTATCATGCATCTGCGTACGCTTATAAACTGCATATACTGTATTTACCACCATGCCTGTTCAACATGATGTATGTATGTATGTATCTACATGCCCTCTCTTCATGATGTATTCATGTATCTATCATGATCTTAAACTGTCTTGTAAATACGCCCAGATGCATTGTGGTGTGGTGGGCTTTATAAATAATAAACAAACAAACAAACAAACAAACAAACAAACAAACCTTTCTCACGCTCATCAGTCGAGTATGGATTGTATACTTAGATGTTCCCCTAGACCCTATCACCCTCTTATGTAGGTTTTTGTAGGTTGCCACATAAGATGACGTTAGTAATACACAGGTTATATGTCACCTATGATGAGATTTTAGTATAAAGGTGTGCATTTTATGAAGTTCGTTCAGAGACCTTACTATGATATGCCCAATGACGTCCGTCGTACTCCCCGTTTTAGATAATTAATATTAAAACAGTTATCTTTTTGCCAGCTTCCTGAGTCGTTTCGTTTATTGATGTTTGAGTAACCTCTGCATCCCCATTCCTCTCAAATGTATTGCTGACCCATCTTAAAGGGCTGGGAGTTCGCCAGTTCACGAGAAAGGTACAGGCAGGGCCGGCCATAGGGCAAGGCCGCCCAGGCGACCACGCAGGGTGCCATTAGACCCCCCCCATGCCAGCTCAATGGAGTCCTTCAAGGGCTCTCCCAAACTGGCGCAGTGGAAGAAGGATCGGCAGGTGCACTATTAAAATTCAATGCGCCCCACTCTTGTGCTGGTGCCAGGCTTTCTATTTTGGGAGTGGTGCACATTTAATAACAAGAGGGTGCTGATGCTTTTGCATCAGCACTTTATTGAGGTGATTACCTCCCTGCTCTCGGAGTTAAGAAAAATACGGTGTCCCCCACCCACCCCGGCATTGACTAGGGGCAGGTCGGGGGGCAACATTGTTTTTTCACTGCCCAGGTGACTGCCGCCACTAAATCAAGGACTGGATGCAGGTGAAGGGGGAAGTGACGTTATGAAGTGGTGGTAAAGGTGATAACTAAAGAAAAAAGATGTTGGAAAGAATGTACGGTGTGGAGAGAAGGTGAAGCATGGAGCCAAGCAATGCAAAGAGAAAGGGAAGAGATAACAACTGAAGGAATGGCTTTGGGAAAGAACACAAGGAGTGGAGAGGAGGTAAAAGAGAGCGAGAATAAAGATGTGAGGGGAGGAAACAACAATAGAGGACAAGGAAGTGAAGGAGAGTGGTAAGGGATTTAAAGAGAAGGTAGAGACAGCAGCTAAGAAAGTAGTGGAAGGTAAGCATCATATCAGAGAGGTGGAGGCATACATCCTGCCAAGAAGAAGAGAAAGAGATTCAATTGCGTCTAGGAGAGAGGTAAAGACGATATAAGCTAATAGGGGAGGAGTAGGGTTGCAGATCATTGTGCGTCATTGGGGAGGACAAACAGAAGATATGTTTGAGGAGGAAATAGGTGAAATAGTTAGGGAGGGAAGGAGGTGCTCTAGACAAGGGTCAAGAACCTAAATGAGATGACTCAAGCGCCGGAAAAGATTGTGGCAAAGGCTTCAAACAACATTAAGGGGATTATGCTTGACAGTCCCTTGGCCCACTACAATCTAGGCTAAGATCAGTACACGTCTGATGCCGAGCCTATATCCAGACAACCCTGAGCACCAGATGTGATGGTTTCTCAAATGACATCCAGGTAACTCAGACATAAGAACAGCTTCTAGAAAGAAAGGCTGTAGCATGTGATCCCCAAAGGAATGCAAGTGACTTCTTGATAACCAGATGTCGGAGTCTAAGGGGAAGAGGGAAGGGCTGATGGATCCGTCCACCAGAAAGCCTAATTTTCATATTGTACATTTGACTTTGTATTATCTTGTTTTTAGTTCTACTTAATGCCCGACCATTTGTGTTGTATTTTAAAGACACTTGAACATTTAGAACTTGGCTTTAGACTGTCTGTTCATCCTGTGGCCATAAAATACCCCAGTCATCAAAGTAGGGACGGTGACCCTTAAGGTGATCGACTTGAATGACAGATTGAGCCTTTGAAGAAAAAGTTTGACTAGACTCGAGCCATTTCAGCCCCCACAGAGATTGTTCACAATGAGAATCGAGCTGAGTCGATAAATGTCTGATTTGGCATAGCATTGGTTTGGCCCAATTTGAGCCATAGGTCACTTAAGTCCATGTGGATTTTAAGAAAGGATATGGCAGATTCTCACACCAATTTTGGCGCAAGTGAACACATGTGCATCTCATCATTTGCACCAAATAAAGTGTGCCCTGTTCTCAGAGGGCAACTGAATGTGGGCATCGCAGCATGCTTCGAACATTAATGTATGCCAGGGGGCTGGCCAGCGTATGCTTTGCACTGCCACACAGTCCCTCTGAAATGCGCAGGACACCTTTGAGGTACATTTCTAAAATGAACCCAAATGAAAAAAGCACATCTTCTGTGCTTTTTTTTTAAATTGTGTTCATTGTTATGTCCCTATTGTATCATTTCCTTAGCAACAAGTAATAATGAATTTTAGGATACTTTTCCAATATCCTAGAATTCAGCATTACCAAAGAGCTGCATTCAAGCTGGATCGAATCATCAAATACTCATATCGATACGAGCATTTAGAATTCCGGTTCAAACGTTTCCATCATTTTCGAGCCTCAGCTCCAAATGGTTTTATTCTTTTGATCCTAGTTGGACCCTCATTGCTTAGATAGTCTTGAAGCCTTTTCGAGCCAGTTTGCCCATCCCTATTTCAAAGTATAAAAAATGTAAGTATATGTTGATAAATTGACTTTCGCCCCGACAGATCAACAATGTGGTAAGCAGCTGATTTTTCAATTGACAAAACATGGACATCCACATTTTTGTCACTCAGACATAAAGCACTGGTCTATGGGGCAACCATCAATGCATGCCTGGATTGATGGGCATTCCCACCGACCTCTTATGTAAATGTCAGATGGCCCAAACAGGTGTTGTTCTTCTAGCATCTGGCATGATAAGGCAGGGGCCACATTTCGGAAGTGTCAGGCACCCTCTTCACTGGGTACCAGTAATAGAGTGCATCAGGTTTAAGAATGGGAGCCTTACTTAAATGCTATTGGCTGGAAGAATTTTCGTGGCGGATGTTACTAGTGTGTTGGTATTACATTAAGTCGAGTTGCGGATGAGTGGTGGCCTTGAGATGTACTCAAGTCGGATTGATTTAGCTTGACATATAAGACTACAAGTGCCTTTTCATAAAGTCAGACCTATTGGCTTTGTCAATGTTTGTTGCCATTGCCTCAGATTTGGTGAGCAGAGGCTGGAACCCATGTGTCGCAAAAATATTTCTGCCCCTTTCCCCCGGGTAGAAATGTACATGCTTCCACGTCTGGAATTCTACATGAAGGCCCGTCAAAGAGAAGTATGCCACTTCTGATTGAATTGTCTCTGGCCGTCCACCTACATGATGACTGCTGGGATCCTGTGACTATTTCAGTATTGGTTACTTTGGCTCGTAGGAGGGCTCAGTGGCACAGCTTTGAAGAACTTTGCTCTGTCCCCTCAGCCCACTTCAAATGTGCAGGTCACTTTAGGGAAAAGGATGACCACTGAACTTTACAGAGCTTACCTTTGCAAAGATTTGTGCAAGCGTTTGTGACTCTGGGAAAATTAATCTGTCTTTTGAATGTTTGCATTATTCTACACCTAAGGAATATTTGGGAAAATTAGTGGAAAGCAATTCATTTTAAAGTTTATTCGGTCAGAAACGCAGGTGGAAGTTGGGTAGGAATTCACGATAGGAGAAAATTGACAATGGCGCCGGTGCCGTGATTCATCAGTACTTATCAGCAGCATTCACAGATGACTTCAATATTATCCTCTTGGGATGACTTTGACCTTGCCTGGATACAGTCATTATTCATGGGCAGATTGCAATCCCATCTCAATCCCTGTTACCATCCAGGTATATCCAGAGGCGAAGCCAGGACTGTTTACCAATTGGAGCCCGAAGCTAACGTAGTTGGGCCCACTGCAGCGACATTGACATCTGTAAATGCCCACACAAGGCTGCTGAGTGGACATTTACAGATTTTGGGTGGGCCTTGGCCGCCCACGCCCCCTACCCTGACTACGCCTCTGAACATATCCTCTATGACCAATGCATTAGCATGTAGTAGTAGTAGTAGTCATTTTTGTTATTTATGTAGTGCCTTTATACCGTTAGTATGGCCTCAACACACTTGCTTGTGAGGGGAACCTCGCCAGGGGAACCAAAGTCCAAGGTATGGGAAAATTGTCAGAAGGATTAGAATGTGTGTTTGCATTTGGACCAACTAGGGAGTTGGGTGGTATGGCCAAGCCCCAGTAATCTCACCATGATGGTAAGGCATGTGGATGGGTGGTGAGAGGTAGTCCGAAGAGTGCGCAATTACGAGAGACTTGGTGTGTGTCCAGCTAGACCGAATGTTTTGTCATATGACGTAGCTGCATTCTGATGGCAGAGATGTTGTGGTGGGCCGAGGGGCTCGGGATAGCCCCAATCAAATGTAATATCTTCCTGGTGCCTTTCATTACACTGGGCCAACTATTCAGAGAAATGTTATAACTGTTGTATATTTGTGCGCTTTTGTAGCCGCTTTATAACTATGCAGACTATAATAGAAGGATATTTAAACTAAGACTGCTGGTGGACAAAGCGTATGACAATTTCTTATTGGTGACTCTTCCTTCATTTTCAGATAAATGGGAGAAAACAAAGCTATGTATGAACCCACCAACATGGAATTCATGGCAAGACCCCGGGACATGGAATGTGCTAAGAGTCTCTGTCCCGGTAGGTGTGCACTTGCTCCAAACCTGGCAATGAAGTATAGCTTCTTGGTGTTGTTATTGGTCACAGGCTCTAAGTGTTCTCTCAGAATCTCCTCAGTTGTGGATGTGGACGTGAGGTTTTACCATGGAAGATGTTTTGTAAAGTATCTTCCTACTGTTGATCTTTCCACATGGGTCGCAGACAATTGTTACGTTTGCGCGCTCAAGAATGTCCTATGCTAGCAGCACTTAGTTGGAGCTCTCTCAACATCTCCCAGCATCTCACAATTCTACAGCACAGTTCCTGCCCCCACAAAGTCTTTGGAATCACAGCTCTTCTGTTTCTCCACTCTAAGAGTTGCTATCACACGATGAGTAAAGTGAAATAGCCTTGTATAACTCACTGAGGTTTCGCCAAGGTAGGATCACCTTTTCAGCTTGAAGAAATCCAGAGGTACCACCCTCTTTTAGGGACCTCCAATCCTCTACTAAAATAAGGATGATGATCCCACAAATAAAAGTTTTGCGGTTCCAGTGCAGAACTTTGGAACAATGTAGTCCTCAAAGTCAGAGTAACTGAGGAACATCTTACATTTATGGGCAGACGCAAAACCTTCCCGGTCTCCCAGTAACTCACCCCCCCACCACTAGTCAACTTTATTTTAGTTCTCACTGTCATGGTGCTTCTTTTGGGGTGCACGTCTGTACTATATAAATCCCATTTTACCATAAATGAGTTTCAACTTAGCCTGTTGGGTCAGTAATGTTAAACCAGGTTGTATACAATGTACACACAATTTTAAATGGGATTTTATGCATACGAATGTGTAGTACAAGAGGTGTTTTAAAGCGCATTTGTAGAATCTTCATCCAAAATGGACAGAATTGAAATGCAACTTTTTGAGGTGATTGGGGGGATTCTCCCTGAGAGATTGTGGGAAAATGTGCATTTCAAAGCTCACTGAACTACACTAAGAGTAATGATGGGGTTGGGTGGCAGTGGTTTTTCCTCAGAGCACCGGCTGTCTTGCAGATAGCTATTTTTCTTTATGTATTACCCACCATTTATTTATTTATTTATTTATTTATTTATTTATTTATTTATTTATTTATACTGTGCCTTAGGCCCATAGGGAAACGGGCATACATAAAAAAGTCAGTAAAATAAACAATCAAAAATAAGTATAAATCAAGATAAAAACAACCCGATAAAACACATAAACATATTAAAATTCGGCTAGATAAAAGACTAAAACAAGGTCATTAAAAACAGGAAGAAAAACAGCTCATGCTATCTAAAAAGGACATCAAAAACAGGAACTGGATGCTGAAAACGAAGAGCTCCTTCAAGATGGTAAAAGCGATGTATCCAATCTTGTATGAGGGGGCAGTCTGATACAAAGAAAAGGGATAATTACGTTAAATAAACGTTTGCCTGCCTGCTCTAGCTTTATCCGGAGAAGGGTCAGCACATTTTTCTGACGGGATCTTAAAGAGAATGCACATTATTTTACCTGCAGCCTCTGTTTAAGATAGGCTGGATTTTCCCCCAAAAAAACATTTATGGGCAAGAGTGAGGCGGTCTTTCACTGGAAGCCAATGTGGAGCTCTTTGAGTAAAAGGAATATATCCTCTATGCTTAAGACGTGTCACGATCCTGACACCGCTGTTTTGCAGTACTTGAAATTTGGCCATGTTACTCTGTGATGTGCCTATGAGAAAACTACCACAATAGTCTATTTTATCCCCGGTTATTGTCCGGGCAAGCGTGGCACAGTTGTCATCTGAAATGTAAGGCTCAATCCGGCTTAACAACTTTAAGTAGTATGCCAATGAAGAGATCACTGCATTAATATGATCATTCATAGAGAGTGAGAAATTCAGGTAAACACCAAGAGTTTTAACCTTAGGAAGGACCTCAATAGTGCAGCCAGCAACTGTAACATTCTTATAAACGCAAGTCAGTTCGGCAAGCCGTTGTTGTGACCCAACCAGAAGAAATTCTGTTTTGGCCAGTTTGTGCCACCGAACTTTGAATAATTTCAAAAATGACTTTTACTATTGGCAGAGTCAACTTCATAGTCACGAGTCAGTTGTAGCAATATTTGAGTGCCATCTCCATAATTTGTATATAGAATATCCCTATCATCGCCACGGACAGGGTATGTTCATTGATTGCACTCCCACTCCTGGGAGCTTGGCTGGCACCTATCCTTCACCTTCAGTGAACATGTCCTGGTTCCAGTGCAGCATATAGTGAAGCCTTGCTCCAAAAGCAGTGTTGTCACCCCCAACTGTTCCATGGCGATGGTTAGGTGTCAGATGTCTCCTCTGCACTTGAAGTTTCTGTCTACACCTTTATGACATCTTTCTCAACCCACCTTCGCCTCATGGCTGCTGGGTTCTATGTTCTTTCATCGCCAGTAATTTCAACAACTGGCTTTTAAACATGTACAGAATTCCAAAAAAGGTCATCAAATTATTTTATTTTTGGGACCGGGGGGCAGAGGGGCTGATTATCCACCAAACCCCTCCTCCAACACCTATCTTTACCTATTCCCTAGCCCCCATCCCCTTAAACATTTTGTTGACCTTTTTGAAATTACCGGAGATGAAATTACGTTAAATCTACTGTAACTCCATCCTCTTCCTTTGCCTGTTAACTTCAAGGGGAGTCCAATGTCAGCGCCCAGGTGTGTGGCGTTGCTATGTCAGTGCTACTTTTGAAGCACTGATTCCCAAGAGACGTCATGGGGGAGGGTTCCTTTGTTATGTTATGAAGATATTGTATTGTCAAAAGACTACAGACAAGCTAATGTTTCACTTGCCATATGTGCAGTCACACCAGAAACCCCTACACATCAGTCTTGTCATACCTGGGCCCTGCTTACAAAGCTGAAACTAGTGTGATAGTGTGATATCACTGTATAGTTGTGTATAGTTGTATAGTTGTGTGCTCTTAGTAGTCACCAAGCCACAACCAGGCATGCCTTATATTTAAATATTTAAATTTCACCAGTCTGACTAAGGGACACAGCTAATAAGGTTTGAACTACAGTTGCAGAAGATCTACAAGTAAACACTGCCTGCTGTCACTGTTGTGTTCCAGAAGCTGTCAGGAATGCACATGACTTGAATGTGCCACTGCAGGACTGGTGCTGAGGTTGTCTATGAACGATCCCAGTAAAGGCACATATTTGCACTATCATTTTGGCCTGGAGCATTTATGAAAGGGGGTCTGAGTAGCATACCTCCCTTTCAGTAAATACCTGCACCATTTTATTTATCAAAAACGAAAAAACCTAGGGCTTTTAAACCCTCCCAGGAAGCAATCTATCCCATCTATCTATCTCCCAATCGACAACAGCCCACCACGTGTGAAGAATATTTAGCTGAGGTTCAGGTAATCATAACTACTGATCTATCTAACTGGTTAGGCCTTATGTGTTTTATTGATACACTTTCCCTAGGGCCTATCCTGCTATGGGGTACATTATGGCCGAGGAAGAATGAGGAACTGACCAAACTGCTAGTGAGAAATGTGTTACTACTGGGTAACCACAGTAAGATAGGCTTGCTAAGGTATATTAAGAAGTCTCTGGGAGACAGAAGGGATACTGAAGGGATTAAGTCGGCCTGGGATACTGCTCTGAGGTGCCAGAACATATAGTTGATGTTCCAAAACACCTGATAAAACAGTGTTTCAGGAACCTCTGGGCACGTAGCAGAGAAGAAGCACAGCTCCCCAATATCTCTGACAGGTCTCAGGTCCCTCTTTCCCCCTTAGCAGGAACCGCAGGCTATCTCCTGGCTGTTACCAACTCTTGGCATCAGATTCTGTTACCTAAAGTACGTGCTAATGTCCTTCCCCTCAACCTGTAAGCGGTCTGGGCGCTGCAGCACAATAGACGGGACATATTTCTTTGGGCAGGAAGAAACACTGCCACGTCTGGTGCTCTTTGTCCCCTTTTGTAGGCATATACGGAAACGCGTTCTGCAAAGCTATTTGAGGCAAGGTTCCTTGCAGCGATGGAGGCCGGCCTTCTTTGCGTTCCTGCCTGGTTTAGATCCGAAGGATGTTTTCCTTTCAGCGAGCTATTCACAGGGGGCTTGGGAAAGAAGATGCCAAATGCTAGTGTTGGCTTCCAAGCAGCATTTCTGCTTTATCTGGTTTCATTTGTTTTACTGATATGCTGGTGCTATTGATTGTATTACGATGCTATTTGTGTACTCTGTGTATCACATCATTCTACATTTTAAGGATTTTATTTGATCCGAAATAAACTAATCTGATTGACTGACAAAAGAAAATGAACAGGCAAAGGGGTGAAAATGAAAGAAACGCTTCGAGAATAGAAATGGGGAAGGGAGCAGAGAGACATGGAAAGTCTTTTTGTAGCAGAAAACAGGACAGCGGGCCCATCATTTTTTTTTTTTAGGAGAGGAAAGAGAGAGAATTAGTTTGGGATTTGTCTGTATTTTTAAGGGAGAATAAGGTTTAGGAAAGCTATACAAAGGTGTCACTTTAGGAAAGTGACACATGGTGTATGTAGCTCGACATCAGAATGCCAGGCTAACTCTATTTGCCGAGGAGGCTGCATTATGTAGGGTAGCCCTGGCGTGCACGGAGCGTTGCCATGGCCGCAACTGGCAGAGTCGCGAACATGGAGCCCCCCACGAAAGCGGAGTGAATGCGTTCTTACTCCACTTCCTTTACACTTCAGAACAGGATGCAATGTGCACAACTGTCACATTTACATCTTAAAGGCCTCATCACGAGTTGGGCTGTAACCCTTAAATGCGGTGGTAGTGCTATTACCGCCACATTTAAGGGTCCGCCAATTCATGGGTTTGGCAAATTTCAGAGCTGGGGGGAAATCCGCCGCAATTTCGCACTCTTACCGCCGGCGGGAAATCCGTCGGCGGTTAGAGCGTGAAAATTCCCCATTGAGCCCAATGGGGAATGGGGAATTACCGAATGGGCTCAGTGGGGAATGGGCAATACCCGTTCTGCCAAACCCGTGATCCGGCGCTATTAGCGCCGGGGGGTTTGCCGGTAGGGCTATTAACGCCGGCGCTATTAGCGCCGGCGTTACCGCCCAACTCGTGATGAGGCCCTTAAGTTCCTTATGCACAATTGGCACTGCTTTTGCACCACCATTGACAGTGTGCATGGCAGCAAGTTGTCTGAAGGTACTTGTTAATTTCCCGGATGCAACATTAGGATTCTTTAGGGCATGTTTCTTGCAGCAGCAGCAAGAGAATGCATTTCCAGGGGGCGATGTTCTTCCCTTTCATCATTATTGGTGCTTTGGTTTCTATGGCAGCGCCGTGCACCCAAAATAACTGCTGCATTTAACCAACTGCAAAAGTAGATGAGCTGCTTGCTCTATTGTCCTTCGTGAACCTTTGACCTCTTTCAAGAACATGTAGTGCACTACCGATTTAGCAAAAATACTGCCAACGGTATTTTTGAAACAAGTGTAAATAGAGCTTGCAAGTTTCCCATGGCCAGGCGTGTGAATGCTGCCAAATCCTGTTTTGACTTGAATCCCGGCAATTGTAATTTCTTGCTTCACCTCTTACGAAAAGGAAATGTAAACTTTCTGCCGTTCTCCCCTTTCCCTCTGATCTGCACTTCTCGTTCCTCCTTCACACCCGATGCCTCTTCCACCAACACTGCCTTCTACAGGTTCCAATCCCTACTATCGGACTCCTTCTCCTCTCACATCACACTGCTTTCGCTCACCCCTAAGTCTCAGCAGCCTCAACCATGCGACACCCCATTGATACGCTCTCTCTGCACAGACATGCGTCGGCTCCGGTGCAAATGGAGGTGTAACCAATTGCATGAGGACTTGCAACTCTACCTCTCTGCCCTGAACTCTCTCAGGTCCACTCTTGATAGAGCAAAAAAGGAATTCTACCAATCTCTCATTGTCTATCACTTCAATCATCCTCGCCAGCTACAGGACACCCTAAATGCACTCCTCACTCCTCCTAGGTCCATGACTATCAACTCCACTCTCACAGCTAATGACCTAGCCGAATAGTTTGCTGCAAACTTTTCCAAAATTAGAGACGCTCTCCTGACCTTCCTCACACTCCCTCCTCTTACATTTTACACTCCGCCTACTCTACCATCATCTTCTGCCTCCATCTCACACTTTAGTCACACTAATACTGATAAAGTCTTATCTTTATTGATGAAGGATACCCACTCTGATGAAGGATACACATATCCAGTTCCCACCTGACAATCTCCCTTACTCTTCTTCAGCTAGAAACCTCCACATCATCAATAAGCCTTCCAACACCTTTTATACTTTCATCTCCAAAACTGGAACAGCAGCTCTCCTCAACTTCCTAAATGATAGGAAAATCCCGCACGTCCTTCCATTCAACACCAACAAGCTTCTCTTATCCACTCTTGTCTTCTCTAAACTGGACTACTGTGACATAATCCTCTTTTGTCTCCCCAACTATGCTTTCTGTCCCCTCGACAAGATCATTAACTTCACTACCAGGAATCTATTTGATCTCCATCACTTCACACCTACTTCCTCCTACTGTCACCAGTCTGAGGGCTGACGATGCAAAACAGGGCCAGATTTAAATTTCTTCTCCTGGTTCACAAATCTATCCATGGTAAGGCACCACTGTATCTATCCCCCTCTTTCCAACTCTACAAGCCTTCTCATAATCCTCCCTCTGCCTCCTCGACTACCCTTGTGGCCCCTCGCCTTCCCTGGGCTTCCACTCGCTTCCGCTCTTTCTCTTTTCTTGCTCCACTTGCATGGATTTCTCTTCCCCCGGACATACGAGAAACAGTCCACATGGATTAATTCAAAATCAAACTAAAAGCCTACCTCCTCACCTCCTCTCATCTGCCTGCTAGCTAACATTATTCCCTCGCCTCTAACCTGCTTCTGTCCCTCACTTTCTCTCCATACACTCTAGCACTTCACCCATCATGGTCACATTCTGAGCACAGTTGGGCGTACCGCCTATCTGCACTATCCATTGTTGGTTGTTCTTAATCTATGTGTGTCCACTTATATATTGTCTCCAGTGACTGTTCCATCTACTCTTGTCCACAAACTGGTCAGAATGTCCCTTAAACCCCCTTGGCCTCACCGCCACTGTAAGAAGCTCACTGCTTTCCATCCAATCTGATTTCTTATTTACTGTAGGTTCTTTTGTGTTCAAAAGAGCATTGTTCATCCTGTATATAAATGAATAAATACATAAAGTGGACAGGGCTTTTTTTAAGGTAAGCACTGTCATTTTGCTATAATAATCCAGAACACATAATGCTAATGTTAAGGGTAACATAGGTTAGGAAAAGCATGTATTTGTGGCATATTCTGGAATAAAAACACATGGGTGATGAATGCAGTTTTTCATCCAAAGTTATCAAGCTTTGAGAGTGTTTGATGTATTTAGCACCACACACGCAAATGTTAATGATTTCAGAACCCAAAACAGGAAAAAAGACCTGGCAGCGTAAATGATGTATCCCTCTGCTGTGTCAGCATACCCAATTCGTTTTAAATTCCATAATCCTCTTCCATGTCTCCACACTAGGAGGATAAAACATTCAGAAAGGCAAACAATCGCTAAAGACTTCACGTGGAAGCCATACTCAATAGCTTGAATTCTGGGTGAGACAAATCGGTACGTCTACGAATGAAGACAGGTAGCCTGCAAGCCTAACCTTCTGAATCCTGTGACTAACTTCCAAAGGATATAGTGACCCCTGCTGAAGTGGCAGGGATTAGAAAGGGTCATTTGAACTCTTCTGAATGTTTATACACCTACCACTAAGACCACTGACTTGAAGAATTGACCAAGTGAGTCAGCCTGCCCTTAACACAATCTCCCTGCCACTGCGAAAAGCGATGCAAAGGCTAGAGTCTGTCTATGTCCTCAGGAACAAGTCACCACAGGGAAGGTACTAGTGTCTAGCGGGAGGATCTCAAAAGAATCCTGGGGGGTCTACGTGTGTGAGGAGAGCTGAACAGCAGCTTTCTTAGAGATACCCCTTGTGTCGTCCAAGTGGGAATAAAATACTTCTGTGTGAGGTTCGGTACTGTTGCCCCACCTGAAAGGCAGTATACCCTTATGGTAGGGCCTAGTGCAAGAGAAATGATTCCTTCTTTCAACGTTCAGCCACACGTGCACTTTGGAAAGTACTCCTTTGCAGAATTTTGTGAGGCTTTCCACCCAAGGGACTGCCGCTGGACTTAGGGGGTGCTGCTAGGTACATATTCCCAAAGATCCAGTTATGGAGGTGAGGAGAGGATTACGACTCAAGCCTTCAAGGCTGTTGGGACTTTGCGGGGTGTATTATCTGGGAGCGCTGTGCAGATTTCCTCTCAGATGACTGCTGCCTTTCACCAGCTGAGGGAACAACCAATGTCCTCTGGGCACCAGCTCGACAAGCTTTTCCTGGTTATCGCCTGGCATAGCCTTTAGTAGGCATTTCCGTCAATGATTCCTTGCACAAGCACCAAATCCAAACATCTGTGGTTAGGTTCAATCAGGAGGCCAAGTGCTTCCAAAGCTGCCCAATCATGATTTAAGAGCTTCAAGGGACGGGCATACTTTTGCTTTCTATTTGAAATGGACAGTCTGGATCTGGCCCAATGGTTCATTTACACTTTCCAACTGCGTCCTCCACATGATTTCCAGGCTGATGAGACTCTTCCCAAAAGAATAAGAAGTATTTCTAATGGAAACCATTTATTCTCTTTTGCCGAATGAGAGTGAGGTGAGCTAATTTGGTAGTGAGGTGACTTAACACTTTCCAAGTCTAAAGTAGCTGCTTTGCTTATTAAATACCAAGACCGACAGACATTTCTCACAAACAAATAATGTTATAATGCAAAGTCCATCCGAAATTGATGTGGCCCAGGCAGCATTGACCTAGGTGGAGACCAAAGCAGCTCTTTGTGGAATCCCTGAGTTTCGTATATATTTAAATTGTACATACGGCACATTTCCATCCTTAGATGAAGATCTAAAGAGCTATTTGTAGACTCAAAACGTCTAAGTGCAATTAAAATGGTCAATACAGCACATGCAGGGCTTGGATAGAGACCTGAGGTGTTATTCTTGGAGTGCAGACAAACGATTTGATGCCCATACAGCACAAATCAATATTGGATCTCTATCTAGCATTGACTTCTGATGTATGGGCCGTAGGATCTGAAGACATATTGATGGAGCGCATGACAAATAATTAAGGCCTATACAGCACATATGGCTCTTAGATGGAGAGTTTTTGGCCACACTTTGAAATACACCTAGTCCATACACATTGGGTATGAGCTATAAACACACCTGAATCATGGAAGGAGACCTCAGGAAGTCATTATAGAGTCCCCACACAGAAGCTAAGCCAATGCAGTACATGTCGGTCTTTGATACCAAACTGAAGAGCCATCATTGGCATCCTGGGAGTGCCTATGCAGTCAGCGAGGCTGATACACGGATGTCAAACATTGATAGAGACCTGAGGGTGCCGTGCGGTAATCCGGCAAGGCCTGTGCACAGGTGTCAATCTTTGGATAGAGACAAGAAGTTATCTTTTTGCCTGGTGTTCACAACCAGTCAGTAAAGACCATGCAGCGCTGCACTAGTGCACTATGAAACGATGGGTTTAGAGGTAAGGTAGAGGAAACCCCTCCAGCAAAAGGCTAGACGTAATTCCGCCACATTGCTGCCAAACAACAGCAATTTCAGCAGAATTACTTGTCGATGGTGTCAATTCAACTGGAGGTAATTCCTCCATTTTTTGGCTGTAATACCTTTACACATTTGCTGGCGGAACTACCTCGTTAGAGGTTTGCAATTTATAATCAGGAGACTAAAAAATCTGGAGATAATTAGTGACTTCCAGTTTTTTCTGTTACCTCTAAAGTCATAATGATACCTGTTGTCTCTGCGCCTATGCCTATTTTCTCCGCGCCTATGCCCATTGTCTCTGTGCCTATGCCCATTGGTGCCTCGCCTATGCCTATTGTCTCTGCGCCTATGCCCATTGACTCTGCACCTATGCTCATTGTCTCTGCGCCTATACCCATTGTCGCCATACCTTTGCCCAATGTCTCTATGCCTATGCCCATTGTCGCCTATGCCATTTGTCTCTGCTCAGTACCCATTGCCTCCACGCCTATGCCCATTGTCTCCACGCCTATGCTCACCATTGTCTCCATGGCTATGCTCATTGTCTCTGCGCCTATGCCCGTTGTCTCCATGCGTATTGCCGTTGTCTCTGCGTCTATGCTCGTTGTCTCTGTGCCTATGCCCATTGTCTCTGCTCTGTATCCATTTGCTCTGCGCCTATGCCCATTGTCTCCACACCTATGCTCATTGTCTCCGCTCCTATGCCCATTGTCTCCACGTCTATGCCCATTGTCTCCATGCGTATGCTCATTGTCTCTGCATCTATTCCCATTGTCTCCACGCCTATGCTCATTGTCTCTGCGCCTATGCTTGTTGTCTCTGCGCCAATGCCCTTTGTCTCTGCTCGGTACCCATTGGCTCTGCGCCTATGCCCATTGTCTCCAAACCTATGCTCATTGTCTCCACGCCTATGCCTATTGTCTCCACACCTATGCCCATTGTCTCCGTGCCTATGCCTATTGTTGCCTCGCCTATGCCTATTGTCTCTGCACCTATGCCCATTGCCTCCGCATCTGTGCTCATTGTCTCCGCGCCTATACCCATTGTCGCCATGCCTATGCCCATTGTCTCCACGCCTATGCCCATTGTCTCCATGCCTATGCTCATTGTCTCTGCATCTATGTCCATTGTCTCCGCGCCTATGCCCTTTGTCTCCGCGCCTATGTTCACCATTGTCTCCACGCCTATGCTCATTGTCGCTGAGCCTATGCCCGTTTGTCTCCACGCATATGCCCATTGTCTCAACGCTTATGCTTGTTGTCTCTGTGCCTATGCCCATTGTCTCTGCTCTGTACCCATTTGCTCTGCGCCTATGCCCATTGTCTCCACACCTATGCTCATTGTCTCCGCTCCTATGCCCATTGTCTCCACGCCTATGCCCATTGTCTCCATGCGTATGCTCATTGTCTCTGCATCTATGCCCATTGTCTCCGCACCTATGCCCATTGTCTCCGCGCCTATGTTCACCATTGTCTCCACGCCTATGCTCATTGTCGCTGCGCCTATGCCCGTTGTCTCCACGCATATGGCCATTGTCTCAACGCCTATGCTTGTTGTCTCTGCACCTATGCCCATTGTCTCTGCTCTGTACCCATTGGCTCCGCGCCTATGCCCATTGTCTCCACACCTATGCTCATTGTCTCCGCTCCTATGCCCATTGTCTCCACGCCTATGCCCATTGTCTCCATGCTTATGCTCATTGTCTCTGCATCTATGCCCATTGTCTCCGCACCTATGCCCATTGTCTCCGCGCCTATGTTCACCATTGTCTCCACGCCTATGCTCATTGTCGCTGCGCCTATGCCCGTTGTCTCCACGCATATGGCCATTGTCTCAACGCCTATGCTTGTTGTCTCTGCACCTATGCCCATTGTCTCTGCTCTGTACCCATTGGCTCCGCGCCTATGCCCATTGTCTCCACACCTATGCTCATTGTCTCCGCTCCTATGCCCATTGTCTCCACGCCTATGCCCATTGTCTCCATGCGTATGCTCATTGTCTCTGCATCTATGCCCATTGGCTCTGCGCCTATGCCCATTGTCTCCAAACCTATGCTCATTGTCTCCACGCCTATGCCCATTGTCTCCACACCTATGCCCATTGTCTCCGTGCCTATGCCTATTGTTGCCTCGCCTATGCCTATTGTCTCTGCGCCTATGCCCATTGCCTCCGCATCTGTGCTCATTGTCTCCGCGCCTATACCCATTGTCGCCATGCCTATGCCCATTGTCTCCACGCCTATGCCCATTGTCTCCATGCCTATGCTCATTGTCTCTGCATCTATGTCCATTGTCTCCGCGCCTATGCCCTTTGTCTCCGCGCCTATGTTCACCATTGTCTCCACGCCTATGCTCATTGTCGCTGAGCCTATGCCCGTTTGTCTCCACGCATATGCCCATTGTCTCAACGCTTATGCTTGTTGTCTCTGTGCCTATGCCCATTGTCTCTGCTCTGTACCCATTTGCTCTGCGCCTATGCCCATTGTCTTCACACCTATGCTCATTGTCTCCGCTCCTATGCCCATTGTCTCCACGCCTATGCCCATTGTCTCCATGCGTATGCTCATTGTCTCTGCATCTATGCCCATTGTCTCCGCACCTATGCCCATTGTCTCCGCGCCTATGTTCACCATTGTCTCCACGCCTATGCTCATTGTCGCTGCGCCTATGCCCGTTGTCTCCACGCATATGGCCATTGTCTCAACGCCTATGCTTGTTGTCTCTGCACCTATGCCCATTGTATCTGCTCTGTTCCCATTGGCTCCGCGCCTATGCCCATTGTCTCCACACCTATGCTCATTGTCTCCGCTCCTATGCCCATTGTCTCCACGCCTATGCCCATTGTCTCCATGCGTATGCTCATTGTCTCTGCATCTATGCCCATTGTCTCCGCGCCTATGCCCATTGTCTCCACGCATATGGCCATTGTCTCCACACCTATGCTCATTGTCTCCAAGCCTATGCCCATTGTCTCCACACCTATGCCCATTGTCTCCACGCCTATGCTCACCATTGTCTCCACACCTATGCTCATTGTCTCTGTGCCTATGCCCGTTGTCTCCACGCGTATGACCGTTGTCTCTGCGCCTATGCTTGTTGTCTCTGCGCCTATGCCCATTGTCTCTGCTCTGTACCCATAGGCTCTGCGCCTATGCCCATTGTCTCCACACCTATGCTCATTGTCTCCACGCCTATGCCCATTGTCTCCACACCTATGCTCATTGTCTCCGCACCTATGCCCATTGTCTCCACGTCTATGACCATAGTCTCCACGCCTTTGCCCATTGTCTCTGCGCCTATGCCCATTGTCTCCACGCCTATGCTCACCATTGTCTCGACGCCTATGCTCATTGTCTCCGCGCCCATGCCCATTGGCTCCTCGCCTATGCTCACCATTGTCTCTGTGACTATTCTCATTGTCTCCGTGCCTATGCCCATTGTCTCCGCGCCTATGCCCATTGTCTCCAGGCCTAAGCTCATTGTCTCCGCACCTATGCCCATTGTCTCCGCGCCTAAGCTGCTGGTGAAATCTGCAGACATGTATGGGCGGTAGGTACAGTCAGTCATAGGATCTCATACACCTTCCAGGTGACAGGCTCGAATCACTGCAGAGGCAACTCTGCATGTATCCTTCAGATGCTGGGAAATTGAGTATAATTACAAGCAAACCCTTTCATTTGCTGCACTACCAAATGGCATAAACTTTGGCAGAACTTGGTGTATAAAATTAAAGTGATTTTTCTATGTGCGCCTCTTCCTCATTGTGTCGATAACAGCACATCTATGATTACTTCGCATCCACATTTTACACTTGCGGGTATCTTGCGTGCTTTCCTTTGAGGCATTTGTCTCTTAAGGTTAAATGCTATCAGGTGTGATGAATTTCTTTCCACGTTACAATATTCCACAATTACCTTTCAAGGAAAGCTAGGGCGGGTCTTCACAAGGCCCATCATACACTGTTAACGTTCAGAGATACAGAATCAACAATGTCAATCTTGGAAGCTGGTAACTCTATTATCCTAGGACATTGGGTTCCGTCGCCTAGCAACGCTACAATTGCTGGGTATCTGAGCAGCTCCAGTCGGCAGCATTAAACAGCGTTCAGTGCACAGCTCCGTAGGAAGCGCTTATCATGGGGTAATACACACACCCGTGCAGCACACTACACAGGTGAAGTGTTAGTAGTTTGTACATGAAATAGTTCAACATTTTATTTCTTTTCCACTGGTTTGAAAATGGGTCATAGGCTAAACTATTCAAGGGATCTTATGGACTATAAAACAATCTTGCAAAGTCTCCAACACAGCTCCATGTGTGCTGTATGGGCCTAACAAGCTATGTATGCACTGTGAAACGCCCTCCTAGGGTTTCTATTCTAGAGTCACATCAGTGCATAGGACTTCGTGACTTCATGAGTTATGCAGCATTACTCGTGCTTATACACCCAAACTCAATTACCATTGCCACATTCACCACATGTTGATAATAATGTTGTTCCCCAGTACAAAGTCCCATTTGGCTTCTTTGGAAAGTGGATGTAGCATAGAAGATGGTAACACAACAGCTCCATTACTGTCATTTTTTGGGTTGAAATACCGCCACGGACATGAGGTGGTTTTTCCACTTGTGGGTTTACAAATCCAATATTAAGAGGGGCGAAAAAAACAGGATGCAGCACTGCTTCCACCGTTTTTTCCAGTTGCCTGTGTGCATGTAATGAGGGCCTTTAGTTTATATCCAATTACTAGATCTCTCCTTCAGCAGCTACGAGACAGGGTCCCTTCCTGCTAAAAAAGGGTTGTCCAACTCCGGGCCTCGAGGTCCGGAATCCTGATGGGTTTTGGGGAAATCCCTCATTAATATTCATGAGGAAATATGTGCATACATTTAGAATCATGTCATGCAAATTTAACTCATGACTATTAATGAGGGGTGGCCTGAAAACCCGTCCCTCAAGGCCTGGAGTTGGACAACCCTGTGCTAAAAAGACACACTTTTGTTTTAGACTAAACCACTCTTCCTCCAGCTATTAGATCACTTTGTTGTGCTAGTAGACCACCCACAAATAGCATCTCTTCTTTATGTTACTACTACAGTACTCCTCTTAAAGCTACAAGACCACTCCACTGCCAGTTGCCAAAAACCATCTCTCCCTGCTACTCTGCAACTCCTCCTGTTTTTACTAGCCCTTACTCTTCCTTTTAGTAGACTGCTCAGCTACTGGCTACTCGACCACTCCTCATTCTTCTACCAGACAACTTCTCTTCTAGTAACTAGACCACTTATCATCCAACTACTAGACTGTTCTTCTTTCTGCAAATAGACAAGACCACACCCTTTACTGCTACAAAACCCTATTTTTTTTCTTGCTACAAGACTAGGGGGTTCATTACAGTGTTGGTGGTGAATTGGCAGCAAATCCGCTGATTGACTATCATACTGACTTAGAGTTAGCACCATTGACTACAATACTCACTTAGAGTTACCACCATTGACTACCATACTCGCTTAGAGTTACCACTACTCAATCCTGTGGCATTACCATTACTTATTACGGGTGGTGGTATTGTGCTGTAAATCTCAATTTCTGGAGCCTTTAGGTCTCCATGGAGATTTATGGAGCTTCACCATGAGCTGTAATATGGTGCGGTAAATCTGCCAATTTTATAGGTAAAGTGGAGGATTTATTGCCAGCTCTTTGCTGTGGGTAAATCCCCACTTAACCATCAAACTCTGAATTTGGTGGTGGGGTAAAAGTGGCCAAAATTCTGTAGACATTTTCTGAATTTTCTTGCTACGAGTCATCTGCACACAGCACTGCAGAGGGCAACAGATATTTAACAATATTGTCTAATATACATACATGTGTAGCTATGCTTATCCCACGATTCATCCTTTGTTTTGTCTTAAAGGATGTTTTGCAAAAATACATTAAAACCTACCTATTACAACCCATGGGGTGACTGACACATGATGTCTTCCGAGCTATTCGGGGAACTCAGAATGATGGGCTTTGTCTCGTGGTATCGGCTCACATGACTCACATTCTGAGCCCCCGATTCTGTGGGACACCACGATTTTATCGCCTGGGCTAAAGTCTCTGCTTGCTGTGGGCACCTGCCAGAATTCACCCTCATCCCTTCTTCGCTCCCCTTTGCCCATCCACTTACCTCTGTTCCTACCTCCCCCAGATGCCACTGAGGCCAGCTCACTCTACACACCACCTCTTTCCACCATCTCTGATGGCCTCCAGGGAAATGGAGAATGAACTAGGAGTAGTTCTCTTCTTTATTTTCAATGGCAGACATTTTGAATTTTATTTATTCTAACTCGTAAAACAGCCACTGAACCATTTCATAACTTTAAAAAAACGCTGTTGACACCATGAAAAACATGCTGTGTGCAAATAGCTACAAATCCCCTTTGCGGTCTGGCTATTAATGCTGTGAGCCGTGTCAAGGGCTCCGGCCATTACCAGGGGACAAAGTCCTCCACCTCGAGGACTTTGCTTAAATATTAATCGCTAATTTACTGCAGTCCTGTGCGAAGCCCTATTTTTAAGGCTCGTTATACGCTCTTTTGAAGACTACACAAGTGGAACAAGTGCTTGATATCTCTCCGGAGACTAATTTATCTGCAAAGATTAATAATGTGTTTTAGATTTTTATATTGAAGTGTCTTAAGAGCGGAAAGATATCCTTTCTTCCAAACACGTTTCGTTTCCAACACTTCCTGTCTCTAAGTGTTGAGGGATGGAGTGTACTAGAGAGCAGGTGGGTCCGTTTGTTGGTGTTTTAATGATTCATGGTGCAATAATATAAAAAATGTCACCTCATTCCTTTCTTTAAAAAATTTAAAAATGTTAAATCTTGTGCGACACTACAAAAGTAAGGCACAACAAGGAACTAGCAGGTCAAAGAAAAAAAAAACAAACAGGTAAGAGTATAAAGCAAATGACAAACAACTTGAAACCAAAATTCAGTCTTCAATTGGAAACCCTAAATAAAATCTGGACATTGTGTAAGGGTGCAGAAGTAGACGTGGGACACAGAGGTGGCATGCTTGTTGGCATAAACATTTGTTAAACTTAAAAGAAAGGAACAAAAAAAACCTACCTGTCCCTACAACTAAGAAGGGTTTCCCTGCCTCAAGCAAAACTAAGAAAGATGTCAGAATGTCTGTCAGAATGTCTGTCAGAATTAAGTAGTCAACTGTCCTATGTCCCAACCCTATTTCCGTACCTTACACTTTAACAGAAAACCTATCACAAAGAATATATCCTACCTATGACAGGATGACTCCCTCCTTGGGGATATTTCAGGCAGTTCATAAATGGTGGGGGAATATTCTACTTCCCTAGCCTTCTCTAGTCTTTTAATGTGTTGTTCCCTGTGGTTGGGTAGGAGGTCTGTATCTCTCCAGACCTTCTCAGCCAAGTTCCAATGTTCAAGTTACAAAACAACCTTGAGAAGGTGTCTCCCTTCCCCAAGCCTTTCTCCGGCTCTCCTTTCCAATAGTCTTTTCGTGACTTGCCAAGCACATCTGGTCTAGTTTCACACATAGCCATCCAGACTGAAACACCTGACGTACCTCAACGCTTCTGCCACTAGCATACAGCGACCACCACCTGAAAGGAACCCGGTATAGCTGGCCTCACATAGACTCTCTCACCAATAGCAATCAACCCTCAGCAGCACCCTCCCATGTGTCAGACCTCTCCCAGGCTGCTTATTTGAGCCTTGCCAGCCACCTAAGTCTTAGAACGGCAACATGCACACATGCATCTCCTAAGTTAAACTCCCTAGAATTTCAAACCACATTAACTACAGTCACAGAGGGTGTTCCAACCAAGGAAAAAAGTGCATTAAGGCCACATAAGTGGGGAAAGAGTGCTATATAAATAAACACATACAATACAATACAATACTTGTGCCAAAATATTTAGTTCTCCCCTGGACCTCTTGTAACTTGTGCCAAAGGACTTCTTCCCCGGGACATCTGGTAACTTGTGCCAAAGGATCTCTTCCCCTGGACATCTTGTAACTTGTGCCAAAGGATCTCTTCCACTGGACTTCTCGTAACTTGTGCCAAGGGATCTTTCCCCCCTGGACTTCTCGTCACTTGTGCCAAACTATCTCGCCCCCCTTGGCTTCTTGTAACTTGTGTTGAAAGTTCTCTTCCTCTGGACTTCTCGTTTCTCAAGATTCGGGTGCCAGACCGTTCTTTCATTTCTATATTGTCTCATCACTAGGCCCGGTTCATGATCCAGTCAGGCCTCTATTTGCGTCTTTTTGGGGTGCTGCTTGCAGCTTTTCTCCACTACACTGTTTTCTCACTGCACGTTGGGTCTCACCTGGACCACTCGTCTGACTTGGATTCTGCCAACCGGATGCCAGATCGGCCAACAGCCAGGTAGGTCATGGCTTTCTCTGCCCTCTCTGTCCCCACCTGCTTGTTCCAGGCGTTTGGGTCTGCAGCGCGTCCTCTCTGCCATGCTCTGCACCCCCCCATGCAGCTACTCCTAGGCTGGACTGACAACAAGGAGAGTCCTTCATCAGTTTTTATGCCTGATTGTCTTTCAAGCTTCCAACAGCTAGCACGTTCATATTGGTTCTGCCGAGGGCTCTTCATTACCCTGCTCTTACTTGTGGCAGTACTTTTGGAGCCATCCATATTCACTCTTCCCTCACTCGTGCTCGTCCCAGTACTTTTTGCCTGATGCACATGTATAAGGAAATTATTAGAAGTCAGAGGAGATAGGGAGGATAGGCTTATCTGATCCCGAATGGTATGTTTGGATGAGGTCTGGCCGCGTGAGGGTGTGGATACTCCGTTCTCCCTGATCTGTCCTTGCTTCTCCCACTCATGGGATCCTCCCACTGAGTACCACCCGGAGGGGCACTCTCAGGTAGTGGCCTTATTTCTCTGGCCTCATGGGAAGGGTCTCCTGTATAATTACAAGTCTTATAGTGTATTGCCTTATGGACCAAACATGCAATATTAATTTTAATTCTGGCTCCTAAATGTAGCCAGTAAAGTTTCTACAGAATTGGGCTAATGTGGTCAAATGTCCTGCTATAGGAATCCATCAGCAGATTACTATCCAAAGATGAAGTCTCTATAGAGAATAGCTACCTTATAACAGTGATGTGTACTTGCAGTTATATGTTTCATTGGACATTCCCAGATTTTCGACAGCTTAAAGTGGCATCAGGTATGGAATGACTCTCAGGCAAGTGAGAACATTAGCGCTTAACGATCAGATCTGTCAATGTCTTGTCAAGTTAGAAAATCAGAGTAACAGTTAGGTGAAATAACTAGATATAAAATATTTTCCTTGCAAGATGTCTGACAACTTTAGCATGGAAACTAATCTGCGTTGGCCAACGTGCTTTGCATGTTGACCAAGTTGCATTCTATAAAGGCTGTAATTGCTTGTTCTTCTGGTCTCTTTTGTTAGACTCCATCTACAATACTGGCGTGTCAGAATCTGATCTGCACTCTTAGGTTTTGCTTCTTCCCTTTTTACCCACAGAAAGGTTCCTTTCAAGGGATGTCGATTCACCAAAATACCATGGGTTGCGGAATTGACATCACACACCTGATGTCATCACAGGATGTGATGTTACATGACCTTTGACCTGGATGGCAAGTTCCTCTTTAAAGAAGTGGCTTGTGGATGTAAAAAATAGTACATAAACATAAAATTCATAAAACAGCAAATGGGTACTAAAGCAGACAAGAATTGTTGGGACAAACTCCCAGGTATGCCAGAGGGCCACTGGGAGTTTGTGGACTCTGGGAAGGTCCAACACCTTCCACAGGAGAAACGGAGGACTCAGTCAAATGGCAAGTTGAAACCTAAGTTTATTAACGTTAAAACCAACAGGGATTAGTAGAGACAGAAGAAATCCATGGGCATCTCAACATCTCCTGGCTCGCAGGCCAATTCTGTACCCAAATGAGATCAGAGTGATGCTACAACTTGGGCCCTTCTCCAGAAAACCTATCTGACCACTCAATTGGGTACTGAGTAATAGACCACCTATAGTGGACACTATACATGTTGGTCTACTGCCCCTTGCATATCAGATGGCTGGCCTGGTCCAGCCCAAATCACTATCTATAACAATGTTGCAGTGTGAGGGTCTTGCCATTCTTTCTTACCCGTTGCTACCCACCCCTAGGACACTAAACTTTGATTGGCTAGAGCTGACGTCCACCTGCCTGGGATCCGCAAAGGTTCTCAATGCTTGGTGTACCTTCCCAAGGTTACAAAAATGATGATGTGTCTGTATTGTAACTTGTGTGTACCACTCTATGAGAGTGCTCTTTTGCTCAGTGCAACACTTGGCTCACATTGTAGCATCTTTGTTGCAGTCTTCTGTCTGGTGGCGTGAGATCGACTCCCTTTGACAGCGCTGGTCGCTGTCCATTGTCTGTGTCACCCGGGTCACGTGTTCGGAGACCATGATTTGGAGCTGTGCAGCTCCGAATTATGAGGAATGATTTGCATTTATTTCAGCTGGTGCTACTGTCGTTCATGGAATGGAATGTCATCCGTATCTTGTGGCCTTGGCAGCAGGTCCTGACTCAGATGTTCTGCTCTCTGTTCAGTCTGAATTCAGCTCAGTTCTTGCTGAGAGGCCTGTGCCCTACTGTAACTTTCCTAAACCATAATGTGGTTTCTACAGTGTCCATGCTATTCTACATTTCCATAGGTTAGTCACACTCGGTTCTGTCAGGTCCCATAGGTGTTCCTGCAGTTCCATAAGGTTATTTGCATATAAGCAGTTGCATGCTTTACTCAGGATCTCTTGCTTCTTGCATTTTTTGTGTTGTTGGGTTTAGCTAATGGCAAAAATAATAAAAGAAATGACAGTGTGTATATGTATCCGTCCTCTATCTATGAAACGGTATGCTCGTGTTTGTGTATTCGAGCGCGTGTTTATGTCCCGAAGAGCAGATGGCATGTGTGCTTCATGTCTAATGCTGCTGAGTCATGGTGTCTTAGCACTTTAATTGATACTGTCAATTGAGGTGACTTTGATTACTGCCTGGGGCTCCAGGTCCACTCTGGGGTAGATATGTACCACATCTGGCCTATAAGGCTGGCTGAGGGGGTACCTTTCAACATACTTGTCAATTATTCAAGCATTGGGAATTGGTCTGAAATAGTATGCGTGATTGCAATGTTTCCTGGCTTTCTTCTGTGTCATGTATCTTTCAGGAGGAGGAGGGGGCAAAATTCCCCATCCCTCTTCAGGCCCCCCTCTGGTCGACTTGTCAACCACATCCTTATATGACAGTCCTTTTGCTCTGGGCTGCCAAATCTTTGTTATTCCTCCAGGGTGTCCATGATAGTTTGTGTGGTCGTCGAATGACCAGCGCATGTAACAGCACACTCCTTCGGAGTTACACCAAACCCACTTCCCTTCATAGAACTTTGGGTCATGAAGATTATCCAGCTGGATCATGCTGGAAATAGTTCACACTGCGCAATGTTCGATATGAGCTTGTCTCGCTCTGCAACAATCTCGTCCTTCATCCCTCCTATGTTCACATCCATCAGGATCTGCATTCTGATGGACTAGTCTGCTGTTTTCTTGCACCTTGATATGCAGATCTTGAGCCCACACACTAATGCTGCTCCCAGCATGAGTGCTTCTGCTATCACCTTCAGTCCATCTGACAGCCATGATGGCATCCATGAAAATATATACACTAGCCAGCTCTTATCCTTCCCTGTTCCTCGTGCTTCATCTTCCATTGCATCTGTGCCAATTGTGCTACTGCATCTGAGAGAGTTCCATTATCTTCATCATTAGCTGGCATAAATGTGCAACAGGAAGTCCCTATCTTTGCGCAAACTCCTACTTCCATAGCTGTGAGGAGGTCCAGAACATATCTATTCTGGAGTGCCAACAACCTTATTACTCTGAGCTCTTCTTTTATGGCGTTGAACCCATTCACTGTAGATTTAATCATTATCATCAACTCCCAAAGAGTGATCTGTAACAACTTGGCATTCAAACAACATCTCCATTGTTGGGATAGCACCGGGCTGGTGTCTTCAGAGGGTTTATCGGCATCAGCCCAGCTTCATTTTCTACCCATGTCAGCAATTTTGCACTTGCATCTCATTCCTTCAGGCACTTGCCATTTTCTTCCTGCACCTTGTTCACTGATGACTGGTCTAGTGTCAGTGCCTTGCTTCCCACCACTCCATCCTGCCATCCATCTTTAGTGTGCACTCGTGTAAGTATTTGACTGTTTTTGTTATGATTTTCTGGTTGAGCCTGTGAGGAACAGCTGGCTACAGAAATAGGTAGCAGTGGGAAGACTTGCAAAATATCAAAATGTGGCTCAGTTCTCTTTTCTGGTGATCCATTGGGTACAAGGGAGCGGCATTGGCAGAGCCAAGTCCTTTGGCCTTTCACAGCAGTCAGGTTCTCCTCCTATCTCCTTCACTCTTGTCCAGGGACATGGCAGTTTCTTCAGTGTGATAGTCTTCATTTCACCCTTCTCAGGCCCGTCAGTTGTGTACTGTATGGCTTCATGTAGCTGCCAGTAATTGTTCAACAGGTCTAATATCTTTATGTATTTGTCTTAGTATGGGAATGTTCCTATGGACATCCATCTCAATTTTGCAGTCTTCCCTTGGAATCTTCCTTGTGTTTTTAGCATTGCGAGATACATCAGGCACTGTGCCCTTGCTGCTGATATTTCAGTTGCTATGAATATTCTAGAGGCACTCATGGCATAGGGGATTAAAAGCAGACATAACAGCTATCCCCAGTAGCTTACTTACCTACCTTTGCCATATGTTTGTACCACATGTTGTTAGACACTCAAGCAGTGTCGGTGAGATACGTGTCTACTCCCTTCATGTCTGTGTCAACGCAGTACTTACCTCTCCTTACCTTATCAGTGTCGTCTCGTCCACCTGACATGGTCGTCCCACCTTGGGTTGGGGAATGTTAGTGGAGGGTATAGCGGTAGCAGTAACAACAACATATAATTGCCAAAATAAGAATCCCATCAAGACACAAGGAATCAATAGACATGACATAATGATAATGTTCCTTAATGTTCCCTTCATTTCCACTTTCGCTGCTCGATCCTTGCAGCCTGGTGATACAGTTGCCCGCCTGAAATGCACAGAAAAAGGCATTACTGTGTTAGTATTGTCAGTGCCCTTAAGCCCTGCGGATCAAATAGTCACTAATGGGGAAGGCAAATACCTCCTCCCAGTTCTTTCTTACTGAGGTTTTTTTTAATATGTTCAACACTGGGGGTTCACCATGCTCAAGTTGTGGGTATGTTTGGGCCAAGTACTCTACAAAGACAAGATAACATACTGCAGGCAATCGCGCTCTAAATCATCTGGGTCTTCTCACATAATGGACAAATTGATCAGAGAAAGTTTATCGGTGATGGGTGGAAGGTAATATCAGTGAAACAAACAATACAATCCCCACGACATTCACATAGACCCTGCGTGTGCAAAAAAGAAAATGGCCCTCATTCCGAGTAAGGCGGTAAGGGATACCGGGCACCAGTAAGGAGACCAGTGCCAGTAATACCTTACCACCCTACTACGAGGTCCCTTAGCGGGTCCCTTCCTTAATACCTGGTCTGACCAGGTGTTAAGGACGGGACCCGTTAAGGGACCTGGGCGCAAATAACGGGCTTGGCATTCACCGGCCCGTTATTTTCACCCTCCCCATTCCCATTGAGCCCTATGAGGGCTCAAATGGGAATGGGGACTTACCGGTCCCGCCAAGGTTGTCAGACTGCAGGACCTCACACACGCCCCATCTTTGGAAACCTTCCCTGACCCAACACTTGGACACTCAAAGGGCGTCAACATGCGAACAGGTGCCTGTATCGATCCACCTAGAGAATGGGCAGACAACCACTATCATGTAGCGGTATCCTTGACAGACTTGGATCATATCCACATATTCCACGCGGAGATGCAGAAATGGGCCTACAGGTTTTGGTATGCTTCCTCTCACAAGTCTCAATGTATGCCCTGCTTTAAACTTCTGGCAGGTCAAGCAGTTACTTACAAAATCAGCTACATGTTCATTCATATTTGGACAAAACCACATTTCTCCAATGCGTGTAGCAATTACCTCCTTCCCTATGTGTATTGGATAGTGCAGATGTGCTAATGCTGTCTTCAATAAAGCTAGTGGCGTGACCACTTTTCCTGTGTTGTTCTGTCGCCATAAGGCATCTGTGGGGGACATGGAGCATCCTCTCTTTACCCACCGCCCCTTTGCCTCCTGGGGCGCAGTTCCCTGCAGCACCATAATCTGTGTCTCTGGTAGCACATTGTAACCCTCCTTCATGACCATGTTCCTCATTCCTCCGTGAGCCCTTTGTCAATCTTTCAGTTCCCACAATTGCCCAAAATATGCTGTGTATTTTGCCTCACAACCTGCTGCTTAATTTCCTCTTGAGATAGGGTCTTCCCCTGTGGTGCGGGCCTGGCACTTCACTAGTGCTACCTTTCTTGGATAAGCAATCACCTCAATCAGTCTGTCTAATTATAGTGCATGCTGCACTGGGGTCCTATCTGCTCTCCTGAACCCTCTCCTGAGCCATCGCGCCAGTCCTGAGTGTATTGTTGACATCACATAGGCGGAGTCAGATTACAACATCACCTCTTTCTCTATGCTGTTTTCTAGTTCTAAATGAGAGCCACTAGCTCTGATGCTTATGCTGAATAATGGGATGGTAGTCGCGCACTTGCAACCACCTCACTTGTCCCGTCCTCCTTCAGTCTTACCACTGCAGTCCCAGTATGCCTGATCCCATCAGTTTGGTCATTTGTCGATGAACCATCAATGTACAGCACGTCTCCCTACTCAAGTGCATCCTCCTCCACTTTGCGTGTTTCACTGAACATCTCTATGTTCTTTGTGCAGTCATGTGCATAGTTTCCTGCCTTGAGAACATCTGGCAAAAATGTTTCTGGGTTAACAGTCTTGCATCTTACTATCTTCAGTCCTACATTTGATAATTTCACCTTATACCTGGATGCTCTTGTTGTGGTCAGTGTGCTCTTTGTCTTATGCAGTATTGCAAAGAGGGTGTTCTCCATTAACAAAGTGGTGGTGCACCCCGTTGTCACTGCTGATGATTTCAGCACTGCGAAGGTGGCAGCATCCAAAGATTGTTTGCACGTATAATGTCCTCTCATCACTGGGTCAAGTTGTCCACTGTAGTAAGCAATAGGCTTATGGACCATGCTTGTCTTCTGTGTCAGTAACACTTTCATTACACACTGTCAGTGTGTGAAAATAAGACAAAATAATTTTTATAGTCTGGGGTCCCTAACACTGGGGCAGTACGTATGGCTTCTTTCAGTTCCTCAAAGGCCTCAGTCATCTCTGTGGTCCATGTCAGTGTCTTTGTTTCCTCTGTGTGTCTTTCAGGGTGCACAGTAGTAGCCTTGTGTATGTGCTGTAGTCAAAGACCCATGCTCTGCAGTAATTGCACAACCCCAGGATCTGTTGCATTTCGCTCAATGTTGTGGGCTGGGGTGTTTTGTATATTGTCTCTGTCCTCTTTGGGGTGATCTGTTGGCTGTCCTTGGATATCATCTGTCCAATGTACAGCACCTTCTTCTGGCAATAGTTTAGTTTGGCCTTGTCCACTTTGTACCCTTTGTCAGCTAAGACTGTCAGCATGTGCACTGAGTCCCTGCTACACTGGTCTTCTGTCTCACTGCAAATCAAAATGTCATCTACATACTGTAACACTGCGCTTTCTGTCTGTATGTTACTTAGATTCATCTGTATAACTCTGTTAAAGATAGATGGTGACTCACAGTACCCCTGTGGGAGCCGAGTATGTTTCCACTTCTTGTTTCGTTAAATAAATCTGGTCAAGTCTTGTGAGCCTGGGTGTAGTGGCACTGAGAAGAATGTATTCTTCAAATCAATTACCGTGACACAGGCAGCTTCTGCTGGGATGCTGCAGAAAATTGTTGCTGGGTTTCTGCTAGAGGATACTCTGCTTCTACAATATGGTTAAGAGATCTTAAATCCTGAATAAAACGCTGTGACCCCCCATTGGCCTTCTGCATGGGGTACACTGCTGTGTTGCATGGAGATTCTGATGATACCAGAATGCCTCCCTCCATCAGAGCTGTAATTGTTTCATTAATGCCTTCATCTATTTCCTTTGTTAGGGGATACTGCTTTACTCTTGGCAAAATCAATCCTGGTTTCAGTTTAATCTTGACTCCCCCATGCTCTTTATGCAGCCCATGTCATAAGGACTTGTAGTCCATAAACTGCTGGGTACTTTGGCCATGTCCTCCTCCCAGAAATAGGGTGGCTCCTCCAGAGCCATTGCCATTCTCTGTGGCACCTCTCTGTAGTGTATCTGTAACCAGTAGTTTACATTCGTTTCGAACACCATCTTCATTTCCTGTCTATCTTCCTGAAATAGTTCTTTATCCATCACTGTAGTGAGCCTGCACCCCTCTGCAACTGCAATTATTGCTCTCCATGCCTTCCCAGTGTCATCCATCCCATGTACTGCAATCCAATCCCCCCTTGCCACCATCGTCTCTTTTTCTTTGTACATTATCTTTCCTTCTGGCTCGTCCAATGGTGTTTCTGGCCTGAACAGGTATTCGTTTGGAACTGGCCACACCTTTCCTGCAATGCCTGGCCTCCAATGGCAATGTCAGTCCCATACTGAAACATCTCTGGGTCCATTGGCACCCCCCTCTGTACCGTACATCCACAATATGCTTGAACAATCTGCCTTACATTTAACATGTGTAGGCCTGGTGTTGAGCACACTATGCCCTTGTATGTGAATTAAATGTTCATGTGTAATCTGCTCATGTCTCTTCCCAATATGTTTACAGGTGTCTGTCGAGAGTAAAGCAGAGGTAGTGATAATTCTTGATCTCCTATAGATGAGATATTATCGGTAAAACTGAACCACTTCTTGAGCCCCAGAGAATCCTTCAGTGTTCATGGAATCGCCTGACAATATAAATGTTCCTTCCTTAATGCATGACATAGTCACCCCAGTGTCAACAAGAAAGGAAAAAGTTCTGTCACCTATCGCCAGCCCTATGCAAGGTTCCTCTGCAGGGTTTTGTGTGATTGACAGGTGGGGACACATCAAGTTCGTCTGTGGGCTGTCCTACTGAGGGTATAGGGATATCCCATTTCCTGTAAAGGGGTTGTTCTCTACCATGGTAACGCCTCCCAGTCGTTGGACAGGTACTGTCGTCACTCTGTCCATGTGTGCTGGTGCATCATCATTCTGTACTTGTGCTAGCTGTTGTGTGCTCCTTCTAATCTGTGGCGCTTGTAAATACTGTGGTAATGGTGCTGGCATCTGTAGTACCTGCATCTGTGCTTGTGGTACTTGTGCTTGTGGCATCTGTTGATATGTTCCATGCGTCTGCCCTTGTGGCTGGTGGTCCTATGCATAATAATCTTCTTGGACCCCTTGATATGGCTGTTGGCCCTGCTCTCCCCAATTATGCTGCCTCCCTCTAAATCAAAATACCCTTGGGATGTGCCCTAGCTGCCTGCAGGCCCAGAACCCTGCCCTATTCCATACGTAATCAACTGCATCTCCTAATATCGATACTAACAGTCCCTTTACATCATCCACTGCTAAGCTATGGCCAGCGGTCACCTTCTCCCTCTCATAAATCCGTTTCCCAGCACCTGTGCTCACCGATGGCAACCTGCACTTCACATTCTCCTTATCTGTGTGCTTCCATGTCACGTACTGAGGTCTCAACCCTCCTCTCTCCAATAAAGGCATCATTGTGTGTGCTGCCTGTTCTTCAGATGACCTTCTGGTCAGTCTAATTTGTCAAAGCCCTCTCTCATCCTCAATGTCTGTGCATACATCTACTGGTTCCAGTACAGGCACTCGCCTGTTGTCGTCATAGGCTCTAGTCAATCGTCCTCTTGAACAAGGTATGGCTATTTTCCCCTCCTTTGTCCTGGGAGATCCCTTAGTCTGTTAACCTAGGTGCTCTGTGAGGTGCAAAAGTCATCTGTCTGTTGTATCTGCTCGTCTGAGCCACTTCCCTCTTCTCCCTGTGTATGTGTCCTGAACTCCCATGAAACCCGTTTGTCTGACCCCGTTCCCATGGACTGTGATCGGCATTGCTCTCCCTCTCGTCCCCACTGTATTTGTCCTCGTTTTCAGACCCCGTCTCCATGCTCCTACAAAAATCATCTGCAAAACTCAGTCTCCTTGATGTCAAGTCTGTGTTGGGTTTCATGCTGAGATCAATGTCTCTCAAGTCACCCCTACTTTCTCCTGCCCAGGCCCCTAGGCTTGCTCCACCTCCGTCATTTGTGCTCCTGCCTCGAGAGTATGTGCTGTCTGGATCTGTCCATCTGTCCTCCTCAAATCTATTCCTTTCCCTATGCAGTGCTGCCTATGTCTTTACCGCCCTTATTGATTGCTCGTCGTCCTCCCTGCGTGCTCATTCCCTCGACGATCTGGCAAACTGGACATTTCTCTGTTCCCTCTCTGCTAACTTGTGTTTTTCCTGCTCTGCTATCTCTCTCTGTCTCTCTGCCTTCTCCAATTCCCGCTCCCTTTTTGCCCTCATCTGCCCCTCTGCTCTCTTCCTTTCCTTGAGATCTCTCTCTATTATTTCTTCCCGCTCCCTCTCCAAGTGTTCCTTCTCTTCTTCGTTCCCTATCTTCCCGCTCCAGTTTCTCCTCTCCCCTTCTCTCTCTGTCCTTGCGCTCTAGTCTCACGTCCCTGTCCTTTTCCCTTCTATCCTCCTTGTCCATTAGCTCTGCCCAATCGTCATGTTGCTGCCCCTCTTCAGACTTTCTAACGCCTTGGTCGCATCTTTTGCCTCTCCATTTGTCTTCCCTTGGAGTTTTAAAAGTACCTGCGCTGCTATCCATTAGTTTGTGCCTATGCCCTCGAACTCCTCCTTCGTGCTTTGCTGTGCCTCACTGCTCGCCCCTGAATCACTAACTGGCTGCCTTGTGCCTTTCATCTTATCCTCCTTTGTATATGGTGGTGGCTTATATGTTGGATTTGAATAACCCTCTGCTGCCCTTAGATAGATAACCCTCTGCTGCCTCTTTGGATAGATTCACTGTTCATCGTCCTGTATCATCAGATGCTACACTTGGAGCGGGAGGGGGAGGTGCAGAGGGAAGGGTCCCTTGGTCCTTCACCTTCTTCTGGCTTATTGTCCACTGACGCTTCGTGGCATCCCCCTCTACCTCCTGAAACATGAACCACAACTCGAATATGGTCATGCGTTTGGTCAATTACTTCCCATTATAGGTACCCTGTATGTGTGTCAATAGTGATTGCTGCACATCTTTTGAGAAACTTCCACAAGGTGGCCATGGTTTGGTTAATTTCTCTTCTGTACTTTTGGACCATTCTATGCTATATTTACATATCTTTTCCTTATAAGGTGGAAGTGTCATACACAAGTGCTAAAGGAGCGTATTCCCTCCACTGTTGCCTTGATACATCTCAATACCTTTTACCTGACCTCAAGTCGAGGGTTTTGATAATCCGCTGTTTGGGGATAAAAGTAACAATGCAATCGATAATACTTTTCAATTTGTATGAGCCTATCAGACGTGTTCCGCGCACCGCCCGCCTTTACAACTACTGCCTCCTCAGGCACACCCACAATCTTGTGCGTGCACCTTCCGCGCACCGCCGCTCATTCACCTCGTTTACCAATCCCAAGTTCTCAATACTAGCTCCTCACAGTCTCAAACTCTCTGTGTCCTGTATGCAACCCTAAGGGTGACATCACCAAGCTACCAGAACAACATTGGTAAATCAAATATTGTGTGCACACTATAATAGCCTGTTACTCAGAAAACCACACAAAAATCCCACAGCTGTCTTCCGGCACTCCAGGAAGAGTATACCAATATTCTCTTTTGATCAAACTGCACCCGCTGCATTGCCTAACATGTGAAATGCCCCACTCCAGCAGACTTAACCAGTCATCTCAACTTCCGCAATCTAGGCCAGCTCCCTTGCTAACCCACACGGGGATACCATCATCTATGACCTGAGCTAAAATGCCCAACCCACAGGAATACCTTATTTACATAACTTTTGTCATGCAAGCCTTTAAGTCAATAGTCTAGGTTATTCACCAGAAGCTTTTACCACTATGACTGAATGTTCCCTAAACATAGTAAAGGGACTTCTACCTCTGCTCCTGTCCCTACTAAGTATAACACTACTAGACAATACTTCAACAATATTCGACAATACTAAACAATACTCCACAATACTCAGTACCCTCCCTCACACCCAGTGTTGCCGTTAGACTGGTTCAATACCTATGTTCTGTGGTGTGCTAGTGCTGCTCAGCTGATGGCTCCCTGTCAAGGCGCTCGCCTCCCTGTCTTGGTCTGCCCTGACAACTCGCTGACTTCTGGGCCCCTGATGACCTGTACATGGGTGCACGTTTTCTTGTCTTCTCGAAATATGCGAGGCTCCCGCAGCATCTCAGGTTCGGTGGCGAAGAAGACGATCTGGTGCCGGGCAGGTGAAGCCAACCATACCTCTGCTCCCAACATTGATTGCGACTCTTGTTGTTCCCCCTTCCTCATGAACATTTACATGCGTGATTAGTTAAAATAATTTGCATGATTGTACCCGCAATATCAGATTTTGGGACACAGTTCAATAACTGTGAGAAGCGTATTTAGACCTCAATAAGGATGCAGAGATAACCACACTGCGATCTGGAAATGATCTGTGACCTACCAAGAGCTAGACATCTACCACCAAGATGGCGGTTTTAGTACTCTATACGAGTGCACGCATGTGCATGGTAGCCATGGCAACGGTGTGTTCATCTTAACGAGCGACGACAGGCTTGGTTTACACGCCATCCAATCAAGCTTGCTGAAGGACCGCTGTGCTGCTAGAAGGTGAGGAAAAGTACTACACCATCCGAAATTTCACAATGATACGTGACTAGAATGGAGGGGCTGGTGCCCTTCACCGCCCGCTTATGATAATACTTTACTCCTCGACTAGGAACAACCCCATACAAGTGTTTAGCTTTACCTCTGTGAAAGGCACTCGTATTTAGTGCCACAAAGTACTGATTTTAATACTCTGAAGACACCCTCGCATCCATGCGAGGTACTAAAATCTTACTCAGTATTCCCTACTACATATAGGCCAGTAGCATAATTTTAAAGCGAAACACTGCAATTTGAAATGACACTGATTGGATGCTTTTGTGTCATCCCTTTTAGGTTCACATTTAACGAGAGGCTAGCGCTTCTGCTAACAACACGTACAGAATTAAATACACCGGAGTGGGTAGACATTAATCCACTGGAAGTTATTATTATAATTATTATTTGGTGTAAAAAAACAGGTGAATAAGATCAATGAGATGCACTCTAGGTAAATCCAACTCAGAGATAGACTAAACAAGACCACTGACTATCAATGTGTTATGTTGTTTTATGTAGGAAATCAGACGAACTGAGAAGTAATTGGGTCACTGAAGGATCCAAGCAATTTTTGAGTGTTGTATATAATGAATTAGCTCCAATGGGTTAATACAAAAGCACCTTAATAAAATACACATTATTATTAATTTCAGGCACTCAGATGAATGTGAACCGAAACCACAAGCTAGAGGTTTATGATAAACAAGCCCTGATGATGGATAGTATATCCGAAACGCGTTTGCTAATTGATGAATAATTAAATTATTACCACGATTGTAAATGAATTGGGCGCAAAGGAAAGCCATTTGTTGTGTTGTTCATTACTGCACTTTAACAAATGTACACAAGAACAGTGATAGTCCTATACTGTGAAACCTTTTTCTTTGGAAATCAGGAATGGAATTTTGATGGTGAAATTGAACCTTACTTTTTACTATTGTGTTTAAGTACTGAGTTTGAAATTTGAGTAAAATCTTTTTATGCACTAAGGAAATTGTGTAATTGGTAATTTGAATTAATTTAAAGCACAAAGTGCTTTTGGGTTAAGCACTACAAAACACACAGGAATACTTGGGTTCATCAAGAATAATAGGAGGTCTATTGATTCCACTATAGTGCATAGGGGTTACCTGTTGGTGACAACAGGGTAGATTGGTACACATTTCACCATCAATCACATCATGATTCAGTAATTGTTATCCGAAGCTTTGGTGTTCACAAAGAATGACCCATTTTATGATCAGGAGTGGGGCTAACTGAAAAATATTCAAAAAATATGGAACCTATCATAGCTAAGGAAGTTCCTAAACTACCGGCATATCTGAGGGACACTCTGTACCTATTACAACTTTTGGATAATTGTGAGTGCGAAGCAGATTTTTATTTTGTGACATTAGATGTAAAAGCATTCTACACACCAACTGAACATCAGTTAGCTTTGAAGACCATTGATTTTACTTACGCTAAAAGATCAGTCTCATACCTGCTACATATTACGATGGTTAAAGAAATGCTGGAATTCACCTTAAAAAACAATGTATTTTTGTTCAATGTAACCAGGTATAGACAGTTTAGAGAGGTAGGTATGGGAGCCAATTATGTTCCCTCACTTGCAAATCTGTTCATGGGATTATTTTAAAACAAATATGTGTATTCTGACCATCTTTTCATATCTAGAATCAAACTTTGGACAAAATTCATTGATGATGTGTTTCTAATTTGGCAAGGAAATCAATCTTCTTTAATAGAATTTGTGATTCATCTTAATGTGAATGATTTTGGAATGTAGGTAATAGAATGTGTAATTACCAACAAGGTATTATCGATGTAGACCGTGTTTGGTTGAAAGGGAATGCTGAAAAGAGCAAATCAATGCAATTATGTAATGTTTTCAGGGATGAATTATCTTCTGATGTATAAAATGTTTGTAACAATGTTTGTGATTTAGCAAATAGAAGTATAAATAATGTTAGCTCAATAAGATTATGACAAGGTAACTGGGTATATATTTTAGAATAATTGGTGTATTTCTGCTGCTAAACGAAAAGTCAATATGTTAATTTCGAATGCACAGCAAGCGTATTGTTTATTATTAATATTGACATGAAAGATGTAAGGTGTAAGATGCTGTCATTTTACGTGACGTCTTAATAATTGTGTAAGATGTTGGCATTCACGCTTTGCAGCAGGAACATTTACCATTAGCAATGACGTGAATTACGTATGACGAAAGACGTTGACGTCTAACATCATGGTTATTACAAAATTGGAATCAAAACAAGATGGCGACTTTGCGCCTTTGCAGAACGCTGCATTCTGTTGCCACGAGATGGCCTAGAAGCTTACCAAAGCTTGACAGATGTAAGTAGGAATGGGTATGTTTGATTTGAGTGGTACGTTCATTGATTTTGTTTGAGTGGTTGTAGAGTGGAAATTGGATAATCACTGCTATGAGATTGCATGAAGCATCATTTTTAGGACCTGTGTTGCTGGGAATTGACCCCCTTGAATAGAACCATATTTATTGTTTAAGTGAAAAGCACAGTCTGGTGCAAAGCAATCGGGTAAGAATATTAATATTAAGTAGACTTTGATAACATAATACGTTGTTTTAATTTGAGTCAGTGCAAATAATATGTGATTTTCACCTTTGAATAGGTTGCAAGAATTTTACACTTATGTCAAGGAATTGAATGACGTATAATTTATCAATCTAAATCACATATGTTGAATTAGAAAAATCTATTTCAGAGGGATACCAATGTATAAGTAAAGATCTGGGTTTTCACAATTAAAGGAGCATTGGTGGTGGATATATGAATACATTGGTGCATTGAAAACAAGGTGCTTGTGATATGACTAGTGATTAATTGAATATGACTAATTATTAAGTAGAGTACAATCGAATTAACTGAATTCTTAAGTGAAATGAATTGTCAAAGTGAGTATCTGTTTTTATTAGTTTTTGTTTTTTATTCTTTTGCCCCTTTATGTGACTTGTCGTTGACCTGGCTTCTGGTTTGTAATTACGTAACATTGATTGTAAATGTTACAACATGATTTGGTCAAATGTATGTTGTTTGATGATGATACAATAGCCCTGAAGAAGACCTATTGTTAAGGATCAAAACATGTGTTGGCAATAATTGTAAAGCTGTTAAGCAAATAATGGCTCACTAACCAATTTTGGTCGGAAAAAGAGCATAATAATAATTTTAAAAAGTTGTTTTGTGTCAGAAGTATTATATATTTGCTGTCTGGCGCATTGGGAAGATTTAGATTTTAGAAACTAATATTTGATGTGACATTAGGCTTGGAGTCACAATCTAAAAAGCCAATGCTGCCTGTAGACTCAGAAAAAATTAGTTTATTCAAATGAGCAATTCGTCACATTGTTTTCTTTAAGTGTATGTTGGTGAGTGCAGAGAAGTACAAAGCATTTCCCAATAGGTCAGTGTACTATACAGATACTCATGAAGCAGTGAGGTGACTTAGATAAGTCCCAAGATTTTAACTTTGTGAAGTACAACTTATTAAGTAACTATGTACACGTGTGATTCACCTGTGCCCACAATTCTATTAATGATATCACACACACACATACACAAATGCATGCACACGCACACATGTGCACATACACACACACACACACACGCACACGCACACACACACACACACACACACACATGCACACACACACACACACACTCTGAGATTACTCTTGCTCAGGGACACACACACACACATAGACAAAGGCAGGGAGAAACTAAATGCCACACATTTCAGTTACAGCCATCAACCCTCCGCTCAACAACTCACGTGGATGCAACACTGTTGTTTTGTGAGTACCATTAACACACACCATTTAATTCCCTATTGCCGGACTAGCTTTACATTCAACATGTGTCCTGTTCCCAGAACACAAATCTTGCGTAATCACGACCTAACAATTACAAGTATTAGCCTACCATTAGAAACATCAACTTGTGATTCCCCATGCAAAATCTGGTCAAGGCCCTACTGTCTGCATCTGTCTGCAGATGGAAGCAGCACCCTGTTCCTCTTTCTATTAGTCCTAGCTAGTCTTTCTTCTATTATCATACCTTTCTGATCCAGGCATTCGTACTGCCTACTCCGAATCTCTTCCACGTGGACTTTAACTTGGCTTCTGCCTCTAATTGATTTTAAACCCACTACATTGTTGGCTTTCACTTACCTTTTTTCCATTGCGTCCCTGGTTTTTCCCTTACATATTTCTTTAATTTACCTTCCTCACTGTTATGTTTCATCCTATCCCTTTGTACTATACTTCTCATTCTCCTAACCCTCATCTCTCTAAGTGAATCCTCTTAATCAAAATTACCCTTCTCTTACTGAATATTCTCCTCCCATTAATCTCCGTCTCAGAAATACAAGTGCCACCTTTAACAAGGCTCACTCTATTTTTGATGCCTTTCTTTGTTTAAACTTTGATTTTTCTGTATTACTGAAACTTAGCTGTCATCCACTGCCTCCATTTTCCCAGCTGTGTTAACATCCTCCTGTACTGCCTTTTTTCATATCCCTCACCCTTCGTGGGGGTGGAATTGTTATTCTATATCTATCCTCCAATACTAGCTCTCGATTCCCTCCCAATCTTCTCATTTTCTCTATGCATGAATATCAATATATCTCTGTTTCTCAAATATGATCCCATGGCTTTTCTCTTGATGTACTGCACCCCTGGCTTGGCCATCTTCTTTTGTGAGGATTGTGATGTTCTCCTGTCCTCTTTCCTCCCCTATAACACCATCTGATCCTTCTTGGTGACTTCAATCCCTCATTGACCCACATTTATGTTCCTCGTATGTCTCTTTTTGACTCTTACTATCTTTCTCCAATTTCTACCCTCTGTCTCATAATTCTGGCTCCTGCCTGTACCTAATTGTATCTTCTTCACTACTGCTTATCCTATCTATTCCTCTGATCATGCTCTTCTTTCCTTTTCTTGTATTCCTCCTCCAATTCTTTCTCCTTCTTCTCACATCTTTCCTCATCGAGATTTGCGTAGCTTTGACACTCTTGCCTTTAATCGACTATTACTTCATCTCTGCCCTGCTTTAATGAGCTTGCTTCTTCAATGGTCTACTGTGCCTTTACTCTTGTCTCCTCTGCTATTTATGATTCATTTGACTCTCTTTATCCTGCATCTGCGTTCATCCCTACTCATAAGCCTTCCTAACCTTCTCTGGATTCTTCTCGTCCCTCTAATTTCAGACCTATTTCTCTCCTACCCTACCTTTCCAAGCTCTTGGAGCAAGTTTGTTATTTCAGATCTCTACTTATCTTAACTCTAATTATCTATACCAATTTGGCTCTCTCTCCTGTCACTCTACTGAGACTGCTCTCCTTTGCATCACTAGTGTGCTTCTATTGCCTCGCTATGCTAAACAATCGTCTCTGTTTATACTTTTGGCTCTGTCAGCAGCTTTTGATACTGTCAACCACTCTCTTCTTGTCACAACTACCCGATGGTCATTGTGGCATCACTGCAGACACAGGATACCATTATCTTTTGCTGTGACATACCTGCAGTAGTCATTTCCATCATGGCGGCCGCCGTGTCTGGCGTTCTACTTCATTTGTTCTGTCATTCCTGACTGGCACGTCGCAACCCAACTGCTAGCTCCTGCTTGAGGTGATGCAGTCCGCCTTTGATCCTTTTTCCCTTCCTTTGACTTGTTTTTTCTTGTTTGGCTTCTGTTGTCTTCCATTCCCTGTGTTCTCCAGTTGCTGCCTGATCTTCCTGACCCGCTTGTGTCTCCTTGACTGCTGAACTCTCTCTCTTCATACTCCATAATCCTGATCCCTGTACTACTCTGGCAGTTTCTTCTTTGCCTACTGGATTGATTCACCTATCCAGAGTGGCGTTTTTGTGCTGCTAGCCTTTCCCATGATTGTGGGTTTCCTACGGGACTCAACCTTGCTTTGGCTGCATTTTTACACAACAGACTAGCAAGTTGGCAACCGGACAGGATTGCCCGTATTTATTCTCCTACTCCTGGCACTGCCGCACGAAGACCTCCAAGTCAGCCATGAAGCGTGGATCCAAGGTAATTTGGCGTACATTGGAAGTGTGAGACTTCCTCTTGTATCACTCACTTCTCTTGGCTTTAAAAACTCTGTTCGTGACTGGTTTTGTTACTATCTCTTTAACCAGATTTATTCTGTTTCCTGGGCTGATCACACTTCACCCACTTCCTCTTCACCACGGTGTACCTCACAGTTCGGTTCTGGGGCCCCTTCCCTTCTATTTATACTATTCCACGTGCTTCCATAATCACCTCGTTTAGTCTATTCTACCATTTTTACACTGAGGATTCACAGCTTTTCCAATCCTTCTCCCCCTTTACGTCGGTTATCCATAAGATCATTAAAACTTGTCTTCTTGCTAGCCAGTCTTGGATTTCTGACCACTTCCTTCATCTTAGTCCCTCCAATACTGAGGTTATTTTCTTTCCTGCTACAATTATCCCTCATCCTTCCTTTTCTATTTTTATTCCCTTTCCTCCTAATTTTTTATCTATTTCATCTTCCGCTCAGACCCTCAGCATATTCATTGATTCTTCTGTTAATTTTTCCTCCAGATTTCTGAACGTTCTCATTCCTGTCAATCCACCTCTTTATAACATTCTGAAAGCTAAACCCTTTCCCTCATTTCATGCTACTAAGCTACTTGTATCTTACTGCTCCAGTGTTCCCCTTGGCCTCCCTGCTACTCTTCGTGCTCCTCTCCGTTCTATCTACAGCTCCTCTATATGTGTTCTTTTATCTCTATCTTTTCGAGAATCTTTTTCTCCAGTTCTAGCTTCTCTTCGCTGGCTCCCTTTTCACTCTTGCTTGCTCTGTAACTTCCTATGTCTCCTCGTCAAATCCCTTCATAATCTGGCTCCTCCATATCAATCTTCACTCTTATCCTTCTGCTGTCCTATGCGCTCGCTATGCTCTGAATCCCTTTTTCCTTCTTATTGTGCCTCGTCCACCGTGTGCATTCTCTTGCTTTCAGTGCTTTTCTCTGCTGACACAGTTTCATTGGTACGCACTTCCTCTTTCTCTTCGTTCTCTGTCCTCCTACTCTATGTTCCGCTCTCGCCTAAAGGATTATCCCCTTTCCTCGTAATAATTTTTCGAATTTTAACATTATTCTGTTTTTTTTATTGTGTACCATAAATTATTTTTTGTAAAACGCTTTGGTGTAAAGCGGTCTATAAAAGCAAACAAAATAAAAAGAATACAAAAATTGTGCTTACAAAATTTTTCCACATTCTTGGTACAAAGCAACTGTAAGGACAAGTCAGTTATGAGGTCCATTGAATGAGATCATTGCAGTTGTACAATTACAGAATTGTAACTTTTCCCATCAGCCATCTGTGGAATGAAACCAAAACCATAAAATACATTTGTTAGTCAACACATTACTGCCATACGTTAAATTATGGCTTTGCGTACATTTGGGCCTCACTACGATTTGGGTGGTGCAGGTTAAATGTGGGGTTATTACCATGCGCTGCCTAATTACCGCACTGCACAACTATGAGGTGGGTAGAAAGTTGGAAGATTCACCTCCAGCTATGAAATGGAGGTAAATCTGCTGACTTTCTGCCCATTTTTGGCAGAATTACAGAGGCAGAATTACCGCTGTGGTAATTCTGACAAAAATGCTACATTGAGTCATACAGACAAAAAATAAATGGGGATTTACACCGCCATGTGTAATCCGGCAGTAATACTGCCAGACAAAGTGCTGGTAAAAGTATTACAGTTTGGTGGTATCTTGGCAGATTTACCACCTAGATACCACCAAACTCGTAATGAGGCCCAACCTACAGAACGTAGCTAATATATCTACCATGTAGACATGTACACAACATTGGCTTCCAAATAAACTGGCCTGATGCCATGACCCTCAGCCTCACTGCTATGCTATGCTGTGTCCCCTTTATGGCCCCTCTAAAGTTGTTAGTAAACGCATACTGATCCTACCTAATTAAATAACATTAGACAATAAAGTGTACACATCTCATGATTGATTTAGCAACCAATCAGTACTGTATTTATATACGTCGACAGCCAGGACGCAAGTGCTCATTAAAACTACACAACTTTGAAAAGCCTACAACGCGTATATGTCCTTATGCTCTAAGAATATGTCCACAAGTGGCCTGGAAATCTTTGCAGTACAGTTCTTTGCTGGCAGTCAGCCAGTAGGCTTAATTCCCCTAAAAGGCTGTGGCTCTGACAATTTGCTCATTCTTTCTTAATGCACTTTGCACAATGTTAGTCACAAATCTCCTTTTTTAGAGGCCTGCTGTGGTGCACTATCTAGGCTCTGGGTCCTGTACTTAAGTTACAGTACTTTCGCCTTGTGGTGTTGGAAGTTTGCAGCCGATTGGCATGACCATGCAAAGCCTTACACCAGGCGTCCCCTTGGTGTGCTACCCCTGAAGGTTGCATCCATTGCTCTAAATTATACTTGTCTACATGGTTGCTGTAGTATCTTGCCTCCTGCAAGATGTGCCTGGATCAGTGATGACATGGAGCAGGAACCAGGCTGACCCAGGTAAATACAAACAGAAGATGCTTTATTGTCTTAGTTACATAGATGCAGATCATGAAAGGTAGGAGAGAAGGTCACACACATCTGCCCCGGTTCCCTGCCATATGAGGCCCTGCATTCACTCAGACATCACACAGATCACTCAAGCTACAACAGTTTCCCATGTCATAGGCAGGTGGTTGATGCCTCCACAGAACCTACTCTCCTCATGCACACATGCATGCGTGTTGATTTGATTTGATTTATTTTTTGTCAAGCGCCAACTTTCCCATAGGCCTCAGAGCACTACAATAAATACAACACATAACATAACACATTCATATCAGAATAAAACAAATACATAAATAATCTAAAAGACAATAAGTCAGTGAATTATATCTTAAGCTCTTGATGGATGACTGATTTCCCAATTTGTTGCAGCAACTCAAGAAAAACGGATGATTATTGTGACCCCAGTCAATGAAAATACAGTCTAAATCATTTGTCAAGGACCACTCCTTGATTTGAACCCTCTGAAGACGTCTAAAATCCTGGGTTCTGATGCAGCTCTGCCCAATTGTGGACTGCAGCCAGGCCAAAACCTTGTTCTAAAGGGTTCCTCTCGGCTCAGATCTTTACTGTTTTTTCACATATTTACATTTGTGATGAAAATATTTCTTTGATCTGCAACTGGTCCTTTTAAGAATGGATCCATAATTTCTAGCATTAAAGCCTTTTTGATGCATACATCTATCTTCAAAAGGGAGGAAATCGAGTTATTTATGGGGCACCTAGGTACTAGTAGATTTGGATGATTAGTGGTTCAATTGCAGACCGGAACAGTAGAGCCAACCCGTGGCGCTGCACCAGAGGCTAAACCCAAATATTCAATATGGCCTTTGGAGAATACATCATTTACAGCCATTGGGCTACTGGTTGCCTTGAAATCGGTTTGGCAACTTACCTCCATCTTACTGGGGACTGCCTGTTTTATGCAGCGGTCTGTTTGACAGCCTCTGTCCACCCTATCTCACTGAGCAATTATCATCTCTAAAGAGTCTAGCCAGGCATGAAAATCTTGAACGTTCTTGCATTGGTCCAAATCCCAGATAATCCTCTCTTTGATAGTCTGCCATTTCCCAGCATCATTCATTCCCTTCTCTCCCATTTGAACGTTTGAGGGAGCTTCAGCAATGACATTATCCATGCTCCTTGAGGGGGATTCAATGCTTTACTCGCAGCTGAGGATAGGCAGTCAGTTTTTCCCCTTTGATTTTCGGAGATACCCCCCTCAATCTAGCTCGGGTGGTCCAGTTGGGACATTTCAAGAGATCCTACTGGATCCTACTGGATCACTTGGTTGTTCTTTGGCAGGCGTATAGTCTTTTCTCAGGTCTGGGCTAATGGTCAGAGAGTCTGTAGAAGGGCACTGTTCCTCATCCAATGATTCCCTTCTCTCTTGTTGCAACCCCTTTCTAGCCAAAACTTCCAATTTACCATTGTCACCTGGTGTTGAGGGCCCATCTGCCCTTTCCCATGGTACCTGAGCTGGGGAACCCACTGTAATGCCATTATATCCTGGAGCCTCAATTGCCTCATGATCAGCAGATTGGAAAGCATGGGGATGCACAAACAAAGTCTTTTCCTGGAAAAGATGCTCCAATGAACAGAAATATGGAGGAGTGGTGGCTACACTTGTTAGCTGGGTCAAACTTCCAGCTGACTTGTGCAGTAATTAACTATTTGGAGGACAAGACTTGATGGCAAAGTTCTTTATGATGGAAATCTATTTCCAAGGCGGCATTGGGAAAGTTCAGTTGCCCAGCTTAGGATTTGGAAATTGATTAATGTGGAGTGTTCATGAAAAATGACAATAGGAAACAATGTTCAAGTGTAAAAGAAAGTTTGTAATAAACTATAATTTTACAAGACAAAAAATAAAGGAGGATGCATATCTCCATGCCTCAACCTAGATTTAGCTGTGCCCGCTCTAGTAACAGGCATTCTGACAGAGGGAGCAGGAAAAAGCCCTTGTTGAGACCTCCATGAAGGCGATTGTATAGCTAATATTGGCCCGGGTTAAAAAACAAAAAACACAGGTAGCAGCCGAGCGCCACGAACTCGCAGCTCACAGGCCACCTTCTGCACAGGCCAGTAGACCCATCTCTACATCCCTCTGCCCAAGCAGGGCACACATGCTGCACGCGCCCAGAGCAGCACCCAAAGCCAGGCACCAGGACTCCCCGAGACACCCCTCAATGCTCAGCTCTTTCTATGCCCAGCTCAGCACCAGCGCCTGCTGCAGGCCAGGGACAGTGAGCTTGCCGAGGTTCAGTGCTCGGCCGCACTTCGCCGCCGGGCACTGTTAAAGGGTTCCACTTGTCAGGTGCCCCTGACATCATCATTTCGTTCTGGGAACTGACAAGAAAGGATCTGCTGCACTCTGACCTGGAAGAACCTGAAGACTTGCACCCGAGGCTAGACCTGTGCGGTACCCAAGATCCCTCTGCCGGCGCTCACCCTGACACTGCGGGGTGAGTGCCTTTGGGATGGTGCTGTATAATTTGGGAATGACATACTCTCGGAAATGATTAGGCTCCCCTCGCGGGAGAGTTCCCCACATGAGTCAGTGGTACTCCGCAATACTTGCAGTTACTCAATTAACTGCGCTTGATACTCAGTCTCGGAAGGCCCGCCACTGGCGTTTGTCCAGTCTCTGTGGACAGTAGTCATCTTCCACCTTCATGGATGTTAGCGTCTTGTCCTTTTGGGCCATCCTTTCCTCGTGGGCCCTTCCAAGTTCCAGAATCACAGTCAAGGAAATTCCTGATTCTCGCAGGGCTTGCTTTCTTACCCTGGCAGAGTACCAGCCTTGCACCAACTGGCTCCCCAAACCACTCCTCTTCGTTGAAAAAACCCCTCCTCTTTGATCACGTTCTGTTTCTGATTTTGTTATATGGTCTCTGTCTTGTTTAGCGCCTCCATGCCTCTGGGGTTCGTCTTTGTGCTTTATAAATAAAATAAATACATTTTTTTTTAAAAAGAGTGCATGTGAACGCTAGCTGTTGCATCGGAGCATGAAATGCATCGAGTGTTTCATTGTCTCTTTGGCAACTCTCAGGATGAAACGCTCATAGTCCGCTTTGGCTACAGGGCTAAAAGAATTCTCCAATGCCACGTGTGCTGCTGCATATTACCCATCCATTGGAGACAGGGTCTGGAAAATCCTGTGAATGGCTGGGCTAGCGATATATATTAGTGTGAAGCATTTTGTCCCATCGTCCTATTCATTTGGGGTTGTAAAGTACATCTCTAATTTCTTCACCCATACCGCCCATCGTGGGCCTTGGCTTGAGGGTACACATAACATCCAAGCCCGCTATTGGCACTATGCACCATTGCTGCTTGGTGAGAGTTGAATTTCTATGGTATCTGCTATTTCCATCGAAAAGGTTTCCATTAAAACCCTTTACATCGAAAATGATGCATCAAATATGCATCGAAAGCATATATGGGTTGTGGAATCATAAAAAATACAATATTACGGCTGTTACACCGAGCAAAGGAAAATACACCGACACAGGCTTATAAAGATTCCCAGAATCTTTATAACAAAACTGAACAGTATTCAACAAAGTACACAAATAGCTATTTGGCCGTCAATACATCACAGAGACCACCAGCAGGACCAATATGAGCAGTGAGGGAATTTCCTATCTGGACATCGGTGCTTTTATACAATTTGTAAAATGCTGTCCAGCCCCGTTACAGGTTAATCATGCACTGGGCTCGGGTCGCGCCAGGTTCACTTTCCTAATTTACATATCTTGTGCATGCGGTTTACTTTTCGATACATTTACTAACACACTCCATTATTCTTCAATTTAACATTTACACTCTTTATATATTGCTTTAATACAGACCAAACAATGTTTCGCATATTATATTCGGATAGCATTACTGTTCTTATATAATTGTAGTTTAACATTGCTAATTCAAGTAATCCCCTGCTCAGAGGTCAACAAAGGACAAGGTCTACATGACCCTAGCATGTAGCCTGAAGGCAGGTTGGACATTAACTTCCCTACAAAGGTTGGAGAGGTTAAGGCAAGAACAAGGACACACGAAACAGCCATTTTAGATTACAGGGTGACTTTGTATAAAACCCCAAAATGGCGGTTTCTAACCTAAAATGGAGGCTTGATTCAAGATGGCGGCTTACATCAATTTCTAAGGTCAAGACCTTGCCGCAGAGAGTTATTCGCGTACAATTTTTCAAGCAACTTGGCGTAGGCCAATGTACATACAAATCATTTGTAATAAGAGGCATAATTTAATATCCGGTTTGACAAACCCTCCTTTTGGCCTATGCCAAGTGCTAATACTATTTCTCATTTGATTGCAAGTAACTCCATGCGTCATCGTCCAGACACCCCAAATTATTGTCGGACATATCTATTGCCATTAGGTCTGATACCAGAGTTTCCTTCAACACATACTCTTTGGAGAGCTTCTTTGGGGTGTATATTTTATTCCCCAATATGCTTGTTGCTTGCGCGCACCTTCCCCCTAATACTGAGCATATACCAGGGAGACACTGTATACAACAACAAAGAAACAGAAAACCTCCCAAGATAATCAGTAGGGCTGAGAACAACTTCCATCCCCATGACCGTAGGAGGTCCCAAAACCATGTACCAAGTTCCCAATTTCCCTCAGGAACATGTACTTCTGATCTAAGGACATGTAGATTTTGGATCGCCCTAAGGATCGTTGGAGAGGAGTCTGGAACGTAAATGCAGCAAGCGGACCCCACTAATTTACATACTCCTCCTCGCTCTGCCAGGATGACATCTAATGCCATCCGGTTCTGAAGAGCCACTAATCTTATCGCTCTCTGCTCTAGCGTCATATTATAGAGCATGTCAGTGGTCCGATTGATGGTTCTCTCCAATACTCTCGCTAGTCCCCTAATATCTTCTGAATTCATAATTTGCCCAAAAAATAAATGGTACAAAAGATTTCATAATATCTCCTAAAGTTTGCGCCGGAGTATCCCCTTTTACACCTCGTCGTGGACGAGTCTTTGAAATTTCTGTAGTACTGGCAATAAATACCCCAGGTAATAGAATCCCTAAATAACAGGTTCCTTGCCAATCCCTGGGCAACCATGGAAATGCCACATTACCGCAAACAAAATAGACAGGTTCGCCTACGTACAGAGGTCTGTTTTCACTAGTCAAATTCGTAACGTTGGCGCACTTTCTAAAATTACCCATTGACCGTGTTCCATTCCTCTGTATGCAGAAGGATACTGAATCGGGGCTGTGATTAACAGAATAAAATGGAAGGGTGGCATCCTTATTGTCTATAGGAGCCATTTTGAAAGAGATTAAAGACTGAAAAGGATGGGACAATCTATCAGAGGGCCTAACAGAAGCAACGTTTGGCTTGCTTCTATTTGCAAAAAGCGAGCATCCCAGGGGCATCAAAACATTCTTTTCAAAACTATTTAAATTTGTACCATCAAACTTCCCTGAAATGCTGTCATTCCATCGACCAAAAAATAGTGCTCTAAGAGAAGCGTAACAGGCAGTTGTCAGAGGCAAAGGGTAAACATACCAACCAAGCCCTTTATCCCCATGTTGCGGTAAATGCGTATAGATCCAGCAATTGGTCTTATTAAAAATTGCATGAGTGGCATTCATGATTAATAAAAGGGTATTATTCTGATAATTCCGTCTATGCAAAGAATATATAGGCGACAAAGTATGTAATTGCACAGAAGGAGTGGGAATCACAGATACATTCTCAATAGGTAAAAAGTCCTCTAACGGATATGCTTCTTCCAGATACCATAACCCAAACCCAAAAGTCATTTCAAATCCAGTAATTAGTACGAGAAGGCAACAATACACTTTGGGGGTCCCCTTACATACTTGATCATTGTCTCTGCAAGTCATATTTTTATCTAAAAGTTCAGTACGAGCGGAAGCGGGTGCAGGCATCGTAGTCTTCAATCGAAAAACCACCAATTGTTCGTTTGCTGGCGACTCCAGTCGCGCGTCTTCTTAATGTCTTTCCCACAACCCTTAGCCGACAGAATCTTTCTGTACAATCGGGCCAAAAAGACAAGCCCTCAAATGATTTTTTCCAGTCGCACAGTCAGACCATGCTGTACATTTATTTCCTTGGGCGCAAATTATATTTTGCCATTTCTGGTGAGAACAAAGTGTCGTCACTTCCTCCTGGAAGTGGTGAACGGACGGAAATGGGATCAAGAAAGGATTGATCCGGAAGTTCCACTGTTGGGGAGTGCGGAGACAAGGTGGCCGTCTTGTCCGGCCCTGCGTATTCTGAAACGGTCTCCGATTCTCCCTTGTTGGTTGTTGCTGTTTCAGGCACGCGAGTTACAGCAGTGGGAAGAGATTTTGTGTCTTCTGTATCGTATGGCACGGGCTGTGGGATCCGTTTGGTGTGCGTCGCATGGATCCAGTGTTTTCAACCCGCTACCCGCACGGCAGTCTGGGTGACTAGCAGGACTTGGTAGGGACCCCTCCACCGAGGTGCAAGGCAAGACGACCTCTCAAAAACCTTTGTGAGGATCCAGTCCCCCGGTCGTAGACTGTGACCAGGGCCCTCGTAGTGTACAGGTAATGCCTCTCTCACCTGGTGATAAATTGAAAACAGATTTTTAGTCAACTGGTTACAGTAGTCTGAAAGAAGCACAGTTTATATATCCCGTAGTGAGCGACTTTTTGGCATACCCCAAATATTAGCAGGTCTCCCCATTACCACCTCAAAGGGAGAGAGCCCCGTCTTAGTTTGAGGGGTCGTTCTCATCGATAGTAACACGATCGGTAAGGCATCTGGCCATTTTAGCTTGGTGCCAGCACACGTCTTAGTGAGTTTGTTCTTTATAATGCCATTGTGCCTTTCCACTAATCCGGCACTCTGGGCAAGTCTAGCTGAATGGAACCGTTTGTCAATCTGTAGTCCTTTGCAAATTTGCAGGACTACAGTGGCAATAAAGTGTGGCCCATTATCAGACCAGATGACTCTCGGCAGCCCGAACCTAGGAAAGAACTCTTTCAACAGAGTTTTTGCCATGGTTATGGCCGTTGCATCTTTAACCGGGTAGGCTTCAACCCACTTACTAAATGCGCAAATAACAACCAATACATATTTAAGATTGTTACACCGTTCCATTTCAATAAAATCAAAGTGAATAACCTCAAACGGGACAGAAGGTGGAGCGAAAATTCCTCGCTGTCAGGGGCAGGACTGGCCATAGACCATATTCTGTTGGAACTGTAGGGCCAGGGACCATGGAGAAGCCTAGACCTAGAAAGCTACTGTACTTCAAAAGGCTGTTATGCCCTTTCTGTAGACGTATTGCAGCCCAAAACTACAAATCCCAGCATTTGGCACACCAGGACTACATTTCCCAGCATGCTCTGCGGACTCGCGAGCCAATAGGAAGCCGCCCTGGGTGTGGCGCGCGAGTGCGCATGCGCAAGCCCCAAGGCACGGGGCTTGTGCTCGAGACATCGAGGAGAGTGGACGTGTGCCCAGCAGCTCCTCGGAATTCACACGCGAGGGGCCCAGAGCCTCCGGAGGAACCATCCGGCCCCTCGCTTCAAAGAGATAAGTACCGCTCAGCCCACGGAGTGTCTGGGATTTACGGGGGAAGCGCAGGGGGCATTTCCCAACCCCTCCAGAGCCCCTGCGCCGTCACATAGAAGCTAAGTGGGCGGGCTTCGGGGAGAGAGTTCTGCTCAGTGATTGTGTGCAGACGACATTATACGTGGATGATTCACGTGTTTTCGTCTCGTGGAACATAAGCCGGAAAGGCGCACGAGGCGGGAGCGCTTTACAGTGCAAAAGGCACTCGGTCTGAAGGAAGACCGAATATTGGCAAAATATAGATCCTGGGGGTTAAAGGCCACGTGCGGCAGCGCACCCCAAAGAAACATGAATCCTTGAATGCACGGAATGCGGAATGCTGAATGCGTGTAGAGTGTGTTTGGGAGAGTGAAAGACTGACAGAACCAGAAGGCACACGCTAATGCTTGTCCTTTGTTTTTCCTTTTAGTGTGCATCTGATCACCTGACCGCAAGGACGTGGCACAGTACTCGACAGCCTTTGCAGGACAGGACTTAAAGACAGAAGTATAAGCTAAGTGTGCTTGTGCATAAGACTTTTTGTTCATGAAAAATGTAACTGGACTCACATCTTGTTTACCAATCCATGTTTGTTTTAATTCATGTTCAGAGGAGAATGTACATGGTTTGTTGAAGGGCAATGTAGTGTGAAGGGAAACACCTTTACATGTAAAGGTGTTAAAAACACTTGCTGCAACCAGTTCAGGAAAAGTGTGCAGTCATCGTTTATCCTAAAATCCCCAGTCCCATCCATAACCTCTTCCTACCCCTCAATCCGGTTACCCTAAAATCCCTCTACCTATCCACTCATCGAGCCCCTAACCCTCCTTCCCCGCTCTGGTTACGGAGGTCTGTGTAAGCCTAGACTTGCAGACACTGAGACCATTGAGGGGGTGGTTGGTACTGCTTCGCTCCTGCGCCTTGGACCTGGGCACCCTGACAGAAGCACAAGCCCACGTAATATTCAGGCGCCCGAGTGGTGTAGCCAACCCCCGTTACCGTCATGGAGGAGATCGCCAAGGTCTTGCAAGACTTGCAGGGCGAGTTGGCTGCGTCCAGACAGGACTATGCCACCTTGTCCGCGCAGGTGCGTAGTTTGGCAGCCCAAACCGCACCCTTACCAGGTCCTGCACCAGTACAGGTGCATGTCACCCCAGAACCCGTAGTTCCCCTAGCACCACCTGAGCGATATGGTGGAGATCCGCAGACATTTTCCACTTTCATCACGCAGTGCCGCCTCCATTTCCTTACGAAACCGGCAGCATTCCGATCAAATCAATCTAGGACTGCTTTTGTTATCTCCTACCTTATAGGAGATGCTGCAGCATGGGCGAATCCCTTAGTACAAAAAGATAACACAATCCTATATGACTGGGTTGAGTTTCTTAGTGACTTCGAGAAAATATTCAACCGAAGGGCTTCCACCTTGTGTAAGGATCGGGAACTGCTGACTTTGAGGCAGGGGAATAAGGAGTTGGTGACGTATGTAACCCAGTTTAATCGATTAGTAGCCGAAGCCGAGTGGCCGCGCGATAAATGTATGTCCCTATTTTATCAGGGGCTAAGGGATGACCTTAAAGACCTTATCGCCCAAGTTGACCCCCAACCCCGAGAATGCTCAGATATGATCGATTTGGCCATGCGGTTGGATCACCGTCAGGCGGAACGACGGGGGGATAGGAAAAAAGGGGAGTCACGTTCAGTAACAAGGTTCGATCAGTCTAAAGGGACACGAGGGACAATGGACAAGTCTGACGGAGATGAGCCAATGCAAATTGGGTCAGTTCGAGGTCCCCTATCCAAAGAAGAAAAAGAACGGAGGAGAAAAGATGGTGTTTGTATGTACTGTGGGAAATCAGGACATTTCGTTCGCGAATGCCCCACCAAGCCAAGACTCAGGGAAACGCTTCGGCTCGCCGGTAGTGGGGGTTACCCGGCCGAGCCTGACCAATAGCAGGGCCCCAATTACAGGTTGTCCCAATTTCGCCCCACATGTCTCGTTAAGGGGGTGTCTTGGGTTTCAGGGACTATTAAAAGAGGTCACTATGTTGATTGACTCGGGTGCAACAGGTAATTTTATAGACACCCAGTTTGCAGTCAAGCTGGGTATCCCTACGCAGCGAAAGGCAAAACCTGAACCCGTGCGCGCTGTTGATGGCACGCCTCTATGTTCCGGACCTATTACACATAACACTATTTCAGTGACCCTAAGTAGCGGAAAAGGGCATTGGGAACATATTGCTTTCGACTTAATTGCCGCCCCGCAATTCGGCCTTATTTTAGGGTTACCTTGGCTGAGAAAACATGACCCTCAGATTCAATGGACCGCCGGATTGGTAGAATTTAGTTCTTCCTATTGTCAGGAGCATTGTAAGCGGCCGATATTTTCGACCCCTGAAGTTGCAAGCATTACGGGTGGTCAACCCGAGGTGCGCCCGGAGGAACTGCCCGCAGAATACTCCGATTACATAGACGTCTTTAACAAGAAGGCCGCTGAAACCTTACCCCCACATCGGGTATTCGACTGCCGCATAGACCTTGAACCAGGGGCTACGTTACCATGCAGTCGTATATATGCCTTGACCGAGGCTGAAAACGAGCACCTCCGAGAGTATATAACAGCCAATTTGCAAAATGGCTTTATTAGACACTCTAACTCACCGGTATCCTCCCCTTTGTTCTTCGTACTGAAGAAGTCCGGGGAACTTCGGACTTGCATAGATTACCGCGGGGTGAATCGGATAACCATCAAAAACCGTTACCCACTTCCACTCATCCCAGTCCTTCTAGATCAGGTTAGGGACGCGGTCATCTATACTAAGCTGGATCTTCGTGGCGCATACCATCTAGTGCGGGTGCGCGAAGGTGACGAATGGAAAACCGCCTTCCGAACAAAATTCGGATTATATGAATATCAGGTTATGCCATTCGGTCTATGTAACGCACCCGCTGCTTTCCAACACTTCCTAGATGAGGTTCTTAGGGAATATCTGGACGTATGTGCCGTCGTGTACATTGATGACATCCTCATCTATTCCCATAGTCTCCAAGAACATGTCCAGCATGTACGCGCTGTCCTACAAAAGTTGAGGGAACACCAACTCTATGCCAAATTGGAAAAATGTGAATTCCATCGGACCACAGTGGAATTCTTGGGTTATTACCTTACTCCGACAGGCGTGCAAATGGATCGCAAAAAGGTACAGGCCGTTCTAGATTGGGCCCCACCAGCCAATGTAAAAGACGTGCAATCCTTCTTAGGATTTGCAAACTTCTATAGAAGGTTTGTCAAGAATTTCTCTGAGCTGGTTACCCCAATCACGAGACTTCTACGCAAAGGCTGCCCATTTGTTTGGGACGCCTTGGCTGAACAGGGATTTCAACGACTCAAGAAGGCCTTTACTGATGCTCCGGTACTGAAACATCCCGACTTGTCCCAGCCATTTGTGGTGGAAACGGACGCTTCCAGCTATGCTCTAGGGGCTGTATTGTCCCAACGAGATCCTCAGACGGGCCTATTACATCCTGTGGCCTATTACTCGAGGAAACTGCTCCCTGCAGAGGTTAACTACATCATAGCGGATAGGGAGCTATTGGCCATAAAGGCAGCGTTTAGCGAGTGGCGGCATTATTTAATGGGGGCACGTCACACCGTGACGGTTATTACCGACCACCGCAATCTCCAATTTATTAGGACTGCCAAGACCTTGAGTCCGCGTCAACTACGCTGGGCCCAATATTTTGCTGAGTTTGATTTTATTATCACTTACAGACCCGGAACTAACAATCGGAAAGCTGACATCTTGTCTCGCTATCCAGAAAAAGTCCTTAAGGAAATAGAAAAAGTGTCCTGGCCAATAGTTCCTCTGGAGCGAATAGTGGGCTTAACCACTAACTTTTTCGAGAGTATCCAACAAGAACTCTCCATGCACGATCTGCATCAATGGTGCAAACAAGACTCCCAGCATACCATTAAAGATGGGCTTCCATATCATGGACAATCCTTGTACTTGCCCACAACCCATCTACAAGAGATGGCTATGTCCTGGTGCCATGATTCATCCCTAGCGGGTCACCCTGGTAAGGCAAAAACATTAGAATTGGTAGCAAGACATTTCTGGTGGCCAAAGTGGCGACTTGATGTTCAACAATACGTGCGACAATGTACAGTTTGCGCCCAAAACAAGGCCGATCACCAGAAACCCGCAGGTCTTCTTCGTCCCTTGCCGACTCCTACTATACCATGGCACACAGTCACCATGGACCTCATAGTTGAATTCCCACAAGTACAGGGCTACACCTCTATACTGGTGGTGGTGGATGCCTTTTCAAAAATGGCTCACTTCATCCCTTGTAAAGGGGTCCCGACAGCCAAGGAAATTGCCGAATTATTCCTACAGAACGTGGTCCGCCTTCATGGCCTCCCGTGCCGTGTGATAACAGATAGGGGCCCACAGTTTACTTCCAGGTTCTGGCGCGAGTTTTGTAACATCATCGGTATGGAAATCCGACTGTCCTCGGGTTATCATCCTGAGACAGATGGCCAAACCGAACGCGTGAACCAGGGGCTTGAACAGTTTCTACGCTGCTTGGCCGCAGGACGAGAGACAACATGGGTTCAACACACTTGGCTAGCAGAATTGGCATATAATAATGCTGTTCACTCCTCCACAAAACGGTCCCCGTTCTTCTGCTTGTATGGAAGACATCCACGGATCTTACCTTTATCCGTACCAACAGCAGAAGCGGTGCTGCCTACATTGGCAGGACAACGGATCGGAATAGAGCAGGTTTGGAAGGAGGTGCAGGATAATCTCATAAGAGCTAAAAAGACTTATAAAATCTATGCAGATAAACATCGACGTGCCAGCCCAGTGTATCACAAGAACGACTTGGTGTGGTTGTCCACCCGCAATTTACGACTAGAGGGGCCCAGAAAATTACAACCCCGCTATTTGGGCCCGTTTAGCGTTGAGAAGGTAATTAACCCAGTAGCGGTTCGATTGACTCTACCATCCCAGATGAAAATCCATCCTACCTTCCATACATCGCTGCTAAAACCAGCACCCCATGGCACACGTACCCAAAAAACAACTCCCGTACTCGTACAAGGGGAACCTGAGTACGAAGTACGAGCCATTTTGAACTCCAAGATATTAAAGAACGGACAACTCTATTATTTGATTGATTGGGTGGGGTACGGGCCCGAAGACCGCTCCTGGGAACCCTCACATCATGTGCATGCACCACGATTACTGCGCACTTTTCACAGAAACTACCCTGATAAACCCGGGGGCTCTGCCTTCCGTGGGGGGGGGAGTGCTGTCAGGGGCAGGACTGGCCATAGACCATATTCTGTTGGAACTGTAGGGCCAGGGACCATGGAGAAGCCTAGACCTAGAAAGCTACTGTACTTCAAAAGGCTGTTATGCCCTTTCTGTAGACGTATTGCAGCCCAAAACTACAAATCCCAGCATTTGGCACACCAGGACTACATTTCCCAGCATGCTCTGCGGACTCGCGAGCCAATAGGAAGCCGCCCTGGGTGTGGCGCGCGAGTGCGCATGCGCAAGCCCCAAGGCACGGGGCTTGTGCTCGAGACATCGAGGAGAGTGGACGTGTGCCCAGCAGCTCCTCGGAATTCACACGCGAGGGGCCCAGAGCCTCCGGAGGAACCATCCGGCCCCTCGCTTCAAAGAGATAAGTACCGCTCAGCCCACGGAGTGTCTGGGATTTACGGGGGAAGCGCAGGGGGCATTTCCCAACCCCTCCAGAGCCCCTGCGCCGTCACATAGAAGCTAAGTGGGCGGGCTTCGGGGAGAGAGTTCTGCTCAGTGATTGTGTGCAGACGACATTATACGTGGATGATTCACGTGTTTTCGTCTCGTGGAACATAAGCCGGAAAGGCGCACGAGGCGGGAGCGCTTTACAGTGCAAAAGGCACTCGGTCTGAAGGAAGACCGAATATTGGCAAAATATAGATCCTGGGGGTTAAAGGCCACGTGCGGCAGCGCACCCCAAAGAAACATGAATCCTTGAATGCACGGAATGCGGAATGCTGAATGCGTGTAGAGTGTGTTTGGGAGAGTGAAAGACTGACAGAACCAGAAGGCACACGCTAATGCTTGTCCTTTGTTTTTCCTTTTAGTGTGCATCTGATCACCTGACCGCAAGGACGTGGCACAGTACTCGACAGCCTTTGCAGGACAGGACTTAAAGACAGAAGTATAAGCTAAGTGTGCTTGTGCATAAGACTTTTTGTTCATGAAAAATGTAACTGGACTCACATCTTGTTTACCAATCCATGTTTGTTTTAATTCATGTTCAGAGGAGAATGTACATGGTTTGTTGAAGGGCAATGTAGTGTGAAGGGAAACACCTTTACATGTAAAGGTGTTAAAAACACTTGCTGCAACCAGTTCAGGAAAAGTGTGCAGTCATCGTTTATCCTAAAATCCCCAGTCCCATCCATAACCTCTTCCTACCCCTCAATCCGGTTACCCTAAAATCCCTCTACCTATCCACTAATCGAGCCCCTAACCCTCCTTCCCCGCTCTGGTTACGGAGGTCTGTGTAAGCCTAGACTTGCAGACACTGAGACCATTGAGGGGGTGGTTGGTACTGCTTCGCTCCTGCGCCTTGGACCTGGGCACCCTGACACTCTAGGAGTCGAGGTACCTTTCCCGACATTGTGCTGCAAGCAAACCATGCAGTTCTGGACAAAATGCTCTGCAATTTTGAAAATCTTATCATTGGCCCATACAGTATGTAACATTTTTGTTAGTTTCCTCGCACACACATGTGTCGGACCATGAGCCATAATAACCTTCATTGTAATGTAGGCGTCAGGGAGTAACCATTTCCCTTCAACAGTGTCTACCCAACACCCATCACCATCCAATCTTCCTGCACCCTCGATCAATCTCTTAGTTTCCTCTATAGTAGCATCTGCTTGAATATCTTTTACAACATCAATACTTTCTCCCAAAGTGCAAACATTTACAACTTCTTTTACAGCGTACATTCCTGAACTGAAATCAGTGGCAGTCTGTTTAGCTATCTGATCGGCGAAGGCATTCCCTTTTCCTACATCATCTGTAACATTTTGATTTGCTGAACATTTTATGATAGCTAACTGAACAGGGAGTGCAAGTGCTGAAAGCAATCGCACTATTAAAGTGCCGTGCTGGATTTTTCGTTCCGTGCAAGGTCAAGAAACCTTGTTCTTTCCAAAGTCTACCGAAATTTTGGGCCACCCCAAAGGCATACTGACTGTCAGTACATATGTTCACTGTACGCCCTTCAGAAAGCTCACAAGCGCGAGTTAACGCTACAATTTCTGCAGCCTGCGCAGAGTTATGCATAATTCTTTTGGTTTCCACAACCGTGCTTAAAGTAGTGACAGCATAAGCAGCCGTGGATGTACTGTCTGGAAGTTTAAAACAAGAGCCATCACAAAATAGCTCTCCTTGAGGGCTATTCAAAGGTGTGTCTTTCAAACCGATTCTGCCTTTAGTCTCTTTTTCTGTCAAAAAAGGCAATCGTGTGACGTATCGTCATCATCAACAATATTTTGTGAGACACGTAAAAGTTCAGCCGGATTTAATACACAACACCTCTGAATTTGAATGCGGGGAGCAAACAAGATCAGTTCATATCTTGTCAATCGTGCAGATGTGAGGTGTGCGTTTGGGTTCTATTCAATAGAATATCTACAGAGTGAGGTACCATTAGGGTTAACGCATGACCCAGGACCATTCACTCACTCTGTTTTACAGACGCAGCAGCAGCAGCAACAGCGTGCAAACATCTTGGCAAAGCGCATGCTACAGGATCAAGGGCGGAGGAATAGTAGCCGCACGGCCTATTTTTCATTCCATGTTCCTGCGTTAACACAGCCAAAGCACATCCATCACGTTCATGCACAAACAATACAAAGGCCTTATCATAATTCGGAGTTCCTAAAACGGGCGCCGAACACAGCGCGGATTTTAGCAAATCGAATGCTGTCTGGTGTTCCAAAGTCCATGGCAATGGCAAAGAAATGCCCTTCTTTGTCAAAGCCAACATTGGTTTAATCATTAACGAAAAATTTGGGATCCAAAATCTACAATAAGAAGCCATACCTCTCAAGGCTCTAACTTCCTTTTGTGTATTTGGGACAGACATACCAGAAATGGTCTTTATTCGTTCAGGTGTCAACCGTCTTCCCTCCTTTGACAGGAGATAGCCTAAATAGGCGACCTCCTGGCAACAATATTGGAATTTCTTAAGTGAAGCTTTGTGGCCATGTTTTGCTAGATGACAAAGCAGCAACACAGTGCCTTCTTTACAGGCACTCTCAGAATCAGCGGCCAAGAGGAGGTCATCTACGTACTGTAATAACGTGGAAGTAGTAGGCAACTCGAGGGTATAAGCTGCTCTTTCAATGCCCTACTATAAATACTTGGACTCTGAGTGTACCCTTGTGGTGCCCGAGTGAATGTAAACGAGCGTCCACCTAGGGTAAACGCAAACAAATACCTACTATCCTTGTGTATAGGAATACTGAAAAATGCATTTTTAAGATCAACAACGATAAAGTGAGTGGCAGAAGCCTGAATCATGGTTAATATCGTTGTAACATCAGGTACAATAGGAAATTGAGGAGCCACAATTGTGTTAATAGCGCGTAAATCAATTATAAAACGAAAGGGAATCGCATTATCACCTTTTTTGTATACTGGCAAAATGGGGCTGTTACATATGCTACCCGTATTCTCCTCAATTACTCCACGATGTACAAAATCGGAAACTATACATTTCAAAGCCTGTTCGCCTTCAACTGAGATCTTATACTGCGGGATGCGAGGCAATTTTACTCCATGTTTCAAAATAATTTTAACAGGTTCAATTTGGAGAATGCCCACATCATTATCATCGATTGCCCATAAGCATTCTGGAACATTACAAAATTCTGGCGGTAAAGGTTGAGTCAAAAACTGAGAGGCGAGTGATTGCTGGGGTGAAATTGTTAGCCGAATCCCATCCGGAGAACAATGAATTACTGCGTGTAATGCTTTCAACAAATTTAGCCCCAGCAAGTTCTCCCCACAGTTTGTGGTAAGTAAAAATGGACACTGTTCCGTGAAGGGAACCAGTGTTATCGGTACCGGCAAAGAGACCGGACAAACTACAGGTGTGCCTGAAAACCCTACAGAAACATTGGATTGCCCTGACAGGGGAATATTTGGAACCCATGAATGGTCAATGGAACATTTCTGTGCTCCCGTATCTACTAAAAATAGATGCTTCCTATTTCCCACCTTCATCTCAACGTAGGGGCCTTTCTAATGAACGGGAATAGGTGTAGGTTCCAAATCCTGCTTCGGGCAATCCTAGCGGAACAAAATATTATCAAAAGGAAGTTCTTCAGAGAGATACGCGGCAGAAGGGTGATCAAAAATGTTTCTATTATCCACATTCGAAACTTGCTTATCTTGTGAAGGAGATTGCTGTGATTCTGGTGCAAATTGACCTCTGCCAGGGCCCCCTGCACCTGGGCGACCTCTGGATCGTCTACTCATGTTCCCAAATGACCTTTGCTGTAAGGTCGGGCATTGTGCGTGCCAGTGGCCTTCCTGCCGGCAGTAGGCACACTGGTTAATGTTTACCGGAGCCAAGGGCGCACTTCCCTGTGGGATGTACTGACCTCTAAATTGATTACCCCCTGTAGGGTTTCTAACGATCTGCTGCAATAAAAGTGTAGTTTTTAAGTCACCCTTTTTTTTCTCAAGCTTCTCTTTTTCAATGTTTACACGATTTTCATAATACTGAGCCATATGCAATACTTCTGATTGGGACTTCGCCTGCCAAGCGCTTTCGGAGGACATAATCTGTAACTGGATGTCAGGCAGCAATCCACGTACAAATTTGTCGACAAACAAACTTTTCCCTGACTCTGTGCCCAAATCTTGTCCACTGAAATCCGAGAATACCTGCTCGAACCGATTGAAAAAATCAGTAGCACCCTCAGACCTTCCTTGGACACAGGCCGTAAACTTGTCCCATATGATTCTTTTTTCTGGGACCATAGTTTTCAATTTTACAATCATTCTATCAGGCAAGGTTAATATCACTTGAGGTGGTCGTTCGCCAGATGGTCTTTCTCTGTCCAGCCTAGTCATGTTATCCCATGTATCTCCCAAACCAGGTATGTCATCTATAGTCCTAATCTGCTTCCACAAATCGACTGGCAGGAGTATGGGAAATAATAGGTCAATATCACTTAAAGTGAATACCGACGACTGTAAGACCGACTCTATTTCTTTATAGAATCCGGTCGGATTTTTTCGTATCTCAGGAATAGATTGCTTTATGGTGTTCACTTCCTGTCTTGAAAACGGGACGTGAACAAACTGTAAAACGTAATGTGTGGGAATTTCTCCGGCTAATATACCTCGTGCAGCATCAGCCGCAATCTCAACTTTTGGGACAAACGTCAGAGGGACCTCTCTCATAGGCAACTGAGAAATAGGCAGCTCCGAACGCTTACTAAGCAACAGAGCCAAGTCAAGCACTAAGGCAGTCGAAGAAGTATCAATCGAAAAAGCTCTCTTATAAACACTCAACGATTCTGCGGGACAACAAATCTTTCTTCTTACACACTCATTCTGCATGCGCGCTACCATCACCTGTATCACTTTCTTTTGCATTTATAACGTATATTGACTGTACATGTCATATACTTCTTCTGGAGTTATCGACATATCCGAAATCCATGTTATCGCGTCCTTTGTACAAATTCGTGCTTCCTCACCTTTTAATTCTCGGCGAGGAGAAAACCGTTTCTGTAAATACATAACACCTAAACTATCACCATCTACTTCCTTGTTCTGTAACTCTTCCAACTCCTTCCTATATTCAAAAATCCTCTCGACATGCTCATATACCTTTTCCGCAGTATCTCTGGACAATGCTAAGGCATTCAAATCCCGTAACCCTTGTGGGAAATCTACATCATCTAGTCTATTCCACATTATACTTAAATGAGTACCTAATCCTTCGATAAAAACATTTTTCTCAGGAATATCTTTTAAATTTTCAAGTGTGGAAAAAACATCAGCTTGTTCACCCTTCTCCATACAATGTTTAGCCCACGCAGTCAATTCATTCCTCTTGTCTGGCGACACAGTATTACGAGTAACAACCCTTGGTCTTGCTCCCTGGTCTACTACAAGCGATGCAGGATCAATTGGAAGAGGAAGAGTAGACACATTCTGAATAGCAAAAGGTGAAGGCACGGGGGCAGGCAAAGAGGCGAGGCTGGAAGAACAACAGGAAGAACAACAGGGAGGACTGGAGGAACTATGGGAGGGGGAACTACAACAGGAAGGGGCAAAGCGCCAGGAAGAGGGACATATGGAGGTGGCGCGGAGGCATCAGGCCTTCGTTCATGCAAAAGTTTATTAATCAATTCGTCTGATGTATGAAAATCTTTTGAAGGGTAGATTTTCTGAATGCCTAATTGAAATGCCCTGTCTGTGTTCCTAACTGACTCCAATTGCTTATTTTGATCATATAACCGTGCCTTTTCGACACTCGTCATATGTCGACGCATATGTTTCTCTCTGCTCTTTTGTTGCTGCAAAGCTTCTATTTTCCAACTATGCAACGCGTCAAATGCTGCAGGCCTAGCCTTCTTCTTTACTAATACAGACCCTAAATATTCTATACGAGGGATTTCAAAACTACCATTGGTCGGCCACCGAAGATTAGAATCATGTCTGGTTTGTCTGTGCCAAATGTCATTAAATGCTATACTACCAAAGCCTTTCTTACAGTACATAGTACATGCCGGCAACCCCTCCTGTGGTGCGGGACGGCTATCTTCCAACGATTGTCTGTCACTGCGGAACAATTCCCTAAAGCAGGCAGACAATTTCCCAGGCATATCAAAGTTCTGGTGTTACCTGGTTAAATAATTGTGCTTGTGAGTACAATGCTCCAAATTCAAATTTGTCAGGGTTAAATTAAGAATCGGGCCACGATTCACCTGACCAAAGGACTGGGAGGTCCGATCGGGTTACTAAGGACAATGCAAAGGACCCACGTGTCTGGTGATTTTCGGTAAATTTACCCACCTCAAATATATGGACCCTTGTCAAGATGTCGTCTCGGGCTATAGCTCACCGTCCAGGGATCGGATCGTGCAGTTTCATCGAGGAATTCACTTCTCATTTTAGAGTGGCCGGTTCTGTTGACACCGTCCGATCCCGGTCTGATAGCCGAGCCAACCTTCAACGAGACTAAGTCAATCTTGAGGGTCCCTATTCGGGCGCCATCTGTGGAATCATAAAAAATTCAATATTACGGCTGTTACACAGAGCAAAGGAAAATACACTGACACAGGCTTATAAAGATTCCCAGAATCTTTATTACAAAACTGAACAGTATTCAACAAAGTACACAAATAGCTATTTGGCCGTCAATACATCACAGAGACCACCAGCAGGTCCAATATGAGCAGTGAGGGAATTTCCTAGCTGGACATCGGTGCTTTTATACAATTTGTAAAATGATGTCCAGGCTCCTTACAGGTTAATCATGCACTGGGCTAGGGTCGCGCCAGGTTCACTTTCCTAATTTACATAACTCGTGCATGCGGTTTACTTTTCGATACATTTACTAACACACTCCATTATTCTTCAATTTAACATTTACACTCTTTATATATTGCTTTAATACAGACCAAATAATGTTTTGCATATTATGTTTGGATAGCATTACTGTTCTTATATACTTGTAGTTTAACATTGCTAATTCAAGTAATCCCCTGCTCCGAGGTCAACAAAGGACAAGGTCTACATGACCCTAACATGTAGCCTGAAGGCAGGTTGGACATTAACTTCCCTACAAAGGTTGTAGAGGTTAAGGCAAGAACAAGGACACACGAAACAGCCATTTTAGATTACAGGGTGACTTTGTATAAAACCCCAAAATGGCGGTTTCTAACCTAAAATGGAGGCTTGATTCAAGATGGCGGCTTACATCAATTTCTAAGGTCAAGACCTTGCCGCAGAGAGTTATTTGCTTACAATTTTTCAAGCAACTTGGCGTAGGCCAATGTACATACAAATCGTTTGTAATAAGAGGCATAATTTAATATCCGGTTTGACAGGGTTGGGTAAAGGGTTAAATTTCATTGGGGTAGTTTTTTAAGGCTACACAATGGGGGGGTTTGTGAGGACCACCCTAAAAAAATATTTTCAAAAAAATGCATTTGATGCAAACATTTTTGATGCATAATTTTTGTTGGAAAAGGTTTCGATGGAAACCTTTTCAATGGAAAGACCATAAACCGATTTCTATCGGTATCTAGTGATATGATCACTGGAAATAACATTGAGGGTGACTCGATATTGTTTTTAAAGTCACAGTCCAACACTTTCCCCAAATATTCTAGGACTGGAGTTTGTTTATATAATTGCACTAGCCCTAAAATATGTTGGGATGGGTGTTTAGTGCCATCAATGTTATTTCCAGCGATTACATCACATACAACCATGTCTATCAGCCACTTCCTTAATTATTTTACCTTTTAGGGTTTGCACTTTGGAGGCTCTGTGCACCACTTGTTGAGGTGGCCTCCGGTGGCAGGATTCTCATGTAGCTTGATGGAGCGCACGTAGCCGGACATTCCGGTGCAGCGTTTTCAGCACCGGCTGTTTCAGTGCGGTGCCTTGGGCGAAGGTCTCTTTTAGGCACGCTTTATTGGTCGCCGACAGCTGGGCGCAGGGACCCATGCACTGGGTTATTGATGTTTACTTAAATATATTGCCAAGCAAAGCACCGAAAAACGCAGTGCTTAAGTAAACACTTGCTGCTCAGCACATGGAGCTGCGCTGTGAGTGAACGCTCCATGCATAAATAGGTTGCTGTGTCTGTTTTTGGGACACAGCAACCTGTTTGGTAATGTAGCATTGTGGGACACATCAACCTATTTGGTAGTGCAGCGTTGTGGGACACATCAACCTATTTGCTAATATAGCGCTGTGGGACAAAGCAGCCTGTTTGGCAATGTAGCGTTGTGGGACACATCAACCTGTTTGGTAATGTAGCGTTGTGGGACACATCAACGTATTTGGTAATATAGCGTTGTGGGCAGGGGAGCCGACTTATGAATTTCCCGAGGCGGGGGCCCAACTAAAGGAAGTGACATCACTGGCAGTTATATGACTGCAAAATTGCATGTAGTCGCCAACTTGGTGCAACAGTGTGCGGGGGAGGGGGTCTTGGCGCGCGCAGCGCAGAACAGAGGAAACATTGGCTAGCATGCACTGCATATGCTAAAGTCAAGAAAGAAGGAGATTTAAGCCTTCGAGTTGCATTCCAGTAAGACATCACTGCCCCTACTCCACTGCTCTATAATCGTCCAGCAACACAACTAGGATGGGAAAATGAAATGCTTGCTAAACAGAAGGTACAGCTGCAAGGTGGAGTACCACCACCACCACCAAAAAAAAGTTTCCAATTCAAGGGAAACGAGAAGTAAAGACGTTTCCCGATTAAAAACTACCAAGCAAGACGTGTGTGGTGCCATAGTTCAGTAAAACATCAACAATTCTAACTTACAATAGTGCTGCTGTAGATTGGCCAGCCACAAGTGACATTTGCTAAGATATTACCTCTGGGTAACCAGATAGATTTAGGGATGTAGCTTAATCTTAAACCTTTCAGTGGACACATCAGATGTGCTGCTGAAGAATAATGCAATCCTGGCTGAAGTAAAATGCAATCAAGCATGGTTTCAGACTTGGGGGGAAGAGCGTTAACTGCTTTTAACATTGTAGTTTACCAGAAATTCTGGTAAAGAAGAATACAATGTTGAAAAGCAGGTACCCAGGCTCACCCTGCACCCAGGTGATGTTTGAGACTGATGGAAGCACCAGCGTCTAAATGTTGTAGCCATGGTTGTCTCCATGTTTTAAAAACTCCCACTTTCCTGGTTTTCAACATTCATTTGAAACACCCCTTAATCAAAAAATGAAGGAGTCAGTAAAAAAAAGTACACCCCACTTATGCTTAATAACGTCTTGCTTTCCAAGAAATGAGCATACACCTCATTTATCAGGGACTGCTATTAGAGGCCCTGGTACTCACACCATTTTACACCTGCTACAATCAATGACCAGTTAATACCACTATGGCTGTGCCTGGCAAGTGCCTTTCCCCTGCATGCACAAAAGCCCAAACGGTTGGCATTGCCAATGCTTGTTTGAGGTTACTGTAGACGGATGCAGAGAGAATTAAAGTGTGCAAAATAAAAAGCGGCATACACTGAAATATTCCAAATTGCTCAAATGACAGCCCGCCCTATCAAGAACACAACTCTGTCTAGCGACACGAAACAAAGTGGTCTATAGCCATAGCCATGTGGCCCTTCCCAGATGTTGCCCATTGTGATCAAAACACAGCACTACGATTACTGGAATTAACAGTGACAGCTTTAAAATTAGCTTTACCGAAGCCAACAGGTTTATCTCCTTTGCCAGCACAGGCTGCCCAACTGAGGGTCCTGGAAAGTGCCATCATGGCGTAAGGACAGCCACTGGAGAGGAGGGCATCAGCCACGTACTGCGATATCCTCCTCCTTGGTCTGGCTTTGCATCGCAGAAATGGTCATCAGCTGCTAGGACATCCTCCATTCCCAGCTACTGATCAGGTGCTTGCACAATTGTCAAGTAAACTACCTAGATGTTTGCAATATTGCCAAGAAGGAACGGCAACTGACCAGGAAAGTGGGCCATGGACAATGGTTGCCAAAAAATACCCAGGAACTTGCCCCCATTGCCATCAACTGCCATGGCTTTCACCCTAATCAAGGATTACCATCAGCTGCCCAGGTATTTACTCCATTGCTAAGGATTGTGATCAACTGCCCAGGTATTTACTTCTCTGCCATCAAATACCTAGCTACATGCTCCATCAATAAGGACTGAAAAACTGCCCAGGTACTTGTGCCACTACCATGGATTGCCATCAAAAGCCCAGGTAACAACACATTACCATCAAATACCCAGGAAAGTATCTGCTTTGTTGCAGATGTGCCTTTAACTGCCCAGATACCTGTCCAGTTAAAGCCATTAGTGCATGCGTGCATGCCTGACACCTACCCTGGTTCTAGTGGTCTTAGTTTCCTTTATAAAATACACAAATCACATAGTATGTCAACCAGACAATGTATCGTTGTGTACAGCTTAAAGGGGGCCACCTGACCCAAAGCAGCACACTAGGAGATGTATTTTGGAACAATCAACATTGTAAACACATCTCTAGTTTAGATTGTAAAGAGTGCTTGTGCTGCAATCACATGCACCCAGTTAATAAAGTCCAGACTTAAAACACTTGATCAGCATTCAGCATTCAGTGAGTAAAATAACCTTGTAAAAATAAAATGCAGCTGTGCAAGAATCTTGGGATTATCAGGCACTGGCAAGCGGGCTCTGTTGTTGCTGTGGGAGAAGTGAGACTTGCGATGGCGACACATTTAAGATTAATAGCTGCTGTTTATCACAAGATGGCAGGCCAGCACAGATCTTAACCACTGAATTCCCACTGAACAGCTATAAACCCTTCTATGTCAGCAAGAGGCTGATGCAGACGAACTAGTGTTAGAAAGCAATGAGGTGATTATACTGTACCATATCCTGTGGGAGGTGATGCCACCCCAAAACTCAGTGAAGGCCCCTCGTGTCAAAAGGTTGAAAAGTCCTGCCTTCTCAGTCCCCACAGTCCTAACTTCTCCCCCGCTTAGAGTGGAAGCAGTCTGCGGCACACAGCTTGTAATGCAAATCGCACATTGTAAGCGTCAGGACAAAAAACAGAGAACTGAATACATTGCTGAGGTAAATGAGTTCTGACTGGCAACACTGGTAATACCGTAGAGAGCCACATTATCTCACCTCCCAACTATGAGTTTGAGAGCAAAGGTGGAGGAAAATCCTCCAGCAAGAAGCTGGAGGTATTTCCTCCCCCAATCCGCCCAAAATAGAACAATTTGGGGTATTACCACCAGCAAAATTACTACCAGCAGTAATACCGCTGAAATCCACCATGGAGTCCTATGGACTCCAATTAATGGGGACTAACACTGCCTACCACCACTTGTAATCCGGCAGTAATACCGCCAGACCAAGTGGCAGCAATGGTAATACAGTTTGGTGGTATCTCGGCAGATTTACAGGCCACACAGAGACATCACCCCTCTCCATGTTGTCTTTTATAGTAAAGTGGATTACCAGGTTTCAGACCTGTAACATACCCCTGTCTCCTCAGGTGACTCAGACCCCCACCATTCCATCCTACATAAACTTGATGCCCCCATGCTGTTGATCTTCTAGTCTACTTTTATTCCACCCATGTGGAATGAATAATAATCCATTACTTTCATGGATTATTTTACTTCCTGTTCCTTAAAGCCAGGGGTCTTAAACATAGAGACTTTATGCCGGCCCTTTACCCACAAACACTGGTTGTTAATATTATACCTTGGAGCTGCACGCGTTAATAGCACTAGTGCAAGAAATAGACGTTCAGGACGGGCAGTAAAAAGACTTCTGTGGGTCTTGTATACGGCCTATGAGTTCACAGGGTTTGGTTGACCAGGGAATAGGACACGAGGCATGGAGTTGGGACAGGTTGGCAGGTTAGCTGCTGGCAACCTTTCAGGTGGCAACTGTAAACCCATGAAGAGGGAGAAGAGATGTGCAGTGCTTCTTTGCCCCCCTGATTCTCTGATTTGTCAGAGCTACATTTTCAAAGCCTCTCTCTGAATGGAGCATGAGTGCATTAATCTCTCGGTTGACTCACACAGTTATTGTTCTGTCTGCATTTTTCATTTGTTATAAAACAGCACCTAAGGTTGGTGGCTCTCAGGGGGTAGGGATCCTGGGACGCTCCAAGGACAAAGAACTGGCAGCCAGGGGGTTTTAGCAATGCGCTACTTTTGTAAACAAAATGAACCCCCAAAAAATCTTTTTTTTGTGACTGCACCAGTAAATCATCAAGAATCAATGACTGGGAGAAAGGCTGCAGGAGAGCGATCCCGCTTATTTGTATGGTACAGTAGGACAGATAGGAGAAAGAGGTTGGTTGGCTCTCGACTTACCTCTACCTGTTCAGTAGCACACATGGGAGTGGGTAGTTGAACTGGCTTTGGGGTCCCCGTTTCTCTGTAATAGCATACTCTTGAGGGCATACTTTTTTAATGAACATTTAATTGCAACTGCATTTGTATACCAAGTGCTTAATTTGTAAAACAGTAGGTGCCTGTGCCCAAATATGTTCTAGCACTTCTGTGACACTTGGGCAGTTCCACACCACTGCTGCCACAACCAGGCCCGGCCTTAGGGGGGGCGAGCCGGGCAACCGCCCGGGGCGCCACGCCCCCCAGGGCGCCACTAGCCCCCACCACACCAGCTCGGGGAAGTCTTTCAAGGGCTACCCCGAGCAGCGTAGAGGGAGAAGGCGCGGCAGGCGGGCATATTCAATGACAATCGGGTGCTCAGCACCCGATTGTCACCAAATGCGCCCCTCCGCCGCAGCGCCTTCAACAACAAAAGGCGTCATTAGCCCCCCACTACGCCAGCTCAGGGCAGTCCTTCAAGGGCTCCCCCAAGCTGGCCTAGTGTCAGAAGGCGTGTCAGGCACCTCATTATTATTAAATGACCCTGCGGTGGCAGAGCTCATCTAATAACAACAGGGTGCTGATGTGGCCTATTCAAATAATTACCTCCTCGCAAGAGCAAGGAGGTTTAAAAAAATAAAATTAAAAAAAAGTGCCACTTCTTGGCCCCGCCCCCTTTTGACCAGGGGTGCGTGGGGTACTGGGGGGGGGTGCCAATTCGCCCAGGGCGCTGGGACCCTAAAGGCCGGCCCTGGCCACAACCCATAGTGTGACAGAGGCCGGGCCTATTCATGAAGAAAATAAAAAGCACACACCTTCTTTTGTGTTCATAAATAGGCTGTTAATGGAGCTCCAGGCCTCATAAAGGCGCGGCCCCTGTCGCACTAAGCATGTGTGGCAGGGCCGTGGATCGGGCTGCTGCTTGTTGATGAAGCAGCAGCCCGATCCTTAGGTAATTTATCCTCTTTGTTTTGTTTTTTTTTAAACTGTTGATGCGCGCCCACCTGGGCATGAGGCTGCGGCCCACCAGAGGGGCGCGCCCCCCAGTTTGAATACTGCTGCCCTAAGCCCTCCCCTCCAGGACCATACACCAATATGAGTCCTAGAGGGGAGGGCTTAATCGGACATGTTCGCACTTTTACCCGGCCGGAGAGAAGTGATGCGGTATCGATGGAAAGGGCCATCGATGCTGCATCACTTCTCTCCGGCCCAATGGCCCTAGAGCCCCCCGTACTCGGCACCCCTCGTTGTGGGACACAGCAACCTGTTTTGTAATGTAGCATTGTGAGACAAAGCAACCTATTTGGTAATATAGCGTTGTGGGACACAGCAACCTGTTTGGTCATGGAGCGTTCACTCACAGTACAGCTGCATGTACTGTGTAGGTGGTGTTTGCTTAAATATACTGTCCACCAAACCACTGCATTTTTCAACATAAATAGCCCGGCGCGCAATAAGCAAAGAATGTAGCTGAAGGAATGGCGCACTGCCGTCACGCAACCCCGACAGGAAAGACATTATCAGCAAAGTTTACAGGCAGTCCAATTTGTCCCCCTCAGAGACTAAACAAGGCAAGCCTGCTTGTGCGTGGTATGAGACTTCGGCTTCAAGTGCTCGGGGATGCTGTGCTCTCTGCGTCACGTGATGGTCCCTAATCTGATGTCACTCGCATTCCACCCAGGAATAGAATCAGCTGATCAGACCTCAGATCTTACAGAGCCAAGGGAAAGGCACGGATGTGCTGGGGCTGCCACGTGCTGCATGCAATGGCGAATAACAGGTCGTGATTAAGCACATTTTCTGATGGGAGAATTCGACACAGAGGCCCTCATAATGAGTGTGGCGTCCCGTGGTAAAAAGTGGAGGCACTTGGAAATATCGCTTATATATTTTACCCCACCTGATTATGAACAGCTTCCACTGGAATGCCGCATCCAGTAAGTACCACAGTCATTGCCGCCGAGAACATGGGGGCAGAGGGGCCAGTTGCCCCTGTTCTCCTTGCACACAGGGGGCAGGAGTGTCCCTTTGCCCCCGTGGAGATTATGAAAGTATTTGCATTGGGGATTTTTTGCAAGTTTGACCAAAAGCGAAAATAACAAAAAATCCGGGGCTTCTGGTCCCCCTCGGTCTGTGCTCAGGTTTGGCGAAGTGTTAGCATGCATCTTGCAAAATTAGCAAGTGCTGCTCTCTTCAAATTGGAGAGGCCACCTAATCATTACCTCAGCCTTGATTGTGGGGACAGCAGACATACCTTTTTGTCTATATCCTTTTGCTATTTCTTACTTTTTTCTCTTTCATTTGTTTATTTTTTCATGCTTTGTTTTTTTGTATTTCACTTTATTCACATTCTTTCTTTCCAGCCATCTTACCTCTCAACCCTCTGTTTTTCTTTGCCTCTTTCATTTGCCTCCCATTCCCCCACCCCTATGATTTTGCTGCTGTCTGTCTCCATCTCTCTCATCAGCGGTTAGTCAAACTCCGCCCTCTCCCAGGTCACATGGCCCTGGCTGTGCTCGCCATGTTAATGCACCTGCCGTCGAATGCTGTGTGCAACCAGAGTGTCCAGTTTCCTAAGACAATGGAAGAGAAGAATGGGAGAGAGGGAGAAATTGAGAGAAGGAAGGGAAAAAAAGGAATGAAAGGGGGGAAGGTAGGAAAAGCATGGAAAGAAAGGCAGGGAGTGGGCTAGAGATATACATGTGGAGAGTAGAGGAGGTAGGGAGGGCAGGGTGGGAGCACAGACATATCGTGGGTAACTGGGTGTGGGAAGTAATATGCAAGGAAGAAAGAATGAGGGAGAGACCGTCGAATAGTGTGAGGAGAGAGAGGAGGAGGGATAAGAGGGACACTGAGGGAGTATGAGTTGGAGAGATGGAAGGCGCAAACAGAAACAAAATTATGCATTTGAGAGATGGAGAAACGGTGGGGAATAAGAGGGTATGACAGATGGGAAAAGATAGAGAGAGTGGGTAGAGGGTAGGTGGTGGGTGGATGGTGGGATATTGGAACGAGGAGTGATATGAGATCAGAGGAGGTAAAGGAATGCAAGCAGAGGGGCGGATGCAGGGTATGTGTAGATATGCAAAGTGGCCCTTCATAGAGCAGGACCTCCACCCCCAGCCATTTACAGACCGACACAAGCCCAGAGAAACAAAAGGTATAAAACGGTGGTCAGTCAAAAGGCCGAAAAAATAATACCGAATGACAAAAATCTCGAAAAAAAAATCTCGAAAAAAAAATATCGAATTATTTATTTATTTATTTATTTATATGTGTTTTTGGGGTCAGGTAAGTAAAAAAAAGGGTTAAAATAAAAAAAATAGAAAAAAGGGGGGTTGGGGGGAACCCCCCCATTTCGAAAAAAACGTCATAAAAAAAAATTCGATATTTTTTTTTTCGGCCTTTTTTTTCGAGATTTTTTTTTTCGAGATTTTAAAGTTCGGTATTATCACTATAAACCGTATAAAACAGAACAATTATCGATACCTCTGCAGTGGCTGCCAGGATCCAGAACAAGTTTTGCCACCCTCCAACCCGTTCAGCAGAACCACTGGCCTTCTGAAGCACATGGCCTCTCGCAGGCCCTTATTCTAATGTTACTCTGATGGCTAGAGATTTTTGTGAATGTTTATAGGGACAGTGTCATGGCTTTTCAACTTTTTTCAGTTGAAATGAGCCCTGAATCTCAGGGGGACCCCATGCTGTCAGTCTTATGTGACCTCTGTGAAAGATAGTGAGCTAAATAATCTGGGTAAGGCTCTCGCAGCTAGGACTAATGTCTGGCAGAGGGACTCCCAGGACCCCCCCTTTTTTTGCATATTTAAGTAACTTTGGGTGTCACCCTATGTTACTAGGGGAATCCAGAAGTGGAACCCTTGCTCACTCTTCTTAGAGAGGCACAGCTCCTCCCTACTGATGAGGTCCAACCAGACCGAAACACGTGTCTGGGGTTGCTGTTGGTACTCTTGTTCAGAGAAGAATTGCCTAGCATTTCAGTGCTGGACTGCCCCTGGGCAGGACAAAGACTGATATGTTTGGGATATTTCTTTTTTGTGAAAGATAGTGAGCTAAAGAATCTGGGTAAGGCTCTCGCAACCAAGACTAATGTCTGGCAGAGGGACTCCCTGGACCTCCCTTGTTTTTTTCAGTCTTATGACACAGCAACATCCTCCTTTAATTCAGGAAATGTAATGTGTGCTTTGCAGTGCACACGTTAGAGGCTGCTTTTGATGGTGCCTTCAGGCCATCACCTCCCTCGGGCCTCTTGTTGTATCCAGCAACCTTCTTATCACTGTGTTGAATTTGTACTCCAGTTTCCTCTAGAGTAGCACTCAGCTGTCCAAGAGAGATTACTATCTGTTCAGTGGACATTTAGGGCCTGATTCAAGGAACGTTTAGCACGGTGCAAAGTGACTTTGCACTGCCAACAAACGCCCTGATTGACAGAGCGGTGAAAAGTGCATTTTTGCAGTGCTGCCCTGCAGTTTGATATTTCCTTGTATTCACTTCTCCTAATGCCCCGGCCCTTGCACCCCATGGTCACAGGCTTTACTATGATTTATGCAGGTATCGATCAAAACTCTGTAATGGTTCCATGTGTGGCACAACACTCCATTTTTAGAGGGCAGGCCTGTGCTTTATATAAATCAAATCACAGCACATTGGTGTAGACCAGAATGCAAAATTTTGCTGAGAAGCCATGGCATGAATGGGCATGCATTATGGCATGCATCACTCCCTTCTTTCGGACAGAGTTTGGGTCGTCAGCATTTCCCAGGTGGCAATTTATGGAACAGTGAAAGCCCAGTACTCGGGCATGGTGTCCTTCATGACATCATTTGGCAACCCTACTCTCATCAATTTCCTGGTTTTTCCAAATCTAGTTTTAACCAACTATTTTAAGGTGTATACAAGTTGTTGGTGCAAATTGTGCTAACTTTTCAGCATTGGGATCAAGAACTTGGTAAGTGCAAAATTAAAAAAGAAAATCTCGCCTGTACTGAAAATCAACTGTCGGCACCCTTGACTACAGTTATATGTTATCTTACTGGGATTTCTAGTGCGCACCACTGCCAGACATTCTGGCAGATCTTAAAGCGAGGGCGTGAGTAAGACTAGTGGGGAGAGAGTAGGGTTGCCAGATGACTGAATGTCATGAAGGACACCCTGTCCCAGTACTGTGCTTTTACTTTTCCACCAATTGCCTTCTGGGAGTTGTAGTGTTGGGTCATTTCAAATGAATGAAATGGACTGAAGTAAGACTAACATAACAGCAAATTCGAGGTGTGAAGTAGGGTGTCCCTCATGACATGGAATATCTGGCAGAATCAGAGAGAGGGAACATGTAAGAAGCTTTGCTGCTGTGTTGATGCATGCAGTTTGGCAGTACGTGGGTACTGTGTCAGGTCTGTTTCTAGCTCATCTGTGTCAAGGATATAGAGCAGAGGTTGGTAAGCCCTGGCCATCAGACGCTCTGGCCCACAACTCCCACGGCCCCCTCGCCATTGACGCTGAGTTAAAACACCTCAGAATTTAGCTCCAAGTTAAAACCCCTGTATAGTTTTTAGAACTTGTCTGCCTGTACTGAAGCGAAGATAAAGCGCTTTTATATTTCTGATTGTGCATTAAAAATATATAGAGTAGTGGTGTGATCTGCTACTGTACACAGTCCAGTTCATCCTCAGAACGATGGTGGGTAGAAATGACATAGAAAAATAGATAAATAATGCATACGGATTCCAGAAATACTGCATGCGGTGTTTCTGGACATCCACATCTGTTTTACCCAGCCCAACGGATAATTTACAATCAGGCAGATTTCTAGAAAGTTCCCATGCTTGAACGATGATTTCCCCATGCAGCATTCCCATTTGGAAATGTGCCTGACTCTAATCAGCGTCATATGTCTGTAAGATGCGCTGACAGGAAAGGGGCAGTAGCAGTCTACCGTATTCTGCCCCTGCTCACCAACGTTACCCTTTCAGTCTTGATCCCAGTGTCAGACTTTCCTGCGAGGCAGAACTTCTCTATGCAGGAGCCAGTGTGCTGGGACTGAGCATAGGATACTGTGCTAAAGTCAATCACTTATGCTAAAACCTGTTTCATTTGTTTATGTCTGTCAAAATAAAAGGGGTGGGCTGTAGGTAAAATACCAATGGGATGTCACTGTCAGGGACTCAAAATAATGAAAGTAGACGATCATGAACACTTGTATTTCTTATTATTATGGCAAGTCTGTCCAAAAGCATAGGGTAGCATTGCCCTTTTCGGTCAGAGGGTTTCATGCTGAGGCGTGGCCAGGATTGTCTAACAAGTCTAGCTCCCGGTCTCTGCGCAGGTTCGTTAGTTCTTGAAGGTCTACCTTCTCTTTTGACGCTATTTTTATGCTATGTCCACGCCCTGACGCCCAAGGGTCCATGGCTGCGCTATATACATTCCTTAAAGTAAAGTGAAGAAAAGTGGGGCCTGAAGCTAATGTAGTTGGGCCCACCGCAGTGACATTAACATTTGTAAATGCCCACACACACCGCTGTTGAGTGAGCATTTACAGATTTTGGACGGGCCTTGCCCACTCAGGACCTACCCCGTCTCTGCCTCTGGTCGCTGCCTCTGGTCTCCTGAGCTAAGAAAGCTTCTGAAAAAAAAAACATTCTTGATTATTTATTTGTTAGCCACACTATGGTTTTAAGAATATTGACAAGGCCATTGTATATATGAGGCAACACGGAAAACAAATTGTGAAACAACTAACACAAAAGAGTATTGCGGATATAGAGTTTTGGGTGCTCCAATTCTCTGAAGGAGTAGCACTGCTATAGGCGAATTATGCAGTACACGAAACTAAGGCTGGAGCAGAATTGTAAAATCAGAGATGCAAAGAAATATGTGCTTACGAAAATCTGCCATATTAAGATCTCAAATTTCGATGTCATTTAATCGTTGAAAATAATATAAAAATGATCAAAACACGATATCACAATTTGCTTAAGTGGTGGCGCATATCTAGCAAACATGCAAGATGGCAAAAGATGTTGGCAGCATTAAACAGCAGGAATTCAAAGAGAATCTGGCATCTGCTTGTTACTGCCAAAGGAACTACGGCGGGTATGGTTGCAAATCCTATTAATGAAAATCAATGGAGGGAGCATATAGAACATCATTTTTTATCAACCCCGTGGTATTGTTTCAAGCGAGTCCTCTTAGCACGACAGAGACTTCAAACAATCTATTATTAGAGATGACATCTTGTTGAAAATTAAAAACTGAAATCCACAAGAGCACCTGGGCCTTATGGCCTTGCAAACATTGCTCTAAAAGTGACCCTGAGATATGGTCAGTTATATTTGAGGCACTGTTCAGAAAAGTAATCGTTTCTGGACAAATGCTGATGTCATAGAAAGAGCACTCTGAGTACCCATTTTTTTAAAAAAACTTTTATTTATTCAGCTCGGCAACACAGACAGGTGAGTAGCAATAAAGCATATGGAATCAAAACAGTGTAATCGGCACAAATACATATAGTTCGTATAAACAAAGCACATGAAGGAAAAAGAATCAACATATGCACATGGGGGGACACATGGGAGGTCGGAACATAGGCAGATGGAAAATAATTCAAGGACCCCCTAAGGATGATCTAGGCTAGGGGGTTGGGGATACAGGACCTGAGTCGGAATCAGTGGAAGACATAAATGAGCGGAACTTCAGCCAGATATCTCTAGGTCTGGAATGGGCGGGCTGTTGTATCGCCCAGGACTCTTCTGTGTCGGAGGCCCACATAACTGCCCCAAGCCACTGTGCATGAGTAGGGGTGGTAGGCCGAAGCCAGTGAAGTAGAATTGTGCGCACAGCTAGTAGCATACAGAGGCCAGCAAGTTTTCTGGAGTCACGGTGGAGATCGGGGAAATCATGAAACAGGCATTTCATTGGGGATGGGGAGATGGGGGATTCAAGGATAGACGACGTAGTAGAACACACTGAGGTCCAGAATTGAGCGAGTCGGGGACAAGACCAGATCATGTGGATATAATCAGCATCATCATAGCCACACCTAGGGCACCTAGGGGAGGAGTCGCCCGAGATGCGATGTAGCCTGGTCGGGGTGTAGTGGTACCTGTGGAGCACCTTAAATTGAATTAATTTGAATCGGGAGTTGAAGGAGACACCCTGGATACGTGAACACATATGGGTCCAACGCTCATCGGACGCCTCGAGGCCGAGATCTGTCTCCCAGGAGCGCCGTAGTTTGGTGAATGTAGAGGGCGATCTGGTTTGAAGCAGAGTATATAGTCTGGAGATTTTGCCCCTCAGGGGGACAGGTGAGGTTAGTTCGGTGATTGCAGGCTCATCGGGTGGTAGTGCTGGAAAACACGTGTACTTGTGCTTGAGTACTCTACGGAGGGACGAATATTGGAGCCAGACGGAGGGTCTCCGTCTGAGGGGAGCCGGGAGGTCAGGCCATTCTATGAAATTACCCTGCTCGAATATGTCACGTAGCAATTCATAACCCGCCTCGGCCCAAGTACGAACTACAGAGGGTGGGACTCGTGAGACCTCCGGAAGGAAATTCCAGATTGGGAGGTTACCGTGGAAGGGATGGGCGGTGCCCAGTATTTGCCAAGATTTGGATAAGGCCAAGGATGTGCATGTCGCTGGATCCAGTGAGTCTGATACCACTGGCATAGGTGTGATCACGGGAGATCGAATGTCCCGGTCACTGACTGATAGCCTTTCTAGTCTGACATGGGGAGGGAGGTCCGACGTATTGAACCAGTGTGCAGTATGTTGGAGTTGTGCCGCCAGGCAGTACTTAAGGAAGTCTGGTGCCCCAAAGCCGCCAGCTTCCATGGGGGCGGACAGGGTCTTGAATTTAAGGCGGACTGCGCCAGAGTGCCAGAGAAAGGAGTTTAGGGTGCGTGTCAACGCCCGAAAAAAGTCCGCTCCCGGCCATTGCGGAATATTAGCAAATCTATACAGGAGTTTGGGAAGTACTACCATCTTTAGTACCCCGCCAGTGAAATCGGAAATTTGTTCCAGCCCTGTATTTTTATTGTAAGGTTTGCAAGGTATGATTGATAATTTTCCTCCAGGACCCGTTCGGTGTGACGGGACACCACTACGCACAAATAAGTAAATTTAGATTGGGCCCATGCGAATCCCATGGTATCGGGAGGTGGGAGTGTACTGGGAGTGAGCGGAAAGAGCGTTGATTTAGAACAGTTCACCGTGAGACCAGAGATACGTCCAAATAGAGCAATATCTTCCAGTATTGGGGCCAAATTAATTTCGGGGGAACGAATATAGAGGAGAGCATCGTCAGCATATAGAGAGACTATATCTGAGGAACCAGCTGTACGTAGACCCCTATGCGCATGGTTTTGGCGAAGCATGTCAGCAAACGGCTCCATTGCCACAGCAAAGATTAAGGGTGAGAAGGGGCAACCCTGTCTAGTGCCCCTAGCTATGTGGAAAAGGGGGGAACAACGGCCCTCGGTACGGACTCTGGCCACGGGGTTGGAGTACAGTAGCCTGACCCAGGAGACAAAGGTGGGGCCGAATTTGCATTTGTCAAGTACCCGCCAGAGATAGCTCCACGAGACCGAATCAAAAGCCTTTTGCATATCAAGAGTCGCGGCCACCGCGTGTACACCCGGGCTTACTCTACTTATAATGTTGAAAAGGCGTCTGAAATTCAAGGAGGTGGAGCGGCCCGGGATGAATCCCGCCTGGTCAGGATGAATGATATGTGGCATGAAGGGTATAAGACGTAGAGCGAGTAATTTTGCATAAATCTTGACATCACAATTGATCAATGAAAGCGGACGGTAAGAGCCGCATAGAGTAGAGGATTTATTGGGTTTTAGCAGGACTGTTATGGTGGCTTCGCGGAGTGAGGGGGGGAACTGACCTACCTCTACCGACTCCTCCCAGAGTGCAGCCAGACGAGGGAGTAGGAGTGATTTGAAGTGCTTATAAAACTCAACAGGTATACCATCCGATCCTGGGGATTTGCCTGAAGATAGGGAGTCTATGGCCTCCGAGAACTCCTCAGGGGTGAATGGATTCTCAAGGGATCCGATGGTATCGGGAGAAAGGAGCGAGAGGGGAAGTTTGTCAAGGTAAGCATCAATTTCTGCCTTAGTGGCGTTGTCCAAGTGTGCATATAGGGATTGATAGAAGGAAAGGAATTTGGTATTGACATCTCCAGGGGAGGTGGCCAGGGATCCGTCAGGTCTCTCAATTCCGGGAATGGGCGGGGCACCGAACTCGCGACGGAGAAGTCTAGCTAGGAGACGGCTAGGACGTTCACCCTCACCATATCTCCTTGCCCGCCCAGGATTATCGAAAAACCTCAGCTCGCGGTCTGCAAGCGAGCGAAAGGTGTCCAATTCCGTGCCAATTAACGCAAGGATTTCAGGGGTTGGGTCTAGAGTGTACTGGGTCTCCAGCGCAGATAATGTGGTCTCGCTTTCGGCGATTTCCCTACGAATAGTTTTGAGGATACCATTTTCCTTAACTTAGTACCCATTTTTAAAAGGGTTTGTAGACCGATGTAAGCAACTATCGATTGTTATCAGTGTTGGATAGTTCGGGGAAATTGTTTGCCTCCTTCCTGTTTGACACATTACGGAATGGACGGAGAGTGTTGGAATTTTTGATATATTCCAGACAGGTTTCAGGGTCGTCACTATACACAATCTGAGATTATTAGACCTACTGATTGCAAAGGCAACCTCCAGGGATGAGCCTGCCCTTGAAGCACTCTTCATAAGATTTCTGAGCCGCTTTTGACAGTATTAGTAGAGAAATACGTTGGCAGAAATTGGCAGGTTATCAATGCCCAAATTCTTTTCTGCATTTCCTGAAGCAATACCATGAGACTATGAGCGTACAGGCTCCTCCTGTGGGGCAACCTCTCCCTATCACTGTGTAGTTTGTGTTCTGTGTCCCTTCTGCGCAATTCTCCCCACTACCCCCTAGGAAGTACAACACCCTCCAGTGAGGGTGGGACTGGGGCATAAAATTGTCTCGGGCACCAATGAAAAAGTGGCTGATGTTGCAAATGGCAATTAATTCCTTTTGCTACCGACGATTTGAGTAGTACCCACGGGGGGGGGGGGGTGATAAAATGTTATGCAAATTGTGCAATTTAAAGAATATTTGATCAGTAACACTGGTCAAAACTACTAGCCGCATGGTGAAGTAAATTATCAAACTGGCCCACATGGGCCAGAAAAGTGGCCCACTTTGACCAAAAAAACTGTTGCACACTAGCATTTTGTGTTTTTGATTTTTGATTTAGGCATTGCCCTGCTGCCCTATAGACCAATCTGACCCTGCCTGCAGTTGCATAACTATTGCATACCTGTTTGACAACACATGTTTGAGAGCGGCATGGGGAATCCAAGGCCAAGGGGCAATGTTGCCAGCTCTTTGGGGCACTTTATAGAACTTCCTGCCATTGCTTTAGCAGTATCTGGGACCTAGGATTGAGTCCACCCTTCCTGTGATTGCCTGCGCTTTCAATTGAATTCATGGACAGAGTTTACAAGTCTTGAGGCCAGACTATAGGGTAACACACCTTTGTTTCTGCATTGGGGTGCCTTCTGCCCTTTGTTTACTCTTCAGCATTAGCTCCTGCAGTGATCAATACCTAGTAAGGGGCCAGAGATACAGAGAATTTGAGATTGCCTTGTTGTTGGGTGACACTTTCCACCCAATAGCAGGAGTTCTCTCTCCCCACTCACAGTCAATATGCCTCTCTTCACTTTCCTGCAGCAGTGGCACCCGTTTTAGGCCAAGGGAAGCTCCTGTCTGTTTCATGGCACATTCTATTATTTCCTGCTATTCACTGCATTAATATGTGCTTCATTTGAGAATACTGGCATATATTGGTGCAGCCAGCATGGAAATGTAGGAGCGGAGCCAGCGTGAACATGTTTTTATACTGGTATATACTATGGGCAAAAGCAACCTGAAAATGTGTTGGCGAAATGCTCCTCTGCACTGTTGGTCACTTGCATCTGTTGGATCTTTTCATGCGTTACAGTACAGCACCATTGCAAACTGTTTGACATTGTACCCAATTTTTACACCATTTTAAGTCATTATTTTTTAAGAAAATCTCCGGTTGGAATGCCCCATAACACCTGTTAATTGGTTTCTGGCTCCCTTGCTACGCTCCATCACACTGGCATATTTGGGGGAAATATTTATGCCTCTCCAATTGAAAAATTCACCAGCCGCCTCTGGAGTGTACAGCCAGAAACTGAACACTGTGAACAATTCTACAGGAGCAAAGTGAGCTTCCTGCAACCATTGCTAAAGAACCAAGGGAGCAGTTGCTTCCTTTCTCCCTGTACTTGGCGCCTTTATGTGATATTTCATCTGTTAAACAGACTGTCCTTGACTATCATTTGAAACTGAGGTATGAGGGATATCTCTTCTGTAAAATGGACTGCTTTGACTGGCTATTATTTATAGCTGAGCCAGAAGTCTGCTAAATGCCACCCCGAGCTACACATTATTTGAAGCTGTGCTGGGAGTGATGCCCGCTTGAAGTACAATAATGCAGTCTCTTGCTGATTGCAAGAGGATTTTTGCAACTGTTAAACATGAGTTCACTTTTTAGGATTTATATTAACTTGATGCAAAACTTGTATTGCATTAAACCTACTCTGAACAGGCTTAACAACACTTTTTTAAAACTAGATTGGTAAAATATAGGTATACTTAAACCAGTTTAGCTTGTTGACCCTTATATTGCGTGCCACCACTCCGCCCCACCATGTTGTATTTTTGCCCCCCCGGTTTGCACCCCCTAATATTGATTTATTTGACACCATTAGCCTATCTATACCATGTGGGAGGTGTTTGAGCCTTTGCTGGAGACATTGGTGTAGATCTTCCTGAGAAATTACCATGGATTCTGGCACCTTCACTGATCGCCTGCCAAATGTTTGACAAAAGCCATTCTTTACCCAATGGGCATTGCTCAGATGGGCAAACTCCCAGGTGCCTGAACGGGCCATAGCATCAACAAGTTAGAGTGAGGTTTCAGATAGCTGTCACCCTGTCAACCAACATACAGAAGAAGGTAAAGTGAGCATCTGTGCTTTTCATATCACGGAAAACCTCTGTACCCAAAGGTTCTTGCCCCCTGGAATCCTTACCACTTCGCTTAAAGTAATGAGTGGAGTCCTCAGTCAGCCTCATCACCTCAAATGGCATTCCCTGATCCTTACTGTACACTGTGTCAAATGTAGCTATTTGACAGAGCGAGCAAAGAGAGTGGGTGAGAGAATGACAGAGAGAGAGTATTTTTAGTTTTGCCTATTAGGTGGCGCTGAAAGCACTATCTATAAAGCCGAAACTATTGTCATGAAAATAAGAGCTTTAACATGAGAGCTTAAAACAGTGGCTTTGGATGCAGGTTTGTTGTAATGCTTTCCAATGTAGGTTGGCATATGAGGATAGATATATGGTAGTTTGACTATGTTTCCCACCCATTTAACGCCCATCGCTAAGTGAAATCAATGGGCTTTTCCTCCCATTCCCACCCATGACACACCTCTTTTTGCACTCTTTGGCTGAATGTCTACTGTGCAGTGGATTAGTCAGCCATTTTTCCTTCCAAAATGGCAGCTGCCATTTTTTAATGTTATTACAAAGTTATTTTTACTTGATTGATGCTTTTGAAAATATTTACTTCATCTTTTCAGTTATGTTACATATTTTAATGTATTTGGTTTTCAGAATAAAGAATTTACTGTTAAAGATACATGTTTGGTAAAATGGCTTTTACATTGTCCATGGACTTGCTTGTGGGTGTCTAGTGTTTTCTGCTGTAGTACCCAATTGGATCTTCAGTTAGTGATGTCAGTATGATGTGATCTCTTATCTGCGCTTGTTTTGCCCCAGGCAGCCATTTTATTTCAGCATTATTAGTACGTGCCGAGGTCTTCAATAAACTGTTTGTTAATGATCAAAAATGTGCACTGTTGCTAGTACTTTGTTTATGGTGTTGTCCTTTGTTGTTGGGGAAAAGCTGCAAGGGGCACAATTAGTTTTACTAGTAAACCAACGTGTGCAGCCGCCAGATGAGGCATGCGCCATTCTTTTTGGTACGTTACCTTGTGTGCTGGCTCATGGAGTGCGCATTTAGTGACAGCTGCTAGTTTGGAGACATGAACGTCAAGGGCTTCGGAGAGGCATCCATCAGCACTGAATCTGTTTATGTAGCTGGATCTATGCATGTGTCTTTTTTTTTAACTTGTGCTCCAGTACTTGTGCTGCGGCGATCGTTGTAAAGTCTCTTTAAACCTCATCTTCACTAAGAGCATCATACATACATGTGCAGCGGCGATCGTTGTAAAGTCACTTTAAACCTCATCTCCACTAAGCGCATAATACGTACTTGTGCAGCGGCGATCGTTGTAAAGTCACTTTAAACCTCTTCCCCACTAAGAGCATCATACACAAAGTGAAAAACGAAGGCAGGATTGCTACATGCACTTTCTTACATGCGCTGTTTAGAATGCGCTTAAGAGGTTTATAATCACGGACCCGGGATTCAGACCTGTGTTATGCGAGGGCGTTGCCCCTGAGCTTTCCTTCCGTCCCAATGAGTGCATAGCAGCGTTGCCCGATATTGAATTGCACACTGCAGTGGTATTCTGGGAAAGTTCCCTTTGCAACAATCTGCAGTGAAAATACGTGACTCCAGAGGTCGAGTAGTATGGGGTAATAATAAAGCTCTCTGGTTTTATTCTGCATCACATATAATGCGGGTTACGACTAAGCATACATTTTAGAGTTGCACAGATCCTTTGGGTGCTGTATCTGAATGCTATGGTTGTGCTCATTTTAGCAAAGAAAGATTACCTGGGTGGTCTGCAGTCCGTACACTCAGAGAAATTAACGCAACGGGCCTCAGCTCCTAATTAACCGTTTTCAATTAAAGGAAATGTCGTTTTGTGGCAGTGTTTAAAACACACAGGTCCTCATTACGAGGTTGCCGGTAAGCGAAAAACGATGCCGGTAATGGATTACCGGCATCGCTTACCGCTCCGGTGTATTCTGACCCGGCAACCCGGTATTAGCGGCACCCTAAATAATGGTGCCGCTAATAGCGACATCGGCGCGTACACGCGCCCCTTCGGGGAGCAAATACCGGCATGCCGGTAATAGGAGGACATCCCAATCCATGCGGACTTGCAAATACCGGCATTGCAAAGGCGGCAATCACGGGCTGCACGATGCCGGCCATACAGGCATCGCAGACCACCCGCAAACAGCAATCAGGAAACAAGCCAACTGCCACAGGTGTACACAATCCCCACAGGTGGAGTCAATGGAGGCTGGGCCTGTACAAAATGAGCACACCCACACACCACACCCCTTCCAACACCAAAATGCTACCACTACCTGTTGCAATCATGGGGCTGGAGGACATGCCTCTACTGCTACAACAGTAACAACAACAACTACAACAACAGGCAGCACAGAGGAGACGCAGGAGGAGAAGGAGGGTGAGACAGGCCCAGCAATTACCACCAGCCCAGCCAGCAGTGCCTCGTAGGCAGCCACCAATCCCTCGCACCAGACCCAGCCCATTTAACCTAAGCCCTGAGCAGATCCACACCCTGTACCGGTTGGACCGGGACACCATCACCACCATACTGGACATGATACACAACAACATAGGCAGCCTCATAGAAATATGCACTGCCATCTCCCCCCTACTAAAGGTGGTGTCCATGCTCTACTTCCTGGCCACAGGCACCTGTCAACACACAGTGGGGCAGCTGCATGGCATTTCACAACCACTTTTTCACGCATGTTGAACCAAGTGCTGGATGCCCTCCTGAAGCACACAAGCACCCACATATCCCTAACACGGACTGCCCAGGAGATAGCCGACACCACAGTAGGCTTCCATGCACTGGCAGGCATGCCCAATTGTGTTGGTGCCCTGCACTGCACCCATGTTGAATTGGTAGTCCCCCATGCCATAGAGGCGGTGTACCACAATCGCAAGCAATACCACTCCATCAATGTGCAGATGGTATGTGACTCCAGAAAGATCATCACACATTGCTGCGCCCGATATCCCAGATCGACACATGATGTCATGGTACTGCGCAACTCCACCCTACCCCGTCACATGGGCCATGGCAGTGCTTTGGGGTACTGATGTGTAGGGATGCATACTCCACCTTGTTGGGAAAGGGGGGGGAAGCATACTCCACCTGGGTGGAAATTGTCTGTGATTGGAGAATGCATTCAGAGCTAAACACTCCAGACCTGAACCTCTCAAACGGAACATGACACATCACCGGCACAAATTAAACAAATAATGCATATCGATGACAACAAGTAAGAGGCACAACCAGGCCACCATGGTGATGGAAAGCAATGCATGACTGTACAGGAAGGCAACTGTGTCAATGTGGCTAGTGTGACCATGCATAGTGTAGAATTAACTGCTTGAATGGGAGGCTAAACATTGTCGTACTACCACAGTACATCCGCCTCAGCATGCATGATTACACCCTGCATCAACTATTGAGGGCCATCCAGACTACCACACCTCATAGCAGTATATTATGAATCGTGGTAACATCCTTGCATATGTACAGGGACATGTGTATGTCCACACCATATAGGTGTGGCCATCACTGTGCTTCCTGAAGGTGGCAGCCCTGAGTGACACACCCCCATTCGCGTATCCACCTGCAGGTGATGGAGAACCTCCCTTGACGTCGTGGCTACCTACCCCTGTGCGGAACCCGCAGAACAGCCATGAAGAGGAGTACATCAGTGAACACACCCGTACACGTGTTGTGATTGAGCAGACCTTTGGCCTGTTGAATGTGCGTTTCCGCTGCCTATTCAGGTCTTGTTGGGCACTCCTCTATGGGCATGAGTAGGCGGCAAAGAACACCATGGCCTGTGTCATGCTGCACGACATGTGCGCCCGGGGAAATGTCCCACTGCCACCTGACCTTTACATGCATGCTCTGGGTGAGGATGATGAGGATGTAGACGGAGGTGAAGTAGCCCCCCTGCCAGTACGTGATGCATGGGATGGGCATGCAGTATGCCAAGCACAGATCCACAAATACTCCCGACCCACAGGGACTATGAAAGACATGTGTCAGTCAGATACTGGGCCAATGTGGACATGCACACAGGGAATGTTGGGAGTTGGGCACTGAACACCGTAACACATTAAATGGATGCACACGAAAATAACAATGTCCAGCCATGGATTTTTCTTATCACAACTTGTGTACTATTTACAACAGCAAAAATGTGCCCACTCCCCGCTCCCTAACCCCCCCAACAAACTCCCAGACCCCCCCAACAAACTCCCAAACCCCCAACCAACACCGATACCCCCAATAGACTCCACAAGATGCACACCTTCACCCTCAACCATGTGTCCCACTCCCATTGTCCGCCCACACTACTTCCGGGACTTCTTCCTGTCGGGAGGCGGCATTTCAGTGTGCCTTGCACTCCTACGTGTCTGGCGCACTGGGCTGGTGGAGACAGATGAAGCTGGTGTGGAGGTTGAAGGTGAGTCGGTGGCAGGTTCCACACCTCCTGCAAGATGTGGCCGCTGCATATGGAGCAGCATGGAAGTCAGCACCTGCGTCACCGCCCCCAGGCAGTCCCTCATGAGCACAGCCGATGCTTTCACAGCGGCTGTGTTGGCGGCGATGGCCGCTGTGGTCCCCGCAATTGCTGTGGCAATACCCCGCCTGGTTTCCTCACCGTCCGCTATGTACTGGCGGAGTAGATCTAACATGGCCTCCTGTCGGGCCTCCACCATCGCCAGTCCTGTCTCCAGGGTGCTGGAGGGAGCTGGAGTGGTGGGTTGTGCAGTCACAGAGACAGCATTTTCGGGACTGTACTCCTCAGAGGTGGGTAGGTCACAGTCACGGAGGCAGGGATCAGGTTCGCTCCAGGTGGGTGAGTGCATGTTTTGGGGTGAAGGGGTGGGCACGGGGCTTGGGGTGGGTGGACATGTCAACCCGGTGACTCCCTCCGGCTCCACATTGGCAACCAGTTCATCCACAGTGGATTTGGGTGCTTCCAGGGACTCCCCTTTGACAGGTGTGCGTGTGGCATGCTGGGTCTGTAGTGTGTCAGGCATTCTGGCAGCAGGTGTTGCTGGCTGTGTCCCAGCTCGCACAGGCACACTGGCAGTGGCTGTGGCCTGCTTGCCTCCAGCGTAGGTGGTGGTGGTGGTGGTAGCCCTCTTCTTAGGGTGTGAGGTGGATGCCCTCGTGGTGGTCTCCTGGCTTGCATCTTCCTCATCGGTGCCTGGGGGGAAGAAGAGATGCAGGGCATCAGTGATGGTGTGACATGGCAGAGGCATACGATGGTGCTGTTCGTTATTCATTTGATCATGCATTCATGTCTTACAGGTGTGTCACGCAGGGTATTCAGAGGGGGCATGTTAGCATTCACTGCATGGCAGATGGCATGCCGTTGATTTGGGGTTTGTATGATGTATTACATGGGCATGGTCCAGGTGTGTTGGCTGTGTGTTGGTTATGGGATTGGCACTCAGCATGCATTTCAGTGTGGCAGCGTTTGGCCCGCCATCTGGACTTGGATATGGTCATGTGGGTGTTGGGACATGCATTGCCTTGCCTAGACTCTCTACCACATCACTTGTGCTACGTCATGGTTTCCCCTACAGGGATCTGCAGGGTCACTCACCTCCTTCTGCGGTTGATGCCGCACCCGTCTCCATCTCGCCATATCCCTCGATGGACTCAGGACTGATGAAACTGCTAGCCGTCTCCTCGCGGGGCAACAATTTGGCAGGGGGGTGGGCACCCCCGCCTGTGGCCATGGCCTCCCTCCGATTGCTGGCCATGATATTGCGTACCCTCAACCAGAGGTCACCCCACCGCTTCCTGCAGTCCTTCACACTGCGCGGGTTGGTACCTACGACTGATACCTTGCAGGCTACCTCCTGCCAGATTTGCCTATTTTGTTTCTGCACCTCCTGCTTCTTGTCGTGGGATTGGATTATGTCTGCATGTGCAGCTAAAGTGTCCGCTAACATGGTCAGCTCTGTGTCTGAGTAAAGCTGTTTCCGCAGCCGGGTGGTGGTCTTCCTGGTAGCCTTTGACATTCTCTATAGATTTCCACTGTGCTCTCCAAGTATCGACTGGTGGTTCAGGAGGATTGCAATGGATTGTGTTTTTAAAGATGGCCACCGGCCCATTTCCCGTTCCTGCGCGATGACGTTATTTCCGGGTTCAGTTTTGCGAACCTGGTATTAGCATGGTGGTATTACCGGGCCGGTATTTAGGGGTTGCTCCTCGGTGGTGCCAGTATCGGCGGGTCCTGTGATGCCGCTATCGGGGGGTTGGACGGCCTTTACTGGCATGTCGGTATTTCCATTATCGGCATGGGGGTTCGCGCCTTCTCGCGCACTCGTAATCACCCGCTATTGGCGGGTTCATACGAGGACAGACCCGCTCTTACCGGCATGCCGGTAATGGACCCGTTTTTACCGGGATACTCGTAATGAAGCCCACACTATTGTTTGCAGCGTTATTTACAGCGCCTAGCTGCTTATTAGATATAAAACTGTGCTATATCGAAAATTAACCAGGAAACGTGCATACTTTGTCACTCTCTCTACCCCCACCCACCAAACCTCTATCACACATGCACACTTCCTCCACCAGCCCTACCACCACTCTCTCTACCCACCCGCCCTCTGTTCGCTCTATTACCCAACTCACTCACCCTACTACCACTCCCTCTGCTCCACCAACCCCACTCTCTCTACCCCAACCGTACCACCACTCCCTGCATCTGTCTCGGGAGGATAGTTCAAGGGCAACGCCTTGGAAGCAAGATGACATGGAGCACCACAGGTCCGATCCCCCGCTCTGCGCTTAGAAACCTCTGGGCATTAAGCGTGTTATAACTAACCTATCAAATGAAACCCCCACCCACCTTGCCTCACACTCTACCCCACCCACCCTACCCCACTCTCTCTACCCCAACCGCCCAACCCCCATCCCTAACCCCACTCTCTCCACAACCCCTGCCCTCTCTACCCCCACTCTCTTTACCCCACCAACCCTTCAACACCTCTCTAAACCTACACCCACCCACCCTAGCACCAGTCTCGCAACTTCCACCCACCCATTCTACCCCAACTCTCTCTACTCCAACTGACCCTACTCTCTCTACATACCAACCCACCCCAACCCCACTCTTTACTCCCTCTCATTCTTCCCCTCACACTCTCGATTTATTTCTTACCCTCTCACTGTCAGCCTTTCTCGCTCATATTTCCTCTTGCTCATTACGATGGTGCTTCTCCAAACGCGTCCTCCCTTGCACTGTTCTTCTTCTCTGGCACACCCACATCCCTTATCACATCCTCCTTTGAAACTTTGCACAATCCTACTTGCACCCTGTGAACACTAATTCAAAATGTAAAGAACAGCTGTAAACGCCCAAACTGTTGGCTTTGCCACTGCTTGTTTTTACAGTGAACAAGCAAGAAAGTGAAAATGGCAGCGGTCTGCAGTTGCCAGTGATAGAAGTGTGTCGAAGATGCCATGTTGTGCCTTGCTTTGTGTTTTCATGCCTTCCTTCTAAGGCTTTCTTATGCCTTTTATGCTTCCTCATGCCTTGCAATCCCATACTGTACCTTGCTCTATGTGACTTCTTATTTATTTGTGCTCCACATTAACCTGTACACAATTCTACCTTATAGTGCGCACGTCGACCGGCTAATCACTTACACTGCAGATGAACACCATATGATACCATGCCCTCTGCACACAGTAACACCATCCGGACCCTACACCTCTCCCACCAGCTGGTCGAACACAGCCGTCCATCAACCCTTGACCCATCCTCACTCTCGTGGGCATACCTATTTGGATCAAACCAAGAATTAAACCCACCCCTAGGGCTCCTTACTTCATTCACATACCCCATGCCCTCTCTCCACTTTGCATCTAGAAACATACAAGCACACAAAAAACGGGCTCTTTAAGTCTGCATTCAACAGCACTTCAGTTTTCACATCTTGCCACACCATCTTCTCCCAACAACCTATTCCAGGGTACAAGAGCTCGGATCAAGCGCCCACCAAAATGGAGCTCATCCGCTAGACATTACATTACATGTGAACGTGGACTGCCTAAAGGATTAATAGTTTGAGTTCTGCTACTTTGAGACGGATCAATGACTCAAGTGTTCAGGAAATCATTTTTGATGAAGTGGATCACGGATCAAGCAGCCACCAAAATGGCGGCTGTTCCGCTAGACAAGACATTACATTACATCCGAATATCGACTGCCTAAAGGATGTGTAGCTTCAGCTCTACTCTAGACTCGTTTGAGAAGTACACATGATTCAAGTGTTCAGGAAAAGATCTCAATCGTTATTGATTAAATGGAGTTAAGGATTTCTGTAGCGTGTCTTCCAATTCTGAGTTTGCTTTTGTTTTACTTAAGGTATCAGCTGTTTCATGTTTATGTTTTTGAGTATCTGTATTTTTGCCGAAGTATATTTGTGTGCTATTTTTCTAGGATGTAAATGTTTATCTCCTGAGTTTTCGTCTATGTGCTATGCTGTAATCTAATCCTGCTCCTCCGCCACTGACTGGCATATGTCTGATTATTCAGCTGTTCATGTAAACTCTGCCTTCTGTACACTTGCATGTCGCCTTTTTTAAATAATCCTCACAATTGTAGCACATGAGGAAACTGAGGCAAGGCAGGTAAGCCTTGATTAAAACTGAAGTCTCCTGTTCCCACAGAGAACCACTTAATCATTCACGCCATCTCTTCCGGTATGTAACTCTGAGGGGTTAGGCCAGTTTATACACACCTGAGCCAGCCCCTCAGTTCAGCAACCACTCACCTTGTCAGCTCCCAAACGGCAAGAGGAGGGGACGCCTCAGTTTGCTACCTTCAGCAATCTGGGATCTCCTGTAGGTGATACCTTCCTGAGCCTAAAGTGAGAATCTTTTAGATATGGCCGCATCTTGGTACAGTAGCACCAGACACTGATACTGATGATGACAGCATTTGGGCTAAAATGGAGGCCTCAGCGCACAGCTCTGGAAAGAAACTTGAGGTATCCCTGCTCAAGCCCCACAGGCCGATGCTCCGTCCCCAACCCTCTTTCACAGGAATTCAACTGACAGCCGCCATTCTGCCACTCTATGAACTGTACGAGAATGAATGGAGAGACAGAAAATGACATAAACCTCTTTCACAGAATTGAACACAGTGAGAGTCCAACGCACCCAGATCATGGTCTCTGAACCTCACTGGGATTCTTCATTCCCGTCTTGGGCATTGCAGTGGACCCCCGAAAGAACTCGTACTGTGGTGATGCTCTTAACTGAGCTGCACCATGGGAGGGCCCAAATCTCTCTCTTCAGGAATGTTTCTCCTCCGTTGGCATGCCTGATTTGGATCTCTCACCTCTTATAGCCTGTTTGGTGTCTCTCGTAGTGTTATCGAGACAGTTTCGCTTTGGTTCTTAACTATTATGCAGCATTTTATCTTCTTTCTTAGAGGGCTATCCTTTCCATGTTTCTGTCCCTACTTTTTTAGTTCCATGTACTTCCTACCCACTCTGATTACTCGTAGCAACCAACTCTATCTTGACACGGTATCTCTATACTTGCGGTTAAGTCACACTTTGAACTAATCTCCTGAGTGCACAATTGGCGTTGGAATGTCAGCCTTTGATCTCAGAGGTGCCGTTTCCTTCCTGGATTCCTCTTGATAGGCCATAATAGGTATTCTACTGGGGCAGCTCTGGTCTCTTTGATGCCAGGTCAACTGGATTGGACCATCCTACCCATTATTACTTAAAAAGAGATACTCCAGCAAATGTTTTTGCTGTCAGGCTGTAGGCTGCCACTGCTTTCAGGGCAATCCATTTGAGGGTTTTGCTGGGTTATTCCCCTAGCTGAACTCTATAATACGTAATACATTCCCTCAGGAAACCTTTCCTTCCGAAAATGTCTTCCAATACTTCAGTCACATTACTAGTGCTTACATCAGGGACCCATAGAGTCCTATCCACGTGGATGGGTAATCCACTACACTACACCATAACATCTGGCTTCCTCTATCTTTTCCAGACGGCCTACAAATCCCAGTTCTACCTTGTCCCAAGGTCCTTCTGGATCCTCTGCCTTCTGCAGTGGTGCTTGCTTTTTGAGCAATCTTTTGTCATGGATGTGACACTCACTGCACCCATCAAGCGTTCTCTCTTCGTCGTCATACACCCGAGGCCACCAATGTTTGGTGAGCTGGAGCCCAAGATGACATTTGTGTCTTTTGGTGGTGACCTATATCCTCTTCCTGGAACAATTATGGCTTTAGCTGCCCTGCAAATTACTGGATCTGTTACTGAGATGTCAGGTATAACCTCTTGTTTTCAGTGAGACTAGTATGCATTCATCCTTTCCTTTACAATGTGTTTGGCAGTGGCACCTTACAAGGAAGACATGACCTTCAGTCAGTTTGGTTGTTCTTCCAGCCTGCACATGTTTGAATGTGAGCGCATAGTCTTGCAGTTTAACCACCAGCATTAATATATGATATGTCATTTATAATGCGCCTGTACACAAGTGTTTCTAGGTGCGACAAGACAAGGGAGGAAAGACAGAGGGAGGACAAGACAAACAATCTTACTGGGCCTTGTGTCATTCAGATCGTGCAAGTGCGAGAACGAGAAGTGCAAGGGGAAAGGGCGGAGGGAAGTGCAAGAGAGAGGGGAGGGGGAAACGGGGCAGCAATGTTCTGAGTAAGTGCAGCCAGGGCAGCGAGGCTCTGGGTAGTGCAAGGAGAACAAGGGACTGTAGGGTTACAGTTGCAGCCCCTAAGTGCATGGTAGGCCCATAGTCAGTGCAAGGGTGACCAATCAAGAAAGAGCCTGGTACTCAGTGAGACTCTGAGGGTAGCCAGGCAACCAGTTGGTACAACAGATAGGTAGGTCAGGTAAGTCAGCAGGGGAGGAAGAGAGAGAAAGCAGTGGAGAAGAGGAACGTTTTGAGCTGCTTGCGGAAGTTCAGGTGGTCCGGCTTAAGTTTGAGAAGAGCAGAGAGACCATTCTAGAGGGAGGCACCTGCAGAGGAGAGAAATCTACCCCCACACTCTGCCTGGAGAAACGTCTAACCCTTACAGAGTTGGTGGTAGATGAGCGATGGGCTTGAGAAGGAAGGTCATTTGGAAGAGAATGTTGGATGTAGTGCAGGCCCCAGCAAGCCTTGTGGACAGGGTCTTGAACTTGATCCTTGCAGCCACCGGGAGCCAGTGGAGAGATTTCAGAGCTGGAGAGGTACGGTCCCTGGGCTTGAGGCCAAGATTAAGTCTTGAAGTCCTGTTCTGGATTAGTTGCAGAGGGCGGAGAGCAGAGGAAGGCATATTGAGAAAGAGGCTGTTACAGTTGTCCAGCCTAGAGAGAACCAGGTCTCTGGAGATAGTGAGCTTCTTGGGGAAAGTTAGAAAGGGAAGAGTCCCTTTGAGGAGGTGCATCTGGTAGTGGGACTTCTTGGTGACATCCGAGATATGAGGAGAGAAAGAGAGAGTGGAGACGAAGATGACACCAAAGTTTTTTGTCTTGCAGGAAGGCAAAGGCAGAAGGCCTAGGGCGGGTGACCAGAGTGAGAGAGGGAAAGCAAGGGCAGGGGTCCCAATGAGAAGGATCTCTGTCTTACTGGCATTAAGGCAGAGATCAATTGCATGTGCACCAATCCTGAATTGCGTATAGACAGCCAGGAATGAGTGAGAGATGACAGGAGGCTGAGTGGAGCCTGAAGGAAAGCTGAGTGTCATCCGCATAACACTGAAAGTTAGAGGAGAAGATAGAGATTAGGTGGGCCAAAGGGGCCATTGATGTGGATGACTTAATGTGGTTGGTTAGGAGACAGAACTAGTAGCCCCATATGTTCTAAAGCATGACACAGCCCATGTGCAGGCACACATTTCTCTTTCAATCACGGAGTAGTTCTCATCCGATGCTGAGAGGTTTGCTAAGCTAACTATATACACATTGCTCGACTTCCGCTGTGTTGAGGCTGCTCCAGTTCCGTGCGCGTTTGCATCAAGTGATGCACTTGTCCAGCTGAGTGTCATATAGTTTGTGACCTGGTGTCTTTGTGGTGTATGATTTCACTTCACCAAGTGCCACTTCCTGTTCTTGCTCCTATCTAAACTCAGATGATTTCTTCTAGAAAAGAAATGCATGGATTCTGTATTTTCCGAGAAGTATGGAACTCATTTTGCATGATACTATGTTAGAGGCAGAACATATTTAAGTTCATCCTTGTGAGCTGTGTAGTGATCCAACTCGTTGCTAGGCAGGGTGTATCCCAGGTGATCCACTGCCTCTGTCTTGAATTTGCCCTTGTCTCTTCAAAGACGTATGCCCACATTTCTCAACCTGTCCCCAAGGCATGATAACAAGTGTTTTATCTTCTCTGTAGATCAGAATGTCATTCTGAAAATGAGAATATGTGAGCTCTCTGAATAACAAATCCATCACTCTGTGGAATATCGATTCAACTGAGGGAAGTTCTGAATGGCAAGCTGGTAGGTTCCAAGCAGGGCGATTAATGCTGTCAGAGACTTAGAGCTTTCATGTTTTTTCATCTGATGGTGAATCATTTTCATGCCCAAATTGGTGGCTTTTTTTGTTTTGATTGTTTATAGCACAAACCCAGTTCCAGAGCAGCGCAGCACTCTACAATGGGAAGATGGCAGGATTTTGCTTGGCATTTTTTACAGTCGTGGTGGAGGGAGGGGGGATAGTCTTTGAGGGGTCCTCACCTGTTGAGGTCTGACTTTGTGTTGACTTGAATGGCTCATTTGCGTCATCGTATTTTGCGCAGGACTTTCTTCATATGCCGTGTAACCTTTATGACTAAATCTTTGAGTCGTCGTTCTATGATTTCTTCACATGTTTCTGTCGATAAGCTCAACAATGAATATCTGCTGCAAGGACCTTATTCTATTTTGAGAATACTTTGTTCTTGCCCTCCCAGAATGGCTGAGCTGTGATTAGCAAATTAGCCCTTCCATTCAGCTCGTTGCCTCTTAAAATCAATTTGGCATTGCTTGTAGCCTAAGAGATCAGTGCCGGTAGCAATTATAGTGAGCTTGAAGTTTACTGTATTAGCGGAGACTTTCTTCTGGCACATCATCTGCTTCTGCACATCCTGCAGAACCACTGTGAGGTCTGAACCAGAGTCTGCCATCAGGTAGGACTTTCTTTCCATCCACTCTCACAGCACAGTGTGATTTAGAACCTCGGGTACACACAATGGAGACCTGCTAACACTGCTTACTCCCTTTACTCACCTTGACTTCCTTAACGGCCAATTTATTTCAATGTTGTGGCTGTGCTGTACGGTTCCACCAATCAGACTTTGCCAAAATTACCCAAGTGTCCACATGCCATCAAGTGCCCACATGCCATCAATCTCTGTCTTTCGCAGGACAATGGTGATAATTCCCTGTGTATAGCTCACTGTCCCAACAGAAACAGGCTCACTTGGGAGTAGACGCTTTGCTTGTTCCTCTCATCCGATCCTTCACTTCACTCATCCCTCATCCGTTCTGGCACTCTGTCTTTGCAGTGCACCACATTGATTTGGTCTCACTTGCCTGCATACCAGTTCTTTCTTGTATCCTGCAGTTCCTTCAACCACGCACGTTATAGGGTGGCCATCTTGTACTGAAATGTCTTTGACATAATTGTCTTTTTCTTGTATTTTTAGGTTGTTCATGTGAACTACTTGTGTATCACATATCATAGCGTTAGTTTGGTTCTTGAAGTAACACGCTACAGCTAGTTCATATAGACATCTGTGGATTCATCAAACCTTTCTTACTGGAATACAACTTTATTTTGTGAAGGATTACTAGCGATGGGTGAACTAGTTTCAGGATCATTCAAACCAAACATTTGGGTACTAAATGCTCCCGTGAACTTTTCAAACTATTCTGGAGATTTATCTGGTAATGCTCAAGAATACCCAGCACCTCGATGCCCCTGGGCTGCTAGTGCGCTTTATACATTTTAAAAATAAAATAATAAATAGTAAAGAATGAGTCCCCTGTAAGGAAGCTCAGGTTGTGGCCATCCTGTACAAGACCCTGTAACATTCCCCGCTGCCCTACTGGGGCCTTGAAGGCCCTGCAATGCAGGGGGGAATATTCACATTGTTTTTCTATTTTAAGCATTTATACGCTGCAATCCGAAAATAATTTAAACCATTCCTGGAGTGCTTGTGTGGAGGGAGGGTATGGAATGCTATGTTGGGGGGAGCTGGTTCACTCCTTCCAAAAGTGATCTGCATATTTATGCAGTGATTTTGGTGAAGGTTTCCCATCTTTGAGTGTGTAGCGTGGTAACATTCCTGTCAAAATGGTGAAACAGATCTGTCCTTTGACATCCACATCGTTCAGAAGCAAGACCCTTTTCTTCTAAAGAGCATGTTTGCTTCCATGTCTGTTTAGAAGCTCTGGTGCATAACAAAGTCTAAAAGATTGGCTCAGTGTACAATCCTGGTGAACCAAAGAACAAAGATTCACTCACCCATTCGGGTTAAAAAACACCACACGTTCAGCTCAATACACACGCTTCTTCAGGCTTTAGTACTTTACAGTCATTGGACCTCATTCCAAGTTCGGCAGTAACCATGCCGGAAAAACCGGCAAGCTGCTGCCAGACTGGAATGAATTACTGGCTCTGGACTTGCCGGAATTACCGGGGCATTACAGCCCCGGTGATCTGGTAATTCCGGAGCCGGCATTCTGTAATTCCCCATTCCCGTGATAGGACTACACGGGAATGGGGAAGTGGAAACACTGGCACCATGCTGTAATGGTGTCGGTGTTTCTGCATCTGGATGCAGGCGGGTGGTGTTACTCCCGTCAGGTAAGACCTGGCGGGCGAAACGCCACTCGCTTGCAGAACTCGTAGTTTGCCGGTCCGGAAACAACAGTGGCGGCGTGTTTACCGCCAGCGTTTTTTCCAGACCGGCAAACTCTGAATGACTCGTTTGCCGGTTTACTACACCAAACTGTGCGCCACATTAAGCCCCACCAATGGCAATCTTGTGAAGTTGCCAGAGTGATGTTTGCTATCAGTGCGGCCATGTTAGAGTGGATAAATTCCTATGCTGGGTTTAGCCAATTTATCCCAATAATTCATTGGAAGTTGCCCCAATATCATGAAAGTATGCTACTTCTGTATATTTGAGGGGCATTGTGTGGCAAACTGTTTGTACAATAATTATACATAAATTAGGCAAACATTATGCACAAGTGTGCTACCATTATACATTTGCGGCCTTGTCTGCATGATATAATATCAAATACAGTCACGGAAGATACCTTGTCGGGCAAGTGAAAAGCAGGAGCGTGACAGCCTCATTCATTAGACTGAGAATGTATTTGCTTGACTATTGTTAAATGCATGTATCATCGTATCAAGCCTATAGATGAGATCGGCATAATGATATGATAGTTTGATATGATAGTTTATTTATATAGGGCCTATACACAAAGTGTTTCAAGGCGCTTCAAGGAGGGAGGGAACATAGGAAAATACAGTACATTCAGTTAAAAGTCCTTGAAGCAATACAGAATCTGAAAAATAACTATTGTAATGGGCCTGTCGACATTTCTGATAGTGCAAGTGCAAGAAAAAACAGGTAAGGCAAGAGGTAATGGAAAAGAGGGATAAAAAAAGCAACCAGTAACATTACTATGTCTGACGACAATTGATGTAGTGCAGGAGGTATACAAGAGGAGGGTTGGGGGGGCACGGTGGGATAAGAGGGGGAGAGGAGAAGAACAGGGCACGCTACTGAGCAAATTTATCAGAGATAAATTTAAAAAGCAGGGGGGGGGATGGAGAACAAGGAGGTAAGGGGGGAGACAGACAAGCTACTATCAAAAGTCAAGGAACAGATGATAGGAGTAAGTGCTAGGAGGGGAAGGCCTCGAGAGAGTGTCCGGGTCCCCAGAGGAGGAGGAGATGCAGGCAAGTGAGAGTAGGAAGTAGAGTGGGTAGAAGTAGAGGGTGGGTTTGTGGTACCCAGCACAGAGAACAAAGGAGGCAAGCACCCCAAGAAAGCGTGAGTAGAGTCTACACGGAACAGAGGGCGGATGGTCACGTATGGTGGGGTGGCAGGTGCATGCCGTAGACATATGTTTGGCATTGCCAGGCAGTAGCGTGGACCAAGTCTCGGCAATGGCGGACAGCTGACACACTTGTAGGGGTGAGATGAGAAGGGGTTGCAAGATGACCAGCGGGGAGTGGGAGTAAGGCAAAAGGGGGCAGTGGGGGAGGGGGATAAGATGCAGATGGATCAGAAGAAGTGTGCATGGCACGAGTTATAGCTGGCACATGTCGCACAGACGTAGCAGTACACGGTAAGTCAAAACAGTGAATGCAAACGGTGGAATCATGCATAGATAATGGACAAAACCTTTGCAGTGCGTCTGATTAGAGGAATGGGTGAAACATGCATGAAATACGTGTAATTCCCACCAATGTCATGAAGGACAGATGTGCGGCATAGAATAATAAAAAGCGCATAAAAACTTCCTACAGTATTAAACAGTGTTGAGTTCCAAGATTCCGCCGAAGTGGAAATAGAGTCTGTTGATGATAGGTTCACAGAAGGTTGAAAGACGTGCAAAAAACATGTGCCAATATCGAGAATGTTTGTTGGGGCACTGAGGGTCGGGTCCATTGGCAGGAGGAGAGGATTCGGTAGCAAAGAGTCAAGAGGTGGAGGGCGGTGAAAGAGTCACGTTTGTGCAGCACAAGTGATGCTGCATAGTCAAATTCACTTTGGTGCTGGGTTTTCGGAATGATACAAGTGGTAGATGGAGGAGGGGGAGATAGACCAGAGGGGATATTATAGAAATGTAGACATGGAACAAGGAGGGGAAAGGGTAGGTTCGTGCACATTTTACCTCTGCGCAGTGACCCTTAGTTTAGGTGTTGCAATGAGCGCTTGATGACCAGGAGGGTAGACTGCAGGCAAGTCCATGGAAAGGACAGGAAAGACAGTATGAAGCCCTTAAGCGCTGCCCTTAAATGCGCGGACCCGGCTTCGTCTCACGGCTTGGCCGGGTCTCTGCATTTGATGAGGACAGGGGCCAATCAGAAGGCAGGGAATGAGGAAGTGCCTCCAAGCACTGAGGAGGGTGCACAACAAAGAAGGAAAGTTCGGCGGCCATCTTGGCATGGCCTCGTCAGCTGCTGCTGTGGATGTTCAACATAGCATTCAGGGTCCCACGGTGGACGAAGGGGAAATCCTTCTTGGTGGAGGTCCTCAGGAAAAGACAGGATGAAGCCCTTAAGCGCTGCCCTTAAATGCGCGGACCCGGCTTCGCCTCACGGCTTGGCCGGGTCTCTGCATTTGATGAGGACAGGGGCCAATCAGATGGCGGGGAATGAGGAAGTGCCTCCAAGCACCGAGGAGGGTGCACAACAAAGAAGGAAAGCTCGGCGGCCATCTTGGCATGGCCTCGTCGGCTGCTGCTGTGGATGTTCAACACAGCATTCAGGGTTCCACGGTGGACGTAGGGGACATCCTTCTTGGTGGAGGTCCTCAGGAAAAGACAGGATGAAGCCCTTAAGCGCTGCCCTTAAATGCGCGGACCCGGCTTCGCCTCACGGCTTGGCCGGGTCTCTGCATTTGATGAGGACAGGGGCCAATCAGAAGGCAGGGAATGAGGAAGTGCCTCCAAGCACCGAGGAGGGTGCACAACAAAGAAGGAAAGCTCGGCGGCCATCTTGGCATGGCCTCGTCGGCTGCTGCTGTGGATGTTCAACACAGAATTCAGGGTCCCACGGTGGACGAAGGGGACATCCTTCTTGGTGGAGGTCCTCAGGAAAAGATACCGCGCAAAAGGTACTCTCTATGTGCAATGAATCATCAATATGGGTAAAGTACGAGTTACTAACATTGCAAATGCAGCATATTAAAACATTAATGGTTTGAGTATGCATGAGATGATCAGTTAGCTAGTGCTCGACCATCTCAATTTGAAAGTGCCGTGCAGTGTCATGTAAACTATTCACTGTGGCTGTAGTATGCGCAATGTTGCATGTGCAAACTGGATTTTTGTATTGAATAGGTATGTTTAAAATGTGAGCATATAGCTCTAGACCGTCATAATACACAGGACGTGGATGGGTACCTCAACAGTAATCAAAGTGCCAAGTGATGTATAAAGTGCTTACATGATATATATAAAAGTGCTAGTGCTCATATCGTTTTCAACAGCCACCAATATAATTATTCATCCATGTGTCTGAATTAAGACTATAATCTATATCTGTGCAAATAGGCATGTGCAAATGTGCATTGCATAGTGGGTAAACAAAGGTATATGCCAGTGTTTGCAAGAGCATATCTTACAACTTATCGGGAAATTGTAGTGTATAAAAGATGCTAGATAATGTAAGTTTCCTAACATGCTATACTCGTATTACTAACCAAGTAAAGTGCCCAGTGCTACATGACATGTACATAAACTACTACCTACAAACAGAAACATATCCTCTTGTCTCTAACTCTTATCTTTGTCCATAATTCAATTTAAAAATACATACATTTCAGAATCAACATTTAAGCCTTTTGGTCTAAGAGTATTGCATTTACATATTAGCTTAGCCTCTAGATGCCTCGGATTTAGTTCTCTATTCCCTTTTCTTTCATGCTCTGGGATGTGCGCCAAACCTATACATATCATATCCAATACATTGCCATTGTGCTTCTCCATGAAATGTTGTGTCAATGGGTAGTTTAGGTCTGCATTTTTGATGGCTCTGTATGTTGTAATATTCTCAATTTTAGTGGCCTGATAGTTGATATCTGTCTGTGATGAGTCTGGAAATGTAGTTGAACCAATATATTTCAGACCACAACTGCATAGAATGACATAAACCACACATTTGGTTAAACATGTGATTTTGTGTTTGTAGACCCACAATTTTCCATCGTGTAATTCAAATAGTTCTCTAGAGACAAAGTCAGACATTTTACATTTAGAACATTTCGTGAGACCGAAGGTTTGAGCTCCATGATTTAGCCAAGTATCTTGTGTTCTTTCAGGACGAATCTGACTGGGAGTATATTTTTGAGAGTTGGTGCTATCGAAAGTGACTAGGGGAGATGAGCCAGTATGTTTTTAAGATCTTTGTCACTCCTAAGAATGTTCTAGTGTTTCCACAAGATACCTCGTATGTTGTTGGCTTGATCTAATGGCTTAATCTTTCAGTTTGACATTAGGCTTGAACAGTTCAGCTCTTTACCTCGCTTTGACCTTCTTCAACCACTGGTACAGCGTCGGGCATGTATATCCTCTGTTTAGGAATCTCACTCTAATGAGTTTGGCCTCCTTCTGATCGTCATTTTCTTTTGTAGATAGACACTTTGCTTGCAAAAACTCTGCATATGGGATGGATTTCTTTAATGCTGTTGGGTGATGACTGTAGGCATGGAGGGTCGAGTTGGAACTTGTTTCTTTTCTATAAAGAGCCAATGACAGTTCGTTGTTAATTATTGAGAATTTGATGTCCAAAAATTCCAATTCTCTGGATCTTATTTTGGTGGTCAATTTCAGATTCATAGTTTTAACATAATAATATTAATGTAACCAGATAAACTTTGTTCTGTATCGTCCCAGATTATGAAGAAGTCATCTATATAGTAATACCATATCACTATATGCTTTGTATGTGTGTCTAGTTCTTCGTTCCATGCCATAGTGTTCTCCGACCACCCCATATATAGATTTGCATAAGTTGCTGCCATACATGAGCCCATGGCTGTACCCTGTATCTGTCTATATACATTCTTGTTGTACATAAAGTATATAAGCTCAAGACAGAATTTTAACATGTCTAACCGCATCTCGTTATGTTGTCGATAACGTATGGATCTTGTTTCCAAAAAATGGCAAATGGCTCGTAAACCATACTGATGCTGTATAGACGTGTATAAGGACATGACATCAAGCGACAACAAGGAATAGTGCGATTCCCAACTGATTTTGGATAATTTCATTGGGAGATTTGAAGTCTCTCGAATGTATGAATTGAGGTTGATAACAAATGGCTGAAAGAAATAGTCCAAACATGTACAGGTATTCTTCAAAAGGCTATTAAGGGACAACACAATAGGCCTACCTGGTGGCAATGGTAAACCTTTGTGGATTTGCAGATTAAAATAAATGAGAGGTTTTACAGGGTAATCATTCTTCAAAAAGAAGTATTCACCTTCATTTACCAGTTCTGTGTCCAACCGATTTTTCCATAAATGGAAGAATTTGACTTTAGTCGTTGTTAATTGTGCTTCCGCCACCATCTCATAGCAAGTAACGTCATTTAGTTACCTCATGGCTTCTGTGGTGTACATGGTCCTGTTCATGACAACTACTCCCCCACATTTGTCTGCTGGCCGGATTACAATGGTGCTATCCTCTCGCAGCTGATTCAATGCCTTATTTTGCAAGTAGGTAAACTTTCTTGATGCAGGGACAATGTGTGGGGAAAGTTTTCTCAAATCTTCCATGACCAAGTCTTCGAATACTTCGATCTGGCTGTTGGCATTGTTTGTACAGAATATAGATTTGGGCTTGAATTTCGAGTGAGTACTCAAGCCTGTGTGAATACCATATTGATGCAACAACATGGTTTTATCCAGGGTATTCTCTTCAGAATCGGTAGGGTCATCTTCTAACATAGTGAGGGTGGCTAAATAAGCAACTGACAAAGCAGGGACAATGTGTGGGGAAAGTTTTCTCAAATCTTCCATGACCAAGTCTTCGAATACTTCGATCTGGCTGTTGGCATTGTTTGGACAGAATATAGATTTGGGCTTGAATTTCGAGTGAGTACTCAAGTCTGTGTGAATACCATATCGATGCAACAACATGGTTTTATCCAGGGTATTCTCTTCAGAATTGGTAGGGTCATCTTCCAACATAGTGAGGGTGGCTAAATAAGCAACTGAAAAAGGGGATACTTTTCGATCTTCTAGAGTTTGCCTCTGCCTTCCTTCATCTACTTTAGTAGAGTACAATTTGGTACATTTTAGTTTGCGGGTAAAATTTCTCTAGCTCTCTTCCTAAATATCTTCATTCTCGAGCTCTTCGTTCATCCGCCTCCAACTCCCTCATGGTCAATCTCTTCTCCAATAAACAGGTTGCTGGTAGATCTCTTTCTTTGGCTGGGGCCTCCCTCTGGAACAGCCTCCATGCCTCTCTGAAACTTGAGGAGCACCATCTCCGGTTCTGGAAGCACCTCAAAACCTTCCTCTTTGCTTCTGCTTTCTCTCCCCCTCCTCCCTGTTGATCTCCTGGCTGAAACTGGAACTGCACTGGTTATCTGGCTATCCTCTGAACTTGGGCCCAGGTCACCTCCCCACCAGTTGCACACCTGCACTGCCCCCCTGGCAACCCTTGCACTCGGGGGCTGTTTCTGTATCCCTACAGGCCGCTCCCAGCACTTGACACCTGATGTCTGCACTTACCACCAGTTGGCCACATGTTTTATTTATTTATTTATTCATTTATTTTATTATCTTACTGTTTATCCTATGTACTGCACTGCCCCTTTTCCGTTCCTTCGCACTTTCCCCCTCCCCGTTCCCTGCACTCAATGTCACCTGGCCTAGTGAGATTTTTTTTCTCTGTCTTCCTTCTCTTCCCCCTCCCTTGCCTTGTCGTGCCTTGAAACACTTGTGTATAGGCGCATTATAAGTGCCATATCATATAATAACATGAATGTCTTTTCTAGTTGCTGTGAAGTCATAAGCAAATGTAGGACAAAAAGACAGTTCTAATTTCAACACTGATTCTTCAACTGGTTGGAGGGTCCTAGATGATATATTGAAGATTTTTAGTTGTAGGTTTTCCTTCCACATGGTCTCCCCCTCTAAGCATCTGCTAAGTAGGCAGAGTGCTACATCTTTGGACAATTTCTTTATTCTCACATATATATATATATATATATATTGATATATATATATATATATATATTCAGTAAAAACACTTGGTTAGAGGGACGTTATGGTTAAGTTGCACTACTAAAAACCTATGAAATTCAGTGAAAAAACTTTGTTAAAGGGACGTTATGGTTCCAAGTAAAACCGAAAAACCCCTGAAATTCATCAGTTATGGTAAGCTAAGCAACCATAACTCGCGCCACCACCGTGCACTGCTAAGACTAACACCCAGGACATCAAAGATGACATCACAAATGTCATTGATGACATCACTGATGACATCACATGTCTGGCTCCCTCTTTTTTCCTTTACTGACATATCTAGGCCACATGTTTTTCTTCAGTAACAGTCAGTAACTAAAAATTGTAAACATACTATATTTGTAGACTTATCCTTCAAGTAGGTTCTTACACTAATTCCCTTAGAGTCCAGTCACATTATATGAAACATATACATAAGGGAAGACACAAGCTTCAAAGACAGCAATCCTTTCTGTGCATGAAGATAATCAATAGCCTTATCAGCACTTTCTGATACTTCTGTTGTTTTTTGATGGCTGTACTTTCCCTGTATATGCTCATATTTGTATACATTGTACTCACACTACTTTCCTTAGGGTTCAGTCACATCATGTCATACATATACATAGGGTAAATAGCAGCTTTGAAACAGAGCAATCATTTATTTGCATGAAAATAATCTGTTAGGTTATTAATTGTTTCTGCTACTACTTCTGCTTTTTTGCTTACTTCACTTTCTTGTCTCTTTGTGTTTTGTCTGTAGTAATGCAATTATGTAATACATGGGTTTTATTAGCTACTTATTATATATTTCACAGTACACAAAACTCTAATAAGAAAACATTTATCATTTCATTATTCAACATATCAACATTATGAATATTATACCTTCATCATGTATGCTGCACACAATGCTATGTTTCTGCATGAGTAGCTTAGCATACTAGATAGAACCTCATAATAGAATGCTATTTATATCAATGCATTATTTAATGCACTAATTAGCTTACGATATTTATTGCAATGATCCTTGACACTTTTTTCTCAACATTATATTAAGAATTCCTTGTTCAGAAATTTCATGAAAAGTAAATACTCATTTGATGTCATCAGTGATGTCATCAATGACATTTGTGATGTCATCTTTGATGTCCTGGGTGTTAGTCTTAGCAGTGAACGGTGGTGGCGCGAGTTATGGTTGCTTAGCTTACCATAACTGGCGAATTTCAGGGGGTTTCGGTTTTACTTGGAACCATAACGTCCCTTTAACAAAGTTTTTTCACTGAATTTCATAGGTTTTTAGTAGCGCAACTTAACCATAACGTCCCTCTAACAAAGTTTTTTTACTGAATTTCATAGGTTTTTAGTTGCGCAACTTAACCATAACCTCGCTTTAACAAACTTTTTTCATTAGCACGCAGACAATATACAAAGATGGAGTGTAAAAAGCAACTTCTCAGGGATGGCTTTACACGTAATGTTGCAAAGTAAGAATTTATGCTCGTTCACAGTGAAGGTCAGCTGCTTCCATTTTTTGCTCGCGGGCCAAAGTGGCCTACGACTCGCACTATAAGGTTCTATTGTTTTTTTACCTTGACAGACAGGGATCGTGCCAAAAGACTTCTTTTGAAGTAGTCGTGCAGTAACGTAAGAGACGATAAGGATTAAATTTCTGAAATGAAACCGCTTTTATATATTATATCACTATGAGAAAGATCGTTGGCACAGACGGAGTCGTATTTAGGGACTGCATTATGCGTAGACAATGGAAAATGCCAATATAATGTAAGTAACCCTTTAGATTATTTTATACCGGAATATAACAACAATAGCGTGGCGTTAAAGCCCGGTTAAGTTGTACTTGTTCGTTCAATGTGGCATATTGTTTTGTACCGCGCACTATCACCGCCGAAGTGGTCCCGTGGCGCTTAGACGGCTCTGAAAAAGGCAGAGGAGAGAGGGTGGGTTAGTGGGAATAAGTAAACATACTCAGTTGCACTATCCTCGCTAGCAAATAGTTTCACGCCCTAGTAAATAAAATGAATATTTTTAATGAAGATCGGCTGGTGAGGCTAATTTATGTTTTTAAAACAGGTACATCCTTCCCTACTGTCAATGCCATGATTTTCAGACCCCGACCGACGAATTTTTTAACTCCCAGGTGCAGCTCCTAGTAAACAACTTCATGACCCTCACCATTTTATGGGACAATCGCCAAGGACAAATATGCCCTTACGCAGTACTAGCGGCTAGAAGCAACATACCAACCGTTATGGTGGTCTAATGCCTTGTTGCTGGAACAGCCTTCCGATTATCAGTGCAACCACAGTCCTTCTTTTATCATAAACCAACACCCTGTGTACCACAAAGGGACAGCGCATGACTCAAGATGAACTTTTGCAGATCGACAGCAAAGACAAATGCAAATCGCTGAATATTCTCTAAACATTTGATGTCAAATAAATGTACTTTACGAAATGTACAATCTTGCTGTTTGCTTTTAAATCACAGTTTCATATTCCGAATTGTGGCGCGCTGTGTTGTGAGATGATCTGTGTTGTTTTCCGGATTCTTTATGAAGTCGCGTAGGAGCAGTGTTGGCAACTCCTTAGTATGAAAAGTAGCTATTGGCCGTCATAAAAGTAGCTAGAAGTAGCTAAATGACGCCATAACCTAATTTGCATAATTCAACAGGTGCATGATGGGTGATTACCGAGGGCATGGTTGTTATAGCCTCTCATTAAGCTCACCCCTTTTTTGTAATGAAAGTCACAAATGTACAGATGCAAACTCATTACATCCAAATGCATACGTTAAGATGCAAATGCAGTAGTATTTAAATAAACCCCACAATGATTAGGTTGTTCTGTTGTCGCTTCTTAAACGTGTACTGCCATTTTTAATATGCTAGTATTTTATAATCCAAAATGCCTCGTTGTTGGAACAGCCTTCCGATTATCAGTGCGACCATGGTGCTTCTTTTATCATAAACCAACACCCTGTGTAGCGCAAAGGAACAGCGCGTGACTCAAGATGAACTTTTGCAGATCGACAGCAAAGACAAATGCAAATCGCTGAATATTCTCTAAACATTTGATATCAAATAAATGTACTTTACGAAATGTACAATGTTGCTGTTTGCTTTTAAATCACAGTTTCATATTCCGAATTGTGGCGTGTTGTGTTGTGAGATGATGTGTTTTGTTTTCCGGGTTCTGTGTAAAGTCGCGTAGGACTGGAGACGACTGGGTACGTTTGGCTACGCACCCTGTAACATCACGGAGAGAGGCGGCGAATATGAATGCTTTGATAATGTCAGGCTTAGGGGTGGGAGATATGATTTAGTGTCGCAAAAGCAGGTCAGCCAGGTCGATGGGGCAAGTGATAGGATTATCACATAATGTCGGCGCACAGCAGCCTGATTTATCGTTTGTTTAGTGGACAAAAAGTCAGGTAAGGCCCATAGGAAATTGTAATGTCAGCGGACATAAGGAGGGTTCTTAGAACACTTTCAACCTGACAACGAACAATATGAACAGCGTTCTCAGAACACCCCCATTTTGTTTAATTGCAAACATTTCAGGACACCGTGAGTGTTCTTAGAACACATTCAACTTGCCAGAATACAATACAGACAGCGTCCTCAGGACACCCCCATTTTGTTTATGTACGAACATTTAAGGACACCGTGAGTGTTCTTAGCTCAATTTTAGCTTGCTTGCGAACAAAACGGACACATACTCTGTCCTCAGAACACCCCACCATTTAGTTTATATAGAAAATTTCAGAACAGCCGTGTTGTCCGCAGACAAATCGAACACAACAAAAGCGTCTAGCACATAAAAAAAACAGAACATTGAACCTATCTCATACTCCCCCACCCTCCCCAAACACTCTTACACACCAACACACTCCACTAAATACAATTTTTAATCCAAGTTTCACCGCGCTGTCCGCGGTCGTCGGGGAATGCAAGATGGCGGACGCCACAAAAAATCAGACACGCTTCACGCACCACGCCGTCCAATCAGCGAACACGTCGCATGTCCGCGGACATCACGCAAGCCACTTGGCCAATCGGGGCGCTGTCCGCGGAGCGAACAGGGAAGTCCGTCCGCGGAGCGAACAGAGATATCACTAATTTTTTTGCCTTACATTTTGGACATTTTTTTAAAAAACTACTGGACGGATTTACACCAAATTTGCAAAAGCACGCTTTCGGGACCAAGCCCCCGCTCCTGCCACAAATTTGGTGTAAATCCGTCCAGCGGTTTGGGCTGTAGGCGTGCGCAGAGTTTTTCCCATTATGTCTATGGGAAAAAACAAAAGTTTTGGGACCCCCCTATACCTTTGCCCCCCCTGGACCAAACCTCTCCAAACTTTGCAAAATAATTCAGAATGGGCCATATACTTATTTTGCAAAGTTTAGTGAGGATTCATCCAGAGGGAGCAAAGTTATAAGCCACCCAAAAAATGCTCTTCCTATGGAAACACCAACTTAACCATAACTACATGGACGCTACTGCGTCCATGTAATATATATATATATATATACATATATATATATATATATTGCAAATTCGGCAGTGGCAGTAAGCAAGTTAAATACACAGGGTTTGTGTTTGATTGTTATGAAAGGTTTTGCTATCTGCATTTCTTAACCAGACTCTGTCACAACCAGTAAATGGAAATGCCTGTAAACAGAAACGTTGGTGGTTCGAGCCTACCTTGGGGTGACAGAGATTTGTCAAAGATGAATTATTGTGTGTCAATGTCGACTTGAATTATTGAATCTGAGCAGTGGCACAACCCTTTCGTCTAAAAGTAGGACGGGTTTTTAAATTAAAAAAAAACTCTTGGGCTCGGAGGACCTATTTGGTCACCCTGCACTGCATAGTAGTGATACACTATAAATCTACAAGCCTGGGAAATGCAGGTTGGCCGCATCCTGTGTGCCAGAATTAACATTTTCAGCAGCGCAGCTGTTACCTAACCTTTCTCGCCTCCTAGACTCTCTGTCACTAATGGGTGACCCGGAAGTGAAACTCCGAGCGACTCAGGACATTACAATTTGCCCATAGTAACGGCATATTAAAATTAAAGGCATCAGCACCATCAGGGGTGGGGCACAGCCTGCAGCCTACATCATTAAAGGAGACACAGACTCTGGAGCTCCTCTTCTGAAATCTGCAGCCGTTCTGTTGCACGTGGCTGCAGGAGCTCATTTTATTAGCTTGGGCCATGACACAGTCATAGCCCATCTTAAAGGGGCAATACACGTGGGAGGGACACATTCCCTTCCCAAGGGGTAATGCACATGGCAGGGTCACCCATAACACTCCTCCTTTTTCATAACAAACAAACAAACGTTGCTAAAACATACATGCATCCCACCTGTTACAGAACTACAAACTACTTCTCACTTCCACACTTGCGGGATGGCCAAATCCTAAAATATGTCACTAACACTTACCTAGCTAACTCAAAATAGTTACAAACCTCACACATGCTAACCAATTCTAAACATACTCCAATACTCCGCGGGTGACATTCGCGGTTGGTGAGAAGCCGGTGGAATGTAGGCAGTTCTCACATAGTTTACAAAACCCTTTATTAACCTGGGGTTCGGAACTGCAACTACTGACAAGACTCCCCAGTCGGCAGCTGGCTCTTATGCATACCTCGCAACTGCGGGACCACAGCTTCCCATTATTGTTCTATAGTAAGACCACTTTAAGCATGTGACTACTATGCAGGTTCACAGCAAGAACCACACAGGGTTACAGAGTCCTCTTTTAAGCAATTGCAGGACCGCAGGATACCACTCTGTCTTCTATCAGCGTCTGTTCAGGAGTCATTCCCGGGTCCAGGTCCATGGATGGTACAGGTCATGGCCAGCAAAGCCGCACCTGGCGGGTGCCAGGGGCCACATCAGCATAGTTCCCTGATGTTCAGAGCAGATCTGTTAATAGGGCACGGGGTGACAGGACATCACTTGCCCTCTCTATGGTGATGTTCCCCCAGTCCGGAGTGTCCTCTTCCACCAGAAACGCAGGAGGGCGCACAAGCACTCATGATGAGCTGCAACGCATCCGTAGCCTGATGCACTGATTGTTCCGCTGTCGCTGGGCCGGGAGAGGACTACCTCCATGCTGGTTGGCGTTCCCTTTTGCGTGCTATTATAGTGTACCAGTCCTTGTCTGGCTGGCACCGCTGGGCTGGATTGGCATCACAGGTGTGTGGTGGGAGCCACTCTCTCAGATCCCCTGACAGCGCCTCTCGCCTCCTCCTCAGAGGTGGGGCCCCTCGCTCTGGTCAGCCCTGCGTAGGCAGCATCACTTGCTCATTCGTACTGGGGTGAGTGGTATACATAACGCTGGATGTTTTGGTGCTCATGACTGTAAACCGTGAGGGTGTGATGGTGAGAGTCTCACGTTAGTCATGGTAAGGCCCTGGTTGGAGCTGGGTCAATACCATACCTCAGTTGCACACGGCGGTCATTGTTGCACTGAGTCATTCGTCCATTACGTGCAGGACCCTGGGTACTGCACTAGTGGTGAGGTATACGATTCACAGAGTGCAGAATGCTCAGTTGCCCTGTGCTTGGAGCAATGCTGTGGTGCTGGTGGATTGACTCTGCCCTGTGGCCAGCGTTGACATGGAGTATGTGCTCACTCATATTCCTCTGGATTGAACGGACTGATCCCGACCTGCCCAGTGCACCGCTTCTTCATGGGAGTGTCAAGGCCACCCGTGTTCGCTGGTCAGACCCCATGGTGGTTGCACTCAGGGGGGCTGGTAGGTATCTCCAACAAACCCACGTTGGCCTGGTCCTTTGACCTGGTGTCACGCCGGGTGATGTCGGAAGGCAGGCAGGGCCAGTAGGGGACCTTAGTGGCCGGGTGTCGAGGCCACTTGCAGGGTCGGCAAGGGGTCTTCCATGTTAGGGTGTCCTGTTTCCCCATGTCACTGTTATTCAGGTGTACAGGGCACAGGGCGTAGGATGCTGAAATGCCCTGGCTCGGGGTTCTGATGAGCATAAGGGTGGAACGCCCCTGTTAAACACAACGTGGCTATTGTTGGTGCTGGTGCAATGCCGTGCTCGATCAACAAGTTGCCACCTATTGTGCACCAAGGTAATTTCTTCTTCAGGCAGGAGCGCGCACCGGTGGTAGTGCGACACTCGTGACTGGGTGTAACCGCTAGTGTGGCTCTCTGAGTGTTGTAAACAGCCACCTGCTTATTACTCCGTTCCCCGGGCAGGCGTCTACGCTTTTGATGCATTTAGTGCACACATGTACTGTCACACAGCCACTGCATTGCTTCTCCTTCGTTTTTCTGGTGGCAATGTGCAGGGATACAATAACAGGTGCAGTCCACAGCACTTCATATCATTGCTGGTGTTCCCACAGTTCCATTGGGCATCTTTGCCATCTGACTCTAGAACATCTCACTGCCGCTGGGGGCCCAGGATCACTGTTAGGGCTGCGTACGCTGAGTGGTTGGAGCATATCACTTGCCTTCAATCATTGCCAGCTGGGCCTGGGATCGCTGGAGGGCCCTCACTTCACTACCTGCCTGCTCCAATGACAGGCGCTGCAGTTGTCACCACTGGCGGCCCAGGATCACACAGGGGCTGCCGGCACATATCGCGCCCGCAAGTGTGGGCCTCAATCCTTAGCTCCAGACTGGAGCCTGTAGCAATAACCCCGCTCAGCAACCCGGGATCTTACTTGGTCGCTTTTCGTTTCTTCCTGAGGAAAGGGGGCATGGCCAGCACGGCCTCCCCTCTCGCGGCAGAAGCCGTTCATTACTTTCACTACACGGGAAGGACACTGCTGGAGATAACAGCATGACTCATGGGGGGGCACCGCGCTGCAGCTGCGGCCGCGCCTCTGCTGTCTCCTCTTCTTGCTTGCTCCTGATTGGAGCAGTTTCCTCTGTCGCTGGGGCGGGATGACCATGGGGGGCCGTCATGTCCCCCTTCCGCAGCGGCAGATGCGCCGGGGCCACAGGCACCATGCAGCAGCCCGCACAGCGGATGCTGTAGGGTATCGCCCTCGGCCTCTCCCTTCGCGGAGGATGCTACTCATTGCATTGCTTTTCCGGGGGGGGGGTCACACAATCGCCCTCGCCGCGGCAGGAGTGCCGGGGAAAAACTGCCGCATGATCCACCTCCGGCGGGAGGCGCCACCTCTTCTCCTTTGTCGGTCTGATGGATGCCGCTGCGGCCAGGCTGGCTCCCCCCCCCCTTGGCTGCACGAGCAACCTCCACCCAGAGGGCCACAGCCAGGGGCTCATTCACAGGTCTCTCGCCATCGGGTTTCTTCCGGTGGGTTGCAGAGCCTTGTCACACTCCTTTTCTTCTCCCATCTTTGGGCCGCATCTGCCTTCTCTTTGCGGCCGAACGCTGCGGGGTCTGTGCCTCACCGCGGGGCAGCCTGGGCCCACATCGCGCATGCCGCGGCGGTCAGGGGCAGGCTAAGCTGGACCCGCGGCGGGGTCGGACGCTCCTCTTTCCTCTTGTCTTTGCGGCACAACATCACGGGCTGTGTGCCTCACCGCGGGGTAGCCCGGGCCTACATCGCCCATGCCTCGGCGGTGAGGTGCAGGCCACGCTGGACCCACGGTGGGGTCAAACGCTCCTCTTCCCCCCACACCACTTACTGGCAGCAGGGGGACCACGTGGACTCGTCGTCCTTGTCGCCATTGTTGGGGGTTGCCTGCCTTGGTCATCCGGCAGGCAACCCTGGTGCTATCAGTTGCAACACACGACAGGACCAGTGCCTTAGGGGGTTGGCGCCTGCCCTGGACATCCGGCAGGCCCCCTGGTGCTATGGGTCATCAGCACTATCGGGTGTGGGGCACAGCCTGCCAGGCCCCTGACCATGCGGACCTGTGCCACCATCCTGGCATGAGGGCCTGCAGCCTACATCATTAAAGGAGACACGGACTCAGGAGCTCCTCTTCTGGAGTCTGCAGCCGTTCTGTTGCACATGCCTGCAGGAGCTCCATTTGAGAGCTTGGGCCATGACACAGTCATGGCCCATCTTAAAGGGGCAATACACGTTGGAGGGACACATCCACTTTAAGGGGCAATGTACATGGGAGGGTCACCCATAACACTTACCATCCCGGTTTTTGCCAAAAATCATGCTATCCGGCCAAAAACCAGGATGGTAGCCACCCAAGCCACAAATCCCATGATGGGCTTTTTAAACTTTAAAAAAGTCTCGGGACCCTGGGACGGAGGTGCAAATATCCGGACAACCCACCTCAGACGAAGTCGGCCCTCTTTTTTACTTTTATGGAACACTGTAGTCTTGCCACCAGGAAGCCATCTATTCTCAACTTCCTAGTATGTATGGGCAGTCGGGAATTCTCTGTCAGGTTACCGAGCTGCATAACTCATAGCCCCCTCCCAGCTAAGCATGTCAACATTCCGGAAGTGTCTAAGAAGGCGACTCAACACCCAGGTCTCCCACCACCATTGAGCCCCAAGGCTTACTCTGTACGCACTGCTTTGCTTGCCAATATCTCCCACTGCCTGGTGGAGGTTGCTCAGGTACTGCACCAGTAGTTATACCCCAGCGCTAGTTTTTAACATTGGACAGACAGACCGCAGATCTTTCCTGAGCGTGGGAAAAGGAATGAGTCGGAGCTCCTTTCTTGGGTGTAATAAAGCCGGGGACAGCTGCAGATGTTCAGGGAGGTGTCATGGCTGCCAAAAACCACCAAAGTCTCTGGCGGACATGGTCAGAATCGGAACTTGGACAGAATTGAGAGTTTTGCAACAAAAGAGGCAGCTGGACTTGCGTCACAAGGCAATTTGCCAGTTTCTAAATCACTCGCAATTTGGGGAGGTATTTGTTCTTCGTGATGGTTATCGATTACTCATGGAGAAGGATGGGTGTCCAATGAAGGGTCAACATGTCACTGCATGTAAGTAGCCACAGCTGGGTGCTTGCATCAAGGTTTGCTGCCCAGCCCCCATGACGTTGGAGAGCAAAACAGTGAACCAGTGTACCCCATCTGTGTATAGCTGAGACATCAAAATAACATGCCATAAAATGGAAAAAGAAGCCTTTGTTTTGGAATACCATTTTTGTCATTTTGTTTTTATCTCATATTTTAACAACCCATTATTTGAATCCAGTCCAAATGGCTTTTAATACATATCTATCTATATTGTTTTTTGTATCGCGCCATTCGGCCGTAAGCCTCAAGGCGCTCACATAGACATAAACCAACAAATAACATAGGCTAGTAAACATTCAGTGGAGAAGGTTCTGATAGGCCAGAGTAAGATACGGTCTGATAAGCTACACTGTCCCTCCAGCTGTTTACTTTGGACAGCTGTTTCGATCTGTTCTGGATACCTAATTCTCTAGGTTATGCCAGAGGCAGAATTAGCTGCGTGCAACAGAGGCTTGTTCCAATTATTGCTGGGTGGAATGAGGCAAAAGAAAAGAAATTAAATTAACTCATGTTTGCTGACATTTCTACATCAATAAAGATAGAATGAAAAGCGGTAAAAGGCGCCAGAATTATGCTTCCTTTCATTTTCTGCCTCACTTTGAACAAGGCCCCAAGTGGTATCCAGACACGTGACTGAGAAGTGTACATGACTATGCCGATTTCAATAGTCCAGCAATACATCTAAGTAGGACGTTACAGGACATTTATAGGCAAGGACTTCAGTTGTGTCTGTTTTTATAATAATAATTTACAATTTATATAGCGCTACAAACCCTCAGGTATCTGAGCGCTACTTATTATTATCTACAGTGTGTGGTGCTCATTTATTGACCTCAGAAGGATAAAAGGCTCAGTTTGGCCCTGCCGGGATTCGAACCTGCATCAGCAAGCTCTGTTCAGATGTCAAAGCAAACGCACTACTCGCTGTGCTATCGTACCAGCTACAAGGAAAGTGCGCATCATGAGTAATAGGAAGGCTGTGATAACATAGAAATCACCACAAACTGAATTGCTTCTTGTGACTGGGCCTCATTATAAGTTTGCTGGTCTGGTAACAACGGTATCAGTAAGCGTGCTGGTACCGTTGTTACCGGACCAGCAAACTCTGAGTTTTGCTCCCGGGTGCCTTGCATCCGACCTCCCCATTCCCATTGAGCCCTATTCAATGGGAATGGGGAGCATATTTTTATGGCGCCCGTGAATGGGCAATTACCGGGTCCGGCGGGGTCATAATAAAAGGCCATAATAAAATAAAAAATCGCAAGTTTGGCGGCAGCCTGCCTATTTATTTCCCATCTCAGTGGTTCTCATTTTGCTCACTTGAAAAGGATGAAAGGCGCAGACCTACATAGACAGAAATAAAGTAAATCGTAACATAGAGCAAAGCACAAACAGAAAATACTGTTGGCACAATAACACGCGTTAGTACGCCAAGGAGAGACGTGGCAGAGTCTGGTTGGCTAAAGTCGAGGCTCTATTTCCTGAATGAGCTTGGAATTTCCGCAGGGGTCAAGTGCTAAATAAAAAAAGTGCTGGGGGCATGAGGGCTCATTAACACACCAATTGAATGTGGTGTCACCAGAAATTAGCTTATCAAGGTGCCCCATGAAAAAAGTGTGAGGACTTCTGAAAAAAGCGTTGGGACTCTGTCCCCCTGCATGTACCCTCGGCTTGAGCCCTGAATTTCAGCCGAGCCGCAGTACTCTGTGGGGCGCACCTCTGTGATGTGGCTCCCATCACTATTTTCCAGCACCCGCCGATGTGCTCCTCCCCAGAATGCTCAGTTCTAGGTGTTTCCCCCCGTGCTACACACTCTCCTCCATTGGCTCCTCTGTCTTTCAGCCCAGTGGTCTAACTCTGACTCTATTGGCACAAAAGCAACGCCATTGCAGTCTCCGTATGCTCCCAATATTAGCATACCCCGACCTGCTGTGCCAAACACAGCCCATTCCGGGAGTACACATAACGTTATTACTTTCCCACCGGATTGTAATGGGCCTGCTGCACAAGTTAATGGCCGAGCATTTATGTCCAACTCATCGCCTCCTTCTGATGACAGCTGTGAATTCATTAGAGGGAAGATCCTGCCATATAGTATGTCCATCCAGTCAGTCTCTTTCTTCAGATTCATCTCTGTGCTCAATGAGACAGATCAAGTATTTACTGAATGCTGGAATGTTGGTGAACAAGGCAGCAGCTTAAACCAACTGCTCCTGCTCCCTCCCAGCCTATGGATAATAATAATATTGGAAATTGAGAAAAATGAATCCTGCGCTGATATCAAAGAAGAAGATTGAGATCCCTGACAACCCCAACTCCAAAAAAGCTAAACAAGGGGAGAAGATGGGTGAGAGTTCAGAGAATGGTGACATGTATGCCCTGCTTCTCCAGATTGCCCAGGATGTGAAGGAAATGAAGTTTACCCTCAGTGAATTGTCTTCTCAAGTCGGTCACCTGGAGAATAGAGTCACCAAAGTGGAAGCAGAAAATACAACCTTGGCCACGGAGGTTGCAGGGAGTTATAGGGCCTACAAGGAGTTGAGATATGAAGTTTCTGATTTGAAGAGGAGGAACCTGATGTTGGAGGCTGATCAAAGGAACTTGAACTTGCGCTTGCTGGGTGTGAGTGAAGACTCTGCTTTGGACAAAAACCTTGATCACAGAGTCAGAGGAGTACTGGAGGCAACTTTGGGTAACAACATCCTAAAGGAAATGGACATGGATTACTCCTTTAGAGCTGGTAAGCTGGTCCAGGCCGGAAAACCAAGACAGATCATCATGGTGATGTCCAGAGTGAGTGCAAAGGAAATGATTTTAAAGGCTGCGAGAGAAAAAGGGAAACTTCTGCTAAATGGAGATCAATTGGCGATCTATCCAGATTTCCTTAAGGAAATAGTGGAAATGAGGAAGGCGTTCAAAAGTGCAAAAGCTTTGGCACAAGAAAAAGGGATTGAAACTCTGCTGGTGAAACCAGCGACACTGAAGATATTTTTTGGATCAGGTGTCAAAACCACAGAGGATCCAGTTGAAGCTGAAAAGTGGCTGAGGGCTGGGGGCTTAAACTTGGATAATAGTATTGCAGATTGATGTGATGCATGATGTATGAAGCTGTGAAGATGTAAGGTTACTTTTCTTTATTGATTCATTTTTTCCTGAATTTGTTAGATGGGAATTTGTTTGTTTCGGTATCAGAGCGGATAATGGGTGCTTTACTCTACGGCAGTACGCGCTCCATAGATTTTTTATAGGTGATGGTGCTTGTTTTTTGTTTGGACGGAGTGCGGGAGGTGTCGTGCTGTCCGGAAATGTCGGCCGTGCGACACCCTTCGGAGTCTTGCCGGCAGTGGTGTGTTGGATTGGTGGATGCGGGTGACCGGCCACTGTTGACGCACATTTGAGGTAAGGCGTAGTGGCGCGTTCTCCTTTGGGGCCGCAGCACGCGTCTTCCGGGCAATGCGCCTTGCTGCATGCTCAGGTGTTTGGGGGGCACAGTGGGTGTAGAGGCTGGGGTGAATGTGTTGTGGCTGAGGGGAGGGGAATGCTCTTTGCACGGCTTTATCCCTGACTGCTGTGGTACGTGGATCGCATTGTAATGTGTTTCCATAGCCAGAATTAGATGAAGGAATGCCACGTTTGCGAGTATACTGCCCAATGCTAATCCCCTGCACATGTAACAGTTGTTCTTGTCCTGGTTGCACACCCCTGACATGCTGAGTGGGGTATATTTGACATGTACTTGTACTGTAATAACGAAGCCAACTGTATGCCATTACCATCACTGCATAAAGAAGGTGAGAGTTGTCACTATTGGGTACCGGGGGTTCCACTGTAGTCTACACCTTTTACTTTGCATGGGTACGTTTCCTTTCGTGCAGTAACAAAATCAGCTGTGAGAATGTAATAGTGCTGTCATCTAATGTGAACACTGACGAGGCCTATGGTTAAGATATGACTGTGCACCTCTGTCTACTTACCAAATCACAGACAGAATTTTCGATTAGGGTTTTTTTTGCAGTAATGCTTACGTTGGAGGGGGTTTGATTCCATTCTCAAAGCGCAATGAGTGATGTGCCAACACGTTATATCTGGAGTGCCCAGTTATACAGTACATTTGGATTAACAAGGTGGGGGTTGCAGTTTTGTGCCATGGAAGTCACATGGGGGAATGTAGTGTCCAGGAAATACCAGAGATTCTGATTTTTATGCTTGGCAAGGCGAGTGGCAAGGCCACCGGGAAAGTCATGGATTGGTGTGTGAATGCCATGGAAAAGTTTAATGCTGTATCTGGCTTCAAATCTCATTTGGTAGGGTGCAGGGACACAGGTATTTTGCAACTCTCTGTACACTTGCTCACACTTTCTAGTGATGATTCACGCTCAATTGCTCAGCATGCCCGCAGTAGTTGGGATTTGTGATGTTTACACTGATGGTTGTGACGGTAGGTGGATTAGTGTGATTCGTTGATGGTTATAATAAGAGAATTCAGGTTTTGTCTAGGCATGTGATTGACACATGGTGTGGTATTTAGCGTTTTTGAGTAGGGGATGTTGCATCTATTCAGGAATGCTCTTATTTGTGCTTTCATTTGCTGGAGAGTTGTGGGAATTCCTTTAGACCAAATTGTATTTTCAACTTCATTTGAATTTGACCAAATGTGGTCTGTGACACCCTTTATGGGCTTTCTATAGGCTGACCTAAGGGAGGGAGGGGGGTAGTCCCTTTCAGCGTGTAGCTGGAAGGGATGTTCTGGATGGTTGGGTGGTTCAAGCCCAGGAGTGTGTTTTTTTTTATTTTTTATTTTATTTCTTTACTTGACTATAGGTTTAGGTAGTATTGTGTCTTGTGAATTCATTGCAAGGATTGGGAAACGGGATCTAGCAATGTCTTACACTTATCAGAGGAATTTCAGAGTGGTATCTTGGAATGTGAATGGTGCACATTGTGCTGTCAAGAGGAAGGTGATTTTGAGTAAACTAGGGGAGATGGGGGTGGATGTCACGATGCTTCAGGAGACTCATTTGTCAGATGCGGATGTAGATAAGTGGAAAAAGGAGTGGGTTGGTGATGTTTATGGTTCATCGTTCACTACTGGTTCTAGGGGTGTGTGTATTCTTTTTAGGAAGAATCTCCAGATCACTGAGGTGAAGTGTGTGAAGGATGGGGATGGAAGGATAGTATGTGTCACTTCACATATTCAGGATGCCCAGTATTGTTTCTGCAATATATATGCTCCGAATGGGGGTGATGGTAGTTTTTTTGTAGCTTTAACGCAAATGTTGCAGAATGTAAATGCGATTAATGTGATTTTGGGAGGGGACTTCAATGTGGTTTTAGAACCTGGACTTGATAAAAGTGTGGGGGGTGTGAACAATGCCAACGCTCTGAAAAGAACAGCATTAAAGAGACTAATTGATGAATGGAACCTCACAGATGTTTGGAGATTGCAAAACCCTTCTACGAGACAATATACTTTCTTCTCTGCAAGGCATAATGCTTATTCGAGAATTGACCTCTTTATGACCTCTGGCCTCTGTACACAATCATTCCAAAGGGGTAACATCGGATCACTACTTGTTTCGGACCATGCTCCAATCTCCATAGACTTGCGATTGACCTTCCCGGTTCCTAGGTCTAACACCTGGCGGATGAATGTCTCCCTCTTTGACGATGATGAAATTGTGGACAAAATTGTTCAAGAGGCGAGATTCTTTATATCTGTGAATTGGACTGGTGAAGTCAGGGTGGAGTTTGTGTGGGAAGCCTTCAAATCATATATGCCAGGATTGTTGATTGGTTTGTCCAGCAAAAAGAAAAAAATGAGAGATGCAGAAGTGAAAAAGCTTATTGTGGACATTCAGGATCTTGAGAGAAATAATATGCAAAACTTTTCAGATGAGACTATTAAAATATTGAAGCAGAAAAGGAGACGATTGGAAGATTTGTATTCTTCGAAGGCTGAGTGGTTGCTTTTTAGAACCAAAAGCAACTACTATGAAAAAGGAGAAAAATGTGATCGACTTCTGGCACATCGATTGAGGGTTATGGACAGTGGCAGATCTGTCAATGCAGTGGAAAGACAGAATGGGTTGGTGACTTTTGATCCTGTGGAGATTAATGCTGCATTTCTGTCGTATTATAAAACCCTGTACTCTTCAGAGATCAACTTATCTGAGCGTACAATTGGTCAATTCATTGATGACTGCCATCTGAAGAAAGTGAGTTTGGAATCCTTGGAGTGTATGGAAAGAGATTTGAACATGGAGGATCTCAGGTTGGCTGCTTATGCGCTGAATTCTGGGAAGTGTCCAGGCCCGGATGGGCTACCAGCTGAACTTTTCAAAATTTTCCCAGAAGAGGTGTTTGCTTTGATGCTAGAGATGCTGCGCGCCTCTTTGAGGAATGGGTGCCTTCCAAGTTCAACAAGACATGCTTCAATCTCCGTTTTTCTGAAGGAGGGACGATCACCAGTGAAAACTGGCAGCTATAGGCCGATCAGTTTATTGAACACGGACAACAAGATTTTCGCCAAGGCGTTAGCTTTGAGGATTGAGAATGCGCTGATGGATATCATAGATGTAGGCCAATCTGGATTTGTAAAAGGCAGACATGTTTCAGAAAATGTGAGAAGATTGTTGCTGACACTGTATGAAAGCAAAGAACACCATAATGATGTGGTGACGTTGTCCTTGGATGCTGAGAAAGCTTTCGACCGTATTGAATGGACATATCTTTTAAGTACATTGAAAGGCTTTGGTTTTGGAGATACCATGATCGGATGGATAAGACTGCTGTATTCCCGGCCGACTGCTTGTGTTCGGACTAATGGCATGGACTCGGGCATTTTTGAACTTGGGAGAGGGACGAGGCAAGGCTGTCCGCTGTCGCCAATTCTGTTTGTGATCGCCATGGAATTGCTGGCTGTGAGGATAAGAGAAGAGGATAGAATTGAGGGCGTACGCTTTGGTGCAGCCTCCCAGAAAGTTTGGTTGTATGCGGATGACATGCTGGTGGTGGTTCAGAATGTGGAGAGCTCCATTCCTGTGCTGATGGAGTTGATCGATGTGTTCAACAAGGTTTCTGGATACAAGATCAATTGGACCAAGTCGGAAGCGCTGCCGGCATCAACCACTTGCACTGTTTTGAAGATGCAGGGTTTTCCCTTTAAGTGGTGTCCGAATAAGATGAGATACCTTGGGATTTGGCTAACGAATGATGTCTCGAAAATAATGGATGTCAATATTACACATGTGATTCAATCTTTGGAGCTGGACCTGAAGAGATGGAATGCACTTAAATTGAGTCTCTGGGGGAGAGTGAATGCCATCAAAATGACATCAACACCGCAAATCAACTATGTGCTCAGTGTGCTTCCCCTGGACGTAAAGAAGGGCCATTGGCGGAAAATTGAGAGTTTAATCCAGTCTTTTCTCTGGGAGAACAAACAGCCACGCCTCCGCTTGTGGAAATTGCAGCTGCCCCAAGACTGTGGAGGTTTGGGGGTTCCTGACTTTGAGAATTATCATTTGGCCTTTGGAGCCAGGCATCTGGTTCCATTTATTGAAGATTCGGAGGATGTTTGGACGCTGGCGGAATCAAGTAGTTCTTCTCCGTTGCCGCCTAGGGCCATACTGTCCACGGTGGATGGATCTGGTTATCGCTCATTTCCGCCGACAAGATTCCTGAGAACTTGTTGGAGGGAACTATGGAAGAAAAGTAAGCGTAAGGTATGTGATAATGATTACATCCCTATCTGGTTGAATCCAGGTATTTTTCTGAATGGGAGGCCGCTATTGTGGTTGAACTGGCTCCTGAGTGGTGTACTATGGTTGAGTGATCTGATGGAAGACGGCAAATGGATCAGCTATAGAAGCCTTTCACAAATTAAAGATCTCAGAGACTGTACAATGGGTGAATACAGAAAATTGAGAGGTTTGCTGCGGAACCAGAGAACTGTTGATGGCGGTGGTTGGCAGTTATGGCTACCTGAATATAAGACATTAGGTGGTATGGCATCCAAAGTATATAGAAATCTGAGCCAACAGTACACGCCAGCAGAGGGGTTGTTAACTAAGTGGTCTGAGGTCCTTGGCTCTGATATGACTGTGGAGAGGTGGAGGTTTCTTTGTAAAAACGTAACTCTGACATCCATTAATCTTGGAGAACAATGCCGCCAAATCAAAATTCTTAATAGAGTGTTTTGGACTCCCCAGAGACTTTATGCGAGAGGGATGATTGACTCAGAGTCCTGTTGGAGGTGTAAGCATGATGTCGGCTCCTTTGAACACTTGATCTGGGACTGTTATGAACTGAGGACATTTTGGAGGAGTGTCACTGAGAAGATTAATGAGGTTCTATTACTGCAAGAGGATTTTGATTATAACACTATCATCTTGGGTTAGGATGATAAAGTGGAAGATCTCACTTATCCACAGAAATGCTGGTTTTTTAGGGCTACAAATTCTGCGAAAAAAATTGTTTTGAGAAAATGGAAATGTGATGAGAGACCGACCTGTTCAGAATGGGTGGAGGACTTGAGGCAAGTGGCCAGAATTGAGAAGGTTATCCTTCGCAGGAACAAAAAGTTGAAATTGTTTGATGATATGTGGGGTGGGTTTTTGGATGATATGTGATAATAAGTTGGCCTGTTTTGCTTTTTAGATTCTGTGAAGGTTGGGGGTGGATATGGGGTGTGGATTCTATGCAATGAGTTCTACGATTACAATGCTGATAAGTTTGTTGCTTGTATGTTTTCTATAAAATTCAATAAACTTAATAATAAAAAAAAAAAGTATTTACTGAATGCATGCATTCAGGGCACAGGCATTGATAGGAGGGGTGTGGGGGGGCTGAAGGGGCCATAGCCCCGGGCCTTTTGGTTGCAGCCCCAGATCGAAGCTCAGTAGCTACAACCGAAAGGCTAGCTAGCTCCGAGTCCCGACAGTCCGGGCATTGGCACAGCCCTAGATCTTTTCCAGACCTAGCAACTCCCCTGATTCAGGGTAGGAAATGGAACAGAGCAAGGTCCTCCGCTCTGGCAAAGTATGTCTTGCCTGAGCGCTGCAGCTTCTGTGGGCACAGAGCTAGGCCAGGAAACCCCCTGATATAGCCTCAAGCCGAGCTCTCACGCCCGCGAGACTGACTGCAGAAACAGCCACTGCCCCACATGCTGTTCAGCAGCTGCCCATATTGGTACATATGCCTTGTCATTTGCAGACATTGTTTTCTTAGCGAGAGTATTATGACATTGACTAATGAAATGAGGAGAGTCCGCCTTCCATTACTCGCTCATAATGGTTTCTTGCTGAATCACTATCAGACATGCATCCCACGTGAAAGTGTGGGCATTCTTATACTCTTTACTTTCATGCAAATGAACAAGCTTGGGTTGTATGAAGAGATACCGTGTTGCGTGACCTGGCTTAGGGCCATGCACCTCAGCACCGCTCCCACCCTACCCGGAGAGGGTACCCAACAGAGAGGGTTCTCCCAGTATATGTTTTCCATTTCCATCACTGTGTACATTGAAAGACATTGGAACCCATGATCTGCCTCGGTTCCCATGCCTTTCACAGCACACACACACAGAATGCCAGGTGCTCGCCGCTGCGCACACACGCGCATGGTGGAGTCATGCGATCAAGGCTGCCATAGCACACTTGGTGACAATCACTGAGCCATTAATTTTAGTGAATTGCACCAGGTTTCTGCAGCTGCAGGATATCTATGTACATGGGTGTAATTTTATGGGGGGGGGGCAGGGGTGTTTGTCCCCCCCCAACTTTCATGGCACACCATTTTGTCCCCATTCATTTGGCAGGGGCACCTTTTCTTCAGATGTCATGTCTCCCCTCCCCCAACATTTTCAGCAAAGTTACTCCACTGTCCATGTGCATTTCCCGTGTGGCATTCAAGAGGTCCCCACTAGCACAGGGTTCCCATAGAGTTCCAGGGAGTATATACCAGAGCAGACTTTGCCTATGCTCCAACCAATCAGAGTGCATTGTCCTAGATGAAACACATACGCCCACGTTTTCTTCAGGTTTCCTCTGTATCCAGGTACATTAAGAAGAGGCTGTTTGTCGGATTAATGTCATTGACTCCAGGAGGGCAATATTATTAATTCACTTTCTTCACTATTTGAAACCTACGATGTACGGGTTGCATTGAGATGTGTCTGCAAAAGTTCTGTTAAATAATTACTTGAAAAGTACCTTGGGCTTCTCGTATAATTGTGTCCGAGAAGAAATACCTTGAACTTCCCTCTTTGACCCCTCAAATAAGCTTGAATCACAATAGCTGACTCGAACTTCCCCTGAGGGTTTAGCTCTGCAGGAATATGTGTGGCTATTCAGTTTGCCCCATTCCTTCCTGATACACACACAGGGGCAACTTCTCAAACGCTAACACAAATAAAAGAATTGCAGAGGAGGCGCTTGTTTGTTTCGCGTTAGTTTGAGACAAGCACAGGTCACCTTCATCTCAAAGATGACATGCAAAGTTGGGGGGGGGGGGTGGGAAGCTGCAAACATGATGCACAAGCCAGCTCCTTTTCTTTTGCACACTGAAGTATTGGGAGCCCTTTCATGACAATAATGTATCCAGCACCCACGCTCGCAGCAGAATTCAGAGTGTGGAATGAATGGCTAAACAAGCATTTCTATCCCTGTTTGAGGGTTAGAAACGCAAGTGGAACAGCACGGTTCATACTTCTACTGTCCAACTTAAATTAAATGAATGAAGGGGTCTAGATTGACCAAGTCATGGGTTGTGCATCCACCTGCACCTCTTCCAAATAGGCACAGATACATGTCTTTATTTTCTGCGCATTTTAAAGCACATTCCATTTGTGAATCCAGCATGCGCTGTAAAGTTCACTGAAGGCCCACAATTTGCCGTCTCGTCTCATTACGTGCTCCAAAAATGTTTTCAGAATCTGCACCATATTGTTCTCTCTGCCCAAAACAAGCCCCTCTCCCAGAGGACACATGCTTGGGCAGAGAGGGACTGACTAAAATTGCCTCTCCCCTTTTCCATGGAGCTCCACCTGTCCTGATGTTGTGAGAGCTCTGTGGTGGCCAAACATCAAGTACTTGAATTCAAGTGCATTCAAAGTGGCAGGTGATGCAACAGTCTGTGTCTATCTCTTAATCTAAGTGGACAAACCACATGCCACTGGGTGACACATGGGAGGAGGAGCGTTGGTTTCCTGAGGGTAGCTTGCACTAGACTTACATGATTTTCTGGGAAGACTTAGCAGAGGTTCAGGGAAACGGGCAATACACCAACCACTGCCTGTGTTTTGAAGTGAGGGAGAGGACGAGACTAGTGCCATCGGGCGTCACCAGGGAGGAGAAGCCGAGAAAAGCTCAGGGCAGCTTCTGCAAGACTGAGGCTTGTGTTATTTGTGTTGGATGAAGTAGCAGAGATTCAGAGAAGCAGGTGATGCTTACACCAGTGAGTGTCTGTCTCTTTAAGTGAGCGGACAAGACATGTGCCATCAGGGGATGCCTGAGAGGAAGAATAGTAGCACGAGGGAATCCCTGATGGCAGCTTGTATGAGGCTCAGACTCATGTGATTTTTGTGGGAGGAAGTAGCAGAAAATAGAACAGTCAATGCCTGTCTCTTGAAGTGATTGAATGAGGCACATGCCATTGAGTGACATCTTGTTGGAGGAGCACGAGTAGCATGGAATCTCAGAGGGCAGTTAGTGCGAGACTCACACTCAAGTGATTCTTGTGGGAAGAAGTAGCAGAGGTTCGCTGAGGTGGTGATACACCAGCCAGTGTCTGTCTCTTGAAGTGAGCGGACAAGACATGTGCCATATGGTGGAATATGGGAGAGGAAAAGGTAGAGCAAGGAATCCATGAGGAGAACTAGAGTGAGAGTCATGCTCACATGATTTTTGTTGGTGAAAGTAACTGAAATTCAGGGTTTCGGGTGATACACCTGTCAGTGTGCATCTCTTGAAGTGAGTCACTGAGACACACACCATTGTGTGACACCGGAGTGAAAGAGCAAGAGGAGCAGGGAATCCCTGAGGGCAGCTTGTGCCAGACTCACAGTTACATGATTTTGGTAAGAGGAAGTAGCGGAGATACAGGGAGCCAAGTGATACACCAGTTAGTGTCCGTCTCTTGATCTAAGTGGACGTGTCATTGGATGATACTTGGGATGAGAAGCAAGAGGAGCATAGAATTCTTGGGGCAGCTTGAGCGAGGCTCATGCTTGGATCTTTTTCATGGAAAGTAGTAGCAGCGATTTAGGGTGGCTGGTGATACACCAGTTAGTGGGTGAACGACACATTGAGCCACCCAAACATGAGAGAGGCACGTGGGAGATGTGTTGCTCATGGTCTTTTCACTCCTCCAGTAGCACGTTTGTGTATTGGGGATGCCAGAATTGCACCAAGTCAATTGAAGGTATAATCCCGATCTTGTTTCACCCCTCATCACAAGTCACTCTGGAGTACATGTACAAGTAAATGTCCCTCCGGCCGTATTTCACACACAATGAACAGCAACCGAATCTGGAAACGTTCACACTCTGCCTGCAAACGGTGTGCTGAGGGAAGACAGGGACTAACGGTGGCCCCATTTGCTAAAACACCATCCACAGACATGGGAAGAAGACAAGAGTTGAAGGACATACCTTACCATGCCACCGGACAAGTGGCATACCAGCATCAACCCACACAATTACCCCTGACAATACAGCAGCTGTGCCAAGGGGCACAAAGCACTACCACTGCATCCCAAAGATGCACAGAAGTGATGCTTCATTGCGTCAGGCCAGTGTTGTGAAAGCATTTGAGCATGGACAAAAATATCCAAAGACACATGAGAGGCAGTGCCTGCTCAATGCCAACCTTGGTGCAATGTTGACCATACACCCCTCGCCCTACTGCCAATCACTGCTGGTTAGTTATCAGTCACTATTGTACTCTATCAAAGCAGTACCAGAACTGTACACCAAGCCTGCCAGCGGTTGAATTGGCACTACAGCAGTCTGTGGGCCAAACATCCTTTTCAGCAGGGGCATGTGGACCAGTACTCAAAGCAAATACTACATGACCTTCACAGCAGAGTTGACAGCCTTTCCTTCTCCTACCAGCAAAGAGGGATCCTGGTGCACTGCCAGGGGCAGCAGGTGCATACAGTTCAGCATCAGGCAATGCTGTGCATGAAATGTTTTCGGGGCAGATGACACAGGGGAGTTTCCATGTGGGAGAAGATGGTAGAGGTGAAGGCATGGTGGTGAAGGCTCATCATTTGCATTTGGGCTTTGATTCAGCAGACAGCTATTCACATTTATTTTCTGACTTATGAATTGCAAAGACAATGCATGGCCATGCTTCGCACATATCCTCCATCTTGTGGTCACATTCTTTATCAGCAATTGTCAATCTGTGAAAGAAATGGTCACTGGGGCCCAGACTATCCGCTCACATTTCTGATGGGCGTATCATGCAAATTATGCCCTGAGCCAACTGCAGGTGTGCCACACGTTGCCACTGCACAACCTGCAGACATCAATAGCTCCCAGTTGGAACTCTACTTTTCACTACTTTTCAGATGTTGGACAGGGTATGTGAGTGGTGCAATGCCATCACAGATTATTACACCACTTGTAACAAACAAAGGCAGTGGCAGCTGATGTCTAATATTTGCTCTGTGATAGAACCTTTCAAGTAGGTCACCAAGCCGGTGAGCTGAAACAAAGCATCCATCAGTAAGGTTCACCCATTGGTATACCTGTCTAGCATGGTGAGGACTGGTGCCTTGACAGGTGACTTGGATGATGCACATCTGCTTAGGGACCTCATTTCAGTTGTTTGTAGTGATCCACAGGTTGTTGGATTAAAAGTTAACATTTAGTACCTGCTAGCTTACTTTATGGGCCCACATTTTAAGGTAAAAATTGGAAATTTTCATCTGTAGGTTTCGGGGAGGAGGGCTTGCAGCAAATATCATAAGAAGGAAACTTTGTTCAAATGTTCAAGGATGCCTTGCTGCACTGCTTGCAACTTGGAATTGGGGAAAAAGCACAGGCAGCAAGAAGAACAGCAACCAGCCCAAAAAATGATAACTGCACTGTGAATATCAAGCACAAGATTGACAGTATTCAGGTGAAGTAAACCACTGACTGAAACCTGTTGAAACCTTTGTGAGCAGTGCAGGCTTATGGGGAGGGGATTCTGTTTGACACCCTCCTCAAGGACTTGAAACTCTTGACTACAGATTGGTCTTCAACACTGGTGCCGCACACAGATGCCTGGTGCAGCAGACAGCAGACCATCAGCCACACAGATGCCTGGTGCAGCAGACAGCAGACCATCAGCCACAGAGATGCCTGGTGCAGCAGACAGCAGACCATCAGCCACACAGATGCCTGGTGCAGCAGACAGCAGACCATCATCCACACAGATGCCTGGTGGAGCAGACAGCAGACCATCAGCCACACAGATGCCTGGTGCAGGAGACAACAGACCATCAGCCACACAGATGCCTGGTGCAGCAGACCATCAGCCACAGAGATGCCTGGTGCAGCAGACAGCAGACCATCAGCCACACAGATGCCTGGTGCAGCAGACAGCAGACCATCAGCCACACAGAGGCCTGGTGCAGCAGACAGCAGACCATCAGCCACAAAGCATCCCGGTGCCGATCCACTGGCGATTTCACCTGTGGGAAGGGATGATGACCAAGCTCTGTATTGGTATAGCAAGTGGTCCATCTGGTCAGAAGCACTTGTGTGCATCGCTATTGAAGGGCTAAGTGCCCCCCCTGCAAGTGTTCGGTCTGAGAGAGTTTTCAGTTTTGTGGGACTGTTGCCTCTAACCGCAGGCATAGCGTCTCACTGCTCATGTTGAACAATTAACATCAATAAAAATGAACAATCACTTTATTATGAAAGGCTATTGAATGTCATCTATCCATAGGCAACACAGCAGCACTGACGGTGACGATGATTGGTTACCCGGCACAAGCCAGGCACCAAAATGTGGAGCAGGGTCGCTTCAATGTACATTTGAGAGGGAGATGGATATCCGTAGCAGTTAGTAAGAGGCCATTTGATTTTTGAGTCCTACTATTATTTATCCCAATCACCACTTGTAAAATGTTCTATGGCTCTCCCACAGAGCGCAGCCACCCTTAAAGTTGTCAGGTCTCCCACACGGTGGAGTCGCCACTGAAGGTTCTTGGGCAGGGCGGGAGGGAGAGGGGGTTTATGCTGCTTTTTGGCAAGGCATGCCTGATAATACCATGCTGCACCCTGGCCTTGAGACATGTCAGCACCCACATGCTCACCACCACTGGAGGTGGTGGCAGCCAGGTCACTAGTAGGGTATGCGGACGTGGTAGGCTCATTTGCCTGGTAAACTCCACCATATCACCTGGAAATATGGTTTCCTATGGCTTTTGTCCCCTGTGGTCTCTGACTCGCCCTCACTTTCTACAAGGAGGCCTCCACTCTCTTCAAACAGTCCTCTTTCATGGTCTTCCCCGGTCTCAGGTCATAGAACTCCCACACCTTGGTAATTGTGAGCTGTGTGGAGTGGTTACAGGTCTTCACTCTCTGGGACTCCTGTTCCTTTTCTCCCTATACCACGATGGCTGCCACAGGGTGAGGCCCATTCACACCATTTACTCATCCCCTGCTTCTAACACCTCCCCCTCAGGTCAGACTTCCACCTTCTTTGGCACCTACACAGGACAGTGCTCCTCCTGAGGCCTGGAGGACATCCTACTCCTTGACACCCTCATGCCGATGGGTGGAGAATACTTCCTCCTCAGCAGTGACCCAACTGAGACGATGCTGCATCACCATACTTCTCCTCCTGTGTGCTTTCTGAAACCACCCCCCACTTATTAAATAAGGAACATGACTATGTTCCCTCCCTCCAACTGCATATGTTCCTGCTTCACCACAGGCCCTGACGCAATGGGAGTATCAACAAAAGGCCAGCCTCTATTGCCTCTGTACTCAGTGCCTCTTCCCATGGCCCTGTCTCTCCCACTCTTCCTCCCGAGGTCATGCCCAATGACTCAGGATCCTCTCCTACTAACTCAGACGACCTGCAAAGCTATGGGGCTTGGACCTGTGAACACGTTCCAATGAACAGCACAAGATTTCCTCCTCATCATCAATCATGGGGAGAATCTCATCCTGCACGGGGAAAAGGAGAAGAGTGCCGCTCCACATCCCCCACCTCCTTCTCATATGTGCCTTTCCCCGCCTCTATAACAAGAACCAGGAGTACCAAAAGCACCCTGAGAAATGAGAACCACACCCAAGGAATATGTGGAATCTGGAAAAAACCAAAGAAAGAAGTCATCTCAACTACACAACATTATACAAATGACAACTCAGTGGGTGGCAGGCCTGCTGTGGCAGAATACATCCTGGAAACAGTAGTAAAGTTTCAGCTACAGGTTCAAATGGAGAAATTGCATGTACTTGACACTTTTCAGTCTGGTTTTTCTACTTTTCATGGAGGAGAAATTGCCGTAATTGCTATTTAGGATTGCATTCTGAGGATGACATGATGATGCTGATCATGTTGGATTTGTCCGCAGCAAATGATATGGTAGATTTGGATATTCTGTTCACCAGATCATCGAATGTTGTTGCAGTCTCCAAACACACATTATGGCTCCAGTCTTTCTTGACCAATCACTCTCAATGTGTTGGGAGCTAAACCTCTGATTGCATCCCAGTACGCTGTGGAGTTCCTCGAGGCTCTTTGCTATCCTCTTTATTTTTTTAAAATCAGCATTCAACCACTTATGGCAATTTTCAATAAATATCAGATGAAGCTCAGATTTATTTGAGGGTTAATGAATCTGAAAAGTCACTGAATAGTATAAAACAGTGTACCGTTGAAGTTGGTCAGAGGATAATGACAAATTGCCCTGACTAGGACGTTCTCGCCCTCCTTCCTCCCCACTCTCCTCACCTGGTGATAGGTTATCCAAATCTTCTGGGTTGAAGTTCCTTCGATGAAGGTAATCCTTTTCCTTTTTATGTGGAGGGGGCCTGCCGCGAGAGGAAGCCACAGTGACCGCTAGCTATAACAGCAGTCCTGTGGCCTTGTTCCCGCGAGCAGCCAGGAAGTAAAGGGAAAAAGCCGAACGGCAGAACAAACCCTATTTGTCCGTAGTGTTGTTCCACTCGAAGTTGATCCAGGAATGGAACGTGGTCCGGAGATGGTAGTAGTAACAGGAAGGTGGAAGATGGTAGAGAGGCTGGCAATCCTTGAGGTAGAGGTAAGGCTTACCACAAAGAAAGAGTGGAAATGAAAGCCACTGAAGAGAGCGCCGGCCAAGCGGAAAGCGAAGTAAAAGTTAGAAGGCAGCAAGGCAATGAGATAGAGGAGGAAAGGACGCCAGAAAGGCGTGTGAAAGGAATCGGCTAAAGAAAAAGCCGAAAGAGGAAAACAGCTTCTGACCCAAAGGAGAGCGAAGCGCTAATCTAAGGGGTTTGCAACGCAACGGTAACCCGGAAGTAAACAGAATTTATACTTCCGGGAGGCCGTCAGGACGCAACAACTAGCAACAACTAGACCTGCACAGAGAGGAAACTAACCCCGCACTCTACCGTGACGAAGCCGCAAACGCGGAAGTAAACCCCATCCGGCACGGCGGATGACAGTATGCCCCCCTCCAGTGCGAAGGGACCCAGGTTTACCGGGGTGTAACCAGTGAAAACGGCTCAGCAACTGGGGAGCATGAACATGAAAAGCTGGTTCCCAAGAGTCCTCCGACTCTGGGTAACCCTTCCACGAAACCAAGTATTCCAAGCGTACCCGGTAATACCGTGAATCCCGGATGGTGGAGACTTCATATTCGCCCGTCCCGTCGGGATGAGCATGAATCTGCTTGGGAATTGACCTCTGGAAAGAATCTGAGACAAAAGGTTTGAGAAGAGAAGAGTGAAAAACCGGATGGCTACGACGAAGATGAGGAGGGAGGTCAAGCTTGTAGGAAACAGGGTTGATCTTAGAGAGTATACAAAATGGACCCAAGAAACGGGGAGACAGTTTGGAAGGATGAACCCTCTGGGTAGGTATCTGGTAGAAAGCCATACTCTGTCACCTTTCTCCCAAGTAGGATAGTTCTTGCGGTACTTGTCTGCTTGAGTTTTGTTCTTTCTTCTACTCTCTTCTAGACACTGTCTGGCTGAATGGTGTGTTTCTTGAATAGACCCGAGAACAGCTTCGGCAGTGGGAGAATAAGTAGGAACAGGAAGAGTGGGAAGAAAAGACCTTGGATGTACACCGTATGTACAAAAAAATGGAGTGTGACCCGTGGCAGAATGTTTTGAATTGTTATACCTGAACTCCGCTGTTGGAAGTAATGAAACCCAGTTATCTTGGTATCTGTTGCTGAAGCACCGTAAATACTGTTCTAACATGGCATTCAGTCGTTTCGTCTGGCCATTAGACTGAGGATGAAACCACGAGGATAATGCTCTTTCAATACCAACTCGAGAACAGAGGGCTTTCCAAAATTTAGAGATGTATTGACTTCCTCTGTCAGAGATGATCTTGTCTGGAAGGCCGTGTAACCGGAATATGTCCTTAGCAAAGGTTTCTGCCATCTCAGTAGGTAATCCGATTAACGGGGAAAAATGAGCCAATTTGGTGAAAGAGTCAATCGTCACCATAATGCAGGTACAACCGCTAGAAACTGGCAAATCGACAATGAAATCGGTTGAAATCAAGCCCCACGGACGTGTAGGTATCTCACATTGGGTAAGCAGTCCTAACGGTTTACCAGAAGGGTATTTGGCAGTGGCACACACCGGGCATGCCTTCAGATACTCCCTGACATCTTTTCTGAGTCCTGGCCAAAAGAATGATCTAGCAAATAGATCTGTAGTGTTCTGCACTCCTCTGTGTCCTGCAGTGGGTAGATCGTGCACCAACTGATAATCTTTCGTCGCCACATTCCAGAAGGAATGTACAACCGAGTACCATAAAAAAGCAAGCCACCTTTGTCAGTGTAAGTATAACTGTCCTGTTGTAATAACTGAGGCCTTTCGACAGCTTGAGCGGTCTTGATCTCCTGAAAAAATGTTGCCGTAATTCCAAGTATCCTGTTTCTTTGGAACATGGGTTCCCTTAGAAGGGTTTCTCCTTCGCTGACAGTCTCTTTTCTAGATAATGCATCCACTACTTTGTTATTCGTTCCAGGTAAGTAGGTGATAAGAAAGTTGTATTGGGCAAAGAAGTATGCCCATCGGGCTTGTCGTGAGTTAACACAGTCCATATTCTGTAGTACTCGTAAATTCTTATGATCTGTGCGAATGAGAAACTGATGACGTGCTCCCAAAAGTAGATGTCGCCATTCTTCACAAGCCTGTTTAATAGCAAGTAGCTCCTTCTCTAGTACTGAATAATTCAGTTGACTAGAGGACAGTGTTTTCGAGAGGTATGCTACAGGTTGTTCCACTCTGTCGTGAGTTTGAAGCAGAACCGCTCCTATGGCAGAAGCCGAAGCATCAATCTCGACTATAAACTGTAGTTCTTGATTAGGGTGTCAAAGAATGGGAGCTGAACAGAACATCTGTTTTAAATGAACAAAGCTGTTTTCTGCTTCTGGCGACCATTTGAATGGGCCTGAACTCTTTTTAAGTAGTCTGGTGATGGGAAGAACAATCTCAGAAAAGTTTTGAATGAATCTCCTGTAGAAATTTTACAAACCCAGAAATCTTTGGACTTCCTTGATATTGGTGGGTGAAGGCCATTCAATAATAGCCAAAATCTTGCCAGGATCCATAGAAATACCATCCTTTGAGAGAATGTAACCAAATAAAGTACCGAGGATACTGCAAACTTACATTTTTCTGGTTTGACAAGGAGCTGATATCTTTGGAGATGATCCAGTACTTGTAGGACATGTCGAGTATGATCAGCTAAATTGGATGAGAATATCAAGTTGTCATCTAGATAGACGATGACTGAAACCGAAAGTAGATCTGAAAACACTCGGTCCATAAACCGCTGAAACACAGCCGGTGCATTAACGAGCCCAAACGGCATGACCCGGTCCTCGTATAACCCGAATGGGGTACGGAAAGCCATTTTCCATTCATCGCCTTCAGCAATGCGAAGTAAGTAATAAGCATTACGAAGATCAAGTTTAGTGAAAATGGTGGCTCCTTGCACAGCTTCTATGATTTTGGTTATCAACGGCATAGGGTAAAGGTCCCGGATTGTTACTTTATTTAGACCCCTATAGTCGATGCAGGGACGGAGTTCTGTGGAATCTCTCTTTTTTATGAAGAATAATGAAGCACCAGCAGGGGACCTTGAAGGTTGGATGAGACCGTTTAGCATGTTTTTCTCCAAATAGTCTTTGAGGACCTGTCTTTCCGCCTGAGTAAGAGAAAACATTTGACCGAATGGAACTAAAGCATTAGGCTCCAGGTCGATCTTGCAATCTTCCGGCCTATGTGGAGGCAAAGTAACAGGCCTTTTCTCCGTGAAGACTTCCTGGTAAGGTGTACAAAACTGGGGTAGAGCATGTATGCCCACAAGATTGCTTGAGTAGTTTGTCATGGTATAAACCTTGTCTTTAGCTGTAACAGGAAAGCAATGAAGTTGACAGTATGAAGAGCTAAAACTTAGCTGATTGTTGGTCCAGTTTATCTGAGGATTATGCTTCCGTAGCCAAGTAATACTGAGGATAATGGGAAAATGGGCAGCTCGTATTATGTCGAACTTGATGGACTCTGAGTGTTGAAAAATGGTGATCGTGAGCTCTTCAGTAGTATGTGTTATGGGTCCCGACGAAAGGGAGGAACCATCCACACCTTCCACCTTCTGGTTATGATTGCAGACTAATCAGTGGAGACCCACCTTTTCTGCCCACAGTGTGTCCACAAAATTTCCCGCTGCTCTGCAATCCAGGAGAGCTAAAGTTTCCACGGTCTTTGCGGGTAGATTGATAAGGACAGGACTGACCATAAGCCTGGAGTCTTCTTGCGTGTTGGGAGCCAAGATAGAAAGCGAAACATAGGTAATGTGTGAATCATCAAGTGTTCCTCCAAACGTAGTCCCTACTGGTACCAAGGATTCTCGTTTCCCTGCCGCTTCGAAGGAACTTCCGGAGAGTCTTTGAGGAGATGCTGCTCCAAACCACAATATGCATAAAGTCCTTTTTCCCTTCTTCGTCTTCTTTCTGCTGATGACAACGGGCCTCTGGTAGCTCCTATCTGCAATGGTTCTTCGTGTGAGTGGGGGGAAGAGAGCAAAGACGTGGCAGCTGTCCTGGAGTCCGGAACATGAGTCGTTGTACGGTGTCTGCGGCGTTCCGAGCGCCGCTCTTGTAATCGGTATTCTATTTGTAAGAGAAGAGAGTAAATAAGAAAATGTTGGAGGTCTAGTAGACCTAGCAAGCTCGTCTTTGATCTCCTCCTTTAAGCCTCTTCTGAATATGGCATACTGAGCTTGTTCTGGCCAACCAGCACCGGCGGCCAGTGTCTTGAAACGGGATATATAAGTAAGGACGTTGGTAGCCTCTTGTGGTACATCTAATAGATCTTCGCAGGCTGTAAACGTTAATTCTGGTCGCTCAAAAGTCTGTTTCAATAGTGTCTGAAACCCCGTGAAGTCATGCAAGATAGGGTTAGCACTGGTCACAAGAGGGGTAGCCCATGACAGTGCATTGCCTGTCATATTTGAGATCAAGAAAACAGCCTTAGCTTGGTCAGTTGCAAATGAACGGGGTCTAAAAGTGAAGTACAGAATGCAAGCTTCCAAGAATTCCTTCACCTTTTTTAGGGATCCATCAAATTTTCCAGAGGAGAGAGACATAGCTGGCAATTCCGCCGGGGAGGCTTCCCGTGAGGTAGCCATCTGTTTAAGGATGGCATTTTCGGTTTTAACAGTCTATAGTTCTTGGGATAGGCCTTGAATGGCCTTCCACAGTTCCTGGATCTGTTCTTCCGTCGACATCTTGTCTTGGCGTTGCAATCTGTCCTGACTAGGACGTTCTCGCCCTCCTTCCTCCCCACTCTCCTCACCTGGTGATGGGTTATCCAAATCTTCTGGGTTGAAGTTCTTTCAATTAAGGTAATCCTTTTCCTTTTTATGTGGAGGGGGCCTGCCGCGAGAGGAAGCCACAGTGACCGCTAGCTATAACAGCAGTCCTGTGGCCTCGTTCCCACGAGCAGCCAGGAAGTAAAGGGAAAAAGCCGTACGGCAGAAAAAACCCTTTTTGTCCTTAGTGTTGTTCTGCTCGAAGTTGATCCAAGAATGGAAAGTGTTCCGGAGATGGTAGTAGTAACAGGAAGGTGGAAGATGGTAGAGAGGCTGGCAATCCTTGAGGTAGAGGTAAGGCTAACCACAAAGAAAGAGTGGAAATGAAAGCCACTGAAGAGAGCGCCGGCCAAGCGGAAAGTGAAGTAAAAGTTAGAAGGCAGCGAGGCAATGAGATAGAGGAGGAAAGGATGCCAGAAAGGCGTACGAAAGGAATCGGCTAAAGAAAAAGCCGAAAGAGGAAAACAGCGTCTGACCCAAAGGAGAGCGAAGCGCTAATCTAAGGGGGTTGCAACGCAACTGTAACCCGGAAGTAAACAGAATTTATACTTCCGGGCGGCCGTCAGGACGCAACAACTAGACCTGCACAGAGAGGAAACTGAAGCCGCCAACGCGGAAGTAAACCCCATCCGGCACGGCGGATGACACAAATAAACTTCAGTTGACTGCAAACAAGACAGTGGTCATTTTGTTTGGCCCTAAATATCTTATTGGGGATTCTGTATGCATCCCTCCCCCTGCTTATTGGGGCTCTTTATGTCCTTCTCTTCGACAGTGGCAGCCGAATCTTGGTTGTGAAAAGGTCAGAGCAATAGTACAATCTATTTTCTACAACCTACACCATACCCTAAACATTATTCCTTTTCTTATGCCATCAGGTCAGCGCTGCTGTGGTGGACTCCTTAGTCAATTCCAGATTGGATTATGTTATGCTAGCTGGCATCTCCTTAAAGTAGCTCCATCATCTACAAAGCACTCACAATTCAGCAGTAAGATTTATATTTAAGCTACCCAAAATAGCTTTCATTTTAGCCTGCCGGTTAACCCTCCACTGGCTGCCTGTTAACCCTCCACTGACTGCCTGTCAAGAAGAGGATAGATTTTAAAATCATGTGCTTAGTTTTTACATGCATTAATGATCTTGTTCATGCCTGCCTAGCCAGTAACATTTCACATTATCAGCCAACTTGTTCTCTTCACTCGGCTGATAAGTATCTTTTGATGATCTCTTCGTCCCCCGTCCCGCTGTGCTGACAGAGTGATAGCAATACGTAGGAGGGGTAGCCGCCTAGCAAAATTAAGACATACTATAACTTCTGTATGTAGTTAATTATATTGAAATTGGTGGTGTATGCAACAATTCACCAATGATTCATCCTAGTGATGTAATTTAGAACCCCCTAGGGGGTGGACAAGACAATATAAATTGTATTGTGTGAGTGTGCTCTATGTTATTTAAGAGAAACCACTTCTTTGAGGTGCAGTTTCTATTATTATTGCACTCCACTTTCTTTATCAAAACAGCAAAATCCAAAATACAGTGTCCTTATAAAATGGAAAAGCAAAAGATACAGGCAGTGATAGAGCATACGTCTCAAACCTGTTCTGTAAGCAAAGGAATAGAGTAACCAGAAAGCAAAGTAATTAAATTATGATAATACACTTTTGACCAAATCTCTGCATAACATTATCACTTGAGTTGTAAAATTCTTTACCTAGAGCAGCAGAGGTACATTTGCATCAATTACAAAAAGATAAACAACATTTTTTTCCCATTCGGGGAATTCTGCAACAAGAACAAAGCAGGACAGACTGGTGAGTGTTCGTAGTTAGTGTATATTTGCATATAGGTAAGGAGCAGTTTTCCTTGCAATGTCAATTATGAGTCCTATATAGTTGTACACTGATTTTTCGATCTATGAGTGACCAATCCTCAGTCGGTGACAGAGGGATAGACCATTTTCTGTCTATGGCACCTGGTTATGAAATTCATTACTTTATCCTTACAGAGAATGACTTCCCTGGTAGCCTTTTGGAAGTACTTAGCAACTTTCCTTTTTTAGTGATATATTTCAACTCACTGTGTCATCTAGTTTCAGTTAGTGGCCTATTTTGTTCTGAAAACCTGGGCCTAGATGCGATTAATACCACCCGGTCCACTATAAGAATCCTGCAAATCAAAGCAAATCAACCAACACAAGTGGGAAAATGAGACAGTGGCAACAACAGCAACAACAACAATCACGCAAGGGGAAATGGTAAACAGACTATTGCTTTTTTGGGGGTATAGGGTCGAAGATATAATATTCTTGGGATTTTTTTAAAGTTTTATTAGGTTAAACAAAAAGAGGAACGGCCAAAGATTTGTTTTCCAAAACACTGAATAAAACACTGAAAAAAAGAGGCACGGAAATAATGGACAACACAAATACTCCTAAGAACAACACACTACACAAAAACAAACATCTAATTACTACAACTGCTCCTACAAATGCACAGAGAGCTGTTCAAACTCTTCTATAGCACCCAAAAACCTCTAAGTTTGAGCCTGCCCTGTTCAACACCTTCCCTCACATCCTAGCAAAAACCCTCAAAGAAACGGGAAGTCGGCTGTGCCTTTTATGGAGTCGCAAACATCTTTTATGAGATTCTAGGACTGATTGGCTGAGTACATTCCCTTGAACTTCCTTTATGAGATTTTATGGCTGTAATTGGCTGAACAAACTCGACGAATAAGTGCAAGACTCGACCCGAGAACTGAGGCTCATGATTGGACAACACATAATCATGAGAGAATCGTAAACCGGCTGCAAAATCGACTTGGGTTTTGTCCATATCAAAAAGCTGTCTTACATTCACGGTATAGGATGAATCACGTCAACAAAGATGTGTGGCCCCAACGGGTCACTTTGTATGAAGTTCAATCATACTTACTAATCAGGGAGGAACACAAAGACAACCTCTTCCAGTACCATGTGCAACACTCGATCACTCAAGGAATGAATGCTTTGTGGACAGAGGTTACTCCAAATAGTAATAGCCTGAGTGTAGCCAATGGCACCCCCAAAGAAGCCAAGAAGTGCTGGGGGACATAGAAAGCCTCACGATGGCAAAGCTGGATGAACAAAGAGCCCAGGCAAGCAGCATAAGGGATAGACCTGACTCACAAAGTACCATATTGCCAGCTCTGCGGGGACAGTGGCATGGATGCTCCATACCGAGGCAGTAATTGGCATAAGGGGATCTGGCAGAGCTGAGCAAGAACAAGGTAAGCACCCCCAAAACCTTTTTATACTTTCAGTGTGCATCGCTAACATGTACCTTGTAATGGATAGCGTGATGCAATGTTGGCAGCCAAAATGTGTAGGTAACAGATCGCCCCCTTAAAAACAGGTGTCGGCTAATGAATGTCAGGACTAGCCTGTACTGTGTGTCTGCAAGTGGTGATATGGACCCTAACAGTGTACACATTGGTCACATTTCGGGCAGAAGTGATGTTGTGATAGATAACCTGTGCATAATATCAGGCTTGGCTGGAGTGGCTATGTTGAAACCCTATGGTGACAGCATAACAGTGCTCCATTGCCAGAGTGGGTAGATGTGTGCCTGCCCGAGTCCATGGCGACAGCATCACAGTGCTCCATCGCCAGAGTGGGCAGTTGTGTGCCTGCCCGAGTCCATGGCGACAGCATCACAGTGCTCCATCGCCAGAGTGGGTAGATGCGTGTTTCGCTGAGTCCATGGCGAAAGCATCTCAGTGCTCCATCGCCAGAGTGGGTAGATGTGTGCCTGCCCGAGTCCATGGTGACAGCATCACAGTGCTCCATTGTCAGAGTGGGTAGGTGTGTGCCTGCCCGAGTCCATGGCGACAGCATCACAGTGCTCCATTGCCAGAGTGGGTAGATGAGTATCACAGTGCTCCATTGCCAGAGTGGGTAGATGAGTATCATAGTGCTCCATTGCCAGAGTGGGTAGATGAGTGCCTCTCCGAGTCCATGGGTTAGATGTGTGTCTCCCCGAGTCCATGGTGACAACATCACAGTGCTCCATTGCCAGAGTGGGTAGATGAGTATCACAGTGCTCCATTGCCAGAGTGGGTAGATGAGTATGACAATGTTCCAGTGGCAGAGTGTGTAGATGAGTGCCTCCCCGAGTCCATGGGGTAGATGTGTGCCTCCCCGAGTCCATGGCGACAGCATCACAGTGCTCCATTGCCAGAGTGGGTAGATGAGTATCACAGTGCTCCATTGCCAGAGTGGGTAGATGAGTATCACAGTGCTCCATTGCCAGAGTGGGAGATGAGTATCACAGTGCTCCATTGCCAGAGTGGGTAGATGAGTGTTTCCCCGAGTCCATGGGGTAGATATGTGCCTCCCCGAGTCCATGGCGACGGCATCACAGTTCTCCATTGCCAGGGTGGGTAGATGTGTGCCTCCCCGAGTTCATGGTGACAGCATCAGAGTGCTCCATTGCGTAGATGTGTGCCTGCCTGAGAGAATGCTGTGTCCATTTAAACAAGAGCAAATGCTTAGCAATAGATGTGGGATCATGAAGATCATAGCTGTGTGTTGGGTCTGAGGGTTAAATATCTCATTGTGGATAGTGCTGCAAAAATGTTTCAGGTGATGTGTGCACAGATTTGGAAATGTGCAGCTGACCATGAGATGCACAGACATGAAGATGCACATACCAATATCCCTTCCCTCTCTCACACAGGTACTGCACCAAAGGACTCACCTGTGGCAGAAATGTATGAGGACATGCCACCTGTGGAGGGAGATGAGGGAGTAGAGGAGCTTGTATTCCGAACCTGACCGACATCAAGGTCAGGGCTGCAATGTAAATGCAATTGAAGGGCAATAAAGATTACCCCTGCTAACTGCGCAGGGAGTATTCATTCTATTAAAGACTAGGAGGCGAGCATTATGCTTCAACTTCTTTATTTACTACCCTTCAGCAGTTTCAACAAACTATCTCAATCAACAACAAAGAAATGTCCATACGACTTTCACTTTAAAACTACAAATCCCAAAGTCTCTGTAGTCCTTCTCTCTCCAGCTCAGCTATGACCACATCCTGTTCCTGAGCTCCTCCTCTCTTTTACGTGCTCTGAATGTCCTGTAACCAAACTTTCTCGTCCCGCCAACCGAGCCAGGACTTCTTGAACTCCAACATAATAACTTCACAACGGCTGAACTTTCGCCTTCCTTTCTAGTTCAATTGTTCTTCTGCTCTTCCCCTAGGGAAAACATAAACATAATATCAGGGTGGAATCTAGTTTGTCATCATATCCTTATACAATTACATACCATATGATTATCAAACAGTCGTGGGTGGGAACTAATGCTCGCCTCCTAGTCTTTAATAGAATCAATACTCCCTGCGCAGTTAGCAGGGGTAATCTTTATTCTATGACAAGACTGGAGGCGAGCATTATGCTTGTTCAAAGCTGTCCCAACACTGCACTCGCAATACTCTCAGTTGGTTTAAAATAAAATTCCCTGAAAGTCGCCCAGTCTGCTGCTGCCATAATATCTTGTAAAGGAACCCCTGTCCTATATGCTTTGGACGTCATGGCCCCTCTCACTGAATGCGCTCCAAACTGCCTCAAATCAATACCTGCCGCTAGCATTACTTCTCTGACCCATCTCGCTATGGTAGCTGTCTTTGCCGCCTGAAAAGGCTTCCTGCGCACTATTAGCAACTGGTTTGTACTCATTGCTCTCTTCTCTGCCGTTCTGGCCTCATATTCTTTGATGCAACTAGCTACGCACCATTTGGTATTATTTGGAAAATAGGGATAATGCACTGTGGATGTGCTCGATTTAGTCCTCTGTACCACCACGAAGGTCACTCCTTCTGGTCCAAATGTCCTTCTATTAATCTCCAATGCTTTAACATCTGATACTCTCTTACAGGATATGAGACATAACAGCATCGCCAGTTTGCCCGATAACTGCTTGATAGACAAATATCTATTAACCGGCCAGCTTTCTAATAATCTCAATACCCTTGTCACGTCCCATAATACTGTATACCTGGGAACCGGTGGCGCTTTAAACTTAGCTCCTCTAATGAGCCTACACACTGCTGGGTGTTCACCTGCTGGCACTCCTTCAATCGGTACGTGACCTGCGGAAATCGCTGATCTGTACACTCCTATAGTGCGGAATGCTTTCCCATCTTGCAGCAGTTGTGCTAGAAAATTTAGTATGGCTGCTACAGGTGCAGAAATGGGATGAAAACCTCTCCCTCTACACCAATTCGTCCACCTGGCCCAAGCCGCGTCGTAGCTCCTCCTAGTTGATGGAGCCCAGGATTCGGCAATGAGTTCTGCTGCCTGCATCGAAATGCCCGGCAGTTCCCATCTTCTCCTGATATCCTGCACGCGATGAGCGGGAGTGTCCCTCTCACTCTCAGAGGATGACACTGCCCAGTTGGGTCCGTGAGCAATCGCTCCCTTTCCGGGAGGACCCTCGGCAGATTTTTCAAGCGTTCTATTAGCGTCACGAACCACACCTGCGCTTTCCACAATGGTGCTACCAGCACCAGCTCTGCTCTCTCCCTCCGACACTTCGCCAGCACTCTGTTCAGCATCATGAACGGAGGGAATGCGTAATGCGTGCCGCCTGACCACTCCTGCAGGAATGCGTCAGTACCATTTGCGACTGGGTCTAGCCTCCAGCTGAAGTAGCTGGGTATCTGAGCATTGAGGCGAGACGCAAACAGATCCGTGTGTAATGGACTCCACTTCTGATCCAAAATCTGAAACACTGCTGGATCCAGCCTCCAATCGCTGGAGTCCGTGAGATATTGGGAGTTCCAATCTGCTATTACATTCAGTGCTCCGGGTAAGTACTCCGCTGTCACTGATGTCCCCGTCCTCAGGCAGTAATGCCAGAAGTCCTTCGCTAGCTCGGCTAGCATCCTGGACTTCGTCCCTCCTAAGTGGTTTATGTAACGTACTGCCAAAATGTTGTCCATCTTTAGCAGGACGCAAGACTTCACCTTGTCTCTCGTGAATGTCTTTATCGCGATGGAGCCTGCTAGAAGCTCTAGGCAGTTTATGTGTAGGCTCAGCTCCTCTGCGCTCCATTTCCCTCCAGTTTGCAATTCTCTGCATCGGGCTCCCCATCCTAGACGACTGGCGTCCGACTCTATCACGAGGTCCGGCCGGTCCCTGAATATGGCACGCCCATTCCAGGCGTCCATATTCTGCAACCACCATTCCAGCTCCGTGATAGATTCCTGATCTAGCGGTATCGATTTATGATATCTCAACCCTTGTTGCAGGTGTTTGATCTTCAATCTCTGCAAGGCCTGATAGTGTAAAGGACCTGGAAAAATGGCTTGCATGGAGGCTGCTAGGAGGCCCACAATCCTCGCTAGAACTCTCAGAGAAATCACTCTCTTCCCTAAGCATGCTCTGATCTCTCTCTTGACATCTCGGATCTTCCTTGCCGGAAGCTCCAGGGTGGCTTTCCTTGTGTCCAGGACGAAGCCAAGAAAGTCCAGCCTCTGAGCAGGCTTTGTATCCGACTTCTCTGTGTTCACTAGGAAACCCAGTGACAGTAACAGGTCAAGTACCCACTGTGTTTGATATTCTAGTGCCTCTCGATCTTCCGCTAGAAGCAACAGATCGTCCAAGTATATAATCAGCCGAATTCCTTTTTCTCGGATGGCTGCGGCTACTGGTTTCATCAGTTTCGTGAACGCCCAAGGCGCTGACGCAAGCCCGAATGGCATGGTCTTGAATTGCCAAAATTGTCCCTTCCAGCGGAAGGCCAGGAATCTCCTGAACTGCTCCTGTACTGGGACCGAAAGGTAGGCGTCCTTTAGATCTAACCTGGTCAGCCAGTCTCCCTCTCTCAGGGAGTCTCTGAGCTGATGGATCCCTTTCATCTGGAAATGATGGTAAACTATCCATCCATTCAGTTCCTTCAAATTTATTACCGGGCGTACTTTCTCCTTCCTGTGAACGAGAAACATGTTGCTGATAAAACTCGGGGCCCTGGGGCATCTTTCTATGGCTCTCTTCCTCACTAAATGCTCTAGTTCGGTATCTAGGGCCACTTGCTCCACTTTCGCTAGGCGCGGGTGTTGGGGTGCCCTTGTCTGCATTGGGTCTTGAATGAACTCTAGCTGCAGACCTCTGACGGTTTGCAAAATCCAGGCATCGCTGGAAAGCGCGCGCCAGCTTTCCCAGAACATATTTGTTCTCCCTCCCACCGGAGGGTAGGTTATTGCTCTTACCTGGTGTGAACCCTTGGCCTCGTCCGAAACCTCTGCCTCGTCGCCCTCTGGTATTGCGACCTCTGGCCAGGAAGAACCTGTGTTGTTGCCTGTTCTCCCAGTACTGGGCCCTGTGATTAGGGGGTCTTCTGCCTCCTTGTTGGCGACCGGTCGAGCGACCCCTGTAACGACCGGTCCCGGCAAAAACTCTCTGGGGAAAGATCTTACGTATGGATGCTTGCGCTTTCTCCAGCGACGTGTATGTGCCTACAAAGCGGCCCATCTCCTTCCCAAAAGTCTCACCAAATAAGAGACCATGGGCTGCTTCCCCGGCCTCGTAGGATGCCAGGTCACTGAGCTTCGAGTCTATCTTCAGAAGCAACCCCCTTCTCCTTTAGGAGTCTATAGCGCAATTTGAGTTTCCTAGAAGGCAAACTGCTCTCTGCGCCCATCCGGCTAGAGCCTCTGGGTCTACTTCCTCGCCTGTGTCTCTCGCCCTTTCAGCCAAGTCCATGATCTTAGCGAGCGGACCGGCTAAGTCCAGGACCTTCTCCTGGCAACTCTTTCATGACCTATCAATCCCTTTACGGGGGTCCTTATTGGTCTTTGAAACAAAAGTGAGCATTTTAGGATCCAATTCGGGGGCTTCCACCACATTCCCCGGCAATTCTGGTCGGGGGCATTCCGCTCGGAGCCGCTGACGCACTTCCTTATCCAAAGCTTTTCTTAGTCTCGCTGTCATATACTGAGCCACTCTTGGCGAAGGCTGCCAGTCGGAAGATCTCGGGTTTCTGATGGTATCAGGGTCGAACATATCGTCCTGCTCCTCATCGAGGTGCTTCTCTTTGCGGTCTTTCTTTCGCCCTCTGGGCTTTGCCCACTCTTCCTCGACTGGTTCCTCCGGCTCTTGAGGGGACAGGTCCCCTTCCTCTGGCTCTTCTTCCGAGCCTGGGTCATCATCTCCTTCATTTTCTTCCCCAGGAAAGGGGGTCATGAGGTCCGGCACGGCCTAACGCTGCAAATATGCTTTCTTAAGCTTCGCAAAGGCGTCGGCGACCTCCAGGGCCTTGACTTCCGCCCCATCCGTAGGACCCTGGGGGTCTGCAGAGGCTTTCTTCTTGCGGGCCTGAATACTCCCCTTAGACCCTGTTCCTGAGGGTTCAATGGGCAAGCTGCGAGTCTTGTTGGTGCTTTCCTTAGGCTAGTGAAGCATAGCTTCCAGTGTCTCTAGCCTTTCCTGTAAGGGTCTCACCCCTTGAGCCATAGCATCTACTAGGGAATTCCCCAGTACCTCCTTAAAACTTGCAGCCAAGTCGAAGGACTGCTCCTCCTCACTCCATTCGAATTCCAACATGAAAAGGGGTGCTGTGTGCCTTAATACCTGAGTACAGGTGTCTTTTGCTGCCCACTTCCTGGTAGATGCTCCTCAGAGACACTTTCCACGTCTCTATATGTATTATTATATATATTATTATTATTTTATTTTTTGTGGCTGCACCGGACTCCTCTTAATCTGCAATGCCTGTGATGGCCTGTGAGTCTTTAGATTGCCTCAGAAGGCTGTAGCTTCGCTCACTGGCACTGTTCTTTAAATCACGCTTTTTTAAAAAAAAAATTTACTATTGCGGGATGATCCCGCTCCTGCTGCTACTTCTGAGGCTGTGCAGGCCCTCGCTTGCTGGGCGCTTCTCGCGTTCAAGGGGAAATCCAAACGTTTAATAGCTTACGGAGCTTGTCTGCTAGCTCCCTTCCTCACAGCCGTGTCGTGTTATGAGTGCGATGTGGCTCGGCACTCTACGAGCTCCGCCCCCACGAGGGTGGGGGGGAAATCCTCCGTGTAGGCTCTCTGCGAGGGCTTGAGGCGCTCGGCGCTCAGCCCCGCCTCCCCAAGGGAGGGGGTCCGCCGCAGCACGTCCGCTCCCCGCTGGGGTGGGGAGAGGCCTTTAGGAGCTCCGCGGCCCAGTGGAACACCACTGAAGTGCCGGGAATACGGCACGGGGCTAGCAGCCGTCGGAGCTCCCGAAGCTGCCACGAAGCAGCTAATTAGCTCGCGCTAAAGGCTACGCGAACGCGGCGGCTGCCTCCCTCGAATCGCACCAGAGTTCTATTTACACACTCCTTACAGTTAAAGTCTGCAATCACCGTAGCTACACTAAACACTCAGCGCAAACTTGTGGTGGAGATATATTCATCCCCAATATAACCCAATCTTACACTAATGCTACTAAACTACACATTATTTGAGAGGTAAAAAGAAAGTCACTTATCTGCTTGAAGAGCAGTAAAAGAAGAGTAGGAGCTCAGGAACAGGATGTGGTCATAGCTGAGCTGGAGAGAGAAGGACTACAGAGACCTTGGGATTTGTAGTTTTAAAGTGAAAGTCATATGGACATTTCTTTGTTGTTGATTGAGATAGTTTGTTGAAACTGCTGAAGGGTAATAAATAAAGAAGTTGAAGCATAATGCTCGCCTCCAGTCTTGTCATAGAATTGCATTCTATGGGGCTCAGAGACCAACCACCTGCTACCACAGAGACACTAATTTGCCAAGAGCATGCCCGTGTAGTGACGTGGAGAAGGAGATGTAGCAACAGCATTGCCCTATCCGTACCCAGCTTTACTCCATTCGAACAAGATTATGTGAAGGTCTGCGGGGCCTCTGCAGAGCGGTGGCTGCTACTAGACAGGCAACAGTGGCTGAGGCCGTGGAGACCCGCCGTGCCCCTGTGGAGGTGGTTGTGGAAATGAGGAGTGCACAGAACTGTACTTTCCAGAGGCAGGTCAGATTGTTCATGCACCAACATCCTAAGACTATAACTTCTGAGAACTGGCCAGCAGTGCCATGGTGGAGCTACGGTCATATGGTCCATCCACAGCAGACATGTAGGGTTGCTTACATGCCTCCAGACAGCCATGGCAGGAACACCAGCAGGGGGCCCGGATGCAATAGGAATTGTCTTCTGGGAGGATTGAACCCTCTACTTCTGTAAGAGGCATGCCTGCAAGTGACGATGTAAAGTGTTGCTCTTAGGAACCCGTTTCTGATTCGATAACTAACTAAAAACAGGAATCGTACTAAAATGTCGCCCTCACAATTACGATGGCCGAAAATGGCAACTTTTTTTTTTTACCCCCCTTTACACCACATATATATTTGTGGGGGGTATAGAATGAAATATTAATATAGGGGGGCATGGGGGGTCTCCCCCTGCATATACATGTGGTGAAAAGGGGTTAAAAATATTTTAAAAAGTTGGAATTTTCGGCCGTCGCAATAATCACATAGATCCACTAAAACGTTCTTTCATTTCAACTACGTGACATTTAAATCATGAATGCTTTGGCAAGGGGCCAGAGATATAGAGTGGCAATGTCATAGTTGAGAGATGGTGCCCAACATGGCACACATTCAAAGCCCCGAGCTTGGTCAATGTCAGTATTCATGTTGAAGTGACGAACAATATGGGCTTTAGCGTGTACACAGGAAAGGATGGGTGCACACGGCTGCAGCTGGGAAAGTGGTGCTCCTCATACAGTGCAGCTACACTGGAAATATGTGTTAACTGAAAAGACAGAGGCACTGGTGGCCATTGTTGCCATGTGGTGGAGGGGCACCCCGAAAGGCACTGGCATACCAAATAAAATCATTAGCCAACAGACCAATCAGGTTCTCATCATTCATGCATGTGCAAGGTACACTGTCATAGGACCCAGGGCCCGGGGGACAGGTCGGGACATGTGAAATAATGTAGGACCAGGTCACCCCAAATGCCCGCTGCCAAATTCCTCTGCTGATTGACTGCAGTAAATGGGACGGGCTGCTGTGCACACAGATCATGAGAGAACTCCATGTGCAGGACCTGCCTGAGCACAATGTCAGGAAGCAACAACACAGGCAACTATGATGTTATATACAGTCAGAGGGTCATAGAGTAGCAATCTCCAAGAATAATCGAGGCTTCCGTATTCTAAATGTACGCTCTATGGAATTTCCGGGTTCTGCAGTGTCGTAACGTTGCTGGACTTTGCCCACTCAATCCCTTAAAGAAACAAGTAGGGGTCTCCCCATGGGATAGCCACTGTCACCTGTTAAAAAGGGCGGAATCATGTAATGTGTCCAGCCATATGTACACAAGGCCATGAGTAGATGGTAGAGTGCCATGATTTGCCAAGTAACCTTGTACACCAAACAACCATGCTTCGAATTGGTAGGAAATGTATTTAGGTGTCGTGTGTTGCTCCTGGGTAGTTGGATTGCACATCCATAATGTTGTTGCTGGCATCGCACACCATCTATGCGTTCATGGAATGCCAGTTCCTCTTGTTCCTGTACAAGTGTTCCATGGCTAGAGTGGGTATAGGAGCCACACGGGTGCAATCGGTTCAATCGCGTGCCTCAGGAGACTCTTCACTGTCACAGAACTCCCACTCCAGTCCTGCTTTTCCATGTGCTTCATGGCGCATATGTATGGGCTGCCTAGAAGTTGCAAGAATGCCATTGGGGGCCTGGTGTAGGGCGCATTGATGTGAGGATTGTGATATCCATGCAGGATTCCAGTGGTTATCTGCGTCGGGCAGATTACAAAGAAATTCAAGACTGTGACCAGCTTTGCTAGCAGGGGTTTGGCATGTCCTCCCTTTGCAGGTGCATGAAGGCCCTCCTTCCACATCTGCCACTGCAAAGGTGGGCGCTCTCCACCTGTATACCCCCCCACTCCTCCTCATGAATCGACACTGCAGAATAATGCCTCTGGATCAGACGTTATGGACATGTCTGCCTCAGGGACGTCATTTCACCAAAATGCCTGGGGTAGCGGAAGTGACATCACACAACCCTTGACCTCCATTGACATTACGGGAAGTGGTGTCATTTGACCCCATCCCGAAGTGACATCACTGGAAGCGATGGAACACGACCTTTCACCCCGTGACAAAACAGGAAGTGGCATGACATAGCATTGTTTCTAAGTACACTACGAACAATATGGTTATGATATCACTGTAAAGTGATATACATTTCATTCAAGAATGGATCAATGGTCAAAAATGACGTCTATGGTCTGCCTGTTGTGTAGCCCTTTTTTTGTTGCCGAATGTTGTGATTGGTGTGAGAAGTGTCATTTATTTTGGCTGTCAGGTGACTTGGTCACTTCTCTAACCCACTTCCTCTAGTTTGCGATAGGAACAGATGAGTGTGGGCATTTGCTGGAACAAATGATTTGCTCTACTTTTGTGAGTGCGGTTGTGGGTACCCTGTTGCCTACGCTTGATGGTGATCGGGCCTTTGCACACTCCATTACAGGCTTTCTGCCCACTTTGGCATTATGGCCCTCATTTTGTGCATGTGCTGTGAGCATGCAAATCATGCTGTTCCACATTTCTGTGAATCATGGCCATCTTATTTTTGGCACATTTGTGGTGCATCACTAACTTGTGAAGGTAACACTTTGAGAATCTGGGTAAAAGGTTCAGCGGGGAATCCCAAAGCTATTTCTTCAGGAAGAAATTCATATTTCATTTTCAAGTCAAGTCAACCATGTTACACTAAGTTTAACACACGCTTCTTTCCAAACAGTGACGTTTATTGCTGAAGATCATTATTTTTCTGAACAAGCTACAACAAATTCATGACAAAGATTGTAATTTTATTATACACTTATACTTGAACATGATATTCATATCAGATGTACATATAGTAAAACAACATCAGTTTAAATCATCTAACAATATAATAAAAGGACAGCTGTATGTTTTTCCTGTATGTTTGTCCGATGCAGTAATTGCTTTGCCTGTTGTCACCGCTAGAGGGAACTGTTGCTTTAGGATAGAGATAATGTCAATTTGCATAGCTTTGCCTGTTATAACCACCAGAGGGTGCTGTTGCCTTAGGATATAGAGTGGTCCACTGTGTTAATGAAACCTGCACTATGGCTCATGCATACAGGCTTCTACACTGGTAGAGAACATAAAGCGAGTAGTCAAAACATAAAAAAACAACTTAATTGTAAATGTGCTACATGTAATTCACAGATACTCAACACTTTTTATATCCATTCACATCAACTCTTATTATAGGCCAGACATTCAAGAATCACCCATGCAACATAAATACAAACACAAAGAAATTCAAATGGACCTCTGTGGGGTCTTTCTTCTACCTATGCAAAACCAGATCTAGACTTATCTGACATTCAATTTCCTTGAGCCTGTCATTCAGGTCTAGTGTATGTCAACAGGCATGTTTCTGCAGACATAGTACTCCTTCAGAGCCAATATTATAGCAGCAGGAAGGATATGTTCCACCCTCTTCTACACATAGCAAAGTGAACGTTCCGTCAACATATTGGGTGCTATGAAATACAATTTCTTGATGTATAAGTGCCTTACAAAAGCACAATAAAATAGAATAAAAACATATACTGACCTTCCCACATAGAAATCATTGTTATACTAATGTACTAATCCTATTAGGAAGGTGCCTCTAAATACTTATATCATGTTATTGATGATTCTTCTTGTCATGCTCTCAACTAAGTGGAACTATAGATTAAAATTGATAATTAATTACTTAATCGATTTAACTCTCTGAGGGTTTAGAAAGCTATGAAACACCGAGTAGTATGCAATTTAAATTCCACAGGAAGAGTACACTACTTCAGCTAAAGGCGGGTGAGTTATGAGAGATGGTAATCGGAAAAGGGTTCTTCCAAAGTAAATACTCAGAAAGTATCGACTTTTAAAAATAAAACATTGTAGAGCCCAATCGGTGTAATAAACCAATGGAATGACCGCATACAAGTCACGCATATCTTCCAGTGTATCATACTGAGAAAAAAAGACAGCTGCAGAATATTTGTCAATGCAGCTGGGCCCAATACAGCAAATATTAGGGGAGAGTCTGGCATAGCAACTTCTGTGACAGAAAAAAAGAGGGAGAGAGAGAGAACAAAAGAGAGAGGGAATCCAACCGTCATATCTCTCGGCTAGGCTCTGACATGGCAATGCCGGAACCAAAAATGCGAAATGCTAGCGTGTGCCAGTTGTTTTTGGTCAAAGTGGGCCACTTTTTGGGGTAATGTGGGCCAGTGTGATGAGTTACTTCCCTATGCAGCGAGTAATTTTGACCATTGTTGCTGAATAAATATTATTTAAATTGTACACTTTGCATCACACTTTATCAACAAATACTCCCTCTTGTGTACTATTGAAACAGTCTGCTACAAAAGGAAGGAATTGCAATTTTCAACCCAGTGCAACTATTTAATTGGTGCCCGAGACAATTTTCTGCCCCCGTCCGACCCTGCTCCCTGCTCCCTATGTAGTCACAGCGTGTAGCAGTGTGTAGGCTTGTGTAAAGGAAAAACGTTTCCAATACTAACCATATCTGCAATATGATAAATCGCCACACAGAGGAAATGGCGCTATAGTAACACTTTGTCATAATCTTCCCTCAAAAGTAATGTCATATCGGCTGTTTGTTATTTGCAGTATTTTTATGAAAAGACAAAATAGTGCATGTCTACATATATAACAATTGTGACACAGAAAACAGGCAGTGGGAAGTGCCATCTTAGGGTGGTGGGCAAGCTATTGTAAGAGGAGACCACTGCTCAAGGGACTGCCTATAGCTAAATGATTGGTCTTTTATTTAACATGACAGAGCCATGCACCTTGAGGTACAGTAAGTATTACACATTTACTATTCAGAGTCCATTCAGAGTCCACATTTTATTAGTTTAGTTCTGTAGAGTCATGATCTTTGAGTATTCGTATCTCAGTCGAAGAAGCAGGGGTTTTGCTAGGTTTGTAAAATAACTGGGGCTATGCTAATGTCGGGACCCGGGACTGGCTAGCCTTTTGGTTGTAGCCCCTGAGCTTCTATCCAGGGCTACAACCAAAAGACCTGGGGTTATAGCCTGCTCAACCCGCGCCCCCCCAGCAACGCCTCTGCAAAGAACTTCTAAGACATAAGAAAATAACATTGAAGACTGAAGTTCTTTATCACTTTCTCTAGGAGTTTCTTAAAGCCAATAACACCCCAGTGGGGTTCCTAATGAGAAACAAACTGTCCCACCACCCCCATTTCTTGATGATGAAGATCATAAACTAAACATTAGTAAGATCTTTACAAAATGTAGCAGGGACTGAATGATCCGTACTATAACAACTACCAAATGCATGCGCACCAAAAGTCAAGCACGCCCATGATGCATCAGAAAAACATTAAAAGTCAAGCATGACCATGATGCATCAGAAAAACATCAAGCATGACCACGGTGCATGTTAAGGTTAATGGAACAGTTAACTTTGAAAGACGTTAAAGAAGAAAAATAGCCTCCAATAATGAAGGCAAAAAGGAGATAGATAGTTACTTGCATCTAAAAAGACAATACATTACATAAAGACATAGGAGAATACAAGAAAGCATGGGCAAAGCCAACAGTTTTGGCTTTTATATGGGCATTTGATAGGCATGCGTTAGGCATTGCTCTACTGGTTCTACCTGGCCAGTAGATGGCAACAGCTGGAGAATTGTGTGATTATCTGGGCATATGAAATCAGTACCTGGTAAAGAACAATCTAATACCAACAGAAGCCCAAACTGTTGGTTTTTATTAATGCTTGATTTTAGTAGGACATGGACCCCTTCCTCACTGTGCTCAGAGAGGCAGACCTCTACCTCACTGATGAGGCCCAACAAGACTGAAACCCGTGTCTGGGGTTGCTGTTGGTACTCTGGTTCAGAAGAGAATTGCCGTAGCATTTCGGTGCTGGACTGTGGGTGGGACAAAGACTGATTTGCAAATGGATATGTCCCTTCTCTGGAAGGTACAGTGAGCTAAAGTGTGACTGCGCACTCTCGAGTGTGTACCTTACCAAAGAATAGGTCATTTAGCCGTGTTCGTTCTTGCAGAGGGGCGCCTATGACAATTCTTTGACTGATTTTAGCAGGACTTCAGGGCAAGGAACCGATATAAATCAAGTGGCAGAACTTACACTTGGCTAAAACATGTGTATTACACCAGTAGCACATGCATAGCCTCAATTAAGTCCTTAGATCTTAGCCGACTGTTTAGAAATAAACCTCTTAGGCCAATGGCTGCTGTTACTGCTTGATAGAGCTAGCACAAAGAAATCCCAGGTGGATATGTTTTGGATGAGAATGGGCAGGTAGGGGGTGGCAATGGCCAAATGTCAGCAATACTTCCCACAGTGGCTGTTTCAAAGTGGAAAAGACAGGAGTTAGGATGAGAGGAAAAGAAGCAGTGCCAAGCTCCATTAAGTAACCCCGGCTGCTCGCCTCAGATAGTGCGTGATAGCACCTTCAAGCTATTTCAAAGCACATTTTTAGAAGTGGTGAATGGCAAGTAGATCGGGCTTGGCGAGAGTGGGAGAGTGTGACCTTGCTGTTTTACACTATGAAACCTTATCATGCCCCCAGTGTCTGAGATAGCTTTCTAAGCTGTGTGGCATGGCTAACCCGACTACCCTGCCCACACGCGCTGTGCCAGCTGTGCATAGGCCTTCCTGGGTCTCGCTTTAGCTAAGAAATGACGGAAACAAGCGGAGAGGATCAGGAGCAGGCAGCCGTTGAGAACCAGCGTATGGCCATGTGAGCAAACACCTATTGCGGGGATCCCAGCCAGCTCCAAGTCAATGAAAACGAGTTACCGCTGGCAGAAGAATGCTGCGAGATAAACATTGAACCCTCCATAACACACATGCGCCTGCAGCTCTTTACTCTACTCTACAAGGCGTTCAAAGGCCAGCGAAGCTTCTCAGCCATTGAAAGCACAGGCCCTCACATAGGGAGCTTTAAACAGCCATGGACTTATGCAGGCCTTAAGTGTACTTGATTGCGGTACACCATACTGTATAATATCAACATAATAATAATAAAATTAAAATTAAAATTAAAATAATAATAATAATAATAATAATAATAATAATAATAATAATAATAATAATAATAATGAGTGTGATCCATTGAAGCTTTGAAAAGGCTCCCTGAAGAGCGGACAATCTTGCAGCGTCAAAAAGGCTGTCTTTTGTTTTTGGAAAGTTCAGGTATCTACAAATGAACACATCCGGTCACCTTTTCTTTCAGTCAAGGATGGACACATGAGCTTTGCAGCCATTTTTATTTTTTTGCTCACCTGTTTAAAGTGGTCATGAGTATGGGCAGGACTTTAAGTGGCCTGGGGCTAGCCAGGGCAGAACCCCGGTATTCTCTGAAAGGTGTTTCCAAGGCAGGGCACTGATGGGCTCCCGAAAGCCCACAGGTAGGTCTAGCGAATCAGGCTGCTAGACGCCCAAGGAATTTTTTCTAAAGCTTGAATCTCATGCATAAGTGAGAGATTCAGTCTTTCATAATAAAGTCTTGCCGTGCGTCTACGCCACAATCAAGGAAGAAAAGGCCATGGCGCTAGAAGCTGGTGTAGAGGAGGTCCCAGATACGGCCTGCACTGCAGAACCCGATTTTGAGATACCAGGAGCATACTCGCCAAGATATGTGACGTATAAGGAGCAAATAAACCAACACAGAGCCACAGTGGGGCTCTGTCCAGTACCCATCAGAAGAGCAATACCTATTGAAGCACCAATAACCATACAACCATGGGCTGCACGGTACCCATTGAGACAACCGTACCAGCAGCTGACGCGAAATGAAGAGTACTTACAAACTGTCCCTGAAGAGACCCAAAGGGCCCTAATTAAAGGCGAATGGTGACGACACAATGGCCCGGACAGATGTTCAGATGAACAAAATGACAATCCAAAGATGACACATAACAATGAAATGATATGAATAAGGATGTAATGGACATACAAGAAGAGATGATATTGAAATATAAAGAAACGTAACCATAAAGCAGGATGGAAATATGCAACTGGCTAAATGCCTGTAAATAGGCTTGGAACGCAATAAGCTAGGGAAATGGTACTGCTTGCAATGCTTAGTAGAAGGATAGAGCGGCAAGCGCCAGCTATATATCTACCTCAAGAAGCACATTATACAAGTGCGACTCCATTTTATAAAAGCAGAATTAAGCCCTGGATGGTGGAGGACAAGGAGGCCAGGATTCATATACTATCCCAAAGCCAGACGAAAGAGCAGAATCGAAACCCAGTAAGAAGCAGCTCATGCCTGGGAATTCGAGGTCAACTCCAGGAAGGGAGGAGAGCGGCAACTCCGAAGAAACAAAACTTAAGAGCATAGCAGCCAGCCAGTGAAGGTCGAGATAAGGAGGCCCAGCCAGGTGGCAAGACTAAAGGAAGAATCAAATACACAAATAGAGGGAGAATGAAGCAGATTACCAGTGAACTGACACGTGACCAGCCAAGCACAAAGAGGTACCCACGTCTGATGTCAACCAAACCCAGAGGATGCCATAACTTCTCCTGATAAGAAGCTACAGTTTCGAGGCCATCCTCTGCCAATTAATTGACACATAGCCCTAAAGTGCTGATTGATGGAAGGGAGGAAGGGTGAATCTTGGGGCACACCGCATCTGGGTGTCCAGACCGCATGATGCTAATTAAAGTGGAGATTTATGCCTAGGGGTTTAAACCACCCAATCACAATGGACCAAATAATCTATCTAGGGTCCTATAGCTAGTAGAACCAATGAGACGTCGTACTCTTAGTGACGTCTATCACGAGTAATGTAGAGGGATGGGTGTGGATGCCCACCCGATAAGAGTTATCCAATCCCCACACTCTGTTACCATATACAGATATAGCACCTATACTTAAGTTACCTTTTCCGACCAATAGAATTGCATGACAAACTTATGAGTGTAACACATCAACAATGATGAAAATCTGCTATAACTATTGCTCTCTGAATGAAGAATTGGAAGATAAAGCGAGACGGGCGATTGCATCACTGTTGATTTCCATTTGTTTCCCCGTTTTTTGTACTTGTCATTAAATGGACTTCCCTTTGCCAAACCATTGACTTGTCCTTATTGATTGGTGTTGGAGGAAGAGAATCCTGCACCCCATCCTCCTCAAGGTGCAGCTATCTCGTCTTAAAGTACTTGAGGGTGAGCTCTGATCCCATGGGCCCGTCAGAGGTTGCTCTGCCCTCCTCTACACTTGGTAGCGGAGAGGATGGTTTTGACCATCAACTATTGAATTTTGATTATTTATACGACACTTATTGACTGTCAACACAAAGTAACTCTAGGTCTTCGGTAATATCACAAGTCCTTTGCCATTTTGGCCAAGTAGACTGTGAAGCTTCTCATGGACAATGATAGCTTAAACTTGTCCAAATAACTGCAGTGGGTTTGAAGGCACCCATTTTACAAACATAAACCCTTCCATTCCTACGGGCAGTGGATCAGACGAAAGACTAAAAAAGGCGGTAACGGAGGTGGTGATCCTGAGGGTCCAGAGAGGAACGATGCGAGCGGTGAGTGAAAGGAAAAATTGATGCTTTGGCAAATGTCTTTAGGCAATAGAACAAGTAAGGGGAAAGGTAACGGAGGGAGGTGGAGAAAAACAAAATAGTCAGAAGTAGAGAAGACTGTATAAACAAAAGGGGATAATAACTTGAGAATAACTGAATAAATAGTGAAAACCGGGGTGGACAACTGAGATAATAAAGAAAGAGGATACCGGGGTAAACACATCCGAGAAGAGAGAAGATACGCCTTGTTCCTGTGCTTTAATATAGCGGTCAGAAGAAACGTGAACTCATAGTCCCACATGATAGGGAAAGATTAGGCTGCTACGATCATTAAAGACATCGTAAAAGGAGTTCATTTAAACTCCATGTCGGGGTATTGATTAGAAGGCAGAGATATCTGTGTCCAGCTGTTATCTCTCTACTCTGTTTAATGTTTGTCATACATGTTATATTGATGTGTCACACATAAGGAGATTTGTCTCCTTGATTGTTTGAATTTGATCAAGGGATTGTACGCAATTCTATAGCTGAGAGTGAATCGCACATGAATTGATTTTCTTGAATAAATTGGTGATATTACATTTTGGCGGGAAACGATTAGATTGGAGCTTGCGGCATTGGTGCTCGCTCATATTATAAGGAGTGGTGAAGTTACATGGAAGTATTGTTAGAAACAGGTTTAAGCATGGAAGATATTGCTCCACTAGCACACTTATGTAAACAACTGCCTAAACATGCACCCAAGCTTAAGAAATACAGTACCGAGTGGGTTAAGGGTACCGCCCACAAGATGTTTATGCCATGGCCACAGAATGGGTCCTTATCAAAAGCCGTCTTACAACACATGATGACTTACTTGCATGCCACATATACAGGCAAAAAACAAGAGAAACGCCTCGCTGTTCTAGAAGTTTGGAAAATGTTCATACAGTCGAAGGATGAAGAGCCACCTGCTCACTGGATATTAAACGTTTGCACGGAGGCGGGTGAGACGCCCACCGCGCCACCTGCCCCACCTGAAATAGAAACCGAGGAAAGTAACTCTGAGGGACTCTACCCATTAAGAGAGTTTAAGGCAGCCACGGGGTACAGCAACCCCGCATTGAGTCACCTATGCACAGCAGTGATGAAAATAAGGGGAAGGATCTGGATAAGAATCTTGCCTCCGCAGTCCCGAGGGACAAGGAGAGATGCAATGATGAGAGGAAGGATCGGGCACAGACACGTGCATCTCTCGATAAAGAGAGAGAGGGAAACAAATGGAAAGGAAGTGAAGACAGAACTGATGAGATAGCATTTGCAAAAGACGAATGGATGGGAGGACAGGTATTGTTGAAACTCGATGGAAAAGGAAGTGATGATGTGAGACCGAGAGAGAGGTCTGATGAGGCACAGAGAAGGGAGAAGGAGAAGGAAAAGGAAGTAAGGGATGAAAGGATAAGAAGGAAAGATAGGCTGAGGCGAGAACAGTTATACCGCGAGAAGCAAGAAAAGTAGCTTGATCGCAAACAGAAAGCAGCCTATGACCAGTACAGACAGAAACAGCTAAGGTTGGAAGAAGAGCAAAGAGTATGTGAAAAAAGGACAAAGAGATGAGAAAATTAGGCAGTTCGAAGGGCAAATGAACGCAGAAATGAAAAGAGAAGGGAAGAAGATAAGGTCAGAGAAGAAGCAAGGAAGTCAAATGAATTCAATGATGATATTGAACGTAAGCGTAGACAGAGGGCACGCGATCACGAATATCTGGAGCGGGAAGTTAAAAAACCCGATTCTGTTGTAGAATGGGAAGAAATTGAAGAATTCTTCCCTGTGTACAATTCAGAACCAGACACGAGTGGGGCAAATATTGAAGATGACTTCGACACCAGAAGCATCGGGGAAAGGATTGATAAAATATATCATGAAATGGGGCTAGAACCAATATCCCAAGGGGAAGACGAGTGCTTGGAAAGCACTCAGCTATATGATACAGAGGACGTCACCCGGAGTAGTGGGAGCAGGAGACTGACCCTGGATAGGCTAGACATTAGTAAGAATGACGATGACGCAAGGAGTTGCATGAATTGGGAACAATCAATGTCTGACTCCGGAGAAGAGATGGAGTGCGAGACAAATAAAGAAGGGAGGCGGCTCGAAAAGCGGCTCCCAAGGGCCAAAGGGGTACAATGGTTAGATGCTAGTGAGTCTGCACCGAAGGCATCAGAGTCTGCCACGCAGTCTGACCAGCATGAAGGAACACCCCATGGTCAGAGGGAGGTGTCAGCACACGCCTATGTAGACAAATTGAGGACATTGCCAAGCAGATGGCGATGCGGGAATGTTACCCCAGCGATATACAGAAGAGCTGCGGGGAAAGAGAAAGAAGGCTGCACATTCCAATTTCCGCTGTTAGAAAAGGGGGGGATCAAGACCGCAATATATTCCATGGCCACACATGGATCGGGAAACCTGAAAAACAAGCTTCCAATGCTGACATTGGGAGCCGGGAAGTGGATACACGAGTTAGAAAAAATGACAGGGGGTATCGCGTTAGCTATAGGGGACATTAAAGGTCTCCTGATCACCCTACTTGGTGAGAGAGCAGACGATGTATGGAAATGATGCAGAGTACCCTGGGGTAACCATAATTAGCACTTCATACGACATAGCGCCATTTCATATTTGCAGAGCTGCAGTATGGAAAGTACTACGGGTGCTTTACCCAGACACTTCCGATATGGGAGCTATAATGACTCGAAAAATGAAGGAGTCAGTAGATCCCTTGATTTATATCCAGAATTTCCAAAACACGTGGGTGCTCGAAACGCATGAATCTTGGACAAAATCGATACCTGTATTTTATCACATATTGTGCCAGGGATTGCCAGAGCCAGTAAAAAACAGCTTAAGAAATTGGTAGGAGTTGAGGCTAAATCTTGGGCCGAAATACAGTTGACTATTGCACATTATTGTAGACTGTTGCAAGAAAAGAATCGAAAAAAGGAGGTAACTCGGAAGGGTGAGGAAGCAAAGCTGGTGCAAAAGAAGTTATCAAAGTATGCTCTCGAAGGAGCCTTGCTGACTAGCCCAGCTGAACAGAACGTACAACAGGTGGCTAACCCACAGCAGAACTACCAGGGTAATGTAGGATTGTACCGTAGGGGAAGGGGATTTAGAGAAAGAGGATGGCAAAGTAATCAGGGAGGTTTCCAAAGTAATCAAGGAGGCTTTCGAAACGTGCAGATGGGCAGTCGAGATATCTAAAATGGACAAATAGCCCGACCACCGCCAGTGTGTTGTCTATATGGAATGACAGGGCATCTGTCGAGCTCATGCAGAAGCCAAGGCGAGTGGCAAAATGACCAAGAAATGGGAACAGGCACGGTGAATCTGCCTGCAATCCCACAAAAGGTCGGTGCACAGAATCACACTGTGCACAAGCAAGCACGAGGCATGCAGCAAGGTGCGCAACAAGGGGTTCAACCCCCAAACATGGGGAACTCGCCGCAAGGGCAATTCCAACAGGCACCACCGCAAACTTCTCAGGGCACAAACTCCGGAAGGGGAGGCACCCCAGGGAATCGAGAGAATCCACAAGTGTACAGTGGACCGAACATATATGAACTGGGACAGCTCACTGGGATCCCTGATGTGCTCTATCCTATCAGTGACACCAGACCCTAACAGGGAACCAAGAGTGAATGTTGTCATAGGGGGTAAAGAATATTCCTTCTTAGTTGACACGAGTGCAACACGCTCGTGCATACGAGAAGGCAAGTTTTCCTTGTCTGGCGAGGCCATAGATACAGAGAGTTTTACAGGAGCCCATAGTCGAGTTCCCTTTACAGACGCACTCCCAGTCTCCGTAGGAGAGTGCAAAATGAATGTACCTTTGTTGTATTCACGTCAGACCCCAGTAAACATTTTGGGTCGAGACTTAATGACAAAATTGAATATGAGAATCTCGTTCACAGAGGAGGGCATAGTATGCTCCACTCCAGGAATGCATTATTCAAACGTGTGCGAAATAATCAGGGCATACTCAGGACACATAGCCATGTGGGCCGTGCCTCTAGGGCCAGAGGTCTTTGCATATGGCATGCGTGCGCTTATGGCAGGATTGCCAGGCCTTGTAGATAGAACTATGAGAACCCCTGATGAGTTTCTATTCAGACCAAGAATACCCATGCATGAAGAGATGGAACAAGTATTTCCCTTGATGATACATGCTGCAGCAGTACGAGGGAAAGTAGCATTGGTCGAAGGATACGACGATGAAGGCAGACGATAGTGCGTGATTATCACCATTGAAGAAGGGTATCGAGTGACTGACGTCACCGATGACGATCTGTTTGAAGAACAACCAGACTCAGAAGAGACGAGAGTGGACGTGAGTCTCATATTTTGGGTAAAAATGATCAAAAGAGAAGTGCGTCAGAGAATGATGTTGGCACTGATATGTCCGGAATACTTTGATGACGATATGGCCCTGGTGCCTGTCTCAGTATGGACTGCAGGACCCTATGATGTAGGCCTCTTGAAGGAGGTGGGAGAAGTGAAAATTAAACTAAAACCATGAGCAATTTTACCAAGAGCGCTCCAATATCCCATGTCCAGAGAGGCGGATGAAGGGATTGCGAAGACAACTTCCGCCATAATGGATCAGGGCAGCCTAGTGACGTCAGAGTCACCCTGTAATATGGTGATCTATCCTGTCAAGAAATCAAAAGGAGGGTCTTGGCATTTAATCCAAGGTTTAATAGCATGAAACGATATTGTTGAAGCCGAGTTCCCTCTAGTCCCTAATCCATCTACAATCCTATGTAACATACCCATTGAGGCAAAATATTTCACAGTGATTGACTTGAAAAATGCCTTTTTCTCAATCCCATTGCACAGTGACTCCAAGATCTGACGTCATTTACATTCAGACAAATGCGTCTGAACAGCACGAGGTTGCCACAGGGGTACTGTGAGTCCCCATCCATATTTAACAGAGTCCTACAGATGGACCTAAGCAATATTGCATTAGATAGTGTCGTCTTGCAGTATGTGGATGACATCCTAATCTGCAGCACCACTGAAGAGCAATGCAGGCACGATTCTGTTAAGCTACTGACTATACTAGCTGAGAAAGGATATAAGGTTGACAAGGAAAAGCTACAGTATTGTCAACAGGAAGTGCTGTACATAGGCCAACTCTTCTTGCATGAAGGAAAAAAGGTGACCCCAGAAAGGGCTGAAGCTATCATGAACACAGCAAAGCCACTCACGATAAAGCAAATGCAGAGCTTTTTAGGCCTATGCAATTATGTTAGACATGGTTCTTCCACTACAGCTCATATACCAAGCCCTTGCTCCAAGCATTAAAGAAGGTCCAGGTGACAAAGGGAAAGATTGAATGGAAAAATGGTTTACAGAACTCGAGAGAGCAATTTGTACAGCTCCAGTTCTTGGGATTCCTAATTATGCAGAGGAATTCTACCTATTCTCACACACAGATGGCAGTGTTATGATGGCAGTACTCGCTCAAAGAACCTCATTGGGGTACAAGCCCCTGGCGTATTACAGTGGGAGCCTGGACCCAGTCATTAGAGGCCACTTCCCATGCAAACAAAGCTTAGTTGCGTCGGCGTTCTCCATAGAGAAGGCGACAACCATTGTAATGGGATGTTCCATGACATTATACGTCGAGCACTCATTATTTGCCATCTTAGAAAAACCAAAGGGTACGTTGACATCTCAAAGAGCTTCTGCCTATGAAGTGATCATATCTAATCCATTGATCAAAATAGTTCGATGTAAAACAGTAAACCCAGCTATGTTCATAGCTGAACCAGTCATGAAGGGGAGCTGATACATGACTGTGCAAACTATGAAGAATTCTATGATGAAATCCCCAGTGTGAAAGAAAATGCCCTGGCGGGAGGTGAGATCGTTTTTATTGATGGTTCTTCGAGAATCGACCAAGAAGACGGACAAAGATATACAGGCGTTGCCGTAATGAAACACATAGCAAACGGAGAATTTCAAGTACTCGTCAGTGCATGAATACCATCTCATTATTCAGCACAGGCTGCAGAATTATTGGCGTTGATACTCGCCATTGAGAATCACGCAGACCAGGAAGTTACGGTGTACAGTGACTCTGCCTATGTGACGTTTACAGTGCACGCAGGCCTAGTATGCTGGAAAAGGAGGGACTACCTCCGAGCGGATAGCACGCCGGTGCAACATGCAGCCTTATTGGAGAGGCTGATTAAGGCACTACAGCTCCCAGTGGGCATAGCGGTCGTGAAATGCGCCGCCCACACCAAAGGGACAGATTTCGTGTCACGCAGAAACCAGGCAGCAGACACAGAAGCCAAGCGTATGGCATCCAAAAGTGAGACGATCATGGAAGTAGAAGTGGCGTGCACCCATGAACGGATGATGATAGCACGAGCCACACCAGAAGCCTATAGCAATATGGGCAGACACAACTAATGGAGCTTCAAGGGGAGGCACCTCAGGACGAAAAGAACCTGTGGAAATGTCAAGGGTGTTCCTTAAACCCCTCTGACGGATTGTGGCGGCAATACAGCACTGGTAAACTAGTAATGGCTGTGGCCCTACTAAAAATAGTATTGGAGCAATTGCATTACCCTATACACATGTCAAAATTAATCTAGCAGCAACACTTGCAGAAGACTGGTTTATACTGAATTTAGCAGAGCATGTTGCATTCTTTATGGTGAACTGCATAATCTGCCAGCAATTCACCGCTGGGCACACATTAAAAGTAGTGAGAGGAATCATCCCCCGGCCAAATGGGCCTTTTCAGCACTTTCATATCGACTACGTCGACATGATTCAAGTGTGTAACTGGTGCAGGTACTTAATTGTAGTGATGTGTACATTCTCTAGATGGATAGAAGCAGGTCCTTGTAAACACCCAGACTCAACCTGTGCGGCCAAATTCTTGGTGAGGGAAGTGTTCCCTAGATGGGGGGTGTGTGAGGTGATGAGATCAGACAACGGGGCTCATTTTGTTAAGGCAGTCTTTGAGCAGATCAGCTTGTTCCTTGGTATAAAGCACAAGTTCTTGTCGGCATATCATCCGGAAGGTAATGGCATTTTTGAGAGGCTCAATGCCTTGCTAAAGGAAAGGATAGCCAAATTGAAGCTTACTCTAAAGAGGGGACGGTTGCACTGCCTTCCACTGGCATTGTATGCTCTTCAGAACCAACCAGGCTCCGACCATCATCTTACGCCACACGAGATAGTCACAGGAAGGAGAATGAATACTCCCCTTGCCCCCCAAGACAGGGCTAGATGTGAAGGCCAGTCAACCCGAGAGGCCCTGGGAACCGAGTTACAAGAGTACCTGAACTGCATGACATCCAGCCTTACTGTAATTTCAGACCAACTACAGTGATGACAAAAAGGGGGCAGCGCATCACAAAACACAGCAAGAGATGCTGAAACAGACGCAGTTCAAAGTCTATGTGCTCCAAGATTCAATGGTCCCTTCATCGTGGAGGATTGCACTCCTTCGGCTGTTAAACTGCAAGGCAGGAGAGCATGGATCTTTCTCAATGACATTAAGCCCTATATCGGAGAAAGCCCTCAAGCTGCACTCCACCATGAAGAAATTACAGACAACGGGGAATAACCTCAGCACGTGCAGACGAGAGCCATGACGAGGAAGGACGCATGAGCAGCAAAGCCAAGACAAAAGAACCCGTTTGAAAGTTGTGGCTTAAACTGAACATTTCCTTTGAGCGGTTTATAGTGTCATTTTCGATTGTCACAATTTTGAATATTTTTTAATGGGGGGGTTCCCCCTCAACCCCTTTTTTTTATTGACACTTTTTTTACTAACTAAACCCAAAAACACATATAAAGTAAAAAATATATATTTGACATTTTTTTTCAACTTTTCTTTCCGACAAAAATGCATTTGAAATTGTTCATTAGAAATTTTAACTGGATACCCCTTTGAGCAAAATGGGGATAAGGACATAACGGACACTCTGTGCATCCTAGTTGCAAGGTGAAGAAGAAAATTGCGCATCTAAGCCACAACATGTTTGTCGACATGAACTTGTAAATCAATCACACTAAAGCGCTGGTGAGAAACAAGATTCAAATAGATTGTGAGCAAAGACTTGTGCCTAGGGAATTTAACGCAGCATCCTTAATCATCAAAGAGCAAGATGTCGCTTTGCAGCATTTATGGTGTCTCCCAGCAGAAATATCACAAGGGATGTGCTAACCTATTTCCAGTTAGTTCTAGTTTCCTATCCGTCACTTGTAGGGAGAGTCACCAGTGTCACAGACTTCATCCAAGATCCTGCTAAGAAGAATGTAATCTGGCAACTGCTTACTGTCATCGCAGAAGCCTTCATTGTGTTACCAGAATACAGTGATAAGGACACAAATGCTTCCACCGCAGGCAATTATAGATGAACTCATCAATACGCTCTTCTTTCGCATCATAGAGGTGTGCCCAGCTATTGTCGGAAGAACCACAAACACTCTCGCTTTCATTAGAGATCCAGCAAACTCTGAACATATGAGCCAACTGCAGACTAAACTAAATTACTTAGTCGCAATCCACGCAGCAGGAAAGTGCAAGGACTGTTCACGTCAAGGGAAGGGCCTGTGATCCAGAACCCAGCAACGGCGATGGCGGATGACGGATGACGGGCTGAAGTGAGTTGAAGATGGAGCCCGTGTGATGAATAGAAGCGCCTGGAAGCACGTGAGTAAGCGCTTGTTGCCTGCTTCACGATGCGCTCTAACTGTCTTTTTATTTTGCAGGTACGAGTTCGGAGCGGCTGCAGGGTGCCGGAATACCCACTGGATTAGATGTGGAAAGGAGTAATGGCATGTGAGTATTAAAGTTCCCCAATGTCTTTAAACGCACCTTGTTTTGTCTTTCAGATGCGGATGCAGCGCCGAAGGCCTCCGGAGCGTGCGAAGAGTTGGTAAGCTTTTGTCTTTCAGATGCCGGAATGCAGTATGAAGACCTCCGGAGCGCACGAAGAGTAGGTAAGCCTTTGCCTTTCCGATGCCGGAATGCTAACCTGTTCTTTCTTGTCTTTATAGGTGTTGCTGAAGACTGAATTCAGGATGGTAAGCCTTTGCCTTTCAGATGCCGGAATGCTAACCTGTTCTTTCTTGTCTTTATAGGTGTTGCTGAAGACTGGATTCAGGATGGTAAGCCTTTTTCCTTAGGCCCAGGACTGGATGCAGAAGACACGATGAGCGTCCTGCTGCAGAGGGTGCAGAATAACGCAAAGCAAGATTCATCCACCGGGTGTGGTTTAAATAGCCTCCTGTAGTGCTTAGGTGTCTCCTTCCACAGCCACGCCTAAGTAAGAAAAGAGTTCCTGGTAAGAAAAGAGTTCCTGCCTTCCAGAAGAGTTCCAGTGTTCTAAATCTAGGGAGTGGCTCCAGCCCCACCCAACAGGAAAAGTAGTTCCAAACAGAAGAGGATCAGAGGCTCAACTGGCAGGCAAGTAAGCAGCATGGTCTGCTGCAGGTAAGTCCACCCAAGCATTATGAGCCCGGCGCTTCCAGCGCTGGGACTGTGCATATTTATGAGCCTGGTGCCACTGGCGCCAGGACTGGGTCCAAAAGGTCCCAATTGGGACTGGTTGGCACTCGGAACCTGGGTTATGGATCTGCTTCCAAGGGAGTTGGGAAAACCCTGACCTTTTGGAAGCAGAGATCATGACAGTACCCCCCCTCAAGGCCCCTCCCAAACCGGGCTTCTCCGGGGGTTTTGGCTTGTCAGGAAATGTTCGGTGAAATCTTTTGATTAGGCGAGGAGCGTGGACATATTCAGCAGGTTCCCAGGATCTCTCTTGGGGGCCGTAGCCTTTCCAGTCAATTAGGTAGAATAGTTTAGATTTGGAGATCTTGGAGTCCAGAATGCTTTTGACTTCAAACTCGAGTTCTCCATCCACTAGGATAGGTTTTGGAGATTTGGTTAGTCGGGTTTGAGGTTGCACAGGTTTTAATAGAGAGACGTGGAAGACCGGATGTATCTTCATGTGCGGGGGCAAGTCCAACTTGACCGCTACTGGGTTTACTATGGTAGTGATGGAATAGGGACCAAGGTATCTTGGGTTGAATGTGCGTGGCCCTTTTAGAGATAGATATTTGGTGGATAACCAGACTTGATCCCCTACTTGATAGTGAGGGGCTTCCTTCCGATGTTGATCTGCTCCTTTCTTGTATTGTTCTTTAGCCCTTTGAAGGTGAGAAACAGCTTCCTTAAAGGCTTGGGTGATTGTAGAATGCAGGTAGTCTACTGCTGGTGTTTCAAGATCTTGGAGGGGATCCAACTCCGAGGTTCGAGGGTGACTGCCGTACAAAAGAAAAAACGGGGTTTTCCCAGTTCCCGAGTGGACAGAGTTATTGTAGGCATACTCGGCTATCCAAAGGATATCTTTCCAAGTTTTTTCAGTTTGTTGCAGCATGCAGCGTAAATACTGTTCCAGAGTTTGATTGGTCCTCTCGGTTTGTCCGTCGGTCTGAGGGTGGTGACTGGTCGATAGTCTCACATCAATTTGAGCCGACCGACAGCAACTTCGCCAAAAATGAGAAATAAATTGACTACCTCGATCCGAAATTAGAACCGAAGGAAAACCGTGCAGTCGGACGATGTTTTCGAGAAATTCTCGGGCCAGAGTTGCTGCTGTTGGCAAGCCTTTGAGCGGAATGAAATGCGCCATCTTGGAGAATAAGTCCACGATTACTAGAATCGTATTGTATCCGGAGCATGGAGGTAGATCGGTGATGAAGTCCATAGAAAGCGTATGCCAAGGGCGAGGTGGGATGTCAATAGGGCGTAAGAGGCCTGCTGGTCTTTCCTTTTGACTCTTGTTTTGGGCGCATACTCCACAGGACATTATAAAGTCTCTGATATCTTTTTTCCAAGACGGCCACCAGAAGTAGCGCTTGATCTTTTCTGAGGTCTTGGCTATACCGGGATGACCTTCCATTAAAGAGTCGTGATAACAAGAGATTACTTTTTTCTGTAAATCTGTGCTGGGTAGGTATAATCGTTCTTGGAAATACAATAAGTTGTCCTTTACTGCAAAGTCCTTTCCCTGCAGATGCCAATTCTGTATATCTGCTGGAGTTACAAGTTGCCTGGCTTTATCCTTAACTTCATCTATGGATTCTGTGGCGATTACACCCAGAATTCTTTGTTCGGGAATGATTGGTACAGGTTTAGGGTTGATCAAGTGTTCTTCCACTCCCATCCGAGAAAGGGCATCGGCTTTACCGTTCTTTGTACCTGGTCGATAGGTAATTATGAAGTCAAACTCGGCAAAGAATAATGCCCAACGGAGTTGTCTAGAGGATTGGGCTTTTGCGGTTTTCAAATATTGCAGGTTTCGGTGATCCGTAATCACAGTAACGGTGTGTCGGGCCCCCAGCAGATAATGCCGCCAAGCCTTAAAGGCAGACTTGATAGCCAGAAGTTCCTTGTCAGTAATCGTGTAATTGACTTCAGGAGGCGAGAATTTGCGGGACCAAAATGCCACGGGATGCAACTGATTGGTTACCGGGTCCTTTTGTGATAGAACTGCCCCCATGGCAAGGCTTGAAGCATCAGTTTCCACGATGTAGGGGAGTTCGGGGCGAGGGTGTTTTAAGATTGGTGCAGAGATAAATTTAGTCTTCAAATCCTGGAAAGCTTGTTCCGCCTCGGTAGACCATTCAAAACGTTTGTTTTTCTTTAACAAGGCAGTGATGGGCTGGACTATTCGAGAGAACTCGGGGATAAACCTGCGGTAAAAGTTAGCGAAGCCTAACATGCTTTGCACACCTTTTACGGAGGATGGTGATGGCCATTTGAGAACTGCATCGACCTTCTTTGAATCCATACGCACCCCGCCAGGTGATAATATGAATCCCAAGAATTCAACTTCAGTCACGTTGAAAACACATTTTTCCAACTTAGCGAAAAGTTTGTGTTGACGCACTCTTTCGAGGACCATTTTCACGTGTTTCCGATGTTCAGATTCCGATGAAGAATAAACGAGGATGTCGTCAATGTAAACAACAACACATACATCTATGAGCTCTCTGAGGACATCGTTCATAAAATATTGGAAGGCGGCCGGGGCATTGCAAAGTCCGAAGGGCATGACCTGATATTCAAATAGCCCATACTTGGTGCGGAAGGCCGTCTTCCATTCATCGCCCTCTTTTACTCGTACCAAGTGGTAAGCTCCTCTAAAATCCAGCTTTGTATATATGCATGCTTTTCTGACTTGGTCCAGGAGTTCAGGGATCAAAGGTAACGGATATCTATTCTTAACGGTGATCTGGTTCAGGGAGCGATAATCGATACAAGTTCTAAGGTCTCCTTCCTTTTTTGGAACGAAGAACAAAGCTGAAGAAGCAGGGGACTTGGAAGGACGAATAAACCCATTTGCCAGGTATTGATCCAGGTATTGTCGAAGGTGAAGGTTCTCAGGCTCGGTGAGGGCATAAATTCTACTACAAGGAGGAGTAGATCCAGGTATCAGGTCTATCTGGCAGTCATAAGACCTATGAGGAGGTAGAGAGTTAGCCTGATCCTTCCGGAAAACATCTTGGTATTCTAGGTATTCGGGAGGTAACTGGGGAGTCTCTGAAGAAATTGCGGCCAGTGCAACACCAGGTGGAGGGTGACAAGTAGAGACACATTCTGGAAACTGGACCGTTCTTGCTCGCCAATCGATCAGAGGATTGTGTTTCTCTAACCAAGGTATTCCTAGAATAATCTGAAACTGAGGGGCGTTGATCACATCGAACACGATCTTCTCATGGTGTCCATCTTGACTTACTAGCGTCACTTCTTGAGTGGTATGCGTTACTGGCCCGGAGGCTATCTCCGTACCATCCACCGTAGTAATGACGTCCTTTACAGCCTTGGGACAAAGAGTTAGATTCATCCTCAAAACCATTTCATGATCCACATAATTGCCGATGGCACCGCTGTCGACGTAAGCTTCAATTGCATGTAATCGATCCGGATTATCAGGGCTAATGAGGACCATAGGTATCACGAAATGCGAGGTCACGGAACTGGTTTTTACGCTCGGCAAGAGGACCTCTATTCTTGTCGGGCGAGGTCGTTTCCCTGCTCAGAGTTTGTAACTTTGGTAACTGCAGCTCCTACTGCCTTCTTGGCAGGTTTCACCGGACAGTCTCGAAGAAAGTGCCCTGAGTTTCCGCAATATAGGCATAATTGCAACTGTTTCCTCCTTTCCCGCTCCCGTTGTGTTAGAGGACCTCTCAGACCCCCTATTTGCATGGATTCCCCGGAGTCTACTCCTTTGGAAGGAGTTGGCGGTTTGGAAAATACTCGAGCATCAAACTTGGAACGATCGGCCTTCCTGTTCTGCAGCCTGTGATCTATTTGAACGACCAAGTCTATGTAATCCGAACAGTCTTGTGGGGGATTCACTACTTGGGCTAAAACGTCTTTGAGCTCTCCACGTAGACCTCTATAAAACAGCGTAATCCTTTTGTCCTCAGGCCATTGAGTTTCCACTATTAGTCTATTGAAAGATGCAATATAAGCCAAAAGGTCTTGATTACCCTGTCGCAACGAAAGAAGCTCATTGTCCAAGGCCTGTCCCTGTGTCACGGCTCGCTCCCTTCGTTCCCGTCCCCGCCACTTGGGGGCATGTTCTGGGGTTTATTCCTTACTGGACATTTCCTTCGAACCCTATGCTACAGTGCTCTGATGAATTGGGAGCGTTAAAACCTTATTTTCCCAGTTACTTCCCTTCCGGATCCATTCCTGGTTTTTGGCAGCCAGCATGCTATTTAAATCAAATGACTATGTTTCCCAGAATGCCTTGGCTCACTGTTTCACCTCCTGCTTCCCAGAATGCCTGGTTCACTGCTTCGTCTCCTCCCTGGCATCCGGCATGCTATTTAAATCAAATGACTATGCTTCCCAGAATGCCTTGGCTCACTGCTTCACCTCCTGCTTCCCAGAATGCCTGGCTCACTGCATCATCTCCTCCCTTGCAGCACAACGTTGGGAGGAGGATAGGTAACACCTGTGGCTGCAGGTGCAGCAGGCAGCACGCCTGAGGGGTGTGCTCGTTAAGCAGCTTTAAAAGCCTCAGTTTGCTTCAGTCCGGCGCTGGTCATTGTAGCAGTGTTCCTGTTGTGACTAGTCCCTGTTTCCTGTACTTAGTTTCTGTGCCTTATACCTAGTTCCAGTACCCTGTTCATAGATATTGAGCCAAGTATCTATTTCCAGTTCCTTGTTCCTAGTTTCTGTGCCTTGTACCTAGTTCCAGTTCCTTGTTCATAGATATTGTGCCAAGTATCTAGTTCCAGTTCCTTGTTCCTAGTTCCATGCCTTGTACCTAGTTCCTGTTCCTAGCTTTGTGCCCAGTTACTAGTTCCTGTATCTTATTCCTCTGTAGCAGTCAGTCATAATTCAGAGTTTGAACACATACATGCTTCTGTATTCCGAACACAATCCACAATGGATGCGTACACAGAATCAGTCATTACTGTAGGCTTAGGTTCAGCCCTTGATCCAGCTGCTGAGACTGAAGTAAACATTCAAGCTGATGTGGAAAACGATGCTACCTCTGTGTTCACTCCTCCTTCTGCCAAATTTTGTCACAATGAACAATCAAAGACAGTACATATTTCTTGTTTTGATGGACTCATTCCAGAGTATACTAAAACAAGGACCAGGCAAGCGATTCCTGAACTGTTGATAGATAATCTGCCACCTTCAGAAGTTAAGACAAAGGAATGGACACTTGACGGAATCCTGATTAACAGAGACTTTGGAAATGACTCTATGTCATCCACTAAGGAAAGGTGCGGCATGGGTCCAGCTCAGTCTTTGGTTAATGGTGTCATGGAGTCAACCGCCCTAAAGGTGCTTTCCATTCCTGATTCACAAATATGTCTGTCGACTTATGGGACTTCAGTCTGTCCTTCTACAACTATTGACTCTTCGACTACCCAGTCCACGGCTCTGCAGTCATCATTGTCAAACGTGTTTTCAATCAATGAACAATTGCTATATCTGCCAGTCACTCAAGAGCCTTCACCATGTACGTGGTCAGAGCCAAAGACCTTGACAAGTTTGTCTTCAGCTAACGAGACGGCTCCAGCTTGCATGCCCTCAGCCTCTGAATTTCCTCTGGCATGCCTGTTTTCAGATACAGTGACTCATCCAGCAGTTTATCCTTCAGCCATGAAGCCTCTGGTAGCACATCCTGAGTGCTTGTCTCCGGTCCCAGAGCCTACTGCTAGTTTGGCTTCAGTTCATGAAAGACCTGTATCCTGCTCAGCCTCCCTGCCAATATCGGAGGTGAACCTGTCTGCTCTGTTTGATCATGTTGCAGATTCATCTACTTCAGAGCTACCTCCTAAATCCCAGCCATTTATTACGGATGAACATCCAATCTGCCCATCCTATGCTTCAGGAGGATCACCAGAAGGCCTGCCTTTTACACAAGCTAATTTCCCCAACTGCTTGTCTGTAGAATTAGCACCTCCCGCATATGCTACATCTGAGTCTGAGACTCCTGCCAAAAACATCAAGCTGGTTCATGACTTGGGAGAGCCTTACATGCAAGGCCGTTGGACTTGCCTGGAGTGTTACAAGAGGGTGACCGATACCATTAGCCATGGCCTAGACATAGAACAAGCAGCCAACCAGGATAACGGGCCGGACGGTTCACATTTGGGGGCCGGTTTGGATAAACCGCTTGACAGCCCTTTTTTTGCCGGATCTCACATGAGCCTGAAGGAAGGGACGGGCACGGTTCCCCTACTGCTGCACCATTCGGGTGCTAGTAGCCAAAGGGAGGATATGACTGCTGCAGTTCAAGATGTGTCTGTTATTGCTCCAGCTTCGAGTGTGCCTGATGTACCAAGTACTGCGTCTATCACTCCTATCGGTATGCCAAACGTTCCTGCGGTTGTATCCCACGTGCAACAAGGTGGCTACTTGACTGGCTACATGACTGTCAACCGGAGTGGCAGCCTCGTACAACCCATTGGATCTCCAGACCTCCAAGGCATGGAACTTATGCAGGCGAATCTTTGTCACTTTCAACCACAAACCTTTACCCAGATGGATGACAGAGTATCCGAACCTCTACCTCAGCCGCCAGCTTCCTCTTCCGAACATAAACATTTCCTGAAACCTGCTGTTTCCTCACCTCCTGTGTGTCCACTCTCGGCAGTGAGGCTAACAGAACTTCTACCGTTGTCCAAGGCATGTAGCACCAGCCTGCCTCTCTCCCCAAAGATGTATGCATATCCTCTTCCAGTGACTAAGCTTCCCGGACCTTCCGACTCTGCTTCGGGTCCTGCAAGTCCTTCATGCCTTTCTTCAACCCATGAGTCCTTTCCTTACCGAAAACCTGCCTATGACTCTTATAGACTGCAGCCTGATTCTATTCATTCCAGTCCTTCTGCTTCTGCCCGTGGATCATTGTTTTCGTCTGTGCCACCTCCGAAGACGAAGCGCTCCAGTCATGGAAAGAAGATGTTTTGTGCGAGTAACGGCCGCCTGGAGTCGGCCGTGGAAGGGGGTATAGTGTCACGGCTCGCTCCCTTCGTTCCCGTCCCCGCCACTTGGGGGCATGTTCTGGGGTTTATTCCTTACTGGACATTTCCTTCGAACCCTATGCTACAGTGCTCTGATGAATTGGGAGCGTTAAAACCTTATTTTCCCAGTTACTTCCCTTCCGGATCCATTCCTGGTTTTTGGCAGCCAGCATGCTATTTAAATCAAATGACTATGTTTCCCAGAATGCCTTGGCTCACTGTTTCACCTCGTGTTTCCCAGAATGCCTGGTTCACTGCTTCGTCTCCTCCCTGGCATCCGGCATGCTATTTAAATCAAATGACTATGCTTCCCAGAATGCCTTGGCTCACTGCTTCACCTCCTGCTTCCCAGTATGCCTGGCTCACTGCATCATCTCCTCCCTTGCAGCACAACGTTGGGAGGAGGATAGGTAACACCTGTGGCTGCAGGTGCAGCAGGCGGCACGCCTGAGGGGTGTGCTCGTTAAGCAGCTTTAAAAGCCTCAGTTTGCTTCAGTCCGGCGCTGGTCATTGTAGCAGTGTTCCTGTTGTGACTAGTCCCTGTTTCCTGTACTTAGTTTCTGTGCCTTATACCTAGTTCCAGTACCCTGTTCATAGATATTGAGCCAAGTATCTATTTCCAGTTCCTTGTTCCTAGTTTCTGTGCCTTGTACCTAGTTCCAGTTCCTTGTTCATAGATATTGTGCCAAGTATCTAGTTCCAGTTCCTTGTTCCTAGTTCCATGCCTTGTACCTAGTTCCTGTTCCTAGCTTTGTGCCCAGTTACTAGTTCCTGTATCTTGTTCCTCTGTCCTGGATTTCGGATTTATGCGCTTATTTGATTTATGCTTTCTGAATTTCCCTTTCTGTCTTTCTCTGTCTGCAGACAGCCTTTCTCTGTACTTTACTATTTGATGCAGCCCAGTTTGCCGGTGTTTTCTGTCCCTTTATGCTGCCCTGGTTACTGAAAAGCATGATGTATTATTATTTACTTTCGTAGAATTAGTTACTGCCTTTTCTCCTTGGATTGGGTGGGAAAGGTTTCCTTTTGTGATATCATTTTCCCTGCTCCTGATCCAACTTATTGAGATTCCACTCCATGTTTTCCATTGCACTTCTGCATTCATTTTCCATTGATTATTAGGTGTGGGTTTGTTGTTACAAGTTCCAGAGTGTTCCCCTTTTAGTTTTCCTCACGATTTTTCCATTGCACTTCTGCATTCATTTTCCATTGATTGTTAGGTGTGGGTTTGTTGTTACAAGTTCCAGAGTGTTCCCCTTTTAGTTTTCCTCACGATTTATCCATTGCACTTCTGCATTCATTTTCCATTGATTATTAGGTGTGGGTTTGTTGTTACAAGTTCCAGAGTGTTCCCCTTTTAGTTTTCCTCACGATTTATTATCACAATTCAGACTTGCCTTTTACTAGGGTTTATGTATTTTGTTATCTTTAACCCTTTGCTTTTACAGCCTTCTGGGTCCCTGTTTGATCTACAGGGTTCGTGAAATCACTGACATTCAAGTGGTCTTTCCGGTCCTCGTGAGTACTGTTTATAATTGCCTTATTCAGTATTCTACAGATTGTCAGTTCACAGAATCTGTCCTTGCTTGCCCGCTACGTGGGTTTAGCGCTGTCAGTATCTGTAAGAGCATAGTGGGTAAAGAGTTTGCCGACTTTTCCTTTCAGCCATAAGGAGGTCCTAAGTGTTTACCCTACATCCCTTTTCCTAGATTGGTAATACTGTTTTACCTTATTGACGTTCCTGGGTTTTACATATATACACAAGACTTGGGTATTATATACACGTTGTTAGATTCAGAGTTGTTCACAGTGCAACTGTGTGCATTTTCCCTTTTGCCATAGTATGCCTTCTTCCTTTCTTAACACCCTGTGAATGTCTTGCGAACAGTTTTTCCATACTAAGCTGAAAGGCTTGAAAATCATGGAGAACCGGATCATCTTGATGAACTAGAGGGATCGACCAGTCTGCCGCATTGCCACTAAGGTACGAAAGTACAAAAGCTACTTTAGCTTGATCAGTTGGAAAGGCTGCTGGCCGGCATAAGAAGTGCAACCGGCACTGATTGATAAATACTGCAAACCTCTTTGGGTCACCAGAAAATCGCTCGGGCGGAGCCAGAGGTACATTCCCAGGTAGGTTGATCTGCACTGGATTCATAGAGGATGTTGAAGGAAGATTTGCCCCTGATGCGGGTAACGGGGTCTGTCCGGCTTGTGACTGTAGCACTTGTCTAGCAAGATTGTCTGTTCTCTCCTTGGAAATAATTAGTTCCCTTCTTAGAGCATTCGTTTCCTGATGAGTTGCATGCACTTCTGCCCTTAGTTCCCCAAGTAACCGGGCTAGGGGGTCAGTATCCGAGGTTTCCATAGCACCTGGGCGAGAGTTTTGCGGTAGGCTTTGCGTTCTGTAACGCTCACCTGATTCTCGCAGAGGCGCCGGTCTTGACTGGGCGACTACCGTATCGTCAAAGGTGATGTGTAGCACCCGGTTGGCTCTTTGGGCTGGACCTCTGTGCACTGTATGCCTGACGAGTAGAGTAAGATGTCTGCAGATAGAAAATATAGGGTTAATGAACTGGGGTTATTGGGGTGTCCCTATCTCTTTCCTCTTCTCCTCTCCTGTAGACCCCAAAGGTTAACGCTCTCACCTTAGGTAAGTGAATGCCGAGCTCTCCATCTGCCTCGGGGCAGGGTGCTGTAGCCAGTTTCTTCACTGGATAGGTAGCGCAGGCCTCTTGACTTCAGAGGACTGCTGTCCGTCGTTTACTGCACGAACGGTAAGTTTCGAGTCATTCAAATGTCTTTTTAAAGTCTTTAGTAATGATGTCTCTTGTTTTGCAGGGTTCCGGCGATGGCGGATGACGGGCTGAAGTGAGTTGAAGATGGAGCCCGTGTGATGAATAGAAGCGCCTGGAAGCACGTGAGTAAGCGCTTGTTGCCTGCTTCACGATGCGCTCTAACTGTCTTTTTATTTTGCAGGTACGAGTTCGGAGCGGCTGCAGGGTGCCGGAATACCCACTGGATTAGATGTGGAAAGGAGTAATGGCATGTGAGTATTAAAGTTCCCCAATGTCTTTAAACGCACCTTGTTTTGTCTTTCAGATGCGGATGCAGCGCCGAAGGCCTCCGGAGCGTGCGAAGAGTTGGTAAGCTTTTGTCTTTCAGATGCCGGAATGCAGTATGAAGACCTCCGGAGCGCACGAAGAGTAGGTAAGCCTTTGCCTTTCCGATGCCGGAATGCTAACCTGTTCTTTCTTGTCTTTATAGGTGTTGCTGAAGACTGGATTCAGGATGGTAAGCCTTTGCCTTTCAGATGCCGGAATGCTAACCTGTTCTTTCTTGTCTTTATAGGTGTTGCTGAAGACTGGATTCAGGATGGTAAGCCTTTTTCTTTAGGCCCAGGACTGGATGCAGAAGACACGATGAGCGTCCTGCTGCAGAGGGTGCAGAATAACGCAAAGCAAGATTCATCCACCGGGTGTGGTTTAAATAGCCTCCTGTAGTGCTTAGGTGTCTCCTTCCACAGCCACGCCTAAGTAAGAAAAGAGTTCCTGGTAAGAAAAGAGTTCCTGCCTTCCAGAAGAGTTCCAGTGTTCTAAATCTAGGGAGTGGCTCCAGCCCCACCCAACAGGAAAAGTAGTTCCAAACAGAAGAGGATCAGAGGCTCAACTGGCAGGCAAGTAAGCAGCATGGTCTGCTGCAGGTAAGTCCACCCAAGCATTATGAGCCCGGCGCTTCCAGCGCTGGGACTGTGCATATTTATGAGCCTGGTGCCACTGGCGCCAGGACTGGGTCCAAAAGGTCCCAATTGGGACTGGTTGGCACTCGGAACCTGGGTTATGGATCTGCTTCCAAGGGAGTTGGGAAAACCCTGACCTTTTGGAAGCAGAGATCATGACACATATCGAGGGAGCAGAGACAAGAACTTCACCTTTTAAATTTTTCTGATTTTGATAAATTGCCATTTTTCCATTTTTCACAATGAACAGGTTCCAGCATGTCCTCAGGACTGAAACAGATTCGGTGGGTGGACTGAGAACTCACCTATTTTGAATAGGCACAATGAATGTGACTCACCAAAGGTGTTAGTCTAATCTATTTTCCATAGTCTAGCAAGAGAACTGTATCCCATATCCAGACACAACCGTCACCCGCAAGAGGGGGGACACTTGCGAAGCACCAGACACTTTATGATACAAACTTTCTGAGAAACAATGATGTAGTAAGTGAAAAGAATAAAACAATGACATTTGTTATGATTAAGATGGGGTACCAGAACAGTAACCTGGTCCTCCCACAAGCAGAGGGGGGCCCCCTCTTCTCTGGAAGGAAATGCTGCCACCTTTCGTACCGCACGATTATGTGTATATGCATAGTGATTATCATTGTCTTTCTGTCATTAGCAATCAGAACTGCATTCTTTATTGGTACACAAAGCGTTCCAATTTCAGTGCACCCACCGGATAATGTATACATAGGTCACACAAAAGCACCCAGACCCTATATAGTTATTCCAGTCCCGAGAAAATCTGATGCTAAGGTAAATTAACTAAAAATGAATGTAATTAGCAGTGATACATACACACGTGAGGCAACAAATGAAGAGAAAAGCTGGAGACAGGGTCAGCACGGAAAGAATGAAAACGTAGCACTGACCACTATGCGCACCCACACGCTGAATGCACACGAACTAGGGCATGTGTTAATGGCCACAGAACCTCAAGCGAAGGCGACAGAGAGCATGAGACTGCCTACCGAACAATTAGTCCCAGAAAACAATGAAAGGGACCGAAAAGAATCAAGTGTAAGGCCGACTAAAACAGACATAACAGAAGCCCTCGAGAAGACAGAAGCGGCTATGAGAGAATTCACTGCAAGGACACAAATGTTGATAGAACATTTAATCCCATTGATAGCTAGAGCGAAGAAACTGCATGAGGAACTGGAAAATAAACCCGCAGAAACTGTATTGACAAGCACACAAGTCCCAACACAAGGAACAAGTACCAGGCCCAGGCCCACATTGCAGCCATAGTCTGGCCCGGTGACAGGCTGGTGGTTGGTAAAGGTACTTACAGAGGGCAGGAAGAGAATGCAAGAGGAGAGGAAGAGATCCGCAAAACCTCCACCTATCATATCAATACAGATAAAGAAACCTGCTCCACCGACCAGCATGCCCTAGAGACCCCCAGCAAGGAAAAGTCACACAGACGCGTTTAGAGATGCAGTTATAGCTAACTACAGAAAGACACTAAGAATCAAGAGAAGCCCACATGAAGATAACAATGAACTAGACGATTAGCTGGACAGCACAGGACATCTAGGAAACAACATTTGGTACCAACACATGAAAGAAGTTGGGAGAAGGAAGTCAGAAGGAGATTTCTTCATTTGTGCACTTCTACTGTTCAGCATGGGAAAATCCAAGATCTTTGTGGCTGTAGAAATTGATGTCCCGACAGCACACAGTTTGTCACACGTAGTAATGTGCAATACCAGAGGAAAGTTTATGGGGAAGGATGCCTCACTGATATGGGCAACTGAAACAGCGCATCCCGATGAAGATGATTATGTCCAGGACATTAAGACAAGAAACAGAGCTCATACTAGGAATCATGTAATCAGGTATGAAAAGTAAGAAGTCAAAAGAGGAGGAACAAGATGGGAAATGAACCCGAGACTGAACGTCCAAGGGAAAACTCCAGAAGAAGTTCAATTTTGGAAGAACAGAGGCCAAATGCAGGTCTGGGGAACAGTGCTGTCACCAGACGGTTGGGAAGAAGGAGTAATGATCTGCCGAGCATGGATGTGTTACGCTCACCTGGCTCCCACAGAGGCGTCGATCTGAACTGGACAGCTGCGGTCTCCACCAATGTGACGCGTAGGGCCGAGATGACGGACTGGACTGGCCCACCTAGCTTCGTTTGCTTGGCCCGTAGGAATATTCTTCTGTAAATGGAGAAAGGGAATTAACCACCCGTGGGGTTGAGCGTAAATCCCCCCACCCCCGCTGTTCTCCCCACAGATCACATTTGATGTCCCCTCTTGTAGTCTCATCTGATGGTTTGAAAAGATGAGCTCTCCATCCTGCATTGAGCGCAGGGGCGCGTTGATAACCAGTTGCTTCACTGGCTCGAAGGAATTGGTGAGTTCCAGAACAATATTGACTCCAAAAAGTATGTAGTTCATAAGAGTTCACATGTCTGACTTTCACTCTTGTCCGATTCCTTGCAGTTTGCAGCTTGACCCCAGCGAAGAGTTCCTTGTGGTAGCTGACAAAGTTCAGGTAAGGATTTGGCTTATCCTACACAGTTTAATAAAATAAGGCCAGAATGTAATCTGTGGCTTGGTCCCTTATTCAGGTGTGGAGAGAAAATATGAAGTTCGGGGAATAATGTCTCCGGCGGTAAAATTAGGTAAGTCAATTGTGGTGGGAAGAGTTCCCCTTGTTTGTCCCTTCGTCTCACCTTGTTGTCCTTTTGTTCCCTTTAGGGGCCGGGGTACGGCGAGGATGCAATGGAGACTGCGCCGACCCGTGAAGAGGAATAGTACCCCCGGCGGTAATCAGGTAAGTCTATGGGGGTAGTTACTATTGCCTCTGTTTATACCCTTGGCTCACCTTTGCTGTTCTTGTGTTCCCCTTAGGTGCCAGAGTGCGGCGGGAACGTGCAGAAGGATGCGGTGAATCACGAGGATGCTGCGAAGGCCGGTGAGTTCAGCGCGGCGCTGCAGCAGGCGAGGCGGCGCTTGTAAAATGCTTCTTTCTTCCAGCTCGAAGGCGCAGTGGATCCGGAATTCAGGTAAGGATCGAAGGTTTTGCTCTTATTGTAACCTCTTCTCCTTCTGTTCCTCCCTTTTTCTAGGAGCTGCAGATCGAGGCGGGCGTGGCAGAAGACTGGATGCAGGCTTGCAGACACGGTCAGTGTTATGCTTCTGGATGCAGAATAACGCGAAGCGTGTGCTGCTCTTTGGGCATGGTTTAAATAGCCTCCAAAGTAGTCCCAGGTAAGTATTCCTCCCCAGCCCCCACCTGAGTAAAAAATAGTCCCTAGGTAAAATAGTCCCTTCCAAGCCTCATTTGGCTTGGAGCTCTGCAGCATGGTCTGCATCAGGTAAATTCTACTCTATGAGCCTGGCGCCTATGGCGCCAGGACTGACTCTCCATATGAGCCCAGGACCGCACCCAAACAGCCCCTAGCAGGGGTTTTTGGGCTTGCTCATAATAACTTGATGCCTGCTTCCGGGGTTGCTGGACCTGGTCTGGTTCCCCGGGGGTAGGCATCATGACAGCTTGGTCCTTGGAGCCTGCAAGGAAGCAATACAAAACTCACAGAGGTTGTGCAGACCTCTATGGCCGAGGCTCACAAAATTGCTAACATGGGTCGAAGACAGAGGAGGACCCTTGCAGATAGTGCCACTGGAAAGTCCAAAATTGTGCTTCAGGAGCAATGGCACGAGGAAGATGGGGGAGAATCAAAACTGCGGACGAATCTTTGAAGCTCCAGGAATGACTCACGGAACCGCAGTAATTATGGATCATTACTGGGCGTGTGGATCCAAGGCATACATAAGACTACCGAAGAACTGGGGAGGCATATGACCAATAGTGAATGTCAACATTCCTGCTTTAGTTATCCCGAAAAGTGACCTGAATAGTGACAGTTTTCTGAAAGCAGATGCTCATCTGAGGAAAAGGAGATCTGTGGAATTGGTACCCCGAATGAAGAGAGAAAATTACTTTTCTGCCAAATCAGAAGAAGCATTCCATGCAATCCCATATGAACACAGGCTGTTCAGCCTCACCTCATCAGTGTTCAGAACAATCATCATGCCAAGATTCCAGGTTGGAGCAAACACTAAATGCTTACAAATAACCAAATGGGAATTATTACAGACCATCAACACCACCATAAAAGGATTCAACGCGATTAAAGAAGAACTAATAGCAATCCGATTGATGACTCTCCAGAACAGATATGTAGTTGACATGATCACAGCGATGGATGGAGGTGTTTGTGCGAAAATCGGAGAATGATGTTGCACATTTATACCTTCACATGATGAAGAAAATGGAAATTTAACAGAAGCCATAAGTATGCTGACAAACCTACAGAACCAGATGATCGATGAAACTGATGAAGTGGATGATGACAGCTGGTTTGGAACTCTATTTTCATGGGTCCCACAATGGATGGCAGACATATTCAAGTTTCTGGGAGCCCTGCTATTGATGATACTACGAGGATTTTGTGTTATCAAGATAATCATCACACAATGCCAGACAACTGCAAAGAAAGCCATTTCTTGACCTGACAGATGAAGAAATAAGAGACTTTGTGAAGGCAGCAAATTTGCGCCAGAAGGAACAAAGTTTGTGTACCCCAGAAACCGAAGAAAGCATGAAGGGAAATGGATCTATTGCAGCCCAAATGGACAGTGTCAGTTTATGACCTGGAATAAAGATGAACATGTAAAAACAGCAGGAAGTCTGAGAGGAGTGATAAAAATATGGACTCCAAAGAAACAAACGTTCACAGCATCATGTACAAACCCAGAAGACGAAGAAGTGGATACAGAGGAGCCAAGTACGACTAATCCAAAGGAGGAAGCAGGAGTGGTCGATGAACCGAACAGAGGGGGGAGTGTAGAGGAGGTCCCAGTTATGGCCTGCACTCCAGCCCCCCATTTTGAGATACCAGGAGCATACTCGCCAAGATATGTGATGTATAAGGAGCAAATAAACCAACAGAGAGCCACAGTGGGGCTCTGTCCAGTACCCATCAGAAGAGCAATATCTATTGAAGCACCAATAACCATACAACCATGGGCTGCACGGTACCCATTGAGACAACCGTACCAGCAGCTGACACGAAATGAAGAGTACTTACAAACTGTCCCTGAAGAGACCCAAAGGGCCCTAATTGAAGGCGAATGGTGACGACAAAATGGCCCAGACAGACGTTTAGGTGAACCAAATGACAATCCAGAGATGACACATAACAATGAAATGATATGAATAAGGATGTAATGGACATAGAAGAAGAGACGATATTGAAATATAAAGAAATGTAACCATAAAGCAGGATGGAAATATGCAACTGGATAAATGCCTGTAAATAGGCTTGGAATGCAAGAAGCTAAGGAAACGGTACTGCTTGCAATGCTTTGTAGAAGGATAAAGCGGCAAGCGCCAGCTATATATCTACCTCAAGAAGCACATTATACAAGTGCGACTCCATTTTATAAAAGCAGAATTAAGCCCTGGATGGTGGAGGACAAAGAGGCCAGAATTCATATACTAGCCCAAAGCCAGACGAAGGAGCAGAATCGAAAACCAGTAAGAAGCAGCTCATGCCTGGGAATTCAAGGTCAACTCCAGGAAGGGAGGAGAGCGGCAACTCCAAAGAAACAAAACTTAAGAGCATAGCAGCCAGCTAGTGAAGGTCGAGATAAGGAGGCCCAGCCAGGTGGCAAGACTAAAGGAAGAATCAAATACACAAATAGAGGGAGAATGAAGCAGATTCACTGTGAACTGACACGTGACCAGCCAAGCACAAAGAGGTACCCACGTCTGATGTCATTCAAACCCAGAGGATGCCATAACTTCTCCTGATAAGAAGCTACAGTTTCGAGGCCATCCTCTGGCAACTAATTGACACATAGCCCTAAAGTGCTGATTGACGGAAGGGAGGCAGGGTGAATCTTGGGGCACACCGCATCTGGGTGTCCATTCTGCATGCCGCTAATTAAAGTGGAGATTTATGCCTAGGAGTGTAACCCACCCAATCACAATGGACCAAATAATCTAGGGTCCTATAGCTAGTAGAACCAATGAGACGTCGTACTCTTAGTGACGTCTATCACGAGTAATGTAGAGGGATGGACGTAGACGCCCACCCCATAAGAGTTATTCAATCCCCAAACTCTGTTACCATATACAGATATAGCACCTATACTTAAGGTACCTTTTCCGACCAATAGAATTGCATGACAAACTTATGAGTGTAATACGTCAACGATGATGAAAATCTGCTATAACTATTGCTCTCTGAATGAAGAATTGGAAGTTGAAGCGAGACAGGTGATCGCATCACTGTTGATTTCCATTTGTTTCCCCGTTTTTTGTACTTGTCATTAAACAACTTCCCTTTGCCAAACCATTGACTTGCCCTTATTGATTGGTGTTGGAGTAAGAGAATCCTACACCCCATCCTCCTCAAGGTTCAGCTATCTCGTCTTAAAGTACTTTAGGGTGAGCTCTGATCCCATGGGCCTGTCAGAGGTTGCTCTGCCCTCCTGTACAGCGGTTAAGGCTTTAGAAAAAAAAAGGTCTTGGCTTTTAGTGGTCTTGCCTTTTGTTTCCTAATTGTAGCACCAACCCCCCCCCCCCCCCCCCCGCCAGCCATCCCCGAGATGCAGGGACCATCACTTTGCACCTAGGGTGATTATTGCTGCAAAGGGATGCCTGGCTGGGATCAGCAGCACTTTCCTACAGCGATTTGGCACCCTTTCAGCCTCACACCCTTTAAGCCACACCCCATAAAATAGCCCCCCCCCTCGATTTCCCATGCCACTTAATGCACTGTCTACGGACAAGGGTTTTGTTAATCACGATGTACACATACAGGCATCCTGCTGCTAAGTGGTATGGTTTCATGTGACACATTTAGGATTGTAAAGCGCTTAGTCCCAAAACATTATACCGAAATCATGTTTGTTCTGATATTCCATTATCAATAATAATAACCAGCTCATCTGTTGCTCCGTCTTTCTCTCTTTCTCTCTCTTTTTCTCTCTCTCTGTCTCTTCCAGTGTCTGTTTCCCTCTCTGTGGGTGATATTCACACTGTCCGGTACACGCCGTGTTTTCTTTCTCTGTTAGTGAAGCCTGATATGTTTTCTCTGTCAATGCAGTCAGTCTCTCTACTCTGTGTGTCAATGTGGTCTCTCACTCTCTCTGGCTTCCTTTGTGGTCTTGCGTGTTTTCTCTGCCTCTCTGTGATATAAACCCAATTTCTGCTTTCTCTGTCAACAGTGTCTGGGTTTCTCTCTTCCTGAATCCCTCCCCCCCTCCTTCTATCTCTCTCTGCCATCTCTTCCTCTGCCACTTCCTCTCCGTCTCTCCCGAACACATTTTTTACTGCTGCTCTCTCTTTTCACCCCCTCTCCTTCCTCTATCTCTCCTGCTGTCGCCCTCACCCTCTGAGTCTCGCCATTAAGCATTGCATTGGTACTCGCAGAGGAAAGGTAATTGGTTTTAATCTGAGTGTTGCCTGTTCGCTGAAGGAAAGACATTTAGACACATACAACGGCAACCTCGCCTTACCGTTTCCACCGCCCGACTTCTCGGTGCTACCATGAAATCACAGGTGGCGGAGGAACAGTATGTTCCCATTCCTCTTGAGTCCCATAGTAAAATAACAATTTGTGGACATCAAAATGTGGCCTTGTTGATCTACACTTCAGCAGAGAAGCAACCAGGTTCTTAGCGCTTTCAAGATTTAATAGTGGAAGGAGGAGAGTTCCACAAAATAGCTGAATGAACAGAGAAAGACTGGCCCAACACGAGCATGGTGAAAAGATGGGACATTCAGGCCGTTGGAAATGGCTGAGTGAAGCAAACGCGTGGGTTTGCACCAACAGAATGAATCCTCAAGAAAGGGTGACAGCTGCGACGAAAGGGTTCTGCACACAAGACAGAGAGCTTTCCATTTAATGAGGTGTGCTACTGTTACTCAGGGCAATGGGCCTCATTATAACCCTGGCAGTACGTTAACAACTGTGTGGGTAAGCTACTGGCACCGTTGCTACCGCACCGCAATACCACAAGTCCTGCTCGCGGGTGCCCATCTGCCCGTCATGTCTGACCTGGCGGCCGGACCGGCACCCGCGAGCAGAACATGATGCACCGTAGCACCGGTACCGCCAATAGTTTACACCTCTGATTGTACCATACGTATTTTGATGAGTTGGGGGACCACCTAAGTTCCCCAAGCATCTTTTTCAAATTGGGGTTATTTGTCTAACCCATGAATACTTAAAAAATAGCTAGCAAATCTAATTTGTGCCTGGATTTCAATAGTGGGGATCCCCAATTCTAATTGCAATGTGCTATATGGAGGACCTTGGGGGGAGGCTGACTAGGTTTTTCAGTCTTCTATTTTGGATCTTCTCCAAAATCAAACAGTTGGAATAGCTCCAGATCTCACTCCCATATGTCATCATGGTGCGAACCGTAGCTTTATACACCGGCAGACATTTGTCCAACACGCGCCCTCTACGTGTGATCAAATCTGAGAAATCCACTCAGCCTTGCATCCTCCTTCTCAGCGATGGTCGATAGATGCCCTGACCATTTCTCGTACTTGGTGAAGAGTGTAGAGGAGGAACGAAGTTCCTCTACCGGAAATCCCACACCGTCTTGCCTATATGTTGGGTACTGGAAATTGTGATAAGCAAAACACCAGTAATGATGCCTATAACACGAAAAGCCTTTGCGACAAGGTATCCATTGAGAAAACCGTTATGATGTATCCTCAGAGAGCTGACAGCCAAGAGGCTCCCGGAAGAAGTGTAAAGATGAATGAAAAAGGAGATTGGTGACATCACATGAAGCAAAGACGACATGCCAAGTAGAGATGCCAAGAGAGAAGGCGAAGGGACCTTATAGTATCTGATGACGAAATAAGGAGTTGATTAACATTTCATGTGCGGAATGAAGATTGAACGTGCAAAGAACACTGAAGAAAATATAAGTCACTTTATAACTGTACAAGTGCTGCAAGTAGACTAAGTAACCATGAAGGCTGGCTATACGTAGTGAATAGATTGCAGGCAGTGCCACCATTATATATATGTGTATAGAATCTGGATGTTCCACGTTGCATTTTAGCAAACCAGAACCTCAGTAGCAAAAGGACTGAAAGTGTGGCGCAGCAGAGAAAAGCAGTTGAAGACGGAGGAAAAATCAAGAAGGCTTGTCTGGCCCAGAGTAAAGGGTTGTGGCAGCCAAGAAACTGGTTATCTATTTGAGAAGATACAATGAACATGAGAAGCGAGGCGAGCTACTGTTGAGATGCAATGGAAGAATCTTGGAGTGCCAGGTTTTATTCATTTAATAGTATTAAATGGGAAGAGGAGCTAAAACACAGTCTCCTGTCACATGGGGTAGATGAAAATAGACTTTGGGCAAGCTACATCGAGACTGAAGATAAGAACATGCTCACACTCCCTTCTATTCTCAGGCGCAGTGAAACTATGCAAGGCCAAGTTCAAAGACAATTTGAATGGCAGACAGCAGGAGTGCTGATGGATGATGGGCTAATTGGGTGGGGAGGCATGGTCAAGTCCACCCACAAGCACCCGGGGTACCAGCTTGTGTGAGGCTAGCAGGTGGAATAGTCCAGAAAGATACAAGTGTGCCAACCAATTATAGAGGGCTACGTAGCAAAAAACTCTATAGATTGAGAGCCAATAAAATGTTGTGTATTTGATGACAATGAAGATGACTTGCACTAGGTGTGGGCATATTGACATTGATATTTTATTTGTTTTGTGCTCATACACATGTGTTTGAGAGCACGGCGAGGCAAGGAAGGGGAACAAGGGAGAACAAAACAACTATCTTACTAGAGGGAAAGTGCACGGGGGAAGGGGCAAGTGGAAAGTGCTGAGCATAGGAATGAAAAACAACAACAAACAACAAATGGTAGTGCAGCCAGCAAGTGGCAAGTGCTAGGCTAAAGGTACAGAACAGGGGTATCACATAAGTGCAGAGAAGTGAGGAGGGGGACTGTAGGGTTTCGATCACCGCGAGACCAGAGACCACACAGACACCCAGCCGGTAGAAGGTACTAACCAGTACTTTGCAGACTTTCGAGACACACATTAACCCATCTGGGAACACACAGCCCTCACAATTGCCTTGAGAAAGACCTTTTAGGTTGAAACACGTGTCAGCACTAATGGAATAAAAGTATACAGTGACAACCCATGTTTGAACTATAGAAGATAAATAAATCAACGAGTGTTGCAAACACCTAACGTGTGTGGAAATTGATACTCATTGAATACTAAGGAACCCCTGTCCAGCACCTAATTGCAGTCTATTGGATCTCAGTCACCCAGAACAACCCTTGCAAACACTGGGACCTTGGGAGCTTTGTCCCTCTGATATTCACCTGATAGGCGGCAGGCAAGGCAAAGAGGAAAATAACACATTCACTAGCGCAAGACCCACAGTCCCAACAAGCTCTCAAACCACTTTAACTAAGGGTGACAAATACAGACCCCAAAATGCAAGGTTTGCCAGGAGGCAGTGTGGGTGTGTGGCAGGATGGCCAGGTAACTGGGCCTAAAATCAGATGGTGACCAGGTGCATGTTGCCTAAGCAGAACAGATCAACAGGGGAGAGGAGGAGAGAAGGCAGCAGCAAAGAGGAAGCTTCTGAGGTGCTTCTGAACTGGATATGGTTCTCCTCAAGTTTCAGAGTGGCAGGGAGGCTTTTGCAGTGGGGGGCCCAGGCTGAAGACAGAGATCTACCCCAGCACGTTTCTTTGAGAAACGACTGACCCTGAGGGAGTTGGAGAAAGAGGAGTGAAGCGCTCGAGAGGGAAGGTATTTGCGGAGGGAGAGTTGAAGGTATTTAGGACCCAGGCCCAAAAAGCCTTGTGGACAATGCAGAGGGTCTTGAATTTAATCCTTGCAGCCACACTGAGCCAAAGAGATATCAGGGCTGGAGCAATACGATCCCAGGGTTTTAGGCCCAGGACAAGTCTTGCAGTCCTGTTCTGGATGAGTTGCAAAGGGTGGAGAGTAGAAGCAGGTAGATTTAGAAAGAGGCTGTTGCAGTAATCCAGCCTAGAGAGAACTAGTGCTTGAGATACAGTGAGCTTCTGGGGGAAGGAGAGGAAAGGCAGAATACCTCTGAGGAGGAGCAGTAGAAAGTTTTACTTTTTAGAGACATCAGAGATGTGGGCAGAAAAGGAAAGCGTGGAGTCAAAGATAACCTTGATGTTCTTAGCCTCACAAGTGGGGGTAGAAAGAGGTCCAAGGGAGGCCGGCCAGGCAGTGACAGGAAAGGAGGGTGAAGGTGTGCTGATGAGGAGGATCTTCGTTTTACTGGCATTAAGGCTGAGATCGTTGGTGGTACACCACTCTTGAATGGCAGACAGGCAATCAGAGATGAGAGAAGGAGAAGAGGTGGCCGAGGGAAGCCTGAACATGAGTTGAGTGTCATCCACATAGCATTGAAAATTGTAGCAGGAAGAGGCAATGCGATGGGAGAGAGTTGCCAGATATTGGTTGAAAAGCCAGGGAGAGAGGTTAGACACCTGGGGAACACCAAAGGTAGAGAGGGAGATAGAGGAAAGGAAGGACCCAAGTTGGAACTGGGAGGGTCAATCAGAGAGGAAACAATTCAGCCAGACCAGAGCCTGATCAGTGATACCGAGGTTGTCACAAAGTCGTTTGAGCAGGATGGCATGTTTGACCGTGTCAAAGGCAGAAGAGAGATTGAGTTGGATGAGGACAGAAGGGATGTTAGAGTCAAGGTTGGAGAGCAGGTATTCACGGATGTTCAGGAGAGCAGTTTCCATGCTTTTGGCAGCTCTAAAACCAGATTGATGATCATGGAGACAACCAACAGAATCGGAGTGGAGATTAAGCTGTGAGATGGCCAGCTTTTCCAAGAGTTTGCCAAGAAAAGGTGTGATCGATATTGGGTGATAGTTTGCCGGGCAAGAAGGGTCGGCTGTGGGTTTCTTGAGAAGTGGGTGCACAAGAGAGTGCTTCAGGGGACAGGGGAAGACTCCTGAGGTGAAGAGAGGTTGCAGAAATCAGCCAGGGCATGATCAAGTGTGTCAATGTGGTCCTTGAATGTTTTGAAGGAACAGGGAAGAACCTGTTTTGATGTGACTTTCATAGATCAGACTTGTCTGGAAATCTCAGCAGGGGAGAAAAGAGGAAAGGAAGAGAAAGAGAGTGGGGGTGGCTTGAGTAGGGCCAGAGTTCGCAGAAGGTGAAGGGAGTAGAGGGGGAGGGAAGGAAAGGGTGGACAGGATGTCCTGGGTTTAAGAGATGAAGTGAGAGGCAAGGGTCATGTAAAGGGCCTGGGAGGTGACAGGAGAGGAAGAGACTGTAGCAGGGTTGGCCTCCTCGTTGCAAATTTTGAAGAATTTGACCGAGTTGTTAGATGCCGCGGAGACACGAACTTGGATGGGGGCTCTCTTCTTAGTATGGACAGAGAGTCGGTATTGCCTTTGGAAAAGGTGTCAGGCCATTTTGTCAGAGGATGAAGAAGAAGCCCTCTGTTTCCTCTAAGCCACCCTGCACTTGCATTTAAGGGTAGCTAGGTCAGAGTTGTACCAAGAATTGCACTTGGCTTTGGGCTTCAAATGGATCCTCATGACTGGGGGAGCATCAAGAGTATCAGAGATAGAAGAAGGACTGTGTCAGGATGCTGTGGAAGACCAGGTGCCCTGTTTTCCCTCTCTGGTGGTGGCCGAGGGTAGCAGGAGCTACATCCATGACGCTGGAGAGACTCAGAGGAACGGAGAGTAGAGCAGTGGCCATTGCAGGAGTCACAAAGCGGGAGCTCTGTCCTTCTCTGTGGTGTAAGGAGTAATGGTGACATCATCGTGTGAATTGTACAGTATGGCATTGTGAGAATGCCCGTGGCTGCAGCGCTCCAAAGATTCATGCTGTGTTCGCTATTTTTTTTCGAAAAGGGCACCTATGGATGTATCAGAACCTGATGATGCTCATGGAATTGGTGGGCGTTGTTCAGGGTTTCCGAACATGTAGTTCCCCATACCCTGCTGGGCAAATACGGATAAATACAAAAGGAAGTCAGTGGAAGGAATGGATGTGGCCGTGACTTTCCCTTAAGAGGATTGAGGTACTGAGTTTGTTCAGGCGTGGGGCTGCTGTGGAAATTATCAGAACTTATGTTGCTGGCATTACAGGAACTCTTGTGTGTGGCGGTGCTGGGAGATATAGAAGTAACCGCTCAGGGCCGGATTCTCAAGTTTGTTAAATGCGTAAACAACATTTTCGGTACTTAAGACCTATTCTGAAGGTGTCACATTCTTCCAAAGTCAGTATCAATTCGCCACTTTCAAAATATATGTGGCGGGTGCTTGGATGGGTGGGAAACCAAACTAGCAACCGCCACATTCTTTACCTGTCACTTAAGACAGGTATTCTTGTGGCACTCCTCCACTTTTAAATGTGTGCTAAAGTGTCGCACATATATGGACCATTTTGGTGCCGGTATTGTGGAGGAGTGCCACATGAAGCTGGTCGCAGTGCAGGTGGCTGGGCAAACCAGTACAATAATCAGCTTCAACATTGTATCCTGTGTCAGGACAGGATACAACTTTGAAGCTGCTGTTAGGGTGAGCACAGTTGTTTAATTACTCCACTTGGGATCGACTAGCTTGTTACTGTTGCCTTGAGTAAACAAGGGTTAGTAAACTTGGTAGCAAGGGTTCGGGGTTGCATTAGCAGTAGCTAGGGGCTTGGACTCTGGCTCAAATGGTTCTGAGGGCAGAGTGGATTGGGACTGTCTGGTGAGAAATCTCGACAGCTTTTTAGTTAAATAATGATTATGTCGTTATTTTACAAAAGTGCTGCAGAGATTTCTCCATTGCGCCCGTTGTGCCCAAAAACAGGCGCAACCAACGTGGTGGACTGTCGTGCTCTACAGGGACTCCCAGACCCACTTGAGAATAGTGGTGGAGCAGGCACATCCGGATTTGGCGCAGTGATTCGTGCTCTTCAGCACGCTCACTGCACCAACTTGAGAATCGGGCTCTCAGGCGGTATTGTAGTTTTATGAATGTAATGTGACAGCGCTGGGGAAGAAGTCAGTTTGCTGGTTGGCGTGAGCACTGAAAACAGCTTGCAAGCTCATTTGATGATTGAGATGTGAATTTATTGTGCCGTTTTCTGCAATATGAAGGTGACTTTAAGAATGATTCTTCACGCTGCAATTGTGTTTAGTGCCTGTAGTGCTGCGTTTTTTTTAAACTAGCTTATTTTCACAGCATCAAGAGACTGTAAGACATTCAGCAGTGTATTAATGGGATCACAATGCTATTCTTAGAGGTTCGTGCAGTGAATACCAGTGTGTGTGTGTGAAGTGGGCAAATGTAGTGAGGATGAATGCATGTATTGCTAATCAGTAGCAGGTGAGAGTTGGGATTGCAGTGCAATAATTATATTGCTAATGTTAACACACTTGCACTTTATTTAGGGAATGTAAGGAGGCAATATATTAATGTTCACCGAATACGGTTGTTTAGGGTGTAATTAGTGCACCATTGGAGCTGTAGGATGTGGAGTAGTACATTGTGCAATACGCCTTTTGTGTATGGTTGGGTGTAGTGCTGCACATTTGGAAATGTTTTGGCAATTTACATGTACTAGATGGATTTGAGGTGAATATTCTATGCCATGTGGATGAACAGTTTTTAATATTTATTACTGTTCTAAATGTTCCTGTGCTGCATGTTATGTAGTGCCTGATCACCACTATTTTTTACATGTCACAGGCGTGTTTCTATCTATTGTATGGTAGTGTAGTGAGCATGATGTGTTTTGCAGAGTGGAGTATCGTTTGGTGTAGGTTGTATACTGTGAATGTTTACATGGTTGTATGGTGTGGTCATCATCCGTGGAGAGCTGATGTGTGTAGTTGTTGGAGAGTGATGTAGTAGCGGTGCAGTTTTTTAGCACCAGTGGAAGTGTGTGTCATAGTGGTACATTATTGTAGCACTTGTGTGCAGTTGTGCAGCACTTGTGGTGATGTTGTAACATTTGTGCAGTTGTGTGTGCCTGTGTGGCACTTGTGGTGATGTAGTTTTGTGCAGTTGTGTGCACCTGTAGGAGAGGAGGACTTTGTGCACCAGGGATTTGTAGGTGCATGGTAGTAGTTCTGGACGGCCGAGTTACACCAGTTATGAGTGGGTGTTCTGAGTATAGCCGGAGTAGGTGTCTAAAATCTCCTGTCTACCCATTGCCATAGCAAACCACTGGTTAGGATGTGGTAGTCCCGGGGTGTGGGTTGGTCACCAGAGGAGTTGACAGTTGTTTACCTGGCTAGTAGCCTAGGACTGGTCAGGTTTGAGGTGTCCCTGGGGCGCTGTTTTGGCATTTATGCGCCAGCTAGTAGTAGGTGTTGTTTTAGGAGCTAATGTCAGGGAGGAGGCATTAGTGCACTGTTGTGCAGGTTTGTTTGTAATTTATGTCGGGGCGCTAATGTCAGGGAGTAGGCATTAGTGCACTTCTGTACAGATAGTTTGGAGATTCAAGTTTGGAAGTGACTTTCGAATGTAGTTGTTGGCCTATGGTATGTCTCGTCGAGATTTAGGAGCGACTAACCCTTTCTTCTAGGTGAGATAGTTTGCCTTCCACGTACTTTAGACTAGTCAACCATGTACATGGGTCTTCTACGTGCTGTGTCTCTGCAGTCACATCTGTTTTCAATGTGTTCCTTCATCTCGTGAGTTGCTTTTCTTCATTCTGTTCTTTTCTGTGTTCTAAGGGAGTGGTGGGTGTGGTTGTGTTGGTGGTGCTTGGTTTTGTAGTTGATTGTGTTGACCTTGTTTTGTTTGGGGTTGGTTGTGTCGCGTTCTCAGGATTTACTTTGTGTTAGGGACTTTACACGTTATGGTTTGTTTTGTTGGATGCTTTAGTTTGTTGAGCAAGGTTTTTCTCAGATGTAGCAGATCTGAGGCTGGAATGTGGCAGGTTCTGGTGGAAGGAGGTTTGTTTTCTTTGAGGATTGCGTGTGTGGGTTGTATACTACTTCTGTGTAGGCAGGTTGTTGCTCATCATTTGGTAGCACTCAGTGCTCCTGTGTGGCAGGTCTGATGTCCTGGGGAGGCAACCCAGGGCAGGAGGATGAATAGTTTCTTTGTCTGTAAGCAACCCATGATGAATGACTGGTTGAAGTTTTTGGTCCTGAGTGGTGGCATGTACTGTGAGGTAAGGGTTGTTCTTCTGTTTCTTTAGGAATTCAGGTGTGTGGTGTCTGGCCATATTTGGCTGGCATGTTTACATGCTGAATGAATGCACCCCTTGTTATGTGAGTGTCAGTTATCTAAAGAATCCCACACGGAATGTATAATAGTGAGTGCCACTGATTCCGGGGATGTCTTCTTTTTCGGAACTTGGAGATGGGAACCTAAGCTTGAACGATGCCTAACCCTATCTCTCCCTTGCAACTTTCTGCCCTGAGTTCTAAGCAATAAAGTACATTCCCTCTTGTACTTGCCTGACTCCTGCATTGTTCCTGCATGCTGGCTGACTTACCTGAGGTACCCAGATACTATACTGAGCAATATCTATTTATGGAGTCAATAGTAGGCAATGGTCAACCGTAGAGTACCCTCTCCTAAACCCTGCTCGAGATGGTTTTAAAAGGTTCAAAGGATCAGTCAATTTTTCTCAGAGATTTATGAAACACTTTGCCTGGTATTTCCAGGAGCAAAATTGGTCTGTAACAATTAGGGTTATTATAGTCCCCTTTCTTAAAACCTGGGACTATAAGACTCTGTGACCATGAGTGAGGTTGAGTGAGGTAATAGCCTGGAGAAGGTTACTGCATTGAAAAGCTTGGATAAACTCAGGCACCACCAGTTTGAAAACCTCTTAATGATATCAGAGTGTAGCCCATTGGGGCTTGCCGCTTTACCAGAAGGTAAGCCTTCTAACCTCCGTTCAATATAAGAGCATTACACTTGTAAGAGCAAAGCATACGATCAAAAATTAGAATAGTCATATGAATGATTTCCTATTATAATGTATCAAAATACGTGTATGAGAAAAGGGAAGGGGACACATAGCTCAAAGGACAGTTTTTCGCTGCTTTTTGGGGACTTTTGAATGTCTACAGACCTTTATATTTGACAAATATATCTTTGAGAAAAGGTTGTACACTTGAATCAGTAACTGGTTTTGGTGCCCATTTCATTTTTACTAAACCTGCCCTAACATCAAATCATTTGTAATCTCAAGCCATCTCATTCAAATGACCCCAGAATTTGGAGGTGAGGATAAATGACTGCAAAATCTGTCCTTCCATTGGTTTCCAATGACCAGTCTCCTTCTTGGTCTGAGATGATGGGTCCTCTCCCCATGCTGAATTTTAGAAGAGGAGGGTTTTGGAGGGAAAGTGCAGTGACCTTTTCAAGGATGACATGGGGCCGTAGGTACAGTTTCAGAATTATTTGTTCTTCTCCTCAGGTTACAGGTTATCATCAGGTATTTTTTCGAAGCTGAGACTGCTGTACGAGTGAGAGAACTATGACTTCAAGAAAATTATAAAAAGCATTTCCGGGCGCAGAGTGCCAGTGCGGAGTTCGGCGGTGAGCTCAGTCGCACAGAACTCTGATAAAAGCTGAGGCGGCTCTGCTCTTCTGTGTATTTTGTCAGAGCCTGAGACTGCTGTACGAGTGAGAGCACTATGACTTTAAGAACATTATAAACAGCATTTCTGGGAGCGCAGCGCCGGCACAGAGTTTGGCGGTGAGCTCAGTTGCACAGCAGTTGGCCGAAGGGAGGAAGCAAAGTGCCGTCAGATGGACGAGGCAAGGATCCTCCATAGTGCCAGGTCAACGGCAGTGGGGGAGTATGCTATACCTCTGACCTCGGCCGCACAGTCAAAGTGCCCGCTGCACCAAGAACCCTCGGTAAGCGAAATTTGAAAGTTGCCTCACCTAACATCTTGCTTAGGCCCAGTCTTGACTCTAATGTTAGAAGTACATGCTTTTGTACTGAATCATCGTTACTCGACCCTTTGTTCCCAACAACTTCAGTGACCATGGGACTTAGCTCTGTTATGGTAACTGAAGCTGTCCAAATCTCTTTAAATACACCTCAGTCAACATCCCCACCCCTCTGTGTACTGAATGAGGAGGTGGATGTGACTGCTCTAGCTGACGACTTGGTTACACCAACGCCACCTCAAAAGCATGCCATCTTGGAGAGAGAGGAGGGGCATGACGCGAGCCTGGAGTTGTCGCCTAGGAACGTGGTGCAGTTGGAAGAAAGTCGCCTGACACCCCAGGCTCATGTGATGATGGGTGGCGATGGAGTAAACAACGAATCGTTAGCAAAAGGCTTTGGTTTTGATTGGTCCTGTGTCACACCATGTTATCACAGAGCCTCTGTTTCTGAGACACAGCATTTTGGCAGTTTGACCCAATGTGACCCTGTGCCGTTATGACCCAACCTGTATTGCAAAAGGTGAAGGTGTTCGCCCAGATTCATAATTTGTCGAGATGTTTCCCTACCCTGCTGACGCAGGAAACATCTGCTGCCTCTGTCCAAAGGAGCTCTGCACCACCCGCTGAACTGAAAAACTTTCAAATGACGAAAATGAGCCTGTGGATAGCAAAATGGATTTATGAAGAAACCCCTCTGACCAGAAACCTCCAAGAAGTGCAAAACGAGGCTCCATCAAAAGAACAATATACATTGTGCAAAACTACGAGGGCAGCTGAGAGAGCTTGGGAGGGTTCGGCTGCTACATTGGAGAACATTTGATTAGCTTTTGATGCCCTCTCAAATACTGAAACAGCCCTCGGGGGGGTCCTCCTCCACACCATAAGACCAACAAAAAAAAAGTGAGGAGGGTAGGCTGTTTTTGGACGCTAAGTTAGCAGCCATCTATCAAATAACATTAAAATCAGCAAAAAGGTTTATTTTTTTTTACATTACGGGTAAACTATAAGATGCAGAGATCCTGGAAGGAGCAGGAGGGAATGTATTGCCCTCTCTATTTACAGGTGAGGGGATCCTCACAAACAGACAAAAATCTCCAGCCAGGTCTGAGGCAGCTCTCCACGGACCAAGTCATGGTGCAACCAAGTAAAAAACTGGCATGGGAAAAAAAGACAGCGGACAAGGGTAAAGGGGAAAATATTGATTCCCAGGCTCCAAACAAAAACAATAAAGGGCCCACCCCTCTTTTAGTAACCCGTACAACCAAACCAGTTTACACAGGCCAACTAGGGGGATGTAGGGTAACAGTTGTGCTTGCAGGAACATGGTTAGATGTGACTCCGAAAAGTTAGCAGCAACATAAGAAGGGGGTAGGAAAAAAATAGAACTTTGGATGGAAACAATTGCCCAGCACCTGACATTACTAAGAAGGGCGTTGACTCTCCGGCTACTCCCTCTGCCTGTCCTGCTCACCATTCTTTGAACTTGCCAACATCTTCGGAATCATCCATGGAGTCTTCAATTGAGGGAAGACCTGACCTGAGAAGTAAAACGTGGACAACTAGGCACTTAGTCCAGTCTGTAAACCCGGACCTCTTAAACATCATCTCCTCTATAACCATTGCCATAGCACCTTTTACCAAGCTATATCAGGCTCTAAACAATACACTGAAAGGCCACACTACTCTTTTGGTAATGCTCCACACTAAGATGCTATTTGTAGAGGACTTTGTCACTGGATTGGACTTGGGGAGTCTGACCCAACCATTGGCTAAAGCCCTCTCTAGTGCCCTTCCACCTTCAGGAGAGAACATGAGGGCAAAACCTGTCACAAAAGATCAACATGTACAAACAACGGCGAGCAGTTTAAACCGTGAGGATTTTTCCAATAAAAAAAAGGGGTTTTGCAGGGGTAGAGAACGGAAATCCAGACGTTGAGTCAGCGGCTAATGCTTTGCAGTTGGGGTTGTCAAGAGAAGACTCTATATACGAAGAACCTGAGCACCCAAAGCTTGCGATACCGAATACTAAAAAGTATCCCTTTTTGGCCAAAAAAAGAAAATAAGGGAAACCTAGGAACCTGCTGCTTTCAAACCATCAAGCACATCGTCTGTACCGTCTCCCGGAGCCAAAGGACTGTCTGAAATTTCTGGGAAATCCACCAACCTTAGAAGTTATATGTTCAGTGTAGGAGGCTATAAAGGGAAGATAAGAAGTTTTGATGTATCCTCAGCCCTTTTTTGAGGATGGCTGACGGGGATTCCACCAAAGGCTTGGTAACAATGGACGAAGAAGCCTTGCCCATGATTTACTGAACATTTCGATCTATACGACATCAGAGGTGGAGCTGGAACAACTGTCCCTGCAAGTTGCCCAAATATCAACCGCACCAAGTACTAAACCCAGTAGTGTGTGAAATTTTTATTATGTGGTTTGCAACTCCTCTCCAGAATTGCTCACACTAGCAGACAAAAGGAAAAAAAACTTTGGTAAGATGCCATCAACTAGCCCAGTCTACTGCGCCAGACCAGCTTACTGGATACAACTATAGCTCAACCAGACCCATCCTTGGACCTGAAGAAATGGCAAGAAGCAGGACTCAGAATCTAGTGGCACCAAAATTGCCACGTCAGCAAGTCAACTTCGTTGAGGAGGGGGAAGAATTAGTGGGCTCTTGAAGGCAAATGCGTCGGGGAAGCCGCTGCTGACTTTGCAGCTGGAGTTTAGGAGTGTGCAAGAGGGGCAACAGACTCTAAGGGTTGTTTCATCTCAGATACGCTCCTCCCAAATGAGATCTAAATGTTCAGTGAAGTTGGAGCGAATTGTAGACAGAGAGGTTGTACTTATACTGAATAGAAAGCATGTAATGGATTTGTTTTATTGTATACCGAACTAACGGCAAATAGCCTCCGGTGACTTAAAAATCATTGAATTTGTGGAGGAGGTACGTATGGCTAGTGTATATATCCACATACCTTCTCCAGTTATGAAAGGAATGTTGATGGAAGAGGCTGAGAGCCTGTTAATGCTGGGTTTCGATATTACGTTACTAACAGGCATTGAAGGGGGGAATTTCCCTGTCATTGGAAAGCGGGATCAAAATCCAATACAACCCACACAGTCTGATCAACCCAAGCAGATGGAAAGGAATCCCCCAAAAGGGGTTGGGTTGCGTGATGGAAAGGGGGAGCTCACTGAAGAAGATACTAGGCAGTCTATTTTGACGGCGAGGCACCTTGTACAAGCACCTGAGAAAACCAACTTCAGCATTACATTATTGACAGAAAATGGTACTGAATCTAAAAGGCAGGTCATGGTGCCTCATGTGAATGATTCAGACAAATGACATCATTATTTGTGGGCTTGGCTCTCGGGAGCCTTGGATACCAAAGGAAATTCATAGCCCTCTAAGACAGGCCTCGGTGTCAGACGAGAATGGTATCTTGGAACACAAGAGGTTTTAAACATCTGACGTCAAAGAGCGACGTGAATTTGGAGACTGTGACCTCTTGTGTTTCCAGGAGACGTGGCTTCGTCAAAAGCCATGTCTGGATGGATAGGAAATAATTCTCAGTCCAGCAGTAAAGGGCCCTAAAGGAAGACCCTCGTTGGGTCTTATGACAGCAATAAGATCAGGAAGCGGTCTTAAACTGATGATGGTGGCTTTTTCCAATTCTTTTGCACAGGAAATTGTTACAGGAAGGTCACCCTCGGTTGGTCTGGTTAAAAAGGCCAAGACATCTTGCCTAGTAATCATACATTTATACTGGAACCCGATACACTTGAACCCGATGGCCATCACAAATGAAGCATTCTTGGATTTGGTCGCATCCCTAATAGAGGACGCATACACACAGCAGGAAGCCTCTTGTATCATTGTTTGTGGTGACTTAAACTCCAGCTGCATTTGAGAAGTGGGTCCCTCAACTGCAGGATTCCAGAAATCCCTTTCGATGTTCAGGGGAGTAACATGGCAATCCCTTATGGCATTAAAAGATATGCACGTGCTAAATGGGCAGATGCCGGAAGACATCCCTCCACAAGCAACCTGCTCAAATGAAGGAAAAAAGGCAATTATAGTTTAGATAATTGTCTCTAGACCATTTCTACCATTTGTGACATCTTTCAAAGTAACTAAGACAACCCATAGCAACCACAATTTGCTAGAGCTAGCATGGGCAGTTGATCCCCCCCACTATTGGGTACGAAATGATCAAACCTATGGAGGTATGTAACAGAGGAACAAGACTTAGGGCCTCATTAGGAGTTTGGAGGTATTCATGCCCTTAATAAGGGCATGGATGCCTCCAAACTCGGGTCCGGGTTCCCTGAATGGGGAAATACCGGGCCATTCCGTCCTTGGAGGGCCCGGAATTTCCCCATTCCGGGAACCCAGACCCGGACCCGGACCATCCCCATTCAAGCCCCCATAGGGCTCAATGGGAATGAGGAGGGAGCTAACAACGGGCCTGTTAATAACGGGCCCGTTGTTAGCTCCCTGGTCCCCTCGAGGGACCCGCAAAGTACGTCTGGTCTGACCAGACGTCCAGAGCGGGTCCCGCAAGGGGACCTCGTAATAGGGCGGAATGGGTTAAATGGCACCGACACCTTTACAGGCGCCGTTAAACCCATTCCGCCTGGGTCGTAATGAAGCCCCTAACAATGTCTAAGAATGCCATTGAGTCCCTTATGGCTAGATTTTCACGGGGCACCACAAGTGAAGGCATTTTTGGGGAAGATGACATTGTGAATTATATACCCATATTAAAGTGTTTCCTTACGCAAAAACTGGGGAACATCTCAAGGGGCAAAAACGTTTCTGCATAGTCTTGACAAAGTTTTGGTGGATAAAAATGAGGGAAATTAGGAGAATGATGAACAGAGCCAAGCGCTCAAATCAACCGGAAGATCTACAACATTTGAACACAGCCGTTAGATTTTATAATAACTGGCTGAGGGCATACAGACATCAACTTTACCAACATGACTCTGAAATTATTTTAAAAACTGTTTGTGGGGGACGTTTGAGAGAATTTTGGCCTCTTGTAAATTCTTGTAAAGGGAATTTTGGTCTACTCCAATTTAATAATGTTCTAGGAGAGGTCTGGGTGTCTCACTTTACCAACGTTTATGAAGAAACAAGAATAGCATGTGACATTAAGTTGCCTGAGAAGAAATCTCTGTGGGATAACCCACACAATACTGAGGATATAATGGCAAAGCTGAGTAAAGTGTCCAGTTCTCGTGCCCATGGTCCAGACGGCCTTACAAAAAAATGTTGAAAAGGAGCACAGAGCGATGGGCTGTGTTTAGAACTGCTTTTTTAAGCGTGTCATTAAGACCCAGACTCTCCCGAACTCATGGAGGAGAGCCATAGTGGTTCTGATATTCAAGAAGGGTGAAAGGGAAGATCTAAAAAACTATCGCCCAATCGCCTTTCTGGATGTGATTGGGAAGATATTTGGCTATCTCCTTTTGTAGAGAATTAACAAATGTTCAGATAAAGAAGGCTGTAAAAACCCCATTCCAATCTGGATTTAGGAAAGTGGTGGGAACAGGGGCAAACATCATAATCCTGAGCATTTTAAAGGGATTGGTCTGGGAAGGCAAATCAAGGATCTGTCTAGCCTTTGTTGATTTTGTTCAGGCATTTGACCAGGTGGGGCAAAAACCTCTGCGGGAAAATCTCTGCAGACAAAATTGTCCTATCTCTGTTTTGGACCCTCTCATGGCACTCCACTCTAACACCACCATCAGAGTAAGACTAAATCAATCTGGTCTTTTATCAGCGGAAATCAAGTCAGCAAGAGGGCTGAAACAGAGCTGCCCATTAGCCCTGGCCTTTTTTATTTTTTTCCTGTCTGACATCAACTTAACTCTGGATAATGCAAAGTTTTTTGGGTGTATTATATTGGTTAAATGCACTTTTTAACACATTACACAAAAATATATATAAAATACATTCATTGAATAAAACATTCATTAAAAATACAATTATAAAAAACAATTTCCTTCAATTACATCTCTATGATCAATATAAAGTACTTTCCATACAACTCTGTTACATATTAATATCATTATAATCCCGAACAGGAGCTAGTGTGCCCCTTGTATATAATTCATCCTAGCCTTTAAGAAACATTATTTTCATTTAGCAGTTTCAAATAGTGCTTGTATTTCTTGCCACATATGGTATACTGCGAAATTCAAAACCGTTGCTTTCCCTGATAGTATTAGTGCCCAGGATTGATTCGAGGTATGATTAGCCAGTTCATATCTTAGGTTAAGATAGCCCTTTTTATGTATATCTCCCACCTTGTAACAGTTTGCTAATACATGTCTCGAGATCCCAATGTCTATGTTACAAAATCGACAGAGCCTTTTTGCGTATGGGATGCCATTTCATTCCCCAATTCCTGAATAGGTTGGGAGCAGCTCCAATATGAGCATCATCATAAACCTTCTGTTATGTCATAGTGGTCTGTGAGGTACGTACATGGTGTGTCGACCAGGAAGCTCTGTTTGACATGTAACCCATATTTTTTAATTTTACCAAGTTTTGTGATATTTGTATCATGATCCCAGACCATTGCCAGATTTTTTATTTTCCTTTTCCATTACCATTACTGTGGATCCTTTCTCAAGCTTAAAACCAAGCTCGTCAAAGAACACCATGACATAATTATTCCATTCTTTCCAACTTCCTCCCAGGTCATTCTCCTCCAGCATACCACCAAATACCGAAAACAGAGATTCCTTTTCATCTCCTTAAGCAGCATGCGGTTATAGAAAATGCCTGTCCTTATTTTCATTTGTGTAGCTAACAATGTCAGGCCTAATTCGCAGTCTATCGCCTCCACCGGGGCATTTTTATGAAGTCCCAGCACTCTGCGCCATACTTTCCCCTCCAGTTTATTGACCCACCTTATTTCCTTTACAGTGAATACCTCCAATCCACATGCTAGGCATGGCATTAAGCATGATTTATACAGTTTCACCAAACCTTCAATAGATAGATAATTTTTATGTTTGATAAAATTCGTAATTGCCTGGAACCTTTTAATTTTCTGGCATATACAATTCTCCAACATAGTATCATTCATTCTGTCTGAGATAAATATTCCCAAATATATATAACTGTGCACCACCTCAATATTTACATTATCCATCTTCCAATTACATTTTTGTGTGAGCAGATCCTCATAATTTTGGTTTTATTATAGTTGATGGTTACTTAGTTTGTTGTTTTTGAAGAATTCACAAAGTTTTTTCATGCTTCGTTGTAACCAAATCGGAGCTTGATCTACCAGAATGGTATTGTCTGCATAGGCTAACCAGCTTATGATGGTATCACCCACTTTGGGTGGAAAGTTATGGGCTCGGCTGATGTTGTCATTCATATCTGACACATATATATTGTATGATGTGGGCACAAGAGGGCAACCTTGCTTTAATCCAGTGTCTGTAGTTATTTTCTCACTCATGTAGCCCTCCAGATTGAGTCAAACCTGCAACACATTATCACAGTTCAATTCTTGGATGAAGTACAATATGATAGTACTCAGCTTTCTTGCTCTCATCTTTGTCCATAAAATGTGCCTATCCACCATATCAAATGCTCCTTTATAATCTAGGAAGCAAATATATAAAGATGTATCCCTCTAATTTATGCTCTGGCGTAATAAATACATACGTGTCCAAATATTGGACAGCGTCCCCATCCAACGTTTCAATCCTGTTTGCTGTCTAGGTAGTATATTTTTCTCATTAATCCATAGATTTACTTCCGATAACAGAATTTGTGCAAACATTTTAGAACAAGCATCTGACATGGCTAGCAATCTATAGTTATTGCTGTTATTTCTTGTCCCCTTTTTAAAGATTGTTATCAAAATAGATGCTTTCCAGCTCGTTGGAATTATTCCTGTGATTGCAATTGTAGTGAACAATTGTAAGAGTATGCTAGACCAGTATTGAGGTCTATGTATATATGTCAGATTTGGGATCCCATTGGGACCTGCTGCTCTAGATGGTTTCAGTTTGTTTATCAATTTCTCAATATTTTCCTTTGAGAGATCCAGAGTTATATCTGTGTCTAAGTCAGTTTCCTTTAGAGTAGTGATGTTATCTGCTCTATAATATAACTGGTGGATATACATTACCCAATTCCGCTCTGGTATTGGATTTATCTCTTCTTTCCCAATTATACGAATTAGATTGGGACTGGTATAAATTCCAAAATCTGTGTCCATCTGTGTTTCTGAGTAAGATTTGCAAGTGAAACCCCCTTAATGATGCCTCTGAGGCCTTGTGTCATTTAACAAAGTTTTTATATTTTGTTTTTATATTAGTTATTATTTTATTATTTTCCAAATCTGTGCAGACCCTCCTAATTGCACTCTTTATTTCTTTCTTATGTATATGTTTTTCCTTTGCAATCACTACATCATATGATTTCCTCTTAACTGTAGTTTTGTCTCAGTTTCTAGTTTCTAGGTTGTGTTTAAATTGCTTAGCACTATTTGAGATTGAACTAAACATATCTGGCCGAACATTATCTTCCAGGTGATGTATCTTTAATAAATTATCAAAAAAGACATGTATCTCTACATGTTCTTAGTTGACCAGGCAATTCTAGTGCAGCCTTGTTTAAGTATGCATCCATCTAGGACACCCACCCTTTTTATTGTTGTAGTTCGAATACTACATTTCTGCACTACGTGATCGCTTAGGTGTGTGGGGTGAGGGGATAGTTGTCCCATAAGTACCGTCATTGAGTTGGACAAAAATACGTAATCTATTCATGAATATCTACCTCTAGCGGACCATGTGTATAAGCACTTTTCCTCCTCCACTTTATCTGTATAGAGTTGGAACAAACCAATGGCATTTATAAACGATTCCCCCACATCATTTGGTTCAAAATGTATCTCTCTCTCTCTTGTATAATGGTGGCTCCCCAATGATTCACAGCTATAAATAAGTTTTTTCAACTTTTTCTCCTAGGGTTTGTGAATCTTGTATAATTGATGTTTCCCACAGTTATATATCGCTCCCCAATATCTTTGTTGGTTCATTCATCAATGATGCTACCCGATTCTTCTATGACTGACCCTGTAGTGATGTAATTGGGTGGGTTATATATATTGATCATACATATTTTTTGTATCACCTCATTGATCTTTATATCAAGGGTGGCCAACAGTTTACATGGGTGAGGAACAGGCTTGTTATATTCTGTTCAAGTTAGATTATTCTTAGCTCCTATTATAAGGCCGGCAGTCGGCCCTCCCTCTCCCAGGTATTTGACATTTTTTTGTATTATTTTGTACCCATCCACAATGAAATCATAACAAAAGCAAGTCTATTGCATAGCAAAAACATCCGCACCCATTAGGATTGCCATACCCTCCATTTTGGTGGTAAAGGAGTGATAACCTTCTCTCTGCCTTGGGAACCGAGGCTACTGAGAGACCCAATGCCACGACCACGACTACCATCCTGGAGCACCTGCTGTGCCCGCCTCCACCACCTAACCACCTTCAGGAGCAGCGCTTCGCCCACCATCTTGCTGCCTGGGCCCACTACCCACTTCCAAAGGGTTTCTGTGGCGCTACATTGACGCCGGGCTGAAAAAGGCGCTGTGCTCCTGATGAGGCCTCCTTTGCCTGCTGCCTGCATCTGACATCACCTCCACTGCAACTTCCATCTGGAGCCGCGCCTTCCACCAGGACCAACTTCCTCGGACTTCCAACTTCCATCAGGACCCTCTGCCGTGACCGTCCCTGCCAGTGCGCCTGCTGCGCCTGACATCACCTCCACTGCAACTTCCATCAGGAGCTGCGCCTCCCTCCCACCTCTGACTCCCCCGGCCCACCACCCAGCTCAGCACTGTATCATTCCACGGAGTGACCCGCTGCCACACTGAGGTAGGAGCCATTTTCACTGCCACTACCCATACACTGCAAGTGGCCACCCCCACTCCTACACAGACAGGCAAGCTCCCCCTACTGTAGCCGCAACTCGGGCCTGTCATACCACCCTCTATACTACGGACCACCCATGGACTGTCGCTCTGTCTGGCCCTATGCACGCAGCCACATCTGTCACTACCACCACTGGGACTACCATCAGAACTGTGCCTCCCCCCTCCACCTTGCTATCCCTGCCCCCCGCTGAACCCAGCACTGCCGCAGACCACCGAGTGACGCAACCTACCTGACCTCTGCTGCAACAGACTGTAACCGCACTATGGGCACGTTATTTCGCCCTCCATACAACAGACCACCTGTGACTGTCGCCCTGTCTGGCTCTCTGCATGCAGCTGATCTCCAAAGGATCCTTCCACCCTCACCAATTCACCCTCAAACACTCTACAACCTTCACTCCACTGCCTGGACTCCCACTTTACTGCTGTGACTCCCCATCCTTCTTCTTTAAAACCTCACCCTCCCCAGCCCTCTCACCCTTCCCCTCCCTTCCACTGATCCTGCAACAGCTCCTGACACCTTCTCCAATAGTGGGCACTCTGCTGTGTAGCCACCAGCACTTACTCTCATCCCCTTCCTGACATACACTCTACCTGCCTTTTCCTCCGTTGGCCTCCCTACATGTCCCTCGAACTCTGCCTCTCCCTCCTCCTCTTCCTCTTCCTTTACCTTCCGCTCATCCTCATGTCCCCCCTCTCTCACCTCCCCCCTGCCCAACTCTTCCCCCTCGCATAATCCCTTCTCGATCTAATCTTACCCACCTCCCCAGTGCCAATCCCTCCAGTATCATCAACATTGCCCTCTGGAATGCCCGATCCATCTGCAACAAAGCCACTGCGGCCCTTGATCTGTTCTTCCAACTCAACCTTTACTTCCCTTGCATCACCGAGACTTGGATCTCCCCCTTCAATTCCACTGTTCCTGCATCTCTCTCCACCCCCTCTTCCTCTTTCTTTCATGTCCCACGCCCCTCAGGTCGCGGAGGCGGTGTCAGTCTAATTTTTCATCCTAAATGTCTTTCCTCATCTCCTCCCTTATCACTCCCAACCTTCTCCTCCTTTGAATTTCTCTTCAAATCCTTCACTTATTCTCACGCGATATCCTTCTTAATCATTTACAGGCCTCCCAGCCCGCTCTCTTCTTTTTATGAAGACCTAGACCATCTTCTCTCTCTTATTTCTCCCTCCCCTACTCCTCTCTCTGTCCTCAGCGATTTTAACCTCCCTCTCTCAACCTCATCTCATTCTTCCCCTCTTCTCTCCTTACTTGACTCCTACCTCCTCTCTCCGCTTCCAATCCCCCCCGCCCACTCATCTGGCTGCACTCTCGATCTCATCTTTCTCTCATCTTACTTGTATCGTCTCTTCCCAACTATCTCTCCGACCACGCCTTTCTCACCTCTCCCTTACTACTCCCCCTCCTCATTGTCCCCCCTCTCCCTCCTTCTCCCATCGTGATCTCTGCAACTTCAATCCTTCTCTCTTCCTTGACTCCTTTTCTTCCTCCCTTCCCCTTCTCCCTGAATTATCATCCATCTCGCCTGATAACACCCTCTCCTCACTCTCCTCCTCTATATCCTCCAGTCTTGACCAACTCTATCCTCTTACTTCCTTCTCACCCTCTCACAAACCTTCCCAACCCTGGCTCTCCTCTCACCTTCTGTCCATGCGTCGCCTCCTCTGTCGCCTCAAACAACGCTGGCTCAAATCCCCTTTTCTGGCTAACCAATCTTCCTACTTCTCATATCACTCTCTCTATGACTCTTGCCTCACATCTGCTAAGCGCTCCTACTATTCTAACCTTCTCACCCGCCGTATCTTCCAGACCCTCTCTCGCCTTCTTTCCCCTCCTACTTCCGACCCTTCCATGAACTCTCTCCTCTCTCCCTCTGACTTTGCCAACTTCTTCTCATCCAAAATTCTCTCTCTTTGCCAAAACATCCTCTCCTCTCCTTCCTTCTCCCCTCCTTCCCCCTCCTCCTCTTCCACCTCTGCTAACATGTCCACCTTCTCTCCTATCACCCCAGCCTGCGTCTCCCATCTCCTGTCCAAAACTCACCCTACCGCTGCCTCCTCTGATCCCATCCCCACCTCCCTCATCCCCAAAGTCTACCCTCTCCTCAACCCCTACCTAACCACCTTCTTTAACATCTATCTCTCCTATGCTACCTTTCCTTCAGCTTTCAAACACGCTACCATCATCCCTTCCTGAAGAAACCTTCTGCTAGGCTTCTTCTTGCCTCCACCTTCAGACCAATCTCCCTTCTCCCCTTCATCTCAAAGCTCCTTGAGCGCTAAGTCTACTCTCAACTCTCAGCTTTCGTCTCCTCTCACTCCCTCCTCCCCACCACGCTTTCCACCCTAAACACTCCACTGAGACGGCTCTCACTTATGTACTCAATTCTCTCCTCACCGCTTGCTACGCTAAGCAATCCTCAATTCTCATCCTCCTTGACCTCTCTGCAGCCTTTGACACCGTAGATCACCCCTTACTTCTTAGCACTCTGTCCCCCTTTGGGTTCAAAGTCCTCTCCTGGCTCTCCTCTTACCTCTCCAACCAATCCGTTACTGTCTCCTGGGGTGGCCGCACCTCCTCCAACTTCCCCCTGAACTATGGCATTCCCCAGGCATCCATACTCATACATTTTCTCTTCTCTCTATATACCTCCCTTCTCGCCCCCGTCATCTATTCTTTCGGCATCTCCCACCACTTCTACGCGGATGACACCCAACTCTTTCTTTCCTTCACCACCGACCTCCACCACACTCTCTCATCCTGCCTTACGGCCATAAAAAACTGGATGTCATCCTATTTTCTGTCCCTCAATACTGACAAGACAGAAGTGCTTTTGTTCCCTCCTAACACTCTCTCACCTTCCCCTCCTCCTTTTATCCACTTTCCGCCTTCCAATCTCCCCATCTCAACCCATGCCTGCAATCTTGGCCTCCATATTGACTGCTCTATCTCCTTCTCCAAACCACATCTCTCTAACCTCTCGTGCCTGTCGGCACCACCTCTTTAACATCCGCAAGATACGCTCCTCCGCACCTTTCACGCTTCTAAACTCATAATCTCCTCCCTTATTTTCTCTCGTCTCTTCTACTGCTCCTCTCTTCTCTTTGGACTCCCTGTCTCTCATCTACCATTCCTCTATCCGTACTCTATGGGCCTCATTACACGGTAGGCGGTGGACCAGCACCTTGGTCCATGCCGGTAAAATACTGGCACCGCCTTGGTGAAAAGGGGAATTACCGCCCTATTCCAAGGTTGGCGGGGTGGTAATTCCCCCTTCCACCATTCCCCTTCCCCATTCCCATTTTTGGCCCATAGGGTATAATGGGAATGGGGAAAGTGCTAATTACGGTACCGCAAATTTGCGGTGCCGTAATTAGCACCAAGGTCCCTTAGCGGGTTGGTTTTTAACACCTGCTAAAAGCAGGCGTTAAAGTACCAACCCGCTAAGGGACCTCGTAGTAAGGCGGTAAGGGTTAACGGTCACCGGTACCATTACCGGTGACCGTTAACCCTTACCGCCTTCCGTGTAATGAGACCCTATGTCTTCTCGGCCCTTGAAACTCTATTTCTACCTCACTCTCTCAACTCGGCTGGATCCCCTTCCTCTCACAATTGAAATTTCAATTCCTCTACCTTGTCTACAAATCTCTCCATGACCTCGCCCCCCCATCTTTCCTCCCTCCTCTCCTTTTACTCTCCCTCCCGCTCTCTCCCCTCAGCTGACCTCTACCTTCTCACTGTACCCCCAACCCCTTGTGCCTCCTCACGCTTCTGCTCCTTCCAACTCTTGGCCCCCCTCCACTGGAACTCCCTACCTCTCCCTATCCGCTCCACTCCCACCTACCCATCTTTCCGCTTCTCCCTGAAAGCCCTTTCTTAGGTTGTGGACATTTATAGCTTTTGGTTAGTATATATATATTGTTAGGTAGTCAAAATTCATACTGTTCAAATGTATTGTGTTTACATTGTAGTTCATGTTATGCATGTGTGTCAAGTACCTCGGGCTTGCATTATGAAGTCAGAGGTGCTACGCTCCATGGAATGTTTTCTTAGGAGTGGGGGTTCTTGAATCAAGGGAGTTGTTAGTTGGCAGAGTGACTGGGGACCAGTGCCTGCTGTCGTTGTATGTAACTTAATAAATCCTTTTATACTCTTCACCGCCTCCGTCTGAATCTAACATTGGCGACGAGGGACCTGACCTGGCATGTGGCGCACAGCGGCTTCTACTCACCTGATCCTGTCTCCTCATCGACGACTTGGAAGCGGAACCTGCCTTGTCAGCCAGCCCACGGTGCAGTGTGCAGGTGACACGACAGCAGGCACCAAAACGAGGTCAGGAGGTGTGCTTGGGGCAGGGGGCTGAGAGCGGGCAAGCCCTGTTATAACTTTCCTGGGGGCCGGCACCGCCGCGTACCATTGGGGTGCTGGCAGAGGGGCCAATGGGAGCTCTTTCGCTCGCGCACATCAGCGTGAGGCCAACTTGGCATGCGCGTGTGGCCAACTTGGCACGCGCGTGTGGCTCAGGTGCTGCATAGCTGTAAAGGAGGAGGGGCCCAGCCTATCGTGCCTGCAACGAATCGTGACTGGCCATGCCACACGCCTGTGAAGGGGCGTAAGGAGGTGGCCCCAGCTCGCGCGCTGAAGCGACAATCAGATCTCAATACATACGTCTGAGGGGGCGTGGCCATGCTTCATGAAATGCTTTCCAGCTGATCGGCCTAACATTGTGACGTTGGTTGCTAGGAAGTAACTATTCACAGGAAGGAACACTTCATTCCTCTAGAGCGGCACAGCAGTGACCTCATAAAGGAAAAACTCCTACAAAGGAAGGTTCCCTGTCCCACAAAGGATATAGAACTTTCTGATATCAAGTGTTGTCAGTCAATTGTTCATGAACTTCTCTTACACAATTGAAACTCTCCTAGCCACATTGCCTTACGAGGACTCCAGTAAAATTCCAAAAGCATCCTGCATTACAGCCTGTCAGCCTGGAATCAGAAGTGATGGCTGCAGCCATCCCACCACCCACGCCTTTTCTAGTTGAACCAGGTCGCCCTGCCATCAGATGGGACAGGTGGAAGGGCATATTCGAGAACTACCTAGTGGCCATAGGAGGGGACAGGTTCAGTGCGGCAAGGGAAAAGGCACTACTACTGCAAAACTTAGGGCCAGAAGGACGTAGTATTTTCAATGGTTTGTCAAGAACTCTAGGTGGAGAAGAAGGGGATACTGATGAATATTCAATAGTTCTGAAGCTAATTGAGGAACACTTTGAGCCCAAGAAAAATTTAACTTTTTAACGTCATACATTTTTCCAGCGAACACAGGAAGCGTCGGAATCTGTTGAATCCTACATTGCAGCTCGCAGAACATAGTGGGCCTCATTACGACCCAGGCGGTAAGTTACCGCCTGGGCCGTGACTTTACCACCATGGCGTAAACTATGTTTACGCCATGGTGGTTGGCGGACTTACCGCCCCATTCCGACCTTGGCGGGCGGTAAGTCCCCAATCCCCATTTACCCTTCCCCATTCCCATTTTTGCCCCATAGGGCATAATGGGAGTGGGGAAGGCGTTAATTACGCCACCGTAAATTACGGTGGCGTAATTAACTCCATGGTCCCTTAGCGCCATGGATTTTAACACCTGCTAAAAGCAGGTGTTAAATCCGCCATGGCGCTAAGGGACCTCGTACTCAGGCGGTAAGGGTCGGCGCTGTTTACGGCGCCGTAAACCCCTTACCGCCTGAGTTGTAATGAGGCCCAGTGTCTTTGAGATATTGGCCCTCATTCCAACCCAGGTAGTAAGTTCCCTACTTTACCACCATGGTGAAAACTCTGTTTACATCATGGTGGATGGCGGATTTACCGCCCCATTCCAAGGTGAGTGGGGAAGTAAATCCCCAATCCCCATTTACCCTTCCCCATTCCCATTTTGCCCCATAGGGCATAATGGGAGTGGGGAAGGCGCTAATTACGGCACCGTAAATTACGGTGCCGTAATTAGCGGCAAGAACGCTTAGCGCCTTGGTACTTAATGCCTGCTAAAAGCAGGCGTTAAGGTGGAAATCAGGCGTTAAGGGTTAACGGTGCCGACGGCGCCGTTAAACCCTTAACGCCTGGGTTGGAATGAGGGCCATTGACTGATTCTTTAATCAGGGTTCAACTTGTGAGGTGCACCAATAGCATGAGAATACAAGAGAAGCTGTTAGCAAAGGACGTCACACTGGACCAAGCTGTTGATCTCGCCAGAAGTATCGAACAGACTACGCAGTACATTAACGAAATGAAGGTTGACCAACAAGTTCCACATGCGGTGTGTGCTGTAGGTCCAAGAAGGAGGCCACATTCCGGCACTAACAGGAGAGAGGGGTGGAGCCAAAGGTGTGCCAAATGCGGAAGTCCGAAACATGGCTCAAATTTTCCCACATGCCCTGCCAGGTTTGCTGACTGTTTCAAATTTAAGCACAAAGGCCATTTTGTAAATGTATGCAGAGACTTTTCAATCTGTTTAGTAGAACAAAGGGAACCAAGCGCTGACACGAGTCGGACAAATGCGATTACACCTTCACCAGCACCCATTCAAGAAGCCACACCAAAACACATTTTTCAGATTTTGACGGTTTCTGGAGAACAGGGAGGACCAATTGATGACTTAATGATTAAAGGGTGCAAACCTAAAGATGAAGGTGGACACAGCGTCACCATGGGCCATCATATCTGAGGACACCCTGAAGAGCACCTTAAGGAAAGCCCCCAGTAATCTCAAGCCAGCGAATGTCCAACCCTGTGGGCATGGTGAATCAACTATTGAGATAGTGGGACAGTTCCAAGCACATGTTTCCTATAAAGGTTGAGAGTGTTCCGCATGCATATTGGTTGCCAAAAAAGGTGCCTCATTGTTAGGTTGTGAGGAACAGAGGAAGTTAGGTGAGAGTGCAAGCAAATGCTCCGGAACCTGTGACCATAGCAGAAGTGGAAGACAAATGGTCGAGATGGTTTCCGGAAGTATTGACAGAGAAGTTAGGGAAACTCAAAAACTTTGAACATGACATTAAACTCAAAGTGAATGCCCAACCCATGATTCACAAAGTAAGGCCAGTACCTTGAAAATGAGAGGACAACTGCATGAAGAATTGTCTGAGTTAACCAGGAAGGGAGTTATCGAACACATTGGGGGCAAGGAGTGGCTTTCTCCAGTTGTGTTGGTGACCAAGAGCAACAGAAAATGGAGACTATGGCCCTCATTAAAACCCAGGCGTTAAGGGGTTAACGGTGCCGTAAAAGGTGGCGGCGCCGTTAAACCCTTAACGCCTGATTATGAGGTCCCTTTGCGGGTGGCACTTGGTGCTAAGTACCGTGCCGCAATTTGTGCCACCGTACTTAGCGCCTTCCCCATTCCCATTGAGCCCTATGGGGAATTACCGCCCCGCCAAACTCGGAATGGGGTGGTAATTCCCCATTCCGCCATGGCGGAGTCGGTAAGTTACCGGCATGGACCATGGTGCTATTAGCACGTTGGTCCAACGCCTGGGTCGTAATGAGGGCCAATGTGTGGACCTTAGGAGTTTAAACAAAAACATTCTGATTGAGAGACATCCTTTACCTGTTATTGTGGAAACTTTGGTGACCTTGGGAGAACCTAAATGGTTTTCGGTAATTGGGCCTCATTACGACCCTGGCGCTAACGGGTTAACAGCGCCGTAAAAGGCTGCAGCGCCGTTAACCCATTAGCGCCTGATTACGAGGTCCCTTTGCGGGACCCGACCTTAACGGCTGGTCTACACCAGCCGTTAAAGTAGGGACCCACAAAGGGACCTTGGTGTTAAGTACGGTACCACAATTTGCGGTACCGTACTTAGCGCCTTCCCCATTCCCATTGAGCCCTAAGGGGCAAAAATGGGAATGGGGAAGGGCCATGGAGGAAGGGGGAATTACCGCCCCACCAACCTTGTAATGGGGTGGTAATTCCCCCTTTCTTCATGGCGGAGTCGGTAAATTACTGACATGGACCATGGTGCTATTAGCACCATGGTTTTCCGCCTGGGTCGTAATGAGGCCCATTGACTTATCAGCGGCATACCATCAAGTGCCTCTCTCGGAATGATGTCAACATCTTACAGCATTTGTCACTCCAGAAGCCACTTACAAATTCATCCGAATGCCATTCGGATTAGCTTCAGCAGCGTCTGTTTTTCAGAAAGTAATGGAGGAGGTGCTAAGAGGCATTGAAAGAGGAACTGTATTTCAAGATGACATATTGGTATATGCAGAAAGTGAGAATGAGCATGAGATGTCACTGAGGTGTGTGTTGACTAGATTGAAAGAGGCAGGTTCAACTGTGCAAAAGAATAAATTTAAAATTGCAGTTAGGAAAGTGGAATATTTGGGACACCAAATTTCTAGTGAATGTATCTTACCAAAGAGCACATTAGTGGACAGTATTTACAAAGCTCCAGCACCAATGGATAGAGATCAATTAAGATCGTTCATGGGTCTTGCGAAATTTTATCACAAGTTTGTGAGTGGTTTTGTATCTATTTCAGCCCCATTAAGGACTCTCCTCAAAAAAGGGATACATTTCAAGTGGTCTGAGGAGTGCCAAGTGGCATTCACAAAAATTAAAGAGGGAATAGCCAAAGCCCCATCACTAGGTTGATTTGTATCGGGAAGAAAAACAACACTATCGGTAGATGCCAGCATGTTAGGTTTGGGTGCCGCGCTGACACAATATGACTCAGGCAAAACAGAGCATGTTATAGCATTTGCCTCAAGACCTTTGAGTGGGGCAGAGAGAAATTACTCTGTGATTAAGAGGAGGCATTGGCAGTATCTTGGGAGATACGTCATTTCAAGTTCTTTTTATGGGGCCAGACATTCTAAGTGAAAACAGACCATAAACAGTTAGTCCAATTTATGAGCAGTTCAGATTGGGCCAAAAGTTCGCCCAGAATAGCCAGGTGGATGTTAAGGTTGTTAGGGTATAACTTTAAAGTTTGTTATATACCGGGCAGGGAGAACATAGTGGCAGACTGCCTATCGAGGTTACCAGTAGAGAGTGGAAATGTGAATGAAACAAAGAACAAGATTTGGTCATTGCTGAGATAGAGTATGATGCTGTAAGTAAAACTGATTGGAAGGAAGCAGATAGAGAAGATACTGAATTGAACAAAGTAAAAAAGTGGACAACGGAAGGGTGGCCGCATAAGAATAATCTTGACAGGGGCTATGGCAGGTATTAGAAGGTGAGGGAAGAGGGCAGTCTGTCGGAAGATGGGTGTAGACTTAGAAGAGGAAACAAAATTGTTTCTCCAAATAGCATTAGATCTCAATTACTCAATCTAGCTCACCAAGGACATTTAGGAATGGGAGGCACCAAAAGACTATTGAGACAGTATTTCTGGTAGCATGCCATGGACAGTGAGGTTGAGAAGAGGGCCAGACATTGCAGTGCCGTAATTAGCACCTTCCCCATTCCCATAGAGCCCTATGGGGCAAAAATGGGAATGGGGAAGGGCAGTGGTGGAAGGGGGAATTACCGCCCGCCAACCTTGGAATGGGGCGGTAATTCCCCTTTCCACCAAGGCGGTGCCGGTATTTTACTGGCATGGACCAAAGTGCTAATAGCACCTTGGTCCATGTGCTAATACCGCCATCCGTGTAATGAGGCCCATACTGTTTAAATTTATTGTGTTTACATTGTAGTTCATGTTATGCACATGTATCAAGTACCTCGGGCTTGCATTGTGAAGTCAGAGGTGCTACGCTCCATGGAATGTTTTCTTAGGAGTGGGGGTTCTGGAATCGAGGGAGTTGTCAGTTGGCAGAGTGACTGGGGACCAGTGCCTGCTGTCGTTGTATGTAACTTAATAAATCTTTTTATACTCTTCTCCGACCCTCTGTCTGAATCTAACACCCTTCTTCTCCACTCCCCCCTGACTCTCCTTCCCTACCTCTCTCCCTCTCAAACCTCTGACCCCCTTCCCTTCCCCACGCTCCTTCCCCCTCCATCCGATGACCTCATATTGGATGCTGTAACCACCTAAGGTAGTAGGAGATTACCTGGGGGTTCCCCCATTCCCCTTCCTCCTTCCCCCTCTCTCCTTTTGAGTAAATTGTTCTACATACTGTACCACTGGTTTGTTTCAAGTTTGTAAATATGCTTCTTTCATTATTGTACCTTGTTGTTATTCTGTAAAGCGCTTTGGAGTAAAGCGCTAAAGAAACTCAATAAACATAAATATAAACATAACCCCTAGAGTTCCACATTATAAAGCTTAAATCCTCCTTATATACATCCTTCTGTCAATCACCATCCTCACACTCTCCAATAGTTGATAACTCATTGTTCATGTTGGGTGTTTACAAACCACCAGCATTAAGACCTTCCACAATTTTATGTACCAGATTCTCAAGTCTTCATCCTCTCATGTTTGCTTTTGCCACTTTGGGTTGTTTCGGTTTTGCACCATGCACCCTATTCATCTTTTCATCGATTCTTAATAGTTCGTATTGCATCTCTTTAAGTTGACTAGCATAAGCCATTATGCACTCACACACTATGGGGGACACCAGGTGTAATATAGACCAATTTGGTTCAGCTGCTGTTTTAGGAATTTCCTCAAGTGTGATCTCTTGTGAGGTAACGACTTTCAGGTCAGATACTTGGTATAACAGTTTCAGGGCATTTGTTCTGTTTAAGAATGGACGATGCGAGGAGGCATACATATCAACAATTGTAATCTTTTTTGTCCTACTCAAAGTGGAAATCAGTATGTCTTTTAAGGTTGGGGTCTTAATGGGATTCTTTTTCAGTGCCTCCATACTCCCCTTATCTAGGTCTACATGAGTCACGCAGTCCTCAAACTCATCAATTTCATACATCATCTAATCTCTGATAGGTCCCTCGTCCTCACCCCCTAATTTGGAAAATATAACCTTGTTCGTCCAAGTCTGCTTTGGCACCTCATTCTGTAACCATGATTCTATTGGTCCTGGTGTAGTTCCAACTTTGCTTTTATTTACTTTTTTTTTTTTAGTCTTCCTACTTTTACCTTTATTTTGATAGGGCTTACCTGTATTGTTACATCTTTCATCTTCCACCAATTCAAAGTTGTCATTTGATTATATACATACAACTCTATTCTGAGTTGATTCCGGCAGCGGTTGCACCACTCTATTCCAGTATTGTTTCTCTTTTTTTTCTAGTGGTTGTCTGGTTCCTTTTTTTGCCCATCTTATCACTTATTGGCTGCATATTGGGAGAATTAGGGGCATCATAATGTGCCTCAATTCGGTCCATATTCATGGAAACATCGATCTCGTCATGGACTGTCAATATAGAATCATCCATGTTTAAACTGCAGCCATTTGCACAATCTGTGTTCACCTGAGAGTCATTTGATATGTTAACCTGGTCCTCAGCCATTATAGGATGGGGCTTTGATATATGTAGCATCAGGTCCACCAATGTAGTGAAGCTTTCTTTCAGTACCAGCCAGGCCACAGGTAAGCGTTTGCTCCGGTGCCCCCTAGGCTTGGAATCCACCTGCCAGGCCGTCCCTCGCGGCCTCCCCACTCCTCCACCGCTCCTTTCCTCATCCCCAGGCCTGCCTCCCCAGCCCTCCCCAGGCTCTGATTGGCTCCCCAGCCCTGGTGTGTTTCTGAGGCCTAAACCTCTGCACCAACGCTCCCTGCGCCATTTTCCAGCCAGGCTACAGGTAAGCGTTTGCTCCGGTGCCCCCTAGGCTTGGAATCCACCTGCCAGGCCGTCCCTCGCGGCCTCCCTGCTCCTCCACCGCTCCTTTCCTCATCCCCAGGCCCGCCTCCCCAGCCCTCCCCGGACTCTGATTGGCTCCCCAGCCCCGGTGTGTTTCTGAGGCCTAAACCTCTGCCCAACGCTCCCTGCGCCATTTACCAGCCAGGCCATAGGTAAGCGTTTGCTCCGGTGCCCCCTAGGGTTGGAATACACCTGCCAGGCCATCCCTCGCGGCCTCCCCGTTCCTCCACTGCTCCTTTCCTCATCCCCAGGCCCGCCTCCCCAGCCCTCCCCCAGGCTCTGATTGGCTCCCCAGCCCCGGTGTGTTTCTGAGGCCTAAACCACTGCACCAACGCTCCCTGTGCCATTTACCAGCCAGGCCACAGGTAAGCGGTTGCTCCGGTGCCCCCTAGGCTTGGAATCCACCTGCCAGGCCGTCCCTCGCGGCCTCCCCGCTCCTCCACCGCTCCTTTCCTCATCCCCAGGCCCGCCTCCCCAGCCCTCCCCCAGGCTCTGATTGGCTCCCCAGCCCTGCTGTGTTTCTGAGGCCTAAACCTCTGCACCAATGCTCCCTGCGCCATTTACCAGCCAGGCCACAGGTAAGCGTTTTCTCCGGTGCCCCCTAGGTTTGGAGTCCACCTGCCAGGCCGTCCCTCCCGGCCTCCCTGCTCCTCCACCGCTCCTTTCCTCATCCCCAGGCCTGCCTCCCCAGCCCTCCCCCAGGCCCTGATTGGCTCCCCAGCCCTGGTGTGTTTCTGGGGCCTAAACCTCTGCACCAACACTCCCTGTGCCATTTACTAGCCAGGCTACAGGTAAGCGTTTGCTCCGGTGCCCCCTATGCTTGAATCCACCTGCCAGGCCGTTCCTCGCGGCCTCCCCGCTCCTCCACCGCTCCTTTCCTCATCCCCAGGCCCGCCTCCCCAGCCCTCCCCCAGGCTCTGATTGGCTCCCCAGCCCCGGTGTGTTCTGAGGCCTAAACCTCTGCACCAACGCTCCCTGTGCCATTTACCAGCCAGACCACAGGTAAGCGTTTGCTCCGGTGCCCCCTAGGCTTGGAATCCACCTGCCAGGCCGTCCCTCGCGGCCTCTCCGCTCCTCCACCGCTCCTTTCCTCATCCCCAGGTCCGCCTCCCCAGCCCTCCCCCAGGCTCTGATTGGCTCCCCAGCCCCGGTGTGTTTCTGAGACCTAAACCTCTGCACCAACGCTCCCTGCGCTATTTACCAGCCAGGCCACAGGTAAGCATTTGCTCCGGTGCCCCCTAAGCTTGGAATCCACCTGCTAGGCCGTTCCTTGCGGCCTCCCCGCTCCTCCACCGCTTCTTTCCTCATCCCCAGGCCCGCCTCCCCAGCCCTCCCCCAGGCTCTGATTGGCTCCCCAGCCCCGGTGTGTTTCTGAGGCCTATACCTCTGCACCAACGCTCTCTGTGCCATTTACCAGCCAGGCCACAGGTAAGTGTTTGCTCCGGTGCCCCCTAGGCTTGGAATCCACCTGCCAGGCCGTCCCTCGCGGCCTCCCCTCTCCTCCACCTCTGCTTTCCTCATCCCAAGGCCCAGCTCCCCAGCCCTCCCCCAGGCTTTGATTGGCTCCCCAGCCCTGGTGTGTTTCTGAGGCCTAAACCTCTGCACCAACGCTCCCTGCGCCATTTACCAGCCAGGCCACAGGTAAGCGTTTGCTACGGTGTCCCCTAGGCTTGGAATCCACCTGCCAGGCCGTCCCTCGCGGCCTCCCCGTTCCTCAACTGCTCCTTTCCTCATCCCCAGGCCCACCTCCCCAGTCCTCCCCCAGGCTCTGATTGACTCCGCAGCCCCGGTGTGTTTCTGGGGCCTAAACCTCGGCACCAACACTCCCTGCTTCCGGGCAGTGCAGGTGAGTGAACAAGTGCCTGGTCCCCCCCTGCCTTCTTTCTTAAATTTGCCCAGTGTATTGTGCGAGCCCCCAGCCCCGGTCTCCTCCACGTTGCTGCTGTGTCCTTTGCTCTCCTCCTCCCTCCTCCCCATCCCACCCACCATCCCGATTGGACGCTTCGTGCCTTTACCCACCTGTCCCAGGGCATCCCTCTGCCTGTGTGCCCCCCCGCACTGCTGCCATCCAGGTGAGGCTGCCCACAGCTCCCAGGCCCTGGCACCCCAATAACCAAAAATAAAAATATTTTTTTAAAAACACCCGCGGGCAGGCCTGCTTTCCTCCTCAGCTCGCCACAACCCTCCCAGCTCCCCTTCCTGGACTCCAGCCCTCCCACCTCCCATCCCGCCGCCGAGCCCTGATTGGAGACTTGCTCAGTGTGACATCTTAATTTGGACCAGAAGCACAGTCGTGACCTCATTCAACAGTCTCACCCCACCCCAGAGGCAGGTAACTGCGGCCACTTCCAGAGAGCCCCTAGGCCCATAGCTTTTACTTCCTCTGCCCATTCCAGCAGAGTTGCTGACCACTGCCCCATCCCCCGCCCGCGGCTTCCTTCACTGGGAAGCCTTCTTCACTGGTCTTCCAGTGCAGCCCTCTGCCCGGTAGCCCCAAGGCCAAGGGCGGCCCCAACATAGGCGGCTCCAGGAAGTGCCGGCAGGAGTCCACAGGGCAAGCCAGGTGCCAGCCATAAACCATCAACTACAAGGACCAGTAAGGTAGGAGTGGCTTGGGTTCGGAGTAGATCAACCACTCTAACCTATAATCCTAGCCACTTAACAAACCGATATAAAACAATTTCAAAATGTATCAGAGTTTCGGTTCCAAATTTGTATTGTAAGATATTCAGATTGCATTGATAGGCCTCTCTCCCACTATACAGGTCTCCAAACGTTATCAGGGATTCTGTTCCCTAGTTGTATTGGGTGATATTCAGATTGCATAGATAGGCCTCTCCCCCAATAAAAAGGTCTCCCAAATTTAGGAGCGTTTCCGTTCTGAAATCGAATTGTATGAAACTCTGATTGTATTTATAGGCCTCTCTCCCACTATACAGGTCTCCCAAATCTATCAGAGGTCCTGTCCACATACTATATTGTGTGATATTCAGGCTGCATTGATAGGCCTCTCCCCCAATATACAGGTCTCCCAAATTCAGCAGGGTCTCTGTTCCAAAATTGTATGGTACAATATTCGGACTGCATTGATAGGTCTCTCCCCCACTATACAGGCCCCCAAACTGCATAGTGTGATGTTCTATTTGCATCGATAGGCCTCTCTCCCACTATACAGGTCTCCCAAACTTACCAGGGTCTCCATTCCCCAAACTGTATTGTGTGACACTCAGACTGCATTGGTGGGCCTCCCACCCACTATACAGGCCTGGCCCCAAACTGTATTGCATCATATTCAAATTGCACTGATAGGCCTCTCTCTCACTATAAAGGTCTCCAAAATTTATCAGGGGGTCTACCCTAAATTGTATTGTATGATATTCAGATTGCATTGGTGGGCCACCCATCCACTATACATCCACTATACAGGCCTGCTTCCAAACTGTATTGTATCATATTCAGATTGCACTGATAGGCCTCTCTCAAACTACACAGGTCTCCCAAACTTGGCGGGGGATCTGTCCCAAAAATTGCATTGTATGATGTTCGGACTGCATTGATGGGCTTCTCTCACACTGTACATGTCTCCCGAATTTAGCTGGGGTTCTGTCCCCAAAATTGCATTGTGTGACATTCATATTGCATAGTTAGGACTCTCTCCCAGTATACAGGTCCCCCAAGTTGTATTACATGATGTTCGGTTTGCATTGAGGGACCTCCCTCCCACTGTACAGGTCTCCGAAAACTATTAGGGGTTCTATTCCAAAATTGCATTGTATGACAGTCAGATCGCTTTGATAAGTTGTATTGTATGATATTCAGATTGCATTGATAGGCCTCTCTCCCACCATACAGGTCTCCCAAAACTATCAGGGGTTCTATTCCAAAATGTTATTGTATAACATTTAAATTGCATTGATAGGCCTCTCTCCCACTACACAGGTCTCCCAGGTTTGGCAGGGGTTCTGTTCCCAGACTGTATTGTGATATTCGGATTGCATTGGGGGGCCTCTCTCCCACTGTGCAGGTCTCCCAATTTTAGCAGGGGTTCTGGTCCCAAACCACATTTCGTGATATTCAGTTTACATTGATAGGCCTCTCTCCCAGTATACAGGTCTCCCAAATTTAGCAGGGACTCGGCTCCAAATTATTATTATTATTATTTTTTTATCATAAGGCTTATAATGCTCCTTAGGGTCCCTCCTACCACACAAGACTCTAGAACTTAATCAGAACTAGCCCTAAGCACAAACGTAGCTTAACCGCCTTAACATACTCCCAGAGAGTAGCCGCCCTTATCCTTTCAGAGAGACCTACACAGACAGCACTGAACTTTGACCTACACCCCTGACAACAGTATGCCCAGCACCAAAACCCCACCAGAGAGCACTCGGAGGACACACAAACCGACCCACCGGAAGAACAGACGGCACAAAATCTCCCAAGCCTACCAATACAAGAAGAAATACCAGCACTCCCATCACAAGACACAGCAGCCAATCACTCAACCGGCACCTCCGCGCTGAGCACCAAAATGCACCGGACTAGAAAGGGATGCCGAGAAAGGGCACAAGACAAGGCTGCACTGGAAACAGGCACACAAATCCAACCTACTACTGAAGCAACAACCTCAAATAGAAGATACACAACGCCAAAAACCAAAACGACCAGAACAAAACTCCAAAGGGAAAACTCCCTATATCTCACACCATACCTCGCAACAACCCCAGAACCAGGATACCCCAATGACACAGAGACATCAAGACAGACACAGAAAATCCTGAGACAACCAGAAAAAAGACAGGAACACCCAAGAAGAAGGTGGCCAGAGTCTGACCCCATCATCCCATACATCACAAGAACAGAAGGACACCCCCAATACCCGCGCCATACCAGACATAACGACGACGAAGATCTTATAACCAACAACCCAAACATGAACCTAACTGACCACTTCAACGAAGAAGAAGCCTTCACAAACCTTCACCAAACCAGCACAAACGTAGAAGCAACACCACTGTACAGCCAAGCTTTCTATCAATCAGACCGCCCCAATGAAGATGCAGCCTCTGCTGATCCTCATACGCCCTCCTACAATGAAGATACAACATTCGCTGATCCTCATCCACCCCCAATCAATGCCAACAATGACACACCGCAACCAAACAACCCAAACCAAAACAAGGTACAACCAACAAGCAAAACCACACCAATAAGATCCACTGCAACCTCATCAATGCAAGATCAATGTCGAAACATGCCACTGAGATATACAATCTGCTCTGCGACAGAGGGATCAACATCCTATTTGTAACAGAAACCTGGCTAGACGACAATTACAAGATCACCCTCAACAACTGCTTACCTGAATACTTCAAATGCGTCCAATCAAACAGAAAAACCAAAAGAGGGGGAGGGCTGGCAATCATTCACAAGGAACACCTAGATATCAACCTGGAAGATCCACTAATCATCGATAAATGCGAATCCCTAATCATACGTCTAGCAGTAACATCCAAAACAAACTTGAAATTCGTACTAATATATAGACCACCAACCTACGATGCAGCCTTCGTAGACTCCTTCACAGAAGCAATCACCGTCCTAGCCATCAAACACAATCAACTGATAGTCCTAGACGATTTCAACATTTGGTTTGAAGAAGAAAGCACAACCATACAAAAATTGCAAACCAGCCAACTAGCAGCAATGAACCTAAAACAACTAGTCAAAGGAGCAACCCACTCGGCAGGGCATACACTTTACGCAATCTTCGCTAACAAACTATTCCTCACCAAGGCACCCCCAATTCAAATACCCTGGAGCGACCACCTCATCATCTCATTCGTAATCAAAATGACCAGGCCAACAAACAATCAATCGGACAAAACAACGCAAATCATGAGAAGAAATTGGAGAACCATCAAAAACTCCAACCTACATGAACTCCTGGAGCTAAACAAACCACACCCAACATTCATGGAAGAAGGTGACCTGGACAAAAAGGTAACCCTGCTGCATTCCTGGATTATAACTACTATAGACAACATCGCCAAAGAAAAACCCTTCGCTTCTTCTAATAAACGGTCTATGGCAAAATGGTTCACCCCACTACTGTGCACCATGAAAAGAAAAAAACGAAGACTAGAACTTGATTGGAGAAAACAAAATGACGCGGCGAACAAACTGAAATTCTTACAACACAATTGGGCTTACAAAAAGGAAATACAAAAAGCAAAGAGGAAACACTACGACAACCGACTCTTCGAAGCACCAAACACCCAAAAAGAGCTCTTCAAAATCATAAACGAAATCAAAAACCCTCCTGGATGTAACAACACATCAACTCCATCCGCGAAACTCTGCAACGACCTTGCAGACCACTTCAAAAACAAAATCACCAACATCCAACAAATCAATCAAAGCAGACCATCTGATCTGACCACAACCTACACCCAGGAGGAACACCCAAACAAACTACGAAGCTTTTCAGAAATATCAGTGGAGACATTCGTCAAACTGGTGAATGAAAGCAACAACTCAGGGTCCCCCGAAGACCCATGCCCACCAGACATATACAAATCAATTCTTAAACAAGGAACGCCCATGGAATATCATAGGAATGTCCTCAACCATTCCATTGCAACTGGGAAAGTGCCACAAGCCTTCAAAACTGCATACATCAGGCCACTACTCAAAGATACAGCGGGAAACGCAGAGGACCTCTCCAACTACAGACCCATCTCCAACATCCCGTACACAGCCAAGCTGCCCGAAACGTACATATACAAAACGACCCAAGAGTTTATAGAAGAGCACGGCATACTAGAACAGGCACAAGTTTGCTTCAGACCACTGAGAGGAACGGAATCAGCTCTACTCTCAATATGGGACGATCTAAAAATCAACGCAGACTCGGACAACAGCACTGCCTTGATACTCCTAGACCTTTGACGCAGCATTTGACACAGTCGACCACGACACCCTCATAACGAGATTAGAAGCACTTGGAATAACTGACACCGCCCTACTATGGATCAAACCTTTCCTAACAAACAGAACAGAAACTGTATGGATGAAACCATTCAAATCCAACCCGAGAGATTCCACCTGTGGAGTACCACAAGGATCATCCTTCTCCCCACTACCATTCAACATCTACCTGTATCTACTTATCAGAATCATCAAAAGCCACAGCCTCACCTGCTACAACTACGCTGACGATACACAAATAATCTTCAAAATACAAGACAACCTGGAAAGAAACTCAAAGTTAGAAAACTGCCTCTGCGATGTATTCTTCTGGATGAACTCCAATTCCCTCAAAATCAACCCAGGCAAAACTGAAATAATGATCGTCACAAAAAATGGAGGAGAAAACCAATTCATTCCTTGGCCAGGGGAACTCGGTACTACCCCAGCACCCTCAGCGTTTGTAAAAAACCTGGGGGTTCTGATGGACAAAATTCTCACGCTAGAGCCACAAGTAAACGCTCTCCTCAAGAAATGCTTCTTCCTCCTGTGAGCGGCAAAGAGAATCTTACCATTCTTATCGTTCGCCAACAAAACGACCACCATCATCGCCCTTGTCATGTCCAATGTAGACTACGCCAATAGCCTATACCTAGGCATGCCTGACCGACTCCTAAAAAAACTACAACGCATTAAAAATGCGGCAGCCAGACTACTTCTGAAACTACCCCGAAGAGAACACACCGCACCAGCGCTGAAAACACTACATTGGCTACCAATTAAACAACAAATAAAATTCAAAACAATGTGCATTACGCACAGAGCAGTACACAACGAAGGCACTGAGTTCTTACGAGACAAACTGCGCCTACATCAACCAACAAGAACGCTCAGATCAAGCATGGACATCAGCCTGCAACCAAAGCCCTACAACAAAAGAAAACTTGAAGGATCCTCCTTCTCTCACCAAGCCCGAAAACCTGGAATGAGCTACCAAAGTACATACGTAACACAAGAAACCACCTATTATTCAGGAAATTACTCAAAACCTGGCTCTTCACGTCATAACTAGAAAGACTGGCCACAGGGGCACCGACATAACTAAAAACATCAATGAACGTAGAGCGAACGCGATACGCACCAATCAATCAATGGGAAAAGCTGGGGTAAATATCCCATGGCATACTAAAGGACCAAACGGGAGACAGTCGCAATACGACCAAAGACAGTAAACATAGCAAACTAAGACAGAAAGACTAGAACGAATCATCAAGAGGACCAGGACCTAACTATGACCTTACCCTACAGCCCTTAGAACAAAACGAAGAGAGGGAAAGAAAGCACTGCACCACGGGCCAATGCAATGGGTGAGAAACAGAATGTTTCATCACTACACACGGTCTACCAATACAAAGCAGGAAGCACAATGCCCCACCACACAAAACTACAACTAAACAACAGTCCCAATGATGTTCACCCCACGGAAATCAAAGAACCATTTGGGACAGAAGCATACAAACGCCTGAATATACACGCTCACCAAGAGGGATCCACTAGGACAACACTTCAACACGACCCCGACCGTGAACCACCCAAAGCATTAACCGACCAGGGTCATACTAGATCACCTGAGAATAGATATCACCCACCCAGTCCCACACCTGAAGATTAGGTTCAGACGCACCCACCAATCCAAACTATACTCAATAAGATACAGTTGGATCAGCGCAACACCACCAAACCGAGTCGACCCACGAGGAACCAGCAGCATCCGAATCAACAGGTATACAAATCATAAGTACCTGAACCAGGATACTAACCCAACCTTCAACCTTCGGCATACTTAAACCCACGCAAAACCACACAACCATCTCTCTCCCAGCAATCCACACGCACTTTACCACACCGCACCAACAACACATAAAACTTCACCCACAGCACTCGAGGCCCTCATCCGATCCGATACTAGCACCAAAGCCCAGCACTCGGTGTATACCGAGCTGAAGCTGCCAACAGCACACCACTTCTCCCATTCTCCTTCTCCCCTCCTCCCGACTAACCCTACCCACCCTTCCTGTTTACAGATCCGCCAGAGCACCTGGGGACCAATTCTGTTGGTGACGTTGCGCTATACAAGTACCGCTAACATAACATAACATAACATAACATATTTGTTGTTCCTTAGAAATAGAGCTACAAATAGTGAATAAAGCATTTGCAATTTTTAGTAGTTTGGCTTCACTTCTCCATTCATCCCCTAGGGAGTAGTTGGGGAAAATGAGTCATCCAAAGTCTTTCCCACCACGTATTGGTGGTCTTCATCTAAGCCGCCTCTTGTATGCTGATAATTTGGTGTTAATAGACCAAACTTCAGTAGGCCTGCAGCTGCAATTGGATGACCTGAAGAATTACTTGGGGGAGAATGATTTGAAGATAAATATTGAGAAAACTAAGATCCTGGAACTAGAAAAAACAAAGAAGCAGAGAGGCAAATTTGAGTGGAACCTGGGGCACAAAAAAATTGAACAGGTCTCGGCCTTCAAGTACTTAGAAATCTGGATCAATAACAGTAACATCGAAATCCCAAGTGGATGAGCTATGCAGGAAAGTAAAATCATTGACAAGTCAAGCGATTAGTCTAAACAGGAAATATGGGCATTTCTCCCTGACCCCAGTTTTAGACTACTATAAAATGAAAGTTGCTGCCACTCTGGCTTATGGTGTCACAGCAATCCCGAAGCTCAAAGATAATCTTTGGCACCAGCTTGAAGGGGTGTTCTGAAAAGAGTGCCGAGACTCCCGAATTCTCTCCCAATTGCTGTTCTCCGAAGAGAGCTTGGCATTGTCTCACTACCTGCTGTAGTGGAGTGGAAAAGGCTGGTATTAAATGTGAAATGCCTTGGTGACTCGGGTACGGCGTTGCTTGCGATTATTGGCAAAGAAATGGGGAAGGACACTAAGGGGTCTTTAAAAGTCTGGGTTGATGCCAACAAAGCAAAGCTGAAGCAACTTGGATCTGACATTGAGGATCTGATATCAAATCCGTGTAGAGTAAAGGTGAAGCTGGAGGAATCTGACTGGATCGCCACACTGCAGAAAGCCATGAAATATAACCTATACCATCATTTGGATCTCGAGACAAGAAGGCTGGGGGGCAGGACAAAATATCTGGTAAAGTTCCCGAGTAAACCACCCAGAGAACAGTTTCTAAGGATTAGGTTGAACTTCCTCCTGACAAATGTAGTAATTGCAACAAGATCTCCATCGAACGTAAAGAAAACTGATCTATTCCGATTCTCTACAAAGGTTGGCCGAGTTTAAACTTTAAAAATGTTCTGCTTTTTTGCCCAGGTCTGACTGCAGACAGAACAATCGCCTTCTCTTCAGTGATAAAAAAAGTGCCATCACTCTGCCCTGAAGTTATGTTGTGATATGTTTGTGTTTTTTATAAAGCCCTCATTCGCAGAAAAACATCATGGCGCTAAAGGGCATCAGGGCGAGAGAACTTAGAACAGAAAGGTTTTTAGCAAGCGGACAAAGCTGAAATGCTCAGGAGTAGCCCAAATCGGAAGAGGTAAAGTGTTCCACAGCTTAGCTTTGGGCATGGTGAAACCGAAGAATGACCAACAATCGGGCGTTTTCAGATCTCAATGAGCAGCCTGGCAGGTAGTGTTGAAACTTCTCCCGCAGGAATTCCAGTCCCACACCATAAAAGGCACGCTGGACAGTACAGAGGGACTTAAATATAATCTGTTTCTGAATTGGCTGCCAGTGGTCTTGTGGTCATGTTTAATGAACGGGGAAAGGGTCTCTTTGGTTCTACCTGTTGTGAGATTCATGAACAAATTTTGTGTTGAAAAGGGGTGGGAAGGTGGACTTTTGGATTAACTTGGGGAAAGTGCTAATAGTGGATATTTTGAGGTCCTGTTTTAAAGGTTTTGGGGTTTTAATTTGGCAAAAGTTTGTAATAAATGAATGCAAAGAAAAATAAAAGATACATAGAGAGGACCACCCACAGGACATACCATCACATTCATCTCCCACAGAACAACCACGGAACCCTCAACCAGGCAATGCTCTCAACATTTCACTCTGTTCCATGCAGCCTTGAAATACATTCCAGATGCATATATAAACAAGCATTGGCAATGCCAACAGTTTGAGCTTTGCATAGGCATGGGAACGTCACTTGCCAGGCACTATCATAGTGGCATTAACTGGCTATTGAGGGTCGCAGGTGCAAAATGGTGCAAGTATCTTGGCATCTAATAGCCGTGCCTATACTTTTACACCATCGAAATGGTTGGCTTTGCCAATGCATGTTTTTAACAGGACTTTGATGAAGGACACACATTAATCAGCCATTTTTGGTACACCGGTAGCATTTTTACTGCTCCAATTGAGTCACTAATTCTCAGAAGACTGCTTTGAATACACACTGGAAGGCTCTTTTAGTAAAGGTTGATGGTATGGCTTGATTAAAGCGAGCTGAAAGAGTTCCCATGAGGAGGTGTTTTGTGCAGTGAGGGGCAGGAAATGGGCGGGAATGGCCATAAGGATTAGCATAGCCATGACAATCAATAGGTGGGCATATAACCAAACATCTTCAAGCTTTGTTTCTCTCCTCATATGTAATTTCTCCTTAGCTGTACTCTAATACCATAATTTTGGCTTATACATAGCAGTGCCACCTAATAGCCAAAACTAAAGGTCTGCAACATAAATCCGTATGTCTATGCAGAGGAAGCTGTCCACAAAGCATATTTACTGAATTATATGCATAGGAAAATAATCATGACATTATATTGAATTTTAGATAAATTATTTTATGTTATGTTAAAGGTACTTATATAGCGCACCGTCACCAATGGAATTGGTCCCCAGGCGCTAGGTATCAATGATAGGGATCAATAATAGGGATGTTTTTACCAAGGGATTTTGTGTAACATCAATGACAATGCGAGAAAAGCATGCTTCATTTGTAATGTTACAAGGAACCCCAAAAAGCGGGAGTAGGATAGTGAGAGGAGTGGTGTACTGTTGGCAGCTTCAACTCGGAAGAGACCGGGTGCTGAGCTTTGGTGCGAGTATTGGATTGGTGTCCGTCCGCATATGCTGTTGGTGCGGCTTATGTGTTGTTGCAGTGTGGTGAAGTGCATGCGGCTTGTTGTGCGAGAGATGGTTGTGTGAGTTTTTTAAGTATGCAGAGAGTTTGAGTTTATATCGGTTAGTGGGTTATGTGACTTTAACATGCAAGCATTCACAGTTCTGTCTAAGTGTGGCACTTGCTGACCTACATAATTCAGTCAGAGTGTGGCACTCACCAGTCCTCACATACGGCACAGGCCAGTGCCCACAACTCCATCCAAGTGCGGGACATGCTAACATTCTCAATTCCCTTTAAGTGTAGTGCTTGGTAATCTTCATAATTCCGTCTAGATGTGGCACTCGCTAACCTTCACAATATTGTCCAGATGCGACGCAGTGCGAAGCTAGGAAATCCGCTTAAGTTTGGCACATGCTAACAATCGAGTTCCGATCGGTGTATTGCTAAGCACTAACAGTGCTTAGCAATACACCGACAGACTGTTTTGTGCAGGTAGTGGGTGGGAATAGGCATAGAAATTAGCATGGGCCCGGTTAATTACCCAAAAAAACACCCAGAAGCGGTGTGTCATCCTCACTTGCCAGCTCCCACCTACCTGTACCACAGTGTAATAGTTGCACACTAGACGTGCGCTAAATCGCCATCTAATAGAGAAAAACTAAAAAGGCAAAACCCAGCCTCCATCTTAGAACACTCTGCCGCCTCTGTCAGTCAGCTGGCTGCTGCCTTTCCACTGCAGTGGCACTGATCTTGAACACGGGACGCGCCACTGACTTGTCACAACAGTGAGAGGCCTGCCGCTCCGCTCTGTCAGGCAACAGCACCACTCTCGATAACGAGCCTGTCGCTTCCACGGGCCTACGCTCAGCACGGTGCTCAGACACACTGCGCATGAATTATGATTTCCGATTTATATAGGCGTCATATCACAGCAGCTGAATACACGATTGAGAACTTTGTATTACACTAAACATTATTATTACTACAAAAAGAAACAGCAATGGCCATCTATCACATCATCCGATTCAAAGGTACTCTTTCTATGGACCAGACATCGTGAAAGTTCAAAGCTTTCCTGTCAGGGTTCAAACCTGTGCAAAGTGACATCTGGCTCAGGCGCTATGCCACCAGCATTACCCTTACCCGATTCTGACTGTTCCTTCAGCGGTGCCTGGCATTCTGGAGTTTGTCATTTCATTTTTTTTAAGCGATGTTTATTGTAAATTGGTTAAAACAAAGTAGATTTCAACCTTACCAATTTTTTAAGTGCCATTTTCCCAGTTTACATCAAATTAAAATTCCAATTTTCTGTGTGTAACATTTCAGGATACACTAAAAACCATCACCGCGCCTGATCTCAGAAACATCATGATTAGACCGACAATCAACCGAAAATACGTTTGTATCATGCTCTCGAGGTCCCCCCGCCTGACATCTTCAATGCATCAAGATTCTTTTTTTATTATTTATTTTCACATATTCAAGAAAGTAGAAATAAAGGCAAATCATTGCAAACTAAACATCATTAAAACAATACCATAATACAACTTAAAAAAGCACAACCTAAGAACCCGAAGGACAGCAAGAGCAATCGATGTGGGACTACCCACCAGACTTATCTGCCCCACTACCTCACACTCTAATAATGTCAAGGAGTGCACAAGATTCTATAAACACATCACTCGAATTGGCAGCAACTTTGGACACTAAATAAGTAGGTGATTCAAGGCGTGCAATTCGTCTGGGCTGTCACATTATCTACATCTTCTTCTTAGTATCTCTCCCTTTGGGTACAAGTTCCATCGAAATCTGCTAAATTCCCAACGCGCCAGAGGGCAGGGGCATATTCTTAAATGGGGTGCCATTACACCAAGCTGTTTGTGTCTGTGAATCAAGTCTTTAAGTGACTCAAAGCCATGCCAAGCTGCCGACGTTCTAATCCAATCATGTCTGTGCTGGGTTGGTTTGCCTTTGCCGGGATCACACCTTAGATCGGCCACAGCCAAGTCAAGGGTATGAGGGTACATTTTCCCAACAAGTGGTGAGAGTAATGAACACAGGTTCCTGTCCCCTAAGCATAGCAGCGGCCAAGACACCGTATAGTGATGCATGGGAGGGGTGAAGGGGGTTAGCCCTCTATAATACAGTTGCAAGTACTTCCCTTGGGCTTTAGCAACAAAGGAATGTATTCCCAATTCAAACCTTACAGCCACCGTAGGTGCAGCGTTAGCAATATGCATCACTTCACGCCAGATGCAGCTTTCCAACTATAAGAAATACTCCACAGCCGAACATTGCATGGTTGCAATGCCATATGGGCCGGGCCGATCGCTCAGGGGCAACATGCTCGCCTTGGAAGCAAGACGACAGGGACAGGTTCGATCCCCGGGGCCGCGCTTAGAAACCTCTGGGTACTAAGCGCGTGATCAATACACAATTACAAATGACACTATGTGAGTTTCTTAATAATTTCCCCCTAAATAACTTCACAAGAGGAATGAGGGAGTGCTTAGAATATTTTGATTTAATCTGCTTCATCTGAGCCCCTGAAACAGTGGCCTTATGCATTAGGCCCTCTGCTATATGCTTTTTGCATTGCCAGCCTAGTGTGGGAAAGGCAAGATGTATCAGGCTGTCCACCACCTCCAAGCACTCCTCCCTGATTTTCCATGTAAAGACTGTCTTTCTCTTACCCCTAGTAGTGTCATTGTTCCACTTACATGCATGGGCTTGTGAAGAGGGGTCTTTAACACCCGAGAATGCACGATGGTGCTCCGCATGCAGATAGCCTGGGGCTGCTGGGCAGCTAAGCCCATGATGGGCGGCAGGTTATATCTCTGGAGCAGTTACTTACAACATATGTCAATGCTACGGGAAAGCATTTTTCATATAAAATCCAAATCATTGGGTTACGCAATTGTAAACTTTTTGCAAGAACTAACATTGGGGAGTGAAGAACAAACATACAATGCTAAAGGAATGGTATGTAAGACATCTGAATAATTGTTTGAAGAGAAATGTTCTTTTCTTTAATTAAATACTTTCATGATTTTATGAATGTTTTTATTCTAATTGCCTTGCTTATTTTTTTAATGTAATTTGTATAATTTGTGAAAGATGAATTATTGATGTTTTGTACAATAATGTTGAAAGATTGAATGTTTCAGCCAAATCAATACAAATAAAAATAAATAAAATAAAATAAAATTCACAACATACAGGGCTAGCAGGACCCGGAACAGACGTCTGGTAAAACCAGGCATCTTTTCCGGGTCCCGCGAGGGGACCAAGGAGCTAATAACGGGCTTGTTATTAATGGCCCATTATTAGCTCCATCTCCATTCCCATTGAGCCCTATAGGGGCTCAAATGGGAATGGGGAATGGTTTTGTGAATGAGGAATTACTGGGTCCTCCAAGGTTGGAATGACCTGGTAAATCCTCATTCACAGACCACGGACCGGGACACGATTTTGGAGGCAGCCATGGCACTAATAGCACCATGGCTACCTCCAAGCTCGTAATGAGGCCCAGCCTGTTTAGGTATGCTCGGAAATAGCTGAGCTCTAACCGGCTCAAGCAAAACACACATGTCTTGAATTTCAGCAAGTGTGATCAGGTCCCCACTTTCACCCTTTAATGAAGTTCAAAGTAGAAATGTTTGACCTGGTTCAAGAGTTGAAAATGTTCTGTAAACTGAAGTAAAAAGTTCATAAAGAAACAGGGCCTCATTACGACCCTGGCGCTAAGTGGTTAACAGCACTGTAAAAGGCTGCGGCGCCGTTAACCACTTAGCGCCTTCCTACGAGGTCCCTTTGCGGGACCCGACCTGAACGGGTGGTCTAGACCAGCAGTTAAAGTAGGGACCCGCAAAGGGACTCTCGAGGTAAGTACGGTACCGCAATTTGCAGTACCGTACTTACCGCCTTCCCCAGTCCCATTGATCCCTATGGGGCAAAATGGGGAAGGGCCAATGTTCAATGGGTAATTACCGCCCCGCCAACCTTGGAATGGGGTGGTAATTCCCCATTGAAAATTGGCGGACTCGTTACGATACCATGGTTTAGTGCCAGTATCATAATGAGGGCCAAAGCTTAATTACAAACAACTGTTTTGTTTGGTAATTGCTCCAATTAAGGCAAAGATTAAATTCTTCCTGAACAATTTTATAAAACCGACAACATACAAGACTTTCAAAAACTATAATTCAAGAGTGTATATCAGCCTTTGCTTAGACCAACAGCCAGACCTGCATGTCATTATCCGTGAAACTGATGCATGAGTATACATTATGTTATGTTACATTCACCTCAGATGTATATCACCCATTGCTGCCACTTGCATGGTTTCACTCTGGTGGATCTGAGTATACATAATAGTAATCAAGAATACTGAGTAAGTGTAATGTGTTAAAGTAAATAAGGGGCTAAAAACTATTGTTATGTTTTGTTATGTTGATTTATTTCTCGCACTGCTACCACCCAGAGGCGGTCTCCAGGTGCTCCCGTGCCTCTGCAAGAAGGAGGACGCGGTTTGGGTAGTGAAGGCAGATTGACAGGATAGGTCCAGAACCAAGAGAAACTGGCGTCTGTGTGTGATGACTTGCAGATGGCTGATTGCGTGCACTGGCTTGTTGTGTCGTTAAGGGTGGGTCCAATGCTTGGGTCGTTTGCTCTATGTGAATGATTTTTATGTTGGTTGTGTGTCTGTGCGTTTTATGTGTAAATTGGCTGGTATTTAAGGTTGTGGTTGTGGACACTGGCTTGTTGTCTATGCAGGGTAAGGTCCAGTGTCTGGGGTTGTTTGTTGTATGCAAGTGTTACTTATGTTGGGTGTGTGTTTGTGTGTCATTTGGCTAGCCCATTGGGCATGTATAATATTTGGGTGGTGTGTTGGAGGGCAGCAGGAGCAGGGTGGTTAGTACATTGGGTACTCTCAAAGTTCTTCTAGATGGCTAATCTACACAGTTCTATTTAATGTGACACATGGCTAATCTTCACAATTCTATCTAATAATGCATATGGTTCATTTCACAATCTAACTGTGCCGCATGGCTAGTTTTCACAGATCTATCAAAGTGTGACAAGTAGCTAGTCTTTTCAGTTCTATCTAATTGTAACGCATGGATAATCTCCAAATTCTAATGGGTGTGACACATGTCTTATCTTCACAATTCTAATGGGTGTGACACAACGCTAATCTTCACAAGTCTATTTAAATGTGACCTATGGCTAATCTTCACAATTCCATCTAATTGTGACGGATGGCTAATCTTCACAATTCTAATGAATGTGACGCGTGGCAAATCATCCCAAATCTATCTAAATGTGATGCAGGGACAATCTACACAATTCTAATGGGTGTGACGCATGCCTAATCTTCACAATTCTAATGGGTGTGATGCAAGTCTAATCTTTACAAGTCTATCTAAATGTGACGCATGGCTAATTTTCACAAATCCATCTAATTTTGACGCATGGCTAATCTTCGCAATTCTATCTAAATGTTACTCATGGCTAATCTTCACAATTCTATCTAAATGTTGACGTTTGCCCATGTTCAAATTCGGTAGAGCAGTGGGGACGGACTCATTGCTTATACTCATTCTCCTTTGCAAGGCCAGTAATCCCTTATGTGCTAAGGGTAAATACTTTAATCCTGGATTACATAATACATCATATTAAAACCTCACGATTTCTGCACTTAAATGGTTAACCACTACTTAGCAATGTAACATTTTTGTGATGTCATCTTTGATGTCCTGGAGGTTAGTCTTAGCAGTGCACAGTGGTGGCATGAGTTGTACTTGCTTAGCTTACCATAACTGGCACATTTCTGGAGTTTTTCGATTTTAGTTGTAACCATAACGTCGCTTTAACGTTTTTCACTGAATTTCATAGGTTTTTATTAGTGCAACTTCACAATAACATCCCTTTAACAGTGTTTTCACTGACTATATATATATATATGTATATTACACAGCCACGTTAGTGGTTGTGTAGTTATGGTTAGGTTGCTGTTTCCATTGGAAGAGCACTTTTTGGGCGGCTTATAACTCGGCTCCCCCTGGATGAATCCATACCAAACTTTGCAAAAAAAGTATACGGGCCACTGTGAATTTATTTGCAAAGTTTGGTGATGTTTGGTCCAGGGGGGAAAAGTTATAGGGGAGGTCCCAAAACTTCTTTTTTCCCATAGACTGAATGGGGAAAAACGTTGCGCACGCTTACAGCCCAAACCGCTGGAAGGATTTTCACCAAATTTGCGGCAGAAGCTTGGTCCCGAAAGCGTGCTTTTGTAAATTTGGTGCCAATACGTCCAGTAGTTTTCTTTAAAACGACCAAAAAGTATGTCTAAAAAAATTAGTGATATCTATGTCCGCTCCGCGGTCACACTTCCCTGTTCGCTCCACGGACAAGATACCGATTGGCTAATCCGTAGCGTCATGTCCGCGGACATGTGACGCGTTCACTGATTGGATGTTGAACAGCGTGAAGTGCGTCAGATTCTTTCGCTGCGCCCGCCATCTTTCATTCGTATTTTGGTGTACGCGGACATCGCCGCACATATAAAACAACACACCATTGCACTTGTTAAACTTATAAAAAAACTGTTTCGGAAGGTGAGGGTTAATGAGGCTGGGATGGGATGTGGCAGCAGGAAGTCATAAAGTGGTGTTTTCTTGTCACCAAAGTCATACGGTAAATTGGAAGTTGCTGCTCAATATAGTGCCCATTAAGTACAGGCGATGATTTACTGCGTCTGTGTTACAACGTATTTAAAATAATATTGCAGTTAGACTGGCGTCCTAGAGTTTGAAATCTGAGGAAGCCACCTGCACTGTTTGATGGAAACAGCGGGTCTGCAAGTGTATAGGAGAAGCAGTTCTCATGAATGCATTCAGATATGTTATTGCAAAGTCAGAATGTGTTTGCATTCTGAGTGAAGGTCACTTGCTTTGCTTTTTTGGTTGCGAGCTCAGTAGGACCACGCAGCCGACTGAACCCATAAGGGTCAATTGTTTTTTGACCTTGAGCGAAAGGGAAAATTTAGTAAAAACGCAGGGAGTGAAAGTTAGCAAAAAATACCATTTGATAAGTTTATGTATTCAAAACATTTGTAAGACACATGTAATATCAGTTCAAGAAGATTCTTTGGTGCAAGTACATTGCTGTCTGAGTTTAACAAAGACAATGGAGACAGTAAATATCATGTAAGTTTACTTTTGACGACTCTACACCGGAACGAGTTTTAATTTTTTATTACCAGAACAATAATTTTGGCAATGTAACTGAAGTACTATCATTTTTTTTACTTATGGAGAGTGCAGATTCTCGGCGTTTGTAGGCTATCAGTAGATTCACCCATGTTCAATGCTAATATTTCTTTAAAATGTCATGTATGACCACATCGATTTTTGTATCAGTTTCCATGTTCTTTTTGTCTTTTTTGAAATCACAAGATTTAATTTTTTATTACCTGAACATTAAGTTTGGCATTGTAACTGAAGTACTATCTTTCTGTGCAGTTGTCATTTTTTTTTATTTATGGAGAGTGCAGAGTCTCGGCGTTTGTAGGCTATCACTAGATTCACCCATGTTCAACGCTAATATTTCCTTAAAATGTCATGTATGACCACATTGATTTGTGTATCAGTTTCCACGTTCTTTTTGTCTTTTTTGAAATCATGAGATTTAATTTTTTTATTACCTGAACATTAATTTTGGAAATGTAACTGAAATAGTATCTTTCTGTGTAGATGTCCTTTTTTTTTTTAGTAAAGGAGAGTGTAGATTCTCGGCATTTGTAGGCTATCACTAGATTCACCCATTTTCAACCCTAATGTTTCTTTAAAATGTCATGTATGACCACATCGATTTGTGTATCAGTTTCCACGTTCTTTTTGTCTTTTTTGAAATTGTTTGGTAAAGGTTGAGTATTGATACGTATTTTGTGTTATGTTTTCCGATCAGCTACATTTGCCTTACTGCGATTGCCATGGATTCCAGATGCCAAGTGATGGCTTCTTTGCACGCCAGATGCATGTACTCGTGACCGGCTGCCTAACTGTCACTGTTTTGTGGGACGATCACCCAGGACCCATTTGTCCATACGCTGCAGTAGCCATTAGAAGTAACATAACATCTTTTATGGTGGTGTAGGCCAAAGTTCATGCCAACGTCTTGGAAATCACTGTGCGACCGAAGCGGTTGCTTTATCGAAAATGAATACTTTGTGTATGCGAAAAGAACAATGTGTGCCTCACGATTAACATTTTCAATGACGACCGAAGAAACAAAGTTACTATTTGATTGAAAATGGGAATAGTCCGATGGTCTCGGAGAGTTTATTGTGAAATAAAAGTACTTTAAAAATTCTGAAATGTTAATGGTTTCTTTTAAAAACCAGTTTATTATTTCAAAATATAACGTGCTACGTTGTACGTCGCTGTGTGTTCATTTTCAGGTTCTGCGTCACGGCACGTAGGAGCTTATGGGTGAATTTGGCTACCCTGGAGAGGAACGTCATCCAAAAAAGGTGCATAATATCATTAGGGTTGGTTATGTGACGAGATGTGGGAGTGTTTTCGTATTACACAAGTGTCGTAATGTAGTTAAAAAACCTTGCAGTATACGTTTATTGACTGAGGGGTAGGCTGCAGCCATGGGGAGTGGGAAGAATGTCAGGGTCATGGTATAAGCTCATGATCCGCACAATGTGGCTACTGGTCATGACCAGAAGGGAGAAAAGATAGGATTACATTGGCCATGTCCACCTGGGACTGGCTTTGTGGTAAAGTTGTTCGACATTAGGATACATTTGAAAAGGAAGAAAAAAGTGCTTGTGGTAATATGTAACCGGGTTTCCTTTTTGCTTTTTGCAGGCTGCCATGGAAAGCGAAGAGGGCCCCTGTATGGAACAACCACCTTCCCTTTCTATGGTGGCCATCTTGGAAAAGGATTTTGTTTTGTAACAAGGCGTCCCGGGTTAGACCGACAAATCCTCTTTTTTAGTAGCACACGTTACTGCTTTGCAAATGTAGATTGTTAATGACATTCATCCCCCATTTTAGGGATCGAAGGGGGGCAATGATCCAGAGATCGCGTTATGCACTCTGGCTTCGATTTGCCTGATAACTTGGCCTGCTGGCCCTTTATTCACCGTTCCAGTCCCTGGAACGGACGACGAACGCTACAATATTCCCATTAGCGTAACACAAACTGAAAATGGAAATGTTGAAAAATCATATTGCGTCTATGTCTTTTACTGAGAAATATAAAGTAGATGGAGTGTATGCGATTTTTTTAAAAAAATATATTTTTAAACTGTGAAAGGTGGTTCTTAAAGGAACATTTACTTTGTTTACGGATGGCTTTTTTTGGGTAGGACAGCTAAGAAGGAAAGTTGCGGACGGAAATGAGCAAAGAGGCACCAAATAGTAATATGGGGGGGTAGATGGATGGGGGAAAATGTTGTGCGTGTGTTATTTGTAAGGTAGGGGCAGTGTTTCTCATGCTCCTTCATTACAGCAGTGGTGCTGTTTCTTGGGGAGGAGGCATGGCCTTAGCTCATGTCGTTTTCAGATAAATAGTACTTTTGCTAAAAGCATGTACTGTGTAATACATTGTTAATGGCTGACTACGAATAGGTGTTGGAGCTGTGCAAGGGAAATGTTGAAGCTGGAAGTTCCTACATCAGTAAAAAATGTATTTCCACACTGTCCACGAGGCATAGATCTTATTGTTAAGTGTGTATGGATTCTCGGACACGTCACTGTGCTGTGACCAGCATATGGTCATGTGGCATTCTCCGCAAGGTGTGCAATGAAGTCAAATGTTAGTTTAAATTATGGTTACGTGCCACTACTAGAAACCAATGAACTTTAGTAAAAAAACTTTGTTAAAGGTTTAAGTTGCGCTACTAAAAACCTATAAAATTCACTAAAAAAAACGTTGTTAATGGGACGTTATGGTTCAAAGTAAAACCGAAAAAACCTTGAAATTCGCCAGTTATGGTAAGCTAAGCAACCATAACTCACGCCACCACCGTGCACTGCTAAGACTAACACCCAGGACATCAAAGATGACATCACTGATGACATCACATGTCTGGCTCCCCCTTTTTTCCTTTACTGACATGTCTAGGCTACATCATTTTCTTCAGTAACAGTCAGGAACTAAAAATTGAAAAGGTACTATATTTGTATCCTTCAAGTATGTTCTTAGAGTAATACCCTTAGGGTCCAGTCACATCATATGAAACATATACATAGGAGAAGACACAGACTTGAAATACAGCAATCCTTTCTGTGCATGAAGATAATTAGTAGGGTTATCAGCACTTTCTGATAGTTCTGTTGTTTTTTATTACTGTACTTTCCCTGTATATGCTCATATTTGTATACATTGTACTCACACTACTCTCCTTAGGGTCCAGTCATATCATGTGATACATATACTTAGGGAAGTAGCAGCTTTGAAACAGAGCAATCATTTCTCTGCATAAAGATAATCACCTCCTGGTACTACTGCTGCTTTTTTGCTTAGTTCACTTTCCCTGTATATACTCATATTTGTATGTGTTGTTGGGCCTCATTACGACCCAGGCGGTAAGTTACCGCCTGGGCCGTGACTTTACCACCATGGTGTAAACTACGTTTACACCATGGTGGTTGGCGGACTTACCGCCCCATTCCGACCTTGGCGGGGCGGTAAGTCCCCAATCCCCATTTACCCTTCCCCATTCCCATTTTTGCCCCATAGGGCATAATGGGAGTGGGGAAGGCGTTAATTACGCCACCGTAAATTACGGTGGCGTAATTAACTCCATGGTCCCTTAGCGCCATGGATTTTAACACCCGCTAAAATCGGGTGTTAAAACCTCCATGGCGCTAGGGGAACTCGGAATTGGCGGTAAGGGGTCGGCGCAGCTAACGCTGGCGTTAACCCCTTACCGCCAGGGTCGTAATGAGGCCCGTTGTCTTTTTGTGTTTTGTCTGTAATAATGCAATTATGTAGTAAGTGGGTTTTATTAGCTACTTATTGCATGTTTCACAGTACGCAAACCTCTAATAAGAAAGCAGTTATCATTTCATTATTCAACATGTCAAGATTATGAATAGTGCACCTTCATCATGTATTCTACACAGAATACCTATATTTCTGCATGAGTAGCTTAGTATACTGGATAGAACTTCATAATAGAATGGTATTTATATCAAAGCATTGCTTAATGCACTAATTAGCTCATGATATTTATTCCAATGACCCTTGACACTTTTTTGTCAACATTATAATAAGAATCCCTTGTACAGACTTTTCATGAAAAGTAAATGCGCATGTGATGTCATCAGTGATGTCATCAATGACATTTGTGATGTCATCTTTGATGTCCTGGGTGTTAGTCCTAGCAGTGCACGGTGGTGGCGCGAGTTATGGTTGCTTAGCTTACCATAACTGGCGAATTTCAAGGGTTTTTCGGTTTTACTTAGAACCATAACGTCCCATTAGCAAAGTTATTTTTAGTGAATTTCATAGGTTTTTAGTAGCGCAACTTAACCATAACGTCCCTTTAACAAAGTTTTTTTTACTAATATAACTACGCGGTAGCGGCCATGTAGTTATGGTTAAGTTGGTGTTTCCATAGGAAGAGCACTTTTTGGGCGGCTTATAAGTTCGCTTCCCCTGGACGAATCCTCACCAAACTTTGCAAAAAAAGTATATGGCCCACTCTGAATTTTTTCGCAAAGTTTGGTGAGGATTCGTCCAGGGGAGGAAAAGTTATAGGGGGGTCCCAAAACTTTTTTTTTTCCCGTAGACTGAATGGGAAAAAACTTTTTTACCGCAACATTTTTGCCGCGATTATATTACCCGATACCGATAGCGAGAAAGGCAGTATCTGATCGGAGGATACTACTAAGATGGTACCGGTTAGTTATCCCGGCATCGTTGCCAAGGAGGATAGTGCAAATGGTCCATGAAGGACATAAAGAAATCGCAAACAAGAAGAAGAGGATCAGGCTACATGTATGTCTCAGGGACGTCATTTAGGGGTCGCCAGAGGTCGCAACTGCGACCTCTGAGGTCTCCCTTGCGACCTCTAAAAGAAAAGAAAAAAATGCGCCTTTTTTTTTGTTTTTTTGTAATGCAAACTCATGGGCTGTGGCCAGCACCATGTGGCTCTTTAGTTCTGGAGTGGCTGGCTTTCTTGTTCAGGCCCCTTAAAAAAAAAAGAAGAATAATAAGAACAGGAGTGCCAAAGACTTTCAGCACTGACCCTAAATAAGAAAGAATAGGAATACCAGATAATGTGTCTTCCTGGAATTCTAAACAATAATTGCTACATTTGGTAAAGTTTTATTTCTGGCACACTTCAGTGGGTGAGTCACTGATTTTGTCTGTTCTTAAACGCCTCAACTCAGGCTTTCATCCTTCTGGGGTCCATAAATGAGTACCAACACAGGTTGGGTGATACTGGGTGTATATTTTTTCTATATAAAGCACTTAAGCGTAAGTGCTACATAATAACACATCATTACCATTTGGTCCTGGACGTCTGCTTGCATTCACAGTAATTTGGTAACAAGGGCCTATAAGCACTGATATTAATGATACATATGGCGATCTATTCCTGTATGAAATGTACATCACATTATAGTGATATTGTAACTCTATTTTTCGTAGTGTACAATGCTATGTGATGCCACTACCTGTTTTGTCAACAGGTGAAAGTCCGTGTTCCATCACTTCCCGCGATATCACTTCGGGGTGGGGTCAAATGACATCACTTCCTATGATGTCTTCAGGGGTCAAGGGTCGTGTGATGTCACTTCCGCTACCCCTGGCATTTTGGTGAAATGACGTCCCTGGTATGGCTCCTGTTCATGGACGCACTTTCGGAGGAAAGAATATGCTGCTGCCTTCCGGGCCTATGCAAGCCCAAGATAGACCCCCATAACCCTGCAAGAAACTGCAATACCTGAAAGTCTGTGTCAGAGGGTCACCATGGATTTCTATGGGCCCATCGAGACAGGTGACTATTTGTTAATGCTGATTGATGAGTGTGCATGATTTCCAGTTGAATAGAGGATACACGCAACAGCGTTTGCTCATGCGGCTGGGGTTGTTGGTGGGGTGTTCAGAAAATGGGGCATTCCACACACGGTCAAGACGTATTATGATGCACTGTTCAATTAAAACGAATTTGCAAGATTTGCTCAAAACCTGGGGTTTGTGCACTAGAAGATGACATCTCTCTGGCCACAAGCCAGTGGAATGGCCGAGAGGTTCATGTCGTCAATTAAGAAAACAATCGAAAGAGAGACAGTTGAAGACATGTCCAACCAACAGGCAACATGCAGGCTTCTGCGACACTATAGAAACACCATGCACACCACCACTGGGACAACATCAGGTGAACTCATAGGACAAGCAGCAGACTAGAGGACGGACTAGAGGAAGCGGGCCAAACAAAAGGAGTTGTGTGTAGGGGAAGAAGCACTTGTGAGACAATGGATACGGAAAAAGACAGACTGAAAATATGTGATGACATTAGTTCAAGTTATAGAGGTGAAAGGTACGATGGTGACAGCCCAGAATGAGTGTCAAGAGGTATCGAGAAATGCCTTACACTTCAAACACTTATTGAGAGGAGCAGAGGAGGAGACTAGTGAGCAAGAACGAGAAGAAGAGAGCCCTGGAGAAGATGGACACTCCTCACTAGAGATAGAAAGGGTTGTGTGTCTAGAGGGGACCAGCTGAGAAGAATCTGCCCTCAGATTGGAGATGGGCAAATGTCCTAGGGTGATTAAGAGGCCACACCGGCTGGTGGAAGAAATATGAAGGTCCAAAGGAGCTATGCGAATGGGTGGTGTTATAGGGCCTCCTTCCGAGTTGGCCGGTAAGGGTTAACAGTCATCAGTAAGGAGACCGGTGAGGTTAAACCCTTACTGCCCAATTCTGAGGTCCCTTAGCGGGACCCGCAAAGGGACCAGGGCACTAATAACGGGCCCGTAATTTACAGGCCCGTATTTAGTGCCTTCCCTATGCCCATTGAGCTTTATGGGGGCTCAAATGGGAATGGGGAATGGTTGGTTGAATGGGGATTTACCGGGTCCGGGTTGGAATGTCCCGGTAACTCCCCATTCACCCAGACCGGACACGGACCCGGGTTTGGAGGCAGCCATGGCTCAAATAGCGCCATGGCTGTCCCCAAACTCGGAATGAGGCCCATAGACAAGCTACCGGCCCCTTTAAGGGGGTAATGTCATGCTGGGCAGAATTCCATGGGAGAGAGGCAGAGCTAGACGGGGGAAGTGGAGAGGGAGGAGGCAGAAAGGAATGGAGAATGAGGAGAGAAGGAATACATATATGTGTTCCTCCAAAGCTGTTGTTGTGCATATTCTTTTCTGTAGAAGGTAAGAGCAGTGTGACAGCACAAGCAAAACTGGAGAATATCACTTTCAGATCAATGAGGAAATAACAGATTTTAGTTAGACCCGGAGCTGAGCTAGCTAGGGCTCAGCCCGTAGACTGCCCAAAGCTGGGACACCACCGGAGCTCCCTAGCCTAATTTCCCCAACCTCTTCTCCCTGTGCTAAAAGTCAATGAAAAGGTGAGAGACACTGATGTCCTTCCTGGGCGGATGCTACCATCACCAGTGCTTAAAATCACGTCATCACTTTAAGACATTTAGAGTTAAATTGTTGGTTGTGTCACAATGAAATGTAAATACAACACATAGAATACACTGATGGTTTTTTAACCATATTATCATATCATGTTGCATACTTGGCATGAGGCTGGTCAAAAACAATCAATGAATACATAAGAATCCATTGATTGATTGAAACACACATTGAAAGATTTTGATTTGATTTAGGTGTTATGTTTGAATTTTTTAATTTCAGCCCGTTTTTTGACTGCTGAATGCTGATCAATTATATTATATGTTACACGCCTGTCTAAACAGATTTTGCTCTCTTTCAAGCCAATTTTGAAACCATGATCACGCCCCTATGGCACCCATTTAGTTACAAGCCCCACCATTTTTAAAGGTTCCTCAGTTGCGTGCGCTTCTTAGGCTGTGCCAGACACTTCTATAGTCATGCCCGCAAACTGTTTTGCGACTCGCTAGGGCACCTCCTCGATTTCTGATTGTACGTAAATCACGGGCCAGGGGGGCGACAGCACATTTGGCACTCAGTCTAAACCCTGGTCTTCTACTCAGGATCTACACTGCACGGATACCATACAGGGGTTCCGCGCAGGCATGAGGTGTGGGGTTGTATTGCTGAAACTATGCCTCAGCGCAAGTGCAATTATCACTGGTGCAAACACTTCTGAAGTGCAAAAAGCATATTCTTTTAATAGATTTGTGCATCTTGCTCCAGTACTATGAAATGGGAAAACATTGCACTCGTGCGAAGATGCATTTAAAGAGCATGTTTGTTGCGTTTGGACAATGTTTGCCCTAGTGGTAATTGCATTTTCACAAGTGCAAAGTTTCTGCAATAGTGCAACACGTTTCCAATGATCACTGTAAGTATTCAGCAGAACCCTGTATTTCCTCCTTCCTGTGCAATGTAAGGCGCATGGGTGGAGGGAACCAATGGGCAAAGCCACATGCACCCTTTATAACCATTCCTTACTGCAGGGCTCTGAATCCTTTGCCTCTGCAGATGTTTTGGATAACAACTTTAAAACACAAATTACAAACGCACAATAAATAAATAAATAAATAACTCCCAACAGCCAGTATCCAGCCTAGTCAATGGTAAAGGATCGTGGGAGCTGTAGTATAATACATCTGGAGAGCCAACTGTTTCAGATCCCTGTCCTACTGCATCTACAGTCCCATGCCAAAACCGCCAGTTTTGCACTCGTTTTGTGCATAAGCGCTTTAACAATAAACAATACAATACAATATAATACAGTAAAAAGCATCAGTTAGATAATCCAATACCTATTAAGTAAAAATGTCATGGAGTTGTGCAAGGTACAGGGTGGCTCAGTTACTCTCTGGCGCTGCGGCACAAGCATTTGTGTCGAGTTTGTGGGAACCGTATTGAGTGCTGCCACTTGTCTAGGATCTTGCCAGATGTGTGGCAACATGACATAATCTCTCATTCTCCAGGTGTTGCTAACACCAGGAGGATGTGCTTGTCTGTTTATATGCCCCATGGGAGGGGTAATATTCCTTTTTTGCCTGTTAAATACCAGGAGCATAATCAAAATGCCCAAGGTAGGACTTTCCGTGAAGAATCACTCTATGTGCAGAATATTTGCACAGAAAGTCTACACAACGATTTTCGGCGTTGATGCGGAAAACATCTATGCATGCGTTTTTCACCAATAAGCTGATCTTGGAAACGCTCATTGTCAGAAACAGCACAGAGACGTATCTCTGATCTTCCAGGAGCCCAATAGAGACGCATCGATTCTCCCTTCAATGAGCTGAGAGAAACGTTCACATCTGCTCCCATACTGTGTGAACCCAAAACAGAGCGGGCCTTCATCCTGGAAGCTGACGCTTCAGACTATGCAGTCAGGGCCATATTAAAAGAAGAACAGGAAGCTGTGCATTGCTTTTCATTCCAAGGCCTCATGAACTATTCAATTCTAGAAAAAGAACTTCTAGCAATCAAGTTGGCCTGCCAAGAGTGGCAGCATCTTCTGATGGGGGCAGCATATCCCACTCTGGTCCACACAAACCATTGAAAGCTTCACTTCCCTCAGGATTTCGAATGACAAAAACATGACAAAACAGTTGCCAAGCCTGATGGGCTCATTTCTTCAACCACTACGATTCGCTTCTCACGCATATCTTGGGTTCACAAAACGTGATAGCAGACACCTTTTCACGAAGTGATTGAACCCCAAAGAATGTTACTGTCCAGGAAGAATTGATGTTTCCACAATCCTCAAGCGTATTAACGATAGATACCTTTCTCCAATGCGTCTGGAAGGCTTTACTCAACAACCCAGTAGATTCATCCATTATTGACAGAACATTAACAGAAAAAGCAAATGTCCTATGTCAAGAAAATCAACGATATTACTATCTACCCACCAAAGAACTACAGTGCGAAGGCCTGGATTGTACCATGACTCCTACATTGCCAGACATCAGGGAATGCTCGCCACAAAATAACTCATTAAGCATCACTTTTGGTGGCTTGCTTTGGAATAGGATGTGGAACTCCATCTACGGTCATGTGATGTTTGTGCTCAATCCAAAAATGCCTGTATACGGCCCATTGGGAAACTAACTGAAGCCAAAATGACTGCAGTACCTTGGCAGAAACTCTACCGATTTTATTGTGAACCTTCCTCTCTCTAATGGTTATACCATTGTCATGGTCACTGAAGATGTATTTACTAAAGTGGTTCATTTCATCCCATTGAAGAAACTACCTTCAGCAGATGAAATTCGTTGTTGGTTCCTGAAAGACAAATTCCGTCTACATGGATTGCCTCAACCCAACACATCCAATAGATGTCCGCAGTACACATCCAAGTTCTTGATAGCGTTGGGTAAAGCCTTGAGGATCCATAGGTCATTGGTGTCAGGATATCATCCAGAAACGAATGGTATGACAGAAAAAACGAATCAAACATTTGAAAAATAACTCCAATTGTCTACCTGCAAAAACTGGGCTATGCTGTTGCCAACAGCAGAATGTTCATATGACAATTATTACCATTCCTCCTTACGCATGAGGCCTTTTTCTGCTCTTACAGACACCATCCTTGTTGGCTACCCACATCTCAGCCAAACAGTACCAATGTACCATCAGAGGAAACAACCACACAGAAGCTGTACCTCAGTCAAAAGAAAACCTTGGAAAACCTACAGAAGGATCAGACAGATGAAGAGGCTCAGGCTGACCGCAATCGTTCCGATGTTTCCTGGTTTCTAACAAGGAGATCAAGTTTAGTTGCCCTCCCAGCATTTACCACCATATCTCACTCCCACTAACTTCTCCCCTAGATACTATGTACCATTCAGGATCCTAAAGAAAATCAATCCTGCAGCCTTTAAACTACAATTACCTGCAAGTTGCAAATGAATACATCAGGTTTTCCATGCATCTCTACTCAAACCGTACATTGCTGCTCCTGTGATCTGTAAAATCAAAGTTCCTCCTCCTCCCACGTATACTGGTGCTTCACTTGAATACAAAATTAATCACATTTGTGATTCTTGTTTTCACCAGATGTTCTGAGACATCTCATCAGTTGGAAATGCTATTCTGCAGGTGAAAGGTCATGGGAACCAGCAGTCCAGGTAAATGCTCCCTTGATGCTTCGAAGGTTTAATCAGATCTTACCCCTTGAAACCAGGTGGTACCCGTCTTGTGAGGAGGCATTATGTGAGAAATCACTGTTACGGGCCGACAACCTGGTCTCTATGGCAACGTTGGTGCTTATGTCACACAACATGGTGGCCCTGCAATATAAGACCTTGCGCAGCACATTACCTTCCTACGTGATGATGTCAAGCGGTACTTGCAGCTGCCTGTAGATATACGGGAGAGTCCGGTGAGTCGGTGCGTCACAACAATCTTGTTACTGTGGTGCTGAACTTAAGGCCCTTTGGAACGTGCATATAGAATGGACGGGATAACAACAGAATAATTCTGAATCCAAATAACCGGATAAACTCAAGAAGATGGCAAGTTACTGTTTTATTAACAATTATCTAAAACAGGGAGGTTACAACAGACATCAACGTACGTACGCTCAGTCTCTCAATGATCTCCACAAAAAATATAATTCTTATACTTAATAATGCATCAGAGTGATGTCATACTACATGGCAATAGTGAACAACCTATAAAGGGTCAGGAATGGTTAAGAGAAACATCTAGATATACACTTATATAGGAGCTAGGATTGTTATTGGCTGTCCTTTATCAGGTGGACAACTTATGCCTACCTCTTAAAACATGTCACTTTAGAAACATTAAGTACACAGTTTCTCATTGGTCTTACAAGCTACAAGGTCCATCATTATACAGACTAATACAATTGGTTGGCATGCTTGTGCCATGTCTGGAACATTTGGTTCATTTAGCAGCACGTACGCCCAGACCCAGGTGCAGGGAGATAGGACATGAAGCTACCTCACCCCCCAATTAGCCCAACATTTCTCATCGCCCATGCCTTCTGCCATAACATTTTCTTTGTACTTGGCCCTGTAGATTATTCTCATCTTTGAGAATGCACGGGAGTGAGGGCATTCAATATTGTGTCTGGAATTCCAAGATCAAGCTCTATTTCCACCCTTAGCTCACATGACAGGAGACCACAATCTGGTCCGTTTCGCAGCTTTTAAAAGCTCTAAATGAATTAAAACTTTGCATCCTTTGGGTTCTTTCATGCATCTTAACGTGAGAAGATTCATCCTCCGAACACTCCTTCTTCAGAGTAGATAGCTGACCTCGATTTCTATGATCTTGACTTCAGGCCAGACAGTCTCGCCACGCACCTAAATGAGCCTGCTATTCGGCTGTGACACAGTTTTCCATTGCCCCTTCATGGTTTCTGGCTTATTTAATTCATGATGACAATGTTCAGTTTCTGTACAATAACAGCTTTAGCTAAATTCCATTTACTACTCATAGCTAGCCCCTATGATGACTTCATCTACCTTGCGTTTCAGCGGCTGTACATTTATTGAACTTTTGTTTTCTCCTGCACTTTGTTAACGTGCATTCTTCTTCTTTTCCACATTGATTAGGTTACTTGATTCTTTACTTTACCATCGTCCTCTAGGATCCATACATTGGGCCTCATCACAAGTTGGGCACTAACCCTGTGATTTGGCAGACCCTTAAAAGTGGTGGTAATAGCGTTACCGCCACATTTAAGGGTTACCGCCAAACTCGCGATGAGGCAGATTGTCTTAAGTCAGTATCTCAGGAAGTCATGCACACTTTCTCATGACGTCATCAGTTCATTTGCTTAATTCCTTCTCCTATTCCTTCAGTTCTTCTTCCAGGTTTTCATCACTTCGGGGGTACATTCAATAAGGTTGTCTCAATGGGTATGTCCTTCCAAAGACTTGCGTGATATTGGTACGATAGCTGGTGTCAGGCAAGGCATGGTCTTATGTCTCCAATACAGGGGCGGTAACTGCACGCGATCGCTGGCAGATGTGTACAGCTGCTCTTCTACATTGCTACGCACGTCTTGCAGTGCTTCCCTTGCTCCTCGCTTATCGTTCTTGTTTCTTGCTTCGTCCTGACTCCTTTAAACCCCGCCTTGTCTCTTCTCCTTCTTTTGCCCTGGAACTCCCTTCTTGACACCTTGCTACAAGTCCAAACTGAACTCTTCCTTCAGCTTCTGCCTTTTTCACGGAGTTCCCGCATTCCAACTCTGCTGCCAGGTATTTTCCACTGACAAGGTTATTTTTCCTGCATTTTGGGTCCATGCTCCCTGGATAGAACCACAGCCTAGTACTACTATATAGGCTGCAGTGGCTAGCCAGGGGACAATACCCCATTTATGTTCACGTCTCGCCTCCTCCAGTGCAAAGGTAAGGCATGATTCTGACAGATTTGGGATCAGGATGGTATGAAACGGTGGAAGACTTTGAAGATTTCATTACAACTTTTGGAGACAATGACGCAGCAGCTATTGCTCCCATTTTCACTAATCTAGTAGGCACAAAAGTAAAAGTCATCATTAAAATGCTCCCTGACCCTGATAAACCATCATGTACCACACTCATCGCAGTTACACAACCCAATAGACACTACAAAAGATACACATTTAATCAATGCTGCCAAAGCCCACACAAACCTATAGACACATTTGTCCTTCACTTTAAAACAAGTCCTCCACTGCCAATTCTCTGATGATGAAGCTATACGATTGCACATAATTGAAGGCTGCATTCCCTCTGCATTCAGGGAACACCTCCTCAAAAGGCCATTACCTTAAGTGAAATACTTAAACTCGTTCATATCTATTAGCGGGATGATATGCAGACAGCAGCCATAGAGATCCTGAAAAAATCATGTCATGGGGCAGCTATATCTGCCAGATCCCAAACAATGAAGCCGACATAAACATCCATGCCTTGGAAAGCTACTGGACTAATGTCACGTCTATGGTATTCATGTGAATTTTCATTCCTACACCGGTCCATGCCCAGCCCTAGGGTAGAGATGCAGCAAGTGTGGATGGGAAAATCCCAGTCAGACTGTCTGTAGAGAAGGGAAACATGTTCTGCCTTGACACCCAAGGAGCCCTGCTCACTAAGAAATACTGTCAGATATCTGAATCTAAAAGAGCCACCCACTTGACAAGAGGAGGTCCAGATAACAGAGATAAAACTGTACGATGAATATGTCTATCGAATGACAGAAAACATTGACACTAATAGATCTCCCAAAGTGACTCTCTGCATTGAAGGATTACAATTTAAATTAATCATCGATACAAGCGCCACAGTGAACAACATAAGAACACAACAATTTATCTTACTGAAAATTAAACCCAAATTTCATCATCTTCATCGAAGATATTTCAACAGGGTGCAAAAAACCCATTTCACTACATTGGCCAATTCGCATGCATCCTCCGCCACCAGAATGTCTCCACCCTTGCGACCATACATATTCTTAAAACTCCAACAATAGGCAGATGACTCCTTTGCTGTAAAACGGCACGTTACCTTGGACTCATTGAAATTACCTGTCACATATCCACTGAGAGCAGAATACCAAGTCAATCACTGAGTCATCCACTACACTCAATACACGTGACGCAATACAGGCACAATTTCCACAGCTGGTAATGGGACTTGACAAGGCCACCAATACCCCTACACATGAATGAGCAGGTGAGACCAGTCCCACAACACCCCGAGAAGAGTAGGGCTCCACCTCCAACAAAAATAATTGGAAGAACTGGATAATCTTCTTGCAACCTACATCATCGAACCTGCAATGGGACCCACACCATGGGTTTCACAGGTCGCTGTTTTTCTAATGACAATGGCCAGATTAGGCTTTGCGTCAGCATGTGCACCCCCATCGCAGCCATAGAACGTGAAAGACATCCTGGTCCTAACATTGAAGAGATGATATTGCATCTCAAGAAATCCACAGAATTTACCAAGCTGGATCTCAAATTAGGGTACCATCAGATAGAGTTACACCCTGCATCTCGAACCATTGCAACACGTTTGACTAACTAAGGTCTTTTTAGAGATAATTGAAGATTACATTTCAGTATCTCATCTGCTGCAGAACAAATAAGACACACTGACATACTGCTGCTTCTTACAGGTGGCACAGAAGACACAATGAGGGATGACACAAAAGAGGAAGACAAAGATCCTGGTGGAGCATGAGTAGGAAGAGAACTTGGTCGCCCAGGCCTCTACTCAGCAGGCAGCAGGCCACCCTAAATCAGGTCCTCAGCATACCTACTATTTATTTTACATTCTGCAGTTCCAGAGAACAGGCGATACTCTAATGTTGGTGAAACTGCAAGAACGTGGAGCTACGCCATCGGGGTTGAGCCTGATGCCAGCGAGGAGCCAGAGATCAGTGTCTCAACTCTAATGTCAACTACGTCACCTAAGCCCACCACAACTTCACCTGCAATGCTAATTCTTTCTGCAATGCAAACATTGCAAGATTCTCTGGCTGCCCTCTCGGGCATGGTAGATGCAATAGAGGAGGGGGAGGGGAGGCTGTTGTGAAATGAGAGGGAGTCTGTGGCGGCTTTGCAGAGATGTGGCCAGATGTCGGTGAGGAGGAGTGAGCAAAACACACTAAGGGAGGAAACATTGGTGGAGGCACAATGAGGTGAGTTAGGGTGGGCGGAATTCCCTTTTTCACTTGCATGAAGGTTTTCTAAGGTGCAGTGCAACTTTCTGCAATATTTGTGCATTCCACCAACCGGCTGATACATTTGTATGGTTTGCGCGAAAGTAGGGATTTTTGTCCTTTTTCCCTTTCTGCTCCCCCATCAATGCACTAGTCAAATCCCTGCACCAAATTCCTGTGCGCTGGAGTAGTGAATGCAGTGAAACGTGTTGCGTGGTTGTTTTCGTCCCCACTTCCTTCATCTCCCATGATGCATTTGTCCAATCCCCCTATGCGGGAGCTGCGTCTCTAGCTCGAACTGATGTGCTCTCATGCTGCACTTGCTGATTTCCATAGCTGTGGCACCTGGGCTGAGGATGTCCACAAGAGCAACAGCAGCAGACATATGTCTAGTGGTGTCGCCAGGAATCAAATTTAGGAGGGGCTCAGAAGGGGCCACAGATAAAAGTAGGGGGTCACAGAAAAAAGTAAAGGAGGCCCCTATAAAAATGCACTGTGTGACATCAGAAGCACTCATGCAGAGAATCTTTTGTGCACACCAACTACCACAACCCACTGCACCTCCCCTCCCATCAGAATGTAGGCACTAAACTATTAAGTCACTAATGACCCATCATTAGCGGTTTTGTGTGCTACATTCTGATTGGAGGGGCGCCTCTTGGCCGCAGGAGGAAGCTCTTCATTGTTGTGCGGCATCATTGATTGTGGCCCTGTGTGTGTACCGTGCAGGCAGATACAGCACTGTATACAGAACAGAGAAAGTAGCCACACTGAGGTAGGGGGGGCATAAGGGGGCCCCAGGATTTCAGAGGAGGGGTCCAGGGCTCCCCCAGATCCCCGTAGCGACACCACTGCATAGGACACCTGGTGGTAGTCATCTTAGGTTAGCCCCGCAATCGAAAACTGGCACATCGATGTGACCGAATTGATTCAACATGGAGTAGACAGCCCTAACTCCCATCCACTCTATGGTTCCAAGGACGGGCCCTTGCGTACAAATCTACAGTGACTGGGTCCAAGTCACAAGATTGGCAAGACTCTGTGTCCTAATGACCTTGCCAAGCATATAATGGCCCTCTGCTTATTCGTGAATGACAGCAACTGTCCGCGAATGACTGCAAATGTCAGCGCGAAGCAACGATTCTGTGTATTTGGTCATGCTAGACAATGCGTTTATGTGTATTGCCCGTTGGTCACACATTTATTCTGAGAAATTGGCGATGAACTGGTGAGAAAATCATGCTAATCTGAAGCAGCAGAAAAAAAGTGAGGAAATCTCAGTTAGCCGCCAGAGCCGCAGATCTGGAAATAATGCTATGGATTCTGAATTTTCATTCCATTCTCAAAAAAGTCGCCCACCCATAGACAATAGGCAATTAACACAGGGGAGAAGGCAGACGCTACCAGAAACAGGTTGCCTGGGGTGGCAGTCTGACAAGGGCGCTTACTCCAAACGAAACCTTCACACATGAATGTTTGTAGTGCCTCTTCACTGGAAATACACAATCTAGCTGCCGCCATTGTCTCCCTGAGGGGCCAGATAGTCTGTGCCGACGCCAAGCGTGCTTACTCACATGCCACTTAGCGCTGGAAGGAGCAGTTCCCAGCCCTACTTTTCCCTGTGATGGTGACGGCAGCACCACCACCTTCACTGCCCCTTCATCCTCCCCAACAGTAACAGCATTCTCCCTTGCTGTCTAGGAGGCATTCGGGATGGACGTGACAGGCATAGAAAGAAAAAAAAGACTTACAATATGGACCTTTGTTCTGAGGCAAGTGGGTGGAGCAGAAAATATCGTTTTGCTAGGTCCCAGTTGAAAATCAGAGGCATTGTGGTTTTTGTTTGGGAACATATATTTATGAAAAACATTTTGAAGAATGTTTTCCTTGGAGGTAACTCCACCTGCATTGGCCAGCAAGTCCAGTGCCATATTTCCAAATTCACATGCAATCCTCTCCCCTTCCTTGCCTAGTGGAGGGATTTAAAGCTATTTTTGAGGTCCGCAAAGGCTCAGTATCTGTTTGGAGCCCTTTATATGTGGTATGCTATGTCACTGCCGTGGCGTGTTGACTGGTTACCTCAATGGTGGAAAAAGACATGGTGGTTTCAGAATCACAGCGCCAAGAAGCCAGCGAAATGGCAAACATTGCACTTTACAAATGCTGTTTAACAAAACCCAACCTGTGAATGGTAGAGGGGACATGCATTCCCGGGTTGTCCTGCAGAATTGCAGATGATTTACTTTTTGAATGTTGCCCTTTTACCTGTGCACCCCAAGTGCCACAGGCCAGTGCCCCCCGCCCCCTTCATCCATGTTGTGATTTTCTGAGTATTGGTAATCTCCCTTGGCCTTCGCGTGGTTATGCAACATGCCATGACGTTCCCTTTAATTCCGTCAGGTACACTAGTGAAGTGAATTTGGAAGGGGTAAGGGATTGTCACGTGATAGGCTTCATGCAGTCTCCCGTGTCTGTGTTTTCTTATCTGGCAGCAAGCTCCTGTGTGCAACGAGGTCCTCTATAATGTGGCGCAGGCGGCTGTTGTGTTGCTTCGTTGAATCTGTGGTGGTTCTTCACCCGGGTGAAGAACATGCTGGCATCACACACCGTCTGTTTCTTCAATGCATTTTGCATCTTAGAGAATGCAGACAGAGTAATTCCATGTGCCACAGAAGCTCTTCTTTGGAATGCAGTAGCACTCGCAACTCCTACATGTCTGTGCTAAATCCACATTCAGGTTTGCTGAGCACACGGAACATCTGCATATGGATTTACTCTGCTCCTTGGAAAATCTGCAGGTATTCATTGCATATGGGTTTTCACTGTACAATATGTCCATATATGGCAAAACGTGTGTATGTGAAGGATACAGATTTTCAATGCATACACTGTTAGGAGAATGAGGGTGATACTTGGTCCTCCCACAGGAGATGGAATGTGTGGATGTTGTGTCAAACCCTGTAAATCTGCGTTGTACACACCCTTCCTTCTTCCTCCCACACGTTTCTTATTCTCTTTAACTGCGCATTGTCCAAAAAGTATCAAACACAACCTTCTTCCTTTCTGGCCATTTTGATTTTTGAATCTGATGAGCTCAGTGATTGGCTACCTCAAATGATATTACCTCCTCTGCCACTTAACACTCTGACTCTTCCACTTTTTTATGCTCCTCCCACTTGCTTATGCCTTTCTTCAGACCTGACTTCTCTCCTCTCTCCTTTGAGTTTACTGTCGCTCATCTCCTCCCTCCCACCCACTCACCATCGGCTGCGTTGGCCATTGAACGCCTTCTTTGCCACTATTCCACTTCTCATTGACTTCCGTCCCACAGATGCCCCACTGCTGTCATCATGGGGGATTTCCACTTCCTCAAAATCTCCTCCCCCACCATTGTCATATGGACTATATCCTGTACAATCACTCCCTGACTGCCCCCTACAACTTTACCACTCACATGCAAGGCAATTATTTCGATCTTGTGTTCCTTTCTTCGTCCATCACCCCACCTAATCTTGCCATCGATCCCACCTCATCTGATCCCTGCCTTTTCCACTTCAATGTCTATGTCCCTCCACCGATCTTCCTTCCTCCCCCATTTCTAGACTTTAAGCAGTTCTATGTGATATTGTTGAATATTGACGGCCGCACATGACAAATACCCCTTTTTCCAGCCGTTTTGGTGCTGCCCTCAATATTCGAGGTATATCACTATTTCGGGGGTTTTAACCCCCAAATCCACCCTTTGCCCAATCACCCACCCTCTCACCTTAAAATGGGGGGGGTTGGTCTCCTGACCAAATACATTAACAAAAACCTAAAAAAAACTCCCATCAGAGGCAAACACGCACACACGCTAACAGACACACACATGTACTCACACACCCGCCCCCCTCTTCTATGACACAAACACTCCTCCTCGCCCACTCAAATAACCTCACACATAACTTATCCACAGCCCTGCCATGCTACATTCTCCTTTAACACACACACAAACACACACATACACTCACCCGTTTAAGGCCGCGCCGTCCGTCTTCCGTCCTTGCCATGCATGTGAGCCCCTGCACACTCCTCTACGGCAGGGGCATGACAGTTCAATTTAGAAAGAGCACTCTGAAAATAAATGAGGGCTGTTCGTTTAATACCGTTTAATCCTGACTCTCTGTCCTCCTATTTTGCTGAGGTCAGAGGCCCCCACCCATAGCCCTCGCTTCTCCCCAGGCCTCATCTATTGAGCAAGCATTCAATGAGATCTGTGTCTGAATGCTGGCGGAATGACATGGGCAGTCACTGATGCCTGCAACATTCCACCACCAGAATAATGTCTTCTACCCCATACGGGAAAGCAGAATGCTAGCAAGCCTCTCTTCCATCCCCATTTCAGTGACGTTCCTGTAGCTTTTCTGGTGTACTCTCTGCCTGCCATTCCCCACTTTACTCAATGTCCCCATCGTCCCCTCTCTTGATCCTCCCCCAGGCTTTCTCTTCATCTACCCCCCTCCGCCCCTCCAACACACTTACCTGTTTTCGCGTCCCTCTCCATCAACTGGCATGCACAATCTTCCAGGTCTGCAGCTTTTTCGAGGGCATTTCAGAGAGTGTGCGCTTCTGCATGCCAGTATATGTCCAACAGCGTTTTGCATGATTCACCTCCACATATGACAGAAATCTTTTTTTTTTTTTACTTTTATTTTAACTTGCACAGATACATCATCACATTATTCTTTTACATTAGACACATTATTATAGATCACCGTTACATTTCTAGGGTACATTTTATACACATAATTACCATGCATCCATATCAGTTTCTTCCATGCTTTTATCAGAGCGGTATTGTTTGTATCTGCCCCATATATCTCTGGGGCGACTTTGAGTAGGTAATAGCTCGGCATACATTTCCTCACAATCATTTGCCCATAACATGTCTTTTTCCCAGTCATTCTTAGTGGGTGGTTCCTTGCTCTTCATCTTCATCAAAATGACTCGCTTAGCCAGTAATAGGCAGAGGTTGAGCAGTTTACGCGAAGTAGGATTCATTTTCCCCACCGCCCCCAGTAGACACACAGTTGGGGTCCTTTCAATGGGTTGATCTGACATAGCATCCAATGTGTCGCACACATCTGCCCAATACACTGTTAGACGGGTACATGCCCATAGCATGTGAAGTGTATCTGCGTCTTCACTTCCACATTTGGGACATTTACCGTCCATCGAGGGCAATATACGCTTCAATTTAGCCAGTGTATAGTGCGTTCTGTGTATTATTTTGAATTGTATTAGCCAATATCGTGAATTGCAAGAGATGCTTTTCATCAGTCTACCAATCTGTGTCCATTGGTTATCAGTGATATTATGCCCTAGGTCCTGTTGCCACCTCCCTCTTGCCCTTTGGGGTAGTGGTTCTCGGGCCGTTGTCACAATTAATATAATGTAGAGGCTGGCGTTTTGGCCGACCCTGCAGTAAATATGTATCCCAGTCCCAGATCTGTTGCAGGCTCGGCTGGGAATGCACCCCATACCTTCGCCATGGCTGATCTCAAACACAGATAGTACAATTTTTGCAGTGGAGTGTCTCCGACTATACCCTTAGCTTCCTCGCAGGTGATGAATTGAAGAAGAGGTCCCTGAATCGGTTGATTCCTTTACTTCTCCAGTGTGTAGCTATTTTTGTGTCTTGTGTAGGTGGAATGTAAGGCGCTTCCCACAATGGCATATTTGGATTATACAAAACTTCTTGTCCAGGTTTTCCTGCTAGCCTGGCCCAGGCAGTGCACGTTACCAGTATTGGATTGCTAGTGTTGTTGTGTCTTGGATGCGCCGCTGCCACTTTGTGCAGGAGTTTCACTAGGTTTCTTTTGTGCGTTTCGGTGGTTGTGTGGTGTGACTGTAGGTAGGTGGTTGCGCATTGTGTTGCATAGTGTGCCTTTGCCTCCAAGTATTGCAATTTGAAATCGGATGCAGCCAACCCCCCTTGTGAATGTTCATTGGTGAGCTCCTGTCAGCTTACTATAGATTGGCCATTCCACATAAATGTCGCGCTTGCACCCTGAATTCTCGAGAAAAAGGCCCTGCACGGGCACAGTGCTAAATAGATAAAAAAGTTTATGTAAAACTATCATTTTAACCAGTGCAAGCCTACCCATTACGGAGATTAGCAGGGATCGCCATCGTACTAGTTTAGTGCAGAGTGTTTCCGCAAATGTCTCGAAGTTTAAAGTGTGGACAAGTTGCGCTGTTCTCGCCACCTGTACCCCCAGATATTTCACCTGATGAGGGCTCCACAATAGACCATGGAGTTCAGTGGGTTTTGAGGTAGCTTCTTTGAGGGGGATTATCTCAGATTTGGCTGAATTTAATTTAAGACCTGAATACTGCCCGAATGTTTTTAACAGTGCGCAGTGCTTTCCCCAGGTTACACTCGGGATTTCCCAGGTGTAACATTATATCATCAGCGTACAGCGTGATAATCTCTACCAGTGGAATCCCAAATCTGCTGTATCTCCCTCTTAGTAGGTCAGCTAGCGGTTCTATTACTAAAGCAAACAAGAGGGGTGAGAGCTGGCAGCCTGTTGTGTGCCGCTCGTCCCTTTCAATATTGCCGATAAGGTCCCATTGAGGCACACTCTGGCATACGGCTGTGTATACAGTATTCTGGCCCACTTTATAAAATTAGGTCTGAACCTGTAATTGTGCAAGACCCTCAATAGGAGCGGCCAGTAGACAGTATCAAAGGCCTTCTGCATGTCTAATGCAAGCGCCACCCCTTGCATGTCCTTTGGGATTGAATCCAGTATATCGTAGCAGCAGCGAATGTTTGTCGCTGTGGACCTGCCCGGTATGAGGCCCGGTTGGTCCTTATGGATCATATGCGGCATCAGGGGGGTTAGGCGTGCAGCCAGGATCTTTGCGAAGATTTTTGTGTCTGTGTTTCTTAACAAGAGCGGTCTGTAGGATCCACACTCTTCGGGGCTTTTCCCAGGCTTGAGCAACAGTGTTATAATAGCCTCCCGGGTAGTCTCGGGGAGCTCGCCTGTGTCCCGGGCTTCGGTCCAGACGGCGTGTAGTCTGGGAACCAGGGTACTCGCAAATTCTTCATAAAACCCAGCCCTGAGGCCATCAGAATCTGGTGCTTTACCGTTTGGCAATGCTTTGATGGCTTCTGCTATCTCAGTTTGCGTGATTGGGGTGTGTAATGCGTCTTTCGCCCTAGCGGATAGAAGTGTTGCAGGTATGTTTGCTAAATAGCTATCTATCTCTGCCTCCGTGGCTGTGCTCTGGGGAGAGTACAGTTTGGAGTAGAAGTCATAGTAAACTGTCTCTATCTCTTCCTGGTCTGTCACCACCATCCCATCTGGTCATGTTATACGGGGGATAACAGTGCTTCCTCGTTCCCCTCTCATCATCTTTGCTAGTAGCCTGCCGTTCCTGCTCGCCATATCATCTAGCAGGGGAAGGTCTGTCGAAATAGCCGATCACATGAACCACTGTTGCTCTATACCCCTCAATTGAGTCCTAATATTTAATTTAGTTTGTGGGCTGGGGTCTATAGCATACTGCTCCTGTAATTTAGCAATTCCCCCTTCATGGCTCTTTAACTCTCTGCGAATATCCCTGAGTACCCCAAATTCCGTTGACATGGCTACGCCTCTTATGTACACTTTAAATGCCTGCCATAGTGTCGCCTGGCTCCTCACTGTGCCCTTGTTGTGTTCAAAGTATTCATCAATGTGTTGCGTCAGACTGCTCCCATAATCGTGATTTGACATAGCTGTTGCCTTGAACCCACATGGGGACCTGTGTGGTGCGACTTTAGGGATATGCATAGATACCAGAATTGGGGAGTGATCTGACATTGTTCTGGGTTGTATTGAGGCGTTGGTTACCCAGCCCAGGGCCCTCTGTGACATCAGCCAAATATAAATTCTTGAATGCATGTCATGCACCGACGAGTAAAATATGTAGGCGTGTTGTGTGCCTTTCAGAGAGCGCCATACATCCCGGAGGCCCAGGTCAGTTATGTGAGTAAGTATCACGTGGGCTGCTTTAGTCAGTGTACTGGGGTTATCAGATGTACGGCCCAGGCGTGTGTCAAAAATGGTGTTGAAATCGCCTCCGCAAATGATATGGGCTGTAGGGTATTTGGCACACTTCTTGAACATCTCGGCGTAAAACATTGGGTCATCTATATTCAGCCCATATAGATTTAAGAGTAGCACCTGTCCTTCAGCTAGTTTCCCATGTACCAGTACATAGCGGCCCTCAGGGTCACCTTCTGCACTGTGGTGTGTGAACGGTAATGACCTATGTATCAATGTTAATACACCACGTGCTCTGCTAGAATATATTGTGTAGAAGCGATGATTACCCCATCCGGGCGCTATCTTTTCAGCTTGGTGTCCTAATAGATGGGTCTCCTGAAGATACACAATTCGGGCCCCCAGTCTATTAATGTATGCCATTATTTTCCTCCTCTTAACTGGCGCCTCCAACCCTCGCACATTCCAGCTTAATAATGTGATTTTCTTTGTATCTTTCTTAGCCATAAATGACAGTTCTTCTCCTTAGACACATTGTGTACAAATGTCCCTTAAGATTCTCGTACATCCTTTTGATACGTATCTGTGCATTTTTAACTTTAACACCCCAACAGCCTAACCCAGCCCCCTCCCCCACCCTCATAATTCCCTGAAATTCAACTATGTGATTCCCCTTGTCCCCCCATATCCCACTCTCAAAAGTGGTCTATATAAAACTTGCACCTGCATCGGGGGGCCTCTGTAGTGGCGGCCAAGGCCAAAGGCCATCACTTATCTGCCCATATGTTACTTAATTTGTTTGCTTCTTGGACTCATGATAAAACAAGGGCCTCCATCTTAAAAAAACATATATCTAACATACTATCTTGAAAGTTCTCTGTTCGGGATGCAACTTCCCAGGTGTTCGTACTTGTCGCCATTTTCCATACCATACCCGTTTCAGGCCTGTCTATGTTGCAGTGACTTGTTGCTGTTGTCTTCTACGGTGGTTGGCGTTTGCTTCGGCTGCACCAGGATGTTTGCCTCCACAAAGCTAGCTGCCTCCTCCGGAAAAGTGAAAAAATAGGTCTTGTTGTGTTGCATTCGGAGTCTGTCCGGGTACAACATTGCGTAGGGAAGTTTCCGCTTTAAGAGCATCTTCTTGACCCCCATAAAGGAGCCCCTTTCTTGCTGGACTGCGAGTGTGTAATCTGGGAAGATTTGAATTACATTGGAGCCTAGTCTCAGCTCTTGCTTATCTCTGGAGGCTCATAGGACCAGGTCTCTCTCTCTGTAATTCATTAATCTTGCAATGATTGGTCTAGGGTAGGCACCGGTTTGAGACATGCGACCTGCGTGCTCTCTCTGCCACAAACATAGATGACCAGCCCGGATCTCTGAGAAGTTTCTTGAGTAATTCCTCCACTGCAAGCTCCATAGGGCCTTTAAGAGCGTATTCCGGAACCTCGACTATGTAAATGTTATTATGGCGTGACCTAGCCTCCAAGTTTTTGCATTTAAGTTTCACTGTTCCCAGATCTTTAGCCATCTCCGTCACAGTGTTGCACAGTGCTTCCTGTGCGTCCTCTGTTGTGCTAATCCGTGGTTCCACTTCCATGATGCAACTGGTGGCTTTTTCTAGTTGGTTCCTAATAGTCGTCACGTTTGTATTGATTCCATCCAATTCGTCATTCAAGGCAGCAAAGCCCTGCTGCATAGATGCAAACACTACCTGAGGATCCATAGTGGGTGCAGGTGACGTAAGTGTGGGCAGCTTTGTCTGCTCAGTGCTTGCGTCGGCCATGTTGCCTGTCCTGACCACGCATTGCACTAAGACGCTGAATGCCTTTTTGACAGACCCGAGGATAGCGGCTGTGGTATTGAATACTACGGAAATTCCATGCATATGAAGAAGCAGTTTTTTGCAAGCCTGCTATGAAATTGAATTAACCATATGCCCTGAGAGGGTAAGAACAGGAGAAAGAACATATCTGTTATTTACATTCCGGGAGAACATCGCCCTGCAGCAAGACTGTGGGGGGTTATGCAATTTGTAGCCCTATTTACCATTAAAGGCCTAGATTGAAGATATTGCATCTAGGCACCATGGAAGGATTGATTCCGTTTCACCTTTTCTCATCTCCAAAGTGCACACAGAGGCTCACTCAAGTCCATGTAAGGCAAGATCCAACAAGATTTTTGCTGCACGTCCTGAAGAAGGTCTGAAAAACAGAGTGGCTACGGTAGAGGTGCCCACGTCTATGACCGAAACACGTGTCAACCGAAAGAACTGCTCAAAATTGTAATGAACAGTTAGTGACACCTTTATTAAGGATAGGGTCCAAATATTTTGTGAAATACCTATATGGAATATAGTGTAACATAAAGGTTGAGTTACACACAAAAGTAGAGAGCTATTACAGTTGTTGTGAAAGTGTATGTATGAATGAATGACGGAGAAATATGTAGTGTCAGCACGAATTTGTATTTGTTTCTGATTTTATGATATTTGTATGTATTGTATTGATTAGAGATTGGTAATGGTACACACATTTATATATTGTTGTATTGAAAAATAAAATTGTATTAAAAGAAACTGAGTTAGACAATCCTGTCATCCTCCATCTACTGGTTCACCCCATTATATATTATGTGTTGATATACCTGAAGAACCAAAGAGTAAGTGCAAGTAACCCCTATACATTTTTGATAGTCACTCTGCCTTCATATAGAAACTATTTCTTTTACAGAAAATATTTCTTTATGAATGCAGAGGGAATTTAAAAAGAAAGATTTAAAACCAAAAATAAAAAAAATTGCCTTTTTTTTTAACTCCAAGTGGGGCCCCCTCCCAGGAAATGTGGTGGCGGGGCCCCCTTCACAGCAGTGGTCCTAGAGCCTCTGCATTTCCTCACACATCAAATTTTCACTTGGCTCCTTTCCTATCCTCAGGACTGCCACCACCTTGTGCTGTGCTCCTTGGTGTTTGCTTTCACCAAAAATCTGTTAATGTCTCTCCTCGCACTACAACTTCTCCCTCTATTCTGAAACATTTCTGGCATACTTCAAAGTAACCACCACACTACCTATCCTCAGAAAGCCCTTTCGAGATGCTATCTGCCCAGTCAGCTAATGGATTTCTTCCTCCCCACTAATCAAAAATTCTGGAGGGAGTGGTGTTTAACAAAGGTAAACGATCTTGAAATTCCAGATTCTGCACCACTTTAGCTCACCACTCCAAGACCTCTTCCATCCTCATTCTCATGGATCTATCCACTGACTTCAACACAATTGACCCTCCCTCCTCTTGCTATCCCTTTTTAACATTGGTATCCAGAACATGCTGTCACCTGGTTTACTTTACACCTCTTTGATCGTTCTTCTCTTCTTCTGAAACATGGGAACCTATAATTCTAGTACCTTCCAAGTAAGCTATGCCTGAAAGCTCGCTCCTGGGTCCTTTGCTTTTCATGCTCTACAGGTCCTCCCCAATCAAACTTAAATCTTCCTTGGGGTTCTCCTACCACCTCTTTGTGATTGATACCTAAATCTTCTTCTTCTTCCCCACCTTGGTATTTCACATCTGCCTGGGAAACTCCAACCACCACAATTGAATAGCACTTCACTGTCTCATGCTTATCTCTTCTGGAACCACGGATATCTATCTTCCAGCCTCTAACACCCCTTCTCTCCTCCATATATTTCCCTCTGCCCTGCTCTCACCTTCACACACGGCACACACCACCTACCTTAAGCACCAGCTTTTATAACATCCAAAGCCATTTCTTCCTAGATCAATCTTCTCAACATTCACAAGATATGTTCTCTCCAGACCTAAACTCTTATATCTACCATGGACCCTGGTCACCTTGACCTCTGATCCAGTCTCCTTTCAGGCTGCCCCTGCTACTACGTTGTTCCCCTAGACAACGTCCTTAACTTTGCCACGCACACCCGCTACAATAAATCCTGTTCTCCCTCATCTCTCCAAGCTTGGTCCATACTTACTGGCTTCAACAACAGCCACTCTACATCTTCGTTTTTTCATCAATAATATCCGTGGCCTACGCCCCACTCGTCTATCATCTTCTATGTTCCACTACTCTTCACCATGTACCCTGATCTACCCCTAATGCCTGGTATCCTTCTCCTTCTGGCTGTCACTCACCCACCCTGTGCATCCTCTCAATTTCACTCTTTCTCCCTCCTTAACCCTCCACTGGAACTCCCTTCCTCTTGACATTTAAAATAACACCGCGATTAATTCATCAAAATCACTGAAGTGCTAGCTCTTGCGCCCTGAAAGAACAACAACCCTCCCGCACAACATAACCTCCTAGCGGAATTCTCCCTACCAACCATCACTGCACTTGTTGACACTCGCCCACTCGTCCCTCTGATAATCTAAGTAGATGCCTTATTCCATACTGGTCCTTGGTCTGTATACTGCTCAACACCCTTCCACCATCAGGTCTTGGGCAAGCTATTCCATGCTTGCCTGTCCTTTTCCAAGACACATGACTCCAGGACTATCTTTGATACTATATATTCCTGTTTGAGACTCTTGTCCTCCTAAATAACTTTAAAATACAAATAAAACCCTTTTTGTGTTCATTTAAAGTTCCCTGTTTTTTTATTAACCCTTAACGTTGGTAAAGGCACATGTCTCCAAAACGACTGGGGACAGAATAAAATCAGTTCTCCCTTAATTGTACCTCAATGTATCCTGTATAGATTCAGAGCCCAAAAGATAGCTCAGCATGTTGAGCAACTACTATAGACTGCACTAGTCCGTAGTCTGAAGATCACAGCACAGGGAATACTTTTAGCAAGACTGGCTTTGCAATGTATCTGCTTGTGGGTGAACGAATGAAAATCATTAAGTTGGTATTAGTAACACTTCATTTCTGCCTCCCTTGTTTTAAAATAAATAGTCTCATAGGCTACTAATAATATACTGTCATGTTTTCAAACAGAATTTCTTAAAGGCCTGGGCACTGAATGCAACAGTTTTGTAATTAACATTTTGAAATCGAAAGCCATGTCCTGCCCATACATACAGGATTTTTAGATAATTTTGTAAACATGGATCAAGTAGATTGGGACAGACTATGGCAGAAATTAAGAATTAAGGGATTGTGGGTAGTGTCAGGGGTTAATAAAACTTCAAGGCACAGTCTCGACCCATATTTCAACTAATGCGGCCTTGAACAAGGGCTGCATAATGGTGCCATGTCTATTCAATCTGTATTTGGCAGATTTAGGCACTGCTTAAGATCCGGTTCTTAATTTTCCTCCCACAATATGTAACTGTCATATAATTTGGCTAGTCTATGTGGATGACGTTGCCGTAATCGATGTCACTTGCACAGGACTTTCATGGAGCCATAATGTTGTCTGGTAATTCATTGTTTGGATATAAATATGAATAAAACAAAAAGTATGAACTTTTCAGCCAAGAGTAAAAACACTAACAACAAATTACCTGTGCAGTAGCACTTTTGAGCGTTCTTATGCACAAAATGGATTTACCATAATAAACCATCTAGGACCCAAATAACCGGACAGACTCAAAGAATATGGCAAAATAGCACTTTATTATCAGCTCAGTAAAGTAGGGAAACCGGTCGAACAACGAATCTTAGCCCTCACACTCTCAGTTACATTTCAGGTACACAAAGGCTTTATACCTCGATGTGCATCAGCTATGACATCATCCTACAGGGCAAAGGATAAAACCTATCGGACGGAGGGATTCGTTATAGCTTCTATAAGTGTTAGTAACACGATTGGCTGCCGCATATCTGGCATGTATATACAAATAGCAGTCCCCTGTAGGCAGCTGTGGTCATGAAACTAAAATATGGTAATTGGGTCCACGCTGCAATTAATATTTTGAACTGTATCAATCCAGATATCACGTTTAAAAATCCCAACACAAACCTGAATGCAGTCACTTCTTTACTCAAACTGGACATTATTTATTGAAACACAATAAGAAAAGCACATAGTGTAAGGACATTTTAACCTAAAAGTTATTGCACTGCCTGTCAGCCCTTGGAAGAACCCAAGGGTCATTCTTTCAAGAACACAAGCAACGTTTGTGTTTAGTTGTTACTAGCTGTACTCCCGAAAGCTAAAATTGACGATTGAAACTGTGATTTTGTTAACCACCTCCATTAACATGATATGTTACTAATTACATCTTTCATTCTCCTGAAGAAGAACATGATGCTTGAAAGTGTATCTTGTGTTCCCTCTTCACTAAAATCAGGATATGGTTCCTTTTTCTATCTATAATAACTTTGTTGATTTCTTTCTCTTCTCTAGCATAATTCCAGGAATTTTTGTCCTGTTTCTTCATTTTTCTTTCACTAATGTATACCTTGTTTTAAACGTTGCTTGTGTTCTTGAAAGAATGACCCTTCGGTTCTTCTAAGGGTTGACATGCAGTGTAATAACAACTTTTAGCTTTACATTTTCTTGCACTATGTGCTTTTCTTATTGTGTTTGAATAAATAATGTCCAGTTTGAGTAAAGATGTCACTGGATTCATGTTTGTGTAGAGATCACTTTAAACGGGATACCTGGATTGATACACGTACCAGTTGAAAATATTTATTAATTTAATGATGAATTGATCTAATTGCAGCGTGGACTCCGTTACCATGTCTTAGCCCCATTCTGGCCGGCAGGCTTTGATCTTCCCTCTCACTACGTAGCATAATAGCAGCGGATTGGCCCCTGCAACATTATATGCTGATCATTGCATAGGCCCTCATGATAGGTTGGCATCCTCTCACAACCTTGGACACTTGACTCACTAGCAGCACGGTAGCGAAACAAAAATAAATAGGGTGGGGATGATTACTACAAATATCTTTCTAACCGAGGTTATATGTTGAGTAGCCAAAGATTTTTCCATTTAGTTTGTGGCCTCCTATGTCCATTTATACATCTCTGAGTAGGAACATGTGATTGGCGTTGATGAATTTCCTTTTTAATTGGTTGGCTACGTTGGGGATTTCTGGGGGTAGGAATACAATTGATAAAAAGGAATGAACGTTTAGGGTGTGTGCTGAAACTAACATTATCGAAACTTTAATGCACCTTGGCTTTTAGCGTATAGAAACTTGAAATCTGAAAATGCCAAGATTTGCTACTTATGTTAGAGAAGATATGATTTTGTCTAGACAACATTTTGGTATTGGGTGTTGGTTGGGGAACAGGTTTCATTAATAATTGTACGTATAAAGTATTAACACACGTTTTTGGACCTCATTACAAAGTCGGCAGTTCAGTAAAAAGGGGCCTTAATTCCGTTAAGGCCATTTTGTTTTGCAGCAACAGAAATATCGCCACTTCTACTGTGCGGCTGAATTTTGAATTTGGCCTTCGAGTGGAGGAATTACCTTCAGTAAAATGCCGGATGTAAATCCTGCACTTTAACCCCAAATATCGACTGAATTACCATGGAAGAATTACTGCTCGTGGTAATTCCAGGGACATTCCCTGGAGTCATGTGGACTCCAAAAATTGGGATTTACACTGCCACACCAAACCCGCAATCCTGCGGTATTTCCTCGGGACAGAGCAGTGGTAAGAGTAATCCATTTTGACGGTAATTCAGCAGATTTACCAGTAAATTACCAGCCAAACCCGGAATGAGGCCCTTTATATTTATTAAGCAGTAAATCGTTTGAGTTTATCTAATAGTTTTTTTTTGCAGAACTATATCTGCAACTTTGCCTTGAAGATGTTAATGAATAGTTTTTATACTTTTGTTTTTAATTAGACTTGATAACGAATTGTGCAAGGGTTGCTTTGGAACAGAAAACAATAATAACACCTATTATTTCAAATTGCCAAGAGACAACACTGTGTCTGGTGTGTGTGATTTAAAAGAAATCCATGTAATCTTTCTTATCGCTCTCTGCAGAATTTGGGAGCTGTTTCCCACTATCCTTTATGCAAGTTTTTCGTTTTATCTTTTGCTTAGAATGATACAGTCCTGCCTACATAATTCAAGGTAAGCCCTGAGGCTCAGACCGGCCATGAATCAGGAGCTCTACTGCCAGCAGGAATGATTATGCTGCAACCCCACGTCCAAAGGGCTTTCATTTCCTCCATGTGCTTTCCAGGAGTCTCTTCCGGTTTTTTCTAGTTAAAGCTAGTATTGATTAATTAATTTAACTGCACTTTACTCGCTGCCTCTGACACTCAATCCCTCATTTAATAGCTCTGTTTACTCCTAAAGAGCTTAACCTTTGCAGTTTTCGTACTTCCGTTTTATTGCTTGCATTTAGCCCATCGTGCTTTGCCCAGGAATAAAAGGTTTGCAGTTTTTTATCTTCATACTGCTTAGCATTGAAAAATGTACGCCCCATCACAAGCTAATATTGTATTGAGTTTATCTGCATTGTTAGCTCATAAATAAACCCCAGATTAAACTCTGACCCACTCATTCACATAAAGGGTTGGCAAAAGCAGAAAAGCTAGTCCCTGCACTCTGCTCATTTGCCTAAAAATGTTAGGCCTGCAGGTCTACTTACACCTTCATTCTGCCTAGCTGCCTAAATGCAAAAACCAGCCCAAGAGCTGTTTACTTGGGAAGTAACTCTTTCTGTGCATGTTTAATCAAGTGACAATGGCCATGTGTAATTAGTGCCTGCAAGATTAGCCTCCTGGTTACAACTCTATTGGAATTTGACATCTGTGCTGAAAAAAGAAAATCAATTACCACAAAATGATTACCATCTGATAACTGGTGGTAATTATACAATTCCACCACAAATGTAGCAGAAAACCCACAGATCAAACACAGGGAAACATAGACATGGCAGAAGGACACTTCATGGCTGTATGGCAAATCCTAAAGCGGTTGTACATTCCAGTCAACAGAATGAGAAGTCTCACAGGAGGTTGGAGACGCAGGGCAACTAGAGCACATTGTGCCAGGCTGACACCAATTAAGATGGCGGTACAGCAATTACTAGCAATGCACCACGCGGGCATGGACACTATCAAAGCCATCATGGTAGGCAGTGGTGGAAATGAAAAATAATTGGTGGGGGATCCCAAAAGGGCCGGTTGGGGGCGGAGTTTGGGGGGGCGGTGTCCGAGGAGGCAGGGTTAAGGGGGGGAGCTCGCAGTTGACCTCTGATCAAAGGAAATGTCCAAAATAATAGTTTAAAACGGCACTATTTCTTTCATGCTGCTTCTTTTCCAAACTATATATCAATTCCACTTTACACCACTTCCATGGCACTGGTGATGAGTTACTTCACTATGCGGATAATAGTTTTGACCAGTGTTGCTGAGTAAATATTCTTTAAAAAGCACAATTTGCATTCTATGCTATAAAAAAAAAAAAAAAAACTTCCCCTTGTGTACTATTCAAACACGGTGATTTCTGTTCGCCATAAGCAATGTTTTCCTTTACTTGAACCACCCCGGGCACAGCTCCTGCAGCTCCCCTCTGAAAGCAGTTGGGTGGCTGCATCGTCTCTGATGTTAATAGGGGTATTTATATATGCAGTGTTTGTCAGATATCTGTATATTTATTTATTTATGCAATGTTTGTTGTATCCGACAAACAATGCATAAATAAATAAACCTTGTTGTGGCTGAGGACTGTAACTTCCTCATGTGACCTCTTGGATGGGGTCACCAGAGGAAGGTACAGATTGCTTGCATGTGCTTTTTTTTCTCACAGCGCAGAGCAGGGGTTTGGGGCAGCTAACTCTGGCCGGATCCTGAGATCGTCACAATAAACATTCATCTATTATTCTTGATCTTTCAGCAACCTTAGACACTGGTCGTCACTCTATCTTTCTGTCCTCCATTTTGTCCATAGGCTTTACTGGATCTGTTCTGTAGTCGTTTGAATCCTCTCTTCCTAATCGATCCTTCTCTGTCTCTTGGGCAGGTAATCTTTCCTGTTCTCGTCCTCTTCTTTATGGTGTTCCTCAGGGTTCTGTTCTTGGTCCTCTACTTTTCTCCCTCAATACCATTCCTCTCCCTTCTCTTATCTGCTCTTTCAACCACTAGTCATTTTTATGCTGATGATATTCAAATCTCCTATTCCTTTTAATCTTTCACCCCTTCACTTGATTCTTCTGTATCATCTTGTCTTTCTGCAATCAAAATCTGGATTGCTTCCTGTTTTCTCTATCTTAACCCATCTAAAACATAAGTTCTTTACTTCCCTCCTTCTCTTTCTCCTACTTCTCTCCCCTCTTGGTGCTGCTTTCCCCCTCTCCTCGTTCCACGCTCCCTCAGCTCGTATTATTGGTGTTCTCTTCGATCCCTCTCATACCTTCTAACGTCACAACACAAATACTGCCCGTTCTGCCCCTTTCCATCTTCACACTCTTCATCGGTGTGAAGAATTCGACTATCGGCACGGTGGGTGAGCGCTCGGCTGGGCTTTTTTTGAAAATGTAAATGAAATTGAATGATGGTAGATCAACCTCCAGAAAATGTGTGGGGCTAATCCACACACTTTTCCTATGCTCACTGCATGACATATGCATTGACCTGTGTACTCTAGGTGGACACAGCCTACAGGTGCAGCACCCCACCCCCTTTCATATTTAGTTGAGATCTGACAGGTGGAGTACATGATGCATGTTCGGAAGGAGGAGGGCCAAACATTCCCCCTGTCATGGCCAGACTGATTAACTGACAGAGGCCCCATGTATCAACCCTGTCCTTTTTTTGAGCCCTGCAGTGGGTGGCATCGATTAACATAATCATCATAATAGAGTGTAATTCAAACAGCCCGACATGGGGCCTGGCTGTAGAGGCTAACAAAGCAGACAGAAAACCCCAAGAATCTTTCATGTGCGACTGTGTCAACTTGATGCCAGCTGCCGCCTCGGTATCTATTGACAGTGAATTGTCATGTCTGGGACTGCGTGTTTACAGTAGTCATCACCGCAGGGGGACCCCATTCAGAAGGAATGAGTATGTTGTTTGACGGAACCAGAAAATCTGGTGTCGTTGCAGCTTTAAAGGAGACCTGCTGCTTTAATCAGGAACCACAGAGAGCTCCATTAACCAGAGGGACCCTTTCATCCACAACATACAGGAAGATGGGTTGGACGTAGTATTACATGTTTTCAGCCCTTTGCCTTTTCTGTTGCAAAACACTCTGGTTATGACCTCACACTTACAGGAGATTGTTGGTGGGGACCCAGGAATGGTTCATTAAGGTAGGCTTAGCTTACACCAATCCCTGTGGTCCATTTGGCTTTAAAGGAGGGCCCAACACCTCTTTTGGCAGACCACCTGAAGGCTTCACCAGAAGCAGAAAGAAGAACTCATCATTGGACTCTGACTGAAGGTACAGTCTGCCTTACATCTTCCACCAGTGAAGGAAGGCCAGGACCTCTAAAAGGGAAGTAAGATTCCTCCCCTAAACATCTCCAGGGAACAGAGGGAGAAACCAAATCCAGATGACCTTCCAGCAGTTCCAGAACCGGTACCCAGCCAGCACATAGAGTGCTCTGCTAGGCTCTGCAGCAAGCTTCCTAGGTGGAAAGTGCCAAAGAGTCTCTGAACCCTAAACCAAACACAAGGCAGCTGCCTGCAACACACTCCTCAGCTTTGGGCCATCTGTCTTAAAGGACGACACAAGCCTAGTGAAGTAGCTAGGAGAAGTGCATCGACAAGCATCTACTGACATGCGCCTTAAAGGACATTTATGAGCCACTCGAGACCCTCTAGTTGTAACCGACTGCACCACTGACTGTTGTTATGTCGCAGTCCCTATAGCTGTCTGAGACGCCTTGACCAGTGCTTCAGAATTACTGACCTGCAGTGAGACTATTCCAGACCATTAGCTGCCATGTAGGCCAGCCTGCAGCTGTTCATCCAGCTTCACACATTAAACTGCCTGCCGCCTGATACCCGCAGTTGTCTCGCACCTTGAACTCTGTTGCAGGAGCTGCAAAGCATCCTGATACCGACTCCACCCTTTTGAGCACTAAGAACACCTACAAGCATAAGGTACATTGTGGTTCTGTCCCCCTGCGCCTTCTTCACAGGCCCCTAGAGGCATTTTACGACCCATTGCTCCCTTTGTGCTGAAAGCAAGTTTCCTTGAAATGCAGCGATTATTTACTGTACCGACTACCCTCTGGTCAGTATCCACAGGGCATCCCTTTTCTTTCTTTGAAATGTCCTTTGCATTCCTTCACAGCGTAGGTTGTACTTCATGGTGTGCTAGAGCAGTCTGTTGTGATAATAATAAAGTAGATATTTTTATACAACTCTGACTGGACAGTCTTTTTTATCATTGGCTAATAATTGTATTTTCGCTGTGTTGCAAATAACCAGCGATCCATGGCCTTTCAGAGTTAAGCCTGCTGTTCTGTCCACATTACCAAAAATGGACAAGGAGATTTATAATTTGCTTGTGTTTCCAATCTGTTCATATACCTTCAGGTGTGAGGCTGATTGATGGTTTAGAAACCAATATTCATCCCTGGACCACTGGTGTCACGGAAGTTGATTCTGAAGCCATACCGGACAATTGGTGCCCCGGAAGTTGATCCTGAAGCCATACCGTACATCTTTAAATTGATACACGCCAACAGAGAAAACCGAAGAGGAGGCAGAATTGCAATCATACACAAAGAACACATCGAAGTATCTCAACTCATCCCAACCGACTTAGAAGACTGTGAATCCCTCCTCATCAAGACCAAACTCAATGACCAAACCAACATAGCATTCCTCCTGATCTACAGACCACCATCTTACAACCCCAAACCATTCAAAGCCACACCAAAAAAACTGCCTGCAAAATGGTTCACAGAAGAACTGGAATAACTCAAAAAAACAACTGCAAAATGGAAAATAAATGGTGAGAACAATCCAACCAACAAGACAAGATAAAATACCAAAAACAGCTCAGACTATATAAATCACCAGTCCTCAAAGCAAAAAAATAGTATCATGCCACAAGAATAGAATCAGCAAACAATTCACAGAAAGAGCTCTTCAAAATCATAAAGGAGATTAAAAAAACATCCTGCAAGAACGCCATCATCCTGACACATGCACTTTATGACAACATCACCAACCACCTGAGATCAAAAATACAAACAATCCAACAGACCATCAACACAACCCGGGCTAATGCAACCACAACCGCCGAACCACAGACACCTGGCGAAACACAGACTCTTGCAAAACTCACCTACCTGGAACCAATCACAGAAGAAACCTTTGCCACACTGATCAAAGACACCATTCTTGCAGACCAATGAGAAACAGAATCAGCACTCCAATCGATATGGGGTGACCTGAAAATAAACACAGACAATGATGTCCAATCAGCCCTCATACTATTGGACATATCAGTGGCTTTTGACACAATCAGCCATGCAACACTAATACAAAGACTGATGGAATGTGTCATGCAGAAACACACCCAAAAAATATCCACAGGGATCCACATGGATCCAGCCTCTCTCCTCTGCTTTTCAACATCTATATGTGCCCACTGATGAAAATCATTCTAGCCGGCAGACCACCTACAATACGCAGACAACACACAACTGATCATGAAAACAAACAGAACCCAGGAACAAAATAACTGCCTCAACAACTGCCTCACAGGCATCCACATTTGGATGACAACGAACAACCTTAAATTGAACCCACCAAAAATAGAAACAATGATCTCACCCGCAGGAATCGATGCAGGTAACCCACAACTTGACTGGCCGGCCAACCTGTGAATGCAACTGAAGATTACTGATGTAGTAAGTAACCTTGGAATAGTCAAGGACAACGGACTAACCCTGGAACTGCAAGTCAACGCAATCACCAAAAAATGCTTCTTCCTCCTAAGACTACTCAGAGGATAACTCCCTTACCTCTCCTTCCCTCACAGAACCCTCATAATCATATCCCGGGTACTCACAAGAATAGACTACGCAAACAGCCTCTACCTAGGAATGTCAGAAAAGCCTCACCAAGAAACTCTAAAAGGTGCAAAACTCTGCAGCCAGGATTCTATTAAGCCTAAATGTAATAGACCACATCACCCCACCACTGACAAGCCTACACTGGTTACCATACAAAAACGCATTAAATTCAAAGCACCCAGCATCGCCCACAAAGCCTTGAACAGACAAGAGCTGAATTCATCCAAGACAAGATCAGCCAGTATCGCCCAAGAATGGATCTAAGATCTAGCAACTAGCTACAAATAGAGACAAAACATTACGAAAAAAAAAATTCGGCGGAACAGCATTCTCATGTATAATTGAAAGCCTCTGGAACACCATGCCCAAACTAATTAGAACCACAGAAGACCACACCACCTTCAAGAAACGACTAAAATCAACCACAAAGGGACACTGGCAGCAATAACATTGGAGACCAAAAGAAACACACTAAGGGACATGGTTTCATAGGTAAAAGCGCCAATGACTCGGAGGACAGAACAATGCACCACCCCCACCTCCTGCCCGCACCCCATCCACGTCCCAAAAAGATCTGGGGCTACGCTAATGTCGGGACTGTCCGGAGTCGCGGCTAGCAAGCCTTTTGGTTATAGCCTCTGAGCTTTTATCCAGGGCTACAACAAAAAGACAGGGGGAGACTGCCCCCTCAGTCGCCCCCAGCAATGCCTCAGCTCCAGACCATGGTTCTTTACCTGCCAGGCCATTACAGAAAGTGGAAAGACCATATGCAAATCAGGCTTGGGCCCATCCCCAAAGGAGCAGTCCAGCCTGACCTGGTAAGGTCACATCCCTCTGCACGAGACCACAAGCATCCCCAGACATGTTTTGACTCCATTGGGCGTCAACAGTGAGGAGGCACTTGGGTCTCTAGGCACAGCAGGAACAGGAACCATGTCTGGGCATACCCGTCCCACTCAAGGTGACACAGCAGAAAACAAAGAGGTGATGGCTGGAAAGTTTAGAATTCATCTTAACATCTGCCATTGCTCTGTGCAACCATCCAGACCATCGTTCTTCACCTTCCAAGCCATTACAAAAGGGGAAAGACCATATGCAAATCTAGTTTGGTCCCACCCCAAAAGGGGAAGTCAAGTCCAATGCCTTCTGCACGAGACCATAAGCATCCCCAAACATGTTTCAGCCTCATTGGGTGTCATCTTTGTGGAGTAGCTTGGGTCTCTAGGCCCAGCCCCTCGCCTGGGCATACCCGTCCCACTCCGGTGACAAAAGCAAAACAAAAAGGTGATAGCTGGAAGGTCTGGGATCCTACCAATGCAGTTAGTGTGAAACTTCTGGGGACCTTGTAGAGAAGGGAACAGCAAAGATGTTTGTGCTGCACTTCCCACAATAGAGGCTCACTTTGCTCCTCTCGATGTCGCAGGTTGGCCAAGCTTGTTATGTTGCATATAATACAAGAATTGTTCTAATTTGATTGATACTCAGGAAGGGATTGACTTGATGTCTACAAAAAATGTAATACTGGGTCAATAAATGAAATAAGGAACACATAACGTGTTTTTGAAAATGGTACGCTAAAGACAGACTTCAGTGATTAAGCACATGAGATGAGAAAGTCGGACACATTTAATAATGATCAGTGCAGGGGTATTTGAAGATGTTCATATAGGAAGTTTTTCAGTAACAAAAATTCAAATGGATACAAAAGTCAAGAGGGAAGTGTATGAAAATTAAAAATTACAGCACAAGACATATGCAAAACAACAGAAAATCAAATATGCGATTTTGCAAAACAAAAGTCAAAGAACTTAAATACTGTGAATAAGGGAGGAGTAAATCCATCTTTTGTTTATTCCACTGAATGTTTCGGTTGACGTATTTTAAGGTTTCGACATTGTGTATTCAAACGCCTTCTTCAGTACCAAATGATATGTATGAACATCCAAGGAGAAATTCACTCAAAACTGATGTAGAAATGTGCCACTCCACTTCTACCATTCCAAGGTTTATTTAAGACTGTAGTCAATCTAATGTTGGGGTTGCTACATAAGTGTAACATTAATCTACCTGATATACTTGGTGACCGAATTGATGGTCCATACTGATGCAAAGCAGCTCAAATCAGTCAGGTCCAAGTTAACATACATGCTGGTAATTCAGCATACCGCTTTCAAACCTGGGTCACGTAAGCACATCACAGTTAACTTCGTATTTCTTTCCAATTTTAATCATTCTCCTTGGCTGTAGCCCCTTGTCCATTCTATTAGACTGATTGTGGCTTCTGCGTTTCTATATTGGAAGCCACAGTGCAGTTTAATGTAACAAAATGTGCGGAAGGAATCCATCAGAGCACCCAAGGAGCATCGCAGAGACCCTCCCATGCATGCTTTAAATTGTATCTGATGGCTTTGTGGCCTCATACTGTTGCTCAAAAGTGATGGGTGGAAGGTTTAGAATGAATCTGAACCACTGGCATTCCTCTGGGCAACCTTCCACACCACTGTTTTTTAGCCCATCTGCACCATTGCAAAAGGGGTCCAGCCATATGCAAATCAGTCAGGTACTGGCACCAATGGTAGCAGCCCAGCCCCAACTGCTAGGCCAGGTCCCCTCTGCACAGAAACACAAGCAACCCCAGACATGTTTCAGCCTTGTTGGGCCTCCTCAGTGAGGTGCAGCTTGGTTCCCTATGGCGCAGCGAGCAAGGGACCCACGTCTGGGCATACCCCCTCTCACATAGTGAGACAAACAATAAGCACAAAAGTGATGGGTGGAAGGTTTAGAATGAATCTGAACCACTGGCGTTGCTCGTTTTTTTGCTGCATGTTACATTGAATTCTTCCACCCATGTTCCTGCATTGCAGCTACATTTTGTAACTTGCATTCGGCTCCTAGGGCCCATATTGTAACTGCTCAAGGAAACTGCATTTGCCGCTTTTCACCCTGTCCTGAGACTGCATTTATTCCCCCCCATTTGCCTCGAACCGCACACTGTAGTCATGTTTTAATTAACATTTGGCTACCTGCAGCCCTGCCTGTGCCCCTAAACACCATTGACCTCCAGGGCATAGGGCATAAGAAAGACTCCTTCCTACCTGGACACTCTGACAGTTCACACATTAGGGCCACCTGGTCACCCCATCAGGCACATCCTCCCCCACCGTGTACTCATACAACGGATTGCCTCATGCGCAAATCTCGTTTCAGATTCCTTATTCTCGCGATGGCACTCAGTGAGTCACAAATGTACCCAACTGTTCATTATCAATATCTAAAACATACTCAGCATCACAAGGGATCAAAGAAAGTTTAAAAACAAAACATCCCGTGTCGTGGGGAGCTAACACCTCTTGCACAGACAGCTGTTAGCACCCAAAACAAATGACCACACTTCTCCTACGTACTCATCACATGGACACATGGATGATCATTCGGAAAAGCATATTTTATAAACCATTAATGGTGGTGTCATATGGGAAACCCACATATCCAGTCTCTAACACAAAAAGAAAATTCTAAGTGTGCACAACATAAGCACCATCGTCCAGTCTAAACGTGGCAGGCTGTTAGCACTGACCTCCATCATCCTTAACATCTTTACTGCTTCTCAACTCTTCCCTATTCCCCCTTGTACCAGCCTTTTGACCAATAACAATTATAAAGCCCAGCCACATAGATAAAGTGCCTCCAAAAGCAAGATCCCCTCATCACCAACAGGATCTGCCCCCCTTCCAAGCAAGCCCAATAGATTAATGAGAAGGAAAGAATCCCCAAACACTGACTAGAATCAATTCAGCAACCATCTTAACTCAGCCCTTAACACCACAAATCCAGTCATAGGGCCTCATCACGACCTCGGCGGTAACGCCGGCGGTATTAGCGCGGGTGCTATTAGCGAGACCGCCATAGCCCCCGGCGCTAATAGCGCGGGATCACGAGTTGGGCGGACTTGGAAGTCCCCATGCCCCATTGAGCCCATTCGGGAATGCCCCATTCCCCATTGGGCTCAATGGGGAAATTTCACGCTCATACCGCCGGCGGATTTCCCGCCGGCGGTATGAGCGCGAATTCTTGGCGGTTTTCACACCAGCTCAGAGCTGGGTTGAAATCCGCCGAGGCCCTGATTTGGCGGACCCTTAAATCCGGCGGTAATAGCGCTACCGCCGGATTTAAGGGTTACCGCCGAGGTCGTGATGAGGCCCATAGCCTCGAAAGAACACCATCCTATTAAACTGGCCACATGCTGCTAATATTCACCTCACTATCAAAGATGACTAAATCGATCTCTTATGCATCATCGAGATGTGAATCACAGAAAGCTTTACCACCAGCCTCAAAATCATCTTACAAGGCAATTTTAAGATCATTACTAATGCCAGACCCAACAGACCAGGCTCAATAGACCCAGAACTGTTCATGGTCCCCACCTTAACCTACACTCAAAATAATGCACTAGAATCATTAACCTGTTTTAGTGACAGTAACACCTCTAGAGCCTTTGTAGTCGTGTATTTCCTACCCTTCAGCAATGCTGCTTTTACACGGATATGGCCAGAACCCTCCGAAATAATTTGGAAACTTCTGAAAAGGTCCATATCCTAGGAGATTTAAATTCCAGGCTAGACTCCCAACTGATGAATTGACAAAGATGTTCCAATTCACAAAAGACAATTTAGGTTTCTCCACCTATGTTAACACAAAGCGATTGTCCACAAATATAATTCTTGGGATGGTTAGATCAACAATAGATCTGGAGCAGCTGACACCATAATTCTAAGGGTCCCCTTTAGGCGTCCTGGGGGAGAAAGCAGAGCATGATGCCACTTCAATGCATAAAACATCAATCTGTGGACTGGGTCATTCTTTGATGTATGCAGGCCTCAGCTTGTGAAAGCGACTAGTCTCGACTCACCATTGGTCTCCTAGTAGCGAACAGCTCCCAATCTCTCTAGACTTGCATTCACATGCAGGATGTAAGGCAACTGCGGATCTGCGTAGTACAGGACTTGCTGTGGTGAGGGTCTGCTGAGTATCCGCTTGAGCTCTTCAATATTCTGCTGGCATCAGTCAGACCATCACCCATGAAAGGGCTCCCGTGGATGATATAGATGATCCGCAGCATTGGCAGTATTCCTCTGGCTCCTCTGGGTAGGTGGGTATCCTTTGGTGAATTTCATAAGTGGTCAGGCAGTGTTGGCATATCCTATGTCAAACCTTCTGTAATAGTTACAGAATCCTAAGAAATTCTGTAACTTCTTGAGGGTCTGAGGTCTTGGCCAGGTGAGGAGGTGTCCATCTTTGCCGGATCCATGGTGATACCATGCGCAGAGACTATGTGTCCGATGTACTTGACACTCATCTGGCAAAACTGGCACTTGTCCACACTGACCTTTAGCCTTTGCTTCCACAGTCGTTACATCATGAGCCTCCTGTTGTGTTCTTCAACGGTCCTTCCGAACACAATGATGTCATCCAGGTACACAAGTACCTCCAGGAGGTTCATGTCACCGACAGTCTTTTCCATGAGACGCTGGAAAGTCACTAGCTCACCAGACATCCCCTTAGGCACCCTGATAGCCAATCTGCAAGTCCAGGACCGAAACCACTTATTCCCAGTCAGGCAGTCCAATGCCTCGTCCACCCAGGGTGGTGTGTACTGGTCCGGAATAGTGCAGATGTTAAGTCAACAGTAGTCAATGCCCATCCGGACATTCCCATTCTTCTGGGTGACAACGATGGGAGAAGCATAGGAGCTCCTGGACTTCTGGATAATACCGGCTGCAGAAGATCATCCAGATGGTAGCATACATTGTCCACATCTCCTGGGGCAGGCATCGCGATCGCTCCCTGAAGAGAGTGTCATAAGACACCCGGATCCTGTGTTCTACTCTCGGTGGGCCTTGCCAATGTCTCAGGGGCTTGTCGAGAATGCCTCAGCACAAAGTGTGAGCTGCTCCCTCAAGTGGTCCATGTCCCGCACCGTGATCGCAGAGTCTCCAAAGTCCAAGGTCTTTTTATGCAACGCCGTCTCAGATGGGCTAGTGGCAACACTAGCTGGGACTACAGAAACGGTCAGGTGGAACTGTGCCTCCTCTTAAGCGGATGTTATTATTGGTCGCATTAATGACCAGTACCTTGATGGACTTTCAGTCTGATCCATCCGTTATCACGAATCCAAGTGATTTGACCGAATGTAAAATTATTGATGAAATATCCGAAAACAAAGTGCTCAAATGACCAAAAGTTCGAACACTGTTTTTGGACATTTCAGCCTGGATAATTTGCTAAAAACACACACACACACACACACACCCATAACACCCCTCATCCACACCCCCAGCACACCCCCACCCACACCACCAACATAAACAAACACCACTTACCTTCATCTTCACGCTGGTTCCTGCACCGCCAGTTCCCTTTCACTTCCGTGATCGGGAACTGGTGCTGCAGGCTCCTTTTCTTTTCTTTTTCTTTTTTTTTTAAATGGACGGCTGCGGGGGTGTCCCCCCCGCAGCCCCTGCTCACTATACCATAAAGTATAGGGAGCGGGGCAATGCGGGGGACACCCCTGCAGCCCCCGTTTCTTTTTAATTTTAAATGTTTTATTTTTTTTGTACACGGACACGGCTGCGTGGGTGTCCTCCACAGCCCCCGCTCACTATACCATAAAGTATAGTGATCGGGTCAATGCGGGGGACACCTCCGCAGCCCCTGTTTTTTTTCAATGCTACCACCAAAGGATCGAACTTTTGGTGTTCGATCCTTTGGTGGTAGCATTTTTACAACTTTTGGTCGTTTCAACCTTTTATTTTCAGTCATTTCGACCTAAACCGTTATCACCACAGTCCTCTGTACCAGTAAAGCCCCTAGGAGCTCTCCATGGTCTGGTGCTTCCATCATCAGACATCTTGGTCGTTGCTCCCCGCCGAGTCACACTCTGCCAGGAACCATCACTGTGGTGTGTGCCGGGATGTGATCTGCCCGAACCTGGTGGTGCAAACATCTCCAATGGATCCATCAGGTGGAGCTCTGGACTGGATCTCTCTCTGCAAGTATGCCTGTTGGCACATGAGGTGCATGGACAACATGCTGGCATATCGTGGTACAGCCATCTCACAACCTGATGCCCTCAGTGTATCGAACATTGAGGAATTAGTTCCAGTCACCATCACTGTTGCCGGATCTTCACTCCGACTGCTGCAGAACATAGCCAGGGTGTCAATAGTACTGACTCCAGCTACAATGCGTGGAAACTGTAGTCCAACCCAGATGTACCCCAGATATTTGCAAGGGTTGTCTCCCACGTCAAGAAGGTTCAGTCCAAACAGATGCTCCAATGTGCTATGTGCCAGGTGTTTTCAGTAGAAAGGCTCATAGACGATGGTCACCTGTGAAATGTTATCCAGAAGTGCTTGCGCCTGTCATCCAGCAATGGCAATTGTCATGGTAGCTTGTGGTCATACAAGCCTGCCAGGTATTGCCCATGTTGTTCGGGTGCTGTGCTTGCTCGTAGATTTACTACAGGTGATATCCATCTTGGGTGGACTAGCCGGTCTGGGTGGATGCTGGTTCCCAGATTACTTGTCCACCGCTGGTGGCACTGCACCCTAAGGCCCGTCAGGTGGCACAGACTTGTTGTTTGTCTCTTCTCGGTCAGAGGGTAGTCATATTGATAATTCAGGTGCTCTGCTTACTGGTCCTTGTTGCTAGCATTTCCCACCATCACGTGTGGTGGAGTGTTCAAAGGACCGGAACCTTGCTGCAACTTGGATATAATCCAGTGGATTTGTGCACATACAGAAGGTGTGGTCCTCCTGTTCACACCTGTGGCAGAACTGCCAAGGCTGGAGTGGTGCAGTACACCGTTGGTCAGCTTGGGGCTGTCATGGCTCTTGAGCGTGCTTGAAGAGCTGGTGTTCTCGCTCTTGGTATGGAAGTGTAGACCTTCTTCAGCGCTCTGGTGGCCTGGATGTCATTACAGGTGATGGCTTGGCTGGAACCCTCTGCAGCAGCATTGCTTGGATGGTTTGGTTCAACTCTTCCGATTGATGTCACGGATCATACTCTGGGGCAGTGTACAGAGACACCAGTTGACTTGGCAGACTGTACACTCTGTCCTCCATCTCACCTTCCAGAGTACGCACCTCTTGAAGCAGTTCATCAAAGGTGGTGGTTTCTGTTTCCGTTCTTGTAGTCGTTGCTGAAAAAAGCATCAAAAGCAGTGATTTGGCTTCATACATGACCTGTTGCAGCCTGACCAGTTTCAGGATGTTCCCCTTCCATTGGAAAGCCAGCTGAAGAATTGGCTCAGTCCTAGCCAGATATTCTGAGAGCCGCTCACCCTGTTCGAGGCGTGTGGAATAGTATTTCACCATCAGCTCTGTGCCAGACTGAGTAGCTCCAAAAACTCTGTGTAACGCTCACCTGATTCCCGTAGAGGCGCCGGTCTTGACTGGGCGTATACCGTATCTTCAAAGGTGATGTGTAATACACGGCTGGCTCTTTGGGCTGGACCTCTGTGCACTGTATGTCTGACTCGAAGGGTAAGATGTCTGCAGATAGAAAATATGGGATTAAGGAACTGGGTTATTGAATGTCTCTCTCTTCTTCCCTTTCTCTTCTCCTGTAGAACCCCAAAGGTTAACGCTCTCACCTTAGGTAAGTGAACGCTGTGCTCTCCATCTGCCTCGGGGCAGGGTGCTGTAACCAGTTTCTTCACTGGATAAGGGGAGCAGGCCTCTTGACTTCAGAGGACTGCTGTCCGTCGTTTACTGCACGAACGGTAAGTTTCGAGTAATTCTAATGTCTTTAAAGTCTTTAGTAATGATGTCTCTTGTTTTGCAGGGTTCCGGCGATGGCGGATGACGGGCTGAAGTGAGTTGAAGATGGAGCCCGTGTGATGAATAGAAGCGCCTGGAAGCACGTAAGTAAGCGCTTGTTGCCTGCTTCACGATGCGCTCTAACTGTCTTTTTATTTTGCAGGTACAAGTTCGGAGCGGCTGCAGGGTGCCGGAATACCCACTGGGTTAGATGTGGAAAGGAGTAATGGCACGTGAGTATTAAAGTTCCCCAATGTCTTTAAACGCACCTTGTTTTGTCTTTCAGATGCGGGATGCAGCGCCGAAGGCCTCCGGAGCGTGCGAAGAGTTGGTAAGCTTTTGTCTTTCAGATGCCGGAATGCAGTGTGAAGACCTCCGGAGCGCACGAAGAGTAGGTAAGCCTTTGTCTTTCAGATGCCGGAATGCAGCGCGAGGCGTTGGTGACAGCCGATGGACCAGGTAAGTGAAGAGCTGTCACTGAAGACCGTAATGCTAACCTGTTCTTTCTTGTCTTTATAGGTGTTGCTGAAGACTGGATTCAGGATGGTAAGCCTTTTTCCTTAGGCCCAGGATCAGATGCAGAAGACATGATGAGCGTTCTGCTGCCGAGGATGCAGAATAACGCAAAGCAAGATTCATCCATCGGGTGTGGTTTAAATAGCCTCCTGTAGTGCTTAGGTGTCTCCTTCCACAGCCACGCCTAGGTAAGAAAAGAGTTCCTGCTTTCCAGAAGAGTTCCAGTGTTCTGAATCTAGGGAGTGGCTCCTGCCCCACCCAACAGGAAAAGTAGTTCCAAACAGAAGAGGATCAGAGGCTCAACTGGCAGGCAAGTAAGCAGCATGGTCTGCTGCAGGTAAGTCCACCCAAGCATTATGAGCCCGGCGCTTCCAGCGCTGGGACTGGGCATATTTATGAGCCTGGTGCCACTGGCGCCAGGACTGGGTCCAAAAGGTCCCAATTGGGACTGGTTGGCACTCGGAACCTGGGTTATGGATCTGCTTCCAAGGGAGTTGGGAAAACCCTGACCTTTTGGAAGCAGAGATCATGACAGTACCCCCTCTCAAGGCCCCTCCCAAACCGGGCTTCTCCGGGGGTTTTGGCTTGTCAGGAAATGTTCGGTGAAATCTTTTGATTAGGCGAGGAGCGCGGACATATTCAGCAGGTTCCCAGGATCTCTCTTGGGGGCCGTAGCCTTTCCAGTCAATTAGGTAAAATAGTTTAGATTTGGAGATCTTGGAGTCCAGAATGCTTTTGACTTCAAACTCGAGTTCTCCATCAACTAGGATAGGTTTTGGAGATTTAGTTAGTCGGGTTTGAGGTTGCACGGGTTTTAATAGAGAGACGTGGAAGACCGGATGTATCTTCATGTGCGGGGGCAAGTCCAACTTGACCGCTACTGGGTTTACTATGGTAGTGATGGAATAGGGACCAAGGTATCTTGGGTTGAATGTGCGTGGCCCTTTTAGAGGTAGATATTTGGTGGATAACCAGACTTGATCCCCTACTTGATATTGAGGGGCTTCCTTCCGATGTTGATCTGCTCCTTTCTTGTATTGTTCTTTAGCCCTTTGAAGGTGAGAAACAGCTTCCTTAAAGGCTTGGGTGATTGTAGAATGCAGGTAGTCTACTGCTGGTGTTTCAAGATCTTGGAGGGGATCCAACTCCGAGGTTCGAGGGTGACTGCCGTACAAAAGAAAAAACGGCGTTTTCCCAGTTCCCGAATGGACAGAGTTATTGTAGGCATATTCGGCTATCCAAAGGATGTCTTTCCAAGTTTTTTCAGTTTGTTGCAGCATGCAGCGTAAATACTGTTCCAGAGTTTGATTGGTCCTCTCGGTTTGTCCGTCGGTCTGAGGGTGGTGACTGGTCGATAGTCTCACATCAATTTGAGCCGACCGACAGCAACTTCGCCAAAAATGAGAAATAAATTGACTACCTCGATCCGAAATTAGAACCGAAGGAAAACCGTGCAGTCGGACGATGTTTCCGAGAAATTCTTGGGCCAGAGTTGCTGCTGTTGGCAAGCCTTTGAGCGGAATGAAATGCGCCATCTTGGAGAATAAGTCCACGATTACTAGAATCATATTGTATCCGGAGCATGGAGGTAGATCGGTGATGAAGTCCATAGAAAGCGCATGCCAAGGCCGAGGTGGGATGTCAATAGGGCGTAAGAGGCCTGCTGGTCTTTCCTTTTGACTCTTGTTTTGGGCGCATACTCCACAGGACATTATAAAGTCTCTGATATCTTTTTTCCAAGACGGCCACCAGAAGTAGCGCTTGATCTTTTCTGAGGTCTTGGCCATACCGGGATGTCCTTCCATTAAAGAATCGTGATAACAAGAGATTACTTTTTTCTGTAAATCTGTGCTGGGTAGGTATAATCGTTCTTGGAAATACAATAAGTTGTCCTTTACTACAAAGTCCTTTCCCTGCAGATGCCAATTCTGTATGTCTGCTGGAGTTACAAGTTGCCTGGCTTTATCCTTAACTTCCTCTATGGATTCTGTGCCGATTACACCCAGAATTCTTTGTTCGGGAATGATTGGTACAGGTTTAGGGTTGATCAAGTGTTCTTCCACTCCCATCCGAGAAAGGGCATCAGCTTTACCGTTCTTTGTACCAGGTCGATAGGTAATTATGAAGTCAAACTCGGCAAAGAATAATGCCCAACGGAGTTGTCTAGAGGATTGGGCTTTTGCGGTTTTCAAATATTGCAGGTTTCGGTGATCCGTAATCACAGTAACGGTGTGTCGGGCCCCCAGCAGATAATGCCGCCAAGCCTTAAAGGCAGACTTGATAGCCAGAAGTTCCTTGTCAGTAATCGTGTAATTGATTTCAGGAGGCGAGAATTTGCGGGACCAAAATGCCACGGGATGCAACTGATTGGTTACCGGGTCCTTTTGTGATAGAACTGCCCCCATGGCAAGGCTTGAAGCATCAGTTTCCACGATGTAGGGGAGTTCGGGGCGACGGTGTTTTAAGATTGGTGCAGAGATAAATTTAGTCTTCAAATCCTGGAAAGCTTGTTCCGCCTCGGTAGACCATTCAAAACGTTTGTTTTTCTTTAACAAGGCAGTGATGGGCTGGACTATTCGAGAGAATTCGGGGATAAACCTGCGGTAAAAGTTAGCGAAGCCTAACATGCTTTGCACACCTTTTACGGAGGATGGTGATGGCCATTTGAGAACTGCATCGACCTTCTTTGAATCCATACGCACTCCGCCAGGTGATAATATGAATCCCAAGAATTCAACTTCAGTCACGTTGAAAACACATTTTTCCAACTTAGCGAAAAGTTTGTGTTGACGCAATCTTTCGAGGACCATTTTCACGTGTTTCCGATGTTCAGATTCCGATGAAGAATAAACGAGGATGTCGTCAATGTAAACAACAACACACACATCTATGAGCTCTCTGAGGACATCGTTCATAAAATATTGAAAGGCAGCCGGGGCATTGCAAAGTCCGAAGGGCATGACCTGATATTCAAATAGCCCATACTTGGTGCGGAAGGCCGTCTTCCATTCATCGGCCTCTTTTAATAGTACCAAGTGGTAAGCTCCTCTAAGATCCAGCTTTGTATATATGCATGCTTTTCTGACTTGGTGCAGGAGTTCAGGGATCAAAGGTAACGGATATCTATTCTTAAGGGTGATCTGGTTCAGGGAGCGATAATCTATACAAGTTCTAAGGTCTCCTTCCTTTTTTGGAACGAAGAACAAAGCTGAAGAAGCAGGGGACGTGGAAGGACGAATAAACCCATTTGCCAGGTATTGATCCAGGTATTGTCGAAGGTGAAGGTTCTCAGGCTCGGTGAGGGCATATATTCTACTACAAGGAGGAGTAGATCCAGGTATCAGGTCTATCTGGCAGTCATAAGACCTATGAGGAGGTAGAGAGTTAGCCTGATCCTTCCGGAAAACATCTTGGTATTCTAGGTATTCGGGAGGTAACTGGGGAGTCTCTGAAGAAATTGCTGCCAGTGCAACACCAGGTGGAGGGTGACAAGTAGAGACACATTCTGGAAACTGGACCGTTCTTGCTCGCCAATCGATCAGAGGATTGTGTTTCTCTAACCAAGGTATTCCTAGAATAATCTGAAACTGAGGGGCCTTGATCACATCGAACACGATCTTCTCATGGTGTCCACCTTGACTTACTAGCGTCACCTCTTGAGTGGTATGCGTTACTGGCCCGGAGGCTATCTCCGTACCATCCACCGTAGTAATGACGTCCTTTACAGCCTTGGGACAAAGAGTTAGATTCATCCTCAAAACCATTTCATGATCCACATAATTGCCGATGGCACCGCTGTCGACGTAAGCTTCATTTGCATGTAATCTATCCGGATTATCAGGGCTAATGAGGACCATAGGTATCACGAAATGCAAGGTCACGGAACTGGTTTTCACGCTCGGCAAGAGGACCTCTATTCTTGTCGGGCGAGGTCGTTTCCCTGCTCAGAGTTTGTAACTTTGGTAACTGCAGCTCCTACTGCCTTCTTGGCAGGTTTCACCGGACAGTGTCGAAGAAAGTGCCCTGAATTTCCGCAATAGAGGCATAATTGCAACTGTTTTCTCCTTTCCCGCTCCTTTTGTGTTAGAGGACCTTTCAGACCCCCTATTTGCATGGGTTCCCCGGAGTCTACTCCTTTGGAAGGAGTTGGCGGTTTGGAAAATACTCGAGCATCAAACTTGGAACGATTGGCCTTCCTGTTCTGCAGTCTGTGATCTATTTGAACGACTAAGTCTATATAGTCCGAACAATCTTGTGGGGGATTCACTACTTGGGCTAACACATCTTTGAGCTCTCCACGTAGACCTCTATAAAACAGCGTAATCCTTTTGTCCTCAGGCCATTGAGTTTCCTTCTTAGAGCGTTCGTTTCCTGACGGGCTGCATGCACTTCTGCCCTTAGTTCCCCAAGTAACTGGGCTAGCTGGTCGGTATCCGAGGTTTCCATAGCGCCTGGACGGGAGTTTTGTGGTAGTGTTTGCGTTCTGTAACGCTCACCTGATTCCCGTAGAGGCGCCGGTCTTGACTGGGCGTATACCGTATCTTCAAAGGTGATGTGTAACACACGGCTGGCTCTTTGGGCTGGACCTCTGTGCACTGTATGTCTGACTCGAAGGGTAAGATGTCTGCAGATAGAAAATATGGGATTAAGGAACTGGGTTATTGAATGTCTCTCTCTTCTTCCCTTTCTCTTCTCCTGTAGAACCCCAAAGGTTAACGCTCTCACCTTAGGTAAGTGAACGCTGTGCTCTCCATCTGCCTCGGGGCAGGGTGCTGTAACAAGTTTCTTCACTGGATAAGGGGAGCAGGCCTCTTGACTTCAGAGGACTGCTGTCCGTCGTTTACTGCACGAACGGTAAGTTTCGAGTAATTCTAATGTCTTTAAAGTCTTTAGTAATGATGTCTCTTGTTTTGCAGGGTTCCGGCGATGGCGGATGACGGGCTGAAGTGAGTTGAAGATGGAGCCCGTGTGATGAATAGAAGCGCCTGGAAGCACGTAAGTAAGCGCTTGTTGCCTGCTTCACGATGCGCTCTAACTGTCTTTTTATTTTGCAGGTACAAGTTCGGAGCGGCTGCAGGGTGCCGGAATACCCACTGGGTTAGATGTGGAAAGGAGTAATGGCACGTGAGTATTAAAGTTCCCCAATGTCTTTAAACGCACCTTGTTTTGTCTTTCAGATGCGGGATGCAGCGCCGAAGGCCTCCGGAGCGTGCGAAGAGTTGGTAAGCTTTTGTCTTTCAGATGCCGGAATGCAGTGTGAAGACCTCCGGAGCGCACGAAGAGTAGGTAAGCCTTTGTCTTTCAGATGCCGGAATGCAGCGCGAGGCGTTGGTGACAGCCGATGGACCAGGTAAGTGAAGAGCTGTCACTGAAGACCGTAATGCTAACCTGTTCTTTCTTGTCTTTATAGGTGTTGCTGAAGACTGGATTCAGGATGGTAAGCCTTTTTCCTTAGGCCCAGGATCAGATGCAGAAGACACGATGAGCGTTCTGCTGCAGAAGATGCAGAATAACGCAAAGCAAGATTCATCCATCGGGTGTGGTTTAAATAGCCTCCTGTAGTGCTTAGGTGTCTCCTTCCACAGCCACGCCTAGGTAAGAAAAGAGTTCCTGCTTTCCAGAAGAGTTCCAGTGTTCTGAATCTAGGGAATGGCTCCTGCCCCACCCAACAGGAAAAGTAGTTCCAAACAGAAGAGGATCAGAGGCTCAACTGGCAGGCAAGTAAGCAGCATGGTCTGCTGCAGGTAAGTCCACCCAAGCATTATGAGCCCGGCGCTTCCAGCGCTGGGACTGGGCATATTTATGAGCCTGGTGCCACTGGCGCCAGGACTGGGTCCAAAAGGTCCCAATTGGGACTGGTTGGCACTCGGAACCTGGGTTATGGATCTGCTTCCAACGGAGTTGGGAAAACCCTGACCTTTTGGAAGCAGAGATCATGACACTCTGTCTAGTGTGTACATGATGTTCTTCGCAGTGTGGTCTTGATGCATGGCCCGAAGCACCTGGATGACTCTCAATGCGGGACCACACAGACTCTGAATGATGCAACGCCTCTTTCTCCGGTCTGTAGCTCTCCATCATGTATAATCTGGTTCAGCTGGTCTCCCACAGTTGGTATTCACCTTCACCCCTCAGGGTTGGTTTCTCCCTGGAGAAGGGTCTCAGGCAGACATAGGGGCCATTCTCAGATGGTGTTGTGATGGCCTCATGTAACACTTTATTCAAGGCATCCATCATGGAGGAAGCGATCAGTTTGGCGTCTCTATCATCTGGTATAGCACTTGTGCGTGTTCTAGACCCTGGTAAAATAAGGGTGCTTATGGGTGCAGCTCTTATGTTACCTACACTTGACGCTGCAGGATGACTGGGCACAAGCTGGTCAAGACAGGATTTGGGCTAAGCATTGGTGGTGTGACTGGTGCACTAGCCTGCAACCCTGTCCACGTGGTCAATTCCCAGAGAGGATATGACACTATAAGGTCTCCTTCATGGATGGTAAGGAGCAATGTCTCAGGGTCACCTTCCTTAGGCACGTAGCAGACCAGGATACTGGTTCCTGCTAGGCCAGGTGCTTTACCCATGCATTTGACCTGGCCAGTGAGGGGCTCTAGGGACTCCGTCAACTTGAGCAACTGATGTAGAGGTGTACTCCAAGTCACATCGCCTATGATAAAGCAATGGTCAGCTGGCTACCTGAAGCTGATCCATGAGGATGGTACCTGTCTGTCAGATAAGGTGTCAAATCCGGTAAAATAAGAACACCATAATTAGAAAGTTATATACAACTCCCTATCCACAAACTTTCATTCAAAAACTGATTGACTGGAAAAAAAACAGAAACTTACACCAGCAAACAGTACAGTAGCCCGGAAAGAAAAAAGAGTAGATATGAGGAAAGTAGGGAGGATAGGGAAGGTATAGGCATGCCAAGGGTGATCTCTGCAATGCCTCCAAAAAATATAGCGGGGATCACACCATACACCTTATAGGGAGACAGGTGTAGACAGGCACAAAATATACTTATATATCTTTACTGAATATTTGACCCACCTCTTGCCTGTCTCCAGCCCCCCTTACCCGGGTCCAAAATCACCCCGGTGAGCCCCGCTGGGACATGGGGAAGAAAGGAAATGTCAAAGATTAGGGGGTAGGATTTTCCCCAAATACCCCTGAGGGAAAAAGACACTAGGTTAAAGTAACTGGCACACAAAAGAAAAGGCAGGCATAGGAATGCTGGTGTAAGGTTCTTTTAGTTCCCCACGCCCCCCTCTCCCTCCCTTCTCAACCCACACCCGGAAATACCCCTCTTTGCCTTCAGAGAAGTCACGGAGCCAGAAGTCTCTACCCTACTCAAAAACATCAAACCTTCAACGTGCAAAGGGGACAGCTGCCTGCCCACCATCATTAAAGAGTGCTCTACAGCCCTCACCCCTATCATCACAGCATTCATCAATGCCTCCTTCTCCACAGGCTCTGTACCCCAATGCCTAAAAGAGGCCTGGGTCCGCCCTCTCTTAAAAAAACCATCCATAGACCCAACCTCCCCTAACAACTATCGCCCCATCACCACCGTCCCCTTCCTCCTCAAAATCCTAGATAAAGCCGCCCACAGCCAAATCCAGCAGTACCTTGAAACCTACGCCATCCTTGGCAGAAGGCAATCGGGGTTCCGCAAAGGACATGGGACTGAAACTGCCCTTCCAGACCTGAAAAATCAAATCACAAAAATAATGGACACAGGCAAACCTGCTCTCCTCCTTTTACTCGATCTTTCCGCAGCATTCGACTTAGTCGACCATAACATCCTCACTTCTCACCTTTCCAATGCAGCCCACTTCTCCCACAAAGCAACCACCTGGATCACCTCATTCCTTGAAGGCAGGGCCATGAAAGTCTACTCTGACCAGGCCAACGCTCCCCCCACCACCATACTCTGTGGAGTCCCACAAGGCTTCTGCACCGCACCGACCCTCTACAACCTCTTCACTTAACCCCTCTATGACTTACTGGACGCTCTCGGCATAGCCTACACCAACTACGCTGATGACACCCAAGTCCTACTCCCACTCTCTGGAGACTATGCCAAAGACACAGAAGCTCTCCTCAACATCTACTCCACAATCCAGACTTGGATGGCAATCAATGGTCTTTGCCTTAACGGTGACAAAACCGAGATCATCATCCTAGCACCCAGCAAAATTCTCTCCAGACTCAGCCAAGAATACTCACACATGACCGTTGATAACGTCAACATAACGGTCTCCACTGCCGTCAAGACCCAAGAAGTCTACCTGGACACCACACTCTCTATGTCAAGACAAGTCAATGCCATCTCCTCTTCATCCGCAATGACCACCAAACTCATCTTTGCCATAAAACCCTACCTCACCATGCCTAATTGCCTCTCCATCGCTAGAGCAACCATAGGAGCCAAATTAGACTACTGTAACGCCCTCTTAGCCGGCACATCTGCAAAAAATCTAAAAAAGCTCCAAATAGTGCAAAACAATGCACTCCGCTTTGCCCTGCACATCCCTAAATCCGACCATGTATCTCAGGCCCGGAGAGATGCGTACTGGCTTCCAGTCAAGGAAAGAATCAATTTCAAAATACTCACCCTCACTCACAAATGTATCAATCACACTGCTCCGTCATACTTGTCAGAAACCATAAACAGGAAATCTGCGCTCCGCCCAACAAGAAGCCAATATGACAACCAACTCCAAGTTCCCTCTATAAGAAGAGCTAAAGCTGGAGGGATTGGCTTCCCACACATAGCCCCCACGCTCTGGAATGTCCTCCCTATCTCTCTCAGAGCCGAACCATCCCTGCTATCCTTTCGTAAATCTCTCAAAACCAAACTCTTTACCTAACCGGCGCTCTCCACCCCCACCTAAGCTATACCGCAAACGCTGTGTTGATGGAAACGCAACAAATACAGTGTAACAAAGTAACGCTAATGTAAACGTAATGCCTTGTAAACATTACCTTGTATGCATAGACTGTAATTCAAAATGCCTGTACCCTAATCAACCTTTCCTCTCTGTAGCCAGACAAGTGTATTCTTGACTGTAACAGCGCCACGATGCCCTTGGTCTGATCACGCGCTTTAAAAATCCAAATAAATAAATAAATAAATAAATAAATAAATAAATAAATAGTTGTTATATGCTCATACTCATATATACTTTTCTCTTCCGGTACACCAGCAGGATTATTTGAAGGTTTGGTAAAAAAAGGTGAAACTCACGACACACTATATACAAATAACATAACATAAGCAGCTGCGTATCTAACCCTTAAAAACAAAAATATAAAGAAAAGTTATTAAAAAAGTTATTTTAATGATTAAAAATGCAAAAAGTATTTAAAGAATATATACAAAGTCCATACAGTGCACTGTACAAATAATTATATATATAAAATCACCTCACATTGGAGACAGCCTGGCCAGGGGTGTTTCAAGGTCCTTGCTGCTGCTCTTTCTTGATGTCTTCTTGGTCTTGATGCTCTCTTGAGATGGTTTCGGCAAGCAGTTATGATTTACAGGCAGTAGGCAGCAGACTGCAGCAGCAACAGTGTGTGGAGGGCCCCAAAGTCTTTTATTGGGTTGGGCTGCTTATGCAAGATGCAGCCCAGCAATCAGAGGCAGCTTGAGTGCTCCACATATCTCTCCTCCACCTGAGCCACGTCTGCTAGGTGTGGCCCAGAGGGTCCTGGTGGGACAACTATCAGGGGTGGCCCTTTTCACTCTATGCAGCATAGGAGGGCTGACAATATGTGGCACTCCCCTGCTTTGAAGAGTGCCGGTCATTAAAAGTGCCCAGGGCCCATCTGCGACAGGATGCCATCTGGAGGGCGGCAGCAGTGATATTTTCAGGTGTGCCCCTGCTTGTTAGGGGAGTGTCAACATGAAAGCCCAAGCAGTGGCGGTGAGCGGGCACAGAGCGGAGTGCCTGTCAACCCTCGAGAAGAAGGGTTGAAACCGTTGTCTCCAGTGATCTGCTTGCGCCGACTTAATGTTTTTAAACATTTTATTTAGAGTAAAGGATCCTACACATGGCCACAAACGAGGATCCTTTAATCTATTTTTATATTCAGATCCCCACACTGCCTTTCACGCTGGGGATCCGTCCCTTTATTTATTTATTTTGTATTCCCCACTAGGGGTTACAATGAACTACAACAAACCATTAACACCATTTCCATCAAAGACTCTAGACCAAACCCTCATGTTTTGCCTGAGTCCCTCTCCCACATGCTCCCTAAATCACTAGACATTCTAGCTCCAGAAAAAAAAAACACCCCAGAAAATAGCCAACAAATGGTTTATAAATTAGCTAAATAGATGGAGAAGAACCTTGATAAATCCAGAACAGAAAGGGACACCCAATGATCAGCTAAGAAATGGACATGGACGTTTCCAGTCTGAACGTTATTGTGATATGGTTGAAAGAAATGAAAAACATATTTCCAGAACAGGGACAACTTATTGATAAATAGTTCACCGGAAGTGTTCAAAATCTAGAAAGAACTGAGTGTACTGTAACAAATATTCACCGATCTCATACTGTTACTGGACCTCACATACAAGTTGACCGAATCATTCATTGATAAAATGCAATTGATGCAGGAGGGCTTCAGGAAGGGTAGCTGGAGCCTCCTCGCTTCTTCCCGCATTCTCTACCATCTCAACCTATAAACTCCCAGCCCTCCCTGAGTTTTGAAAATTTGTTAAGGGTTCAAAGGCCTTAGCGACAGAGTTCCACCCTTGTTATTGCATCCTTTACCAAGGCTAACACCACCACGTTGGCTCCTGGCATCTCACAGATTTACAACAGAATGCTCAGGACAAGCAACATCCCTTCTCATTTCAAGGCGGCAACCATCTCCCCTTTGCTAAGAAAACTACAGCAAGGAACCAAACAACTTCTGCCCAATTTTAAACATGCAATTCCTAGCGATAGTACTGGAAAAAAGCACCTATTTCAGCAAAGTTCTGACGCCTTACAGAAAAATCAGGAAAAGAGAAAGAACCCTCATTTTTATGAGGGAAGAGATACCCAAAAGCACTAGACGGCAAACCTGCATCTGCATTCCTCTTGGTAGACTTCTCAGCAGCTCATGATATCATAGATTGTGCAACCCTTATAAAAAAAACTCTACTCCACTATGAGCGTTAAAGACCCCTGCCTTACAATGGCCCCTGCCTTATAATGGATCTTTCCATTCCTTGCAAACCGTACCACCCACAAGGAAACAGGAGACTTCAGTCTCAGCTCAACTTGCCTAGTTGTCTCCCAGGGTTTGGCACTCTACTCCTGCCTGGTTAATGCATAGATTAGACCTCTGGCATCCATTCTGAATTAATGTTTCCCTATTTTCCATGGGGATAATTCATACAATGCACAAACAACTTTTAACCTAAACAGAAATGACACCCAACTTGAAATTATCGCATGCTGACACCGGGCAGTCCATGAGTGACTAAGCCTAAATAACGTATGCCTCGATTCTTATAACACCGAAATCCTCATGTTTGGCCTTCCCAACCTGTGCAACCTCCCATTTCTATGACCAGGCACTCGACCCATCTTCCCCTCTGCTAGCCGATTCACTAAATAACCTATGTTTCATCCTTACCAGGGAGCTGTCTTCTAACCAGAAAATTCACAAAACCTCTTGTGAAGCCCTCTTCAATTTTCATGTGCTGCAGAAAATCATCCTTAACTTAGAGATGGCACAAAACATAGAGTTGACCTAGGTACTAGTCTAATCAATATTGATTATTGTAACTATGAACGGTGACAAGGTTCTCTGTCTCACTCTTGGGGTGAGACCTAAGGTAGCCACATTGACCAAGTGCCACAGCTCACTAACCAATGCAGACCTGCAGGGCAGTGCAGGGAGTATCTCCTGGCTACCAGACCACCCCGTAGTCATGTAAATGGGGCTTGTCACAAGAAGCAAATGCATGGTTCTATGCCTTTAAGGCACACATGCAGTGTGAACATATCTTTAAAACTATAACCCTCCATGGGTACACTAACCTCGAAGTCATGCCTTATCCCAAAGTGGCAATCCTTTATCAAGGCCCTGGCAGAGTGGTGAGAATGCCTGCACAGTCAAAGTCAGAGATGCCCAGGAGCAGTGAGGGAGAAAGCAACCTTGGGTGCATTAGTCACTGTGCTCAAAGATCTCTCTATTTTCAAATTCCAGTGTACGAGGAGTAAGGTGAGGTGAGACCATGGAGCCAGATGCTTCTCTGCACTCGATCCTTTCTGCGCATGCTCAGAAATGAAATCCAAGATGGGTGCGAGCCGATATAAAGCACCTGTCTGTAGACCTGCGTAAAACCGAGGCAGGGATAATGCCGCAGTGGCAAGGCCACAGTCCAGCATAGAGTAATCAAAATACTAAGCCCCACACAACCATGAGCTGAAATAAGCATGGGAGGGCCCTGGAGGTGGCGCCAGGCACCACATTAGGCACATGCCTTGGCACATGTCTTGGCAGGTGGGCATGGAGGGTTGGTGACAGTGGATGGACAGTGCAGGAGCATGTTGGATAAAGAAGAGCAGAGAAGACTAGGGGAACCTGGAGAGGAGGAGACGTGTCTGGAAAAGATGGACAGACAGGAGGAAGTGAAGCTGGAAGGTAGAGAAGGACATTAGAGGGAAAATAACAGAGAAGAGGAGAGAGGATGAGATGAAGTGAAGAAGAGAAGCAATAACCAAAGTGACAAGCAGGGACCTAAGGAACATCCATGCAAAGAAGAAGGGTGAGAAGGAGGAGGAGGAAAAAGTGCTGAAGGAGGACGAGAGAGATTAGGTAGTGAAATCTAACCTTGTGGGGGAGCACCGAGGAGGTGATAGAGCAGATGAGATGGTATTAGAAGGGCGGTGAGAGGAGAAGAGAGAAAGAGGATACTACCTTAAGCATGAGATTGTTCTGGATAATTGACAAGGCAGTAAATTACAGGGTGTTGTGAACAGAGACAATTCACCCAGTTAGGGCGAAGAGGAACAATATTAAACCTAGCCTATAGACAACCTAAGTGGCTTAGACCCAGGTGGAAACTCTGGAGCCTGACCTTGCAGCCAATAGCATTTCCTTTGCTGCTGTATAGGCCTATGTTTTTATTGAAATCTGTCCGGTATCGCTTTCGTGCTTAGCGAAAGTTTGTAATAATTTAAGACACTGGTTTTTGAGATTGAAATAAATATGTCCAAAAACTGGATTTTTGTGAGGATCTCGCATCCTGATTATTTGTGTTATCAATATATGTACCCACCTGGGCATATCAGGACCCCGCCAGGCACCCTTTATTTTCTCTCTCAATAATGTATTTACTGAACCAAGAATTCTTCATGGTCTCAGGCTTCATTATTTTGGTCTTCTCAGTGGTTAAGTGGTTAATTGTGGTCTGATTGCAGGAAGTTTGATGCCACGAGAGAAGGGTCCTCGAGGTGTTCTAATGCTTTTAGTTTGGAAGCAAAGAAGCCTGCAAAATAGGAGGCATTATATGATTAAGGTTTCTGATCTTTTCTGGCACTCTCTGTAGCATGTCCAATCGCAAGGGTTTGGAAGGTAGCATTATTTAGAGCATGACTATTGCCTGGGCATGAAAGGGTGGTAATAGGTGATCTGTAGATATTATGCATCAGAACCCAGTCTAATACCTGGACATCTCTGTGGGTCTGTTCTTCTACCAGCTGAGAGTAACTGATAGTGTTAAGGGATGCAAGTAATGCTGACACTTGAGCATCCTCCCTCTTTTCTGCCCACAGGTTGAAATCTACCAACACAACTACAGGGGATTGAGGTCCAGTGATTTCATTAAGAAGGGCCAGGAAGATTTCCTCAAACACTGGTACATTATTAAGGGGTTTATATAAGAGGACAGAACTCACTGAAATGTT